>NW_025814897.1:51804000-53113500 GCF_022079265.1 Lynx rufus | reverse complement strand
TTGGCCAGTGCACACTGGACTAAACTCCTCTACTCCTCAGTGTTCTTTTCTGTAGATGGGTCTCTGCCAGTCCCTATTCTGCACTGTCCAGGCCTCTTCCTTCACCCCATGACCCAGGGTGGTGACTGGTGGGGGAACAGGGACCAGCCTGGTCCAGGCCAGAGCCTCTTGATGTAGAATACCACTGCCTTATAGTATTGGTAGGTCTAAAACCAGGACCTGAAGATGATGCTCAGTGAGTAAACAAAGAGACTCAACTCCCATTGTTTCCCGGCTGTACCTTCACCCTTTGTCTTTCTCTAAAAAAGCACGTTTGAACACCAAAGATTAAGAGAGAGAGAGAGAGAGGTGTTTCATATAGGAGTAACCATGAATTTGCTCTAATTTTAAAAAGTAAATCATTAGTAAACATCAATCAGATGGTGTTACAAGCTATTTTTAGAAAAAAAAATTGCTTACGCACACTTCACTACAGATCGTGACATATTACTATAAATAGTGGACAATCACTGGTTTATTGGAAGGAGGTCAAACATCCTTCCTTCTCTATTCCTCTATTCCATGGTGCTTCCAGAAAGCCACCTATCACTTGGAGAAAGGATTGGGGTTGTAGAGTGATATTTGAAACTGTGAGTGGAAATCAATTTCTTTTTTTTTTTTTGTAATTTTTTAACATTTATTTATTTTTGAGAGACAGAGAGAGAGACAGAGCATGAGCAGGGGAGGGGCAGAGAGAGATAGGGAGACACAGAATCTGAAGCAGGCTCCAGGCTCTGAGCTGTCAGCACAGAGCCTGATGCGGGGCTCGAACTCACAAACTGCGAGTTCATGACCTGAGCCGAAGTTGGACATTCGATCGACTGAGCCACCCAGGTGCCCCATGAGCGGAAATCAGTTTCAAGGAATATTCATGGCATACCTCTCATGCACCAGGCTTTGAGTTGCAGGCTTTAAAATACTCCATCTGATTATATCAGGAAGATGGTAACAACCAGAATTATTATGATGAATTATGGCCTATAAACTGCATCATGGGTGAGTCCCTTGGTCACCCCTCCAGTTTTGTCCCTTTAAAATAGGAGTGTCATTTTTCAGCCCAGCCTATTCTTCCAGCCCTTCATGGACTCTAGAGCGCCTCACAAGTATTGCTGTTGAAATTGCTCTTTCTTATGGAACAGCAGTTTACAGGAGTTAAAGCATTTCAAACCCATGATGTATTATTGCTTCCTTTCATCATTCCAGGGAGACAGTCTGGGATTAGAATTTTTCTGGCATTTTTGGCAATGCTATCAAAAAGGGGAAAATATGATGTTGACTGAATGTCATTGGCATTTTAAATCTACCAGGCATGACTTACGTTTTTCCAGTGTAACTCTTCCCATTTAAAAAGTGTTCTACATCATGGTAGATCATGAGTATGGTTGGTCTGTTCTCTCTGGAAGACAATGGACTCCCTACCATGGACTGTACCTTACTTAGCTCAGTGTTCGCAGTTGCTAATCTAGCATTTGGAAAAAAGGAAGAATTGAGGTGTGCTCCTGAATGAATGAATGAATGGATGGATAAATGCATGAATGCATGAATGAATGCATGCATGAATGAATGAATGGGTTCCCATTCATTCCCATAAAGAAGATTGCCCTGGTGGCCAGGAAATTGCTATCACAAAGATCTGGGACATGGCCGCCTCCCAAAGTAATGGATACATGATAAGAAGTTCCCAGAATAAAAACTGGAATTGTAAACTGGGAAGGGAATAGATTAATATACGTATGTAATTTAAAAATATGAACATATGTAGTATTTAATTAAGATCAACAAAAAGCAAATGAGAAGTTGTGTCTATGTTGACATTTTGGTCTTACCGTAATTTTTGATTAACTTGCATTTCCTCATTAGGCCTCTTGACATATTAAAGGGGCTCTTTTAAAAGTAAAGAAATTCTGAGAATTAGTCTTGCAAGGGAAACAATAAACACAAACACAATTTTCTGCTTTCTTTTTTTTTTCAACGTTTATTTATTTTTGGGACAGAGAGAGACAGAGCATGAACGGAGGAGGGGCAGAGAGAGAGGGAGACACAGAATCGGAAACAGGCTCCAGGCTCTGAGCCATCAGCCCAGAACCCGACGCGGGGCTCGAACTCACGGACCGCGAGATCGTGACCTGGCTGAAGCCGGACGCTTAACCGACTGCGCCACCCAGGCGCCCCAATCCACTTTCTTATATTTAAATGGTATCATTTTTTTCTCTCCTTTAAAGAGAAATCAGCTGCCATTAATTAAGTACTTCAGCATGGAAGAACGCCCAATAGCAGGGTCAACACAGACTCATCCCCTACACTGTGGGTCATTAATGGGCCTTTCCGTCTGATTGACATTAGTGACCACACAGCAAACAACAGCAATATTTCACTAAGGCCCGGAGGCTAAAAGTAATTGTCCTCCGGACTGTTGGTTAGAGGATGTATATAAGGAATCATTTCTTCCCATCATTTCTTCCCTAGCCTTTTCTGGACTAGATATTTTTCATCTATTAAAAAGCAATGAACGTAATTCAATGTCATGGGAATGAGGAGCTGCTCATTTGACAGAAGTTAGTGTGGGAGTGCCTGGGTGGCTCAGTCGGTTAATTGTCCGACTTCGGCTCAGGTCATGATCTCACTATTCATGAGTTCAAGCCCCGCATTGGGCTCTGTGCTGACAGCTTGGAGCCTGGAGCCTGCTTCAGATTCTGTGTTTCCTTCTCTCTCTTACTTCCCCCGCTCATGCTCCCTCTCTCTCAAAATAAATAAACATTAAAAACATTTATATATATATATGTATATAAGAAGTTAGTGTGGAACCAGTCACATGCCAGATAATCTGCTTGCTGCTGGGGAAACAAAATTGGACAAACTCTAGGTACTCATGGCCTAATCGTGAAAATAGGCCTGTAAGCCAGAGGAAAACAACTTCATTTGATATTAAAAAAAGAGAAGAACAGAATGCTAGGCAGAGTAGAGAAGGAAGGAGGAGTTGACCTCCTTCCAAACAAGATGTTGTTTTATTGTTTTTCTCATTTGAACCTGGTGTTGCTGGAGTTACATCTAATTCCTTGTAATCAGAGAAGTCTTTCCTAAGTGAAAATTGGGGATCATGTTGCTGTTCTTTTCTTGTCTTTTCCCTTCCCTTCCCTTTCCTTCTAAGTTTTTTTTTTTTTAATGTTTATTTCTGAGAGAGAGAGAGAGAGAGAGAGAGAGAGAGAGAGAGAGAGAGAGAGGGAGAGAGAGAGAGCATGAGCTGGGGAGGGGTAGAGAGAGAATGGGAGCCACATAATCCAAAGCAGGGTCCAGGCTCTGAGCTGTCAGCACAAAGCCCAACATGGGGCTTGAACCCACAAACTGAGATCATGACCTGAGCCAAAGTCAGACACCCAACTGACTGAGCCACCCAGGTGCCCCTCTTTTCCTTCTTTTTAAAGATTTTATTTTGAAGTAATGTGACATCCAACGTGGGGCTCAAACTCACCACCCCAAGATCAAGAGTCACCCCTGCTGTTCTTTTAAAATACTTCAATGTGGCGGCCACCTGGGTGGCTCGGTAGGTCGAGCAGTTGAGCATCTGAGTCTCGATTTTGGCTCAGGTCGTGATCCAAGAGTCATGAGATTGAGCCCCACTCCAGGCTCCGCATTGAATGTGGAGTCTGCTTGGGATTCTCTCTCTTTTTCCTTGCCCCTCTCATCCACTCACTCTCTCTCCTAAAAAAAATAAAATAAAATAAAATGAAATAAAACAAAGAATAAAACGCTTCACTGTGTAATGTCCGTAGCCCTGTTTGGAGACTCTGTCCAAGGGGGCGGAGACTGGGTATGTTTTGCTCACCTCTCAGTACGTCATGCTAATCACTCAGTTTTAAGCCAGATAGGTACTCAACTTTATTTGTTGAATCAATGAAGGCAGCTGACCACCAGAGACATCAAAACATGCCCAAAAAGTTTTAAGATGTTCTCCTCCTTTCTTTCGGTCAGTGTGCCCCGCTGGCTGTGGTTTGTAGAAGTTCCAAGTGCAGAGTAGCATGGGGATTGACAGCATGAACTTTGGACCCGCACCCCCCCCCCAAGATCTGGGTTCAAGTCCTGCCTCCCCTTTTCCTTCTGTATGATTTTCAGAGTTAATTAATCTCTCTGACCTCAGTTTCCTCATCTATAAAACAACAATGATAATAATTAATAATAATATCTGCTTGAAAGGGTAGCTACGGAGATTATACATTTACGGATGAGTCTATTATCCATGGATATGTAAGTCATGTATTAAGTGTTCAGCAAGTGTGGGTATTATTTTAATTTTTCTCCAAGTGAGAAACAAATTCCAAAGCGTTTACTATTGCTCAAAACTGTGGGGTTTCTTCCCTCTTTAGGATCAGCTTCCCAGGGTGGCGATTCATTTCTAAACCTCTCCCAGAAATCTTCAGTCCTGGCCCTCTTCTCCCATTACAATCCCAAGGAGAATTCATTGTCTCCCACTTGGCCATTCAGCACATTCACCCAATTTGGCCCTACATAATTTAGGATTATTCCCAAATTTCAACAGAAAAGGCCAAAGACTTGCCCTCCCTGAGAAGCCTAGAACCAATGTTATGTCATTGCCAACTTGGGATAGGGGGCAGAAGAGATACTCTCTGGAAGGGAGCTCTCCTTATGACTGGCTACAAGGCACTGCTCTTTAATTTGGCCCTTTGACTACTTCAGAAAAGGTTTTGTTTGTGTTTTGTTATTTTCGGTGCTTTAAAAACTTTTGTCTCTTTGGTCTTATAATACATTTCTGCAAAGAAAAAAAAAAGTAATGGCAGTGAAAGATGTTGGGATGTTGGAGGCACGGAAAAGACATGCTCTCTTTTATATCTGACATTTGATATTTGATATTTACATTTCAGGTCTGGGAGGGAGTGGGGATATACAAATCACCAGGAGATAGGACAAGGAATATGCATGTTTACCCTAGTTTGAAACAGGGTCACCAGTGAACTGAATAGTCTGATTTGTAGTTTTGAAACAGCCTTGTCATTAGACGTGGTCCCTATGCATGTGTCACGCTAGGGAGGAAGCTGGAAGGAGGCTGGGAAGCCGGAATGCCCTAGCCCTAGGTCCGCCCTCCTGCGGTGTTATCTTTGAACACCCCTTTTTGTGTGTCAGTTGAGTTATATGTATAAACTAATGAGGTCCTTCATACCAATCCTTTTCTCTACCAAGGACCCTCTTTTCATTATTTTCCCCAAAGGACCCCATTTCTTGCACGACTTGACTTTGCCTACTAAACAAACAAGGTTAGGAAGCTTATTAATTATAAGCTTGTGCAAGGGGTACTGGAGGCAGGCAAATTATCCAGGAGGCAAATGAGCCTTTGGAGGGCAATTTTATCCCAACAGCGGAGATAATCCCAATAATAATTCCAATTGTACTAACTGCAATCATTTATTAGGAGCTTACTGTATGCCAGACACTCTCTATACATTGTCTGATTTAACTCTTACCACAGTAGGAGCAAGGTGCCATTATCTCTCCATTCTACAGATGAGGAAACTGAGGCCTGGGAGGTGCAGTAGTTTGTCTGAGGTCACGCAGCCATAAGGGTCAGAGGAGGGGCTCAACCCCAGTCTGCCTGACTCCACACTCCAAGCCCTTCACCATTAGACTCAACTGCCGCTCAGTGACAATAGAATAATGTCACTTGTGTCGGACTCAGGTTCCAAAATCAAGAAGAATGTGGAAAGTGGCACAGAGTGATCCCTGTCCTGAAAGTCTTGTGAAGCCCTGAGTGTGGCTTGATGCTCGTGCTACAACTGTAGACCAAACAAAGAAGCAGCATCATGGATCCACCTCAAGTCTGCTCTGGGCACACCTTGTTGGCGGAGGGTTGGCAGAATTGCTGTCCTCTTAAACGTCTTTATTTTATATATTATTTTTCCTTTCCACTTTCTCTTTTTTTCTCCTTTTCTTTACAGAACGGTTTTAATTGAAATTGCTTATGTTAGTTTCTTATTGCTGCTGTAACATTACTACAGACTTAATGACTTAAAACAACACCCGTTTATTATCTTACAGTTTTGAGCTCAGGTATCCGAGAAATGGGTCCGACTGGGCCAAAACCAAGATGTCGGCAGGGCTGTGTTATATCTGGAGGCTCCGGCTCTAGAGGCCACCCACACTGCTTGGCTCATGGCCCCTCCCACCTTCTGGACCAGGAAACCACATCACTCAGATCCAGGCCCCTACCTCTCTGGGCTCCTTCCTTGACTCCCCTGCCTCTTTCTTTCACCTGTGCTTACATCAGGCCCACCTGCACCATCCAGGATAATGCTCCCATCTCAAGATCTTATTCACATCTCCAATCTCTCTTTTGCTGCGTGAGGTACCATATCTGCAGGTCTGGGCATTAGGGTGTGGACTTCTTTGGAGAACCGATTTTGCCTACCACTTTGCTTAAGTTAAATGCACGCACACTGGGATGCCATCATGTTAACAGTATGTGCCATGTAAGGCTCCCAGAAGCCACATGGGTCCCAGAATATTTCATCTGTGGATCCCCAGTACTCAACCCAATGTTTATAGTAGGTGCTCAGTAAATGTTTGTTGCATAAATAAATGAATGAGTGAACAGTGAACAGAATGATGCTCCTTTTTATCCTTGTTTCCATCCCCCTCTTTTGTCTGATATGAACTTTCTTCCCTTTTCTTTTTTTCTTTCTTCCTTCCTTCCTTCCTTCCTTCCTTCCTTCCTTTCTTCTTTCTTCAAGAAATCTTGGAACTACAGAGAATAATACGACAAGTACCCAACATTATTGTCAACGTTATATTTTATATACACATTCTTTCTTTAGAAAACAAAATACTTCTTCTGTGATTGTACATGTATCTTGCTGACCCATGACCCATTTTGACTCTACCCTCAATTTTGGGTTGTTGTGTCATAGAGGTTAAAAAATGACTCTTCTTGTCTTTGTTTCTGCTAAAACTCGGTGAGAAAGTAGGGCCTGTACTGCTAATCCCAGTGTGAAGTGTGAGACCCATAGAGCTGAGATTGGTCAGAAGTGGTATTCACAGACCCCAGGCTTGAAAGAATCATGACGGCCTGGGGAAAACTGGGGAGGATTTCTGGAGGGAGCCTTCAGTGAGCTTTGAACCCCAGCTCTGCCTTTCTCTCCACGTGCCAAGGGAGAGGGCTTCCATGTGGCCACTCAGAACTCCATATGTCTCTGTGGAGCATGGGGCACACTGGGCCCTGATGTCTAACTCACATCTTATAAATGTAAAGGGCAAGAGATCATGGCTGGCTACTGCACAGACTGGGGAGCAAAGGTCTATGGACTGGGGACAGCTGCCTTCCCAGAATTTCTCAGCACGAGGAGTGGACTACCTGAGAAAGAGCAGGCCTAGGTTAGGTCCACGTGCTGACAACCAGGGGCCCCTGAAGGGGCCAGGGATAGGCAGAAAGAAGTTGAAGGTGATACTCAAGGAGTGATAAAGGGGTCATAAGTGGTCATTAAGAGGGGGAGTCTTTGCTGGGTGAAGGGAATTGCAGGTGACCCTCCCCAGCACTGAGACCTCAGGAGCAGTCAAGAATGTGCCCTCTAAGAGAAGGCTGGCCAAGCCAGGGGCACCTTCACAGCCTGTAAGGGCACCATTCAGGCAAGAACCATCTGTCCTTCACTCTCTCCCCTCCCTTGCTCTGACCCTGATAGCCCCTGTCCCTACAGGAGGCCGCCCTGAAGCAGATCCAAGCCAGGGAATGGAAGAAGCTATCACTTTATTTTTTTTTAATTTTTTTTTAAGGTTTATTTATTTTTGAGACAGAGAGAGACAGAGCATGAACAGGGGAGGGGCAGAGAGAGAGGGAGACACAGAATCTGAAACAGGCTCCAGGCTCTGAGCTGTCAGCACAGAGCCCGACGCGGGGCTCGAACTCACGGACCGTGAGATCATGACCTGAGCCGAAGTCGGACACTTAACCGACCAAGCCACCCAGGTGCCCCAAGAAGCTATCACTTTAAATGAACTTGGACATTATGACTATTAGGTGGGCTGCTTGTAGTAATTACTGAACTGAGTCCTTTTTCAATGACAGAAGTGAATGGAGGACTTTTGGTTACCCAGATTTTATATGAGGGGAGAGGGTAGCTGGAACTACAGAGCTAGTTTTGGATTACCCCACAGGCATCGTGCTCAGATGACATAAGGTTAATGACTGTGCATTGTGAATCTCAGAAAAAAGCCTTCCTTCATCTCCAAGTTCTTGTGGGGCGCTCCATATCGGCTCCTCCGCGTGCTTGCTCAGGAACCCCAGAAGTGATTTGGATTTTCTTGGTTGTCTTCCTTGTGGTGTCTACAGCTTAAGAATTCTTCTGTTCTTTGTGTTTGGTCTTTGGTCTCACTGTGTCTGCTTTCAGCTCATGGGAAGGATCTTACAAGTTCTGAGCATCAGACAGCTAACCAGGAGGGGTGGTGGGGCTTAGTCATGCAGGGCAATGAAGTTTTCCTGGCTGGATTGGGAATGCCTTGAAAACACTCATCATTCATGAGCTTTCAAAATGGCAGTGCCTGGGAACCCACATACAAGCTGTCCTGATTGCCTTTTCAAATATGCCCAAGATGAGAGGGCCTTAATACTTGAAGGCAAATAAAAGTGTGCTCACCATCTCCAGGGACAAGGACTCTCTCTAAGGCAGAGGGGATGTGCCTCTGGAGAGAGAATCAGGAAGTCACAATGAGTGAGGGACAAGAGGAGGCTCTGAAGGAGTTGAGCCCAATCTTTGGGAAGCATGAGGCCCCACGACATTATGACCAGACCAAGCCCTTATGGCTAGGAGGTAGCAGAGCTCATGTTTACATCCAGGCCCCTCTGGCAGTAAAGACTGGCCTTTCCCTCACCCTGCTTCCTCCTATTACAGGATTTGAAGGAAACTTCCAAGATAACTACACTGATCCTTTCTTTAAATGAGGGAGGAAACAGAGGCCCAGAGAGACAAGAGATTTCCCGAGTGATCGGCAGGATCTAGTGACCAGGTCTGCTGATTCTCAGGACAGTGATCTTTGTACTCTTGTGTGCCAGGATGAAGTCACAACCTTCTTTAGAGGAGGTCCAGGGGCTCTGGCTTCAGACGGAGAGTGGATTTTAATACTTGATGATTTCCTACTTCATCCCCTGCCAGCCCGCCTGTTTGGATTACATGGGCAGTCTCATGGTCACCCTGTCTTCCACCCTGCTGTCAGAACGCTTTCCTTTTTCTCCTCTCTTCCTCTCTTGTTCTCTTCTTTCCTTTACATTTGCATTGGGCTTTATTTATTTGTTCAAAAAAAGTTTTTTAAACGTTTATTTATTTTTGAGACAGAGAGAGACAGAGCATGAACGGTGGGAGGGGCAGAGAGAGAGGGAGACACAGAATCCAAAGCAGGCTCCAGTCTCCGAGCTGTCAGCACAGAGCCCGACGTGGGGCTCGAACTCACCAAGTGCGAGATCATGACCTGAGCTGAAGTCAGACGCCCAACCGACTGAGCCACCCAGGCGCCCCTGCATTGGGCTTTATATTAAACAAGCGACACTCCATCAGTGACGATACATAATAATAGTAATAATAGTAACAGCAAACCGAGATATGGCACTTAACTAGGCGGTGGGCACTGTTCTAAGTGCTTTCCATATAGAAACACACTTATTGCTCTAACAACCGTAAGAAGTAAGGATGGTTATTATCTCCCTTCCACAGATGAGGGCACAAGGCTCAGAGAAGTATTGTGCTAGGTGACTGAGACAGCCACTAGGGAAACAAAGACTCATACTTTGGGCTCCAGGAAATAATCCAGTCTAGTCCAGTTCAATTCAGCCTGGGACTGATTTGGCACCACTATGCCCTGGTGCCCAAGGACAGGACCATATCCATTTGGGAAGCATACATCTTGCTTGCCTCACAATCAGCCGTAACTGTGTATAGCCACATTTTAATGCCAGTTTGCGAAACTACTTCCAGAAGTTTCCTCAATCATCAAGAAACAACTCTCTTGAGAAGGGACAGAAAGAAGTCTTGGCTTCCACTTCTGACTCCACCACCCTGGGGGCCTTGGCAAGTTACTTGTCCTCTCTGAATCTCTGTTTTCTCATTTGTGCAATGGAGACAGTAATAAATAATCTATTTCATAGGGCTGTTGCGAGGATTTGATGACCTGAGATGCAAAACTGCCAACTACACCACCGTATACCCCAGTCTTCATGGCAGAAGGGACCTCACTATCCATCTGTCTCTTCACCCAATGCAGAAGTGCCCTCTCTAATCTCCCTGCCCAGTGGTAGTGTTGACTATGCCTTTTTACTCGGAGTGACGCGGGCCCAGGCTTGGTGTTCAGTTGATTGTGGGCAACCACTGGTCCAGTAGTGCTCAATTCTTTCTCAAGGATGTAGATGGAAACCCCCAGTGAGGATAGGAGTAATAACAGTAGTGATGGCAGCTGTCATAACGATGATGGCTGTTAACTTTTATTTTTAATTTTTTTTAACGTTTATTTATTTTTGAGACCGAGAGAGACAGAGCATGAACGGGGGAGGGTCAGAGAGAGGGAGACACAGAATCCGAAACAGGCTCCAGGCTCTGAGCTGTCAGCACAGAGCCCGACGCAGGGCTCGAACTCACGGACCGCGAGATCATGACCTGAGCCTAAGTTGGCCGCTTAACCGACTGAACCACCCAGGCGCCCCGGTTGTTAACTTCTATTGAGTGACTGTGTGCTATACACACACTTGCTATACACACACTGAACGCATTGTCTCACGTAATCCTCATGACAATCCATAGGGTAAGAACCACTGTATGTCTAATTTTTAAGATGAGGGCATTGCAGCTCAGAAAGGTTAAGAAATTTGCTCAAAAGCCCCAAGGTCAAAATATGGTGTGGAAACAGGATTGAAACCCAGATTTACTGAATGCAGAATTTATAACCTCAGTTCTTGGGATTTCAACCTACCCATAAGCAGAGGCCAGACAGGTAGGTCATTTGGATGATGCCCAAGGGGGACAGATATGACCCTGGTGAACTGTAGACATTTGCCCTATTTAAATGGGATAATGCTTGTCAGTGTCACCCCTTGTTGCTGGGGCCAGTGGGAAGAATGCAGGTAAAGAGTTGCTAAGTCTCATTTTGGTAACAAAACTCAAGAATTTAGATATTTTAATGTGTTATATCGTGATTTTAAAATGTTACTTCAAAATTTTTGAAATTACTTCTGACTTATCTAAGTGCTATCACTGCCTTTTTTTTAATGTTTATTTTATGAGAGAGAGAGAGACAGAGAGAGAGAGAGAGAGAGAGAGACAGAGCATGAGAAGGGGGAGGGGCAGAGAGAGAGGAACTCACAGATTCTAAAGCAGGTTCCAGTCTCTGAGTTGTCAGCACAGAGCCTGACTGGGGCTCGAGTCCAGGAACCCATGAGATCATGACCTGAGTCTAAGTTGCTTAACCAACTGAGCCATGCAGGTGCCCGTATCACTGCCTTTTAAATGCATATTAAACTAATCTTCTGAGGGCTGTTATTCTGTCCCTTTCTCTCCCGTGTAAGTTCTAATACTGCAGTGGAAGGGACAGAGAGGGGCTCATTGCTCCGAAAGCCCTGCATCCACTCTAATTGTCTGCTCTGTGGACACTGGTCCTGAACACTGGAACTTTAACCATTACTTGTAACTGGTTGAGGGTCCCGCTGCTGTGGTTGAGGATGGGGCCAGGGACACGCACGTGTGCACATTCGTGATACAGAGGTATAGACTGGGGAACTGAGGGCGGGGTGGCCAACACAAGGACATGGCTCTTCCGTTGTATACACAGGAGGGAGGGAAGGAAGGGAAGCCTCGTGGTTTATAGGATCCCAGCAGCCGCCAGGGACCTGCCCCTCCCCCTGCTATAGCCCTTCCAAGCAGGAGAGCAATATAACCCTTTCTCCCAAATCTCTGGGCAAAATACATTTCACAATCTCCCAGAGGAGTACCATCTCCTGGCCTGTGGCCCGGCTTCCCGGCGCTTTCCCAATCCTGCTTGCTGAGCAGTTTAACCTCAAGACCCCTCCTGGACTAATTAAAATAATTGTAAATGTGTAATTTATGGATTGACTTAAATCATCCCTGAGTCCACAAAAAGGATCTGAGGGGTCTGAAAGTGCACAGCAAAGCTCCATATCCTGAAGAGCTTTCACACGCTTCCAACATTTAACCCTCACACAGACACTGGGGGCCAGAGAGATTACAGGACTGGCCCAGCACACTCAGTGAGCAAATGCCAGAGCTGGAAATTCTAAACTGGCCTCCTGACTTTGATACTAATGCATTGTTTCTCGTGGTACTCCACGAGTACTATGGAGCAAGGAATCTTCGCTCTGAACAAGAAGGAGGGTAGTGCAATGGCCATCCCCCTTCCACTCGCCTACCCCCAGCAAAATCAGGAGCGTGGGCAGTGCACCAGGAATAAAACAGCAGCCATCCCAACAGCCTACTTTCACATCCCCTGTTCAAGAACTTCTTATACAGCCCTCTTCTGGCAGGAATTACTATCCACGGAACACCACTGAGGATATATTCAAATCCCACACAAACATTCAGTCCTCTGTCCCATGTCTCACAAACATTAGATCATTGGTGATCCTGGGCCACCAAATTGGATTGTTGCATCAGCTGATTTTATAGTTTCTTAGTTGGTGTTTTATATAATTCCTCCACACAATCGAAGATAGGATGGATGTTTGATATGCTTTTAAAATATCAATGTAAAAGATTTCTTTTTTACTTATGTTTTACTTTGCTTCAACTTCCCTGGGTAGCTACAGAGAAAGTTTTCTTTTTCTTTTCAAGTTAAAAAATGCACATAAATCTCTCTGGTATTTATGTTTTCATGATACTTTCAAAATTCCCAGGGATTCTCATAAACCCATGTTACAGTAGAACTATTTTTTTTTACAGTAGAACTATCTTAAGGCAAGGTGGATAAAGACAGATGTTGGCACATGGTTGGTCATATATTAATATTTAACAAGGCTTAAAAAATATGTATACATCATATGTGATGCCTCTGATGGAATTCTCCAGTAATGCTAGGCTGGCAGAAACACTGGGATCCTATAGGTGTCACAAAACCTCGATATTTAATTTTAAATTATTTCTATTTTTCAGCTGTGCAAACTGAGTTCTATTGCAACAAAATGATTCGTTTTACATTACACAATAAGGTGGTCAGAACTTGCAATCATGCTAGAAGAGATTTGAGGGCCACTGCCCCGGACAGGGATAGAGAGTTTTCCTTTCAGACTACTGACTGCTCTCCTAAGCTGGGTTATATGTCTCTGGCAATTTCCATTCTTGAAGAGTAAGGGATGGGGTGTAAATCTCAGCATTTTTGCAACTTGATTAAAAGTTATAAGATCTCCTTCAACATTTTCCCCAGGGGGGCATATGTTCCTTATGCAAATAAGACTCTTGGTCTCCTCTGAGTTCTCTGGTAAAAATATCTCACGAGACAATCAGTCATTCACACTCTAGTGTGTTTTAATCCTCTCTAAAGAGATAGCTTTTTGAGGCTGAAACTCTGCAAATGGGTAGAGGTGGAATTTGGGGGAGAGCAATGCTTTGCTCTCTCATTTCTGCTCTGAGAATTCTGTTTATCTTTCAAGATCCCAGTCAAATGTCTTTTCTTCCAGAAAGTCTTCCTTGATCTCTCTTTAGAGAGATTATTCCTTCTGCCTGCTCATTGCTTCAGTAAATAATATCTCTTCTCAAGTTTTAGCCCCCTACTTCTCATAATCTCTTCCATACATGTAGTTATTTGTGTGTTTATCTTTTTTTTATTTTTTAAATTTTATTTTAGAGACAGAGTGGGGTGGAGGGGCAGAGAGAGAGAGAGAGAGAGAGAGAGAGAGAGAATTCTAAGCAGGCTCCACACTGAGCATGGAGCCCAATGCGGGGCTGGATCCCATGACACCGGGACCATGACCTGAGCTTCAATTAAGCATCAGATGCTTAACCGACTGAGCCACCCAGGCACCCCTGTGTGTTTATCTTATACTCTTCTCTGAAGTAGGAGCCCTCGAGGGCAGGATAATTGCTTATCCCCATGTACTGTCTAGCTTTGGAAAGCTAAAGTCATCTTCTGGTGTTTTAAAAACATGAAATTACTTAGAAGTCAGATGCATGGTGGCTGTGTCCTGTTTTGAGTGGGCTTTCCTAGCTTCTTGGACATCCTTCTAAGGCAAAGTCTGCACCCCTTGGAAGGGAGCCTTGAGTCTCCCTCCACTCTCGTATTCTAGTGCAGAACCAATGGTCCCCACCCAGGGTGCACTGCCTGCCACCCTGCTCTGGTTTTACATAATGCAGGGTGGATTCCCAGCTGAGCACTTCCTAGCTTGTGACCTTGAGCACAAGTTATATCATTTCTCTCTTCAGTTTCCTCTTTTATAAAATAGGCACAACACTTGCCTCTTACTGCCACTGTTCTGAGGTATTACACCTGCAGTACTTACCACAATGCTTTGCACATAGTAATCTCAGTAAATAGCAGCGATGGATGTGGTTTTCAATGAGACATAGAACAAAAAGTGCTTAAGACGGTGTCTGGCATATAGTAAGGGCTGTATGCAAGCTGTCATTTTCATTCTTGTTTTAGGAAAGCAATAAAATAGAGTTATAAAGAGTAAGATCTTTGTAATCTACTTTGGGTTAAATCTCTGCTCTGCTAATTGCTAACTAATGTATCTCAGAAAAAATTACTTAATATTTTTAAGATCAGATCCCTCATTCCTAAAATGGGGGCTAGTGCTACCTTATAGAATTGCTGCTGTGATTTAAGAGGGAACAATTCCCAAAGTTGTGGCAGGTTGTGTTTACCAAAGATGGCCCCAATAATGTCTCTTTTCCACATGCTCTTCCAGAACCTTGCCAACTGCCCCTCCATCCTCCTACCCCCATTAATAGCTGGAATAGGATTTCCCTTTCTTTGAACCCGGGTGGGCTTGAGGGGGGCTTTAATCAACAGAATGTAGCACTTGTATCACTGGGCGGCTTCCTGGGTTAGGCTATAAAGTGCCATGCTCGGTCCACCTTGTTAGTCGTCACTTGCCTGTGGAACCCTGGGCTGTCACATGGGATGACAGGACACCATGGGGTGAAAAGTACAGGCCTCATGTAAGTGTCCTGCCAATGATCCTAGCTGAGACCCCACCCAACAGCCTGTATCAACTGCAAGGACATGGAAAGAAGACGCCTCCCGGTGACTCTAGCCTTTGAGCCTTCCCAGGTGAGGACCGAGACATCGTGATCACGGAGTAGAGACGAGCTGTTTCTTCTCGGTCTACCGCTATTTTGAGCTGTGAATTTGGGGGTGATTTTTACACAGCAATAGTTGTTGGAACCAGGACTCCAACAAAGTGCTGGCACATAGTAAAAATCAGATAAGAGGAAGGAGGGGTATTTGTTGTTAGTGCAATTATTGGAATTATTACTATTGTGGGGGTATGTCCACACAAGGGGCCATAGTGTGCCCACCACCTGCCAAGAAAACCCCTCCTCTCAGGTTTCTGCACCACCCACCAGCCTCTCAGCCAATGAGAATACACCCTATGAGCCTCTGCATACCCGGTCCCCAGGGTCCAGGCGGCAGAAGAGTTGAAGTGGTCAGAGACTGCCGGAATGTTGGGGGTCCTTGTTCCTTGTTTGCACACAGCTGTCTGCCCTGCCAGGGAGCCAGTGCCCAGCTGCTTTTGTGTAGGGCTGGCCGGCCTTGCCTGAGTGAGGACAGCCTCGTTAATCTCCTGTCCTCTGCTGCTGTTACATATTGACTGGACAGAGGTCAGCTTCACTGGACACATTCTTTGTTGCAGTTAAGCTAAGCCCTTCAGCTCTTAGAATTTAAGCTTGATTAACTCGTGAGGAAAGGAAAATTTACATTTTGGGGACGGGAGAATAAGGTATTTAAGCTGCTCTCTTCAAAATAAATGCTTTCCATCTTGCTTACTTTGAAAGGCAGGCAGGCAGGCACTGTCTCCTCCCCTGTCTGAAAGTGTCTCTCTCCCTTCTTCTCCTTTTGTTCTGGAGCTGGCTTTTTCTTTCCTCTTCTCCTCTCACCCCCTCTCTGTGGTTTGCTCCCTTTCTTTCTCATCTTTCCCCAAATCCCACCCTCTCAATTCTCTCCTTTCCCTTCTCTGTCTCTCCATTTGTGTCTCCCTGTTTTGCTCTGTCTGCATGGCTTTTCCCAGCTTTGATATCTGTCACTTTTTAGCACCTTTGTTTCTGAATGGCAAAACATGCAACTATCTTTGAAGCCGACATCAGTGTGGTCCCCACATGATTACAGAGCGAGGCTGGAATTCTGGAGCTTCTGCAGTGAGCTCTGCTTATATTCCGAGCATCTTGTTGGAGAACATGGCCAGCAATGTGTTTCACATCTGATGGACCCAATCTTCCCTTGTCAGCAGAGGGCCAGTGGAAACTGCACTGTGGGGTCGATGGCCCATCCATTAGGGCTGACTGGGATATCTACCAGGCTGTCCTTTAGCAGACAGGTGCAGGGCAGTGAACAGGGAAGAGATCCGAAGATGATTGGCTTCTCTTGGAAGGCTACAGAAAGAAACCCGGGCTTGGGGGAAAGACCTCTGGCTTACCAACTATGTGATCTCAGGATAGTCACTTTACCTCTCTGAGCCTGATTCTCACCCATAAAACGGAATAATGACAGTCATCTTGCCTTCCCCAGGGAGCTATTATGAGGCTCACATGAGCTAATGAATGAGAAAGCATTTTGTAAAGTATAAAGTGCTCTACAAATTTAAATGCTTTTTATTATTGTTGTTATCATGATCATAATTTTTATGTCCCACTAATGCTCATCTTACAACTCATCAGCATTAAGAAGAATAAGCTCTAAGTGGAACAAAATCTTGTTTCTCCCTTGTGCATGAATCTAAGGTGTACTTGTGGGAAATAAATATTAGTGTTTCAAGAGGCCTTTATCAAGCCCCCTGCTTCTGCCCCATCCTGCTTCTTAAAACCTGGCTGACATTCCCCTACAAATGAAAAGTTAGAGTTGGCTCCACAGGGGGCTTGATCTCTTCGCTCCACTCTTGCTCCCCACATCCTACCCCATCCCCGCATCTGCCCAGCATCATGGAAGCCGAGTGCCCGTCTTTGTTCCTGAGACACAGGACACAGGACACAGCCTGCTTCCCCCTCTGATATTCTTGCCCCTCTCCGCTAACCTGGCCTAGCCACCCTCACCCTCAGCCTCAGTCTCTCGGGCTCCCCCTTGTGGCAGGCCCTGGCCAGGCCCACATCACTGACCTTCCAGGAGGTCCTGTACCCAGGAAGCAATAAGTCGCCCTTTTAGGGAACTGTGGCTCCTCTGACCGGCAGGTTACTCCATCCTTGCAGGCTTCCAAGACCACTGACCACAGGTGCCCGTGGGAGGAGTAAGGGCGGCTCCAGGGAGCAGTCATCTCACCACCTGCGCTCAGCTTGGCAGCTGCTTTGTGGTTAAAACCAGTCATCATAACCTTGCTCCTGAGTCAGCCTTCTCCCCATCCTCCTGGATCAGACCCATAACTCTTGGATGTTGGGGAGGTGCTGACAAGGGGGACCAGAGAGAGGCAGGAGGCAGGAGGTGCATTGGTGGAGAGTTTGGCTCCATGCAATTCTTGGGCCTCATCCAGTCACGGGCTGAATCTGATCATTCCATTCTTTTTTTTTTTTTTTTTTTTTATTTTTGGGACAGAGAGAGACAGAGCATGAACGGGGGAGGGGCAGAGAGAGAGGGAGACACAGAATCGGAAACAGGCTCCAGGCTCTGAGCCATCAGCCCAGAGCCTGACGCGGGGCTCGAACTCACGGACTGCGAGATCGTGACCTGGCTGAAGTCGGACGCTTAACCGACTGCGCCACCCAGGCGCCCCTGACCATTCCATTCTTGATGTGGCACACTGTCCATTCCTGCTCCTCTCTAGGTCTTTCTTTCCCCCTCTGAATCCTGGGGTAGGTAGCCTTCCACTTGGTCTCTCAATCCCAACCCCACTGTGGCTTTCACACCTACCACATGAGGAGCTACTGTTGTACTTTACAGATGAGGAAACTGAGGTCCGGGAAGCAAAATGACTCGTCTGAGGTCTGGGGCTCTCGGAGTGGTGGAGCCACAGGGTGAACTAAAGCAGAAGCTCATTCTGCCGCAATACTCTGCCTCCTCTTTGGTTTTTATGGAAGTGATGAGGGCTGGGTCTCGGCCCTCAAGGAATTAGGGCCTGGAACTGACGGGCACATAAACAAACACCTACCTCGAAGTAAGGCAATAGTGAGATAGTGGAGATATTTGCACACAGCGCTGCAAATACAGAGGAGCTGGTCGTTGATTTTGCCTGCTGAGCTGGTGATGGTGGTGGTTGTGGTGACCATGGTGCTGGTGGTATGTGTGTGGTATAACTTTTAGAAGAGGCTGTCCCGAAGCGATTTTGCCAGTGTTTTTCAGAGGTCAGAAGCTCCAGACAGCAAATACCAGATTTGTGCACCATCATTCCTAGAACCCATCCCATAGTAGGCACTGCTAAACAAACGTCCCCAATGAACTTGGACATGGCTTCAGAAGCTTTTGCAAGGTAGGATTTAAGCCTATTGGTTGAGGCTGGCACGTATTCCCAAGTCTTAGACTAAAACTCCTATTTTTTAGAAGAGGAACTTGGCCCAGAGGAGGGAGTGACTTCTTTATATCACTATGTAACAAAGCACCTTAAATTCCCCCAGGATCTGCTTCTCTGAGTTATTTTCTTATCTTCTCTGCATTAAGGAACTGACATTTATGGACTTCTTGCTGTGAGGCAGGTCTGTAACACGAACAGGGAATATTACCTATGGTGCCTCTCATTCTCACGCCTACCTAGAGGTAATCATGAGTGTTGCCATTTAACAGAAGACAAAACTGAGGCTAAGAAATATAAATAACTTGCTCAATATAACACAGCCAGGAGGCAGTGCAAACAACACCTGTGTTCAAGTCGCTCTTACTCCAAAGCCTATTTGTGTTTTTCTTCCTCTAAATTGATGACAAAATGTTGAAAATTTTAAAAAGGTTTAAGATGAATACCATGCATCCCCCTGTCCCTATTCCCCAGTTAAGACACGAAACAAAGTCTGTTTTATTTTTGCGGAATGTCATATTGCCCTTTATAACACATTAAAAAGGGGGGATTTAATAAAGTAATTGAGCAATGTGGAATATTTCTCAATGAAGGCTGCCGTTAGTGGAGTTTTAAAATGAATTTTTTTTATAAATTGAAATCATGTCTTTGGATATTTCAGTGATTGTAGCAAGGGAAGCCTGCAATTCGCAGACCCACTCATCTGAGGAGTAATTTAATGCCACAGACATAGATCTCTATTTCTCTTTTTACCTTTAATCAATTTTAACAAGCCAGATGGTCATTGCAAATGGTTCCTCTAGCATCTCCCTTTTCTGCCTCTGCTGTTCTCGGGGATTTATTTAAATTTGGCAACAATTTGATACTTTCCTATTTTCTGCCATTCCCTGCCACCATTAGGGTCACCCCATAATACTCATAACTATATCTTCTCTAGCTCCCCAATTGGAATTAACTTTTCTTTTATATGCCACGATCTCCCTCAGCACACAGTAACCCTAGTAACGCATACATATGCCTTGTGTTAGTTATTTATGTATGTAATTTCCCCATTAGACCCAGTCTTGCTCATCTATAATCTATGTAACAGTAATTATCATAGCTGCTAATGCTTTACAGTTTCTAAGTACTTTTCCTAGTCATAATATTATCTAATACCTGCAATATCTCGAGGTAAGTATTTGTTTTTGTATTCAGTTTTACGGATGTGGCCATGGAGCCTCAGAGAGGTAATGCAACTTGCCCAAAGTCACACAGCTAGCTAGTTGCAAGGTTTAGAGCAAATTTAGAACTCTTACCCTATAATTAGACTACAGAGTCTTCCATAAATAATTTTTAAAAACTGAGTTTTATTCAAATTCCCACCCATCAATTTCTTTATTCTAGAAATATTTATTGATCACTTATGATGTGCCAGGAATTAGGCTGGGTTCTTGGAAAACAGTAGTAGAGCAGGCAAAGAAGGCCCCTTTTTCATGGGATTTAGAGCTAAGTGGGGAGATAGTAGACAAATAATCAAATAAATAAACAGAAGATGGTAGGTTGAATAAAGATGTCCCCCCCCCAAGATGTCTACATCCTATTCCCCAAAACTCGTGAAGGTTTGTCACTTACATGATGAAAGGGAGTTTGCAGAGGTGATGAGGTTAAGGATTTTGAGATGGAGAGTTGAACCTAGGTTATCTGGGCGGGCCCAAGGTGATAATAAGTGCTCACGGAGAAAGGAGGCTGTAGGCCCAGAATCAGAGAGGAGGTGACAAGGCAAGAGGAGGTGAGGTTGGTATGATTGAAGATGGAAGGGACCATGAGCCGGGACCTGGAAGACAGCTCTAGAAGCTGGAAGAGACACAGAAAGGGATTCTCCCTCAGAACCTCAGGAAGGAACACCGTCCTGCTGACCCGTTTTAGGCTCCTAACTTCCAGAACTGTGAAAGAATAAATGCGTGCTGCTTTAAGCCACTATAATCGTGGTGATGTTTTACAACAGCAATAGGAAGCTTATATATGAGGTGATATGCGATTATGATCAAAAGTGTGAATAAAAGAAACATTCTGATGACACAAATACTAGGGAAGGACTCTGAGCAGAGGATGAGCGTGAACCGTCCCAAGGAAGAGCATTCCAGGCAGAGGGTAGAGTAGATGGAAAGGCCCAGAGGAGGCAATGTGCTAAGAAATGAAGACAGGGCCAAGTGTGGCTAGACTCCAGTGAAATGAGGTAGGAGAGTTGGTCCAGAGTCAGAACATGGCCTTTTAGGTCATGGCAAGGTGTTTGGATTTTTTTAAATTTCTATTTATTTATTTATTTATCTATTTATTTATTTATTTATTTATTTAAAAAAAAATTTTTTTTCAACATTTATTTATTTTTGGGACAGAGAGAGACAGAGCATGAACGGTGGAGGGGCAGAGAGAGAGGGAGACACAGAATCGGAAACAGGCTCCAGGCTCTGAGCCATCAGCCCAGAGCCTGACGCGGGGCTCGAACTCACGGACCGCGAGATCGTGACCTGGCTGAAGTCCGACGCTTAACCGACTGCGCCACCCAGGCGCCCCGTGTTTGGATTTTTAACCAAAATAAATGGGAAGGTCTTGAAGAATATTAAGCAAGGGACTTGTCAATTGCCATTGCATTATCTAAAGTTCCCAGCAGGATGAAGACCCTTCCTCAGAGCATGGGGAAAACCTTACAGCCAATCAAGACCAACCCACCCTCCAAAGTAGCCCTCTTTTGCTCTACCAGGTTCTTCGAACATGTCCAGTTTTCATTAGGAACCATAGGGTTTTCTTTCATTAAGAAGAACTGGCACTCCAGTTCTGTAGGGGGCAGGTGCCCCCAATGTGAACCAGATGTCACTAGAACCTTGAGTGTGAGTTACTGCAGTGAGGGCTGATGTCCGACGTGGACAAGAACTCAGTGTTGCTGAGCTTAGAAATGCCCCTGCCAGGGCGCCTGGGGGGCTCAGTCAGGCGTCTGACTTCGGCTCAGGTCACGATCTCATGGGTCATGGGTTTGAGCCCAGCATCAGGCTCTGTGCTGACCGCTTGGAGCCTGGAGCCTGCTTCTGATTCTGTATCTCCCCCTCTCTCCGCCCCACCCCTGCTTGCTCTCTGTCTCTCAAAACTGAATAAACATTAAAAAAAATTAAAAAAAGGAAAAAGAAAGAAAAAAATAAGAAATGCCCCTGCCAAGGGGCAGAACTTATCATTTGAAATACTGTGTATATATTTTGCTTATTCTTTGCTTCTGTCTTCAGAATGTAAACCCAGTAAACTCAGGGACTATTGGTACTTTTATCCCTATGTTTCAAGTGCTTGCACACAGTAGGTACTCAATAGGCGCTTGTTGAAAGCATGGACGATTGGAGGGAAGGGGCCCCAATCATTTAGCTCACTTTTGGTAGGAAGCAGAAACATGAAGAAGACTAACACGCAGTAAAATACAAGCATCAAACAACCTCCAGTCAGTTCAGCTAACATGCTTGTTTTGAAAATAGGAATTTGTTCTAACGCAATTTATAGTAGGGAACGGCGTGAGCATAATGCAACTCTCCCCAGTGAAAAACACTAAGTGAATGCCAAAAACCCAGCTGGACAAAGCCACATAGGAATATGCCAAATGCACACACATGCATACATATCAAACGCCCACCAGCGCTCTTAGTTCACTGCCTGTGGTATGAGCCACACCCATCCACATCTGGGGCCAGACTCCGTCCAATGTCACATCATCCTCCTTCGCAACAACTCATGCTTCTGATGTCCACTTCCACAAGCAAACACCAGGTGTTTTTTTAAGGTAAAGTGCCATTTTTACTGTAGGATTTATGCATTTAGCCACTGACTATATTTAAAACTGTACTACTATTTTTATTAGGTTCCCATCTTAAAACAAAACAAAAAACTGTGCTATTTATTTGTGACATTTGGGAATGCTGTGCCCTTAACTCCATTTCCCTTGTAAGTCCATGGTTTTTTGTGCACTGTTATGCACAGCACAGTGATTTCTGGAACACATATGGGGCATTATAGCAGAACTGACTGTACTTTCTCCTGTCGGTAACACCAGGCAAATAGGAAAACACACAGTGAATAGCAAGAAATTGAAATCAAACCATTGAGAACTAAGAATGACTCATGATGTCCTTCTGGTGTGTAGGACAATCCTCTTAGTATTTACTTATTTTTTGCCCATCCTTCAATTCATGTATTTATTCTAAAAATATTTATCAAATACCTACTATGTGTCAAGTCTTGAGGTAGACCCTGGTGACATAGCAGAGAACAAAAGTAGTCTCAGAAAAGCTTAGGGTTGGAAGAAAATAATAATACAGAAACAAAAAGCAATGATGGTTGCAATGTACTGAGTGTTTATGTTCTACCTCCCAAGTTCTTATCTTGAAACCCTTGCCCCCAGTCTGATGGTATTTGGAGGTAGGGTCTTTGTAAGCTGATAGGGTCATGAGATAAGCACTCATGAATGGGATTAGTGTCCTTATAAAAACCACTCCAGGGGTTGATGGATCCAGGGAAGATGGGTATCTATAAACTGGGAGGCGGGCTTTTAGCAGAAATGGAACCTATCTGCACCTTATTCTTGGACTTCCTAGCCTCCAGAACTGTGAGAAATCAGCTTCTGTTGTTTATAAGCCACCAGGTGCATGGTACTTTGATGCAGCAGCCTGAACTAAGGCAACAGTTCATCTTTATTGTAGCCTTACTACATTGCAGGCACAATAATTAGCATTTTATATACATCATTTTATTTAATACTTTCAGCATGTGGTGGTTATTGGTAGGCATTACCAACAAGTGAGGTAGGCATTAGTATTCTTCCCACTTTCCCGATGAGGCTACTGAGGCTTGGCAAGAAGTGATGGGGCCAGCATTTGTCCCCAGGCAGTCTGACTTCAGAGCCCATGCCCTTGAATGATATTGTTGACATCTGTCTCTTCTGCCTTTGCCTGACTATTTCCAGTGGTAGGGAACACAGTGCTTTTCACAGCAGCCTGTTCCATCTGTGGCACTATATCAAAAGGGGTGAAGTGGGATGAAAAAACGTATTTTAACAGCTGGCACCAGAGTTCATTGTAGGGGGAGAATTGAATTTAAGAAAATATATTGGGAGGTCACTCCCTTTGGGGTAAAGAGTAAGTTGAGGGGCAGTTTGAAAGGACATCAAGTTACACTGCTTTGCATGAGGTTTTAAGGGGTGCTTGGGTGGCTCGGTCGGTTGGGCGTCTGACTTCGGCTCAGGTCATGATCTTGCAGTTCATGAGTTTGAGCTCCGCGTTGGACTCTGTGCTGACAGCTCAGAGCCTGGAGCCTCTTTGGATTCTGTGTCTCCCTCTCTCTCTGCCCCTCCCCTGCTCACACTCTGTCCCTGTCTCTCTCTCTCTCTCTCAGAAATAAACAAACATTAAAAAAAAAAAAGCTTTTAGTAGAAAATTGTGGCTTGAGGCAGAGGAGAGGAGCGTGAAGAAGACAGAGAAGGGTCTGTGCAACCTGGCAGAGCCCTATTGCCCATGGGGAGCAGTGGCCAGTAGGGAGGTCCTGTAGGTGGGGTGGCTACAGGGTTTCAAGGGCAGGGGAGGCAAATGTTCCTATTTACATCATTTGCCTTGCTGTGATGTAAGCTTTTCCCATCTCCTAGACCTCCATACCGTCAGTGGAATACCTGGGAAGATCAAAGCTGAAGGGTCGTGTCCCCGACTGGGCTGGAATGGAGCATGCGTGGGTAGGAAGCCCCCCCCCCCCCCCCGCCCACATGCCCACTAAGCTATGGCCAATCACTCCTGCTCTTCCTTTGTCAGCTGAGGGATGGGGAGCCATTTTGGAAACGGGGAAATCAGACCTGGCTGTGCAGTGAAAACCCAAGCTCTAGGGAATTTGTAGATGTCTGGAGAGCGCTCAGGTATAGATCAGGGGCTAATAGGTCCCTTTTTAGGCATATTTCAAAGGACTGGGGAAACTCAGATGGCTTTGGTTCATATTTGTTACGAGCAAGGGCTCTCAAGGAAGGAAACTCTGGTTTGAATCCCAGTTTGGCCATTTACTTAACATGCTTGGGCAGTTTACTTAACATGCTTGCCCCTCAGCTTTCTTCATCCACACCTTGAAGATGACCTTTCCCACTTGCGGGGTTATTTTGAGGATCGGACGTATGCAAAATGTCTAGCACGATGCCTGTCATAACCATCAGTCTATCCACAGTTGCTGTTAAAATGAACTCCCATAGCACAGTATAAACAGCATACACTTTCTGCTTGGGGGAGCATCAGGGATCAAGATTTGTTTCTGTTGCTTTCTAGCTCTGTGTGCCTGGGCATGTGACTGAACTTCTCGGGCTCTCAGTAAGATGGGGAAAGAAAAGGGGCGCCTGGGTGGCTCCGTCGGTTGAGCGTCTGACTTCGGCTCACGTCATGATCTCATGGTTCGTGAGTTCAAGCCCCGTGTCAGGTTCTGTGCTGACAGTTCAGAGCCTGGAGCCTGCTTCGGATTCTGGGTCTCCCTCTCTCTCTGCCCCTCCCCTGCTTGTGCTCTCTCTCTTTCTGTCTCAAAAACAAATAAATAAACTGAAAAAAAAAAAAAAGATTTAAAAAAGATGGGGAAAGAAAAACAGCCTGCAGGGCTTTGAGGATGAAATGAGAGGGCAGAACATGCTTGCAACTCCGCTGGGTCTACATGGGTGCCCAATGATCGGGGCCAAGGCTAATCCATATAGTGCCTTTGGTGAATTTGGTTTTAAAAAGGGGATGCATGCCCCTTTGTTTGGGCAACACAGCCCATACCGGTTTCAGCCTCACTCACCATCCTAGCCTGGGGGCCTTTGTGCGGCGTGCAAATGGCCCACGTGCAGCACACGGCCTGCCAGTGACCGGCGGCTGTTATGAACCAGCTAATTCACATCTTCTGCCCTGACTTGCCTCCTTTGTTCTGGCTCAAGACTATTTCAGTTAGGAAGAAAGCAACCAGGCCCCTTCTTAATTTTCTCTCTTGGCTGCAGCAGCCCTCCTCTTGTGCCCTGGTTTCTCCACTCTACTCCCTCACTTCCTCCTCTGCTAGGGTCCCCTTCCCCCAGCCTAGGACCCTGGCCATCCCTGCCCATGCAGCTGGCTTGGAGACCACTCAGCTGGGCAGCTGGATCCAGGGCCCCCTCCGGCCTCGAGGGGCCCAGCCTGGGTTCTGGGGCAGCCTCTGCCGAGATAATCTAGTGCTTTCATTGCCAACAGCAGTCAGAAGGCAGCGGACAATCACTGCCCACAAAGGGCGAGAATCCTCAGTGGGGAGCTGGGCAGGCTGCAGAGCCATCACAGGCTATTTTTAGTGCCCGGCCACAGAGGTGCCAGGAGAAAATGCCAAGCCGGAAGGCAGCCTGCCGGAGGGCTGGGCTATGAGGGGCCTGCCTGGAACTTCCAACCCCAGCCCTCAGGGCTTCTTCCTTCTTCCTTTGGGGTGAGGGAACCATGTGTTGCTGGTGGTGGCAGCTGTCCCTCTGCTGGAAGTCAGGGCACTGGGAGGGACCACAGTCCACTGGGGCCTGGGCAAGGGGTTTAAGCTGGGGGTTTAACTCCCTGGCATTACTTAGAACTGGGGACTCAGCTCCCATGAGTTCCCATTTTGCACGGGAGGAACCTGGGCCTCCTGATTATGAAGTGACTTCCTTGAGGCCATTCTGCAGCGAATCCCCACTGCAGCTGTCTCTGCGTGTGCTTCCTTAGAGCATTTATTTGGCAGAGTGGTGAAGGGGTGCGGCCAGACTCCCTGGGTTCGCCTCCCAGCTGTTCCCTGTGGTGTCATCTTGGCCGAGCTACCTGCCCTCTTGAGTTCCAGTTTCTCTCTGTGACAAAGGGGTCAGAAGAGTGCCAGCACCCATCGAGAAGGAGGAGAGAGGAAGCCTGGAAGGGCCTGTCGTGCCTGCACTTAGGAGGTACTCAGTAAATGTTAGCTGTCAGCAGCAGCTTCCACGGCCACGCCCTTTACTGGCCCCTGACATGTGTCTTAGCTAATCCTCACAACTCAGCAAGGCATCAGCAGCCCCATTTTTCAGATGAGGGGACTGATCTCAGAGGGATGAATTCAATTCCTAAGGACATCCAGCTGGGAGGGTGGGAGATGGGCGTTGAGCCCAAGACTTTGCCCTCCCGGGTCTAAGATTTTTCTTCCCTGGGGGCTGAAGCTTCCTGGGTGCTAGGTCCCTTGGGAATTTGACCAGAAGGGAAGATGATGATGCGTGTGTGTGCATGCATTTGTAAGGGGTTAGACAGGGTGATGGGAGGAAGAGGAAAAGTGCTGTAGCCCAGGGCTCAGGTTAGCAAGGATTTAGCTCCTTTTTGTTCCCTCGTGGCTTCCAGGGTGTTCCTGAGACACATTGAGAGAAGGAGCCCCACAGTTGTCCTGAGTGACTTTCCCAGCCCTTACATGGGACGACCCTCATCCTTCCGGTGTTCATTGTGTGCTAGGGGTAAGCTGTGAAGCCCACAGCTTTCCTTTCATTACTAAGTCTACCAGAGTCAGGTGGTGCCCCTACAGCCTGGGGTTGGGGGTTTGCCTCCGTGTGCCCCGCCTGCTTTGCTCTGTCCTTGACATTCCTGTCTCCAAATATCTCCTACAAGTACCAGTTCTCTCCAGTCCACTGCCACCACCTGCAACTTAAAGCTGTTTCTTTCAGCTGGGCCATTGCCACAGCCATCTAACTGGCTTCCCTGACACGGGTCTAGGCCACCCCAATCCACAGGGCCTGCCTGAGAGGGGGGCTCCTCTTATGTGACTGCCCCTGGGTCACATCCCTCCTTCTATCCCCTCTGGAGCCTTCCGGGGCCAGAAAGATGCACAGCTGGAAGTCCTAGCTCTCACCTCCGTCCCATCTGCAGTCTCTCTCCAGCTCCCCAATATGCAGCCCTTTCCCAAAGGTGTGCCCCCAGAAAACAGGCATTTGGATTGTTAATAGGCTAGCTTGGGGGCAGCGGGGAGGGCGGTCTAAGGGAGCATGGTGGGGGGAATTAGTATGGGAAAAATACTGAATGAGGCTCTGCGAGTTTATTTGTTGTGGGACAACTCAGAGCCTCTGTTATGCTAATTTATGACACAAAAGCCCTACAGAGGGTCACCAGCCAGTTCTTACTGAAAACAGTTTGAATTCTTAGTTTTAACAATAGCTGACACTACGGGAGCACTTACTAGGTGTCAGGCTCCCGTGCTGTAGTTTATTAACTTATTTCATTGTCACACCTCTGGGAGGCAGATGCTATCTCCATCTCCAAGTTATGGATGAGGAAAATGAGGCACAAACAAGTGACTTGCCTGTATCCATCCAGCTGGTCAGCAAAGGACTGAGCTTCCAGCCCAGACATCCTCTGAAATCAGCACTTGTAGCCACTGTACTAGACCCAGACTTTGAGGACAAAAGTACTTGGCGTTGTGATCAGTGCATTATTTCATTTAATCCTCACATTAACCCTGCAATTATTATGCTCATCTTTACTGTTAAGGAACCCTAAATGGAGAGAGCGTGCCTTGAGCCAAGAGATGCCTGAGGAATTTCCATGGATTCTGAATCTCTAGCCGTCTTGCTCTGCAGGGAACAAGAAATCCTTTTATCAAGGGGCATCTTGCAGGGCTGGTGCTCTGTAAATTACACACTATAAAATGCTTCTCTGGCTACCTGGAAATATTCACTGCCACCAGATCATATCATCTGGTTTCTTGACACTAATACTTTGTGCTGTTCCCTCTGCTTGGAGTGCTGGCTCTGTACTCTGCCCTCCTGGCACTAACAGCTAAAATAACGTCCTATCTCTGGTTTTTCCAGACTTTTCCTTTCTAACTATGTGTGCTTCCATTGCACGCTATAAAAAAATTGTGCCATGACGGTCTTACAGGATAGATTCTTTCATTCATTCACTGTCTCCCTCATTCATTCATTCTTTTATCCAGTCCCTCAGGAAGTATTTTTTGAGCAACTAAAGTGCAGGGCATTGTTTTGCGCCCTAGGGATACAGCAGTGAAGAAAACAGAAACAAGTTTTGGCCCTGAGGAAACTTACGTTGTAGTGGGAGAAAAGAGATAACACACAAACTTCTAGCAGTTTTGAAGGTGTATAGGAACAGGATAGAGTGTTGGGGAGGGGGAAGGGTTGGCAATTTCAAATAGGGTGCTGGAGAAAGCCAACCTGAGGCTGTGACCTTTGAACAAGGACCTGAGGAAGTGAGGTGATAAGTATGTAGGGCAGAGGGGGCAAGGGGATGCCAAGGCCTGTGCTGCAGGCATGTCCCCACACAGGGGTGGAGGCCCTTGTGGCTGCTGATGGGTGAGTGAGAGCAGAGATGCTTGGGAAATGTTTGTTAATCTGCATTGCTTAAGGAGAGCTTTAGGCCTCCCCAACAGGCTTACCTCCAAACCTGTCCTTACATTTTCAAAAGAAAATATTTTATTTTGTATTTAAAATATGTGTAATTGCCAAGTATCTAACCAGCACCTGGAAGTCTGAGGGGGGTCAATGAAAGCCCAGGACAGCGAATTGAGGGCCAGCTTTCCCTCTGACCTTGGGTCATTTCCTTCCATCTTGGCCACCTGTATTTTTGCCACCTGTATTTTTGCCACCTGTATTAGGGACCAGAGGATGTTTCAGGTTTCTTCCAGTTTTGGCTTCATGCTGTTTCAGAAGCCCCAGTCTCCTTTTTTTGTGAAATGGGGGTCATGACACATGCCCCCATCCTTCTTTTGGTTATTGTGTCAAATCCGGTAAGACTATTCTTCCTTTTTTTTCTTTCTTTCTTTTTTTTAAGACAGTGAGTGGGAGCAGGGGAGAGGGGCAGAGGGAAAGAGGGAAACAATCCCAGGCATACTCCATGCTCAGGGTGGAGCCCAGTGTAGGGACTGGGGGAGGGCTCCATCCCATGACCCTGGGATCATGACCTGAGCTGAAACCAAGAGATGGATACTCAACTGACTGGGCCACTCAGGCACCCCAAGAGTGTGACTTTTTTTTTTTTTTTTTTTTTTTAGTGAAGTCCAAACTAGATAAAGTCTGGTTTTAATAGAAACTCCATCATCACGTTGCAGTAAGCAAATCTCCCATTTCTGAACTTTAGATAATATTCTCCCATTAACTACCAGTGATGCCGTGTTGGGTGCAGCAAGTTCTCGTTCTGTGGTTGAGGAACCTGTGCCTTGAATGGCGAATCCACTTGCCCAAAGGCACAAAGCTAGTGAGTGGTGGACCAAGATTCAAGTTTTAGAATGTGTCAAAGCCTGTGCTAATTTCTTTTTTTAAAATACTTTTTGTTAAGTTTATTTATTTTAAGAGAGAGAGAGAGAGAGAGCGTGAGACAAGTGGGGTAGGGGCAGAGAGAGAGAGGGAGAGAGAGAATTCCAAACAGGATCTGCACTGTCAGTGCAGAGCCGGACATGGAGCTTGAACTCATGAACCATGAAATCATGCCCTGAGCCAAAATCAAGAGTCCAATGCTTATCTGACTGAGCCCTGAGGGCACCCCATAAAGGCTGGGGTGCCTCACTTCCAGATAGTGACAAAACAGAGCCAAAGGCTCCCTGAAACCAAATGAAGATTCCCAGCCCTTACAGTAGATGCTAGCGGGGAACAAGTGCACTCAAAATGCAGAAAACAGATGGAAGGGGAAAATAAACTGTAGGCTGCTTGTGGGGAACCAGAGCTGTGGACTGAGGCTTTGGGCCACCTTGGAACGAGGTATGACATGGAGAAGCTACTAGCCAGCTCTGACTGTGGCCATAAGTCTTGGTGGGCAGAGAGGGACATGTCCAGCCCCTGCCAGGGCATGTATGGATGGCAAAGGGCCAAGGGTGTCAGCCTTACCTGATGAGACATCAACTGTATTAATACAAATATCAAGGACCCTACAAAACAAGAGAAAAGAATATAAAGGGGAAAAGGAGCAGAAAATCATTTTATATATATTATAATAAATAAAAGGCCTAAACAAAACTATCTTTATTAATATTTCCACACTAGTGATAAGACAGATGGATTGAAATTAGATGTGGAAAAATGTAATATTCTACAAAGGAAACTCTAGGGAGACCCAGGGAGTTATGAAGGTCATTTCTCATTAAGGGTGAACTTGTCTATTCTTTCCTCCTCTGCCTTTATTCTAACTAAGCCTCCACCACAGCCAACAATGCCCCCACTCCTTTTGTGTACTAGAGACAGGCTGTGGCACCAAACGCCCCCTCAACTAGTCACTGCAAGGCTATCTTTAGCTCTGCCAAACAACTAATGGGATAGGATTGTTGTCCATTCTTGGGCATTGTTTTTTTTTGTTTTTTTTTGTCTTGTTTTTTAATTGTCTGTTCAGCTGCTCTGCAGTACAAGCAGCATATTCACTGGCTCTCTTGGACACCTAAGATGGGGAAAATGGGTTTTCCCTGGCTTGGGCTGCAGAAGAAGCAACGATTCCCGAGTTTTGGAGAGAGCAGTCACCTTGGGAGGACTGTGGGCCTTGAGGCCAACCTGAAGTTCCACGGCATGGTGCCTTGGCTGTAAAATGTGCAGCATAACAAGTAGGTTGTGTTGTCTGTGAAGTGCCTATAATGGAGTCTGGAACATTCAAGGAAGAAACATTTGCTCAAGGAGTGGATGGGTGAGATAGCATTGGCCTGGTTCCCACTAGAGCAAATGTTTGTTGCATGCGTGAGAGTGTGTGTTAAGTCTTAGAAGAGAAGAGTATCATTAGGCAGTGTTATGTGTGGAATTGTACCTCCTGAAAAAGAAATGCTGGAGTCCTAACCCGTGGTATCTCAGAATGTGACCTCATTTGGAGACAGGGTCTTTACAGAGGCAGTCATGGTAAAATGGGGTGGATGCTAATCTAACAAGACTGGCATCCTTATAAAAAGAGGCAATTTGGACACAGACACACAGGGAGAAGGCCACATGAACATGAAGGCAGAGATCAAGATGATGCTTCTACAACCCATGGAATGCCGGTGATGACCAGCAAACCGCCAGAAGCCAGGGGGAGAGGCATGGAGCAGATACTCCCTCATGACTCTCAGAAGGATCCAACCCTGCAGACACCTTGGTTTTGGACTTTTAGCCTCCAGAACTGCGAGGCAATTTCTGTCGTGGAAGCCACCTAGTCTGTGGTGTTTTCTAAGGGCCAACTTCGGAAACTAACACAGGGAGCATCAGGGACAGTCTGTACTGCCGAAATCCCTGGCTCTGGCCTCCCTTAGAGTAGAAACTCAAGACATACTTCTAAAATGAATCCGTGATATAATGCAGAGGGATGAGCTCACATTGAATCCGGCAAGTAGTAGGCACTTATCAGTACTCATTAAATGAATGAATGAACGAGGTTATACATGAAGCATGTATTGCAGAGCTTGGCATATGGACAGATGTTCAGCGAGTATTTGCTAGTTGGATGGTCAATGGAACTAACAGTTATATACCATTTACTGTGAGCCAGGCAGTGCTCAAGGTGATTGATGTGAATGTGATTTTCATGGAATCCTCACAGGACTCCTAACATTTATCCCATTTTAAAAGTGAGAAAATGAAGGCACAGGGAGACCAAATGACTTTCCTGAATCCATCCAGCTGAGTGGGAGACTTAGCTTTTGGATCTGGCTTGTCTAGATCCAAGGGGGTCTCTACTCTTTTTTTTTTTTTATTATTTTTTTTAATGTTTCTTTATTTTTGAGAGAAAGAGAGAGCGCAAGCGGGGAAGGGGCAGAGAGAGAGGGAGACACAGAATCTGAGCAGGTTCCAGGCTCTGAACTGTCAGCACAGAGCCCAATGCAGGGCTTGAACTCACGAACTGTGAGATTATGACCTGAGCCAAAGTTGGAAGCTTAACTGACTCAGCCACCCACGCGCCCCATCTACTCTCAATCACTGTTTGCGATAACATATGTGAAGAGCCTGGCACATAGTAGGTGCTCAATTACAAACCAGTAAGTGGATGAGCATAGCTGGGCCAACCAAGGAGGCAGGGTCCCTCCCCTGGTGGCCTTACGGTGGAGGTGGTCCTACCATTCCCTCCTCTTGTAAGTTCTCCCTGACTCCAGCTGAGTCTTCACAGACCTTCGGGGCCTCACGCTCTTTAAAGCCCAGCCAGAATGGGAGAGTCTTTCACTGAAGGGGGCCCCTACTGTGTCTGTCCCCACTCCCACTCCCATCCTCTTGCCAGAGGAGTGGTGTGGATACTAAAAAGGGGAGAGAAGCAGAGTGGGGGCGTTGAAGCCTTCCTCTGTCTGTCAGCAAGGTGATGGGCTGGTGGCATGACTGTCCCGCCTCTTCTCCATTATTCATCCCAAACCAGGTCCTGAATGCTGACTCGGCGCTTCCCGGCTGCCCCAGGGCCACACCGTCTGTTCACCCACTTCCCCAGAGCTCCTGGGCTGAGCCAAGTACCAGGAATGGCAGTGATTTACGATGTCACAGGCCAGCGTCCTCTACCCTGACCACTGCTCTTGGCCACAGATTTAATTATTTAAACACATTTTACATTTTATGAGCATGCCCTCAGGCCTGGCAGAGGAAAGCCTGGGAGAAAAAAATTTGCTCGAAAGATTAAATTGAAATATTCAAGGACGCAGTTCAGGAAACATTCCAGATCCCTGAGTATGAACATAGTGTTCAAGGCCCTTCCAAATTTGACTTATTTTACCAGCCCCATCTCTTGTTACTACTTTTCCCCTCCTCAGCAAATAACATATTCCTGCCTCACTATAGAACAAAGTAATTCTTTATCATCCTTGCAAGTTCATAATTTTGCTTCTTCTGGCCAGCTTACTTGTAATACATGTGCACTGAACACATACATACATACATATGCACTCATAGGGTCTTGCCCTGCACCTGCTACTAAGTAGGGCTGAGGATGCAGGGATGCATTAATGAACAACACACACAAATCCCTGCCCTCATGGAGCTTCCATTCTAGAGCGGGAGCCTTCCTTACCTCATCCCTGGGAGACCCTGTTCTTCCATGAAGGTCCAGCATAAATGCCATGCCCTCTGTCTTCTCTGACCTTTCAGGTGAAATTAATGCCTCATGTGATACTCTAGTTGTCTATCCGAGCCCATACTCACTGTACGATAACCATCAATGAACCTGATTCTCTCTTAGACTGTGAACTCCTTGAGGGTAGGGACCATCGAATTTTGTTTCTATCCCAGCATCTGGCACAATGCCCGGCACATAGTAGGTTCTCATAGTATGGATGGCCGTTGGAAGACTCCTCTGCTTCTCCTTTCAGACCAAGAGAATCTCCTGTATGGTTTCCTATTCTCTGACATTTCTTGGTTTATTTTACTGCTCATTCATTCTCTTACTCCCTCCCTCCCTCCCTCCAGTCATTTATTCATTCAACATATATTTCTTAAGGACCACTGTGTATGAGACCCTATTCTAGATAATGAGGATATGCCAAAAAAGACAGGAAATGTCCCTGCCCTTGGTGGTGGGGGAGAGTGTCCCTGCCCTTGGTGGTGGGTGGCAGACTGTTGTTTTATGGTTCTTTGGATGTCAGCTTCTCAGATGACTGTGGGTGGCCATTAGCCCTTGGGACCACAGCACAACCAGGCTGGGTATGGGGTGATCCACCCTAAACTTCAGGGCGAGAGGTGTCTGTGTTTCCCTGGTTAGCTCAGAGGACAAGGCTGGAGAAAATGAATCTCACCAACCTCCCTCTTCCAAGCTCTCCACCTCCGGGTAAACTGGGGATACCTAAGTCCAAAGCTATTAAAATAATAATGAAAATGATCCATATTTTTCCTCTTAAAAGCACTTCTGGAGCATCCGATTAATCTTCCTAGTCCCATTGTGGGTAGGTAGGTGTAAGTTTTTGCTTAGAGATGAAGAGACTGAAACACAAGGTGATTAAACTATTGGCCTGAGGCTGTAGAGAAAGCAAGGTTCTGAGTAGGGTTTCCATTCATCAGCCCCTGGTTAATTTTGAACAATCACAGACTCAAAGGCCTGAGTCCCTAGGACAGCTGCTAGGGACTGAAGCTAGTGTGCCTCGGTGGGGCAGTGCAGCTCGGTGGTGAAGAGGCTGAGCCCTGTACACAAACAGACTGGGTTTGGCTCCTGGCCCTACCACTTAGTTGGGTGACCTTTGGCAAGTGGTTCAAACCCCCTACATCCCAGTTTCCTCATCTATAAAGTGGAGATAAAACCTTCATTCCAGGGTTAGAAGGGTAAAAATAAATGACATTATGTTCGTAGATGCTCAGCATGGTGTAGGATATCTTTTTCTTAAACATATTGCAACAGAAGCATTTGAGATGGGCAAGGTGTTTAGAGCTACTAAAAATCATTACCACCACCATCATCATTTTCATACAATATCTTTTAGGCACTTGGTATATTCCAGACACAAAGGTGTGTCTTCTTATTAATATCAGTTGGTCACCACACTTGGGTCACGTCATCCATCTGATTTCTTTCTCCATGAATAAACGCCAAGCCCTTTTGTTGCAAGATGTAGGGGATACAGGGTTGCCCTGAGTGGGACTCTGTCCCTTGCCATTAGTCCCGACCTTTCCAATACAGTTACAGTTGTGAATGCCCTGAGTCCACATTGTCAGTATCACCCAGGTGCTGGTTATTCAGAAGCGTTAGCATCATTAGCAGGAGAGTCACCATCAGTCTTGCTAAAATTAGCTAACATTCTAGATGTGCCTGGACAGCGACAGAAAAGTAACATGCATTCTTTTTGCATAACAATCCAATAAGGCAAGAGCAATTCTCACTCCACTTTTGTAGATGAGGAAACTGAGGTACAGAGAGGAAAGTGACTTGTGCAAGGTCTCAACACCATGTAACTTTTGGCCAATCCAGAATTTGGTATGGCTGAGAGGAGATTTGTGTCTGAAGAGAGAGAAGAGAGGAATAAATTACAGCCAGATCCATAGCCCAGTTGGTCATGATTTGCTGTGTGGATTTCAGGCTATTGCTGAGTTTTCTGTGCGACTTTAGTAGGTCACCAACTATTTGTACAATCTCTGTTAGTGGCCCAGACTGGATTAGGTGCTATGGATGTTATAAGAGCACAAGAAGACTCTTTTTTTTTTTTTTTTTTTTTTTTTTTTTTTTTTTTTTGAGACGGAAGCATTAGAATTGGATATGGCACTTGGAGGTGCTAATAATCATATCATCATTGCCATCCAGCACCTTTGGGGCACTTGACAGATTCTAGATATAAAGATGTTTGATACAGACCATCCCATGTAACCCTCACCAAATCTCTATGAAGTGGGTATCATTTTCCTCATGTTAGAGATGAGAAAACTGAGGCATGCTAGAAAGCTCACAGAGGTTAAGTAGCTTGCCTAAGGTCACAGATATGAGAGGTGAGTTTTAACTCATGCAAAGTTGTGTACATAGGAGGGATTGATTGCCATCACTCCTGTTAGCGTCCTGTCGGGGAAGTTGCCTGTCTTATTTCCTTCAGTACTCAAGTCAGCTTTCTCCTCCAGCAAGAATGCGAATTAATAGCTCTCAAGTTGGAAAAATCATTCCTTGGTTTACACGCTTTTACAGGGCTGCCTTGGGAGGACACTTAACCTCTGTCTGCACCTCCATTTCCTCATCGCTAACATGTGCCTCCTCCTGGGGGTGTGTCTGTATTATTAATGATGGAAGAGTGATCAGGCCACACTGCACTGAGATTCATGAGAAATATAAAGTGCCATTAATCTTGAGACCCATTTGACAGGGCCACATGGAGCTGAAGAACACAGAGACCCTCCATCGCGCGGGGAGCTGGCATAAAATGCTTTCACATCACCGTCATGTCTAATGCTCTCCAAACCCCTGTGCTGTAGGCTGCCTGGGAGATGGGTGAGAGCACATCAGGGCCACAGAGACCTATAGAACTGTGGGAGGGAAAAGAGAGAGTCGTGGCCAAGGAAAAACATGTGGCCTGAAGGTTGAGTGCTCACCAACATCACAGCTATACCGATTTCCTAGCCATCTTTGCAGTGAGGTGCGTTCATGTGACCCAATCCTGCCCGTGGAATGTGAGTAGGATGGGTGTGTGACACTATCAGCCTTGGCTCCGGGATGCCTCCCGCTTGTGATGTGGCTCCTTGCTACCACCAGACTTCAAGGAACATGGAGCCCCAGACCGAAGGAGCTTCAGTCCCTGAATGGGTAATTCCCTTGCCAACTCAGAATGACCTGTGATGTGGAAAATAAACTTTTCCCATGTCAAGTCACTGAGATTCGGGGGGTTACCAGATGCACTTATTAGCATTATTTGCCTGATGGCTAATGACATAGTGTGACTTTTATAGCATTTATAGTTTTCCAATCACTTTCATGTATGTTATACTTAGAGGATCCTTGGGACACCTTCGTGGTTTCAAGTATCACAAACAGTTGTGTGTTTCTGGAGAAAATTATTTGTCTTCAACTTTATGTGTATCTTGTGAATTGAACATTGTTTCCTCGGATACCCTGGCTGCTGAAAAGCTCACAGAAATTGCGGCCCCGGGATCAAAACTGCATGACTTTGCTGTTTGAATACCAGCCTCACTGCCAGCAGCATCTTGCTTCCTGAGTGACGTACTTTCTCCAAACCTCAGTTGTCCCATCTGTAAAACGGGGATAGTCAGGACACCAACGTGGCTGGGTTGTGGTGAGGGTTCTATGTGACTGTGTGGCTCACACCCGACTCTACTCTACAGTCAGTTTCCAAAGCCTGAGTCCCAGAGGTGGGATGTGGGAGGAGGCTTTAAGGACGGCCACACAGAACTTCCATTCGGTGCTCTGCACACTGCTAGAGACTGTCAGTGCTGTGCCAGGTGGCGAACAAAGCCACAGAATAAATATGACACCATTTTGCGGTTAATGTACAGAAATAACACTTTGAATTTTGATGTGGCATATAGATAAGCCACCTCAGAGAATATTTTCTTGCATGTTACTAATCTCAAGGGCCTTCCCACCCCCACAAAAACCTGAAAGTAGAACAATTTTTTATGTGCTAGTGAAACGTCTGACACTTGGATATGATCAAAGTGCTACCAGATGCACCCTTCTGCCCCGGCTGCCCGACATCCCAAACCGCCCCTGGGTTGCTCTGCAGGACTCAGGCTTTGCTTTTTAGCAAACTCCCTTCAGCAAACAGGGAGTAGCCTGTACATTATCTTTTTGCACTTACCCATTATTTCCCTATTTTAAGGAGTGTCCCACATGAGGAATTTCTCACTGACTTTTATATAGGAAAAGCATGTTGTATCCCAAGGAATGGTCATTTGCTCTTCCGCTGTGATAAGAAGCCCTGTGTAAACTATCAAATTACTCTCTTTGCCTTGACAGCCCAGAAACATTTTGCCCCCATTTGTTTTCTCCTGTTTCATTTAAACATATTATTTTTTTAATCTCTTCCTCTGTCCTTTTTCTTTTTTTTTTTTACGCTTATTATTAATGCCCCTTTTTAGTAACTTTTCTCAGATCCTTTCTAGAGTGAGGCAGCATTTAAATCAATTCAAGAAATTACATAATGCCCACGAGGCCAGCCTTGTTAAAATTCTAAGTGGGCCAGATGTTGTTGTTTTCCTTTCGGCCACTCCCTCTCCCTCCCCCTACCCTGTGTTCTCCTCAGTGGGTCATCACGGGGTGCGGATGGGGGCCCCTTCCTCACCCAAATGCCCTTCTGCCACCCTCCCACCTTCTTCACTGCTTCCTCATCCCTTATTATCTTGACAAATAATCCTGGCAAAGCCACCAAGTAAAGAGAACTAGTAGCTTCAATAAAGCAAAAAGACATTTGAATCTCCACTTGAACATCAGCTTCAAACTTTTGAATACATCAGAGGGGGTCCCCAGCAATTAGGCTGAGGAACTGCAAACAGGACTCCCCAAGAGGGGATTTGCAGGGGAGGGGTTCTCTCGAAGAGAGGAGGGGGGAGGGCTGACCACGGAAACTGAAGGGTTAATGCAGGGAAGAGGGTGGTCAGGTGTGTTAGCTGTACTGAGGTTGGCTGAGGAGCTGGTGTTACTATTTTTAAGTGGGTTGAGAAAAACAGGCTTTTTTTTTTTTCTGTGTGTTAGATTTTTTTTTTTATTGTAATATTAGAAATTCGTGCTTAAAACAAGGCCACTGGAAACCGAGCCTAGGGAATTAAGCCTCCACCATCAAACATTAAAAATCACTTTGGACTTAAAAAATCCATTTGCTCGCTGTAAATGCTTTTAATATATATGTTTAAAAGCTCTCACCCTCTTTTGCTTTCTATTTTTTGGTTGGAATGTCTCCTGCCTGCCTCCCAACTATGTCTCAAGTGCTGTTTTTTTCTTTCTTTCTTTCTTTTTTTTTTTTTTTGGTAACTGAGTCATAATTCATTTCAACCAAGTTCACTGTCGGGTCACCCCTTCTTCAGTGGTTAGAGACCAGCGCGGGAAAATTAGGGGCCTGCCATAACCACTGGGGAGGGGGAGGTTCTGCCAAATCCTGTTGACCCCATCAGTTTGCAGGAAACCGTTCTTGCCTATTGGGTTCCAGAGACCACGAAATGGGACACAGGTCTGTCTCCATTCAGTGCGTGTGGACTGACACCCTACTGTGTCCTAAGGGGAGTTGCAGCAGCTTCCTTTTAGCTCACCTTCTTGAGAGAGGAGAAAGCCAGAGTCCAGAGAGGTAACGTGACTACTCTTAAGGTCACAGAGCCTGTAAGAGACACAGCTAGCCCCGGAATCGAGGGCCCCAGATTCTTTGGTTGCAGGAAGCCTGGGGCGTTTGAGCCTAGGAGAAGGCACATGAAAAATAATAATGGAGTAGTTTTCCTGTGTTTCAGGCACTCTGTTAGATGTTTTACTACTCTGATGGCCGCTCCAGTGTCAGCTAACACTTTATGAATACCTGCTACTTGCTAGGCTCGATGTTAAGTACTCACACACATTTTCTATAATGCTCATGTAACCCATGAGGCAAGCATTAGTCCTGTTTTCCACAGATGGGCAATCTGCCCAGAAGAGCTAAGTTACCCAAGGACACATAGCTAGGAAATGTGGGAACCAGGAGGGGAATGAACCCAGGGCTGTCTGACTCTAAACCCATGTTCTTTCCTGAAGCTCTGTCCTTTGATTCCAGTAAAAAGTTCTTACTCAAGTAGTCCAGGCTTTGCAAATCCCAGGGTCGGTGTTTGCGATCAGCGTGTGGGTAAAAGATGTTCCTTAATGAGAGCCTTTCTCTTCCTCTTCCCTCTGCTGTTTCCCACTTTTCTGGTCAAGTTGCACATACCTTGGGGGGATATAAATGGCAGAAAGGGAAGAGCGCATCCATGTGAGCTCAGTTCCTGCCACAATTTGACCCGCCATGATAGCGGGTGGTTTCCCTCATTTCTCTGAGCCTCACTTTCTTCATCCCTTAAAGTGAAAATAATCATGTCTGTGCTTGCAGGTCACGACTTTGTCTGAATCGTAAGTGCTAAGGAGGTAATAATTCTAAGCTACAGCATCCCTCACCGCTTCTGGATGGCCTTGCTCTTAGAGACCCTGCTATGAGAGATCAAAGTCTCTAAAGGCCCTAGGAAACCTGAGCTCCTATTCCTTCCCCTCCTGTGTGTGACCTTGGAAATTTGGGGAAGTTTGGGGAAGGCAGGGCTGGGTGACCACTTATGTGAGACCACTGGGGCCATGAATCATCGCCAAGGGTGGGAAATGCTAGGTTCATCAGACTTATTGCCCAGGACATGATTCCAAACCTCATTACAGGGTGATGACAAAGATTCTCACTTATTCTACATATGCTGTGGAGGAGGTAAAGAAGAATATCCCCAAATCATGGCTTGGGAGGAGGAGGAGTTCCCAGAGGTGGATGCCAACAGCTTCCTGCCAGAAAGTGAGTTAGGGCAATGCATACGAGCCATGTGGCTTGGTGATGGAAGCTTTTTACCGGGTGCATATATGAATGCACGTGTGCACATGCTTGCTTGATCTTTGTTTGAGCTATTCCATTTATGTGAAAGTTCTCCACGTCTCTGAGAAACTATAGGCTTGGTCTATTTTAACCTTCTCTGTGGGAGACACACACGGGCAAGGCTGCTCTACTTACTAGTAGGATCACTGAGGTCTAGTGTAGTGGTTCTTGAACCTGGCTGTCATCAGAATCTGGGAGCTAACAAAAATCCTTTAGAGAGCTTGATCAGAAGTCCCTGGGAACAAACTAATAGATTAAAAAAAAGATGAACACAAAATCCAGACTTTTAAATGCAGAGAACAAACCTGTGGTTGCCAGAGAAGATGTGGGGGAGAGGTGAAATAGATAAAGAATATTAAGAATATATTTATCTTGGTGAGCACTAAGAAATGTATAGAGTTGTTGAATCAGTATATTATACACCTGAAACTAATGTAACACTGTATGTTAATTACACTTAAATTAAAAAAAAAAAAAGGCTCTGGGTAGGAACCAGGTAGCTTCCCCTGGATTCTGTCACTGCAACGTTCTATTTGTATTTTTTTTTAGGTTTATTTATTCATTTTGCGAGAAAGAGAGTGGGGAGGAGCAGAGAGAGAAGAGAGAGAGAATCCTAAGCAGGCTCCACACTGCCAGTGTGGGGCTCGAACTCAAGAAACACGAGATCATGACCTGAGCCAAAACCAAGAGTCGGACACTTAACCTACTGAGTCACTCAGGCACCCCGTCTATTTGTATTTCCCTGTACAGCCACTGGTTGGCCAGACTGGGAGCCACTGGCACAGGTTAGGAGCCACTGGTATGGTGGACAGGTCATGGCGTAGGAACCAGACGTGGGTCTGACCTCCTTCTACCAAGGACTAATCAGAGACCAGAGGCTTTGACTACCTTTTCATTTGCTTCTTGGAACCCCTCTCTGCAGCAGGTATCAGGATCCCTCTAATAGAGAAGGAAAAAGCCTTAGAGAGGTTGGTTGCCCAGCTAGGCAGGGTCACCCTGGATTTGTGCATTTTCGCATCACTGCCACATCTGTGGACTCATGGATGTAAGGTATCTTGGCACTGACTGTGGCAGAGCCAGGGTCAGACACACCCCTCTGGGCAACAATGGTCATTTACTTAAAAAAGTAAATTACAATTGGCACATTTTCAGTCTGCAACAATAAAGAATAATTTCTCTTCCTTGTGCACAAGAGCTCCAATTATGATTTAATTCAATTCTGATTAACTATGCTTTGATGGCATTTCCATTACATAAAAAATAAATGTATTAGCCAAGCATAATGTGTTTTGACTATAGTTCTGATGCTAATAAGGAGGCTGTTTGGCGGCTATGATCCCACACTTGTAAAGAACGAGAGAAAAAGAAAAGGATGAGGCAAGTAACTCTGAGAAATCCCACACAGAGGGGTGTCGTGATTAGGGGGTGGGGTGGGTGCTGTCAGCATATGCTTGGTATTCACAGGTTTGCTCTCACAGCCGTTGCTCGAGATGCTTCTAGATGTGTGGGCAGGTACTAAGGGCTACTGCGCCTCTTGGGGTAGACTTCAGGACAGGGGTGGGGAGAGGTGGGAGTTGGAGCTGACTGCATGTGGGAGTGGCAGGCCCATCCCGTCGTCCCCACCGTGTCAGTGACACTCTCCCGTCTCCAGGGCTCTTTCACAGTCTGAGTAACCTGCGGTGTAGGTCTCAGCTCCTGGCCCCTGCTCACCTGGTCTCCAGCTGGACGATGCTACTGAGCTCACCAGTGGCCCTGCTACCTGTCCCTGACACATCCATGCAGTCACTAACACCCTCCTTGGGTCCTGTGGCACCTGGCATCCTTCCATCCCTGAAGAAGGGGACTGCCCTGGGTAAGCCTTGGTGCTTGTCCTCAGATTTGTCTCTTGAAACTTTGTCTCCTCTCTTCTATTTGGCAGAGGTGCTGACCCCAGCTGGCCAGCTTCCCCTGGGTGCTGCCGCTGGGAGGCACTGGCCGGGGGTGGGAGGGTGGGGGCTGTGTTACTAGGCAGCACTGTCTTTCACCGCATAGGCTGCCGCGGTTCGAGCGTCCACAGGGAGACCCAGGCCCTGGCCTGTGGAAACATCATGATTCCCTTTCACCTCGGGGGTGGGGTTTTCAGTTTCTTGCTGTAGGCTAAGTTGTGAGTTGCCTCATACTTCCCTGTTGGGCTTTTCAGCTCTCCATCTCCAGTGTATCCAATTCTTTACAATAAATCCCCTCTGTTTCAAATACTCAGAGCAGTTTCTGTTTCCCTGGATGTAACGGAAGCTGCTAGAAGTTAAGTAACCACCCAGAATAACAGCCTTCAACACTTCAGTGTATTTCCTTCCAGGCTCTAAAAATGCATATGCATATGCATATCTTCTCATTGGATTCTTTTTCTTTCTTTTCTCTCTCTTCTCTCCTTTCCTTCTTTCCTTCCTTTCTTCCTTCCCCCTCCCTCTCTTACTTCTCTCTAAACAACCAAAACATAAATGAATCATACTGTACATATGATTGGATCTAGTGTGTATGACACTGTGGAAATTTTATTTTCTCTTCTAATAATTTCAAAAACATATTTAATGACTATTTACCATGCAGTTATAAGGATCACTTATTTATATAATCTTCTGTTATTGAGCACTTAGATTCTCTGTACCCTTTCACTTACATAAATAATTCCATAGAACTTCTATCTAAGGTGGCAAAATGAAGGCAGTTGAACAATTGCTCTCCCCTGTTTTTTTTTTTTTAATGTTTATTCATTTTTGAGAGACACAGAGAGACAGAGCATGAGTGGGGAAGGGGCAGAGAGAGGGAGACACAGAATCCAAAGCAGGCTCCAGGCTCTGAGCTGTCAGCACAGAGCCCGACGTGGGGCTCCAACTCACGAACTGTGAGATCATGACCTGAGCCGAAGTTGGACGCTCAACCGACTGGGCCACCCAGGCGCCCCTACTCTCCCCTGGTTTTTGATTAAATAAAACATCTGCTCATTCACCCTCTCCCACCAAATCATCAGGAGCCCAAATAAGGAAAAAGTTCGAACCTCATGCCATAAACTTCCAGGAAAGCTTCTGGCCCTGGTGGTATGGTTCCTAACCCACCCCCACCCCCAAGGCAGAAGCCAGACTGGGGCGAGAAGGTGGCTGAACAAAGTGCTGGCCTTCTCCCCAGTCACCCTGCATCTGGACAGAAGCAGAGAAGGGATGTGAGCATGCTGTCTGGAGAAAAGCCTCATATCCTCCACTCACTATCACTGGGACCTTAGGATCAAAGCCAATGCATGCTATCTGTTCCACCCACCATTTTTCTAGGACATTATGTTCATGCTGTGAAATATGTTAGGAAGCACCACCGAGGACCACCAAAAAGTGCTTGTATGGCAATATAACAGCTATTACCACAGAGCCAGAGAAGGAAGAATAGCTCTCAGACATGATGGGACGTGAGTCTGGAAACACCTAACCACATTGCATAGAAATAGAAAGTCTAGTCAGAACTGCCTGGATTAAGCTGGTGAGAGTAGATGAAAAACCTTGTAGCAACTAAGCAAATATATAGTCCTCACCCCACCTGGAAAGAAAGAAAGACAAACAAATAAAATAAAGACTATTGGTTGCACAAGACAAATGAAAAGCCCCACCTGGGAGAAAACATAACCGGAGAAAAAAAAGAAAACTTCTAATGTGTATTTTGCACTACAGAGGAACTTAACCAGAATCTGAACCCAGTGAAACCAACCAGGACTCAACAATGAAAAATTTGATGGCAAGCCCAACACAATGAGATGAAAGGAGAGTTCACAACACTAAGGACATCCAGCACTGAAACTACAATGTTACAGAAATCATAAATGATTAAAACAAGAACTAAATCAGACAGCTGACCATTGTTATCTCTGACGTACAGGGAAGGGCTGCTGTAGTGAGGGCGAAGGCTGAGGAAAAGGACAGAGAGCCAGGTCGAAAGATGGTAATATCTGTGAAGGACAAAGCTGATTCAAAAACAAGGATAATTGGTGTCTCTCCAGAAGAGAACCCATGTACATGGCATCAAAAATACATTGCATTCTGTCATCTCCGGATTGAAAGGGTATACCATATTCCAGAAAAAAAAAAAAAAAGAATCAGAGCAATAAACAAGGGACAGTATAATGTTACTGCCAAACTTGACTAATGAAGAAATAATTCTTCTGGCATCTGAACAGAAAAACAAGTCCCTTTCAAGGAGGGAATCAAGCTGACCTCAAAGGCTTCCACGAGGATGTTCAATGCCTGAAGAGTTCCAAGGGAATGACAAAGGGAGGAAACACGATCAAACGATTGTGGAAGTGTGAAGGTGAAAGGTAAATGTTCAACAATGAAATATAGGGACTCGGCACCTAGGAACCCTTCCAGACAAACTATTCAGTTGAAATCCAGCCATTGACAGCATGAATGGAGAAGACACGGCAGGAAAGCTGGTGCCACTCACAAAGGCAGAAAGTGACGGAGCAATGTCTGTAAGATCCATGGGGCGCGGGGGGAAAGTGTGACTCATGATTGTTATATTCAGCCAAATTGTCTGTTATACATAAGTGCAATAGAGGAGTACTTACTTTCTAACTTTTAGGAACTCAGAGATTATAAATAAGAGACCTCTGTTAAAAAAATGAATAAAGCTGGTTGATGGCATTTAGCTACCATACAACAAACTAATACACAGAGCTCTAGAATGGAGATGCTTTGCTAAAAGAACTATGTTAGCATTAAATCAATGTAAATAAAGCAAAAATAAAACAGAGAGTAAACAACTACAGGAATTATAGTTACATAACAGAATTTAAATATTGTAAATGTCAAAAAAAGCAAAATTACCGATAAACTGGGAAATAAGGCAGGGGGGGAGGAAATAATATAAAAGTGCAAATTTCCTCATCTTTCATAGTAAAGGGCCAGTTGGCACTGTCTAAAATTAGACCATGGAGTTCAAAAACAGATTAACTCAAACTTCTCATATTTTCAGAATATTTTTTCTTAAGGGAGATTTATCTAATTTATAAATTTGTTATGGGTTGAATTCTATCCCTCTCAAAAGACACATTGCAGTTCTAACCCCGATACCTCAGAACGTGACCTTATTTTAAGATCGGGTTTTTAACAGAGGTAATCAAGTTAAAATGAGGTCACTAGGGTGGTCCCTAACCGAATATGCTTGGTGTCCTTATAGAAAGGGTAAAACGTGGGCACAGGGACATGCACACACAGAGAAGATGGCCATCTGCCAGTCAAGGCATGCCTGTGGTTATCAGAAACTGGGAGAGAGGACTGGAACAGAGCCTTCACTAGTGACTTCAGGGGGAACATGGCCCTACCAACACTTTGACTTCAGACTACTGTCCTCCAGAATTGTGAGATAATAAATTCTTGTTGCACCACCTAGTTTGTGATCCATTATACCATCACTAGGAAGCTAATGCAGTATTTTTAAAGGCATTGTTTTATAAATGAACTCTCTTGTGGTAAAGAAATACTTGTCTCAAGTTTAATCATCCCCTAGTTTTACTTCATTTTCTTTTTTCTCCCCCTGTAAATTAAATGAGTAGAATGGTTTGTTTTCCTAATAGTAGTAATTTATGAGACTATTTTATGAAATTGTTTCCATCCAAACACTTACCAACCAACCTCAACTACCCATCTTTCTGTATAGAGCTTCACAAATATATCTGGAATGTATTTTCATGATGGTTATTATGAGGTGGTAACATCTGGTTGGCTGTTTTGCTCTTTTTCATACTTATTATTGTTTGAACGAGCAGTGAATTCTTCACTTAAAAATCCAGGGGCACCTGAGTGGCTCAGTCAGTTAAGCGTCTGACCTCGGTTCAGGTCATGATCTGGTGGTTCATGGGTTCAAGCCCAGCATCAGGCTCTGTGCTGACAGCTCAGAGCCTGGAGCCTGCTTCAGATTCTGTGTCTCCCTCTCCTTCTGCCCCCCCTCCCCAAATAAGTAAATATTAAAAAAAATTTTTTTAAATCCTAATATTCTAATAAAAAATTCTTGTATTTTCAGTTCATGCCTACATATCTCATTTTTAAAATGCTATGGAATCTTAGATGGAGTTTGAATATTTTTAAGGCTCTTTGGTATCTGTGTTTAAATTCTTTTCTGGATTATAGGGCACCTGGGTGGCTCAGTCAGTTAAGCGTCGGACTTGAGCTCAGGTCATGCATGATCTTGCGGTTTGTCAGTTCGAGCCCTGCGTCAGGCTCTGTGCTGACAGCTCGGAGCCTGGAGCCTGCTTTGGATTCTGTGTCTCTCTCTCTCTCTGTCCCAACCCCACTTGTGCTCTGTCTCTCTCTGTCTCTCAAAAATGAATAAATGTGAAAAAAATTTAAAAAAAATCTTTTCTGGATTATAATAGTTTATAGTCATACAAGCAATACATTATGATGCATGCCTTATTAGATCATCGTAGCACTGAGGATTAACTGTTAAAATAACCATCTGATGGACTAAAAGTGGCATCTATTTTAATTTGCCTTTCTTTAATTACTAGACAGGTTGAACATTTTTTGCAAATCTACGTGCTACTTGTATTTCTTGTTCTGTTAATATTTTGATACCTTTTCTATGGTTGTTTCTTACTTGTTTATGAGTAATACATTACACACACACACACACTCACAACCATCTGTCCTGTTCATTGCTAATAATCTCTTAGTCTATGCTTTGCTTTTTAATTTTGTTCTTCCTGTCTTGAAAGGTTCATAAATTTTTAATCTTTTAGTCTGATATTTTGTTTTCTTCTCATTTCCTCCATTTTTTTTGACTGATTAATGGGGGGGGCATGTTCTATCCTTTGTTATGTACATATCACATCCTTGAAACTACTCTGGCTATTTCTTCAGGATGGCATTTCCCACCACTCCCTGACCCAATGCATCTTTTCTCACCATGTTAACCACTTTAGAGTGTACAATTCAGTGGCTTTTAGTACATTTACAATGTTGTCCACCAATCACCACTATCTAATTACAGAACATTTATCGAAACAAAAAGAAACCCATGTTCATTAAGCAGTCATTCCCCATTGTCCCCAGCCCCCTGGTCCCTGACAGACACTAATCTGCTTTCTGTCTCTATGGATTTGCCTACTTTGGACATCTCATATCAGAGAAATCATACCACATGTGGTCTTTTGTGATTGGCTTCTTTCACTTAGCATAATGTTTTCAAGGTTTATCCATGTTGGAACACGTATCAGACTTCATTCCTTTTTATGGCTCGATTATATTCCATTTTATGGACAAACTTTTGTTTATCTGTTCATCAGCTGATGGATCTTTGGGTAATTTCCACCTTTAGCTATTATGAAAAATGTTCTCTGAACACTGGCACGCATGTTTTTTCTTGGAACACCTATTTTCAGTTATCTTGGGTATTTACCTGGGAGGGAATTACTGGTTCATATAATTCTGTGTTAGACTTCTTAAGAAAATGCCAAATTGTTTTCTAAAGTGGCTGTACCATTTTACATTCCAATTAGCAATGTATAAAGTGCCAAATGTCATCACATCTTCCCGAACATTTGTTATTTCCATTTTTTAAAATTATAACTGTCCTGGGGTGCCTGGCTGGCTCAGTCGGAAGAGTAAGTGACTCCTGATCTTGGGGTTGTGCATTCGAGCCCCATATTGGGTATAGAGATTACTTAAGTAAATTTAAAAAAAAACTTAAGAAAAGAATAAAATTATAACTGTCCTAGTGGGTGTGCAGTGGTATCTTAGTGGTTTCTGTTTGCATTTCTCTGATTAATGTTATGGAGCATATTTTTTTTCCAGCTTTATTGAGATATAATTGACAAATAACATTGTGTACATTTTTTTTTTAGTTTATTTACTTATTTTGAGAGAGACAGAGACACTGTGAGTGGGGAGGGACAAAGAGAGAGGGAGAATCCTACTCAGTCTCCGCATTGTCAGCACAGAGCCCGATATAGGGCTCGAATTCACAAAACTGTGAGATCATGACCTGAGCTAAAGCCAAGTTGGATGTTGGATGCTTAGCTGACTGAATCACCCAGGTGCTCTGACATTGTGTAATTTTAAGGTGTATAATGTGATGGTTTGATATATGTATGAATTGAAAAATGTTTACTTCAATAAGGTTAGTTAATACATCTGTCACCTCACAGAGCCACCATTTTTTTTGTTGTTGTTGTTATGGTAAGAACATTTAAGATTTACACTCACGGCAACTTGCAAGTATACAACACAGTATTATTAACTATAGTCAAAATGGTGTAGATTACATCCCTGGAACTTATTCATCTTATACTTTGAAGTCTGTATTTTTTGACCAACTCTCCCCATTTCCCCCACCCCCAGTCCCAGGTGGCCATCAATCTACTTTCTGATTCTGTAAGTTCAATGTTTTTAGGTTCTGCATATAAGTAAGATCATACAGTATTTGTCTTCTTTGTCTGACTTATTTCACTTAGCATAGTGTCATCAAGGTCTATCCATGTTGCCACAAATGGCAGGATTTCCTTCTCTTTTTATTGGCTGAATAATATTCCATTGTATATGTATACACCACATTTCTCTATCCATTCATTCATGGATGGACACTTGGATTGTTTCCATGTCTTGCCTATTGTGAATTGTGAACAAGTCTGCAATAAACATGGGAGGGTATACATCTCCTCAAGGTAGTGATTTCAATTCCTTTGGATATATATACCCTGAAGTGGGATTGCTGGATCATATGGTAGTTCCATTATTGGTTTTTTTTGAGGAACCTCCATAGTATTTTCCATAGTGGCTGTACCAGTTTACATTCCCACCAACAGTACACCAGGGTGTACTGGGTTCTCTTTCCTCCATATTCTTGCCAGCATTTGTTACCTCTGATTTTTTTAAAGTGACCATTCTCACAAGTGTCAGGTGATACCTTTTTGTGGTTTTGACTTGACCTTCCCTGATGATGAGTGACGTTAAGCACCTCTTCATGACTTGTTGGCCATTTGTATACCTTCTTTGGAAAAATGTCTATCTAAGTCCTTTGCCCATTTTATAAATTGGGTGTTTTGTTTGTTTGTTATTAAGTTGTAAGAGTTCTTTAAATGTTCTGAATAGTAAATCCTTATCAAATATAAGATCTGCAAGTATTTTATTCCATTCTGTAAGCTATCTTTTCATCTCTTGATAATGTCCTTTGATGCATAAAAGTTTTAATTTTGATGATATCCAGTTTATCTATTTTTTTCCTTTCTGCCTGTGCTTTTGGTATCATATCTAAGAATCTATTAGCAAATCTGAGATCATGAAGATTGATCCCTGTTTTCTTCTAGGAGTTTTCTTTTTTTTTTTTTTTTAATTTTTTTTTCAACGTTTTTTATTTATTTTTGGGACAGAGAGAGACAGAGCATGAACGGGGGAGGGGCAGAGAGAGAGGGAGACACAGAATCGGAAACAGGCTCCAGGCTCCGAGCCATCAGCCCAGAGCCTGACGCGAGGCTCGAACTCACAGACCGCGAGATCGTGACCTGGCTGACGTCGGACGCTTAACCGACTGCGCCACCCAGGCGCCCCTTCTAGGAGTTTTCTAGTTTTATATGTTATATTTAGGTCTTTGATCCATTTTGAAATAAATTTTGTATATGGTATGAGGTAAGGGTCCATCTCCATTCTTTTGTAAGTGGTTATCCAGTTGTCCTGGCACCGTTTGTTGAAAAGATTATTCTTTTTCCCTTTGAATACTCTTGGCGCTTATGTTGAAAATCAATTCATCATAGACCTGTGGTTTTATTTCTGGAGTCTGAATTCAATTCCATTAATCTATATGTCTATCCTTGTGCAAGTACCACACTGTCTTAATTACCATTGCTTTGTAGTAAGTTTAAAAATTGAGAAATGTGATGGGGGTACCTTGGTGGCTCAGTTGGTTGAGCATCCGACTTCATCTTAGGTCATGATCTCATGGTTTGTGAGTTCAAGCCCCACATGGGGCTTGCGGCTGTCAGCACAGAGCCCACTTCAGATCCTTTGTCCCCCTTTCTCTCTGCCTCTCCCCTGCTTACCCCCTCTTCCTCAAAAATAAATAAAACATTAAAAAAATGGAGAAATGTGAATCCTAGTTCTCCCTGCTCCAAAACTGTTCTGGCTATTCCAGGTACCTTACAATTTCATATGAATTTTAAGATCAGTTTGTCAATTTCCAAGGAGTCAGCTGGGATTCTGATAGGGACTTCATTAAATCCAGAGATCAATTCATGGCATATTGCTATCATAACAAAATTAAGTCTTCTGATTCATGAACATGGAATGCTTTTCCATTTATTTAGGTCTTAAAAATTTCTTTCAATAATGTTTCTAGTTTTCAGAGTACATTTCTTTTGTTAGTCCTATGTGTTTTATTCTTTTTGATGCTATTATAAATGGAATTATTTTCCTAACTTAATTTTTGGATTGTTCATTGCAAGTTGTATGGGAAGGTAATTGATTTTTGTATATTGTTCTTATATGCTGTAATCTTGCTAAAGTTGTTTACTAATTACACAGTGTTTAAATTGGATTTTCTATATACAAACTCATGTCATCTGTGAATAGATTTAGCCTTACTTTTCCCTTTCTAATTAGATGCCTTTTATTATTATTTTTTCTTGTCCAATATCCTGACTAGGACCCCCAATACTTTTGGAATAGAAATGGTGAAAATGAACTTGATTTTAGGGGAAAGTGTCTAGTTTTTCACCATTAAGTGTGATGTAGGCTTTGGGTTTTTATAGATACTCTTTATCTGAATAAAGAAGTTGCCTTACATTCTGTATCTTGAGTCTTTTCTTTTCTTTTCTTTCCTTTCCTTTCCTTTCCTTTCCTTCTCTTCTCTTCTTTTCTTTTCTTTCCTTTTCTTTACTTTTCTCTCGCTCTCTCCCTTAAATCATTAAAGCTTATGGGTGTTTCTCAAATGCTTTTTCATATGTTTAGCCAGCCTTATATTCTTGGGATAAATACCACTTGGTCATCGAGTATAATTCTTTTAATGTGCTGCTGTATTTTGCTTGTTAGTATTTTGTGAAGGGTTTTGCATCTATATTAATAAGGTATATATTTTTTCTTGTGAGGGCTTTGTCTGGCTTTGGTATTAAGATAATACTGGTATCACAGAATGAATTTGTAAGTGTTCCTTTCTCCTCTAATTTTTGGAAGAGTTTGAGAAGGACTGATGTTAATTCTTCTTTAACTGTTTGCCAGAATTCACCCGTGATAACATTGGGCCTTGGGCTTTCCTTTGTTGAAAGTTCTTGATTTCTGATGAAGTCTCTTTACTTGTTATAGGTCTATTTACACTTTCTACTTCTTCTTGAGTCAGTTTTTATAGTTTAGTTCTTTAAGGAATTTGTCCATTTCATGTAAATTATACATATTATTGGCATACAATTGTTCATAATATCTTCTTTTTATTTATGTAAAATTGGTAATAATGTCCCCAACTTTTCCTTGATCTTAGTAATTTCAGTCTTCTCTCTCTTTCTATATCAGTCAGTTCAGCTAAAGATTTATAAACTTCCTGATGTTTACAAGAACCAATCTTTGGTTTAATTGGTAGTCTATTGTTTTACTATTCTACACTTTCTTTATCTCTGCTTTAAGGCATAATGTTTCCTTCCTTTTGCTACTTTTGGATTAAGTTGGCTCTTCTTTTTTTAATTCCTTAGGTGTAATATTTGATTACTGATTTGCAATCTTTCTTATTTTATAATTTAGGAATTTAAAGCTATACATTTTTGGGAAGCCTGGGTGGCTCAGTCGGTTAAGCATCCCACTTCAGCTCAGGTCGTGGCCTGGGTGGCTCAGTCAGTTAGGTGTCCCACTTTGGCTCAGGTCATGATCTATCTCACAGTTTGTGACTTTGAGTCCCATGTCGGGCTCTGTGCTGACAGCTCAGAGCCTGGATCCTGTCTAGGATTCTGTGTCTCCCTCTCTCTGTGCCCCTCCCTGGCTCATGCTCTGTCTCGCAAAAATAAATAAATGTTAAAAAAAAATAAAAATAAAGCTATAAATTTTCCTCAGGCACTCTTTCACTGTATTCCATAAGTTCTGGTTTGTTGTGTTTCATTTCATTCATCTAACAGTGTTTCCTAACTTCTTCTGTGATTTATTTTTTGACCCATTAGTTGTGTAAGTGTATCTCAAATATCCACATATTTGTGAATTTTCCAGATTTGCTTCTGTTTTTTTTAAATAATTTATTCCATTGTATTAAGAGAAGAGAATTTGTATGATTTCAGTCTTTTAAAATTTATTTGGACTGTTTTGTGGCCTAACATGTGATCTATCTTGGATAATGTTCCATGTCACCTGAGCATGTGTATTCTTCTATTGTTATGTGCAGTGTGCTAGATGTGTCTGTTAGATCCAATTGGTTTATAGTGTTGTTTGGTTTTCTACTTTCTTGTTTATCTTTTGTTTAGAGGGAGGGAGGGAGAGGGAGAAAGAATATTAAGCAGGTCCCACACTCAGTGCAGAGCCTGACACAGGACCTGGTCCCACAGCGCTGGGATCATGACCTGAGCCAAATTCAAGAGTCAGACACTCAACCGACTGAGCCACCGAGGTGCCCCTCATTGTTTATCTTTTTAAAAAGTTTTTCTTTAAATTCTAATCCTCGTTTATCTTTTGTTTAGTTGTTCTATACATTATTGAAACCAAAGATGGTTGTGTGTCATACCTTTTCTCATTCTCTTACTTTCAGCCTACTTTTCACATTAATTTTTTTTTAATGTATATTTATTTTTGAGAGAGAGAGAGAGAGACAGAGCATGAGCGGGGAGGGGCAGAGAGAGAGGGAGACACCGAATCCGAAGCAGGTTCCAGGCTCTGAGCTGTCAGCACAGAGACCAACGTGGGGCTCAAACTCACAAACCATGAGATCATGACCTGAGCTTAAGCTGGACGCCCAACCTATTTAGCCACCCAGGCGCCCCCAGCCTACTTGTCACTTTAAATCTACAGTGAGTCTCTTGTAGATAGCATATAGTTGGATATATATTTTTTAAAAAATCCATTCTGTCTTTTAATTTGACAGTCAAATTCACTCACATTCAATGCTATTACTGACAAGGCAGGACATATATCTGGCATTTTGCTATTAATGCTCTTAATGTTATCACAAATCACATCTTTATACAACTGTGCCTATCAACATAAATGTATAGTTACTGTTTAATAGTTGTTTAAATAATATAGGAAAAAAGGAGTTGCACAAATGTATTAATATTGGCTTTTATATTCACCAATGTTGGATATTTACTATATTTATCATTTCCAGAAATCTTCATTTCTTCATACTGATTCAAGTTACTATCTAGTGTCCTTTTATTTCAGACCGGAGGACTCCTTTTAGCATTTCTTTCTGGGCAAGAATACTTGTAATAAACTCTCAGTTTTTGTTTATCTGGGAATGTTTTAATTTCTTCTTCATTTTTGAAAGATACACTTTGAATACGTAATTGCACTGCTTTCTAGCCATCATGGTTTCTGATGAGAAAGCAGTTGTTAATCTTATTGAAGACCCCTGGTATGTGGTAAATTTGATGAACTGCTCCTCTCTTGCTGCTTTTAGGATTTTCTCTTTATCTTCGGCTTTTGAATTTGCTCAAAATGTGACTTAGTTTGGAGCTCCTACTAAGTTTATCCTACTTGGGATTTGCTGAACTTCTTGGACATGTAGTTTCATGTCTTTCATCAAATGTGGGAAGTTGTTGGCCATAATTTCTTCAAATATTCTTTCTTACCATTTCTCTCTCCTGTCTTTCTGTGACTTCCATTCTGCATATGGTGGTATGACCAATGGTGTCCCACAGCCATCTAAGGCTATGCTCATTTTTCTCCATTCTTTTTTCTTTTTGCTACTCAGGCTGATTAATTTCAGTTGACATATCTTCATGTTCTTTGATTATTTATTCTGCCTGTTGAATCAGTAGCTCAGTCCCTGTAGTAAATTTTTCAATTTCGTTATTGTTCTCTTATACTCCTGAAGTTCTTTTTGGTTCCTTGTTATAATTTATATCTTTTTATTTATGTTTTCCATTTGGTGAGACATAGTTTTGCTCTAGTTTTTTGTCCATGGCTTCTTTTAGCAATTTGAGGATATTTAAAATAGTTGATTAAAGTCTTTATCTAATAAGTACAATGTCTGGCCTTCGTCAGGGATAGTTTCTATTAATTACTTTTTATCCGTGTGTGTGGGCCATGCTTTCTTGTTTGTTTGTATACCTCACAATTTTTGTTGAAAACTAGACATTGTGACTATTATTATGTGGTGACTCTGGAAATCAGATTTTCCCTACTCCCCAGAGTTTGTACTGATGCCTGTTGTAGCTGCTGTTTGTTTAGTGACTTTTGCAAACCAATATTCTAAAATCTGTATTGTCATATGTGGCCATTGAAGTCTCTGCTCTGATAACTTGGTGGTCAGCTAGTGATTCAACAGATATTGCTACAAATGCCAAGGTTTAGATATTATTTTTTGATTAAACATTTGCATAATTACTGTAAACTTTTTATTACTTTCCTGAGTTCTGGTAAGTTCATTCTTACATTTTTTTGCCAATTTATTCATTTATTTTATAGAGGGATGGTGTTTTGGAGCTCCCCAGTCTACCGTTTTTTGCCGAAGTCACCACTTGTGTGGCATCTTTTTACAATTCTATCTGTTAAATGGGTGAATAATTGCATCTATTTATTGAGCTCTTATTATTCTAAGAAAAAAGTGGTAAGCACTTTCATATATTATTTAAAACCTGATGATAACTTTATAAGCTAAGCATTATCATCATTTACATTAAGTCTCTTAGATCTAAAACATGTGGCTGGCTGTCCTTGATAGCAGGGAGGTGAGGGCTTAAGGAAGTCACCCTTGGATATTTTGATTTCAGTTGCATAAGTGCTTCAAATCCTGATCAGTGAGGGTTAGAGTCAATCTTACATGCCAGATTCTCACCACCATCTGGCAAGAAACAGAGAGCTGAGGGACTACTTGCAGGGAGTCTTTGAAGCAAATCCAGTGCAATGGAAGGGCCATAGCCTTCTAAATCTCATTAACCTGGGGGCTCATTACACTGTTACCAGTCCTTAGTTATTGTACCCTGACTGCTTTGAACCCCTTTTATACCTTCAGTGTGGGCTTAATAGTGAATGCCCTTCAATGAGTAGGCACCATTCAATGAGCATGGCTCAACAAAGGGGGAATTTCAGTTTGCTTTGGATTAAGGAGGAAGAAGTTTATATCTTGTGGAGACTATTATGATTTAGGTATGGTGTTGGCATTCAAGGTCCCAGGCTTTTCTCTACTAAGCTCCAAATTCTAGTATAGATTTGTCTGGTTTTGAAGGACTAGTTTTGGGGCTTGATGTTGTCTGTGTTTTCCTCACTGTCCTTTTCCTAGCTACATTTGTCAAAATTCAATGAAGGTTCATAATAAAGATCACCAGTACTGGGAACACTGTCCTCGCTTTTTTCAACTGGAAGACATCCTACCAGCCTCTGGTCTCCCACAGGGCAAAGCCCAGAACGTCATACTTTCTTATGCTTTCTCACTCATTTGTATCCATAGGCTTCCTTGAGCATGAGAGTTAAAGGCAAAGAACAGCTTATGAGCCAGCATATGCACATAACCTGTCTTACAAATGCCCTAATTGACAAGGAGCGATCCTTACTAATGCTCTGTTAATAATACAGTACTGTACTGATTATGAGTTATGATTTTTGTTGCTAATTTTTAGGATTTTTTGTCATAATTCTTTGGTGCTTTATATAACTTGGTTATTTTGGGGAGCACCAGGGTTTTGCCCATGTGAATATCATCCCTTATGGTGGGTGAGGCAGGAGAAGCCTTTCTCAGGAACATGATCTCCATGAGCTGGATCCTGATTAAACTGTGACTGTTTCCAGCCTTTTGGTGTCCTGGGCACAAAGTTGATGCTGTGGGAATGTTGCAGGGTTGAATTTACCCTATTTCCATCAGTAGCTCTTTTCTGGCTGACCCTTATCTTTGACTTCTATCATTTCTTATTAAATGAGAGTCAGGTATGCACCTCTCATACATTCAGAAAATGACTTACCCATCCCTCCTTTCTTCCTTTGGATTCTTTCTCCCCATTGGCATAGAAATATCTTGTTTCCGTAGTAAGTGTTAAGACAAAAAGTCATTGAAGGGGCCTGTTTGTCAAGTTCAAAAACAAGTCACTTATGGTTGGGAACTTAAACAACTTCCCACCCCACTTTCATCTACCCCCAAGACTTACTTCTCTGCAGGAAGTCTGAGGGATGGCAAGTAGAGATGGCTGACTGACAGGCAAGGGACATGCCTCCAGGAAAAGACCAATGGTACCTCAGATAGACTGTTGTTAAGAGTGTTGATAAGGTGGAAAAATATAGGCTTTGGAATTAAGGCAGACTTAGATACAAATTCTGACATTTTACCCATAATATGAATTTCTTTGGTCAAGTTTCTTCACTTCTCTGAGCCTCAGGATTTTCAGTGCAAAATCGGAACCATAATAGCTATATCATAGAATAATGATGAGGGTTAGGTGGGATGTATAAGTGCTTGCTGAATTCACCAGTGAACAAATGAGTGAATGGTGTCTGTCCATTATCAAGTGTTATATAGAGCCCTATAGGTGGTTTAAAAATTCATTGATTTAGGCAATAGCTTACCAAGGAATATGATAGGAGCAAAAAGCCCCTAGGAAGAGTATTTTATCATTGACATTGTTTAGGACTGGCAGAACAGGGCTAATAAAAGGTAGTTTGACTTTTGGTTTAATCACTGTTTTAAAATTCTCTACAGACAGTGCACCCCCTTTTTGCTTATACCCCAATTGGACAGTCCCTCTCCCTTACCTGCTCCCCCACCCCAAACAAACGATACTGGAATCAGGGCTGCAAATACAGTCACTTCACTGGAGATGAGATGTGAGGATTATAGAGGTAGAAAACCTGGCCTGGCTATCTCTCTAGGCCCATGATTGTAGATTCTGAGCTATTTCTGAAACTCCTTGCTTGTTTAATCTGAAAAGTAGTTTGCAATGGAAATTTCTCCCCCTTGAAATCCTTGTTAATCTAATTGCAATTGAAATGCATAAATGAAATGACAAAAGCTGCATTTTATCAGCAATTATAGCAATTTTCTTTTATTTACTGGAGTTTGACCTCTGCTGTATTGATGAATTGCACTTTTTCAAGGTCTATTTTCCCATCAGCAAAGTCAGGTTGTTTATAAAATGATTGGCATAAAATGTCATTCTCCACTCACCTCCTCCCCTACCCCCCCCCCAATAGTTTAGAAAATGTGTCCCAAGTCTAAAGAAATTGACTAGGAATTTATGGAGCCTGCACATCTCCGTCTGAGTGTGTATTTTTACATGGAGCTTTAAAGCACCCAACAACAGTCCTTCTAACACCAAAATCAGAAAAGTAAGCAGCATTTAGCATCTTGCACCTCTGTCTCCTTCCAAGTCCTTAGAAATTTGGTGTGTGGAACCTACACCTATTTATCTTTCCAATCTTTTATCTGATCACTCTTTTCCAAGGTGACATTGTCAAGAAGTCACGGTGGGAAGTTTGAGATGAATTAAGGGCCTTGCCCCGCTCCCTGTGTTCAGACAGTCACCAAATCCTGGTGACTGCTACTTCCTGGAACTCCTCCCTTTCTCTCCATCTGTACTGCAACTGCCCTAGTTCAGGCTTTTGTCTGCTCCCCCCTGGACCACGCGATAGCCTCCACATGGGTTTCTCTGCCTCCAGTCTTAAATGCCTTTCCTTGCTCCTTTTCTATCTTGCACACAGCTGCCAGGATGGTTTTTCAAAACCACAGTGAATGTGCCATTGCTCTGTTTAAACTCTCCAGCGGTACCCCATCACCTACAGGAAAAAACATCTCACCTCTTTAGGATGACCCACAGGGCCTTAGGTGACCTGAATCTGAATCCCTCCATCTGTCCATGTCATGGCCCACCTCTCTCTGCCCTGCCTCACACCCTACTCTCTGGGGACTCAGAACTGTTCTTGTCATCTGTGATGCATGGTATCTTCCCTCCACCCCTCTCTTTATGCTGTTTTCTACCTCCAGGAAATATCTTTCCTCTTCTCTCTTTATGTGGCTAATTCTTTTTTTTTTTTTTTTTTAATTTTTTTTTTTCAACGTTCATCTATCCTTGGGACAGAGAGAGACAGAGCATGAACGGGGGAGGGGCAGAGAAAGAGGGAGACACAGAATCGGAAACAGGCTCCAGGCTCTGAGCCATCAGCCCAGAGCCTGACGCGGGGCTCGAACTCCCGGACCGCGAGATCGTGACCTGGCTGAAGTCGGACGCTTAACCGACTGCGCCACCCAGGCGCCCCTTTATGTGGCTAATTCTTAAGCTTTATAACAATTTATCTGTTGCCTCCTCTATCCTTATAGTTACTTCTCTGTATTGAAATGATTGTCTTCAGTCAGTGCTTCCCTATCAGACCTTGGACAGGTTCCTTGAGGGGAGGAGGTGTACTTTAGTGCTGTATCTCTAAGGCCTGGCTCAGGTAGCCACACTATCTGTTAAATTGTGCCACCTAATAGCTGCTGAATCATTGCCAATTTCCTTTTCTACTGTCTTCATTCCTTGGAGTATTGGTTCCCCTATCTGTAAACTGTGCCTGGAGTTACTTGTCTTACCTACCTCCTTGCATTGCTTTGAGGGTCCAATGAGCTGTTGACTATAAATGCATAATATAAACTTAAAAGCATTTCCTAGTATTATTTTTTTTCTATTATTGCTCCTTTGGCATTTCTAACTCTCCAATCATACCCTCACCCCCAACAGTAACTCTGAATTAAATACTTCAGATGGTGAACAGAAGTCCCCTGGTGAACAGAAACCAAACACCATAAGTCAAACCAAAGCACAATACCAAATGAAGTAGACCCTGATTAATCTAGGCTGTTCACTCATATTGGGAATTGATTCAGTGTTTGCCCCTTTCCCCTTCAAACCTTCCCTACAAATGTCCAGACTTGAGATAGATGCCCCTTTTTTGTTTCCCCATTTCATACTATGGCTCTCATTTTCTTTTTCCGGGACTGTCTTGTATTCTGAGCCAATAATATTTAACACTGTTAATGGTAGATATTAGCATTCACTGTGTGCCACGTGATAACATGAATGATTGACTCATTAATTCTTCCCCAAATCCTCAGAGGTGGATATTCTTCTTATCGTCATCTACAGATGAGGTTAAATTCCTTGTTCAGAAGTTCCACAGTTGGTAAGAGGTGGAAATAAGTCTAGAAGCTTTGCACTTGACCTTCACCCTCTACCACCTCTCAAGGCTGTGTGTCTAATTCTCCCTTTCTGGACCATGGTCTCTTGGATGCCAGGGGCTTGGTCCAATGTACCCTTGTCCCTCCAGCCTTCCAGGAAACAGTCCTCTAACATGGAAATACTCCCATTGGAAGTATTACAGTGTAATGGAATACATTCTGTGGAAACATAAGATCCAGGCTAAAAATTCTGGCTTCACTGATTTAATTTTTTTAGTTTTTATTTTTTACATTTATTTATTTTTGAGAGACAGGGAACAAGTGGAGGAGGGGCAGAGAGAGAAAGAGACATAGAATCCAAAGCAGGCTCCAGGCTCTGAGCTGTCAGTACAGAGCCCAATGCGGGGCTTGAACCCATGAACCATGAGATCATGACCTGAGCAGAAGTCAAGTGCTTAACTGAGCCACCCAGGCACCCCCTGACTTCACTGATTTAAAAGTCGGCTTCAGTTACCACTTCTGGAAGGTGGGAAGGAAAAAAAAGACCTCATAGATCTGTTGGGAAATTGAATGAGACATTACAAGTGGAAACACTTAGACAATGCCTTAGTCAGAGGGGATGTCTGATGAATACCAGTTTGAGCCTCTTAGAGCTTCATTTTTGCCATTGATGCAAGTGTCCTTCCTATATACTATCACATTAAAGCTTAACATCATCTTCTTGGTGTATGTATGTTTGTGGCTGCTGTTCCTATTTTATTAAGGAAGAAACTGAGGTACAGGGAAAGAGGATAGGATGTCCTCCTTCCCAAGTGCTCCCTGATTGGAGAAGCACAATTGTTGATTCTTCCGGAAGGTTTTGGATCCCTTAAGAACTCACATGCATTGCTAGTTCTGCTCCAAGTTGACTTGGATTACTTTTACTTTATTTGCACTGTGCAGACTCTGGTGACATAACTGTAAATGACTTTGTTGCATCATGTTTCTTTAAAAGTTCTTTAATCAAGAACATAAGATGCTGTAGCCAACCAGGTACAGTTAACCCTATGACCTACCAAAGAAATCTCTTTGATTTCATTTTGTTGTACTTTGGTGTTTTTATTTATAGCTGTGCCTTAAATGTCTGTCTATGCAAGTACTGACCACGCCAGCCAGGAATGTAGAGCTATGACTGAATGGTCAGCCCTACAGTACAGATGAAGAAGAGTCAGTTCTTATCCTCAAGGAGGTAGTGGATATCTGGGGTAGACCAACATGTAAACCAGAATTCCAGAAGAGTTACACAGAATGGCCCTGGATGTACATTTGGTATGTTGCCCTAAATGGAGATTCAGGAAGTAGATTTTGGAGCTGGCCTTAAAGGACGTAGGGTGGTTTACCACGAAAAGAAAACTGGGCAAATGTGGTTTTGGTGGAAGGAAGGGTGGACAAAGCACCCTGCTACAAAAGTCTATGACAAGAAATCACTCTGAGTTTGGAATGTGGTAGAGTCGAGTCTGCATTATATCTTGAAGCTCCATAGCAGCAGATGGGTCAATATTTCAAGCATGGCCTCTAAACCAGGAGAAAACAGTACCCAGAAGTCCTGGTCCTTCCTTTTCCTGGGGGCTTATTTCTATACCTGTCATCTTAGTTCTACCAAATATTTAAAGTATGAATAATGGGGACCCATGGTAAGGAAATCAAAGTATGATATTTCTCTTCATTGAGATTAATGATTGTAATTTTCCCTGTGGTAGGGTGGGGGAGAGTTGGGAGTGTTGTGTAAGAAGAATGGTTTACCCCATGAAAAGTGTATGCCTCAAACAAGGCTTAATTTGTCAATTACAATTTTGCACAGGGCTATACAAAGGAACTTAATGCAGCAGAAATTATCCTTGAGATGGCTGACCTCATGGGCAATCCAAGCCAGTCAAGTTTCTTTCTAGGATCCCAGCTGACCTGTGTCTGGCCCAGTATGGCTTCTTTAAACCTAATTCTTTAGCAGCTCCTGTGCATTGCATAGTGCCCTATGCAGTCAACATATAATTGATAATAAATGCAGCATAAAACTAAGACCTAAGAGGCATTATAGCATAACAGTTAACAGCAAGGACTGTGGAGCCAGGTACATATAGGAAAAAAACAATGATGCCTGGCCACCTGCTAGTTGTGTGATCTTGCATGGGGCCAAGTCTAAACCTCAATGGTCTTGATGTGCTGGATGAGGGTATCATGAGGATATGTAAGGCATCAGGAACATACATTTAGTAACTATAAGACCATCTTTTCCTTTTCTCTAAGTATCTACCTACCCCCCATCCAGCTGTGAGGCTCCCAAGGGTACTTGGAAAAGTTGCCTATTGCAAATGTCCTGTTCAGAAAAAGTCTGGGTAAATGGGACCCAGTCTTAGGAAATTTAAAGACAAAATGGTCAGGGGCCTTTAGCATTTCTCCAGCTCTGAGCATGCTCTTTCCCTTAGAGACAGTGGCTACTTTCAGGTGATGGGATGGACCAAACTGTGACCAACAAGAGATGACAGCAAGATCATGGTTAAGGATATCACCTCCAGTACAAAGTTGTTTTGTGTTCAAATCCCCTCCTTGTGATTCTCTAGCTTAGTGTCTGTGAGAAGGGATTTTTACCTCTCTGAGTCTCATGTTTTATCTGTAAGATGGAAATAATAATAATAATAATAATAATACTTGCCTTAAGGGATGTTAGCTCATTAACATATGTAAAATTCTTGGGTTCTTGGAACAGTGCCTGTTATATAAGAATACTGTGTAATCATTTGTTATCAATCTTTCCTTCTTGCCCAAAGTTTCTATTTTTGTTGTTCACATTTTTCTGATTATATCAGTATTTCAACATTCCCCCTTCTTGAAGAAATAATGTCTATCTCTGTATTTCTAACCTTTTGCTCTCATCTCTGCCTATGTGCCCTGAAATGCCAGAGTAATGAAGAGAAGACAGTTTTATGTGCGTGAATATTGATCATTTGAGCTTATGATTGTTGCTTCCTTCTGCATCTGTTCTCTCTTTGGTGTTGTGGGAACTCCGCCACACTGCTGAGAAGTTGCAAAGGAAGATGACAGGGGAGGCCACCTTTGACAAAAGAGGAAACCAAGGCAACCCTTAACCCCTCTGGGTCTCTGCTTCTGCATCTGAAAGCTAAGCACTTTCAACTAGAGGGTCTCCAAGGGCTCTTTCAGCACAAAATGTCTGACACTAAGACAGCAGGAATTTAATTCATCTGATAGCAAAAAAGAGATTGAGAGCATGGAGCAAGGTCTGTTCCACATAAGAATAATGCATTTCCAAGGCAATGATAAATTCTTTTGGTTATTTGAAAAAATTATCAGATAATTCTGCATTATCCTGTCTTAGCAAAAAAAAAAAAAAATTACTATGTAAGTCTGAGCATGACTGGGATAATCTTCCTGACAATTAAAATCCTAAAATGCATTGTTCAAGATTCTAGCATAAATGCTATTGCTAAAGACTCTTTGGATATTCAGAAGAGGGGAGATGTCTCCCATAGAAATAACAACAGTCCCCTTAATTACAGGGCATTTCAGTATTTTAATTAATTTCTTCTTACTGTCTTTTTGCCCAGGGTGCAGTTGGAAGTGCACATCATTAATTCAGAGGATCAGTCTTCTCTCATTTCTGGTAGGGGGAATAGGGGGACCTCTCTGTCCTGTGATTAATAGCAGTTTTGAATAATTTCAGGATCCATTTTGCTAATAGAAAGTAAATTGTCCTTGGCAATGACTCCTGTAATGGTTAAGAAAAAAGGAGTCCTTGTAAAGTGACACATGGGTGCCTACCTTCCGGTCATATCGATGTTAGAGACAGCAATTTCCTAATGCCTAGCCATCGCAGGTCAAGTTGGTTTAAGGTTGCCTTCCCTGACAAACCAGTCCAACAAGATGTTTGGGGGCAACAGATAAAAGATTTAGGGAACCTCATTTGTTTTCCGATGTAATAACCCAGCTATTTCGGGCATAATGAAACCATGACGTTGGGGGAAGGACACTTGGGCTCCAATGCAGGATTTATTAATAACTTGCTGTGAGGCTTTTTGGCAGGCACTTAACCTCTCTTAATCATAGTGATGTCAACTGAAAAAGTGAGAAGAAACAAGGTTTCCCCTCCACCTGTCCCAGCCCACCCCCCCCCCAGGGTTGTTTGGACTGTCATGTGATAACGATGTGAAGTACTTTTGAAATTCTAAACTTTTAGAACAATAACTGAGGGATAGTGATTAGCAGTCAACATAATATTGCTTAAAAAGGGGTGCCCAGTGGTGACTCTCTGAAACAGTATGAATTTAATCAGGCTCTGTAAACTCTTCTAAAAATTAAACTTGATTGGCAGGGTGAAAACTAGTGATTACATGTTGACCAATCAATCAAAAGGTAGTTGTAAAGCACCTACTGTGTGTGGCTGGCCTAATTCTACTGGGTTCTGTGAGGGAGGGCACAGTAGGAATGGAATTTGCCCTGCCTCTTCGTTGGGCTTTTGTGAGGGTTACATGGCCTCATATATAACAGATCATTTACCTCCCTTTCTGCCCCCTCCCTCCCTCTCTTTGCCCCTCTCTCCCTAACTGAAGTTCATTGAGCACTCACTGTGTGACAAGTATTGTTTACATGGTGGAAACAGAGTGGTGCATTAAGACAGAAAAATTCCCTGTGCTTGGTGAACTTAAATCTCAATGGGGGTGATGAAGAGAAACAAATGCTCAGGGGAAAGCCCCACATGGTATAAGGGGATGGAGAGTGTCTGAGGGACTATTTTAGACATGGCCATCAAGAAAGGCTTCTTGGAGGAGGTATGAAAAGCAGAGAGTAAGCCAGCTAACTATCTGAAGACTGTTCTGTACAGAGGGGACAGCAGGGCAGAGCCTGTTGAGGACAGAGAGCAGAGAGTGTGGTCCTTTGATTAGGGTTCGGGAAGCTCACTCTGGCTGCTAGATGGAGAGCAGACCATGGGGTGATGGGAGAGGGGGACAAGGCAGACCAGTAGGGGGCTGCTGGCCTGGGACAAGATGGAGTTGATGGTGCCTCCAGGGAGGCCATCAGTGATGGGAGAGGTGAGAGGTTAGCAGATGTGGCATATAGGCTGAAGGGAGGACCAATAGGACTTGCTGATGGAGGATGTGGGGAATGAGAAAGAGCCACCAAGGAGAGCCCCAGTATTTTTGGCCTGAGCCATGGGGCCAGGAGAGTTTCCACTGGACTACATATGGAGATGGGGGAGGAGCAGGTTTCTGGTCAGGGAGTAGGAATCGCAGGTGCACTTTTGAGAAATATGAACAGAGATGGTATATTCACCACTGCACATGAGTCAGGAGTGAGACTGCGGCTAGAGGCACTGCATTCATCCAAACATTCACTGGACACTCGCAATGTGCCCTTTGGGTGGAGGGTTTATCTCATTTCATTCGTATCCTTTCATGCTTGCTTAGTGCAGTACAACATCTTGCACTGGCAGTTAAGTGCCCAAGACGTAGTTCCCTTGGCCTGCCTACTTCAGTGTTGAGAATATAGAGACCTGAGTAGGGAGGTCCTATGAATTCCCCCTTGGCTCACAATGGCCACTCTGCTGCTGCTTGGAGCCCTCAAGAGTCCTGAGAGGGCCAGGCTCTTTGACAGTCTTGACTTTACATGCATCAGAAGGAAATACTGATTATCCTGTTTATTCTGGTTTCTAATCATAACCTCCAGACTCAACTCAAGTACGGAGTCACAGATTGCACACCAGGAACCCCCATCAGTCTCCTCCTGGTTTCTGGGCGTCTCGCTGGGAGTGCAATGTGTTTTGCCTGAAGCTGTGGCCACGTGTCGAGAACTCACATTTGGGGAAAATTAAGAAGTCGCAGCAGACAACTGCGGCTGGTTCATTAGCTGACTGGAATCTGTCACCGGTCATTCCTCCAGACAGAGAGAAATAAAGCTGCTGTAGAGTTGCAAAGAATGTTAGCTAGCTGAGCGCCTACCCAGATGGGAAAGGCCATCCCAGGTGCTTCTGGCAAGCACAGCAGCTAGGGCAGGGGAGAGATCCTGGACTCAAGTCAGGTGGCTTCAGCTCTTGTCAGGCCACAAGCTCTGTCGTGTTGTATTACTTTGGGTCAGTCACTTTACCTATCTGTTTTCTTATCTACTCATGAACACGTTGACTTATGGGATGTCTAAGTGTCCTCAGGTCTAAAATGCAGTGAGAAGCAGGCAGACTCAGTGGCAAAGTTAAAGATGACTGTGGGCCATTATATTTCCTCTGCTGCCTCTCCTTTGTCTCACCTCCTATGTGTTGGGGTTTCCCAGGTCGAGTCTTCTGCCTCCTTCTCTTTTTTCTCTGCATACTTGTGATGGGTGTACCCTGCCCTCCTGTGCCAAGACATGAACTACTGCCCATGTGCTGATGATCCAATACCTCTAGCTCTAGAGCCAACATAGTGCTGGGCACCTTCATCCAGCTGTACACAGACCCCTCAATATAAAAATGCTCAAAACTGAACTCATTACCTTCCCTTACAGAACTTTCTGTGTCTCTTGAGTTTTGTGCCCTCACTAATGACGCTTAGTCTTCCATTTGAGAAACTGGAGGTCCTCCTCTGTCCGTTCCTCTTATCCAATTAGTCACTAAGCCCTGACAGCTTTATTTTGTTGCTATCTATTCTATCTATCCCAGCAGCCCCATCCTCCTTGCTGGTGTGCTGGGTTGGCCTGAATCACCATCTGCCTCTCCTCCCAACCTCTGGCTGCGTTGTAAGGTGTTCCTCAATTGCCAGGCCTGACTTGTTAATCTCTTGCTTGAAACCTCCCATGACTTCCTATTGCTTGGTGAAAAAAAAATCAGCACTTTGGGTAACTGATCAGCGTTGGCTCAAAGAATCAATGTCTTCACAGAAAATGAAAACTCATTAAAAAATAGGTAGTTACTGATTATTGTATTCGGCTCAAAGCTTTTTTTCATTCTCTTATCTAATCTTCATAGCAACCGCATGGAAGACATCATTACCCCCACTCTATAGATGATAATGGAGACTCGAAGAGGGTACACTTGTTTGAAGCATCCTGCTAGTAAGTGGTGGGCAGAGGAGTGTAATCTAGGAGGAGTCTACCCTTTAGGAAAGGTCTGTCCTTGATCTCTGTCCTGATGCAGCATGCAGGAGCCTTCACAACTGGTCTCAGCTTTGTCCTCCCATCTCCCACTGCTCTCCTCATCTCTACCCAACACATAATCATTTGTCTACTTTCATTAGAGTACCTATTACAACTGAAATTCACCAATGACTTTCATATCTGAATGCCTTTGCCTTTGCTATTTTCTGTGCCTGGGATGCTTTTTCCATCCAACAAATGTCTACTTCTGCTGGAGGCCCCATTCTACGAGCATCTCTGTTAAAAACTCTTCTCTGTACCCCAGGCAGAATCTATCACATTGTCTGTTCTGTCAAAGCACTATGCTTTGCCTTCTTCCATAACATCTACCATGCTGTGATATGAATGGCAGCTCACTATTAATACACCAGAAGGTTCTAAGTTCTTTGATGACAGAGATGGTATCTTTTTCCACTTTGTAGCACTTTGTATCAGTCCTCAATGCCTAGGCCAGGGCCTGATGCGCATATGTAGGAACAGCTCAATAAATGGCTATTGAATTGAGCCCAACCCCAAATATCATGATAGTACTAGATGTCATCCCTGCTAATAGCAGGATTAGGAAGAGCAATAATGTAATTCAAGTTATCATACTCTACAGTTGTGTCATTCATTGACTGTGCATCCTGCCTTTTGCTATGAATTGTGGTGGCAAGTAAAGATGAAAAAGGCACAGTTCTCATATTGACTAACATCAATTAAACACTTACTATGTTGCTAACTGTGCTTTATGTGTAGTTTCTCATTTAATCTTCATGCTGAGCCTATGAGTTACAAATTGTTTGAGTCCTATTTATAAGTGAGGAGGAGTGTCTAACCTTATTGAGAAGACAGAATTAACACACTGAAACATAAGTGATCATGTATATTCTAATACTATGAGATGCAGCAGAGGTATAAGAGAATGCACTACTCTAGAGATAATGGACCTGGATCCTAGATCTATTCATACTCCATCCGACTTTGGGACCTCAGTTTTTGTCATCTGTAAAAGTGGGAGGGTCAGACAGGGGTAATTGTCATGGGTCATAAAAATCTCAAAAAGACTTGTGGCTTTCCGTCACTACCACCTCTAATGTTTGCTGTGAGTTTTGAACTTCCAAAATAGTCATTACCTTGTGCTCTAGGTTGAATAGTGTTGCCCCAATTCATGTCTCCCTGAAACCTATGAACCTGACCGTATTTGGAAATAAAGTCTTTGCCCGTGTAATCTTCTTACGATGAAGTCATACTGGATCAGGATGGGCCCTCCTCCAATGATTGGTGTCTTGCGAGAAGATGGAAATTCAGACACATAGAGACACAGTCAGGGAAATGCCATGTTAAGATGAAGGTAGAGATTGGAGTGATACACCTTCAAGCTAAGGAACACCAAAGATTGCTGGCAACTACCAGAGGCTAGGAGAGATGCATGGGAAGAATTCTACTCCTGGAGCCTCCAAATGAACACCAACCATGCCAGCACCTTGATTACAGACTTCTGGTTTCCAGAGCTAGAAGAGAATATATTTCTGTTGTTTTAAGCCACCCAGTTTGTACTACTTTGTTATGGGAACCCTAGGACACTAATGTACTTTGGAGGAGGATGATGATGATTTTTATGATGATAATGGTCATAATACTAGTAAGAATCTGTAAAAATAGAATCAAATCTCTTTCTGTGAAAGTGTTACTGCATTCAAATACCTACGTGCATCTTGACCAATTTGTTTGGGGTGGTCTGGCTTAAAATACAAGGTAATACTTTTCACACGTACTTAAGTTGACTGGCTTTGATGGCTCCTCAAAAAAAAAAAGCCACTCTCCAAGTAAACCCCACGTAATCACCACTTGGGAAAGTCATGCCATACTTCTCAAGGCACCTTGGGCAGAGAAAACAAAGAGTGGTTTATAAATCAGGGCCAAACAGAAATGCCCATGAGCTGAAGCTACACCTGCAGGCTCTGATCGGTGAAGGAACCACTTCTCTCCAGGGCAACCTATATATCTGCCTTCCAGGTGAGCAGCAAATGTGGTTAATGATTCTTCAGCCTAAGCCTGGGGAGGCCAGCTGGTATTGTGGAAGAGCCCATCCTTAGGGATTACTTACTGTGTACTATGTACTTTGTGAAACACATTATATTCTTTCATTTAATGCTGAGAAACACAATCACCCAAATCTTCAGAGGAGGATACCAAGGTTTAGAAAATCTAAGCAACTTTCACCAGTGCACAGGATTTGAACCTGGGACTTTGATTTTTGGAAACTGAGTTCTTGATTAGAAAACTGCCCTTAGTGAATTCTTCTCATTTTTTTGACCAGAGAGGAGTGCCAAAGGTAGTCGATGGGATTTTTTGTTAAAGTCCTGATAACCACTCCGGTCCATCCATCCATCCCACTGTTCAGGATGAATGAACAGTTTCGTCTATAAAGTTCAAACAATTTTGTTCCAGCAAGTTCAAGGTATGTTGTCTGCCTTCCTCTTCAGCATGCTTTTCATCCTGGACTGCATTCTAGTTGGCTTTATACATAATCAAAATGCCAGTTGAGGTTCTCTATCCTTGGACATTCAAATACAGTTGGCTTGAACCACATCCAGTGGGAGCCCCAAATCCTCTCCTCCTCTCCATCTTTCTGAAGATTTTGACTGTGTGTGTGTATGTGCTTATGTGTGATTGGAAGAGAGAGAAAGAAACAGATTGAGAGAAAGACTGAAAGAGACTGAGACAGAGAAAGAGAGAAGAGACTGAGAATATAGTTTTCTTAGTTTCTTCTGCATCCAAGCTTTCAGTTTCTGCATCATTAATGGATCATTTTACCATTCCTTTGGTCCAATTTGGTTCTATATTACTGAAAATGGGGGACAGAACTCTTTTCCTTGATTTTCCCTTAACCTATTGCTCACAGGCATTTGCGGATATAGCCAACTTGCAGGTCAGAGGTGATGAAGAGGTTTATTTGACCGGGTTGCTCTGCCCCTTCCCTTTTGGCTTTTCTGCTTTTCCAGCTTTCCTCTCTACTCATTGTCCTCCAGCACCCCCCTCCCCCACCTGCCAGGTCTACTTCGCTGTGTCTGAAGACTCAATAATATGCTCTGCTAAACAGTGGGCTCTTTACTCCAGGCCTATCATTTAGCAGAAATAAAACATTGGCAGCAACTTTAGAATTTGGGTTCCTGTCTCCCCTGCCTATTTCAGTGAGGGCAAGGGAGCAGTTTAGGAATGAGATAATCCTGATATAAATTAAATTATGTCCCATCCTCTTAGAAAGCAAAAGTGGTTACTGTTAATTTATGTTGTAAATTGCAGTGATTTTTATGCCCTCCTCTTGGTTCCTCATCTGACTCCTCTGCAAGACCACATGCTTCCATGGGGAAAAGCCTGGGTCATACCATCCCTAGGTCCCTCTGAGGACCCATCATAGTGCCTGACATAGCGTAAGGGCCTAGAGGGAGCTGGTGGGGGTGCATTGCTTCTCTAGGTGGTCATTTTCTGGGGAGGTTACCTTCAGAGAATGTAATTTCTTGCCTTGGACTTTTATAGAATGGAAAAAATAATGTACATACCTGAGAGAGCGTTAAATGGTGGGATATTTTAGGGACTGCTCCCAGGATTACTACTGCTGACTCCTCTTCTCTCTGCCATTACAGGCCCTGGCATCATGGCTCCTTTGTTGGAGGCACTACTTGATTAGGGTGCCTTATTTGGATCAGTGGGGATCCTTCACCAGGCCAGAGAACTCATTCCCTACCACTCCAGGTGGGCCTGAGTCAGGCACAGTGGGGACAGGGCAAGCAGCTCCCATGCTGGGAGGTCTCCATGTTAAGTGTCCAACTAATTAACACCACTCAGTGAAGGGGACATCCTTTTGATTAATCACAACTCACAGAGAATTAAGAGACTGAAAAAGCAGCCCTATCACTTACTTAGTACCTACTAGACACTAGGCATCTATACTGAACCTTTCTCTTACCTCTAAATTAAAAAAAAAATGGCTTTCTGGAGGCAATGATGCATATATATTCTTTGCCTTTGAAAAACCTACTTGGGAAATTCTATATAATATGGTCAGGAAAACAAAACTAACCAAGCTTAGAAGTTTGCCTTAGAAGAAATTATTCTTAGAAGTTTGAAGTCTGGGCTTCAAGAATAAGAATTTATGGGTTTAATCTTCAGCTTCTTTATGTCTGTGACAGCCCCTTGAGATTATACCTACAATGAGAATGTGCACATAGTAGGTATTAATTGAATGATTAAAGGGAAGAATAGGTGAGAGGAGATCTTGAAATTGTGATAGGAGGGGACTTTCTCCTCTCCCTGCAGCTGACACTGGCACGCTGAGTGTGCACATAGATGGGAGCCATCCAGTGGCTGGCTGCACAAACCCAGAGCTCTTTGTCCCCAGAGCATATCCATGTCATCTGGAGTTGGGTAGGATTTTAAGCTGCTGGTATTATTTTACTAATCACAAAGTGCCTCATTTCTAAGGTACATAATTATTAAAAACAAAAAACAACAACAACAAAAAACCCTTGTGCCATGCCTTAATTAGTGGAGTTTTTTTCCACTTTATTAATGTACATATAATGGTAGTGAGTCTTTGGTGGCATTTTAGATTTGATGACATACAGTATGTGGAATCACGGTTAAATTTGATTTTTATTGGAGTGCCTGGGTGGCTCAGTCAGTTAAGCATCCGACTTTGGCTCAGGTCATGATCTCGTGGTCCACAGGTTCTAGCCCCACATAGGGCTCTGTGCTGACAGCTCAGAGCCTGGAGCCCACTTCTGATCCTGTGTCTCCCTCTCTCTCTGCCCCTCCCCAACTCATGCTCTCTCTCTCTCTCTCTCTCTCAAAAATAAATAAACATTAAAAAAATTTGATTTTTATTGACAATTTTATTATCTAAGTCATGCTTTATACTGTTTTGATTATCATTTCTGCTCTCCTAATTCTTCATTGCCTCTGAGTCCTTTTTAACCAGGGAAGAAGATAAAGGTGACAGAGTTGGGCTGCAGTATCTTTTGATTCACAGCAGTGGGCCCTGGTGAAAAAAAAAAGGAAGACTTCTGCCCCAGGCCAGAGCCCATGTACAGAGGGTCTGGGCTATCCCTCCTCTTACAGTGCCTGTGTCAGACATCACTAATTGATCACCACACTCTTTCCTGTTGAGCTCAGATAAGGGCTCACAATCCTTCTCACTACAGCCTGTGGGTCAGCCACTATCACTTATCTGGGCTTGACAGTCAGGATAAACCTATCCTACATCACAAGCCTTCTAGATCCTATTCCTGGATCAAGCCAAACCATGCCAAAGCCAAAAGGCTTTGCATTTGTATCATGTTTTCCTTGCATTTAGCAGCTATGCTTTAGGCTTCTATTGAGAAATGATACAAAAATTGCCTTAAGAAACTGTTTTCTGAATTTCTGCAGAGATGTTGTTAAAATCATTATTTCCTACATCATTTGGTGCACCTTAAAAGGAATTTTTTTTAAAGAGTTAGCTGCTAGGAAATACTTCAATACTTTCTATCTCTTGAGAAACAGTTCTTCTTCCTCTAATGATTAACTAACTGGGTCCTCCTTTTGGTTTTGTCGCCAAGTAGCTTAGAGCCAGATCTAAGAGCTCTTTATAGATTTGTTTAGTGTTATATTTGTGTTCTTTCTCCAGCTCCAATTGTTCACTTTTAGCCTTTATAATTGTATGAATTCCTCTTTTATATTTTATCACACACTATGTTTTCATTGTACTATATATATTCTCTTTTTTAATGTTTATTTATTTTTGAGAGAGAGAGAGACAGAGAGAGAGAGAGAGAGAGAGAGAGAGAGAAAGCAGAGAAAGAGGGAGACAGAGGATCTGAAGCAGTTTCTGAGCTGTCAGCACAGAGCCCGATGCAGGGCTCAAACTTACAAATGGTGAGATCATGACCTAAGCCGAAGTCAGATGTTTAGCCAACTGAGCCACGGAGATGCCCCTGTATTATATCTATTCTTATGGTAAGGCTTCTTTTTAAAAAAAATTTAAATGTTTATTTGTTTATTTTGAGAGAGAGAGAGAGGCAGAGACACAGGGAGAGAGTAAATTCCAAGCAGGCCCTGCACTGTCAGTACAGAGCCTGATGCAGGGCTCAAACTCATGAACAATAAGATCATGACCTCAGCTGAAACAAGTCAGATGCTTAACCAACTGAGCTATCCAGAAGCCCCTTATTGCAAGGCTTCTTATGAGTCATGGTGAGGTAAAAAAAAAAAAAATGTTAAATTGGGTGGTCAGTCTATCAGGCCAATAGGAGTTGAGTCAAAGGGAGAAAACGATATGGCCAAAGTTTTCATGGAGGTAAATAGGCAAGCTCACACTACAACTGAAATGGTAACCCTTCAGACCTGGGTGACTGGTGGGCAGCTTCTTTGATGGCACTCACTGACCTTCCGCCCCCTGGGTAGTCCCCTCCCCTTTATAGCAGCCTGTGAGAGACCCTGAGCCTGAGACCCAGCTGAGCCACAAAAACTGAGATAATAAATTGCTGCTTCAAGCCATTAAGTTTTGGGTGTTTTGTGTGTGTGTATGTGTGTAGTAATAGACAACTAAAACAGGAACACTTTATGGCTTAGGCAGGCCTCTCATACAATTCATATGTCAACACTAACAACTAAGTGGTATTGTCAGTCTTGGTGCATAGGGAAGCTTAGAAGGGAGCAATGTCATGGTTAAGTTCATCCAGATAACATCAGGGAACTTGAGATCAGGTTGTCTGATTCCAAGTCCAGTGCCCTTTGCTTGATGACAATGCGTTCTTAACTCAGCGTAGATAGGAGTTCTGTTGTATTGCAATGGACTCATTAGTTAAATTGATGGAACTTGACAACTTTCATCTGTATTCTCACACTGTCGATACAAGAACTTTTTTTTTTTTTTTTGGAATGCCTGGAGGCTCCCTCATTTGCTGGAGTTGTAGTTTTGGTGCACCAAGTAGGTTGCACAGTGAATATATTCAGTAATTATAACATTACAACAAACATATATTGAGAATCTGTGTGTCATTTACCTTTATACCTGTTATCTCATTGAATTTATGGAATTAGAGCCTTATGGCTACACACTGAGATAAGATTACAGAAAAGGAAGACAGTCACAGAGCGGTTGAAGGACTTGCCTGAGCTTATCCAGCTAATAAGCCACAAAGACAGGGTTTATATCTTGCTCTGTCCAATGCTAAAGCCCAAAGTTTGATTGGATTCCTCTTCTGTACCTAGATTAATTCCAGAAAACTGGCAAGTGTTAAAGTAGGGGAAGTTTCCTTCTGAAGTTTTCTTTTTTTTTTTGCCAGTGGAAACAATGTCTTTTTGATAAACCCTAAAACTCTAAAAACAAATTCAAACACCTACTTATACCTCTGTGAAAGTATAGGACTCAGCAGACACAAACTCCCCATTGTATTAAAGGACATCTTCCTGTCCCCAACAGAAAAAGAATAAAGACATTTTGAAATTGGCATCAGCTTCATCTTTAACAGACTCTTCTCAAGGACTTTTACATGTAAACAAGATCGTTAAACACTTAATTTGACATTTATTACCTTTAAATATTCATAAGCTACTGAGTACCGGGAAACACCTACTGCACTGTTCAAGCCTGACTGAGCCTCTCAAAATAGGATGTGCACGTGAATTACTTTCAGGAACCGCCAGGAAACTTCATGGTGCAGCCTTCTCCTCCAAAACTTTAATAGCGCTCACTAAGTTTATAAATGATCCTGTGTGCAAACAAGGTAGTAAACCCAACAAAGCAACCCATGTCTATCGCATGGCATTCTGCTTTCCCTTGAAGGAAAGACAAGCAGGTTTTATCTTGAATTGTTCTCCCAGCCTCTTTCCTTTCTGTTGGTTAAACCACCCAACTCTGGAAGGACTGAAGGCTGCCCCCTTTTCAGTGCTGATAATTGTGACCAATATTTGGCCTCAGTTCTAGGATGTGAGATGAGAAACTGACTTTGCCTGACTGCAGGGAGAAGGAAAATGCTTTTTTTTTTTCCCAATGCAAACATTGTCCTATGTAGATGGGGAAAGAAACCTATATGCCAATATACTGGTGAAACTCTGGCTGTGCAATGCTTTCTCCTGTTATTGAAGTAAAAAATATTATTTGGGCATGACAATCAGTAAGAATCTGCCTAAGGTTGTGGAGATGGTAGGGATGGGGCAGAGGAAAGAAAGATCTATTTTCACCCTTGACAACTCCATAGGGCAAAGTCTCATAATATTGTTGATGCTGCAGTTATCAGTATCATATTTCTTTCATATTGATCCTAATCATAATAATAGTCATCATACCATTTTATAAGGACACTGAGTCTCAGGGAGTTTGAATGATGAGTTCAAGGTTGCATACCTGGGAGTCAAACTCAACTATTCTGACCCTTAGGACTCTTCACACTATAAACACTTAATTTTAAAAGTTCTACCCCCATCTGTTGGAATTTCCCAGCACCCTGTGAAAGAACTAGAGATTCAGAGTATGAATCAGAGGAGACCAAGTGGCGATGGTCCCATGGAAAAGGAATTAGGCCTGTTTTGTATGGTTAGAGATAACAGAATTAGATCAATGGGTGGAAACCCAAAGAAGTATATAAAAAGAATTCTCCAACCATCAACCCTATTCAATACAGTCTGTCGGAACATTTGATTGGGATACTATGGCTGGGATTCCTGGGTTAGGTAAGGAGTTGAAGAACTTGAAGGAGCTCAGATTCCAAAGTGTACTGGGTTGCTGAGTACAGAGGCCTCTGTTACAGCCCCACTTGATGCTTGATGAAGTTCACTAATGTAAAACTAATGTAAAAACATCAAGATTTCACAGGCATGCTACAGGGCCCTACAAATGCTTGATTTGAATTCGAATTTTAAAAATCTTATTTTTTCCCCAATGTAACTAGGAAAAAAAAACCCTTGAAATAGAATCCCTAAACATATGGGAATTTAGTAAGTGATTAAAGGTAGCAGTTTCAAAAAAAAAAAAGTCTTCAAAAATATTTTGAAACAAATGGTTAGCCAGTAGGACAAAAACATAAAGCTGGACTCCCTTCTTTTAATGAAAATAAATTCCAGCTTAATAAAAAACTTAAACCTTAAAAGTATTAGAAAATATGTTTGAAGATGCATATACATAAACACACAAATGTACATACACAGCACATATGACAGGTAAAGGGATGGTTTGCTTAGTCTGTATGGAACTTTTTAGTGCATAGTTTGAAGTTCTTGCATATGTGTCATTGAGTAGGAAAGTTGTAGCTCTATATTTCTTGGTTATTAAAAGTGAGGCTTAAAATTGATGTGGAGCCAAAGACCCTAAACCAAAGAACAAGGCCGGAGGCATCACAATCCCAGATTTGAAGATATACTGCAAAGCAACAGTAATCAAAACAGTATGGTACAGGCACAAACATAGACACAGAGATCAATAGAAAAGGATAGAAAGCACAGGAATAAACTCACACCTATATGGTCAATTAATCTACAACAAAGGAAATAAGAATATATGATGGGGAAAGACCATCTCTTCAATAAATGATGTTGGGAAAACTAGACAACTACATGCAAAAGAACAAAGCTGGACCATTTTCTCATACCTTACACAAAAGTAAATCCAAAATGGATTGAAGACCTAAAAACAGGACCTGAAACCATAAAACTCCTAACAGAAAACACTGGCAGTAATCTCTTGGACACCAGCCTAACAACATTTTTCTGGATATATCTTCTCAGGCAAGGGAAACAAAAACAAAATTAAAAGCTTTTGCATAGTGAAGCTTTTCATCAACAAAATGAAAAGACAACCTACTGAATGGGAGAAGATATTTACAAAAGATATATCTGATAAGGGATTAATATTCAAAATATATTAATACTCATACAACTTGACACCAAAAACCCAAATAATCTAATTAAAAATGGGCATTTTCCTAAGGAAGATATACAAATGGACATCAGACATTTAAAAAAAAAATTTAGTGTTTATTTATTTTTGAGAGAGAGAGAGAGAGAGCATGAGCAGAGGAGGGGCAGAGAGAGAGGGAGACATAGCATCCGAGGCAGCCTGCAGGCTCTGAGCTGTCATCACAGAGCCTGATGTGGGACTCGAACTCATGAGAACTGTGAGATCATAACCTAGGCCAAAGTTGGATGCTTAACCCAGCTGAGCCACTCAGGCGCCCCTGGACATCAGACATTTAAAAAGATGCTCAGCATCAGATAATTATCAGGGAAATGCAAATGAAAACCACAATGAGTTATCATATAAGTTATTATTTATATTCGTAAAGTGGCTGGTATCAGAAACATAAGAGATAATAAGTGTTGATGAAGATGTTGAGAAAAGGGAACCCTTGTGCATTGTTGGTGCGAATGCAGCCACTGAGGAAAATAGCATGAAGATTTCTCAAAAAATTAAAAATAGAAATACCTTAGAAGCCAGTAATTCTACTGCTGGGTATTTACCCAAAGAAAATGCAAGCACTTATTCAAAAAGATATAAGGACCCCTGTGTACTACATTATTTACAATAGCCAAGGCATGGGAACAACTCAGGGGTTCATTGGTAAGTGAATGGATCAAGAAGATGTAGTATATACATACAATGGGATATTACTCATCTATAAAAAAAAGTAAAAATTTTCCATTTGCAACAACATGAATAGACATACAGGGTATTATGTTAAGTGAAATAAGTCAGACAGAGAAAGACAAATACAATATGATTTCATTTACATGTAGATCTAAAAATAAAATAAATGAATAAACAAAAAGCAAAAACAGAAAAAGACTCATAAATACAGAGAACAAACTGGTGGTTGCAGTCTTTGATTATCATTGATTTCCTTTTATCTTTTTTTGCCTTTGCCACTAGGATGCTCAGAACTACATACTTTCATCTGAAATAGTGCCTATAGCTTAAGATTTCTACGATAATCATCTCTTTTCTCTTCCCATCACTATTTGAATTCTTTCCGTTAAGTGTATTTGTTCTTCTACTATCTATAGATTTGTGACCTTTTGTGCTTTTTTTGGGGGGGGGGAGGAGGGTATATTCATTTAAAAAATATAACAAATATTTATTGCATATCTTTTAGATTTCAAGTACATTTCTAGGTGCAGAGACATTAGATAAGGCAAAATCTCTGGCTTCATGGAGTTTACATTATAATAGGTTGAAGTAGACAATAAGCAAATGAACGTACAATACATCAGGAAATACGAGGTATGGAGAAGAATGAAGCAAAGTAAGTGGGCAGAGGGTGTTCGCTGGAAGAAACGTCTCATTTTAGGTCACAAGTGGTCTTTCTGAAAAAATAAGACTAGAACAGAAACTTGAATAAAGAGAGGGAGAAAGAAAACAGTGACATCTGAAGAAAGACCCATCCAGTCTGAGAAAGCAGCAAAAGGCAGGAGGTATGAGCAAATTTGATAAATTCAAGGAGAATCCAGACGACAGTGGCTGCTGGAACAGAATGAGTGAGGGACAGGGTAGTGGGAGATGAGGCTAGAGAGGTAACATGGAGCCTCAGACAATCTACTTAGACATTTAAAAAATGAGAATAACAGATGTGATTGCATTTCTCCCTAGGCCAATGGAAATGACTTGGATGCCAACTCTATTCCCTCATACACTTGTTCCCTTTTGCTATCCACTCACTTCTGGGGATGCTATTGACCACAGCAGGGCCAGAGTCTTTCTAAAGAGCTCAGAAACCATAGACATCTTATTATTCTTTAGGTTCTGCCTTTGTTCAGACCACTTCTCTATAAATGCTAATGTCTTCAGCCTTCTAGAGAAGACCTTTTTGGCTCTCAAGCTAGTCTCGGTCAAGAGCTGATCCAGAAGTGGAGATTAACCTTGACACTTCAGGCCTCACATCTTGGCCGCCAAAATAATGGTGATGATGGGCAGTGACAACAATAGTACTCTACCATTTATCAAGTACTTACTCTATGGTAGTCCTAACAATCACACAGTACAGCTAATATTCTCAATTTGTAAGTGAGGGAACTGAGGCGAAGAGATGGCACAGACATTGCCTTAGGCCTCACATCTTGGAAGTGATGAGTAGGTGTTTGAACTCAGGTCTATCCCACTCCACAGAATGAACTCTTCCCACAAAAGGAACCTTCTGAGTAGGAAATCCAGGGTCCTGTGGGGTCACGAAAAAGCAGCTTACTCCAAATGCATGCCTTTTTTGGCCTCAGCTCAAGGACAGGGCCTGTCTCCTTGTACCTGATTGAAGTTCCAGCTACTTGTTAGAAATCACCTTGCTGGTATTTTCCAGAATCTTGTCCAAGGAAAGGGACCCTGTCCATCATTACCTGTGAAACCACTGAAGCAAATTCTCTCTAAGTGTTATGGACAACTGTCACTTTCTGAACCTTGGACATTACTGTTGATAGGCATTTTAGATGCTATACTTTAAACACCATGATTCAGGACAAGGTTTGCCACATTTTTTTTTTTTTTAGTCCATATAATTTAAACTTATGGTTACTTGCTTCAGAGACAGTCATTTGGCTAGTGATTTTTAGCCTGAGTTCCAGACAGATCCTGCCTGGTTACTCTTCTTTCTGAGATCCCCTGGGTTATGATCTTTTCCTTGATGTAAGAACATATTCTACAAATGCAGAACTATTTTGAACATTTTTGCCAAGATTTTATCCCTTATGTGCTTGCTTTTTTGGGATATGTTCCAAATATATGGATATATAGCAGTACAATTTATGGGGAGGTAGATTACTGTGTTTAAAACCTGATATTTCAAGGGCAGATGAAAGTTTTTTCAAGAATTAAGAAAACACTTCATCACATTTCTTTGGCAGAGTACCTCGATGTGTTTCCCTTGAAATCCTCAAAAATTAAGACCATACTGTATTCATTTTTAAATTATAGAAAATGAGCCAAAGAAGAAGTGAATAGAAGAAAAGAAAGACATAGTTTGCTGAAAGCAGAGTTTTCCTAAACTGCTTGGTCACATAGATTCATTTATTTGTTTAAAGAAGGAATTGGGAGACTTTATTCGTAAAGGGCCAGATCATAAATGTTTTAGGCTTTGTAACCATATAATCTCTCATAACTATTCAAATCTGCTGTTGTAACATAAAAGCAGCCATAGACAATAATAACTGAATGGGTGTCACTGTGTTTCAGTAAAACTTTATTTTATAAAACTTTATTATTACAAAGCAGAATTTTCTAACTTCTGTTCTAATAAAAGACTACCTACTATGTGTCTGCCTATGCCAGCAACAAGATAAAAACAAAGCTAACCAGAACTGGAAAGACTGTCACATATTATCTATTTCAAGTCCTTCCTTTAATCTATGAGGACTCGTTAATAACTCAAGGTGACACAGCTTCTTAATAGCAGCATCAAGAAATGAACACATTTATTGACTATCTACCATGACAAAGATTGCTGTTGTCTCTCATATCCATTTTCCACATCTTCTTTGGTAATGGAACCCCAGAGTTATATCCAGATTCATGGCCACTAGAATCAAGGTTGTATTTCCCAGCTTCCCTGCCCTTTGAGTATGGCCATTTAATTAAGTTCCATTCAATGTTTGTGTGCTACTTAGAGGAAGTGTCCTTTAAAAAAGCCACGTCATCATTTTTCTTCCCTTTCTCTTTTCTGCTGACTGGAATGTGAATGTGATGGCTAAAGCTTGAATAGCCATCTTGCACCACAGTGAAAGCACTGCACTGAGAAGGGTGAAACAATGAGAGATAAAGTGCTCAGGTGCCTAATGCTATGGAACACTGCGTCTCGACTGAGCTCTCTCTAGACTTCTTTTATTTCAGCACATTGAAGATGTTATTCCATTGCCTTCTAGTTTGGATTGCATCCAATTAGAAGTCTGTAGTCACTCTCATCTTTGTTCTTTTAGTAATGTATCATTTTCTTTCACTGCTTTTAAGATTTCCTTTTTATTGTGGATTTTTAGCAATTTGATTATTATGTGTGTTGTGATTTTCTTTGTGTTTATACTTTTTGAAGTGTGTAAAACTTGAAAATTTTTAAGCCATTATGACCATATATATTTTTTTTTCTTTCTTTTTTTATTTTTTGTCCCTGCTCTTCTGCTGGTTTCTGGAACTTTAATTACATGAATGCTGGGTTGCTTTGTATTTTACTGCAGATTACTAAGGCTCTGTCTTACTTTTCCAGTTTTTCTCTTTCTGATTCTGTTTGGATAGTTTCTATAGTTTTGTCTTCAAGGTCACTGATTGCTTTTTTCTGATGAATCTAATTGGCTGGTAGACCTAGCTAGTAAATACTCATTTAAGATATTGTAGTTTTCAGCTCTGGAAATTTTATTTGTCCTCCTTTTTAAAAGTTTCCATTTCTCTCTTCATTATGTTCACATTTTCCCTGAAATCCTCAAACATATTTATAATAGCTTTTAAAAAGTCTTTGCTAAGCAGCAAAATCCACACTATGAGCAACTCTACTAAGGTCAGAAGGCTGGATTTATCCACGCATAAACTATACAAAAAAGAAAAAGATGCAGCAGGACTCTATATTAAAAGAAAGGTGCATCAATTTTTTAAATGAGTGAATATTTTAAAAAGCATTTTCTAGGGATACACATTTGGGTGATTACTATAAAAGTCTGAATAATGGTCACTTATGAAGGAAAGTAGAAGGACTATAATTGAAACCAGGCATGTGGAAGAGGTGTCTGGGGTGAGGGGCAAATTTCTATTTCCTGACTTGGGTGGTCATTACAAATGTTTTAGCCTTATGGGTATTTATTAAGCTATGTATTTGATTTGGAAGGGGGGTGTCTTTCTGTGCTTTGTTTTACAATAAAGCTGCTTAATTAAAAAAAAAAAGAAGTCTTTGCTAATTCCAAAATATTTATAAATTCTGTATCTCTTTCTATTGATTGATTTTTCCACCCTGGCTATGGGTCACATTGTCCTGCTTTTTCACATGTCTAGTAATTTTTATTGAATGCAAGATATTATGAATAATATGTCTTTATTTATTTATTATTTATTTATTTATATTTAATATTTATTTACTTATTTTTGAGGGAGAGAGAGCACAAGTGGGGAAGGGGTAGAGAGAGAGAGACACACACACAGAATGTGAAGCAGGCTCTAGGCTCTGAGCTGTCAGCAGAGAGGAAGATGTGGGGTTAAAACCCCCAAACTGTGAGATCACGACTTGAGCTAAAGGTGGACACTCAACCAACTGAACCACCCAGGCACCCCCATACTATGTTTTTAAATGTCTAGGCTTGGGGCACTTGGGTGGTCAGTCGGTTAAGCATCCGACTTTGGCCTAGGTCATCTCATGGTTCATGAGCCTGAGCCCTGGGTTGGGCTCTGTGCTGGTAGCTTGGAGCCTAGAGCCTGCTTTGGATTCTGTGTCCCTCTTTCTCTCTGCCCCTCCCCCACTCACGCTCTGTCTCTCTCTGTCTCAAAAAATAAACATTAAATTTTTTTTTAAAAATGTCTAGATTTTGTTATCTTCTTTTAAAGAATTTGACTTTGGCAAGTGGTTAATTTACTTTCAGATCAGCTTGATCTTTTTGAGCTTAATTTTGTTGTTGTTGTTGTTAGTGCAAGTCAAGAGCTTTAACTCTAAGGATAGTTTAGCTCTCTTCCTAAGATGTAATCTTTCTGGAGTCTCTACTGAATATTTACTGAGTGTTCAATGAGACTGAAATTCTGGGAGTTGTTCATCTTACAGCTTTCTCGTAGTTATTTTCTTTCTATTAATTATTCTTTGCCTGGCCTCATGGAGTCTCATCCTACATATGTGCAGGTTAGTATTATGCCAAAAATTCAAGGGGATACCTATGCTGAATTTTTGGAATTCTTTTTCTCTATGGCTCCTTCTTATCTGGTATAGTATTCTTCATTTCAGCTTCTTCAGTTTTTAAAATACTCTAGTTTTACAAGGCTGTTATATTTTTCTTGGGTTCCCCTCACTGTATCAGAGAAAATACCACCAGGTAGAAATCTGGGGCAATCATGAATCCCACCTTCTTTGTTTCCTTTATTTCAAGGACATGGATATGCATTGATTTTTGTCCAATGTCTGAAAAACTTGTTTTGTATAGTTTGTTCAGTTTTGTAGTTGTTTATGGTAAGAAATCTAGTCTAGTACAATTAATTACATTAATTACATCACAGCAGGAAGATTATACTTCTGTGCAAAAAAAGAGAGAGAGAGAGAACAAGAAATGTCTACTTGTATCTTGTTTAAACCACTGCAATTTTCCATTTTTCTATTATTTGTAGACAAATCCAATATTAAATACTTCACTATGCCAAGCACTAAGTTAGGTGTTTCAATACATTATTTCATAGAACTGATTTACCCTCATGAAAATTTCATAAAGTAATAGTTATTGTTACTCCCATTTTACAGATGAAGAGAAATGAGTTGTAAAGGAAAAGAAAATGGAATTAAAGAGTTTTTAAAAATCTTATCAAGCGGTTAATAAGGATCTGTCTGAATGATCACAGAGAGAATGAAAAGCTACCTGAAAAACATTGGGAAGGTAGTATTAGCTGATATTAAGGAGTGATTCATATGGAAAGAGAGAAAGAAATTGTGATTCTTGGTATCTAGCATAATATAATAGTATCCTGAATATATGGAGGAAGATTCAATGACGGTTACTATGCATACTAAGGCAGGAAAGAGCTTGGTGATGTTGTATAAAGAAGCTAAAAAGTTGGCATGCCCTGGGTGGCTCAGTCAGTTGAGCATCTGACTCTCAATTTGGGCTCAGGTCATGATCCCTGGGTCATGGGATTGAGCCCCACATCAGGCTCTGCTGATGTGCATGGACCCTGCTTAAGATTCTCTGTCTTTCTCTGCCCGTCTCCTCTGCTCAAGCAATCTCTCTAAAATAAAAAATAAAATAAAATAAAATATTAAAGAAGTTTAAAACTCAAGGCAACATATGGCACTTTGATTATAATATCACTAATCAGAAACTCAAAATCCTTAATTTTTATTTTTACAAATATATAACTAGAATTTTACTTTTTGTGATTTCTTGCTATCACAGAAGACTTCTATGGATATGGGGACAGTGCAATCAGCACAGTGTAGAGTGGCTTCTCCCTGGACAAAACTTATATACTGGATGCCTCCTTCTTGTGCCTGATCCCAACCTCCTCTAGGCCCAACTTCTTACTCCAGTCACTACCCTGATGATCAGTTTCATGTAGGCTTTGGCAGCTTTACATAGATATGATTGGACAGCACCTTGCCTTGGGCCTCATGCAATGTATCTTTCATTCCTTTCCTGGAACTTCTAAGACACTACAGTATAGGATATCTTATAGAATCTGTTCTATTCACATATATGCAATTAGGAAGTTCAGGGGATTTCAGGGGAGTTAACACCTATGGGACGATCCTTGACCAATGAGAGAAAGAACCTAAGGGATAAATACTTCTTCCTCTCATCCCTCAGGTAGTTCATTGTGAGATGCATTTTATAAGATGTCTGGGAAAGTCCTGGTAGGATTGAGATCCAGTTGCTTTAGTGGTGACCAACTCAATACTGCATCCTTATTTGGCTTTCTCTGTTTCTCTTTTCTCTTACATCTCTTCTCCTGGATCACATTCTCATATATAACCTATGCACAAAGCATGGCCTTAGGTTCTGCTTTAAGACTCCCTACATAGTAGAACAATTCACAGGGAGCAAGTATGAGAGCACTTCAAGTCAGCTTTTTGGCCAGCCTCCTAGAGATGAAGACAGCATAGGGACTAGAAAGATGAAGACAAAAGGAGATGTGACAAATGAGAATAATTTCCTTAAAAAAAAAAATAACAGGAGGTAATGTCATCAGGTATATGAAATACCTGATCATGGAATTAAGAGACAAGTGAGCTCTTCAAAGCTTCTCTCGTGACTGTTTGTCTAGCAATCAACTTGGCTTTATGAAGAGAAATTGGACAATTAAAAGCAATTTAACTTTCTCTTAAGATGGATGTTTAGAAAAGGGAGAGACTGGTATATACAATTCTGTTGATACACACTTGATTTCTTTGGATTGACAGGGTTAGGAGTCAATAGGGGCCAGTTGAACTAAACTCTAGATTATAAAACTGACTAAACAATGCTCTTATAATAGCCTCTTAACTGAGCACCTACCTCCTGCATCTTTGCATTAACTGCAATCAACTGTACTCAACAATAGCTAGAGAATTATTCCTAAGGCTCAGCAATGATAAGACTAGTTCTCTTTATCAGTGACCTTCACTGGCTCCCCATTGCTTAGTTTAGCATTCGAGGCCTTCTACAAGATGTTCCCAATTTATCCAAATTTCAGTTAAATTCTGCTATTATCATTCCTGGAGTGCCCTCTATACTTTCCTGTCTTTGGGCTATTTCCTCTGCCTAGAATGCCCTTACTTAACTATGTCTGTGGTAGACATATCCATCATTTGGGAATGTCACCCCCTCCCAAGTGCCACTTTCTTGCAAAGCCTGAATAGCCAACCAGGGGTGACCACTCCAATAGAATAGATGAGGAGTCATGCATTTTCATGTTCTTTTAGGAGAGTTGAGGACACTCCTTGTCCTTTTTCTTTCCTTCTCCCAAAGATTTGGGAGTTGAGCAAACCACCTATTGAGGAAAGTTGGAAGAGCTCACTTGATCATTTATAAAATAGGTGATAATAATACTACTAGTAATTGAGCACTTATTGAGCTCAATTACTAATTGAGTAATTATTGAGCATTTATTATATACAAACTCCTTTATATGTATTGTCTAACCTATTTTTATTATGTAGCATCTCATCCATTCCTCATAATAAACCTACAAATTGGGAATTGGGGTTCTCTTTTTATTCCCATTTTACAGATAAGAAAACTGAAGCAGAGGGTGACCAACTGAGTTACCTGAAGCCACTCAGCTATTTAAGAAGCTGTTTCCAAATTGTTTGATTCCCAAGACCCAGGCTCGTAAAGAGTGAGTTATGTGGCCCCCCATAAACATATCATGGTGCCAAACTCAGGGGGTTACTGGAAGGATTAAATGCTAATACATTTACCAAAGGGACAAGCACTGTGCCTGTAATAGGTATTCAAAACATGTGTTTTTCAAGCCCAGCTACACCTTTCAAGGAGAACATGCTAAATACCTGTTAGAACCCCATCTCTCTCTCTAACACCTCCTCTTTGATTCTACTATGGAATTATAAGAGATTAGAAATGGCAAGAATATTCACCATTTATCCAGCCAGTGCTAAGTCTTGGAGACAGAAAAACCCCAGTATTTTTCCTTATTGAAGTCAAATTCCAGCAGAGAGGACTGACATCTAGGATATGCAAAATACTGCCTTCTGTAACAAAGGTATGCCCAAGATGCCCAAGGATCATTCACTCTAGAAACATTTGGCCCATGGTGTTCTAGGTCTTAGACATATACAGATTTTCAAAGTACAGGATCAAGAGCAGTTAGTTCTACTTAGGGCAAGTCAGAAACATTATGGGGCCAAATGACCACTGCTAAAAAGCTACTGATTCCCAGTCTTTCCACTCCTGCATGAACACCCCTCTGTTGGAGGTTTACTGAAGTATCTTGCCTTCACCCATGTGCCTAATTTCTGGGCCATACTTTGGAAATGTGTGCTTTGTGACTGTGCTCTAGACACATCCGGGAGGGGAGTGATAGTTGACTTTCCTTGGGGGGTTTGGCATTTCACAATTAAGATATGTAAAACTCACATCACACCCTTTCTGTTGGTATCTGGGCATGGCTCCCTTGTGGTAGCATGTCCATTATGGCTTCATGCCTTTTCTTTTCAGCCTTCACATTGCATTGCTGTTCTCAGTATTCATACTACAAGAAGAACTTTTTGATTGGGGAATGTACAACACAGAAACTCCCCAACCTATAAAAGAGCACAACTGAGGGTGTGAAAGTTTTCCAGAAACCAATGAATGAATGTTGGAAAGATGCTAAAATAAACAGATCTTTAATTTCCATTTCTGTAGAAATTGCCCCCATGAGCCTTTGAAATTTTAAGGAAGCTGTTTGGATTACTGTTGAGTGTTAGGGGAGGGAAACACATTAATTGAGCAAAACTTTGTGCCCTGCATTGTGGGCAGAAAGGCTCATGTAACATTTATTGGGGGTCTATACCCAGGTGTTATGATCTGAATTGTATCTCCCCTAAATTCATATATTAAAATTCCAACTGCCAGTACCTCACAACATGACTGCATTTGGCGATAGGGTTTTTAAAGAAGTAATTTAGTTACTCTGAAGTCATGGGGGGTGGGGTGGGGTTAATGTGATGTGACTGATGTCTTTATAGCAAGAGATTACACCATGGTCACAGACTGTGGGAAGACACCGAGAGAAGACAGCCATCTACAAGCAAGGAAGAGAGGCCTTAGAAGAAACTGACCGAACCAACACCTTGGTCTCAGACATTCAGCCTCTAGAACAGGGAAGAAATAAATTTCTTCAAACCATCCAGTTTGTGGTATTTTGTTTTGTCAACCTTAGCAAACCAATATAGCAGGAACTGGCAAACTTTTTCTTAAAGAATAAGATAGTAAATATTTTAACTTTTCCAGGCAAAATGTTCACTATTGCAAATGTCCAACTGTGCTGTTACTGAGCAAAAGCAGCTATGGACACTAGGAAAACCAAGGGGCATGGCTATGTGCCACTAAAACTTTATTCACAAGATCAGAGAGTGGCCGGATGTGGCTGTGAGCCACACTTTGCTGACCCCTAATCTATACTGACCAGGTTTTGTGCTGTGTGAATGAAGCTTGACACTGCCTGAAGGATTTCACAGTTTTGAAAGGGACATACAGTAAAATAGTTCTATATAGATGGTTAGTTCCTGAGTGTGGGAAATTCAGGATGTTGCAGGAGCAGAGGAGGAGTATGTGGTCGAACCTGGAGTTGGCCGGGTAACAACTATGAGGGTTTCCTTGGGGGAGCTTAATGCCTGAGCTATGTATGTATTGAGAAACTTTTATTTGATAATTTCTTTTTATTCTCCAAAATAAAATCATGGTCTTCCAGAACTTGGGATAAGGTCTTAGGCCTGCAGGCCTGACATCTCTCCATGTGTAAGAAGAGTATGGCCATGGGGCACCTGGGTGGCTCAGTCGGTTAAGTGGCCGACTTCGGCTCAGGTTATGGTCTCGCGGTCCGTGAGTTCGAGCCCCGCATTGGGCTCTGGGCTGACAACTCAGAGCCTGGAGCCTGTTTCAGATTCTGTGTCTCCCTCTCTCTCTGACCCTCCCTCATTCATGCTCTGTCCCTCTCTGTCTCAAAAATAAATAAACATTAAAAAAAATTTTTAAGAAGAGTATGGCCATGGTCTCCACAGCACTCCTGGGTCAGCTGGGCAAGGACCTAGGACTGTTTCCTTCCCAAAGTGGGGTTCCAGACCCTTCCTCAAGCTGTCTTACTCTGCAGTCCACTGAGTAAAAACAATGGCCTTCATCCCGGGATGATGGCCTCTCTAACTCCTGCATTCCATGACTATACCTCCCAGCTGGCTGGCCTGCATCCAAAACACTGAAGGACCCATTTGAGAAGCCCCTGTGCCCACCAAGTTCTGATGCCCAGAGACTGACCACGCTTCTTTTTGTAGACACTGTCTAAGTCTCTCAAATAGCACTTCTTTTCTGCAGGATACCAGAGTGAGGAGGGGACTTGGAGCTTGGAAGGATCAGCTTCCGCATTTTGTAGATTGGGAGAAAGTGGCCCAGAGAAGGCAGTGGTTTGCTCCAGCTTCACACAGTGGCAGGCCAGGACAGAATTCAGACTTTCTGCCTCCGGCACTGAAGGCAAGGGTTGGTTTCTTGGACTCCACATGGGGCTCCCTGAGAGAGGCTCAGCTCTTACAATAAGATGTTCTTCCAGATAGCTTTCACTACTCTAGTATTGGGAGGGGGCATGGCATTTTTTCCAGTTATCAAATTAATCTACGTTAATTGCAGAATATCTGGAAAGTATAGAGAAGTATTAGTAAAAGGAACATCTATCTATGGTCTCATCTTTCTGAGATAATCACTATAAACATGTTCACACACATTTTCTTTACGTTGTTTTGCTAATTAAGAAAACCTATAACTGATCTGTTTTTAATACAATGTTAAATTTTACTTTTTTCTTTAGTATTATAATCACTTATCAAAACTATCATATTGCCTTCCTTTGGCTCGGTGTCAAGGTTGCCTGAATAAAGCTTTCTCTGGGCAACAAGTGACCTATAAGCCATTGGCCGGTGGAAGGAGCCCTTGAAATGGTATCAGGAGCTCCCGCCGGGGACTTGCTGGTGAGCTAGTCTGTTTTGGTCTAGCCTTCACTTTTTTCATTTTTATAGAGTGAGCTGATCTGAATGCCCTCCAAAGTCTCTTCTGGCTCCAGGATGCTGTGCTATATGCACTGCTCTTTCTAGAAAATTGCTCAGATAGGTTTGCTGACAGGTGGTTAAGAAAATTTCCAAACTAGCTTTCCTCAAACACATTATTTTGAACTCACTGACTGTATCGGGCATGCTTTGAACAATTAAAGAAGACAGATTGCCCCACAGGGGCAAACAGCTGAATGCATAAATTAGGTAGCATATTTCATATCATGCCACTGTTTAACAATATTTTGAAGGAGGAGTGAATGGTGGGAAAGTGGCCTCATTTTGGAGGGCCCGCAGATGACAGTTCTCTTTCCCGTGGCCCAGCTGGCCCCTTCCCTCTACTGTGGCGCTCAGGGCTCCTCCTTGGCCTCTTCTTCCTTTGGTAGAATGAAGAAACAGCAAAAGGATTTTTATACTGCACTTCCCTGCAAAAACTGGGGTGGCAGAGTTTGGATTTTATTCCAAAAATATAAGGAAGCCATGGAAGGGTTTTAGTTTACCTAAATGTCTCGTGGGCTTTGGAGGGGTGCTGACCTAGAAGTGAATCTTGGCTCTGACTCTCTTACTTGTATGCCTTTGGGCAATTGCTCTGAGCCTTAGTTTCCTAACCTGTAAAACGGAAATGGCAACATCAAGTAGGACAGAAGTGCTGAAAGGACCACATGAAACAGCACATACAACATATTTAGCATGATGTTTAAGAACACTATAGGGGGTGTTATAATTATCGTGATGGCAATGGGTTTGGTAAGCCTATGCGTGTATGTCATTGATGTCTCAGTTTTAAAGAATGCGATGATTAAAATTCCCAGACATAATTCTCAAGGCATAAACTACCTGTAGCCTCTAGCACGAATATGTACATTCTTTGTGTACAGAATGCCTAGTGAATAAAATTCATAATAATCCGATAATTTTTCCCTGAGCAATGACAGAATTTGAAAACCTTTCCCTGAAAGAGATTTTGATAAGAGCTTCAGGTTGATTACTTTTTATATCCCATGTCCTATTTGGCTGATAAGCTCCCAATCTCTGTATTTCACATTGTTTTTATCTTCCTGGGCTGTGTCCGTCTTGTCACTGTCATCTTTTCAGCTGTCAGAATGAAATTGAGGGAAGACACAGGGGGAGAGAGGCACTGGGAAAGGGTGGCTAAACCCCCAGGCGAGGGTGACAGGTCAGTGGTTCCTCAGAAATGGCTGTTCTGGATGTGGAATTAAACAGATAATCTCCAGGAGACAGGTCCTTTATTAATCCAGTACACAGAGCCTGGCTCCCACGTGGTACTGTAGCTCCAGGCCACCTCCTCTTCTGCCTTGGGCTAATGAAATCCTGATTTCTACAGCCTGATTCCGTTCAGCATGCCCTTTAATCCCCACATTTATGGGGAACGAACACCTTTTGAAAGTCGTAGACTTTTACAGTGGGAAGGGACCTCAGAAAACAGCCATTTCAGGGAGTCAAGGCTAGAGAGGGAGGAGACAATTCCCCAAGCCACTCAGAGGTTAGAGACAGCTTCACAGGGTATCAGTGCAGTTTTCCTCTGAAAGATTCATGGGCACCCCTCTGTGGGTGGGCTGGTCCTTGAGTTATTCATAATTGCACCGACATATTTGTGCTTAAATGATCTATTAGTGAGCTCTGGGTAGTTTTTTTTTTTCTTCCATAATGTGGTTTCAGTTCTCAATAAATAACTCCTTGAACTTACAGAGTTCTGATTTTATTGAACTCCTTCCGGCACTGTGAGGGAGAGGAACCCAAACAGCTTTGGAATCATTATGCGAGGACCTAGAAAACTAGGGAATCTTACAGAATGGAATGAAGCCCACACAGAATCTGCTTCTGATTGAGAACTGGTGAATACTGGTTTGCTCAACATCCATTTCAATCTCCTTTTATCAGGGTCTAGATGTGATTTGGGTTTCCCCATGAAGATATATCCATGTAAGGGGTGCCTGGGTGGCTAAGTCAGTTGAACATCCAACTCTTGATTTCAGCTCAGGTCATGGTCCTAGGGTCGTGGGATCAAGCCCTGCATCAGGGTCTTAAGAGCCTGCTTAAGATTTTCTTTCCCTCTCCCTCTGCCCCTCTCCCCTGCTCATGTGTGCGCTCTCTCTCTCTCTCTCTCTCTCTCTATATATATATATATATGTATATACACACACACACATACACACACACACACACACACACACACACACACACACACATATATATATATATATATATATATATATATATATATATATATATATCCACCCAAGGTGGAGGGTTGTGTAGCTGGGCTTCTAATGTCTTTGCTGGCCCGGACAGTCATGGACATTCGATTTTTTTGTGTGGCTATAGCAGAGGTTCCTAGAGGGACATTTTTTATCATAGCAAAGTGGGCACCACTCTGCAGCCAGCACGTGCAGTGGCAGCTTCCCACTCTGTTACACAACTTCCTGTTTCTACTGCTTCCTGATGACAGCAGAGGCAGTGGCTCTCTTGGGAGCCTGATTCTACTGTGTTGCTTCGAGGGTTATTTCTGGGAGTTCAGCCTGGAGTCAGTTTCTTCAGCTTTCTCAGTGGTTCTACAAGTCAGGGCTCAGAAAGGAACCAGGTAGTAAATATTTTAGGCTTTGTAAGCCATATGCTCTCTGTTGTAGCTATTCAGTTCTGCCATTTTAGGAAGAAAGCAGCCTCAGAAAACACATAAATGAGTATGACTGTATTCCAACAAAACTTTATTTACAGAAGCAGGCAGTGGGCCAGATTTGGCCCTTGGGTTGTAGTTTGCTGATCTCTGTGTAATACCTCCCTTTCTGCTTAAGCTGGATAGAGTGATTCTCCTTTCTTCCTCTGAACCCCAACCCATCCTGAGATCTAAGACTGAGAGTAGATGGAGTGTGAGGAAGGAGGGAAGGGAGTTTGTGTGCCAGGTTTCTGGTTCAGGGGGCTAATGAAGACACAGAACATGCACATCCGTAGCTAGCTGTAAATTTGGCAAGAATCTCTTCTTTTTGTGCTCTGATTTAGTTTACAAAGTGGTTTCACATACAGCATCTTCTTTGACCCTCACAACACTTTGTAAGGAATATCAAACAGGTATAGGTGGGAAATCTTAGAAACATTCAGACATTTTTTTCAGATAGGAAGACTGAGGCATAGAAAGTTTAAGCAACTTGCGCAAGGTTACACAACTAGTATGTGGCAGAGCTGGGATTCAAATCCAGGCAATCAGGCTTCAGCCTGCATACTTCTTGGCAGTATGCCTTATCCTTTTGCTGAGCAGAGTGGCCAACTTGCAACAGATCACACAACTAACAAATGGCAGAGGCAAGGTTTATACCACAGTCTCGCTTTAGACCTGTGCTGTTAACCACAGCAGTGTTCTCAAGCAAGGTGAGATTCCTGGTATCCAGGCTAGACTTCCTGAATCTCTGGAGACTGATCAATTGATCTATCATCAAGAGAGTCTAGGGTTAGCTGGGTGGCTTAGTCAGTTAAGTGTCTGACTCTTGAGTTCAGCTCAGGTCATGATCTTATGGTTGTGAGTTCAAGCCCTCCACTGGGCTCAGTGTGGAGTGTGGAGCCTGCTTGGTTTTCTCTCTCTCTCTCTCTCTCTCTCTCTCTCTCTGCCCCTCTCCCCTGCTCATGCGTGAACTCTCTCTCTCTCTCTCTCTCTCTCTCCAAATAAACAAATAAGCTTAAAAAAAAGGGAGAGTCTACTGACCAGCTCTGGCCAGGCAGAACAGTATTACACTATTGTGCCTCTGCTTAGACATATTTGCAGTTTCCACTAGACATTAGTTTTTCAAAGACATGTTCTGTGTCTTATCCACCTCCATGCCACCAGTCCCTAGGGTCTAGTTCAGGACTTGTTTCATAGCAGTTTCTCTATAAATGTTTGTGGTTTGAACTGAACAGAATACTCCCCAGGGGCCATCATTCTAGGACAATGGTTCTCAAACTTTAGCATGCATCAATCAGCATCACCTTGAAAGTTTGTTAAAACACAGATTCCTGGGCCCCACCTCTAGAGTTTCTGACTTGGTAAGGCTTGAGAATTTACAGTTCTAACAAGTTTCCAGGAGATGCTGGTGCTGCTGGTCCAGGGACTACACTTTGAAAACCACCAGTCTAGGGAGCCATCAGAGAGGAGGAAGGATTGGGTTGGGTCTTTAAAAACTCACAGGGAACATAGATAAGTGAGGAATGTTATCATTATACTGTGTAAAGTTTACATTTCAGGAGATGACTCACCATATTCTTTTATGAGTACATGACCCTGTAAACTAAGTATAGGAAAAATATGACATCTGATAATATACGCTTTGAGACAATGTACTGTTAATTTCATCATATTCATTAATATGGAAAAGCACAGATGTAGGCTTCAGCTATCATCAGCTAATTGGGAATATGTGGTCAATCTTTCCATTTGGTAACAATGCATCACTGTCAGAAATTCAATACAGGTAGAGTGATATTACTTGGTATTGATGTGACTGTAACACATTTCATTAAGTCATATTTGGGTTAGAATCAAAGATGCATGGGGTGTGTGGGTGGCTCAGTCGGTTAAGTGTCCGACTTCAGCTCAGGTCATGATCTTGTGGTTTGTGAGTTTGAGTCCCATGTCAGGCTCTGTACTGACAGCTCTGAGCCTGGAGCCTGCTTCGGATTCTATGTCTCCCTCTCTCTCTGCCCCACCCCTGCTTGCACTCTGTCTCTCTCTGTCTTTCAAAAATGAATAAACATTTAAAAATATTTAAAAAAAAAGAATCAAAGAAGGAAACCTTACCTAAAATAGAAATAGACAAAATGAATGGGCAAAGACAGGTGACATGATGTTATTTGCTCTTACTATTTCCTCGCCATGAAGAGTGGAGATAGCTGGTTGTTGAGGCCAATAGCACATGTGTAGACCAAGAGTATATCATCTAGGAAGTGGTTTAGGATTTCAGATCCTATAGTCTGGTTAACCATTTTATTTCAGCCATAGTGATACAGATGGGGCAGGAAATGTTTCTCCATACCATCCTTTCTCCTCCCCAGTCAGGGTGTCCCAGGAATCACATTCTGAGAAAGTTGTAGATAAACTGGAGCCACCCAGAAATGGGGGCAGATTGGTGAGGGGCTAGGAAAAGAGGCTGTAAGAAAGAACAGGAAATTCCTGCAAGAGAAGGGAGAATCAGGAGTGTATAGGATTATTGCCCCCTCATAGGGCCAACCTTCATATCTTCTCTCAAAACTCTAAACATTCTTTGTGTGGCTGTTTAGCAGACCACACTATAATCTACAAATTTGCTTACTTGTCCCTTCTCTGTCACCATGAGGCTTTTGAGGGACTTGGTCTTACTCACCCATACATCTCACTTCTACAAAAAAATGTTTGTTGACTTTAATTTGAATATTGGATTGTTGGGAAGAGGCCTGGTCTGTGTGACTCTAGATGACAGACCTGGCTCCAGGTGGATACAGATAGGAAAATTTATTGTGGCCTATTTTATCAGTTTTTGCATCTATGTTAATACGTAAATAATAATGTTGCTGTGATGGGTAAAATGAGATAATTTTATAGAATGCTTAGAACACTTCCTGGGGCATAGTAAGTACTCAATTAAAGTTTTCTGGTATTACTACTATTATCAAGTAGCCCTTTTAAATTCTCTGCTGTCAATTTTCAAGAATGCCATAGCTTTCATCTGAATCTCCTTTCCTGCTTCTTTCCCTTCTCTTCTCCCTCCCTTTCTTGTTTCAAGCATCATTCACCCTATCTTTCTACTCATCAATTCATTTATCTATCCAACCAACAAATATCCATCCACCTATCCTGTCATCTACTCTCTCATTACTTAGTTACTTAACCCACTCATTTGTCTTTAATTGAGTGGCTGTGGTGTAGTGGAAAGTGCCTGGATATCATCACGTCTATACCTTATCAGAATGCTTGGATGATGTTGGCTGCAAGAGAGAATGGGAGACATTGAGATTGGTGTTTTGTGTGGGTGAGAGGTGGACTGTGGTCCCTGTTCAAATTACTTTTCATGGATACGTCTGAGAGCCATGCAGCCACGCAGACTGAGGTCTGCAGGCCCCATCAAGGCACTCCAGAAGCCACTGGAAGCAGTGTTTCCCGAGCTTCAATGTGCATATTTACAATTAGATGGTATTATTCATCACAATACTATTTTATTTGAAGAAACCAATAAAGCAGGTGGAGACTGGTAAAGATGTAACTATTTTGGCTGGCATGTTTATTCAGCAACTGGCACCATAAGAGAGGTGCTAAAGAACAGATGAGATGAAGAACATCAATTATTTTAATTTTCTTGAAGAGGGGAACTGAGATCATAGATTTGACCTTACAAATCAGAAAACTATCTGGATTCTAGGAAATTCAAGATGATCATTGGACACTTGGCAGAGCAAGAAAAAATAGGCCATGGCTTTTCTATTTGACTCCCGTGTAGCTGAATTAACTGAAATGAAATATCTAGACATAAGGAATGATCTTGATAATGCAACAGAGAGTATGGATTTGGGGGTGTTCAGATCAAGGTTCAGATTCCTGCTCTGCTATCTACTAGTTGTGTATCTTAAGGAAAGTCATTTATTCTTTCTGAGCTTCCATTTCCTTATTGGTAAATCTGAGATAATAATGCCATTTCATCATTCAATGAAGATTAAAATGAGATAATGTTGATAAAACAACTGAAAGAATGCTAAAGGCCGCTCAATACATAATGGTTCTTTATTGGTTCCAACACTGTGTGCTGGTCAGATGACCCCTGGACTAGTCTGTTCTCTCCTACACAAATGCTATATGGTATTTAAAATGTTCTCTGAAGAGTGACCAGGATGATGAAGGACTTGACACAGGTCCTGTGTCTGACTGAAAGGAGATGCGATGTCAAATCTGAAGAGAAGAAATTTGTGGGAGACAATATTGGAGTCTTAAAATATTAAACAGTGTTGAAGAAAGAAGGTATAGACTTATACATATGTGCTCTGTTATATATTCTCTAAAGGATGGATGCACAAAAGCTACAGGAAGATATATTTTAGCTCACATATAGGAAAACAAACAAACATCGACACAACCTTCAATAATGGGTCATGGATTCTGGGTAAGGCTCTCAGCTTCCAATGGCTTCTTGTAGCCCAGCCATCTTGGTGGGCTCTTGCCTGCTTTATTTGCTTGCAAAGCTGCCTTAGTGCATCATTTCTGCTTCTCCCGTTGTGGACTGGCATGAAATTCAAGACCAGAGCGGTCCTCTCTCCAGGTACCTGTATTTGAAGATGGACTTTGAGATTCTACTTTTCTATAGAAATGCCTCTTTATTTCTCTGGAGTGTTCCTACCAGAGGCCTGGCTCTGGTAACTATGACTAGGGTCTTTGAGCTCCAATTATCAGAGGCTGTGGTGGGAATCAGGGGCATCTGTGGGAGGGATACAGACTGCTTGCTTCTTCAAGGTGACTCTCAAGGTGTCTCCAACTTCAGCTTATAGAAATGGATTTGGGGGGTCCCCAATACCTTACATAAATTCTTATCATTTTTGGAGGTATTTTCCCTTGAACAATTCTGATTTTGGGAGAATTTGTGAGTCATAGTGGTCTCTTCCATATAACATACTAGCACTATTACATCATAGAACAAATTTGTACTTAGACCAACACTGGAGTTTGAGTCTGGGATCTACTCCTTATAATCTTATGATATCGGGAAATTCTCTTAACCTCTTTTTGCCTCACTTTCTACATCTTAGGAATGGGAATGGTACAATTAAGATTCATGAAAGGTAATACAATTTGCCTGAAGACCAACTCTAATTAGTGTTATATTTCCAAATGGCATTAAAAGTAATTGACAAGCAATTTAACGTTTACCACATTCTCTCTCACGTGCACGAACTATAGAGCATATTCTAGTACACTGCACACTTAACTGAAACAATGCTTTCTTCACCACTCTATTTCTCAACATCTTTTGCACATTGCAGTCTCCCCAGAGACTTCCTTCCAGACACCAGTTATGCCCAGGTTCACTCATAAAACCAGCACATGTGAGCTCTCTGTTCTCCCTTTGCTCCCATCCCTGCCTTCCGTGGCTTCTCCTACCACCAGGACCCCCCTAACTGGCCCCTCCAACAGAGGGTCCTGGGGCAGATACTGCAGACTAGAATCCTTCCATTAGAGACAGGGATGGAGGAGGGGGAAAGGTCACAGACACTCTACCCTGGGTAAGTGATGGGGAGCAGAGAATTGGCTGCCAGACTCTGAAGCCAGGAAAAAAGGGGTACAGTGCTGCACTGTAAGAAAAATGCTCAGTGGCCACACATCCTGGCCCTGATCTCCTTGCCCATACACCCTGAAAACTGCTTAAGCAGGAGACTAGGGACACAGAGGGAAATTCTTCAACTTCAAGTCACTAGCCTAGCCCATGAGTAGGGGGAAAGGACCACCCACAAGGACCCTGGCTGTAAGACATTGTGGTGGGGGGGGAGGGGGAAACACATAGAATGACCGCTGGGGGAGGGGACAGGCTTGGAAGAGGTTGTCTAGGGTGTGAGCTCCCTCTCTCATCACAGAAATGAACCCCAGGAAGATCTCTTGCCCCTGCCAGGTCCTCTGAAGCTTTCTCACATGTGCCCATGGGGAGCCTGTGTTTAGACACCTGACGTCCATCTCACAGACATTGTACATAGCCCAAGAAGCTAAAGCAGAAATGATCCCAACAGAAATCTGGATACGTAAGAGAACTAGTTTTGTCTTATCTTTCATTCCCTACTTTAAGTTGCAGGCATGCTTCCCTCCTCCCTACCTCCATGACAAGTCACTGAGGCCAGAGACTGACCAGCCTTGTGGAAAGAGGTCAGGGTAAGTATTAATTAGGACATGGGATTGAAGTTGTAAACAAGGTGGGGCATTTTTAGATCAAAAAGCAACCAGGAAAGCATGGAAGGTGTACCGAAGGTGTCATTAAGGGGTAGGGGAGGGCCATTTGATCCCATTGATGAAGGTGGTGATTAGAGAGAGAGAAAAAAATAAAACCTGTTTGCATTTGTACCCTGCTGAGTTCAGACTGTTCAATAGTCCAGTTATGGTTGATGAATTTTCTTTCATCCCTGATATAATAATATAGATGAAAATGTTCTCTAAACTGGAATATACTACACAAATATTATTTATGATTAATAATCATGACAAATAGGAGTAGAGAAATAGCAGAAGGGTTTTTTTTTCTCTCTCTCTCTCTCTCTCTCAATGTTATTTTAGAAATCCAAAGCATAATTCCTGGTCTGGGGTGACACAGAATTAAGCAGGGTTGCAAAACACCTAGCACATGGTGGGAGGTGCTTTCCAAATAGGGCAGGGCAGAGGGTGTATAATGCCATGTCCTCCCTAATGACATCACCATTTCTGCAGATACCCAGAACCTTTTTTTTTTTAATTTTTTTTTTTATTTAAAAAAATTTTTTTTAACGTTTATTTATTTTTGAGACAGAGAGAGACACAGCATGAACGGGGGATGGGCAGGGAGAGAGGGAGACACAGAATCGGAAGCAAGCTCCAGGCTCTGAGCCATCAGCCCAGAGCCCGACGCAGGGCTCGAACTCGCGGACCGCGAGATGGTGACTTGAGCTGAAGTCGGACGCTTAACCGACTGAGCCACCCAGGCGCCCCAACCCAGAACCTTTTGACCATGTATCTTTCTCTTATTCCTTACCTTGGAGAAGTAACCAAAATTCATAGTTATACCTTTGAAATGCTTCTACTATCAATTCTCCCTCTCCACCTCCATTTATATAAAAACAGCCCAGTGGGTGTCAGACATTGTGCCTCATTTCTCTCACCCCTCCAGCAGCCCCATGAGGTAGGTACTACATTATCCCCACAATACCAATGAGAAGACCAGAACTCAGAGAGGGGAAATCACTTACCCAAGCTCACAGAGCTGGTAGATGGCAGAGAGGAATCTTGACTTGAAAGCCTTAAACTGTATCCTAAATGGACCCTATGTGCATTCTTTCCATTTCTATCCATCCTTCATGCTGCTGCCAGAATGCTCTTTCCAAGTTGGTGTTGTCACTGTCCTGATTTAAACCCTTCAAAGGCTCTTTAATCCCCTAGACAAATTCCCTATCTTCACCTTTGTGCTGAAGGCTGCCTATGAACTCACTCCAATCTCTTTCAGGCTACGTAGGCCTTACAATCCTGGACCACATGATAGAGTCTGAATACCCCTGCCTTTTTTTTTTTTTTTTTTTCAACTTGTCCTGATGGGCCTTCTGTGTCCTTCTCCAAGTACTGGAGAAGTACTGTCTGCTCATAGCTGGACCTACACAAGCCTCTCCAGTTCTCCAGCCAAAGGCAGTTATGTGTAACACTAAAGCAGAGCCTCAGGAGCAGAGAGATGTGGGTTCTTCAGTGCAGGTTCAGTCTGTTACTGGCTCTATGAAAGAGGACAGTTCATTTAAAAACCTTTTTTAATGTTTACTTTTCAGAGAGAGAGAGAGAAAGAGTGCAAGTGGGGGGGGTGGGTAGAGAGAGAGGGAGATACAGAATGTGAAGCAGACTCCAGGCTCTGAGCTGTCAGCAGAGCCCGACGTGGGGCTTGAACTCATGCACCATGAGATCATGAGCTGAGCCGAAGTCAGACTCTCAACCAACTGAGCCACCCAGGTGCTCCATGAATGAGGACAATTTATTTAGCCCCTGTGAGTTTTGGTTTCCTCACCTGCAAAGGGAAGTAATTATGATATAGGGTATGTGAAGATTGGCAGCTGATGCAGGGCAAGTGCTTAGTGTGGTGCCCAGATCATTTTAAGTCCTTCATTCATTTAATTGTGTGCCAGGGCTGTGCTACGTTCTAGGAATACAATGATGAGCAAACCAAATCTAGTCCTTGCCTTCGTGCAGTCTGTGGTGTCATTAGTGAGACAGACATTAGGGGAACACTTATTTGGGGCACTTTCTAAGAATGTTCCCTGAGAGGTGGCTAAGTGGTATGGAGGCTACACTTTCTTTCTTAACACACAACCTTGGGAGGTAGGCATTACTAGCCCCATTTTACCATTGAGGAAACTGAGGCCTGGAACAATTAAGAGATTATATCAAGATTAGCCAGATAATACAAATTGGGTACAAGGATGGGACCAGACCAGTCTAACTTCAAACACAAAGTTCTTTCTTCTATATCTACTTACCCTTTGCTACTGATGAAGACTTACACTACTTTGAAAGACTCCTTGTAATCTTTTGCTCTCGAATGATTACATGACTAAATGAACAAAGAGTGATAGGGCACTAACTGTCCAAAAGTATAAAAGAAAACCTCACCGGCCAGCTAAGGAAAGTCCTACTGCTGAGTGGATGTATCAGGCACTTTCCTGAGCCATCAGGGGGCGGGAGGCAGACTTAGGCTGGCCAGAATCTAGATATTTAGGAGTATTAGTAAATGTCTTCTGAACGAATGGACAAATATTTCAGTTTTTGTGAGTTAGCACCTAAGGAGTTAAAAAAACACTGCTAGGAATTTATCCAAGGGATACAGGAGTACTGATGCATAGGGGCACTTGTACCCCAATGTTCATAGCAGCACTCTCAACAATAGCCAAATTATGGAAAGAGCCTAAATGTCCATCAACTGATGAACGGATAAAGAAATTGTGGTATATATACACAATGGAATACTACGTGGCAATGAGAAAAAATGAAATATGGCCTTTTGTAGCAACGTGGATGGAACTGGAGAGTGTGATGCTAAGTGAAATAAGCCATACAGAGAAAGACAGATACCATATGGTTTCACTCTTATGTGGATCCTGAGAAACTTAACAGGAACCCATGGGGGAGGGGAAGGAAAAAAAAAAAAAAAAAAGGACGTTAGAGTGGGAGAGAGCCAAAGCATAAGAGACTGTTAAAAACTGAGAACAAACTGAGGGTTGATGGGGGGTGGGAGGGAGGGGAGGGTGGGTGATGGGTATTGAGGAGGGCACCTTTTGGGAAGAGCACTGGGTGTTGTATGGAAACCAATCTGTCAATAAATTTCATATATATAAAAAAAAAAAAATGAAGCCATGGCTTTGTCCCACTTTCTCACCATCTAGCCCCAGTCTAACCAAAGCAATATTGCTGTTATTAATTCATAGCTGTGGGTCCTCCTGTGAACTATTTCTTTATAAATGAGGATTCTTTTCTTTAAAATATGGTTGAAAACTGCTCTAAGTGATCAGCTGCCACAAGATGGCTCAGGAAGATGTCCAGATCTCCAGAGCAGGGGAGAGAGGGGGTGGCTGACAGCTGCTGTTTACCTTGAATGCTACACCCTTCTTTCCCTCACCCCCAGTACCTTCTTACTCAGATAACATATCTGGCTTACTTCTGGGAAGTGTTTTAGAGTCTACCAAGAGCTTTCACATAGCATCTCAGCTGATTCCAGCAATGATTCATGAAATACACACTGAAGAAGTAGGGTCCTGTCCAATTTAAAGATGAAGAGGCAGGCTGCAAACCATGAGCAAGCTGCAGAGTCGCAGATTCCGGGCTCTGGTAGTGGTGCCAGTCCTCTGTGGGTCTGCCCGTCTTTGTGGTAACTTCATGATGCAGATTCCACTTTGCTGTAAAGGCGGGGTGTTTGTTTGTTTGTCTGTTTTTGTTTTGCTTTTGTTTTTGAGAGAGAGAGAGAGAAAGAGAAAGAGAGGATCCCAAGCAGTCTCTGCACTGTCATCATGGAGCCTGACGTGGTGCTCAATCCCATGGCCCTGGGATTGCGACCCGAGCTGAAACTAAGAGCTGGATACTCAACCAACCGAACAATCCAGGTGCCCCTACTGTGAAGTTCTTAAGAAGAAACATAAGCCAGCAATCTTGCCTGGTCTAGGCCAGTGTGCTTTTCTTTCAGAAGCCTGTGTGTGATTTGGGGATGAGAGCCCTGGAGGGAGAAGAGGGTCACCAGACTACAGATTCAGGGAGAACTGCATTAAAAAAAAGTATACACCCACCATGTGCAATATCCTTGTACTTCTGCAGGACAAAGTAGGTTGGGGGTGGAGGCGGGGGGCCAGGAGGGTCTGGCCCACTGGAGAATGTGGCTTCACCTAGAAACTATTCTGTCCAGATAACTTGACTCCATTTCCACAAGAACTCAACAGACTAACTCTCACAGAACAAAATATACGCAGAATGTTATAGCAGAAAGAGCACTGATGGGAGTCAGGCAGCCTGGTTTCCTACCTCGCCTCTGTCATTGAACACTTGGTAACATTCCTTCTCCGAGCCTTTTCTTCATTTGTAACCTGGGTGACTTCTCTAATAGTCTGTGATTCCTGCAGTATCCTACTTTCTTTCTAAGCTCTGCTTCTCTTTGTTGTGATTCCCAAACTCAAGTCCATTTGATCAAAGATGTTTGTCTGAGCTGGATATAAGCCAGCCTCTCCTGGGCCTTGGCAATGTAGCCCTGTGCCTGGACCTGAAATGTCATGTGTCACAGGGCATATTTGCTTCTGATGCAAGCCTGTGGAAGCCAAGTTGACTACTTTTGAATATGCCTAATGGGCTCTTTCATCCCCTGCTCCAGGGCTAACAGAAATCATGTGGCCTCTCTGTCCAGAAGGTCAAGACCATTCCTCATCACCCAGATCATTGCTTATAGGTATGATCAAATCCAGCTACTGTCAATCACCTGTAAACCTCTCTCTTATTATCTCCTGGGGGCCTGGCACTGAGCACAGAGCAATGACTAACTTCAGGGATCAGATTTCTGCTGCTAGGAGGTTAATTAAAATTCCAGGACCTGAGGTGGACCTGCTTTCCCTGCTGGGCAGGAGAAGAAGGGTCTAAATGCAATCAATCCAGAGCCCCTTTCATTCCTTTCCCAGGTCTCTCTGACCTGGAAGATAGGTTTAGACTAAGAGAAGAGGATAACAACATAAATGGGGAAAGTTAAGAGAGGGAGAACGAAAATAAAGACAAGTGACCAATGGAGAGATCACTCCCTCATGCTCTGGTGGTGGAGTCCACAGTGGGGTAAAATCATTTGGAAAATAACCTGGCCTCAAATAGCAAGAGTTTGAAAACTGTTCCTGCCATTTGACTCCACAATTCCTCTTCCTCAAACCCAGCCTAAGGACTTGATAAGAAATGTAAATAGAACTTTCCACACAAGCACGTTTATCACAGGGCTTCTTATTATAATAATGACTATTGGAAATAATCTAAATGTCTGATCTGGGATTGGTTATGTAAATTATGACTCATCTCTATAGGATAGAACATTCCGTAGTAATTTAAAATGATGTTTATGAAGACATTTTCATGGCATGGCTAAATGCTTATGATGTGATGTTAAGCAAAATTAAGCAGAACAAACTTCAGAAAAAAAATATCAATAGTAAGAGGTGAAGATAAAATATGCTTAAAAATTATGGAAGAATATGGAAACATGTTACCAAGGTTAACTGTCAAGATGAGATGACATTTCCTTGACTTTTCCAATTTTTTACAATGATCAAGTAATTATTTCATAATTAAGAAAAAGAGGGTATACAATTAAAGGTAACTATAGAGCTTTATTTCTCTCTTGAAATGGTGAATACTCAGGACTTCTGTTGGGCCCTTAAGTTGGCCTAAAGGCATCAGACTCTTGGCTCTATCAATAACCAAACCAGAAGAGTCCTATATTTAAAGGCCAGGTAAAGATGGTGTCAGCAGTGATATTCAGAAGGCTACAGACTCACATTCTCTAAGAATCCTTTCCTGGCTCACATCAGGTAGCTCTTCCTGTTCTCTGATCCCCCAAACAGACCAATTGTGCCTTAGCATCTAAAGGATTGTGTGGTGCTTTAGGGATACGAGCAATCTTAAAAATTGTTTAGCTTCCTTTCTCTTTCTTTTCTTTTCTTTTCTTTCTTTCTTTCTTTCTTTCTTTCTTTCTTTCTTTCCTTCTCTTTCTTTTTTCTTTCTTTCTTTCTTTCTTTCTTTCTTTCTTTCTTTCTTTCTTTCTTTCTTTCTTTCTTTCATGTAGTTACTTGTTCATTGTAAAACAAGTTTCTTGAGCTGTGTGTTAGTCACTGGGGATTCAGGAGACATTGTCTTTATCCCAGAGCCTCTCAAAACCCAGTGGGTGGGGCTAGGGATGGCCAGACAGAGGAACAAAGGAGTCCTGATAACCCAGAGTGAGGATTTTATTCATCATTCCTGGCAGGTAGTCAGCACCCAAGAAATACCTATTTAATGAAGGGACAGATGAGTTGTGCTATAAGGGCGGTCACACAGGGTGCTATGTGACCTTGAGGGAGAGGCATTCAACATAGTTCAGGGAGGTAGTTTTCAAGGACTTTATTCCAAAGGGGCGCTCCACTTACTGATGGGGTCTGGATATTCCATAACTTGATAAGAGTCCAAAGTACCTCGGTGACATGGCTGAGATTCGAATCCATGTCTTACAACTCTTAGTTCTTTCCACAGTACTTCAGTCTGTCATCCCTTTCAGGACTCAGCCCAGGTGCTCCCTCATCTGGGTAGCCTTCATGGCCCCTTCCCTCCCTATTTTCCTCCACTGCTGTTGGCCAGATGGCCTTCCTCAGGTGCTCCCACAGCCCCCTGTGCTTACTGCAATGTAACATCAAATGCCTCCTTTCAATGCAGAACTTGGCATTGTATATACTTAGCGCCTAGGTCGGAGCCAGGTGATCAATAAGTATTTTCTAAAAGACTTTAAATTGATCCTGATTAGTGCCAAGAAAGTAATTATCATTTACTGTTCTGGGAGTTGTTTTCAAGCTTCGCTTTCCAAACAAATTACTCCCTTTGGAGTTAACTCAGGCCCCGCTGGCTTTCCTGGAATTCTGAGGTGTGCTCATCCCTGATTACTTCGTGTTTTGACCTGAAAGCACATTGTTGCCCTGACTTTCAGAGGTCACGCTCCGCCTGCCAAGTGTAACTCCCTTCCCAATGTTCCTGGCACATTGATTCCTTCCTTGGCTGGTCCTGAGTTCCAACTTTTCCTTCTCTGGCCATCTTCTATGGCAGTTGCCTGGTTATGTTTTGCTGTATTTTGGGAAGTGAAAGCTGAGAGAGGTGTTCAAGCTTGGATGACCTAGACAGTGTACTTCATCCCATCCTCCTTCTCTTTCCTAGCTCAGGCTGCCTCTCCTTCTCCCTGACTTAGCTCTTATGATTACTCCTACTCTAACACTTAATATGAACCCCTTCCTGAGCCTTGGCCCAACTTCCTAGCAGAAAGATTTCCTGGGAAAAGCGGCCAATGAAAGAGCAGATAATACTAGAAAATGCTGGGGCGCCTGGGTGGCGCAGTCGGTTAAGCGTCCGACTTCAGCCAGGTCACGATCTTGCGGTCTGTGAGTTCGAGCCCCGCGTCGGGCTCTGGGCTGATGGCTCAGAGCCTGGAGCCTGTTTCCGATTCTGTGTCTCCCTCTCTCTCTGCCCCTCGCCCGTTCATGCTCTGTCTCTCTCTGTCCCAAAAATAAATAAACGTTGAAAAAAAAAATTAAAAAAAAATACTAGAAAATGCTGAGTTTGGTGTCAGGCAAACAGGTGTGAATCTTTATCAGTTGTGAGACCTTAGGACAGCTGACTGCCATGCAGCTTTGGTTTTTGCCAAGTGGCTTCCATTTACTCTCTTTTTGGTACCTAATATTTTGCACCCAGTTACAGTGTGTGGGGTTTCCACCCTATGCTTCCAAGCAATTTTCTGACACTAGCTGGGGGACCTACAATTTGATTCAGTTCTGACACCCTCTATACATCTACCTGGAGACAGCATCAGGTTCCATATGTTATGGCTCAGTCCACAAGATCACTCTACCCCCACTTCTTATGCCAATCTCTTGTGCATCTGACTGACTGGTTCTAGATTGGAGGTTCCAAAGACCCTCTCCTTAGGTTTGATTAATTTGCTAGAATGGCCCACCGTTCTCAGAAACATTTCACTCAGTAGATCACTGATTTATCATAAAAGGACATAACTCAGAAGCAGCTCAAGAGAGGCATAGGGAAAGGTATGGGGGAAAGGCTCAGAGCTGCCATGTCCTCTCTCAGTACACCATTCTCTCCAATTCTCCATGTGCTCACCAACCTGAAAACTCTTGGAACTGAGTCCTTTTGGGTTTTTACAGAGGCTTCATTACATAGGCACAATTGATTAAATCATTTATAGTTGGTGACTGATTCAACTTCCAGGCCCTCTCCCCTCCCCAAGCTGAGGAATGGCAGGACTGAAAGTTCCTTACCTCTTACTACAAGGTTGGTTCTCTAGGCAATCAGCCTTCCTCCACAAGTACAATCTCAAAGTCACCTCATTAACATAACAAAAGACAACTTTATGGCTCCCATCACCTAGGAAGTTCCAAGGATTTTAGGAGCGAAGACCAGATACATTTCTCTCTCTCTCTCTCTCTCTCTCTCTCTCTCTCTCTCTCTCTAACATTTATTTATTTTCAAGAGACACAGAGCATGAATGAGGGAGGGGCAGAGAAAGAGAGGGAGACACAGAATCCAAAGCAGGCTCCAGGCTCTGAGATGACAGCAGAGAGCCCAACACAGGGCTCGAACTCACAACCATGAGATCACGACCTGAGCCAAAGTCTGACACTCAACTGACTGAGCCACCCAGGTGCCCCTCATTTTAACCATTCTTAAATGTACAGTTCAGTAGCATTAATTCCAATTTCATTTATAATGTTGTGCAACTTTCATGACTATCTAGTTTTACAATTTGTCATCACCTCAAACAGCAACTCTGTACACATTAAACAGTGACTTCCCATTTACCCCCCTTCCAGCTCTTGGTGTCCTTGAATCTACTTTCCATCTCTATGAATGTACCTATTCTAGATATTTCCTGTAAGTGGAATCATACAATATCTTTGCTTTTGTATCTGGCTCATTTCACTTAGCATGCTGTTTTCAGTGTTCATCTATGTGGTAACATGTATTCGAGTTTCATTCTCTTTTATGGCTGAATAATATTCTATTGTATGGATACACCACTTTTGTTTATCCGTTCCTCTACTGATGGACAGTTAGGATGGTTCCACCTTCTGGCTATTGTGAATAACGCTTCAATGAACTCTTGTTCTGTATTTTGAATGCCTACCTCCAGGAAAGGAGCCAAGGAGTGAAGGAGCTGACAGTGGTGAAAGGAATGGTGCCCTGTGGTGTGAGCTCCCCAAATGTGGTTAGAGCTACTGCCATTGTGTGTCAGATCACTGCTCACTCAGGAACTGTCTCTTCTGAGACTGTCCAAGTAGCCCATATAGAAGCAAAGGGGTCGAAGGGGAGAAACCACTGGTTTCTGGAATGTGGAGGCCTACAAATTTATTTTTTTTTTGTGTGTTTTTTTTAATGTTGATTTATTTTGAGAGAGAGAGAGAGAGCATGAGTCGGGGAGAAAGAGACAGAGAGAATCCTAAGCAGGCTCCATGCTCAGTGTGGAGCCCGATGTGGCGCTCAATCCTACGACCCTGGGACCATGACCTGAGCCCAAATCAAGAGTGGGATGCTTAATGAAGTGAGCCACCCAGGCGCCCCTAGGGTGTTGTTTTTAAAAATACCAGAAGCCCATAGCAACCTAGTAATTAGACTGGCACTGTCACTGCCATTTGTTTAATGGTTGAGTGATCAGAAGTTTTCTTTTTTCTTTTTTTTTCTTTTGCCTGTCAACTCTGCCTGATTACAAAGGCATGTGAATCTTTCCTTACACATAATGTTCCAAGTCTGAAGTGAGAAATTGAACTGAACTCAATTACAGTGGCCAATCTGATGTACTTAATTGCACACAGGAGCTAGGAATTCGAAAGGTTCCTTGGAGGATGGGGGTGGGCAAAGTGGACCTGGAGCTATTGATGTCGCATGCACCCGAGGGTATGCACATGGTCTGGAGGGCACCCGCGTCCTCTCCCAAGCATACATTTGTGCGTACACCCTGATGAGATGCAGGTGCTGTGAGACAACGTCCTCCGAGATGGTAGCACTTCCTCGGATGGTTTGGCTTATGAAGTTACAACTGCTTTCAAGTGCTAATTCAGAAGTCTGCATGAGTTTTTAAAAACTGTGTGTCCCCCTTGAGAAGCTGCAACAAAACTAACGCAAAGAGATAAAGCAAAGGAGGAAAAGTGGGTGGAGGGCAGAGGCTCTTCACCAAAGGGAAACAGGACCAGCTGCACATGCTGTTCTGAGCAGCAGTGAACAACAGCATCATGGCGTCCATGACAGCTACAGGGGTCCTCCATCCAGAGGAGCTAATGATCTTGTGATGATGCTTTATTGAGCATTTCCTGAGTGCCAGATCCTGTACCCCCTTTTTCCCACACATTACTCTTAATCTTCTAAACAGTACTATGTGGCAGGCAGAGTTATTCTGGTTTTACACAATATTCTATTCTTTTTCCTTCCTCCCTATTCTAATCCATCTTTGGTTAGGAACCAGCCATAAGGTTGTCACTCTGAGAACATGAAAGGAGTCCCAGGAAGAAAACTTTCCTTCAACATAATTGTGAGCTGCCAATTGTCAGGAGCCATTGAGGGTGAGCCAACTACTACTGAAGGGCAGTAGTGAGCAGCCTGGGACCAGAGGAGCCCATGGCCCACACCTGGGGATGGGAATATGCTTCAATCTTCTGGCCTGGGCTATGACTCACAAACGGGCCACAGAAATATCTTTAATTTGGAGTGGCAGGTGCTGCCCAAATCCAGGGGTTGTTGGGGGTTGAGAGTCAGATGAAGAGAGTTGACTTGGTCAACAGGGTAGAAAGCAGTCATAGGGGACAGGGCACGGCTAGAAACAGGAGGACCAGAGAGATATGTGTAGTGAGGTCATGGGAAAGCCAGTCAGCAGGAGGGTGGTTCCAGGTGAGCCCAGGCTTGCTTACAGTTCTGATATGCCCGGCTCTCCCTGGTGTGAGGCAAGGTGAGCCAAGGCCATTTCGGGGCCCAGGAAGAGAGCTGCTGATACCTGCTCCTTGGCAAGTTCCACTGTTCTCTCTTCTTAACTTTGTACGTTTCAGACTCACTTGGGTGAGCATAACCATGAAGTTATCAAGACAAGGGTCAATTACACAATTATCCTATTTTTACAGATGATAAAACCGAGAGTCAGGGGGATCATGGATCTTGTTCAAGTTTACGGTACTATAAAGTGGGAAAGCTGGAATCAAACCTAGAAACTCTTCCTACGTGTCCGTGCTACTTGGTGCCCCATCTGAAGGCTAGGCCGAGTGGGCTTTGGAGACTAGCGCAGGACTGGCAGTCAGCCAGACCCGGTCCCAAATCTCTACTTCACTTTTTCTTAGCAATATATTTCCACTCTCCATGTTTTCCTACTGTACCAGACTCTCTCGGTCTGTTCTGTGGTCTGCTTTACACAAGCAAACACAACAGAGTCCAGAGAGGGGAAACTGCCCCTTGGGGCGTGAATGCTTGGTCTCTGTTAGCCCCTCTGAGTCCACAGAAGGCAGCTTGACAGCATGGACCTCCTGGGAAGGGAGGCTGAACCCTGCCTGGAAGAGCCTAATTATGCCCAGAGAATGACTCTCACCTGGCAGGATCTGGGCCTTCCGTGATGCGAATGTGTGGCAAAGAGCATTTTCCAAGTGAGAACCTGGTCGCGGTAAAAGCAAAATGGACCGATTAGGGAGGCGCTGGACCATGGGAGTGTTTTCCCTGAGCAAGTCTTTTAACCTTGCAGCGAGGCTGACCCTCTCCCAGGCACTGACAGCCTTTTTGGAACTGAGGAAACAAGCTAAGTTCTTTTTTAATGTATATTAAATTGAGCCTGTCAACCTTGACAAAGTCCCTTTAAGTAGATGGTCGCTAAGAGGACAGCCTGCCCAGAAGGCATGCTGCTGGGGAGGCTGCATGGTTGGCCCTCCCTCTCAGGATTCAGGCTGAACAAAATCTCCCTCTCCCTGTCTCCTTTCTTCCCTTTCTTCCTTCTTTAACAAAAGGTATCCTCCATTCATGATCCTATGGGCCAAAACCTGTGCCAACAACGTAATGGGTATTTTCTGATGTGGTCCTTATAACGCTTCTATGAAATGGGTACTATTTCATCCTTGTTTTACAGACCAGGGAAGCGAGGCTCAAAGAGATGCTGCATCACTGTCAATACCTTCTAACAGGTTCGTCGGACTTCTACGCTTAGGCTGCCCCTATCTTTGGATATTATGATCCTAACCAATCAAATTGTTTCCATTTGCTGTGTGCTCTTCCAGGCCTTGCCCATGTGTGCACGTTATTTATTTTATTTTATTTTTTTATTTAAAAAATTTTTTTTAATGTTTATTTATTTTTGGGATAGAGAGAGACAGAGCATGAACGGGGGAGGGGCAGAGAGAGAGGGAGACCCAGAACTGGAAGCAGGCTCCAGGCTCCCAGCCATCAGCCCAGAGCCCAACGCGGGGCTGGAACTCACGGACCGCGAGATCGTGACCTGAGCTGAAGTTGGACGCTTAACCGACTGAGCCACCCAGGCGCCCCGCGTGCACGTTATTTTTACATAATTGTAACTTCAGTTATTTTACAGCTACAGTTTGGTATTAAGATTTTGTTCTTATCAAAGTAATACATATTTTTAAAGCCAAATAATGTAAAATGCACACCTTAGAAAACACCCATCCCTGTCTCGTAGATCTCTTCTAACTGTTGCTCCTGATACTGATCTCCACACTGTAAATAATACGTTTATATTGCTATTTCTTGGTTTATCGGTTTTTTGACATTGACCTCCTTGAAGGGCTGATGAGAGCCGGCTCTCTCTCCCTTCGTCTCCCGTCCACACCACATGCAGTTCTAGCATACTTTGATCTCTCAGTCATCAGGGTTTCTGTCATGATTTGTGGGTATTATGTAGGATCAAGCAGCATCTCCTTTCTTGTATTATACTTTGCTTTTTTAAAAGTAATAATTGCCTTGCTTTTTCATTTGCATAACTTTCCACTGATCTAATTTTCCCCACATGTTCCCACACTTCAATCAGTCACCTGTTATAATTTTTCTATAACCTCAAACATACCAATTTTAGTCTTTTTTTTTTCCCTAGAGGTCATTCTTCTCTGTTCCAGTGTGAACTGCTTGCTTTCTGAGATGGCTGCACAGCTGGTATAGGGGATCTTCTCTTGATCCTTAATCCTGGGATCCTTCTGTGGATCTTTTGTGTTGGTCTCTCATTTCCTGCAGCCCATAGCTTCCTATGTTGTGATTTACTTCTCAATTTGTTTTCCTAAGAAAAGGTGTGTGAGCTATACATTTTATTTTGAGTCTTTGGCCGTCTTATTACACACTTCAATTTAAGTGACTGTTTGGCTAGGTATAAATATCTAGTTTGAAAATGATTTTCTTTCAGAATATTGAAAGCAATTCTCCTTTGTCATCCAATGTCTGATTTTAGCCTTGAGACTTCTGAGACCAGTTTGACTCCAAGTTCTTTGCATGTGACCTTTTATTCTCTCTGGAAACTCTGGGATATTCTCTTTATTCTTTGAGTTCAGAAATTTCATGATGATGTGATTTCACGTACGTCTTTCTGCATGCATTACACTCAGAACCTGATGAATCCTTTCCATTGGAGACTCCTGTTCTACACTGCTGGGAAATTTTCTTGTCTAACATTGATTTATAGTGCAAAGATCCCCCAAAGTGTGACCTAATATGTTTTATTCTACACAGAAAAAAGAGAATCCATTAGTGTTTATTGAACAGCTACTATGTGTCAGTCACTGAAACAGAGACTTTATGTGTGCTGTTTATTTTATGCTCATAGAAAACCTCTAATACAGCTGTTGGCATCACTATCTTATAGATGATAGTCACGGAATATCAGAGAGTCACAGAGTGACTCAGAGCAGTGGAACAATTTGTCCATAGACACACACAAACTAGGAAGCATCACAGTCAGAATTTACTCCAAATCTGCACAACTCAATCTATTAGATAAGCAATTCCCTAACTATATTCTTTGGAACACTATTGCCTCATATTTTTCTTTATCCTGGTATCTTTTGGATATGCTGGGATAATCATATGTCTCAGTTATAGGATTTCTCAGAGTTGTTAATCTCTAACCTGCATTGTGAGTCTCTAAGGAGAAGACTGTGTGATGTACAGTTTCCCAAAGTACACGGGTGTGATATTGAAACTGTGCCTTGAAGGGTAGTAGAACTTAAGTATGAGACTTTAGATTGGTTGTGGACTAGCTGGCCATAGTGGCAATGGACTCTGTGGGCCTGGCTGTAACACCTCCTGCCCCTCCACCCTCCCCTTCCTCGTCTCATTCCCCAGGCCCACCTTGTTCTTCCTTACCTGGCTCACTCAGCACCAATCATAGTGCCCTTTTCTTTTTTTTCTGTCGGTTTCTTGACTACTCAACTGTCCTATCCCAGCTGTCTTTCAAATCAATGGAGGGGTCTCTCTAACACACTGCTCTCTCTAACTGGAGAACGCTTTACCACTTTATCTTACTCGTACTACTCATCCTTCAGAGCTCAGCCTAAACGAAGTTTCTCCAAGGAACAGTCCCTGAACATTCTGACTAGATTAGATCTCCCTACATGATGTTCTCAAAGCATATTATACTTCTATGTCATATTGATTATAACACATGTCATTTTTATATGCTATGCAACATATCAAGTGCTATCATATAATCACACATTTTTGTTCATTTTTCTAGCATCTATTTTCTTTCTGTAGACTCTAAGATCCTTCTAGGTCAGGGACTGTGTCTGTCTTGCTTATTACCATATGCCTAGAATTGAGACAGGTGCCTAATGTATGCTAGGTGCTCAATAAACATTTGATGAGTGATTGTGTCAATGATCAAATGGATGAGTGAAAAAGGTGATTTCATTTGTCATTATCATTAATGATGATGCTAGTTAATGAATGTTGCTGAAAATTGTGGCTCTTGTTAGAGTTCCAATAGCCCAGTTCTGCTTCACAATAGGTCTGCAATGAGGCCAGGAAATAATGTAAAACATAACCTCAGAGGTGATGAATATTCCATGAAACAAATTCATAATTAAAAAAAAATTCGCTTCTGTTCTGTGCATGAATTATTTTGCCAACAGGTATCTCAGCACGAGACTGACTTCACCCCAAAATACCCAGCCTCAAAAGCATTTTCAAACAGTTCTTTGTGAGTCTTATAAATCAAGTTTTCATCATAGAGTCAAGAGAGCAAATGAATATTCTCTTTTAGAGAGTGGGGGGAAAAAACCCAAAATGCTTGAAATAAAAAGAGTCAGCTTGGATAGTTTTTTAAGAGCTCATTTTTCTAGCTTTGGCTGGCTAGGCAGATGAGCCTAGCCCAGAGTCCTGGGCTAGTACTTCTGTCTCCCGTGAAGTTTGTGATTCCATTGGGATGGGACATTATGACAGCTGTTCTTTCTGCGTTACCAAAGAGGGCTTCTGGGAAGGCTACCTACTGTGAAATCTCCCAAAGCGTGTAGCACAACGCCTGCCCATGCAATAAATGCCAGTTTCCTTGCTCTTTTTGGTTCCTGTGCCCCATGTGCCCTCACTTCATTGATTGCTTAATTATCTCTTCCTGTGGGTAGCTTCATCTTAGTAGACACTTTCAGGTCAGTGACAGTGCCTTATTCCTTTCTGCATCCCCAGCCTTCCCACAGGGTCTCAATACGTGTTCAGCGATAAGGAGGGAATGATCCCGTCAACAGCCCTGCAAAGTACACACAGACCTTTTTTATCCCCATTGCACTGTGGAGGGAACTGAAGCTCGGATGGGCCACCAGACTTACTTGCCTGAGGGCCTCACTCATGATCCCCAACCTGTGCACACCCTTAATTAAGGGTGACATTCCCAGTCCTGCACGGCCTGGCTCCTGCCTACCATTCATGCCAGGATTTGCTCTTGCTGCTGTTCACCTCATTGCTTTCTCTTGCGTAAAGCAGAACAGCAGTGGCTCTCCCCTTGTATGGACTGACTGAATAAATGTCAAATGAATGTTTTTGTGTGCGGCTGGGCCTTTGTTCATTTTGCTCTCTCCATCTGGCAGGTCCTCCTTTTATTTACCCTTCAAGTCTCCGTTGAGGCATCCCCTCCTCCTGGAGGCCTTCCATGAATAGCACTCCCCTGGCTCTGTGCACTTATCATCGCACTTGCCATACTGGATGGTGACTGCTTACTGGCCTATCTCCCACGGGACTGTGAGCTCTTCTAGGACAGGGGCTGGGGAGCTTGAGGTTAACAGAGGACACGCTGCAGAGCGGAGCTCAAATCTTTGTGAAGAGCAACCGGGAGCACTCTCGGGAAACCAGCCTGGCCCTCCTGGTCCAGTGCTCTCTCCCAGACACCACGCTGCTCCACACGTTGCATAATATGAGCATCAGGAGAAAAAAAAATAGATCAAATGGCAGCACAAACCCAAATTGGCAGCCATCCTCAAGATGCTGAGAGGCCGCCCATCTGCTCTCCTCGCGTTCTGAATCCACAGTTGTGCCCTCCATGCTGAGTGAGCTGGCAGCAGCTGGCCCCCTGCTGCCAGTGAAGAAAGGAACAATTTATTACAAAGGGCCCTCTCTAAATCAATCTTCCAATGCGTTCTGGCGGTCTGGGAGCAGAGGAGGCTTGTGGGCGCTGTCCTGTTACTGCTCCACTAACTCTGCATTCCAGCCACATTTGGCCAGAGTCCCACCAGGGCTTGAGGAAGATGCTTGGTGTTCATTTCTGGGAGCAATTTTAGGAAATCAGAGATTAGAACATTTGATTCCCTTTAAAACAGACTGGCGTTAAGAAGCGGCGTGTCCCAGGGTTGCAGACCACACGGCTGGCATCTGGGTGATATTCCTGGTGCTGGGTGAAGGCTGCTGGCCAGTGAGGTCTTTTATGCAAACTCGTCTCCATGCCTGATGCCTCCGGATACCAAATGATGTCTCTGGCAGCCACACCTGGGAACACCTCTTCTTTGGGAATTGCTTACAATAGTCTCATCCTCGAAGTTGGGACTTGCAGGCTCAATCGGGGTGAGGTGCTCTGCAGGAAGTTAGCCTGAAGTCAGAGGTGGAAGTCAGCCCTGATGGGTCAGTGTGGATCTTTTCTACAGGCCAAACTTACTCTGCTTAGAGCCCAAACGGAAGGTGTTGGCCCTCTGAAGCCCTGAGTGATCGGCACGATTTTGCCCTCTGGACAGCGGTGTTTGAAATCAAGGGGAGCCAATCTAGAGTGTTGTTAGTGACCTGTGATGTGGTTTGGTACAAAAAGATCAGCTGGGCCAATGGCACTTATTGTCTCGGGAATGAGAACTGAGAGATTCCCAGGGAAGGACGATATTGGCGGTGGGGGCTGAAGCTGAGAAGTCAGAGAGAGAGAGAGACCAGAGGGGGATGGACAGGCCACAAGCAAGCTGAAGTTAGGTGGGAGCAAAATGAGTAGGCAGGAGCCACGGTGTAGGGACGTAAAGATGTGTGAGTGGGTGAGTGGGAGGGAAGAATGGGACAGGCGCTTGGAGAAGGCAGGCATCCTGATTCGAGAGACCAGAGCCCTGTGAGGATGTCTGTTCCTTGAACCACAAAAGCCCTATTTATGTGTTTGCTCATTAAACAGGCCTAAACAAAGCCCGGGGCTAATTGAGGGTGAACATGGATGATTGGGGTAAGGCCCTGATCTTGAGGCACTCCCAGTCCTGAAGGGAAGAGAAATCTGTAAAGGGACAATGACACGGCGCCACAATGGGTAGTAAAATGTGTAAATGCAAAAGGTGAAATGGAAACAGAGGAAGGGGCATCTAGGTTTGCTGTGGGAAACCAAGGAAAGCCTCTCAGCCGGGCTTGAGGGGCATGGTGGCTATAATTCAAGGTATTTGAAATGGACTGTAAAAAAGCCTGAAAGGGAGCACGGCATGTCTGGAGATCTTGAAGAAGCTGGGAATTGCTGGAACCTAAAGTTTGAATATTCATTCAAAGAAGAAGATATAAGGTAAAAATATAGGTAGTTATGATGAGAAGGCGGCCAATACAGTATGCACCAGCGAATTAGTCTTCAGAAGAAAAACCACAAAATTATGAAAACAGAAGGAACCTTAGAGATCATCGAGTCCAACTGCTTTATTTTCCCAACGGGGAAACTGAGGCCGAGAAGGGAAGTCCCTTCATGCTGCTGTGAAGATTTCTGGAATTGCCCAAGGAAGTGGGGGCAGGGTTGGAACAAGATTCAGGCTCCCTGAGTGCTGGTTCCCAGCCTCTGTGTAAAAGGTAGGTAGCTGGAATGACCCAGTGGCCTTTCCATTTGAGCTTGATGCTTTATGGGGGGAGGGGCTAACTGGCTTCTGAAGACATGCACTGGGAACCCAGCACAGCAGTGACATAGCACACTTTGACTATGTATAAAGGCATACATGAGTGCTGGGTTCCAACGCTCACTGGTATCCCGGAATGCCCTTTCTTTTGTCTTATCCAAATCGTGATCTGTCTTCAGGATCTGGCTGAACTGACTCCTCCTCCAGGAAGCCTTCTGCGACTACTCAGCACCCATACTTTGGAGGTATTCTCTCTTCTATGGCCTCTCAGGCTCTAACACTCACAGGATACTCACATTCTCTGCTTGTTGCTTTGTGACTTTCCTGTTCATCTTTGTGATTATTTCTCCAACTGGAAGCTTTGCTCTGTAGAGGGTCTACCTCTCATACTTTCTTGTGTCCTATAAGACTTAGTCCAGTGCCTAGCACAAAGAAACACTGGTGGATTCTTTAGACTTTACACATGATCTTTTCTGCCTTCCCTCATACCTTACCAAAGCTAACTGAACTACATCGTCTAGTTTCTACTATTACCTGCTAATGTTTTCCCATTTTTTTAAAATTAATGTTGGATGACAATTTAATATCCCTTTATATTCATTTGGAGTTGACAGATATGCTGCCACACACATGGAGACCCAAAGATCAGGAAAGTTAAAAACCTAGACCCCTAGGTTTTGGAGGTGTGGCCGATCAAGGTGAGAGATAAGTTCAAAGTCAACATTCATATGAACTTAATGGGGGGTTAAGGAGAACCACTGATTTAAATATCTTCAAGTAGGTGGAGTTTTGGGAAAAGTGCAGGGCATAGAGATGGCCCCCTCCTGCATCTCAGAATGGATGGAAAATGATCAAAGTGGGCAAGATTCTAATCTTTTGCCTCTGACAGTCTGTGATCATGCAGTGCCTGCCATGAGCTCTTCAAACTCACTGCCCAAATACCAGACACAGTTATTTGGGGTGTTTGTTTTGTTTTGACAGATAATGAGATGCTTATTCTCATTCCCTGACAAGTTCTAAAATACTGCTTTCACTTCCTCTTCCCACATCATCTCCATCTTAATTTATTATGTATTCAACCTCTGGTTCAACCACATTAATCACATACCCAGTATATGTCAAAGGAGGTCATGATGCTGGATCTATTTCATTTGACCCCTGGATCCCTGTTCCGCTCTTCCCCACCCTGCCCACATCACAGAGGCCACCCTTCTAGGGACTGCATCGATGGGCTCCCTCGACCTCTGGCACCTGATTGGGTTTAGCCAATGGAGGCAGTGGCAGGGGCCCAAGGGTGGAAGGAGAGTGGAGGTCAGGGTATCCGGCCCCTGGTCCAATCCTGTTGAATGGCCGTGGGCTGGCTGATCCCTCCAACAAAAGCCAAAGCTCCTGCCAGGGGCTCTCTCCATGGCCACCTTTTCTGGTTCTGGAAACTGTCCCTTTAGGCCTACGGCTGGTAATAGCTCCCTGCTGTTGCTAGTCATGTGGTTTACATCCTCCCTGTAGTTTCCTTAAATCCTGCTTAAATTCTTGCAAATACACTCTTTCTTAGGTTCACCTCAATTATCCAATTTGAATGTGCCATCTGTTTCTCACTGGAAACTTACTGATAGTCACCACACAATCTTTAAAAAATGGAATACCTTTAGGGCGCCTGAGTGGCTCAGTTGGTTAAGTGTCCAACTCTTGGTTTTGGCTCAGGTCATGATGTCATGGCCTGTGGGATCGAGCCCTGCAATGGGCTCTGTGCTGAGAGCAAGGAGCCTGCTTGGGATTCTCTGTCCCTCTCTCTCTGCCCCTCCACCACTTGTTTTCTCTCTCTCTCTCTCTCTCTCTCTCTCTCTCTTTCAAAATAAATAAACATTAAAAAAGAGGAATACTGATATCTATGTAAGTAACCTAGACTAGGCAAATTTATCCTGAAGATGGACAGTGGTGATGGTTGCACAACAGTGTGTATAGAATTAATGCCACTGAACTGTACACTTACAAATGGTTAAAATGGTAAATTTTATGTTGTGTGTATATTACTACATTAAAAAAATAAATAGGGGACATAATAGCTAAATACGTATTGATAAGCATTGATAAGTTAGAGCCAAAACAATAACCTGTTTCTCCCTCTATTTTCAATATTCCAGTGAGAGGCCCATGTTGGGTTAACTCATGCACTGACTGTGAAACTTTTCTCTTCTCTTCTCTTCTTTTCTCTTCTCTTCTCTTCTCTTCTCTTCTCTTCTCTTCTCTTCTCTTCCCTTCCCTTCCCTTCCCTTCCCTTCCCTTCCCTTTCTCTTTTCCTTTCTTTTTTCTTTTCTCTTCTTTTCTTTCTTTTCTTTTCTTTTCTTTTCTTTTCTTTTCTTTTCTTTTCTTTTCTTTTCTTTCTCTCCTTCCTTCCTTCCTTCCTTCCTTCCTTCCTTCCTTCCTTCCTTTATATTTATTGTTTTAAAGGAAGATTTTGGATTGCCTGGGTGGCTCAGTTGGTTAAGCGGCCAACTTCAGCTCAGGTCATGATCTAGCATTTCGTGGGTTCGAGCCCCACATCAGGCTCTGTGCTGACAGCTCAGAGCATGGAGCCTGCTTCGGATTCTGTATCTCCCTATCTCTCTGCCCCTCCCCCACTCCTGCTCTGTCTCTCTCTCTCTCTCTCTCTCTCTCTCTCTCTCTCTCTCTCTCTCAAAATTAAATAAACATTAAAAAAAAAAAGGTTTTGTTTTTAAGTAATCTGTACACCCAATGAGGAGCTCGAACTCACAGCCTTGAGATCAAGAGTTACACGCTCCACTGACTAAGCCAGCCAGGCGCCCCCCTGTGAAACTTTTATTCATGCCAAATAATTCAATCATGTTCAGGATGCTGTTTAATTTATTTGTGCAAATACATGTGTGCTGATCTTGGTCTGGAACAAAAAATGGTACTGGTATAGAATACTGACAAGTAGTAGCCTCCTCTGGTCTTGTCCTTAGTTCAAAGCCTGGCTCATCAGCATTTTCTTTCACAAGGCTTTCTGGAATTTCATGAAGCTTTCTACAACATGTCCCTGTTGTTCTTCTCCTTCCTGCTCCACAGAAATTAGCCCATTATTTTACTTCTGGTTCTCATAACAGACAGTTGTCTCCAAAAGATTCAGAGTTTTTTTGTAGATGAGGATCATGGCCTCAATGCCATAGTTCCTCATTAACCTAGACAAATACTGACTGGTACCTCTGCACACACTTGGCCAATGATTGCAACTTTCCATAGATGCTTATCATGCAATTTACCTAACGGAAAGTGCTGCAAACAAGAATGTGTTTCTTTTTGGCTCTGATTTCTACTGGCAGGAAGACTAATTTTCTCTAACTTATGCATACCCCAGACTCTTGACAGCAGTTTGACGTCTAGGGACAGTGGGTGCCTCAGGTGCTGTTTCTCCCCTTTCCTTCAGTTTCCACAGTCTCTGAGCCAGAACTTTCTATAAACAGCTAAAGTCTTCCAGGAACCATGAATCGCTCTTCAGGAGCCTCAGAGGTGGGCAGCACGACAGAGCTTCCGTTTCACCAAAGAAGAACCATCTGTTCTGCTGGAATTGTTCTTAGAATGGTATTCCATCCTCTTAAGTCCTCTTTTTCTGAATGGTAGACTACATGACCTATTTATATCATGGTCCTTGTGTTAAACATGAGTTTTTTAGTAGAAGAGAGAATTTGGTTTTATTCAGACTATAACAAATGTGAGGAAACTCCAGTCCCATTTATGAACACTGCTCAAATAACTGATAGAGACTTGCCAGGGGAGCCCTGATACCCCAAGACTTATTCTGCTTCTGCTCTCTGAATTGAGAACTTGAAACATCCTCAAATTGGAATGTGAAAGATGAATTAGAATACTAGTATATTCAAAGTCTTAGCTCATTACTTATGATCTGTGTCTTTTATTGGTTTGCAGAAATTCTTCCTATATTAAAATAATAACTTCCCATATATCAAATTAATCACATTTTAGATTTTTTTTAAATTTTATTTGTGATGCTTATGGAAAGTTCATTTTTATATATTCCATATTAATATTAATATATGTTTCTTATATATTAATATTTGTTCTATTCCATTGAATACTCTCTTTTGTGTCATAGTACTACATTTAAGGCTAGTGAGTTAAATGGGCATTTTCCCACTAATTTTGTGGGATTAAAATTGATGTGACTTTACAGAAAAAGCAATTTACCAATAGATTTCAAGGCCTCAAACATGTTTATATGCTTTGACCCAATAATCCCCTATCTAGGGATCTAGCTAAAGAAAACCTAAGAAACATAATGTATTTATGCACTAGGATGTTCATTACAGTATTATTTATAATAGTGAAAAACTAGATATAATATCTGGAAATTAGGACCTTCAATAGATTAGTGTGTAGCCATTAAAATTTTAATAACAAGGAAAATTTCAAGACCCAAGAAATACTTTTGATACAATCAGTGATATGTGAGTATGTGTTTAACAACAGGCTCTCTGAGAAAAATAAAACAAAACAGCCATACTTTGTAGTGTTTGCCAATTTCTGTGGTGTAAGTGTTCCCACCATGGCTGGTTTCAGGATACCCATGGGATGTCACTGCACTGAGTTGGAAAGAGATGAGCTGGGCTCTAGTGAAGAAACCCAAGCCAGTTCCAGCACACAACGAGATATGATGCTATGTGACAAAAACAGGATGCAAAGGATATATACAGTGTGATCTCAACAATGAGAACAATCAATTGAAAAAGACATTGGAAGGAGAGAAGTTACCTTTGGATGGTGGAATATAAGAGATCCTTTTTCCCCCGTATCTTAATATATCCCTGAACTTCGCAGACTGTTGAGGGAGAGCCTAAGCTATCATTATGACCAGAAACAACCCTGATGCTTGCCATGCTTCCCTCCCTGCCTATCCGCTCCTCATCATGGAGCTTGGCTTCTTTGGTGATGCCACTTACTCCAGTGACAGTTCCACCCTGGGGCTTTTGCTGGGGTCAACACCAAAGACCTGTTCTATATTTCCAAAGCGTTTCCTTTCCTTCAGAATCTCCTGTCCCCATGTTTGTCTCCTTTATTTCATCCTCCAGAAGGAAAGTGCTTTACTTTTTCAGTATAGCAGGCAGAGGGATGACAAACATATACTTGCGTAATCCCAAATTTAGCTTCTGTTTATGTCACACGGGACAAATGTGTCTCCTGTCACATGAAGCTAATGGGAAATCCTCACCTGGAAGGAATAAGTCATCCTATTTCATTGTCACATGGGGAGAGTGAGGCCAAGAGGCCAATTTAAGGGTCCATCATGAACTAGTGGCTGGGAACCTGGTCTCCTGACTCCCAGACAGCAGCAGAATCCACTGCAGCACTGCTAAAGGCAATGGCCAGTCTAGAACTTCCCATGTAGGAGTTGGCCAGAGAAGGTAGTCTCTTTGTATCTTCTCACTCTGTACTGAGACTCACATGGATATCCAACTTTGTCACTGGGAACTTTGCCTCAGCTCGCAGGAGAGTGGGGAGGTTCTGGGTGGACTGCATATCTTACTGTTCTCTGGAAAGCAGCCCCTTTGCTTGAACAAGCGCACTTTTTTTTTTTAACGTTTTATTTATTTTTGAGACAGAGAGAGACAAAGCATGAACGGGGGAGGGGCAGAGAGAGAGGGAGACACAGAATCAGAAACAGGCTCCAGGCTCTGAGCCATCAGCCCAGAGCCCGACGCGGGGCTCGAACTCACGGACCGCGAGATCGTGACCTGGCTGAAGTCGGACGCTTAACCGACTGCGCCACCCAGGCACCCCGAACAAGTGCACTTTTGGATGTGGTCGGTTATGTACCAAGGAGAAGGGATGGTGGGTGCTTGGGGGGTACTGAGAATCCAGACTTCAAAAGCTTCATTCCCATAAGCAGTAACTCCCCAGAAAGTTTGTTAGCAATAGATGCAGCCACAAAGAAAGATAAATGCATAAAGGAGAAATGTTTTTTTTCCTACAACTAGGGTACACCTAAAGGAGGCCCATCAACCTTTCACCCTGGGCAGTGCTGGCCCCTTGCGGCATGGCCTCAGTGATGTCTACTCTGCGCTGGAATTCTGAAATAAGACATCTTGCTCGAATCTCCCACCTATTTTCGAGGACTCAGCCCTTCTTCCCTGTTCCTCATTAAGGAGAAGTGGGCACTAGTTAGAATCCTTGCACTTGTCCTGAACTGCCCTGGCGCTCCTTCCTGCTCAGCTGCATTACCCTCCCGTCCATCCGCAAATGCTGTCATTTTCACTCCTGCATGTCTCGAGTCACCACACCCGCGCCCCTCTCATTCACCCTAAGCTGTGCTGCCATTCCAGGCTGCCACCTAGACAGTCTCCTACCTGGGCCATTCTGTACCCACTCTGGCTCCCTTCCAGGCCATTCCATACATGGTGGCCGGAGTTATCTTTTCACAATGCCCATGCATTCATGTTACTCATCTGACTGCAATCCATTTCTCTCAGTCGAGACCAGAATCCTCCACATGGCTTATGTGCCCCCAAAGCACCAGCCCTACTCCCATCCCACCCCACTCTCGCCTTGGCTTTCGGGACCTGGCCCCCTTCAGTTCCTGGAGTGGGCTGTGCTGTCTTCTTCTACAGGCCATTTTTTGGTTTATACTACAATTCTTACTGCTGCCACCTATGTGTCCAAAAAGCCCATCTCCTCCTCGCTAGCTCAAACATCACTTCCTTTGCAAGTCTTTGGCGACATTCCCCCCACCCCCAACCAGTGATTATTCTCCATCACACACTCTCAGAAAACCATGCCTCTTTCCTCAGAACACTTATTCTGATCTGCAGTTATGCACTGATTTGATTAAATCCACCTCCTATCCTGGCTGCGGGCATCCTGATAGCAGGGGCACATCTTTCCACATTCAGGACTGTATCTCCAGCATCTACCACAGTGCTTGGTAATTATACATTGAATGCCATGTGAATGAAGGAGTGAATGAGATAGGACTTCCTCTGTTGAACCCTTTCAGACTGCCCCTTGTGGGGTTGGTAATCCTGTCTCTGTGTTGATCTGGCACATCATATCCATCTATCAGTTTCCTCGTCTGTAAAATGGGGCTAACCACATACCGCAGTGTTGAATGGAAGGGGAGTTATGATATTTTGGACACACCACAATGGCCATCATGTAGTGGGTGCTCAAAAAATACTTGTTTTCCTTACAGTCATACTTGCTTCTTTGAATCATGAGAACTTCAAAGGAATGGGCCTCACCTCAGTTATCTCAATAGCCTCACAGGGAGGGCTGTGCACATAGTAGGTGGGCCCCATGAATGCCTCTGCATTTGACCGGTGGTTGTCCCTGGCTGCCTTTTCCAAGACTAAATCCTTAATTACCTCATCTTCCTGTGAAGCATCTTTTCTGATCACATAACTCATGGCACTCTCTGGCTAATTCATTTTTGATCAACTGGATTGCTCTACACTTACATTCCTATGTAATATAGCCTCTGGAGTTCCCCTCAGCACCGGAAGGCAGTCTGGCTCATTTGAACAAATTGCTTAACATGTTAAATTAGATTCAACCGTCCTTAGGAAGAAAAATTAAAAAGAAAAAAAAAGAAGATGAATATCAATTGTCCTCATACTCACAATGTTCCAAAACTGCTTTATTTTACCATTGACAGTTCCCAAGGCATGCCTGCATTGTGTTGGTGACTTGTGCCAAGCAGGAGGTTTAAGTAATTTTCACTATCATCAGCCAACAGTCCCTGAGAATGTGCTGAATGCTTTATCCCCTAAAGCCCAGGTCAGATAGCCTGTCCTCTCAGAAGCTGCTCCATTCTTTAATAAAAATTAATCACTTCTTTAATTGGGCTAAGTCTGTATCTTCAACACACTTCTGTTTTATACTCAACACTATGTTTCTTTTCTTTGTTCAATATTTATCTTCCTTATTAGAGTGTGTTAAACGTAGGGAAATAATTTTGTCCCAACCACCTAGTATAGGAGTTAGCTACATGCTCTATGCTACATGCTTGCTAAACTGAATTGATAATTAGCCAACAAACATTTATCGTACATGCTAGACATGCCCAGAATCATATTTGACCAAATATTGGGGCAGCCGTGGAACAGTACACATAAAATTAACCATCATACCCACTCCTTTACCTGCTTTAGGTTTCTGCTCAAATGTTGCTTTTTAAGAGAGACTCTCTAGCCATTTATATATGATGATACCCTTGCCCCTTTTGTGTTCCTTCAAATTCCCTTACGCTGCTTTCTCTTTCTCCAAAGCACTTATTACTAACCTGACTTAGGTATGTATTATTATTATTTTTATTTACGGCTATCGACCCCAAACTGTAAATTTCATGAAGGCAGCAACCTTGTTTGGTGTTCAGCCATCTTTCCAGGGTCTAGATAAATGCATGGCATGTAATAACTACTCAAGTAATATTTACTGAATTAATGAATGAGTCTCCAGACAGCTCATAAAGAAGCCATCCTTGGGCTAAGTGCTTGCCCTAGGCCAGCCAGTGAGTATCTTTTGTAAGGAACGGTGACTTTCTTTCCTGAGCTGGGGATGGCAGGCAAGACAGTCTGCTGGAAGGGACCCCTTGGGTGTGGGAAGCCCATACATGTTGAATTGCACATATAATAAACTAAATCATTTCCTTGGTGACTGTCAATAAATGTTTTTGTCTTCTTTATAAAGTCTCATGAAAAATAGTTACAAGAGCCACAAGAAATGGAGAGATGCTATGCATGTTCTGAGAAAGGTGGGGTTGATTCCAGCTAGTGAAATAAAGAACCTTTGTGGAGAAAAGGTATCTTAGCTGAGCCTAGATAGGGACTGAAGATGGGACTTTGCAGAAAGGGCATATCAGGCTGAGGAACAAGCATGCACACAGAGAAAGGATTGGGAAAGTACATCTGTAATGCAGAACAGTGAGTCGTTTTGTTTAGTATCTTCTAAGTACCAAGATCAGTCATTGCCCTCATCAAGTGTCAGATCACAGGCAAATTCGGGTGCGATATAATTCAAGTCCCCAAATTTCATTTTCCCATGAGGTGGTTTGGTGGCCTGGTTTATCCAGACCCATGCTCCTCCTTTCCCCAATGGTGAGTTCTGCATTAATGCAGGTAAAGGCTTGGAAATCCCCTGGCTGTCTTGTGCAGGACGTCTTTGCTATTCAACAGGTGGAGGTGAGATCGCAGTAATTCTAAGAAGCAACGGGAACCTGTACTCGAAAAATGCTTGCCTCTACTTTCTGAGTGTTTAATTAGTTGATTCTCACATCTTCAATGGCACAAGGGCACCTGGATAATCCTCATTCCACCACTGGCTTCTTCTATAGATCAGGAGCAGGAAGGGGGCGGAGAGGGTAAGGATTTGAGTGAACAATTTTAAGCTTGTCGGAGTCATGATTCAGTGATTCCAGGGCTGCTCCTGATTTATTCAGACTTGCCAAAGGACTGTATTCTTTTCACGCTCTTCTTAAAAATTACCAACTTTTCATCATGTTAAGGACCTCTTAGAAGAATGAAGAAAGATTAAAAGATGTTCTTAGCTTGTAGGACTCTTTCTCTTTCTTTATATTTTTTCTGTCTGCCTCTGTTTCTGTGTCTGTATCTTTGTCTGTGTGTTTCTCCCTCTCTGTTCCTTTTTGTCCCCTCAATCTCCCTGACAGGCAGTGGAGTACACTATACAGGAAAGAATCCTTGAGAAAGAACGAGGGAGCCTAGGATCTGGGTTTCAGACCTCATTCTGCCACTTAATGATTGAGGATCGCCAGGCAAGTTGCTTAATCTTTCTGAACCTTGATTTTTTGAACATACAACGTAGAGTTGCCTGAAGATTGGAGAGGCAGGGGTGGTGTCGCCACAAGCAATTCTACTTTAGGATCAAAAACCTAGGTCTTCTGTGGCCCTGGGCAAGTTCTTAAGCCTCCCTGCATCTCAAGTTTCTAACTGGCGGAGTGGGGGTAATGCAAGGCAGCAGGGAGAAAAAGAAAAAGCAATAATTTAGTAGGGAGAGCATAGCTTTGGGGTCTGGAAGGCTGGGGCTCAGTTCTCACCGGTTACTAGCTGTGCAGTCTTGGGTGAACGACTTAGTAATGCTGGTTAGGATTCACTGTGTAGGTATCACGTGCCAAGCAGTATTCTAAACTTTTATTTGGATTATCTCAATGCATCTTCCTAATGTGATGAGGAAGGTGGTATCATTTTCTCCATTTTGCATATGAGAGAATGGAGGTTCTTGAGACACAAGGGCAAGTGCTCCGTGTCAAAGGGCAAGGACCTGGCAGAGCAGAGAAGCTGGCCTGGCACTTCTGACTCCAGAGCCCACGCTCTTTGCCAGTGGGCTTTCCTGACCCGGAGGCTTCGCTTGGGCATTGTGGACCCACAAACACAATTGCTTGTATGTAAGTACTAACCTCACATACGGCTTTTTCAAGCAGTAAATGAGATGCTACATATAAATGACTTACCACAGTGTCTCGTATAATGTAATTCTGTAATAAATGTCAGCCTGTGTGTATATGCCACCTTAACTGTTTCTCTCTGGCATATGATGGGGTAGAATATATATACATGTATCACGTGCCTGTGAATAAATGGCTTGTGACCTTTTACGCACTATGCAAGTCACTGTCATGATGACAATCTCTAACATTCCTTCTAGCTCTTAATTCAGACCTTCTATGACTCATTTTCCCCAGGCTGTGTCAGCTCCAGTGAAACTTCCCAGACCACTTTACGCAGTGATGACAAATCGTTCCAGAGCTCTCCGACTTCTCTATTAATTAAATGTGAGAAAACAGAGAGCTCCATGAAAAGACACCTCTGTGGTTTCTTGTTTAACTCTGTACTTCCACTATACCTTGCAGCTGCACCACTCAAAACAGTTGGCAAGAGAACAGTATTCTATTCATTCTGCATGGTGAGTCACAGATGAGTTAGCCAAATTGCACCTCATGTTCCAAAAAGGAGAGATGCACCTTGAGAGGCAAGGGAGGAGAGAGGTGAATCAAGGGGCTTGAAGTAGTTGGTGCAAAGGTCACAAGCATGAGGTCAAGCTTTGCCCGTTCACTCACTTAACAATCATTTATTAAGTCCTTACTGTACGTTAGGCGTTGGAGAAACACAGGGGAGTAAGTCTCGCTTCCTGTTCTGAAGGAGAAGAAGGAAAAGGATTTCCGATCTCTTGATGGCTTGCTTCGGGCTGGCATTGGGCTAGGAGTTTTATATTTAATCCTTACAATAATCCTCTTGAGATAGGCACTATAATTCCCATCTTGAAGATAAAGGGATTGAGTTCAGATAATCCAAGGGGTTTGCCCAAGGATCACACAGCTAGAAAGTGGAGGGATTGGGGCTGACCGGCATTTTACCATGCCTCTGCTGAGAGAAGCCCGTGTCTGGTGGGAGATGCGTCTGAATCATTACTGTCTGGAACTATAAGGTCCTGGGAGTTTAGTCCCACAGTACACATGGAGCCCACAGGGAGAGCTTCCCAGCAACTATTGTTAGAACCTCTACTCGTGACTTTAGAGAGAAAGAGGATGGGTCAAGGTCTCTGCTACCTGTGTTATCTCAATCCCTGGGTGTCCATCTGTTTAATTCAATAGCTAGAGGAAACTTTCAAGGCTGCCGCCAGGGCTGGGGGGGGGGGTGGAATCTGTGCCACCCTGGCAGGGCTGGTGTATTGTAGGACTGGCTGCCCACAATATTCCTAAAACACGGGTCTCATCACATCGCCCCTCCCCTTGAAACCCTTCAGTAACTCCTCCTGGCATAGAATAGAGGCAGAGTCCTGAGCTGGGCTTTCAGGCTCCTCTGTGAGGCCCAGACTCTCTCTATAACATCCCTAACCTGCCCCTCACCACCTGTCCCTGTAACTCGAGCTGTGTCTCTTCTTCCTTTCAGGACTTTTTGCCTCTACTCACATAATTTTTTCACCACTTATAACTTAACTCAGATATCTACTTTTCCAATGGATCTACCATACAATCCAGCACTTCTACTTGTGGGTCTATACCCAAAGGAAATGAAAACAGGAGTGAAGTGAGATACACATACACCCATGTCTATCACACCATTATCCACCATTATCCATAGCAGCCAAGCTATGGAAACAACCCAAATGCCCATCGGTGGATGAACAGAGAAAATAAGATGTGGTATATATGCTCAAGAGAACGGCACTCAGCCACGAGCAAGGAGGGTACCCTGCCATTTGTGACAACATAGATGGACCCTGAGCACACGATGCTAAGCCAGATAAGTCAGAGAAAGAGACGTACTGTATGGTATCACTTATACGTGGCATCTAAAAAAGTTAAATCTGTAAAAGAGCAAGAGAGTAAACTGGTGGTTACCAGGGGATGGGGAGTGGAGAGATAAGATTGATGGTGTTTAAGGGTACAAATTTGTAACAAGTAGTAAATAAGCCATAGAGATCTAATGCACAGCATAATGAACATAGACACTAATACTGTGCTATAATGATGCGATGTGATAAATATTGCTTCAACAGCAATCACATTGCAATATATCAAATGTATCAAAGTAACATCCTGTGCATCTTAAATTAACAAAATGCAACATGTCAAATTTATCAAATTAAAAAAAAAAAGCCTGCTTTTCCATGAAACCTTCTCAGATATTCCCAGGTGGAATGAATCACTTCCTCCTCTGCTTTCTCATAGCACTTTGCTGACACTTGTGAAATAGCTTATATTAGATTATACCTCGTTATGAATGCACATTCTTTAAGGAGATTTGGTCATCTTGGATTCCCCGAGGCCCTGGCGAAGAGCCTTACTCACAGTGCACTCAGTAAGGGTTTGTGGAGTTGACTAGGTAACTGCAAAGTGCACAGTTCACTCTGGTGTCCGAGCAGTCATTTGCCTGTGTGCCTTCAGCATCGTTCTCCACCTTTCCCCCGCTCTGCTCTGGGTTACAGGGCCTTGCTCTTGCAAGCCATACTTTCCAGGTGCCCATGCAAATCACAATTCCCAGTGTCGTTTTTCAGGTTCTGAGATCATATCATACATACAAGCACTGGGAAACCTAGATGCTGATTCTGCTCTGCCACTAAGCATTCTTGTGTAATTCACATAATTTCTTGGGGCTTTAGATGGTTCCTCAGTAAAACGATGATCCTGAATTAATGTTTTGTTAGGGCCTGAGTATGCAAGCATGCATCCATCCATCCTTTTATCCATACGCTCATGAACTCTTATTGAGTTTTTCCGTTCTACCACACCATGGGGATGTAGAGGAGGATACAGCATGGTTCCCACTCACAGTAAGCTCACATTTGAGCAACAATTTGAAGTACTTTCAGGAGGAAAGTGATGTGAGCAGACATGTTCTTTCGAAAAGGTGACGGATGGCCTGCTGTGGGGGCCAATGAGAGTCAATTTCCTGAGGGCAGAACAAGAGCAACAGATAGAAGCCAGAGGAAGTCTGATTTCATCTCGAGATGACAAGGTGAATTTTCTAATAATTAAAGGGGCTCCATACTGACATTACAAGGTAGTGATGTCCTGTCAACAAACACACCCAAGAAGGCGCTAGGTGATGCCCTAGCAGTGGCAGGGAGTGTTTTCCTGCTTTGAGAAGACAGACTAGATGCTTCCTAAGATGGATTTTTAATTCTAAGCTGTTACGATTCTGAAAGTCAAGATTTCTATGCTTCAAATTAGTGGCTTTGAAACCCTTTTTTAAAAAGCAGCATGACTTTACCTTTAAACAAAACTCCACAGAATCTCGGTTTATAAAACAAGGAAAGCTGAAGCAACTAAGGCTAACGTTCAGGGCCCTGCCCTCCTGACCTTCCCCCCCAGTTCCTGAGAAAACAGGCTGAAAACCACAGCTGTACAGGATCTAGGAGCTTTGACATTTTTGTGGGTGAGCATATCTGTGCGGTAAGTCCCTGCCGGCCCCAGCACCTCCCTTATGCCCCTGCCACGCAGCCTCCACATGTGGTCCCTTTCACCACCCCTAAGACCCTCTCTGCCCTTGGAGATGAGAGGTTAAGGATCCGACATGATGCCACGCGACTTGCAGCATATGGCCCTGGCGCCGGGCCTGGCTCTGACTTTGCCATGTTCCGACGATGGGGTTTCTGCCAGAAGCTGACTCCCAGTCTCCACCTGGGGTCCCCTTCAAGACACTGTACACTCTCCCCTCCTCCCCACCCCATCTTTCCCTGCCTCCCCGGCCCTGAGAACCTCCATAGTTTAGCAGCACTTCACGGCTCTGAGCATGCTCTGAGTCGGGCACAAAGCTCATGCTTGAGTTTTACACCAGCGCCGTGAGCCAGGTATTAGCACCTGTACCTAGGAACCCGAGCCTCCTAGAGGGCAAGTGACTTGCTCACAGTCACTCAGTTGAGAAGCTGCTGACCTGAGATCATGACCCAGCTCGGCCCGGCCCTGGAGCCCACGTCCACTCCATCCCCAGGGTAACCTGGTCCCTCCTGGGGCTGGGCCCTGCTGTGCTCTCCCTAATTATCCTCTCTGATACCAGAGCTCCTCACTGCTTGATAACAAACTTCCTGCCTGGTTTTCTGAATCTCGGCTGCCTCTGAATTCTGCTTTGTCTTACTCTGTTAATATGTTCGCACATTTATTAAGCCTTCGCTATGTCGTGGCCATGGTTTTAAACATTTTACGTGTATGAATTTATTTTATCCTTTCAACAGCCCTATGACATAGGCATACCTGTTATATCCATTTTACAGATGAGAAAACTGAGGCCCAGTGAGGACGAATAACACAGTCACACAACTATGAAATAGCAGAGCCAATACAAACCTGGGCATCTGGTTTCGAGCCTGAATTCCTCATAATTAGACACTGTTTACAGGGTTTTGACTGGACGCTTTATGTCTCCTTCACCAGCAGGTGAGACGGTAAGACTCAACGACATAGGGGACTCAGTGGGGCTTAGTGACTACTCCTCTCTAGAGGGGCCAGAATGGTAACCACCATACATAGCTACCTTTGACGTGGGACCATTTTTTACCCAAGCCAATGAATAAATCAGTGATGAGAGCTTTGCACGTGTGTGGGGAGTGGGCGGGTGGGATGGGGGAACAAGGATATTTCAGCACACATTACTTGGTACATCAGCTTTTCCTTTTCCACCTAGCCGCATCAATGTCTTGTTCTGTTTCAGTGAATGGTGGAGGTTGTGGGTTGACAGATAGATTTCAGCTCTTTTCCCAAATTTGGTCAATTTATTGTGGTTGCTTGGAACCATGAGTTGGGATAGATTTTGCAGTCACATTTGGTCTCAGCGGGAAAGAGAGTCATGATCTATTAAGAATGTCTGCCATGTGCAAGGGAGGTGAAGGAGATGTATATGAGTTATTTATCTGATAGCCATGAGCTAGTTTCCTATTCTGGTTCTTTCCCGTTTCATCCCTAATCAGTTAAGTGGGGGCGGGCATGTCCTCATTCTAAAATGTGACCTGAGCTGGGGTGCCTGGGTGGCTCAGTTGGTTGAGCGTCAGACTTTGGCTCGGGTCACTATCTCACGGTTTGTGAGTTTGAGCCCCGCATCGGGCTCTGTGCTGACAGCTTGGGGCCTGGAGTCTGCTTCAGATTCTGTGTCTCTCCATCTCTCGGCCCCTCCCCTGCTCATGCTCTGTGTCTCTCTGTCTCTCAATAATAAATAAACGTTAAAAAAAATTAAAAAAAAAATAAAATGTGACCTGAGCTTTGCCAGGATCTCCATCCACTTCATACGTGGATGGCGACAATATGAACATGCTGCAGAATAGGGAGATGGGAAGATGGGGAGAAGGATTTACAATGGAAGTGTGGCTTTTTGTCTTGGCATGACTTCATAACTACAACAGAGCAGAAACGTTTCCATTAAAGCTTGGCAAATTGGTGGAGAAGGTCTCTTTCTCCCTTCATTTCTTGGGCACGTGGCTATGAGAGCCTTCCCGGTGGTGCTCTTCTGCATCCTATCTTGCCGGAACTCATGGCAAAATGGCAGCTCCACTGTTTGGGACTCAGTCTCCTCTCAATGCTCTTGGACCAGGTCCTGCTAGCTTGTGAGATCTGCAAGGGTCTTGATTCTCAGCTCTTTTCAAAGTTGATTTTCCCTCAACTCTCAGTTTCTAACTCATATGACCCTACCTGAAAAAGGCTCTCCTTTAGCCCTCTATCAAAGCCATTCTCTATTGTATCATCCTAGTTCATTTTCTTCAAATCTTGCTTCATTGGCTCGACTTGTTTTTCTTATTGATGTGTTTACTTGTTAAGTGTCTGCCCCCTCACGTTTGTAACGTAAGCCCCATTGTTTTCTCTTTCTTGTATAAAACCATAACACCCACAACTCTAAAAGTAAAACATAAAGTCAAGATTGATGCTAGGAGTGCCATGTGTGGTCTTCTTTGAGGTACGTGGCAGCTGCCCTTTCAGCGTTTGTCATGGTTTTCACCATCTGGCACACAGGAAACAATTTAACCCCTATAGGAACCTGGATTCTCTGAAGTTTCTTATCATCCAAATGCATCTCTACCCTTGAAGATCTTTTCCCACAGTGCACACCCACATGCCCTTCCCACTGGCTTCCAGCCTATGGTTTCTGTCAGATCTGACAGATGCGAGGAGATCGGATACCTGGTAGTTTCCCTTCTGAGGGTAAACTATAGCTTCCCTCACAGCCTTCTTGGACCAAGCCCTGGAGTGTCATGCAAACAAGAAGAGCCCATGTGTCCAATTTATTTCACAGTGACCTTATTAATATACTCCTTTGGCCATGTTCCTCCCAAATCTCCAGTGGCTCACCAATGCCCAAAGACCAAAGTCTAAGGTCTTTACAGTAAGGTACTCAAGGTTTTCCAAATCTGTCTCTTGTTCTGTTGACTTAAGTCAGGAATGGACCTTGGCTTGTTCCTGGAACATGCCTTGCCCACATCCTCCACTCCCTGTGCTCCTTGCCCAGGCATTACTCTTGGGCAGCTTTCCAGGTCCCCCTTATCTTTGGAATGGAGGACCCCTCTGTGCACTCCTCAGTACCCTGTACATTTCTGCACTGCTGTGCACAGACACATTTTGAAATGCATTTTGCTTGTTATCCTAAATAATAAGCCTGGGGGTAAGTACTATCTCTAATTTGTTTTTGGATCCTTAGCACACCTAGCAGAGACTTTAGTCCAGATTGCAAAAGAATGAACAGAATTGCTTCTTTATTTTTACGAATGACAAACAAAAGCTCAAAGTATAATTGTCTTGCCCAAATCCATACAGCTGGTTGCCAGGGGAATCAAGACTTGAACATCAGTCTGTTATATTTAGAGGCCCCACACTCAAATATCAAAAGGGACTGGGGAAAATTACACAAGTGTGAAAGCATGTGGGTGAAATCCAATCTGAGGCAGGGAAGACCTGTCTGTAAAAGGGAAGCCACCAAATACCTCAGTTGACAATCATGAAGTGGGTATGTGGCTTCAACTCTGCCAGATTGATAGTCAGGTTTCATGGAAAGTTGAAAATCTGATTGTGTGTGATAGCTCCCACAATTTTTCATGTTGCCAACTAGTTCTAATAAAAATATCATGTGGTCCAAACACATCTCCTCTGTAAGCCAGGTGAGGCTTCAGCCTGCCAAGTGGTGGCCCATGCTTCTAATCTCCAAAAGGCCTCCCTGGAGATCGTACCATGGATCAAGTGTTCAGACTTGCAGAGTGAGAGACAAGTTCCAACTGAGTTTGTGGTCAAATCATTTAAAGCCTCTGATATTGGGCTGATCTTGGGGCCATCAAGGTGAGTCGGATGAACACCTTGAGTTTCATTCACATGGACGCTTTGAGGTTGTGTCAACTAGAAAGGACAGTTTTCTTGGTCACTAAAACTGACCAAGAACTCCAGTGATGGTCTACAAAGGGGCTCTCCTGTGGATAAATTCAAATCAATACAAATTATGAAAGGGGCCCTGTGATGGATGGGCTGGCTGTCAAGAAGATAAAGTACTGAAGAATTATTGCAAGGGGAAACTCCAAATGCCTGGCTCTTTGGGAGTGGAAGGCAATTAACTGTGTAACATTTACATACATGGGGTGGGGGTGGTGCTTAGCTATAGAGAAAGTGATCAGCTCTGCCTTAATACAGGCACCGAGAGCCAGGCAATGGAAGTTTTAGCCACATTGACTTAAGCATTCATTTATTAAGACAAAATGAACCAGTATTGACTTGCAGGCCCTAATGCAGGGTATCGGCATATTAATAACAGACTGTTACGTGCACTGTCTGAATGCGGGTATGAAAGAATTGCTGTCCTTTCAAATATAAAGGAAACGGTGTCATTTAGATTCATAGTGATTGCTCCCAGGTTATCATGCAAGTTGGAGTTCGTGGAGTCAAAGGGGGCAGCATAGAGCAGCATGGGCTCACATCTTAATTCTACTCCCTACCAGCCTGATAACCTTGGCCATGTTGCTGAACCCATTTTCAGTCTCAGATTTATCATTGCTAACATAGGGATTGATAACCTTCTCCTCCCAGGTTGGTTGGGAAATGACCTTGTAAGTGCACTTTGCACAGTGTGTAGCACCAACTGAATGCTGTGTGCATGTCTACTTTGCTTCCTTTCTCAATTTCCACAGCACTTTGTCTGAGTCACTCCAATGACTTGGTTGATTTTCCATCTGATTTTTAGAGTCTCTCTGTCCATATATTTTCCTCTCTTAGGCAATGGATTCTTTTGGAGCATCTTCTGATTCGTCTTCGCATCTGGTATCGCATCTTCGCATCTTCGTATCTTCCAGGGGGCCTGCCCGGAGTAGGTACCCGATCACTGTTTGTGGCACAGGGATTGCAGAAGCCTTGGTTTGTAGCACCAGTCAGCACGTTCCCTGGCAGTCACTGGACCGTGCAGTTGCTCTGTTACACTAGGACCATATGGCTGAGGACTGAGCAGAAAAGCCTGCTGGTCCTGCTGTGTGCATGCTGCCCGAAATCATCCCCAGCTCCCAGTATGGACTGATGGCTGCTGAGCATGGATGGGGAAGTGTGATCCCTGTAACTGAGGGTATGAGGCAGAGCCTAGCAGGCTTCCTTGAATATATGGCTTCTATGATGGGCCATGGAAGATCAGAAAATGACGAAGGGCATCCTAGGCAAAACAAAGGGCCTGGACACGGTTTAGCAAAGTTTTGGAGATGTGAAAATACAGGATGTGGAGCTACAGGAGGAAGACCACTCAGAGTTACTAAGGCCCTACTATGTGCAGGAGTTTTAGATCTCCTAACACGTTTTGTTTGCTCTCTTGTCTTGCCAGGAAGTGTTGTCCTTCCTATTTTTTTTATTTTTATATATATATATATATATATATATATATATATATATATATATATATTTTTTTTTTTTTTTGAAGAAAGGATATGAGTGTGGGAGCAGGGCACAGGAAAAGAGAGAGAGACATGGAGCCTGACCCAGGGCTCCATCCCAACAACCCCGGGATCACGACCTGAGCCGAAATCAAGAGTCAGATGCTCAACCAACTGAGCCACCCAGGTGCCTCTGTCCTTCCTATTTTGAGGGGAGAAGAAAAAGGGTGGTCACATTTCACAACCTGCTCAGACCGCAGAGCCTTAAGAGGCAGGGCTGAATTTTGAGTACTTGTTTCCCTGATGCTAATGTCTTTATTCCCATGGTGAATGGAGAGGGGCAGGGAGCAGCTGGCTAAGGGGCTGGAATTCACCATCAATTCCCTCACATTCTATCATCAACTTCAACCCAAAGGTGAACACTGGGTCTGCTTTTCTGAAGCTGTATTCTCTTTCAGTTCTGAAAATTCCCCATGAGTTTGAAAAGTGATCCTCAAATCTCCAGAAAGAAGTGGGATCAGGCCTGTGGGGAAAGAGATCTATCTTCATACACAGGATTTGTTTCATTTTGCAAGTTGTAGCCAAATTGCTTGAGCTATTTTCAGACTTGGATTCCAGACAACTTGCTGAGATCCATATTATCTGATATGGGGTGTTTTTGTGCAGAGATTTTTTATTTTATCAGGTGCATTTCACCCCACCACAGGCCAGGCTAATTGCCCCAGTGATGCCTTGGGAAACTGGGGTGGAAGTTTGCATAGGCAGTGTTAGCCCAGGTGCATGGGAGCTCCTGATAGAGCTTCTCTGGGGGCTGGAGAGGCTCCTTCTATCTGATGGAATCATCTTTTAGATTCTGTGGGCCTCTGGGCTCTGATGGCAGGCTGAGCTGTCACACAATCTTTTTCCTAAATTACGTGCAATCCCCAAGCTAGATTAAACTGGATGTAGACATTTCTTTCACTAAGGACATGTAAATGGATGAATGGTCAGCAAACCATATAAAGTCAACAGAGGAGTCACTCTGTTCAGGAGGTTAGACTTTGGGGTCAGACAACCTGGACTTAGAATCCTTCTCTCACCAGCTGTGTGGCAAAGGGTGAGCATTTTAACCACTGCCAATCTTAGTTCCCCAACTAACATACAGCAATAAAAATACCTTTCTCCTAGGGTTCTTGGGAGAATTATTAAAAACAGCATTTTTCAAGTTCTAAGTACACCTCTTGGCATATACTTCCCTTACTTCCAAATCACTGACTGGGAAAAAAAAGTTGATAAGTTAAGTGATAAGTAATTGCAGTATCTTTATACTAAAACAAAGACATGCTTTACACAACAGATATACAAATTTATATGACATTTTAAGATTAATAAAGGAACCCTTAAAGAAATTTTAAGCTTGCAGAAGTTGTCTTGAGCTAAGCCTCCAGATCTCTAGAGAGAGACTGTCAGTTTCTGCTGTTACAGAGATTCAGTGAAAAAATTCAAGCACAGTTCTGGTCTAGTCTTCCAACCAATGAAGGAAGAGTCTAATTGCTGGCCTCTGTTCCCGTTTACATAGGTAAGGGTCCTTTTCCGAGATGGAATGCCAAAATTGTCTTGGCGAGTACTTATACAATCACTATATTGAATCACAGAATTATAGGGAGCTCAAAGGGAGCTTTTATTATGCCAGGTGCATTTCTCTCTACCTGCCACTTGCCATCCTGGGCCCAGGACAGTTCTGGAAGTAGGTTTGCTGCTTGGCAGGAGACCCAGAGACAAACATTTCCACACGTGGGTGATAGTTCAGGTGCACGGTGGCTCCTGGTAGAACTTCTTTAGGGACTCGAGGTAGGACTAGAAACAATGGAATTTGCAACGTTCTTTATGAAAGTGTTGGACTTTTTACAAGATATAGAATGGGGTTTTGAGTCAGTTTCATATTGATGTTAAGGGGTCAAGGACCAACACATAACCTCTTGGCTATACAAGTGCTTAATATAATGGTTAAATGTGGATGCTCAGGAGTCTATGTTGAGTTCATATTTTGGATCTGGAAACTTTGGGAAATTATATAACCAGTCTGAACCTCAGTTTTCTCCTCTGTAAGGTAGTCACCTACATGCTTAGTAGTCACCTAAGCATGTAAAGGAGCACATAAAACTCTTTGGATGTAGCTTGGTCTACAATAAATGCTTAACTTAAGGTAGCTTATATTTCCCACCATTACTACTACCGCGACTAAACCTAACGGTAATATATTGCTGATTGTCACCTTCCACATCACTATCTATGCCTCTTTTATGGGTCGTGTTGTTTTCCCCATGAATTAGCGGCATCTGTGTCTGTGTCATCTCTGCCCTAAGTCACCTCGCACCCAGTGACCTCAACCAACTTATCACTGTGCCCTTCCAGCATTCAGCACAGGGCTATGTCTTCGTTCCCCACATCCCCAGATAAACCCCTTTTGCTGCCTCCCTCTCTCACACCCAAACAAAGACCACTTGGCAGTGATGCTTTCTTTCTGTGGCCACCAGTTGTTCCCTGGCTTAGCTAGAGCCTGTAGACCTAAGATCTGATGCTGATGCAACTGAATATTTTGTAGTCATTTTAATTTAGGCAAAATACATTGTGAAATGTGAGAAACTGACTGTAGCTCTATGTTTTAATGGGGCTGGTGGGCTTACTTGTATCTGGGCCATTGAGTCCTGATGCCTGGACACTTTCACAAAAGCCAAAATCACACCCAGATCACCCATGAATCAACAGGCTGCTATAGCCACCTTTTTTTTTTTTTTTTTTTTTTTTTTTTTTTTGCAGCTTAAGCCCTAAGACATGCATGTGATCCGAGCTTGGGCTGTTACATCGGAGTTAGTCCTTAGATGTTTCCTTCCCATCAAAAATTTCCTGGGGACCAACATACTGCTAGGACATCTTCCCACCTCTTTCTCTATTGTAAGAGTGAACAGTACGTGTCTCAAGGGATGAGAAGCAAGATCTGGACTCTCTTTTTTGGCCAGGGATCTTTCTCTTCCTCTTGAGGTCTGGGGAGGACAGGAAGGGTTTTCATCCTGTATTCTCTGTACAAAGCCCTTCACTTAGAGGGAAAAGAGCCTGCATCTTGCTCCCTCTCTGGAGCTAGAAAGTCAGTCTCTGATGGGACAGAGGCAGGTTGGCATTCAGTACACAGTGACGTGTTTGATGGCCTGTAGTGTTGTGGAAAGACATAGATTCTAGAATCAGGCAGATCAAGATTTGAGTTCCTGCTCTGCTGCTGACTAGTTTAGGCAAGTTACTTCATTAAGCTTGAATGTCTTTAATTGCAAAACAGGGAGGATGCCATCCACCTCTCAGGATCGAGAGAATTTAATGAAATAACATATTAAAAGGACCTGGCAGTGCTTGCTTGGCATACAGTGAGTGCTAAACAAGAGTTAGTCTCTTTTGTTTCTCTTACTCCTTTGTTGAAAAGATATATTAATCCTGAGGCTAGACTGGGTTCCAGGGTAACTGGATTCTGATGTGGGCTCAGCCATCAACAATTGGCCCAGCCAGGGATAGGGGAATCCACCTTTCTAGATGTCTGTTTTCTCATCTTTAAAAGAAACGTGAGTTAGGGAATTTGTTCTAGGGTGTCCATTCTAGTATTAGCCTTCTAAACTTAACATAGATCTTCTTTAAGGACAGACTAGTGGTCTGCTACAAGGTCTTTGGATTCTACTTCTCCCCCACTCCACGGATATTTGCTTCTTCTCTGTTACACCAACCAGATTTCAGGTGTCCAAGCTGGCTATCTATCACTACGTATCATTAAAAAATCCACATATACTCAGAAATCTGCTGCCTAGGTGTCTCCATGGTCCAAAGAATAATTCAAAATTATAAAACTGGGTCTTCTGTCCCATGCAGAACAGAATTTTGATTATACCAAATTTCTAGCACAGACTCGTCTATTACTCTCTGATTACCTCAAATCAGGGATGTGTAACACTGTTTGCTTTGCACATTCTATTTGTACACTGTGCCTACCAAGAAGTAGAATGTTATAACAAGAACACAGGGTTTCTTTTCTGAAGTTGACCTAAAATGTTCACTTGCATTAGTTGTTGACCCTAGGACATTGGGCACCTCACCACCTCCTCGAGCCTCCATGTGTTCACCAGGAAAACAGGGACGTTAGTACCTTTTTGATCCATCTCTTAAGGCCACTCATAAGATTGTAGTAACATAATAAATGTAAATTGGGTTTCTTGAACTATTTTTTACATATGTGGATTCTCATTACTCTTCTGAGCCTCAGTTTCCTCATCTGGAAAATGGGTTTGACTAGGTCATCCTCAGGGAAGGCATCTCATGTAGTAACTGGCACAGAGCAGGCACTCCGAGAATGGCAGCTTTTAATTATCAGTGCTGATTCTCCTGATAACCCTTCAAAATGGAAATAATATTACAATTCCATTTTACATATAAGAAAAGTGCTATGTAAAGATTATTCTAATAGTACTTATTATCACAATTATTAGTTTTTTAATGTTTGGGGACCAAGCAGAGCTAGTTTATACACACTCACTATTAACTGTTCTTCAGTAACAGTACCCTGGAACTTCGGGGATGCTTATTAGCAATTGACGACTCATTGAAACCAACGAGCAGTCAGCAGAGAATCCACTTACAAAGGTGCTGTCCAGACCCACCATGGAGGATACCCCCTCAGGAATGTGTGCTGCCCTTAGGGACTCATGGCTGCTTAGGAGCCCGATCCCGGTCAGGATGGCTTTTCCTGCTTCCTCCATAAAGAGTAGTATGTGACAAGCCTGCTGGGGCAGGAAATAGTTTTGCGCTAATGAGTTTGTGCTTCACTGATGCTTTCCCATTAAAATCATGTTAACTGTGCCCCCCTGTTAATCATCCCAAAATCAGTTTATTAATTAACTCATTTTGGGAAATCGCAATTTAGTCAGAGCTCTCCAGCTCATTAGCATGTTACCAGGACAGAGAAAATAGATGTCGCTGAAATCCTTCCTTATACGTTCAGCTCATCAGGGCATGGAGTCTTCTTCAATCCCCCTGGTTTGTTCGTTCATTAATAAAGAATTATTGAAAGCATCCGAGGTGCCTGATTGTACACATATTTTGGGGGTAAAAGATGGAAGTCATAGTCTCTGCCTCAAGAGCATCAGAAGGTTGGGGTGTGAAGCTTGTGAATGGAAATGAGGGACAGGTTAAAAAGGAACAAGGGACCTGTTTACATCCGATCTTTAGATTATCCTTAAACCAGGCATTGTCTCAGGAGCAGGCAGGCCTTTCAAAGTTACTTCTGGTTTACCTGCAACTGGCTAAATGCATTTCTGTAGGGAGCTCTGAGATTATCCAGCCCAATCACCATTTTCATAATGATGACAATATTATTAACGAGAGCTAACGTGAATTGAATGATTCCTGTGTGTCAGGCACTGTCCTAAACGCTTTACATGCAATAACTCAATTAATAGCAATGACTTAATAATTCATTTATTTGATAATAATCACTGCATTAGTAACTCATTTAATCTCTGCTACAATTCTGTAAGGTAGGTACTAACAGGACCCTCATTTACAGATGAGGACACGATGGCAGGTTGTAAGGATTTGAACACAGGCAGTTTGGCTTCAGGATACGATAAGGAATGGGAACCAGGAGAGGAAGTGACTTGCCCAAGTCACACAGTGAGAAATGAGAAGAGAACTCAGGCCTCCCCAATGGCCAAATCTGCATTCTTCCATCTTGCCTGCTATATGCTTCCAGAAGTTCCTACTTCTGGATCAGGCAACTGTCTCTTGAAGTTCCCTTATAAAATATAATAGAGACTCTGTGCTTCTTGGTGGTAGGTCCAGGTCTCTATCTGACTATCCCTAGCGTTTGGCACATAATATGCACACAATCGATATTTATGGACTGGCTACATGAGCATGTAAATGTTTGGGATTTAGCCATTTGGTTACAACGATCTCATCCTAGAAAGGCTGCAACTTTCCAGCCATGTGACCTTGGGTTAAAATGAAAACTTTCTACACCTCAGTTTTCTCATCTGCAGAACAAATCTGAAAATAACTCCCTGTGGGCATTGTGAGGTTAAATGGAATGAAACCACAAGTGTCCTGTGACTAATACCTCATACGCCAATGTCAGCAGAAGTCACCCTCTTTATGAACTTTGCCATTTTTGAGTGTCAGGATGGCCCTCACTGAGTGGCCTGAGGGCAGCTGGGGGCCAGTCTACCTGAAAGGAGATGCTGGCTTTTCTTTGTCTCGCCAGGCACTCAAAGGGCAACACTGGTAATTGCGAGTTTGCGTGCTAATTTTGCGGTTTTCTGGACGTCTCTGCTCACTGAAGATCCAGCCATCAGCTGACTGCCCACAGCCCATCAGGGCACACAGGCCAGAGAGGAAGCTTGCCAAATCTGCACCTTGCTCTTCTGAACCTTCTTGCTTGAACTCTTTGTGTATGAAGAGAAGGCATGCTTCTGGGCAGCTGGGCAAGCCTTGGTCCTAGGGTGGGGGTGCAAGTGAGGTCACTCATTCCGCCCTGTAGTCCTTCTCACCCTTCAGCTTCCACCTCAGCTGACCTTTGTGCCTGGTAAACATCCATCTTGGTTTCCCTTCCCATGTGCCTGCAGTTGACTTTTTTGCAACCATTAAAAAAAAAAATCAGTGAGTGCAGGTGAAATGTATGGTGTCTCAACAGTGTTGAGATTAAGAGCAGAGGTTTGGGATAGACTAGCTGGGTTCACATCTTAGTCACTTACAAGTTACAAGACCCCAGGCAAGGATGGAGACTCTCTAAGAGCTAGTTTTCTCAACTTCATATGGGAGTAAAAAAGAAGTACCTACCTCTTGGTGATGCTGGGGAGACTAAGTGAGTGAATTCATGTAAAGAACTTTAGAATAATGCTGGGCACTAAGGAGGAACGCAAGACTGCACAAAACATTAGTGACTGCTGTTATCATTCTAGGTTATCTGCTCCCCCTGTGGTTGGTCAGGCTGCCTGAAAACTGCCACCACTGAATAGAAACAAAGGCTCCTGGTAACACAGCTGTAGGGTAGACTCTGGGCTTTCTCACACGACATGTCTAGCCTATGGGGCTGGGCTCCTCCTGGTCTTTGCTCCTGTCTCTGGGTGAGGAAGTACTGTGCACACGGACAGGTCAGGAGAGGTTATCGGCTTGAGATGCTATGCCTTCATGGTGGGTGAGAGAAGAAAGCTTGGTTGGAGTCTGGGGAATAAATAAGATTTAAAAAGTACTTTTAGGGCTAAAAGGCAGGATCTGTGTAAATACAAATAAATAGTAAATAAGTTAAAGGAGGTTGCCCTATTTTATTTAATGATTTACTAGCAGAGCCTGGGGATATTTCCCGAGGGAAGTAGGAGGAGATTCAGTCTTTGCTTCCAGCAGACATTGTCTGAAATTAAGGGGGTAGAGGTGTACTAAGTAGTGGACAGAAGCTCAGGTATCTTGGATTTTCCAGCAGCGACTTCCGGAGTTTTTCTTATGAGCACAAGCGTTTCTATAAGCAACATTCTACACGGAAGACCAACATGTGAGACATTGAAGAGTGGGGAACCAGAGACAGGGGTCGCGATGCTCTATTTTTCCTCTGTCCAAAACAGCAATGACAACAATGCCTTTGCAAGGTGACTGATGTAAGCTCTTTCACTGGTGGAGACTCTCAGAGTCCATCCTCCTGCCAAGGCCAGCACAGCAGGATGCCCGGTGGGGCCCAACCGTGAAAAGCTATGAGGCTATAAGATGGGGCGAAGGGTTGTCCACTTCCTATCAGATCTTCCTCGAGCATTTCAGGGGAACCCAACCCTCATTTAGCAGGACTCCTCCAAGCTTTGTCAAGGAGTCTTAGAGTCAACCCTAGAAAGGAGAGCTGTTTTGTCTACTGTTTAGAACTAGTGAGTATGAGGAGGAACCAGCCCAGTGACAGGATTTGCAGACAGCTGCAAGGAGCCTGAGACATTATTTACTCCAATCCTCCTCACTCTGCTTCTGATTAATTGAGGCCCAGAGAGGAGAGGTAGCTTTGAATGCTTGCTGCTAACGCAGCCCTGCTTGGGCCCAGAGCTAAGTTAGGTGGTGATGACATCATAAAAAGAGCTGCATTTTACTTGTTGCTGCTATTTATGATATCGGCTGCAAGACACCTTGACAGCCTGACCTGATATAATCGTCACATTTACTCTGTTTACTAGTATAGTGAGGACATTGCTATGTGTCCATCATACTATTGTTCTTCCCTGGATACAAAGGAGGCATTTTCCATTCCAACTTGCAGTAATTCGGGGGCCCGTATGACTAAGTTCTAGTTGAGAGGATGTGGGTCAATATTATACCTCTAACCAGTCTTGGCTGTAAGAGCCCCTGTTTAACCCTCCAATTTTTTCCTTCCCTGCCCTAGCAACCTCAGAGGTCATATGTTCCAAATAGGCAGCTGCAAGATAGAGAAAGGGTACCTTACTCACATCAGACTTAGCATAAGCAAGTCATACATTGCATTATAAACCACTGAGGTATGAGGGATGTTTGCTACTGCAGCAAATCTTGACCTGTTCTGGTCAGTGCATACAGGTTCTATTGTGATCCCATTTTACAGATTACGAAATTAAGGCCTAAGGAGGTAGAATAGCTACCAAATGAGAGGAGCCATGGTTCAGACCCAGGTAGGTCTGACACCATAGCTTGTACTCTCTGTCATATCATGACTGTGGGATAGATGGAGACAGTGGTGAGACGGAAACAGAGCAAAGAACTACAAGACATGGGCTTAGATGTGTAATGTGGACAGGCTTCTGTAGCTTTCTGAGTACTCTTTGCTGGCCTATGAACAAGAACGCCAGACATTTCCCATCATCTTTGGATGCTGACAAGAAGCTGAATGGTAGCGAGGAAAACAGCACTACCCTGCAGGCCGTGAGGTCTGGGTCCCACTGTCTATGATTCATTGTGGGTCCTTGGGCCTCAATGGGCCTCTCTCCCCTCTAGGGGTTTCTTCTTCATAATCTGTAATGGCAAAGGACTGGACCAGATAACCTGACCTACCTTACAGGGCTCTTGCAAGGGTCAAATAAGAGGTCATTAACTACAAGAGCTTGTAAACAGTATCAGGCATGGAAGAGGAAGAATCATGGTGAAATCTTTAGGAGCTGCAGAACTTCTGATTTGGTGCCTCGGTAATAGGAATAAATGATTCCTTCTGGATCACGTTAGACAAAATTTCGGAGGTTGCTACCAAGGAGCTGGCAGGCAACAACATGGGTGAGGATGAGGTCATATGGATCCTTTCAGCCATGGATGAATAGACTGTGGCTTAATCTTGTGGCTAATAGACTGTGGCTAACGCAAGAGAGATAGTGAACCCCTTGACTCCTTCCCTCTCTCCCTTTCTTTCCCCCTCCTCTGCTTAAATATTGTCTTTCAGCCTGGCCTTTCCTGCCACCCCGTGTCATGCAGCTCCCTCTTACGCCCCCTTAGCCTACTTTATTTTCTTCCTAAAACTCAGCGGCCTCTCCTTGACAATGCTGCAGACTGTCTATTGTCCCACTGAACTGTGAGCTTCATGAGAGCAGGTGCTGGGCTGATCTGTTCATGGTAGCAACCTCACTTCTGGAAGGGTGGCTGACACTCAACAAATGTTTGAAGAATAAGTTTAAGGAACCACTGATTCATCTTACAAATAGTTACTCTCTTGTTATTGGTTACTCCTCTTGTGAGATGTGTCCAAGGGAGTGAGAGAGTTCCCAGAAGAGCGGAACTTGAAGGGGTTTTCAGGCTTAGGTACTCCAAGCACACTGCTTGTCAGACAGCAACTAGGCACGCTAGAGAGAGCTAGAACTTAGCGCAGAGGGGAAACCCCAACAGTCCCAGCTTGGATTTGACATTTGACATTGGGAGGCCCTTCTGAAGTTGGAAGCAGGCTGCTGTGACTGAGTTCCCAAACTCAGGTATCTTCCGTGCTGTGTATTGAGAAGACTGGATTTTGAGAAGAGAGTGCACAGCTTGGTCCACTGTCTTCACTGAAGTTCTGGTGCGACAGAGACGTGGCCTCCATAGGCAGGGGCCATGACTGATTCACGTTCTGTGGCCCCAGTAGCAAACAAAGAACCACCCTGGATGGTCAGTCGATGTTGAAGAAGTGCATGGAGCTGAAAATTTTCCTTCATTTCTGCATCTCTATGTTTGGACTCCTAAATTTTCACTATTTCTTTTTTTTTTCTTTTTAAAGTTTATTTATTTATTTTGAAAGAGACAGAGAGAGTGCAAGTGGGGAAGGGGCTGAGAGAGAGGGAGAATCTCAAGCAGGTTCTGCAATGTGGGGCTCAAATTCACGAAACCGTGAGATTATGACCTGAACCGAAATCAAGAGTAGGACACTCAACCGACTGTGCCATCCTGGCAATTTTCACCATCTATTTCTAATGTCATACTCCCCTATTTCTGCTTACCATACACAATCATCTTAAATTTCCCCCTTCCTCCATTTCTCCCATTTTACTAATAATTCACATCTTATACACCTTTTCTCTGTAAAAACCCTGTTCCTGCTTAGAACAAATCTCTTTCTCCTCCTCCTCCCCCTCCTCCTCCTCCTTCTTTTTGTTTGAGAGACAGAAAGTGTGTGCACATGTGTGCAAGGGAGGGGCCAAGGGAGAGGGAGAGTGAATCTTAAGCAGGCCCCATGCACAGAGAGGAGCCCGATGTGGGGCTTGATCTCATGACAGTGAGATCATGACCTGTGCCGATCATGATCGGAGCCAAAATCAAGAGCCAGATGCTTAACCAACTGAGCCACCTAGGTGCCCTGATTCTTGCCTCTTGTTCAGGCATTTGGTTTTTCGAGGGCAGACACTCTGCATCATTCATCACTTTATCCTCAAAGCCTCACACAGTGTCTGGAACCAAGCATGCTGTGGCGGCTGCTGCTGAGAAAGATGGTGATGATAGCACCTATTTTTATTGAGCACTCATTCAGTGTCAGAAACTGTGCAATATTTTACATGATTCGTTTTACTTATATCCCTGAGTTGGTGGAACTATGGACCCATATTACAGATGGCAAAATGTAAATCAACTAGTAGGGCTCAGAACTCAAAAGTCATAATAGTCACTCAACTAAATGTTGACTGAATGGGAAGGATGCAGCAGTTGCAATTCCTTCCTCTGCCCTCTATGTCTGTGTGTGTGTGTGTGTGTGTGTGTGTGTGTGTGCGTGTGTGTGTGTGCATTTTCTTCCTTTCTTTCTTGAGTACCTTCCCAGAGCCTGAAAGTACACATGTGTGTGAAAATGAGCCATGCAAGAAAAAGTCACCATTATACCCAACAGGCCTTTGGGGCTGATGAAATGAGAGTTTCTGTGGGGTTTCTATCTCTGCCTCTTGGAAAATTCATGACTTAGCAGCATCCCCGGCCTCCCTCAGACACAGGAGGCACACGGACTCTCCACCCCACCCCCCAGCAGCAATTATGAAACCCACTTGAGTTGCAAATTAATATGCAATTATGATTTTGGCAACTGCTCCAAGGAAACCCGAAAGGGCTTAATTGAGTGGCACTTTCCCATGTTCCCATCCCCAGACAAATGGGACAAAACACTTCAGATGTGCTCTGGCCCCAGACAGCAGAGGAGAGGGTATTGTGACCTCAGGGGGACCAGGGTGCTGACATCTGAGGTGTCGAGATGGGGATTCAACATGACAAGCACTTGTTATTGGGGTTTGCTAAGTTTCAGGGGGAACTTACACCGTTAGGGAACTCACTATGGAGAGAAGGAAATAGGAAAAAAAATAAACCAGCACTATAATTAAAATAAAATGTCGTAAGTCTTCCTAGGTGGGATTCTTCGGAACCCAGTCAAGGGTTGGGGATTCAGCCTCTATGGGAGAAAGCGGAGAAAGCCAGAACCAGGGTTGGAGCCCCATAGTTTAGCTTGAGCTGTGCAGCATAAAGGGCAGGGGCAAGATCCAGGGGTGAGATTTTAGGGAGGCAGCTTCTGGCTTGATCCAAGCAAGCAATATTATCAAGAATCTCCTGCCTCCACCATCTACAATGAGAATGTCCAGGTCAATTACAAATTTAAATGAAAAAAAAAAAAACCCAAAAACAAAAAAACCCACAAAAGTTAGCAGAGTATTTGTATAACCTTGGGAACTAGGGAAACCTTCCTAAACAAGACAGGAAATTTAGAAGCCTGAAAGGAAAAGATAAATATATTTGGGTATATCAGGATTTAAAATTTGTGCATGTCAAGGTACCATAAACAAAGGCCAAAATCCCAAACAAAGTGAAATAAATGATACTTTGGGAAAATATTTGCAATGCATATGAAATAAGATTATGGGGACGTAGGTAAATGTGTCTCTACATAAAGTGCTTTCACAAATTAACAGGAGAAAGTCAAGCAAATTTAAAAAAATGGGCCACAGATTTTGCAGAGGCAATTCATGGAGGAGAACATGGAGACGGCAAATGAACATGTGAAAAGACCCCCCACCAGACTAGTACCCAGGGAAATAGAAATTGCAGCGACAGTGAGATTCCACTTTTCACTATCTACATGGACAAACACTGGAAACAACAATGATATCTATTTCTACAGAGGCTGGCTGGGCAACAGGTGGTCTCACACCCCTGCAGGGAGGAAGCTTCAGGGATGGTTTCAGAATGTTACCTGACAGTGTCTTTTGAAATTAATATGACACATACCATTTGACCTCCGATTTGGAAATGTATCCTACACTTAAAAATATTGGTATGTAAGGATGCATTTCTAGAGATTTTTTATTTATTTAGTTATTTTTTTTGCAGCAAAACGATACAAAACAGTAAGGAAGGAAACTTGGAAACGATGTGAATGCACATTAATGTGAGGATAGAGGATAAATAGTAGTGCATTTATACTATGGAATATTGTGCAGTTATGTTCCAGAAGCTAGCTTTACATCCTTTTATAAATTTTGACCCGGGGCACTCTCCCAAGGTACTGCTAAATGAAAAAAGCAAGCATAATGAATATATTATAATTTTGAGGGTAAAAACAAACAGCAACCATGCTATTTGGGCACGTGTGAATATTTTTTATGGGCTTGGAGCAAAGTGTTGCAAAGTGTGTGCAGTAGGGGATCTATAGATGTTTACTTGTTCATCTTTAGTTAGAATGCACATACACTGCTTTTGCAATTAAAAACAAACAAACAAACAAGCAAACAAACAAACCCAAGAATGGGAATACAAAGAGAAGCACTGAGAACAAATGAACACATTATAACAGTTATCAAACAGACCCAGGGGATGGGCCAGCCACCACAGATAGAGTGCTGGAAAGGGGACAGCTGATGCCACGTTGTGTTGGGAGTCCTGCTTTGAGTAAGGGTTTTCGTTCAAGATGTTTGAATTTCCCTGTAGCTCTAAGAATCTTTGGTCAGGTTAGAGGAAGCCCAGGGCAGGGCAGGGCACGGCACAGCAGTGAAGGGGAGAGTCTCAAGGTGGGAATGGCCCAGGCTGAGGTGCCCCACAGCGGGGCATGAGGGTGAGGCTACAGACTGTGGTCTTTTATGAGCATGTGGTGGCTGGTGGCCTTTCAAGGAGCAGCTTCCGAAGGTCTGTAGCTGCAGAAACCGGACTGTGGGGGACACAGAAGTGAGGGGGTGAGAGGGAAAGAGTGTTCTTCAGTGTGTCAGCGAGCTCTGGGCGGAAAGGGAGGTAAGAGACGGTAGCAAGACAGAGAGAAGGTTCAGGCACGGATAGTCCTGAGCATGTTCACGGGAAGGCAACCAGTGTGAGCAGATAATCTATTCAGTGAGAACTACTGAGGGGTGGGGGGTGGGTTACTGCGCACAGTGAGAGGGTGCTTATCTCTGGCTTGGGGATGAAGCCCTTGCTTTCTAAAACAGAAGGGTGGGAAAAGGTCAAAAAGAAGGACAGAGTTTTTGGAAACAGGCAGATCCCGGTTTGGAATCCAGGTTACTGGCTCTGTGGTCTCACCTGTCCAAGTCTTAGTTCCATGTATTAAATGAAGATACTTAATGCCTACTTCTCTGACTTGCTGTATTAGAAAAAAAAAAAAATACACATAGTGGCAGGCCCATCCTTGGCGCTGAATAAATGACAACTGCCATCGTTGCTTAAGGAGGCAGCCCAGCGTGGAGGCAAGGAGGTGCCCTGTGGGGTCAGACAGAGCCGGATGGAATGGAATCTAGGCTTGGACACTCACTGGCTGGTGAGCACGAAGAGCTTAGGGGAGGCTGGTTTCCTCACCTAAGGTTAGGGCTATGAATGGAGGGTTGTTGTGAGGTTCAGAGATAATGTTTGGCAAGTACCACGCCTGCAACAAAAAAGGTGCTCAGAGTTTAGAGGCTGTTACTGTTTATTTTTCTCATCATCCTTTTCATAGGGCTGAGGTCATAGGATGACAGTTTTTTTTTTTTTAATTTTTTTTTCAACGTTTATTTATTTTGGGGACAGAGAGAGACAGAGCATGAACGGGGGAGGGGCAGAGAGAGAGGGAGACACAGAATCGGAAACAGGCTCCAGGCTCCGAGCCATCAGCCCAGAGCCTGACGCGGGGCTCGAAATCACGGACCGCGAGATCGTGACCTGGCTGAAGTCGGATGCTTAACCGACTGCGCCACGCAGGCGCCCCGGATGACAGTTTTTGTAACACATTAGGAACAGCCTGAGAAATTCATAAACAGTTGTCCGGTGGCAGAGAGACCTGTTAACAAGGTGTGCTCCTGGCTCCCTGGACGGGGGGTGGGGGAGTGGGAGGGTCAGGGGTGTGGGCACAGAAGGTGAGAGTCCAGGGTAGTGAAGGGGAGGAGGGTAAGTCTGTTGCTCCCTTTTGATCACTCCCCCCTCCCCCCACTCCCACCCCTCTTTCCTGTAACTAAACTTCTATTTGAGCATTTCTGTCTTGTAAAGATTTCTGTGCATATTTGTGGTATTATATGGGACTAGCAGGAGACAGGGATCTGGGTGGACCTGTCATTTTGATCACTTGCTTGCCGGATGATAATGAGCAAGGGGTTTTATGAGCTTCAGATTCCTATCTGCGAGAGGTCTAATGATTCCCACGTCAAGATGAAATAGGCAGGATTTGTTACCGACCTGGGCATAGACTAGATGCTCAGTAAATACAAAGTTTGTTTCCCTTGGCTGCTAATGAGGGCCCTTGTCTCATCTGCCTCTGATTCTTCACAGCCTCCTAGGAGGCCTGGCCCAAAGAACAAGAATTCATAAGTAAACGAACAAACGCATGGACAAGTGAACCAATGAACACTTGTGAAAACAATGTCGAAAGGAATAAACCCTGCAGATATGGGTCCATGGCACGTCACAGAGCTGTGTGGTTCTGGTCTCAGGAAGTACGGTACCTAAGAGACTTTCCTTCCTGTTCTCAGAGACAGTGAAAGATGATAAATTATTTTATGGCCGGCAGTAATTAGACAAGAGGGCTGTTGCAGTCTCTCTCTCTTTCAGCTCTCTGGGAATGTTTATGGGGCTCAGAGGGCAGCCATTTCCTACTGCCCCTGTATCTGTGCTGGTACCTGTATTCCCAGGCCTCACGGGCCCGGCGTTGGAGGTCAAGGCCACTGCCTGCCTCTACAGGCCCCAGGCCCGCTGGCTGACTGGAGCAAGGTGCTGGGGTCCCACACAAATGAGGGGATTCATTAGCTGTGTGAGTTTTGCCAGTTCCCATCCTCCTTCTGGTTCTCAACTCTCCTATCAAACGGGAAGTTCATGTTAAACAACCTGTAAGGCTCTCTCCACTCAGAAACTCAGGTCTGTATCAATCTTTTTGAAGCAAGTATTTGGCTTGATTTTAAATTCAGAAATGCCCAAAAGAGAGAGTGCCTGCATAGGTTTTTTTCCGGAGGTCCTTTTCTGGAGCCCTGGGAAGCTTCTGGATGCTGCGCTGACCTGAATAGGCTGCATTGGTGATTAAGACTGCACGTGCCCGAGCAAATTTTAAAAGGAATCACTGTGGTCTGCCAGTCTAGAGCTCATGCCCTGATGTGTCCTGTGCCAAGCGTGGCCCACAGAAGGGTTTTGTTTGGTGGTCATCATTCTCGAATGTTTTAAAATCTCTTATTGTCTTACAATATATCCTGATTTACTGATTCTTACTGCCAGCCGGCTACTTGGGGAGTTTGAGTTTGTGGCTCCTAAAGTCAAGTCTTTTCATCAGATACGTGAGTCATCCACTCAGAAGGAGGGAAGGTGACCTGTCCAAGACCTCTCAGCTGGGACTTCAATAAGAAGCCATGACTCTCAGGGAGCCTGGGTGGCTCAGCTGCGTAAGCGTCCAGCTTTTGACTTCTGCTCAGGTCAAGATCTCGTGGTTCATGGGTTCAAGCCCTATGTCGGGCTCTCTGCTGGCAGTGCAAAGCCTTCTTGGGATTCTTTCTCCTTCCCTCCCTGCCTTTTCCCTATTCATGTGCTCTGTCTCCGTCTCTGTCTCTTCTCTCTCAAAATAAAGAAAGGAACTTCAAAAAAATTTTAACAGAAGCAGCTCTGACTCTCAACCCAGAGCCTTTTCCTCCAGAGCAGTCTAGAGATATGGCTCAAGGACGTGTGCTACGGGGTCAAGAAGGTTTCTGGCATAAAGCTTATACCCTGGGGGCTGTCAGTGGATTTCCCTGAAGTAGATTTGAATAGCGACAACAGAGAATTCAGACAAAAGACGTGTCTCAAATGGTATTGGCCTCAGTTTTCTCATCTACAAAAACTGGGATAATCCTATTCTGCTCCCTACCTTGAACAGTTTTGAAGGCTTTAAAGTGAAATGGTGCCTGGTAAGGAGCCTACAGGTATTCAGGATATAGGGGCCTTTTTCCTGGGAACTTCCTGAATATGGCTGACTGGGCCTTCCCCTCTGAACCATTCGAATTGTAAAACTCACATACATTCTTGGTTCCAGGAACATGCAAAGGTGGGGAAGGTGGGGATTTATATGAAAATGCAACCTGAGCACTTTGAGCTCTCTACCAAGGACAGACTTGGGGGTGCCAAGGCACGAGCCCCCACGGCAACCTCAAAACCCACCCTCCATCCTTGTGGCACCCATGCCTGAGACTGCCTCCTGCTAGGACAGACCATGGGCTTGACCCAATTTCCCTGCATTTGCATTCTGCGGAAAAGCATTTACTTTAACAGTCTTACCCTCTCTCGGCTGAGATGCATTTTCCTTTCCTGAAAATAGCCAGTGCAGATACATCACGTTTCTGACAACACATTCTCTCACCCAACAGATTGGAATGATCATTTAAAAGCTCTGAGTGAAAGCTCAAGCCTCTGATTGATCCGATAATATTGTCTCATTCCCATTTTAAGCTACCTGTACTTTAAATTGCATATAAAAATACAGCCGATGCAATATTAATACACTAATGAATAATACACTAACAATTTGAAGCGTGCCAACCCACCCAAGGATTTTTCATCCCCTGCATGTTTCATCACAGACACTTGGTATATACTGAATAATCGTTAGGGTGATGAAAATGATAATAACGATGAAATAAATATAGAGGAGTTTTACAGTGGTGGGGAAAAACATGAAAGGTAATTCTCAATTATAAGTGAGGAATGGATGCCTGTGATTCAGGGACGGGCCCTTGCTTTTGATGTATCACGGGCCAGGGCAGCTGCGGCTGTGGCGAATGTCTATTACACAGCCTCATCTGCCTAGCGCTGTTAGAGTTGGTGCGCTGCACACACGTGTAACTTCCTGACATCAGATGCCGAATGGCGTGAGCCAAAGGACGTGGACTTCGGAGACAGCTGGCCCTGAATTCAAATGCTGGGGCAGCCACTTCATTGTCTTGAGAACTCTTTCAGCCTTTGGTTTCCGGTCTGAAAACCGGGGTGCTGACGACTCCACAGGATTATGGCGACGATGAAATCAGATCATACAGATGAAAAAGCCTGGACCAGGGCCTGATACCTGGGAGGTGCTCAGCAAACTGTTGCCTGCCCCAAAGCACAGCAGGTGGTACCTGTAGAGACTCCATACGTACTAGTCGCTTTTCACTTACACCTGAAGCTTGAACTATGAGGTGGCTGGTTGACAATTCCAGAGGCCTTTTCTTCTCATCGGCGAACTTGAGAGTACATCTCAGACTATTGGGATTCAGGGATCGCTGATCTCTAAATAGAGGGGTGTTATGGTGCATCTCATCCAAATATGGATGTGGAAGCATGGAAGGTATGCCAAATACTCTACCCGGAAGTGACCCGGTTTACAAGCATTTATAAACTTTCTTTGAACCATGAAGTAGATGAAAAAAAAAAAAACACATATCATTTTGTGATAAGTACTTTAAATGGGATTTGTTTTGTCAAGAGTTGTAAATGTTTTTAAGATAAAAAATAAACCCATTTATTCATTCATGAATTCATTCATTCATGAATTCATTCACTCATTCATCCTTCCTTTACTGAGTGTTGACACTGGATTAGTCACCATATTGTCAACATTGGAAGTATAAAGGCAGAATTCAAGAAGGATGACAAGCCCATACACTGTTAAGGGCAGTTAATTCTGACACCTGTGGTCAGGGACTCCTTGAGGGAAGCGGATCCAAGGTAAAGAAGGTAGGGGAGTGTGTTCAAGCTTATGGCATAGTGTTAGAACCGAGAAAAGTATATGGTTCTGCAAGGGTTTTGGAGAATGGCAAGTGATGATGCAGTGGCAGGGTGACGGACGTGATGTGCCGTGTGCATGTGTATGCATGAGCTGGGTACGATTCTGATCTGCTGAGTCTTCGGCTGTGGAGCGTGTTCCAATGCACTTTGCAAAGCACTCGCCCATAGAGTCTCATCGGGGCATCATAACAACCTGCAGGCTGTGCATGGTTGTCCCCATTTCACCTCTGAAGAAACTGAGATCCAGAGAGGTGATGATTAGTCAGTGCCATTCTGGGAATTCTGTCCCACCTTTCCAGCTTAAAGGCTGTGTTTGAGTTCCCCCAAATCCCAAGGTCCTGTTTTAGAGAGGATGCAGAAGAGATAAAACAATACCTTGTACCCAAGAAACTAGTTGTGCCAGTAAGACTTAGATGTCAACAGAAGCTTTAAGATTTTGGTCAAGATGTGATCAGTCCCAGCCTGGAGGCAGGTGAACTGCCAAGTTCACGGCTAGGGTAAAGTTTAAACGAGGGGGTGCTTTTTGAATTAGGTCTTGAAATATCGATAGGGCTTTGGTGGGCTGAGAAGAGGGGGTGCTAGAGAGCCTGGAATACATGCCCCTGATTATGAGGAAGACGCTGAGTCAGGGCAGGAGTAGAAAAGCCTGGAAACGCGTTTCAAACCTGGTTGCAGGACCCCAGGAATTTTGTGGCACTTCCTATTCTGACTAAATGTGATGCCTTAGTTAGGCAAGGCTTTTTGACCTTCTTTATTTAATCCTTTTTCCCCCATTGGTCAAGAATGGTCTGAGGGACTATCATAAGGTTAAGTCTGACAGTATGGATAAAACAATCAGGAGTCACTGATGGGAAGGCACTCTGTCAATCTGGGGAATAATACTCTAATGAATAATAGCAACATGGCCCAGAGCAATAGGTCATCACGGCAGGGGAGAGGGAATGAACTTCACTTTCACTTCTCCAACAGGTAGTGGACATCAGGGATTCTCCCCAGCCCTCCCTGGAACTCAGCTCCCAACTCCTTAAACTGTCACTCTTTAAGACTTCAGCAGTCTATGGAGAGTTCTGGATGACATGATTTAAATAGACCACATTTTTGACCAAACCAATTAAAAAGTAGATATGCTACTATTTGTGCTGTATAATGCAGGTGATGCCATTGTGCCTCCCTGGATCTCAGTTTCCCAACTGATAAACGAGGGAGTAGGTGTAGATGTTCTCTAAGGTTGTCTTCAGATACAATATCCCATGGTAATGGAGAATGACAATTCATCCAGGGTTGCTTGCCTGTGTGCAGTCAACAATTCTCAAAATGTTGTTCCATGGGATGCTACTAGGTATGAAGCAAAAGTCAAAATAAAACACAAACCAGATAACAGGAACAAAGAACACAGTGAGGGGGCGGGAGTCTATGGACAAACTAGATTATACATAATCAGACAGGGTTCTTTACTAAAAGGCTTCAGGGAGTTGAAGTGCATTGAGAATCTTCAGGCAGATGAGATATAGAACTTTTCCAAAACCTATTTGTCCACATAATCATTTTCTCCCAGAGCTAGCGTTCAGCAGATCATCCTTGGAGAAATGCTACACTAGGTTTGGCCTTATGGGTTCAAGCCCTCGGCCACTGTTTCTGAGGCACAGGACCAAGGGTATCTGGGACCGGTGGGGACCCATGTTTTAAGTCCAGTTCTATCCTCTCTGCTACCGTGTGACCCTGGGCAAGTCATTGCCTCTCTTTCCTCATCTAATTAAAATTAGATGATATGATCTCTGAGGGCTCTTCTGGTTCTAATATTTTACAGATATGAAACTTTGGGTAGCTTATTCATTCATTCTTCCATTCAGTCGGCAAACATGTGTAGAACATAGGCTATGTGCTCACAGCTGGAGGCAGACATTAAAAAATGTATCCAGTACCTGGCTTTGAGGAAATTCCAGGCCAGGGGGATTGATGTACACATGCACAGGCAGTAAGAGTCTAGTGATTAGTGCTTGTGTCCAAGCAGGGCCCAGAGATGGCTTCTCACCAACCTGGGGAAGGGATAGTTAGAAAAGGCTTTATGGAGACAATGACACTTAACAGATGAATAGGAATTAACCTGGTGGTAAAAGGAACTCTGGATGAAGGAGCATCATGGATAAAAGGATGAAAGGAAGACCAAATGCAACGCATTCTGGGCACAGCGACAGCAACAGCATCCTCAGCAACAAAAGCAATGATAAAAACGAAAACAACAAGTATGATGTTTTGAGCGAATACTGTCAGGCCAGAGCTGAATGCTTGCATTCATTAACCTCCAATTCCTACAGCGCTATAAAGTAGATATTATTATCCTGATTTTACAGTTGAGGCAAGAACAGGCAATTCATTATGCTACATGGGGATTTCCCCCTGAAGATGTCTAACCTTCAGCTGATCCCAACTGATCTATCCACTTCATTTATTACTCATGTCACTTTCGGTCCAAGATTGATTTTTTCCTTTCATTTAAGTTACTTCTGACAGCTTCTCACTAACTCCAGTGAGGACATGAGAAGCAAACGCCTTCCCATACTAGCTGAGGCAAAACGTTAGGATGCGTGAGGATCATGATGTATTTCTAACCAAAAATGAGTGATTCGCAGATTTTCAAGCAACACTTCTTCCCTCTATTGGATGGGTCATTGTGACGAAGCTTAATTAATTTAGTTGTCCTCCCTGAAGGAAAGGCTTGGACATTTTTTATATTAGTGCATTCATTTATCAGTCATTTACTGAAAACCTATCCCAGGCCAGACACTAAATAAGATACTCTGGGGATTACCTCAAATCCCTCAAGATTCAGTATAGGGGATACCTCTTCCAAGAAGTATTTCTGGCCCTCACTCTTGCAAAAAGCGGAGGTCAGATGACTTTTTCTGCACTCTGAGACTGCCCTGGATCTCACTTGATCATATTAATCACATTTATTCAGGGGTGGGCATCTGAGCCAATTCTTGTCAAAATATGAGCCCTAGGTCTTGGCATGAAGGGTGCTGGAGGGGACCTTGGCTTCTACTGGTCAGAAAGAAGGATGTGAGGCTTGAGGCTTCTGCAACCAATTGGCTGTATGAGGGAAGCAGGTGGATCATGGAGCCAACCCAGAGGGAGTAGATCCGAGAAACTGCCCTGCCCCAAGCTAAGGGCCAGTGTGGTTTCCTTTATTGCTAACAGTGATGTGAGTTGGAGTTATTAGTCCTGTGTAACAGAGTTACAAGTGATACAGCATGGATCCATGACATTATGGGGGAAGGGAATTCTGGAGAAAATGCTGAGAGAATTTAGAAGCGAGTGATCACTTCAATAAACAGCTCAGGAAACAGGTGGAAATGTTTGAATCGGGCCTTGAGAGGTAAACAGGATTTGCCCACCAATGTAGGCAAAGCGGTTCCAGAAGAGGACACTGTAAGAGCCAAGTTACGAGGCCCAAAGCACAGGGAACATTTGGGAATAAATATTTGGCTGGAGACTGAGATCCATCACAGGTGGTGGCAAGAAAGAAGCAAGGACAGGGGGGCAGGGGCTGGCTCCCAAAAGGCTGCGAGTGGCAGGCATTGCAGATGGGTTCTGCAGCAAATCCGAATTTCTCTTCCCGAGAGGGATGACGTGAAGTGATCCTGGCTTACTGCATGCCTACCAACTTGTATGCTAGGACCCAGAGAGAATCCTGAGTCCACTCCAAACTTCTGGGATTAGAGGCAGAACCCTGCCATCTGCTTTACGACAGATACCTGTCCTTATCTCCTTCGTGGCGCCCCGTGCAGATTTTTTACTGCCTTTTGGTAAGGAAAGGGAAGGAAGAAGTCAACAGAGAGGCACCCGTCAAAAGCCCCCTTTGAATCCACAGATCCCAAGACGACAACTGCATCCCAAAGACTCACTGCCTCACAATGGAAGTGAACCAAATGGAAGGAGACAAGGAGGAAAGAACCAGAAAAATAGATCCTTTTCACTTGTCAGGGCCAAAAAGAATGAATGGGGCCTTAGGAATAGACATTTCCAGACTGGCAGTCAGGGCCATCCTTGGAATTCCAGATCTTCCTGAGGCAGAGAACAGGTGTTCATCTCCCACTCGTTCTGCTGCCTGGACCAAAGCAGGGCTTTCAGGCGGTTTCTACACAGTTCATGATTCAGTGAGAATTCAGGCAAAACAAGCCTTTTGTATAGGGCCAGTGTCACAGGCATGTGATCTAGTCAGCTGCATAGGGACCCGTGCTTACAAGGGCCCGAAGCTTGGTATAATGCTGTGCTGTTACCATCTTGCAATTCTTAGCACTTTTTGAACTAAAAGGCCTTGTATTTTCACTTTGGATTGGGGCTTGCAAATTTTATAGCCTATTCTGCTTCTATGTGTCTGAGAACGGAAGAAAACCTCAAGGGTCATGTCAGTTAATGAGATTCAGCTCCTTTCCTTTGGCCATGCTGGGTGGCAGGAGCTTGCTTTCCCTGGTAGGTCCTGACACTCCCAGCTCCTGACCAGCCTCTTCCTTTTATCTTATTCTCCCTCCTTTCAAAAATGCAGCCTCTACCTCTGCGAGCCTGAATCCTCCCCACCTCTCAGGAGTAGGTAGAAACGGCACATTTCTCCCTCACATCTTCCCTGATTCTTCCTGTAAAATGTATTTCCTCTTTTTCTGTCATCTTACAATGAACTTTGTCACTTTTGCATTGTATTACAGCTACTTTTGCCATGTGGGACGGAGCTGGCGTAAGCTTTTAGGAAGAAAGACTTCGATTCAAATGCACGACCTTGGACGTTTCAAACTCTCTGAGCCCCAGGATCTTCATTCAGGGTTACTTAAGACAGCGAGCTACAACGAGGGGACCGTATTTCTGGTCTGCCCAGGATGGTGCTGGTCTATGCCAATACCCAAATGTAATTATTAATAGTGCCCCCTTTAATTGCAAAGAGCTTTGGTTTGAATGAAAAGCTATATAGCTCCCTGGTTTCACCTTTAAAAGTGCTCAGCAAGGCATCTGACATATAATAGATACTTAAGATACGTTTGCTGAATCAGATGCTTAAAAAAAAACCCCTCCCTTTGATGTGTGTGTTAGCATTTTTGTATCTCTACCAAACTTTACAGATAGTATTAATGACAAACCATGCAGAAACTAAAAACAAAAAACCCCACCAAAAAACAGAAAACAACTCCCCCCCCCCAGCCAAAACACCAGATGAAGGGGAAAATGACAAAACCACCTCATGTCTCTGATTTTCCAAGGGCTGTGATGAAGGCTTATATGCCATTTACAAAGCTTCATGGGAGGGAGGAGGGGGTCATCTGATCTTTTGTTTCATCTCCATTCTGGCATCTACAGGTGCTTATCAGCCAGGGCAACAGCAGCAGCAGGACTCTGGATTGCTTTTTAAAAAATAAATTTAGGATTTATTTATATTTATGCTGAATAGAGCAATACTGATGCAGGCCATGACTTCTCCATCTCCTGTGAGGAAGAAGTGGAGTCTGGGAAGGGGTCCCCTCTTTGTCCAACTCTGAGTCATTTAGTGAGCACCTAGTATGCAGCAAATGCCAAGGCCCACTCTTTATATTGGCTACAGTGGGGTCAGTATCCCTTTGCAATTGCTTCTGGGGCAAGTGGCTTCATGAAATTTTGCTTCAGCTGGCACATGTCCCTCCCCTGCAGTCCAGGGAACATCTGAACTGTGGAGCTGGTTGGCACAGCCTGCCCAACTCTCTGGCCAAACACCTCACAAGGCCCCGGGATAACAGAGATGTATCAGAAAACTTGGGAAGCAGGGCATTTTGATCTTGTTGTTTGGCCCAGTACACTTTGCCCATATAGTTTTCAGGTTTTGCTTCGTTTTACTTTATTATGTTTTTATTTTTCAAAGTAAAAGTTGTATACATTTAAGGTATGCAACAGGATGATGTGATATGCATATTACATAGCGAGATCATTACTACAGTCAAGCTAATTAACATATCTATGTCATCATATAGTTATTTTCTTTTTGTGTGTGTGGTGAGAGCACTTAAAATCTACTCTCACAGTGGGGCACCTGGGTGGCTCAGTCGGTTGAGTGTCTGACTTCGGCTCAGGTCATGATCTCACGGTCTGTGAGTTGGAGCCCCTCGTCGGGCTCGGTGCTGACAGAGCAGAGCCTGGAGCCTGCTTCAGATTCTGTGTCTCCCTCTCTCTCTGCCCATTCTCTGCTCATGCTCTGTCTCTCTCTGTCTCAAAAATAAACATTAAAAATTTTTTTAAAAAAATTTTCTACTCTCTTAGTAAATTTTCAGTATGCAGTACAGTATTATTAACTATAGTCATTAGGTGTACATTAGATCGTGAGACTTACCCACCCTAAAGAACTCTGTGCCCTTCGACCAATGTCTCCCATTTCCCCCACCTCCCTGCCCCTGGTAAGCACCGTTCAAGTCTTTGTTTCTATGTATTTGACTTCATTAGATTCCACATATAAGTGAGATCATGAATTTTTTTTTCTTTCTGTGCCTGACTGATTTCACCTAATATAATGTCCTTCAGATTTATCCATATTGTTGCAAATGACAGCATCTTTTAAAAAGCTGAATAATATGGCATTATATGTGTGTATGTGTATGTATACGTATATATACATCTCTCTCGATTTACATATCACAATTTCTTATCCGTTCATCTGTTGATGGACACTTAAGTTTTTTCCATGTCTTGGCTATTGTAAGTAATGCTGCAATTAACATGGTGGGTGCATATCTTTTTGAGTACTGACTTCATTTCCTTCGGTTATATATCCAGAAGCGGGATTGCTAGATCATACGGTAGTTCCTTTTATTTATTTATTTTTTTCAGTTTTTTTGAGGAACCTCCATACTGTTTTCCACAGTGGCTGCACCAACTTACACTCCCAACAAAAGTGCACAAGGTTTCCCTTTTCTTTACATCCTTGCCAATACTTGTTTTTATCTTTTTGATAACAGCCATCCTAACAGGTATGAGGGGTATCTCACTATGCTTTTGCTTTGCGTTTCCCTGATGATTAGTGATGCTGCATACCTTTCATGTACCTGTTGGCCATTTGTGTGTCTTTTAGGTCCTTTGCCCATTTTTAAATTGTGGTTTTTTGTTTTGTTTTGTTTTTTTTTTGCTATTGAACTGTATAAGCTCCTTGGATGTTAACCCCCTATCAGATACATGTGTTCTCCCAATCCACAGGTTGCTTATTTATTTTGTTGATTGTTTCCCTCACTGTTTTAATTTTATTTTGTTAGTTTCATGTAGTCCCACTTGTTCATTTTTGCTTTTGTTGCCTGAGCTTTTGGTGTCATATCCAAAATATCATTGCCAACGTCAACACGAAGAGCTTTCCCTCTATGTCTTCTTTTCAGAGTTTTGTGGTTTTAGGTCTTAAAGTTTAATCCATTTTGAGTTGATTTTTGTGTATGCTGTAAGATAAGAGTTCCAATTTCATTCTTTTGCCTGTGGATACCCAGTTTTCCCGGCCCCATTTATTGAAGACACTACCTGTTCCCCATTCTGTATTCTTGGCACATGTAGTAAGTGGATGGGATACAATGGTTGTATAAAGAATACAGTGGTGGCGGGCAGGGGGCTGCCTAGACATTAGCATGATCCTGAAATGACTGACGGGTATTAATACCTTAAATTTTTTTTAATGTTTATTTATTTTTGAGAGAGAGTGAGACAAAGCGTGAGCGGGGGAGGGCCAGAGAGAGGGAGACACAGAATCTGAAGCAGGCTCCAGGCTCTGAGCTGTCAGCACAGAGCCCGACGCGGGGCTCGAACCACGAACTGTGAGAACATGACCAAACATGACCTGAGCCGAAGTCGGATGCCTAACCGACTGAGCCACCCAGGCGCCGCTGACAGGTATTATACTTTAAAAATTTACTAAAAAGCAAACAAATTTATTATTTTTAAAACTAGTTCCTAATGAATATTAATGGGAAAGGATCGACTTTAAATAGAAGTGATGGCCGTCAAAGCTGATTTCCCCACAGACTAGATTAGGTGCTTCTTCTTGACACTCCTTAAAACCTGATGCTTATCTCTACCTTGCCAGCAGTCACACCGTTCTCTAATATTTGAGTTTGTGTGTCTTTCCTGCTGATGAGACCAGAAACTCACTGAGAGCAAAAATTCTCGTTTCCGTGTCTGTGTCTGGTTCAGAGCAGTGTTTGTCCAGAAATTTAAGATTTGCCTTCCCTAGGGAAGGCGAAGCAGCTCATCTATCAGAACATTGCCCCCAATTTGGAACTTGCTTTGCATGTGGAGGAAACAATATGGTGCCTTGTCAGTCATTGAGCTTTGTTGAATTTTATTTTGAATGAGTTGCAAGCCCTTGGAGGGTCTTGGGCAGGAGAGTGACATGATCTGGCTTTAAAAGGATCATTCTGGTGGCTGGGTTGAGAATGGATTTTTTGGGGATGGAGGTGCAGAGATTGGTTGAGAGGCTATGTCAGTCATTTAGGTGAAATATGATGGTGGGTTGAACCACGGTGGGAGTGGTAGGACGGTAAGAATGTTCACAATTGTTCTGTGTTGTGAATACCAGGCTGATGGTACTGGCTGATAGAGCAAATGTGGGACATGGAGGAAAGAAAGAGGATTCAGGATGATTCCAGACTCTTTGGCCTGAGCAACAAAAGGTTGGATTTGCCATTTAATGAACTGAGGAAGAGTAGGGGTGGGAGTAAACTTGGAATAATGTCCCCTCTAGGGTAGGAGAGGACTGCTGTCATCAGGCTTGTTCCAAAGCCTTCCCCACCTCCACATTCCTGCCTTTGGGATACCTCAGTCCTGACGCTGCTCCTAAGGCACCAGCTTCTGACCGCCGCCTCCTTCAATATCCCTTTACGTGCTGCCCTTTCCCTGGGATGTCCTCATGTCTGTCAGACGCAGCGGGAAGGAAAATCAGGTTCTACCTAATTAGCTCATCTTAAGTGGATTTCACTGTGCATTTAATTAAACCTGTTATAATCTTGAAGGGTATTTTGATACATAGTACTTGATACAGAGTAATTAGACTACTGTGGGCATGTACATAAATATCTTTGGGCTGAGGTTTTAAGCCAGGCTCTGTTGCTGCGGGTTCCTATGAGCTGCCCTGCCAATAAGTTCAAAGCCAATAATGTTTACACACTCCATATTTGCAGCCTTCTCAGCTATTCTGGCTGGTGGATGAATTTCAAGGTCACTGGTTATGCTTTTCTATGGTTTAGGGGAAGGATTCCTGAGCCCATCACTCTCCTGCTCAAATGACTGTGTAGCTCCACACTGAGTATGGAATGAGGTCAAAGCTGCCTGAATATGCGTTTTTGGTCTGCCCAATTTAGTTACCCTCTACGTTTCCAGTATATTCTCAGTCTTCAAAACTTTATTCAATGGGACCCTACATCTCATCTGCCTCTAAGCCTCTGCTTTAGGATTTTCTTCTATTTTGGAAGTCTTTTGTCTTTTATTCTGTGTCTGTCAGAATAGGCTGGGCTATCATGGTATCTCAGTGGCTCGCTGTATCAAAGCATTTTTTTCTCCCTCATTCTATACAGCCACTGCAGGTCAGCTGCAGCTCGGCTCTGTTGCAGGTGATCAGGGGACAAGGGAAAAGAGACATAGTGATCAGGTACTGGATCTTAACGCTTCTACTCAAAAGTAGCACAGTTACTTCCACTAACACTTCCTTGGCTAGGTAAGTCATATGACCAAGTCTGCCATCAATGGGGTAGGAAGTATAATCCTGTCCTAGGCAGAGAGAGTGAACGTTTGTGAAGAGCAACACAATCTAGAGTTGCATGATGGGTCTTTCTAAGATGACCCCAAAGCAGTGATCATTCTCTACTTTCCACTGGCAAGTTTTTTCTAGTCTGTGCTAGACTAGAAAAAGGTTTTTTTGAGTCTGTGCTTTCCTCTTCTCATAAGCAGCGTGCAGTTGGAGGGCAGGACTGCGTCCTCGTCATCTCCCTCATCTATAGCGTCTGATGGAGTGCTTTGCCCTTGGACACTGAATACATGTTCTGTGAAGTAAATGCTACATTTCCAACAATGCACTACCCAGGAGGCAGCATATGAACTTGAGAAGCCTGAGAAAGCTAGAACTGCTCCCCTCGGAAAGACGTACAGCTCTCTTTCGTGATAATTTCACTACATTCGATCCTTGCATCAGCCTTAGGTTGTTGGCCCTACTTTATCCCAATTATACCTATGAGGACATGGAGGCCAGAGAGACACAGGCATGCTCACCATGACAGGGAGCTCAAGCTATTGCCACTTTGGCATGTCTTTTATGTTTAAAATTATGTCTAGAAATGATTACTGTTTCATGGTCAAAGGGATGAGCCTAAATCTTCTACCAGGAGAATGCCTTTGCTAATACATACGCCCTTTGATCCCCAAGGAGTGGGCACGGGGGAGAATTACCCAACAATCCCGCAAGATTCAGAAAGATTCACTTAATTGTTGGAGCTGACTCACTTTGTAAATTCTTACATTAAATTATTTTTGTTACGGAGAACCAGAGAGTGAAAAATGGATCCTTTGAGGTGAGAGTACAGAGAAGGAAGAAAATAAGACGATAAAAATAGAAGGAAGCAAAATATTAGTGGAGACGTTAAAAAAGTAAGTTTTTAAAAGAGATAGTCATTATGTTAATTAGTTATCTGGTGCTATTAAATGCCAATATATGCGCTAAGTGTTGGAGATACAAAAAGATGGAAAAGAGCTAGGCTTTGTCCCTGAAGGGGTTTTCAGCTTGGAATAAGGGACTCCTCCCAATGTAAGGCACAGTCCTAACCATGGTGTCCAAGGTACACCCCAAATATGTTGGGGGCCCTGGAGAAGGAAGAGGGGAAGGCAAATGGGAGGGAAAGCTGCTGATCCCAGCAGTATTACTTTACTCCAGGCGGCTTATTAACCAGATTGTCAATAATGTCATGGTAAATGTTTCCAGTGTTTTTTTAAAAGCCTCCAAGCATTTTATTGCATTTGACCCTTCATCTAATAGAGCTATCTGCCTATGCCAAGTGGTGTCAGCATGCTGCTTAACATGAGCATCCAAGTCCATCCCAAGGCCCACGAGGGGGAAGGGGGCTGCTTCACCAAAGAGCGGCCCTTCCTCCCCCCATGTCTGGTCCAGCTCACACCCTGCCCAATCCGAGCCGTATCCTGGGGTATGTTGCGTGTCCTAGTTCCATGTCAGACACCAACAAGCTGTTCCTACAGGGAGGCCAAAGAGCATTGGGCAGAAGTGTGGGCACTTGAGCCAGCCAGCACGTCCGGGTTCACGTCCTGGTTTCACCACCAAGCTCTAAGTCCATGGTGAGCATTAGTTTTGTCATCTTTAAAATAGGAATTATGAGGGGCGCCTAGATGGCGCAGTCGGTTAAGCGTCCGACTTCAGCCAGGTCACGATCTCGCGGTCCATGAGTTCGAGCCCCGCGTCGGGCTCTGGGCTGATGGCTCGGAGCCTGGAGCCTGTTTCCGATTCTGTGTCTCCCTCTCTCTCTGCCCCTCCCCCGTTCATGCTCTGTCTCTCTCTGTCCCAAAAATAAATAAACGTTGAAAAAAAAAATAAAATAGGACTTATGATATGAGCACTTGCTTTGTCAACTTCTGGTGGTTACTGTGAATGCCTTAACAGTTCTCTGTTCTAGCTCTGCCCCTACCAGCTATCCTAACGCTTACTGAGTGCTAAGTTGGTGCCCTGTGCTAGGCTAGGCCCTTCCTGTGCATGGTCCCATTTAACCCTCACAATGCCTTGGGGTTAGCTGTGTCTTTACTTCCATGGTATAAATGAAGGAACTGTGGCTTTGTTACTTCAAGGAACCTTCCCTATGTCACACAGCTCTTAAATGGCTGAGGTGGGACTTGAGCCACTTGAGTGGATAAATCACACTACCAGAATAAACCCTCCATAATCACATTGTACTTATAAAGGAAGGAGAGAAATGGTGTCCAAGCCAGGATCTAGGAATTACTTGGGAAAGGTACCACAATACACACACACACACACACACACACACACACACACACACACACTTTCACTTTCTCTCTCTCATTCTTCCAGGCTCCACCCAGCAGATTCGGATCCAGTGCATTGCAGTGGGGTCCCGCAATAGATACTTTTTAAACAAATGGCTCGGATAATTGACAAAGCTGGTTCTTAAAACAACTTTCGGGACCTCAGTTAGGCTTAAAGGCTTTCTTGGTTCAACTCTTCTCTGCTACTTGAATCTGGTCTATGTCCTCAGACTTTTCAATCTCTTTAGAAGGGCTTCTATCCACTCACTGAGACTGTGCACCCTTGTGCTGGACACTGGTCATGCAGGCAAGAGGAAGGTATGGTTCCAGGTTTGGAGGTGCCCATGGCTTTCCTATGTGCACTAGAAGTCTACATCCTGTCCACTTCTGTGCACTAGTTTCAGCATGTGCTCTGGAGGCCTAGCGGATGGGTCCTCCATTGGGTTCCAGCCCTTCTTTGGTCTTGTCTTCTTTGGGCACATACCCTTGAAGGCGAGGATGGAGGAAAGAGTGGTTTATAAGGGTGGATTGGGTCTTTCAGGGCCTACTGTGTCTCTTGAGCTTCCCTTCCCTGGCAGTCAGCTTGGTGCATGCCTGTGGTTGCTCTGTCTACCTTGCCACATCATCCCAGAAGGTCCCCAAAACAAACATTAGCGACCATACTGGGATCTATCCAGTCTCCATCCTCCACAGCTGAGGAAGCCATCTGGAGGCTTGGAGATGAGAAGGGGAGGGAAGTAGAGCTAAACCAAGGGTTCCACTGGAGGTCATGGGTGCATTTTGGAGGCCTCCAAGAACCCTTGAAATTGTATCTATAAGTCTCATGTGCATTGCATGTAGGAAGTGGAGGAGTCCATTACTGTCACTGAGTTTCCAAAGCATTTGTGACTCTCAAAAGCCTAAGAGATATTAGTATCCATTCCCTCAAAGGGGGTAAAACCTTGCCTTCAGAGAAGAATTTCATTGGGCTTCACAAGTTCCCTTAATTTCTTGCTGCAGAATCTCATCTCAGTCGATCTTTGCCACGGTTCTGTGGAGTAGTGATTAGCTCCACTTAGTGATTTGAGAGCTGAGGTCTCGATAAGTATAAGAAACTTGGTCAAAGTCCCATGGCTACCAAGTGGCAAAGGCAGGGCCCACACTCAGGTCCAGTGGACTCTCAGCACACAGCTTAGGCCACTGTGTCACTCAAGGTCTGTTGGTCAAAGACCAAAACCCCCTTAGTGTTGATGAAGCCATTCATTCCAGCAGAAGAAATGAAGTTTCTTCCACTCTTAGCAAATACTAGGGAAGCAACCAGTGTAAATTACTAAATAGAATTCAACACAACTTTTGAGTACCTACTGTATGCTGAGCACTTACGTATATTATTTAATGTTCATAAAAATCCTGAAAGTCCTGTCTTTCCATTCTACAGACAAAGCAGGTAAATCCCAGAGAGGCTGGATTAAACTGTGCAAACTTCCACTGCTGGAGGGCCAGGATTTGAACCCAGGTCGACTGAGGACTTCAGATTTTTGTCCTTCTACATCTTTCTGACCCTTGGGTGACTTACAGGATCTGAGTGGGAAGAAGCTGGCTAGTGCCTAAGGCAGAGAGTTGAGGGATGGGAAAGGAAATGGTGGACTACTAAATTTCTCTGAGCCTCAGTTTTCTCGTCTGTAAAATGGAAATAAACCCCATTGTGAAGGATGACTGTGAAGCTTGAATGAGATCATGCATTTAAGTGCCCGACAGGTGGAAGGTGTCCTTGCAGTTAGCTTCCTTGTTTATCTGTGGGGAAGAAGTGTGGCCCAACAATTGGGCTGTGTTCTTCTCAGGTCTCTGCTGGTAATAGCAGCTTACTGGCCTCCTGCGAGGTGGAACCAGCATTCTTAAGGAGTTCCTCTTTTTCATCCTGCCTGGAGATTGGAGGAGTTAAAAATCATTTTCCAAAAGATGTTTTGACACTTAATCATACACATCCTCCTCTTTGGTTGTAACGTCCCTTGTCATGTCTGCAACAAACATGGGTTTTTGATGTGTGAAAGTATAGCTCCTGCCCCTTGATTATCAGTTTTCTGCCTTTAACAATTAGTGGTCTGAACACTGAAGTCTAAACACCCAGGTAACTTAATTATTTCTCTTTCCCCTTCCTTTAACCAAGAACAACCAGCAAATGACACATTGGTTTACCTAGGAGTTTTTGAAATGTGACTTTAGACTGCATATTGGAACCAATGACCCTTCTTCTCAGACCACATTCAATTAATATGCAAATGAATTAGACCTTCTGGGTCAGCACTCAAGTTCAGAATCCAAGGAGATGGGGAGGGGGTGGGTCGGGGAGGAACGAACAAGTGCTCAGACAAAATATAGGGTTTAGACTCAGATTAACCAGGATTTGAATCCCAGCTTTATCATTTACTTGCTTTCTTACCTGGCCATGAGATTCACCCTCTTTGAGCCTCAGTTTTATCATCCTTAAAATGGGGATAATAATTTTCTGCCCCCTTGGCTTCACAAATCGTTACAACATTTGCAGCATGGCTAAGTGCTCCTCATGGGAGTTTCTGTCCTTTCTTTCAAGGGGTGATTTTTCTCTCACACAAATGTTGCAAACTCAAAGCCCTACAGGTGGCAGGAAGGCACTGCAAATGAATCAAGGGAGGCATGGTAGCATGAGGAACGACAGGGAGTGGTAGGGACTGTGTGGCAAATGAGAATGCATGCCCTACACGGACAGCAGACTGCCTAGCTTTGATGGAGCGGACCCGGGTTGTCACAACTTCTGATTTTTTAAAACCAAGCCTGAAATCTGGATTTTGTGTAACATCTCCCAACACTGCCTACACAATACATGTCTGTAGTTTCCATTCAGCTGCCAAACATCCAGGGTGTGCTTTTGTCTAGCATGGCTGGGGAGTAGAGGTTTGGCTTACTTCTGCTTGGAATTAGTGTACCTTGCAGCCAATCCCCTTCTGTATGACCTCCAAATTTCCCTTTATCTCCAGAAACCCCCAATTCCTGTCTTCTCCAACCGAAGAGAGCAAAGTAAATATGTTAATTTTGCAGAGAACTTGGTGCTCACTGACCTCCTAAATGCAAGCTCTGGGATCTATGTGTGTCCATCTCAGAAGGTCTATCAGCAAGCTTTTCTGGACAAAAGAGCTGTGTTTTGTGAGATGAGGTCACAGGTTGGAGCAGGGAGGAAAGGGTGGAGAGTTCTCAGGGCAGCCTCAGGACCAGGGTTCCACTTCTTGCTCTAGCACTGAGTAATTATGTGGAAATATCACCGGAGATGTTTCTGTCCTAGCATTTTCATTTCCATGATAGGAATAATAGCACACTCCTGTCTTTCTCCCTGATACTTTAGGAGAATAAAATTACAAAATCTAACAATACTTCAGCATCATTTTCTGAGTTCTGATCTAGACCAGGGCCTATGCAAGAAGCTGGTGACCCTCAGATGACTAAGACCATCCCTGTGATCAAGGAACTCGGCATCTGGTGGGCAAACACGTACATTAACAACCATCTGCCAGAGAAAAGTCTTCCAGCGGAACATCCAGGATGTGTTCCATCAAGAAAAAGAATTTTTATTTGATTGGGTGAGAGAAAATCCTAAATGTATTTTGTCAAACAGCAGTGATGTTGTAGATAGATACCGGAATTTCATTTGGTTTGTTTACTACTTATTAATTTATTCAACACATTTACTGAGTTCCTGTTGCTAGGAACATAAATCTCACCGTCTCACTTTTAACCACGATTGCTACATCAGTCTGTCAACTCTGCTAGATGAGCTGGTCTCCATATTTTCAGCCCCTAGTGGGGCCACTGAGTATTTACTGAAAGTGAGCAAACACATGAACATATGTTTGATGCAGCCCAAACCCTTCGAACTGGTGCCTACAAGTCTTTGCAAAGAAACATCTTTTGTGATTCTGCTTATCTGGGTCTACTGTGGCCATTGCACTGTACTGGGGAAGAACTAGGGATGTTCAGAACTCAGGTTCCTGGGGCTTTAAGAAAAATGCTTCTGCTACGTGGCCCGTGGATTACTTAGCTAACAAACTTCTGCTGAGGAAGGACTTAGGAGACACAGGATGGCGTGGAGAAGTGGGAGCTGGTACCAGCAGCCTTTTCTTCCCGGCTTCCTTCATCCAGTCCTGCTGCAGTGGTGGAGGGACGTCAGTGTTTATTGTGGCACAGGGCATTGGTACTGTGCTTTAAGAGACGGTGAGGTGCCACAGGGCACCTGGGTGGCTCAGTTGGTTAAGTGACTGACTAGCTCAGGTCATGGACTCCTAGGTTGTGGGTTCCAGCCCCGCGTTGGTCTCTGGACTGATGGCTCAGAGCCTTTGGATTCTGTGCCTCCCTCTCTCTCTGCCCCTCCCCTGCTCGTGTGGGCCCTCTCTCTCTCTCTCTCAAAAATAAATAAAACATTAGGGAGGGAGGGAGGGAGGGAGGGAGAGAGAGAGATGAGGTGTCTCACTACATCCTGCAGCCAGGTGGAGTTCCCAGAAAGTGGAGCAGGACTTGCATGAGCCAGGGAAAAGCAGGCTGGGGACTGAGGATGGAAGAGGCTGGGGAAGATGTGAACTAGCACTGATTCAACCCGAGCTTACGGACACCTCGAACCTTCTTCATGCAATGTTCAAGTCATGTTGGGTAGGGAAGCACGGCTCTCTTCTTGGCCACAAAGTGAAGCCTTTGTCCATCCCTCTACCATCTACCTATCCAGTCACTCCTCCCTTTCTCTACTGACCCATCCACTCATCCATTCAACCTATCTCTATTGGCAGGCTTGCTTCTAGCCACTGGGCATACAGAAGTGAATAGAGAGATACAGGCATATAAACAGGTGAATTAGGATACAATATAGCTAAAGCAAGAGACAAATGTTGAGAAAACCCAGAGGAAGAAAAACTAACACGGTCGGCAGGAACCAGAAAAGGCTCCCCAGAGAGTGTCAGTTGGGGTCGTACTGGAAGAATAAATCTGAGATTACCAGGACAGGTGGTGGTGGAGCCTTACACCAGGAGGCATAAGGAGCCATTTCGAGGGCATAGAAGCCAAAAGGGTCTGGGATATTCTGGGACGTGGGAGTGTGTGGCTGGAACACAAGCTTGTGAAGTTTGTACCACGTTTCACAGGGCTGGTTGATTTTTATTTTGCCGAGTTTTCAAGAGCTGAGTAGATGGTATGAGCCTTGAAGGCTTCAAACTACACGTTAATATCAAACAAGGTTAGGTTCAATGCCCCAGCTCTATGGTCTCTTATGTACATCTCCTGTACATACAAAAGTCGTGTATTGCCAGGCATCGTGCCAGCCATGGTTACGTGGGCAGAAGTAACCTGTGAGGAGATGCTTTCTTTGTGGCATCTATTACCAAGGGAGAGTGACGCTCAGAGTTGGAAGAATTCAGGTTCTTGGTACGAGTGGAAGGAGCATGGGCTCTGTGCTTTGAGTTCCCCTTTGTCACTTATTGCGATGCGTGTAGCTGGGTAAAGTTGGAAATTTTCATCTCTTTGCCTTTGCTTTCCCATCTATAACATTGTAGGGTGGGGGAGTACATCAATGCCTAATTGGGAGTACATATGAGAGTATTAAGTAAAATAATATATGGAAAGCACATAACCAAGTACCCCAAGCCCAGCATCAGCCTATTATAGACTCAGAAAATGAGAATTATCGCTACTGTGTCTCAGACCTTTTGAGAACTTGTGCTAGGTTGTTTAGGCTTTATATAAGGAATCAAGGACCTAGAAACAGGGGGCTTGAGTTCTCATCCTGGCTCTATCACTTGTGAGCTATGTTACGCCGTCTTAATTACTTGGTCACTCTGGGCCTTAACTTTTCATCTATTTGACAAAAGAAAGAGGTTGATCCAATCATTCCTAGTCATAACTCACCCTCAGTTAAATGCCTTCCTCTCAATTCCCACGACCAATGAAGGAACTCACCCCTCCCAGGTAACAACTACTGTTACTGAATCAATGTTTGCTTCCCCCCCACCCCCACCAAATTCATATGTATTTGGAGGTGAGGGCTTTGGGAGGTAATTAGATCATGAAGGGAGTGCTCTCATGAGTGAGACTAGTGGCCTTATAAAAGAGACCCCATAAAGTTCCCTTCCTTCTCCTTCCACCACCTGAGGACACAACACGAAAATAGCCACCTATGAACCAGGAAGTGAGCTTTCAGCAGACACCAAATCTGCTGGTGCCTTGATCTTGGCTGGATTTCCCAGCCTCTGAAATCATGAGAAATATATGTTAGTTGTTGATAGTACCCCGTTACAGCAGCCCGAATAGACCGAGTTCTCTGCCAAGCTTCCCCAGCTAGTTTAGGTATGAATCAAAAACTGGTGATCCACCTGGACAAATTAGAAAGAGCTGACTTCTGTGCAGACCCAACCCCATCCCAGAGTTGCTTATGAGTGGACTGTGGGCTTGAGTTTGACCGCCATCTTCTCTCAGCCAGGCACTCCAGCACAGGGTAAGCCTGCCCAACAATAGCTGGGGCCCTGCCATCCTCGCTGGTCTCTCAGCCTCCAGACACAGCCATTCCACTCCAGTCCTACCTCCACACCGTTTGGGGAAGTCACTCTGCTACAGAATTGGACACGGTTTCACTTCTTCCAGTTCAAACCCTTACTTGTGTCCCATGGCTTCAGGATAGAGACAAGTTCCTTTTCCCAGCCTCGTATAAGCTCTCACCTCTTTGTGGACGTTTACATGCATCGTATGTCGTAGCTCTGTGAACAGGCGGTGCTTTTCTTGCTGCTGTGCCTCTGCATACACATTCCCACCCCCCCCCCCCCGCCCTGCTCAGAAGGCTCTCCCCTTTCCCCTTCATCTAAGCTGACATCCAGTTACCTGTTGAGGCTCAGCTGAAGTGTCATCTCTGGTAATCTTTATGTGACCCCCAACCCTGGGACAGACTGAGAGCCCCTCCACTGAGCCTTGGTACAAAGCTACCTCTCATCGTGAGGGGCCCCATATTACAGTTGTGCAATCTGAGGCCCAGAGAGCTGAACCTTTTCTGACAAGAATAATAAAAGCAGTAGCAGCCATCCAGCCATCACTTATTGAGAACTGTGTGTCTGGCACTGAGAGCCACCATGTGAAGTAGGCATTACCATGTATACTTTACAGTGGAGGAAGCTAAGGTTAGGAGTGGCATCGTTTATCTAGTGCAGTGGTTCTCAAAGTGTGGCACCCGGTCCCGTAGCATCAGTATCTGTGGGAAACTTGGGAGAAATATAGAATCTGCAGCTGACACTAGGCCCAATAAATCTGGTGGTAAACCCAGATATATGAGTTTAAAAAGCCCTCCAGATAATTCTGATGCATGCTAAAATACTATTTATTGAGCACCTACTATGAACAAGGCAGTCTGCCAAGCAATGGCCTACTATCTAGCTAGTAACAGGTGGAGCAAGGATTCAGAAGTGTATAACTGACAGTTAAAAAATAAGTAAACTTGTGCTTTTAATGCTGTGACCACCCGCGGGCTTTGCTCAGGGAGGCCTCCCTTGGTCACCCTGCTTAAAATTGCGGTTCTTCTCTTCCCCGCACCCACTGCCAGCACTTCCTATCTCCCGTCCCTTTACTCAGAGCACTTCCCACCAGCCAGCATACCATATACTCTAAGTATTCATTATTTACCGTTCTCTTAGTCACTCTGGGCTTCTCTAGCAAAATACCGTTGACTGGGTGGCTTAAAGACAGAAATTTATTTAATCATAGTTCTAGAAGCTCAGAATTCCAGATCATAGTCTGGTTCTGGTGAGAGCTCTCTCCCTGGCTTGCACACATATACGTTCTTGCTGTGTCCTTATAAGGCAGAGAGAAATAGATACAGAGAGAGAAAGACAAAGAGAATGTTTGCGTAAGCTCTCTGGTGTCTCTTCTAATAAGGGCACTGACCCTGTCAGGAGGGCCCCCCCCCCCATCATGATCCCATCAAACTCTACCTCTCAAAGGCCCCATTTCCAAAGACCATCAGGGTTAGGGCTTTAATATACAAATTTGGGGAGGACACAGACATTCAGTTCATAACAACCCTTTCCCACCTGAATGAATGTAAATCCCAGCTGGGCAGGGATTTGTTTATTTCATCTGTTAACTGCTACCTCTTCAGAGTCTAGAACACTGCCCCGCCCATAGCAGGTGCTTGGTAAATATCTGTGGAATAAATGGTCACACAACTGAGTGGTGACAGAAAGGAGACTCGCTGGGGTCTATCTATGCACATTCCAGTACATTCTATGTGCTCCCCCCTCCTTATCTCCATTTAGTATTCTCCTGATTAGTAGCTATCTCCTTCCTAAAAGGCTCATTTTCCAGAAACATTCCTTTACCAATCATCACTTGCAGGAAGAGAGTCTTTTCCCAACAAGCCCTGCAGAGTGGTTACCCTAGGCACGATTTTAGCTAATTTACTCAGTGCTTTGTCTTAATGGTTCACCAAGTGGAGATTCTTTCAGTAATGACAGTAAATGCATTCGAAATGTGGATATCGACCCGGGCAATGCTGCATATTCCGCTCATCAAATTTTCATGTTAAATTTAAAAAAAAAAAAATTTTTTTTTTTTTTTGGTGGGAAAGGAGAACCGCCTAAGTGTTGATTCCAATTCGATCACTGTGGCATACTTTTGTCCCAAATAAAAGGAAGGGGTTTTAATCATATATCCCTTCCATGGCTACTATCATACAATTACGAGATGACAACAAGGGAGAGGTAAAGAAGCCAAATTTGTTTAGGGCTTATCAAGCTCATGGTGTTTAGCTACACACAGAAAACCGTGCATGGGATACAGTCCCTGCCACCCTTGGGCAAAAGAAACGCCATCATCATTCCATTATTTCTCTTAAATAAAATCTTCCCAGAGCTCCAGGCTGCCTCCGTCACTATCAGAGTTCCTGAAACCCCTGCCATGAGACGAAAACAATCCCCGTGGTTTCCCATTTGATGTAGCGTCTCCCCAGCGCTGACTTACTGACCGCCTTATTCAAGTAGGTATCACTTTTCTTTATTGTCACCACAGCTACTGCCTCCTGGTATTTATCATAATCTGCAAGGATTTTGTTCATCCAACAAAATGATGTGTTAAACCATTTTTTTTTATTAAGTTCATTTTCCAATGGTTTGTTGCTTGCTCTTGCGAAAGCCAGGGCTCACGGAAACGTAGCTAGGCCCTCAGTAATGACACCTCATTTCATATGAATTCCCCCTGTTACACATCCTGACATGACCTAACTGCTTGCAACAGCGCTGAGGTAGGAAATTGCACCGCTGTCTTGTAAATGACGCCACTGAGGCCCGAGTGGTTAAAGGATCTGGCTTGTGCAAAACAGACCAGAAGTGGGGGGACCTCAGGTAACAACCAGGTCTGCCCAACCCCAGGGCAGAGATCAGTGGCAAAGCCTGCGGGCTCTGAAGCCAGTGGACTGGGTTCAAATTCTGGCTCTGGCACTTGCCATCTCTGTGACCTTGGGCAAGTCATGTAAGATCTCTGTGTTTTAGTTTCCCCACCTATAGAATGAGGATACTAACAGCACCTACTTTGTGGGAAGGTGAAGACTGAAGAATTAAAAATACACATGGCTTTGAGGGGCACCTGGGTGGCTCAGTTGGTTAAACGTCTGACCCTTGGTTTGGCTCAGGTCACTGTCTCGCGGCTTTGTGGGTTCCAGCCCTGCACTGGGCTCTGCGCTGGCAACCCTGCCTGGAATTCTCTCTCCCTCTCTCTATCCCTCCCCATTTGTGCTGTCTCTGTCTCTTTCAAAAGAAATAAATACACTCTAAAACAATATTTAAAAAAAAATAAATACAGGGCTTTGAATAACTTCTGGCACATGGTAATTCTAGCTAGCGTTTCCACTTCACTATGCTGATAATTCATAATTTCTCACATTTTAATAAGCTTCTACAACAGTCTAAGTTAAGGCTTCCTCTGCCCCATACTTCTCCCCATCATCCCCCCCCCCCCTTTTTCAGATGAGGAGACTAAGGACCAGAGATTTTGAGCCCTTTATGCAAGGTCAGAGACCCAATAAGCTGGCAGAATTAGGACTGGGTCCTGTGCTCCTGGCCCCTCCTCTACTGGTCTGCCTTTTCAAGCCAGAATTTACTTGGATTCTACGTTTCGAGGTTACATTTGTGGCCTTAAGGTGCCAAAGCTTTTTGAAGATCTTTAAGAAGAACTTTTTTTTAAGTTTATTTATTTATTTTGAGAGAGAGAGTGTGCAACTGGGGGAGGGGCAGAGAGACAAAGCGGGAGAGAGAAAATCACTGTCAGTGCAGACCAGAGTCCCATGTGGTGCTGGAACTCACAAACCATGAGATCATGGCCTGAGCCAAAGTCAGATGCTTAACCGACTGAGCCACCCAGGTAGGCGCCCCTCCAATTTCTTTTAAGAACTGACCAAATGCATAAAAAAACTCAGTGAGTCTTTTTTTTTTTTTTTTTTCCAAATCAATGTGGTAAAAGCCAAGACTTTATAAAGAGGAGATGGTGGCCAGTCAGAGTAGAGATCTGGGTACCTACTAAGCTTTCCTTGGTGAGTACATGAGGGTCCTTCCAGCCCTGCTGGCATCTTCCAATAGCAAGCCTTCTTTCACCCTTCATGGCAGGACTTCAGCGGTAGGCAGCAAGGTTGGTGGATGCCTACATAGTGTGATTAGAAAATTTCTGCCTGAACTCTTCTCTTTTTTTAGAAGTTCATTTATTTTGAAAGAGAGAGAGAGACAGAGAGAGAGAGCAAGCACGAGCGCATGGGGGAGGGACAGAGAGAGAGGGAGACAGAGAATCCCAAGCAGGCTCCGCAGTGTTAGCCCAGAGCCCCATGTGGGGTTAGAACCCACAAAACTGCGAGATCATGACCTGAGCCGAAACCAAGAGTTGGATGCTTAACCAACAGAGCCGCCTCAGGTGCCCCAGAACTCTTCTCTTTTATCTAATACATACAAAATAATCTCTCTAACCACACTGTCACCTTCGCCATTCAAGACACGCTGGGATAAAGCACTGTCCCTCCATCATCTTGCCCACAGGTCAGGAAAAAGTTTTCAAACTCGCTTCTGAAATCTGGTCCTCCCTGGATTTCCTCCAGTAGACCAGCCAAATAATCCTACGAAGTGAAAGGGAAGGAGACTCATAGTTTACTCTGGGCAGCTTCTATGTTCCAGTGATAGCATATTTTGCTTGTGTCATTTAACCCTATATAGGCACTGCAACATAAGTAGTATGATTTCTTCCCGATGTATAAGGAAACAAACTCAGAAGGCTTAAAGAACTTGCCCGAGCTTTACATAGTTCACAGTGATGAATCTAAAATTCAAACCCAGAAATGCTCAGTTCTGAAGTCTCTGCTTCGTGACAGAGTCATGACGCCAATATTTATGAGGTCGTTAGCTCAGCAGTCTGGCTTTCTGTGAAACCACATAGGCATCCATGCAGCCTTTTCCTGCCTTACTGGGTCGCTCAAGATGGTTCAGTTGCAAAGTCCCCTTCTGAAAACTTGAGTCTGTTTTCTTGGAGGCTGAGGCTCATGCTGAGAAATTCTAGAAATCTGTTTTCCCAAAGTCAAGATTGCACAAGGGCTGAAGCTACAAGTCTTGACCTAGTTTGACTCCAACATGGCCCACTTTGTTTCTACCAAAACTCTTGTCACAGGGGAATCACCACTTGTGATTCAGTACCACTCAGCTCTGAGGACGGCCCCAAGGAGCAATTCTTCTCATGGCTTCTCCCTTTAGAGTATACGATGGTCAAGAAAAAAAGAAGTTTCGGCGGTCCTCCCAGCATCTCAGAGACTTGTGGAGGCTCTTCTATGGCTCCATCCTGCACCAGTTCTGGGTTCTGGGTTCTGGATTAGGATTTCCTGGTGATGAGCAGTCTGCATGGCTGGCAGCTCATCCCCACAACAATATCACTTCTGTGTCTTTCTTCTCTTTTACCCACGGCCCTGTGCTTTCCCCCGCACGTCCACCGCACTGGCTAGACGTCCGGTTTCTTAATACTCCGAGACCCTCAGTCCTTCCTTTCATTAGATTTTTCTTTCCTTCTTCTTCTTTGTTTTATTTTTTATTTTATTTAAAGTTTATTTATTTTGCTTTGAGAGAGAGTGAGAGAGAGAGAGAGAGAGAGAGAGAGGCAGAGAGAGAGGGAGGGAGAGAGAATCTCAAGCAGACTCCGCACTGACAGTGCCCCCCGATGCAGGGCTCAAACTCAGGAACCATGAGATCACAACCCCAGCCAAAATGAAGAGTTGGACCCTTAACCCACTGAAACACCCAGGTGCCCCTTTCCTCTTCTTTTTAAACAACGTATGTCTTTCCACTGCCATGTTATAGTCTTGCAACTCAGACTACCAAATTCTTAAGGTGGAATTCTAGTCCCTGGTATATAATCTTAAATTCTCTTTATTCCCTACTCTACTCCCAGTAACAAACCCTAGGCATCTGAAGCCCTGCATAAAGTTCTCAACAGTCTCCTCTTATCTCCCCCATTCTACCAGTATAAATCCTCACACTAATGTAAATCCTGAAAATCCAGTCTTTAAGGAAAGGAAACCAACACGTACTGAGCATTAACAATGTGTCAGGCACTCACTTTCCCTTATGCAGTTTTTTTTTTTTTAATTTTTTTTTTCAACGTTTTTTATTTATTTTTGGGACAGAGAGAGACAAAGCATGAACGGGGGAGGGGCAGAGAGAGAGGGAGACACAGAATCGGAAACAGGCTCCAGGCTCCGAGCCATCAGCCCAGAGCCTGACGCGGGGCTCGAACCCACGGACCGCGAGATCGTGACCTGGCTGAAGTCGGACGCTTAACCGACTGCGCCACCCAGGCGCCCCTCCCTTATGCAGTTTTAATTGTGCCACAGAACAACCCATGAATTTCATGGTAGGAATTTCATGCCCATTACATTGAACAGAAAATTGAGGCTCAGGTGTGTTGAACAATACGGCCAACCTCATACTCTCGAGGGGCAAAGTTAGGATTTTGATCTTTCCGCATCTAACTCTAAAGGCTATCTTTGAGTCTTTCCAGTACAAAGTACTGGCTAAGATTCAAGACCTTTGGACTCTTGATTTGTTCTACTATCTGGAGGAACCAAATATTACATTATGCTGCTCTTTGTCACTTGTGACCAGGTTGAAATTAGAGCAAGTACGTCAACTTTATTCCCTAGCAATTAACTCTATAAAGCAATATGAAACACATATACCTGCAAACAAAATTTAAAACAAACCACGACTTTTTAAAAGATGCTTTAAAACCTACAAGCAAAACGCCATTTATTAACAGTCCCATTCACATTCTCAATTAGGTGGCCCTGTCATTTATCTGCTTGAACATCAGGCAGATCTGCAACTATTATTTTAATTAATTAATTCAGCCCTTTATCCCCAGGGCGGGCCCTGGGAGACACCTGGCTTATTTTCACAGCGGTCCCTGACGCTCAGCTGTCAGGCCACATCATGACTGGCACTCTGAGCTTCATGCAAGGCCAAGCACTTAATCTCTTTAACTGAGACCTGTCATCACTTTCTTTCACTCCGGCACAGCCCCAGTCTATGTTGAGACATAATGTCTCATGCACCTGTTTCTCCTTTCCTAGTCTAATAGCCACCGTCTGGATTCAGACACTTCCCAATTCCTCTCCGAACCATTGTTTCTGCAATTCATTGGGTGCCTGTTCTGTGCCAGGTACCACGCTATGTGTTTCCTATTCCTCTTCTCCCATCCACAAAGCAACCATGCAACATGGTATTATCATTCCCATATTCCCCAAAAGGAAACGGAGTCTTGGAAAACTGAAGTGACTTGACCAAGACGCCTTCCCAAAGTAAGGACTTGAACCACATCCTGTCCTGATTTCAGGAATTATGTTCCTTCCAATTTCTTGTACTGCCTGTAGCCCTGTCATTAATCTCTAAGACCTGGGAATGAAAGACAGGTGCCAGCTTGGCCATATACTGCATACATGGGTAAAATAGAAGGTTCCCTGAAGGTGAGGAGGACATGGCAAAGAAGGGTGTAGGGGAGATAAGAAATGTCAAAAAAAAAATACCCAAACAGCTTTTGAGTAGATGTCTGTGGATGTGCATGTAAATTCCCTCTACTGTCCCCTGTGTGGACTCTTTAGTAAATTCTGCATTGCCCTTGATATTTATGTTCAGTGTATTTATTTGGTGGTGGAGCAGGTGTTCAGGTCTAAGAGGAGAAGGAAGAGACAAAAGACATCTGTATTACACTTGGCTTTATAACAGGGACTGATTTAAAAAATAAATAGTAGATGAAATAGGATATTAGGTGGGGTGGTCCTGAATGAGGGAGGAGGGCACATCAGGTGAGGAAACAGCTTGTGCAAAAGTCCAGAGCTATGACAGAGCCCACCCCTGGCCTCATGTGTCCCTTGGGGTATGGTAGTTTTCAGAGGGATCCTTTTGGCCTAGAAGCAGCTGTGTTTATCTGCTCATGTTCCTGACCAGCCTCCAGTCCCATGCCATAGCTTTCAAAGTCCTGATTTTCACATTTTTCATCCTTGGTGTTAAGTATTTAAAAAAAGGAAGAAGAAGAAGAAAGAAAGAAAACCCAGCCATTTCAAATCCATTGCTTCTCAGCTGCCCAGAGGGTGCCACCTCTAAGCTGAAACCTCCCATAATTGTTTGGGGCACACTGGGCCTCCCAATGGCACCTTCATTTAATGCCATTAGAGTCTGGCTCCAGGTTCTTAAAGCTTGGTACCTGCCCTCTTTGCCTCTTGCTGCCAGAAGGAATTGCTCTTAAAAGCTATCCTTTATGCTTCTAAATTGCCTCTTCCTATTGCATATTGCAGGCAGCTAAGATGGTGGGGCAGTTAAATCTTTCATTCTCTGGGCTGTGGAAGCAATTTGAAGCATGTTTGCTGAGTGTTTCCCAAAGTGTACCCTGTAGAACACTGGGACCATGGTATAGTCTTCAGAAATGTAAGTTGAATGGTCAGATATTCTTGGGAAACACAGCACACAATATCCCAATCTTGGGGAAGATTCCTAATGCGTAAGGGGAGGTCAAAGGCTTGGCAAAGTCCTGTAATAAAACCACCTCTTTACTCCAGGATTTCCTAACGTATTCAGTTAGGGAACCCTACTTTCTGCATTATCCCTACACTTTTTGAGAAGTGCTGCTGTAGATAATAATCCCTTCCCAATGCACAGTATCTACTATTTTATATCCTGTTAGAGCAGTATGTCAGGGAGGCAGTATGATTTGTGTTTTATAGATTGTGTCATTGAAGGGCAGATGTGTAAGCAACTTGGACTTTGACAAAGCAACTGCTAGGAGGCAGATGAAGTCAGGGTTTCTCATCTGCAGTCTGGGGATCTTGTTGTGTGGCTTTCGTTGTTGTTGTTGTTGAGGCCACTTGCACCCTCTTTCTTTAAAAAAAAATTCTTTTAATGTTTATCTATTTTTGAGAGAGAGAGAGAGACAGAATATGAGCCGGGGAGGGCGAAGAGAGAAGGAGACAGAATCCAAAGCAGGCTCCAGGCTCTGAGCTATCAGCAAAGAGGCCAACATGGGGCTTGAACTCACAGCCCGCAAGATCATGACCTGAGCTGAAGTTGGATGGTTAACCGACTGAGCCACTCAGGTGCCCCTGCACCCTTTTTCTGTCTGCATCTAGACCACACACCCAAACAGCAAAATCAGCTTTGTAAATAGTCAAGGTTTTATGACACTAAAAACAAACAAACAAACAAACAAACAAAAAAAAAAACCCCAAAAAAACAAAACAAAACAAAAAAACCCAAAACCAGGATGGGGTAGGTGGGAAAATTAGGTAGAGAACTACGTGTTCAGTGCATAGATGATACATCACCTTTTACATCTTCTCCCAAATCCTGACGGGGGGTGGGGAGGTATTTTACAGTGGAGCACACTGAGGCTCAGAGAGATTAAGTTTCCCAGGCTAGAACAATACCAAGAGGCTCAGTTACACTTTACATGTATGCTTAACTCCAACAAGCACTCTCTGTCCTTTTACCCCAGTGCCTTCTTCTAGTGAATGGCACCACCCCTGTTACCCAAGAACCCAGTAGAGAAAGCCTGATCATCCAGATGCGTCTGAGGATTGAGCCTATTTGTGTTCCAGCATGTTGCTTAGACAAGACTGGTGCAATGTGGGAGTTCAAGAAATGAGAATACTGAGGATTAGGAACTCTGAGCTCAAACATCAAAGGAAGTGTATGCTTAAGAGTTTGGGCAGTGGTATGTCCCACTCTGTAAAGTATATCTGGGATTCTATCCCCCACACATAACAAGTGTTGATGTCTTCTTAAGTTTCTGAGGGAAAAATAATGATGATAGGACCTGGAGATTCTTTAGACTGAGAAGTGGCTTCTATGGAAACAGTGGCAAGAGGAAGGCTATGGTTCTAACCTGGGCTGTGTGCCCATAGAGTGTGATCCTGGCAAATCTCTTAAACCCACTTGCCCCCAATTTCTCATATATAAAATAAAGGGATGCGACCCCCAGATAGGGGATAACAGAACACATGCCCCTGTCTAGGGGTCAGAGAGACCTTGTCTGGCCTTTATTGAAGCCTCTGGTCTCATTAGTCCTGGAAAGAAAGGTGGTTTTAGGTCCACAGGATGGGAGAAGTTTTGGTGACCTCAGCCATGTGAAATGAAAATGAGATGGAATGTCCCATACCTTGTATTTCGCAGAAAGGGCAGTGGGAAACACAGACGAGGTGCGTAAGAGCCCTCTGATCTGAGGACGTGGGGGCTTCCTCCCTCTGGTTACTTGGTTATGCGAGTTTGTGTCCCAGGCAGGGAACCTGCAGAGGATTTATGTGTTGTTTATCTACTTTGGGGGGGGGGGGGTGGGCGTTGGCTGGTGTGGAGGTGCAGGGCCTCATTTCTTCAGACTCTTCCACCTCTTTTCCAGCCAGGCTCTGGGGATGATGGAGTGAGCATTCTAGTGCTGAACAGGGAAGAAAGCAGAATGAGGCCAGGGGCTTGTGAGAGAGCATGGAGTGGGGCTGGTTGCCAGCCTGGGTCTGGGCAAGGATCCTGAGCAGTATAAATTTCCTGAGGCTCTCATGATAGGAGGTTGGTTTGTTTTATTTATTTTTCATGTTTATATATTTATTTTTGAGAGAGAGAGAGAGACAGCGTGAGTAGGGGAGGGGCAGAGAGAGGGAGACACAGAATCCGAAGCAGGCTCCAGGCTCCGAGCTGTCAGCACAGAGCCCTGCGTGGGGCTAGAACCCACAGACTGCAGGATCATGACCTGAGCCGATGTCGGACGCTTAACCCGACGGAGCCACCCAGGCGCCCCAGGCTTGGTATGGATGACTCTTCAGCCCCATCCCAGCCCACACGTGTGTTGATTTCACTTCCCTGCCTTTCCTGAGCAACCCCACAAGCAAGTGTCTCCGATGAGCTCGACTTGAGTGTGACTCACTGAAGAGTGCTGGGGCTGCCAGGCCTTGGAAACCAGATTATAATCAGCTCCTTCGCAGGCCCTGCTCCAGAGGAAGCGCTTTGTTTCCTGCCCTGGTGTCCATGAGGCACACACCGTGCACAGGTGCGGTTCAGGCCCGGCAGAGACCAGCTGGGCACTGGATTCCAGATGTCACTGGGGCACCCCCCTGGGGATCACTGACACTTCACCAGACAAAAAGCAAAGATCTTAAGAAACTCACCTTATGGATCCCTCAGCAGATGAAAAGGAGTGGGCCCCTGTTACTACTTGGGAGAGAGACACAAAGGCGGCCACACCTAGATTCCAAAGTGTGGGCAGATGGATGTCATCGATACTTCAGTAGCACCAGCTGTCAGGACCCACCCTCAGGCCTCTGCTCCACCCCGCCCTGCAAGGCTCATGGTTTTCCCACCGGAGAATGTTGGCAAGCTCTTCCAGGACGGGGGCTGGAGGCTGGAAATGATGCCAGCAATGCCGTCAAGATGAAGCTAACATCTGTCATCTCCGGGGGACAGCCAGTATGCGGGTCACAGTGAGGGTGTAGCATGGAGGTTCAGGGTGTGGGCTCTGCGAGGGCAGGGCAGGGCCACAGAGTCCCTGCTCCCCAGAGGCTCCTTGAGGAACAGTTGGTGAGTGACTGATTCATGTGGAGAGGTAGTGAAGGGAGGATTACTGAGCAGGTCTTCAAAGAGTGTGATCAGGCATCTTATGGAAGCAGAGGTCTCGGGAATTTGGGTTTGGAGAGGCAAAGCAGGAACTGGGAGGAATAATGACTGAGCTCGCACTCTGCGGGGCAGACATGGTGGTTGGCACTCCACACGAGTTACTTCCCTTAAATCCTAACCAGGGACTCTTCTGTGCGAGCAGAGGTTTGAGAGACTACTCGGATTGCCCAAGGACAAATCGTTTGCAAGTGGCAAAGGCAGGATTTGAACCTAGATCTTCTGCTTTATCCGCCTTCTTGTAGGTAGGCGGTTACTCCCTCCACTTGATGGAAGAAGACTGAGGCCCAGAAAAGCAAATCCACAGCTAAAAGAAGGCAGAGCAGTGATCAGAACCCAGAACTCTGGCCTCACAGCTTCATTCTTTGTAACCCCTTCACGGCTAGCCTGTCGGTCTCCTGTCACAGAGAGGCCTCCCTCACTCCCACACTCACCCTCACTCTGGGTGGCAGTGAGTATACTCAGCAGCTGATCCTGTCCGTGAAGGGGTTGGGACTCCCCCATCCTGCAATCCTCACCTTCCCCTCATCTGCTCACTGAGAGGCAGGGAAACCCTGCAGCTCCTGTGGGGAGGGCAGCCATCTGGCTCACAGCTGGCCTGAGGTGGCCCATGCAACCCGATGGCAGAGAATGTACGCTTCATGTGTGTTTATCTTTCTTTTCTGTGCTGATAATAAAACTGGGTAATTAAGCCTGAGGAGTGAAGCCCCACCAGAGACTGGGCAGGAGTCCCGGTTTTACCACTTGTGTGAGGGGCCACGCTATGCCACTGGGGTGCCCTCTGTGGGTCCCGATGTTCTCATCTGTGACACATGATGGTGCACGAAATGACACTCAAGATCTCCTAGCACTTCTCTTCTAGAAACCTCTTTCAAACAGTTCACCACGCATATACCAGAAGAGTCAAATACTCTTCTCCATATAGCAAACTCTAAAATTAAACATGCATAAAATATTTTGATGTTTAAACCAAACCTTGGCATTTTTTATTTCCTTTATTTTTTTTCCTTGTATGAATTAAAAAAAAATACTGTTTGTTTTATGAGAAGGGTATATTTTCCCTTAACAAATGTGCAGAATTTCAAAATGTTTTTGTTTGTTGTCATGCGTTTTTTTCCTAAAGCCTAATTAAAGACAACAACAACAAAAAAATGGGATGGTTACAGTGGTCTAAATATAAAATCTTTATTGGGTCACTATTTCTCTACATCATGTTATAGTTAATTGTATGCATTAATTTGGCTAGACTGTGGTCCCAGCTGTTGGCCAAACGCTACTCTAGATGCTACCGTGAAGATATTCTTTAGATACTGTTAACGTTTACAATCGTTTGATTTTAAGTAAAGCAAATTAGCGTCCATAACCTCATCCCATCAGTTGAGGGTTGTAAGAGCAAATGTAGCAGGATTCTCGCAGAGTCGTGACATTGAGGCTTTTCTATCCAGGAAGTAACTTTATTCCTGCCGGCACTGCTCAGTTGGGTTAATACCCGAAGAACTGAGCTCCGAAGGCCACGTGGTCTAGTTTTTTTTATATACTTTTTACTTCTTTGTCTCCCATATATGGTAACCCAAACATGCACTGATTAAGTGGTCTCAAGTTACAAGGTCGTGAGGGATGTTGTCATGTACCTTACTGTATAGTCAGGTTGCCTTGAGGTTTGTTTTCTTGTTGCTTCCCCCGCTCCCCCGTGCCCCCCCCCACCTCCCCTTAGGGAGGGGACCCTACCAGACAAAGACTCAAGTTTTCTAGAGAAGAAATTCTGCTTCAAGATTCAACATACAAGTTTGGCCTCTTGGCTCTGTTTCTCTGGAGAGCCCTGACTGATATATAACTGCTATACAGAAAGATTTGTTTTCACCAGAAATGTCATAAAACACATTGTATGTAGACTTTTCCTAGAGGTGTCCTCATGTTATGTCGGGTCATGAGTTCGGGATTCAAGGGATATGAGTGAATCCAGCCCCACTGCTTACTGGTGTGGGGCCTGGTGCAGGCAGTGTTCTCTTGGGGCCTTGGTTCCCTCATCTGTGAAGCAGGGGTTGAGGAGCAGGGCACGTGATGGTAACATCTCTCTCGGGTGTTGCTGAGACGGTTAGGGAAGATGCTGCCCTAAATCGCCTGACACGACATGAACTTGATAAAGAATAAACACTACTAATATGATGAATGGCCCCTCCTCCTCTTTCTTATCATCATTACTAATTGGACTCAAGCAACATTTCTGGAGCTCTGACTGGCTGCTAGGCCCTATGCTGAGGAGCTAGTGATGGGAGGTGAAGGTCAACATCCTTCCCCTTCAGAAGCACAGAGTCAACTGAGAGGAGAAAGCTACAGGTGCTTCCTGAGGCACAAGACAAGATGGTATAAATCAAAGCTCTCCCAAGTTTTCAAGGCCCAACCCAAATCCTATCTCCTTCATGAAACCTTTGCAGATCCCCCTATTAGAAATTAATCTCCCAGCTTCCATGTCCCTAGGGCCTTTGACTCGTACCTCTCCTTCGATACTTACCACTATTTACCTTGTATTAGAGTGATTTATGCACATGTCAGCCTCTCCCACTAGAATGTGAGTTCCTGAGGACAGAAATATTTATGAAGGTCCTCTCCATGACTTTGACTATTGTATGAAGGACCAACATAACAACATCAATAATCTGCCTCATATTCTGAGATGTCTTTATGGCAAAATAATTAACATTGAATGCGATTTTTAAAATTATTTTCATGTTTTTATTATTATAAGCCTTGTCTCTTCTTTGTCCATTGTATAGATGCTGTGCAGGAGGCAGAGAGCTTGCTGTGACCTGTCCAAGGTCACAGAACTAGTGAACAGGTGGGCTAAGTCCAGAACCTGGCCCATTTATGCTGAGCAGTCCAGGGCTGGCACATAGCTGATACGGCCGTGTTGCATATTCCCCCTCCCTTTTCATCACCCTTACTGGGTGATTCCATATTCTGTTGTGCGTGAACAGTTTGGCTTCTGTGTCATGAGTGTGGTTTAGTAAGTTCCCTCCCTGTTTAGACATAAAATGAAACCAGACGAAATGACCTGCATCTTTGACCTGACTCTCCAGGCTGGTTGTGGCTCCTGCCCTGACAACTTTCAGGTTGACAGAGGTTGGTTTCTAGCAATTTCCTCCACAAAACCATGTAGCTTTGCAGTGACTGGGGCTGGGTGTACTCGTACTGATATTTCCACTCTTCCTCCCTCGGACTTCTGTGTTTTTTTTTTTTTTAATTAAAAAAATTTTAACATTTATTCATTATTGAGAGACAGAGACACAGACATACAGAGCATGAGAATGGAAGGGACAGGGAGGGGGGAGACACAGAATCTCCAGGCTCCAGGCTCAGAGCTGCCAGCACAGAGCCCGATGAGGGGTTCAAACTTACAAACCGTGAGACATCATGACCTGAGGCAAAGTTGGACGCTTAACTGACTGAGCCACCCAGGCACCCCTGTCCCTCAGACTTCTTAAGACCTTGTGACAACATTGAGAGATGGTCTCAATTTTCTGCTATTGACGGATGAGGACCTTGAGGCTTGGAGAGATGGAGTGACTTAGGTGCCCAAAGGCCACACACAGCCAGGGTTCAAACCCGTGTCTGTTCTGATGCTAAGGCCTTTCCATTATACCCACACTCCACTCCATCTCTAATTGCAAGGGACTGGGAAAGCAGAGACTGACTCTCCTACTGCTAGCTGACCAACTTTGTAAAATGCTAAGTAGAGAAGTGATTTTCTGGGAGAATTAGTCAAAATTGTTAGATAATGACCCTCACCCCAAGGATCACTTTTAAGATTGGTCTGGACACAATGATATAAGGCTAGATATGACTTTTTTTTTTCTCTCCCAGTTTGGAATTTGAACACACTAAGTGGCGGCACTCTACACTGTGATTTCGTACTTCAACAGTCCTATCTGCAGCCATACCTATTGATACAAGGACTGACCCAAACCCTGTGTCTTCTTGCCCCCGTGCCTCCTGCTGTGTTTCCCACTTGGAGTATCCATTCTCTGCACCTATTACTAGGCTCCCTTCCCTCCTGCAAGATCCCACTGGATTGGGCATATGAACTGGCTGAATTGAATTGATGCAAATGTCTACTTTGGCCAGACCAGCTTTCCTGCAATGAAGAGTAGGATAAGAGTCAAAAGCAAAGGAGAGCTAGTAATGGGAGGTCAGGTAGGAAAAGTGGTGAGAGCCAGGTTTGCTTAAGACACTTGAACACCCTTTGCTGGGCAGTGGGGAGCCATGGAGCAGAGGGTGGGCCACATGGAATGATTTATGTTTTGGGAAGGCAAATCTGTCTGGGAAAAGCAAAAGTGTGAGACTGCTTAGTAGATTTCTAGACTAGTCTAATTATACAGCGATGAGGGCCTGAGCCAAGGGAGAAGCAGTGGACTGGAGAGGACAGACAGATGGGAGTCATTTTGGATGGGATAAACAGTTATTTTTCCGATGGAATCTTGACAAAATGTGACACAGCACAGAAGACAGGATATGGACTTTGAAATGAGGAGTCTGAGCTGTGAATCTCAGCTCAGCCACCTAGAGGAATGTGAGTGACAGAGGGCAAGTCATGTAAACTCAATGAGCTTCAGTTTCTTCATCTGTCAAATGGTAGTATTACTAAGCACTCTTAGACTTTTGCGAGAGTTGATGGAAACAATAAACACACAAAGCTACTCAGATCATAGGTGATCAGTCAGTGATCACCATCACCTCAGAGGCAGGAGGGCATCCTGGCTAAGTTCTGGGCTAGAAACAATTCTGTGCCTCTGCCCCTTGTCAGCTGTCTGGCTTTGGGCGAATGTCTGAACCTTAGATGAATCTCAGTAAAATGAGCTGATAGTGGATCTCTTGCAGACCTGTTGTGACGAAAGTTAAGTTAAATGTGCGTGAAGTGATTAGCTTGTGGGGCACGCAGGAAGCACTCAGGTGAAGCACAGACTAGTGTCTGTTGCGCACTGCTGGTTGGCTGACCCAACCTCCATTCCAACCCCCTTCTCTCTTAGCCTCCTTTGCAGCTAGGAGTGGCCACGTGGCAGAATTCTGGTCAACAAGGATGAGCACATGTCTGCTGGGGGATTCTGGGAAAGCTTTGGCTTCCATGACTGAAGGAAGACACCAGTCAGTATGTCTTAAGCTCTCTCTGCCCCTGATTCCTGCCTTAAATTTGGGTATGGTGCCTGTAGCTAGGACAGCTAACTCCTAACCATTAAGAAGAAGCCTAGAGAGTCACAAAGATGCCAGCTAGTCCAAAATTGGGGAGGTACTAGTCTATACCGATCCCAACAGCCATCCATTTATCTAGAGTTCTTTTCATGTGAGAAAAACAAACCGTTACATTTAAATAACTTGATTTGGGTTTTCTGTGTACTTATATCTGAATGGAGTCCTAACTGATATTAAGATGTAATAGAAAGAGAGCAGAAATAGGTCACTAGGTGGTTTTGAGCAGCAATATTCTAGCTAAAGAAAAATATTCCATATTCTCCATCCAGGCTCTGTGTTTCCCTCTTGTGCTTCTTCTTACAGGGGTCTTCCTAACTGAACCTGCCCCCTCTGCTCTGCCCCTCCAGCCCTCATCTCTGTGTGCATAAACCCTTCAAGGCTCAACCTAGCACCGCCTCATCCACAAACCATCCCCATTTCTCCCTGGAAAGTGAATCTCACCTCTTTACATTTCTGTTTTAATCGCTTTAGGTTTTTTATTTGTAAAGCATAGTTTCAAAAGACTATGTAGTTTGTTATTGGAGTTCAAAACTTACCTCAGGTTTTTTATTTGTAAAGCATATTTTCAAAAGACTATGTAGTTTGTTATTGGAGTTCAAATCTTACCTCCTGGAGTAGAAACTAAGCTCCTTTACATACATTATTTCTAAATGAGGAAGAATGTGCACAAGACAAATGCACGATCTTAAAAAATTTTGTACTTCTAAGGATTGTTCTATTCGTTCACCAAACATATACTCAGAATCTATTTTGTACAAATATATACCAAGAATCTATGTGTACTCTCCATGTTGATATGATCTTCTCTGATAACAGTTTGGGCTCCCTGGGACAATTTACTCAGTTTCTTTATCTTTTAAATAGAGATAATGGTAGTAATAGGACTACTATAGGGGATAATTGAGTGAATATATGTAAAGTGTATGAAATAGTTTCTGGCACGCAGCAATTACTCAGGGATGATGATGATGATGATGATGATGGGGATAATGATGATATTTACCAAGCTGTCTATTAGTCTCAAGGTATATACCTAGAATGTTTCTTACCACATATTAGGATCTCAAGAATTATTGAATGAATCATTTGTGAATAACTTATAATGTGCACCTCTGAAATGTTAGAAAAACTCCAAACGAAACTAATTTAAATTCATATATACTTAAGTATATTAATGTTCATGAATAATTCACATTAACAAATATGTGTTTTTAAATTGATTTTCTTTGGAGATTACACTGGGAATTTCACAACAGCTCTTGAAGTAACTGGAGAAGCACTGACAAATACCACAAAGCCAGAAAGAGGAATGACTTAGGTCAATCAGAAAATGTATTCACTTCTAAATTCAACAACTGTCTATATTCTTCCTGCTCTGGTCTGGCGCTTGGGTGAGCTTCTACTACCTGAACCTCAAGAATGAAAATCAATGCTCTGGCCCACAGGGACCCCCACAGCCTGAGCCTAACACATGGCATCAGCTTTGTTCTCACTCCCTTGCTAAGAGTCTGAGCTCTGCAATCAGCATGTCTGGGTTCAGATCCTTGTTTCCTGCTTGCTTAAGTGTGCAATCCCTCTGGGCCTTAGTCCACCATGTACAGAATGGAAAAACAAGAGTACCCTTTATATTGAGTTATTGTGAAGCTTAAATGGGTTAGTCCACATAAAGCCTTAGCACAGGGCTAAGTACGTGATACGTGCTCAATACGAGGGGATTATCTTACCCCAGTCACCTGACAGTGCGGACACACGGTGCTACTCCCCGGGCTCTTTCCAAACTGCACACCTTTGCACCTGCTTTTCACACAGCATAGTCCTTTTTCTTGCTGTTAACTGGATGAACTTCTATTGATTCATCAAGACTCATCACATATGGCACCCTACTGAGGTATATATGATGTGACGTGATCATGCATTCCTAGAGTTTATCATCTTTTGGGGGAAATAAGCAAATGGTAGCACTAACAATAACAACAGGTAACGTTATGAGCAAACCCTTAAAGGACCCCTTTTCCAAGCACCCACAGATCTCTCTAGTCTGGGATATCTGACACATCTTTCTATTCACCATTTGATCTAAGCGAGTGCTAGCACATACCCTGCGAAGAGAATCCTTTTCCCTTAAATTGAAGTGGAATATCAGATCTGTGCTGAGTCAGGAAGGGACTAATATGGGTTGAGTACCTACAATGTTTTGGCATCGCATGAGTGCATCGTATGTTCTCACATGTAATCTTTACTATGACCCTATGAAGTAGACAGTGTTATTCGTTTTACACGTGAGGAAACTGAAGTAGAGAAAGGTCGTATTACTTGCTTGCATTACACAGCTATATATATTGGCTCTGGGATTTGAATTCAGATCTCTGCTGACGGAGTCTCGTGTTTCCCTAGTTTTTTTTTTAGGAGAGGAGATTGAGTAGGACAGGGTTAGGGGAGTGGAGAGAAAATAGAGGTGTTAGGGCAGGCAGGAAAGCCAAATTTTCTACCTTTGCCAATCTTATTAAGGGCTGATCCTGACTGAAATCCTGCCAGGCGCACATCAATAACAGAGAAAAATATTTCTGTGTGTAGGCTCATTTTATTTGCAGAATGGGAATTACTGGGCCATGATCATACAGAAAACGTGTTTCACTTGGAAACCAAGGACTTTGATCATCTTATTCTTCTTAATTCATATTGAATTACTCACAGTATGTTGGAAAGTCTGCTTTAAAATCAGTCATTCCTAAACTGGAAACCAGACTCTAACACAAGGGTTGTCAGACTTCAGGCAAATGATGTGACCTCTCTGGGCCTCAGTGGTGTCATCTAAAAATGGGATTATTGGTGGTATCAACTCAGAGGACGAGAATGAGAGAACATAAATGAGTATGACTAGGGTGCGTCTACAATTTATCATTCAAACAGAGACACTGGGCAGTGGGGAGGGTGGTCCTGTCAAGTATTATGTTGGGACAACAGCTGTGAACTGGCAGCTTCTTGAGCAAATGAGATTATGCGGCCACACCAGGTGTGATCTATGAGAAGCATCCAGCACAGTGGCTCACATCTAGTCAGCACCTGCCAGTGATCCCTGCTAGGATTTTAAGTACAATTTAAAAATTAAGCTATCGTGAACCATTTAAAATTTCCTGAACTTGTTAGACTCTCAGGCAGAGAGAGCTCAGCCAGGGTCCTATTAGTCATCAGTTATTCATATCCTCGAGTTTGACAGACCAGTGAACATGTAGAGGCTCATCAGAACAACATGAGTGGCTTCTCAGCATAGACAGGAGAAGAATTTAAGGATTGTTCAAAGCAAAAAGGAAGGAAGGTATGTGCTGTGATCTATTTAAAAACAAACAGAAAACATACAAGCTTTGGATCAGAAGATGGGCTGGGGGACAGAATGGAAAGGAAGGGAACGAGTCAGAACAGTTTATTAACTAATATCTGCTAAGGAGTGAAGGTAGAGTGGCCAGAATGTTCCAGCGAGATGAGGGATCTTTAGCAATTGCTGAACTACACTTTGGAGGAAACAGCAGAGGATGAGGGCAGAAATCCTGGGATTTTGTTCTTCCTGACAAACAGTGGATGCCTAATAAGTGTTACTTTCTTTCCATTTGTTTCCTGTGTGGTAAGGTCATTTGTAGATGACCGGGAAAGTCTGTTTAATCATCAGTTTCGCATCTCCCACCTCGGGCTCTTTATCCCTCCCTCCACATCTCTTTACTGATCTCCCAGGAACTCAGAGTATGGGGGTCAACAGACAGGCTTGTATTTATTGGGGCAGACAGACACTGAGCAGATAATTAACTACAAATGTAGTTAGTGCCCTGAGGTCAGAGCCTGCTCCTTACCTCTTTACCTCAGGCCCTTGATTTTTGTTTTTTAGGCCCTTGACTTTTGATGTATGTTTGACATGTCTGTGTGGCTCTCTCCACTGCATCTCAAACACAACTTGCCTAGCCCTGAACTCATGATCTTCCTCCCACATCTATCTCTTCTACCTGCCTTCTCTGTTGGAGCTGAGGGCATCACCATCTTCCAGGCCCTTTCCTTTCTACTCTACCAGAGTGCAGGTTCAGTGGATCTGAGTCTTATGAGAATGTGTGTGTTTTCTCAGACACCCACAGGAAGCTCAATGGGTAAGCAAGCATTGGTGGGGGTGCAAATTCTGACCATTAACTTTTGAGTTGCATTAGAAGATGACCATGTGGGTGGGGCGCCTGGGTGGCTCAGTCAGTTGAAAGGCCGACTTCGGCTCAGGTCATGATCTCATGGTTCGTGAGTTTGAGCCCCACGTTGGGCTCTGTGCTGATAGCTCAGAGCCTGGAGCCTTCTTCAGATTCTATGTCTCCCTCTCTCTCTGCACCTCCCCCACTCTCACTCTGTCTCTCTCTCTTTCGCTCTCTCTCTCAAAAATAAATAAACATTAAAAAAATTTTAAAGATGACTGTGTGTGTATGTGGGTGTGTGTATGAGAGAGGGAGAGACAGAGAGAGAGAGAGAGAAAGGAGGTATACAGTGGAAGCTGGGACAGGTTTGGGGGAGAAAGGATCTGTGAGTTGAAGTAGCATCACAGCTCTCAAATTTCATCATGGATTGGGGACTATTGATCTCCTCTTCCTCTACACAGCCAACTCCCCTGACTTGTCATCTTCATCACCAATAACAAGGGGAAAACCCAAAATATGGCAGGATAACCCACGTGTTATTTCAACCTGCTTTATCAGAAAAAGAAAAACTTACCTGCCAAATGTCTTCTGTGACCAGAAAACAGCAGCCCCTGCACAACTTTCACCCAGACACCATCTGCTTCCCCTTTATCTATCCTCTATTTATCCATTTGAGTAATGGGAGGAGAAACCAGCTTCCTGATCAATCTCACTTTCTCCTAGTGTTTGGAGTTAAAACTCATTTGCATTTCGACAATGGTGCCTCAGTCCCTTATCCCATCTATCAATTTGAGTGGTGAATTGGCTGCCCAGTTTCCATCGGATATTTAATTGAATAACTGCATGTTATCAACACAAATTTGCAGTTTGGCCTCTAGCTTGTTTTGGGGGGCTGCGCTTCTTCACTAAAGTGTTTCTGATTTTAAATTATGTTATGTCTACCTAGTGTGTGTGTAGAGAGGGAGAGCGGGAGGAGGAAGGTGAGGGAGACTGAGAGGGAAAGGAATAGAGGTGTAACTTGGGGGTGGGGAAGAGGTAGAAATGAAGGGGTTGGGACTGCAGACATACACAACACTAATTAAAATGGGAAAATAAAATTCTTTCACTTGGGGCCATAGGCAATGAACAATCCTTGAAAAGGAAGAGTGAAGCCCCTAATACTTAGAGATTTGCAACCAGATAATAACTTTGCAAAATGTGACTGACAGTTACCAGATGATCTCCTTAATCACACCTTTATTTCTGTTAAGCAGGGCTCAGGCTCCCAGCAGGTTTCAAACATGTGTTAACGCTGAACATCCCAGGGACGAATCAAAGGGTTGTAGCGACTGGAGCCTTACTGGACTCTACAAACGGAAACATTCAGAAAGAAGGCGGAAAAACCAGTGTGCAGGACATACAGCTTCAGTATGCTCTGGTTCAAACAAATGTCTCTTACCCCCACCGGGGCAGAACGGAGCTTCACAGAAGGATGATAGAAATGTAGGGAAAGCATGCAAATCAGCAAACCCTGCAGAAATTTTGATTTTTTTTTCTTTCAGTGAACTCTTAGGATTCCAAGAGTTGGCGGTTTTAAAGGACTAATTCCCATAAGGCATAATTAGCATTGATATGATATTTTATTATGACTGTTCTTTTTCTTTCAATCCAAATGTCTATCTACTCTGAGTAGTTAACCTGGCAGTAAACCCTCAGAAAGAGATGAGGGGGATCAAAGTCCCAGTCTTTGTGGTTTAACAATCAAGCCCCACATGAGGTCCAAGAGTGACTGGAACCTCTTCCCAGGAATTTGCACACATGGGACAAAGGGAAATAGGTAACTAGTGAAGGGTCTATACTATGTATTGTGTATATATTAATTTGGTTAATCCTGTCACTTGCACTCCAAGCTAGATATTATTATCCCACAGTCAAGATGTGGAAATTGAACCCAGAGAGACCCATAAACTTGCTCAAAGAGCCATATTTAGAAAATCATAGAGTTGGAATTTGAACCTAGACCCTCCCTAATTAGCCAGCTGAGTGAATGGAGCAAAGTGCTCAGGAGATGTTTGGAGGTTTCCTCTCTCATTCCCATTTTGAAGGATCCCCACTTGGCCTTTGCCCCTTTCCTTCTTTTTTGTTTTAAAAACTTCCTACCACCCTCGAAATGTGTGGCTCTTTTTCATTGGTCCCTCCAGATCCGCTCTTTTCTACCCAGCTCTGTGCCCGAGTACAGCCACCCTTGCCCTCTGGCTTTGAGTTGTGTTTGGCCAAGGGGAGGCCCTGGTGGCATGTTGGGTGGAGGGAGGTGATGTCAATAGGGTTATTTCCCAGGCTCTCTCTCTGCTAGGTTGCTGTGGTGGCTTCCCAGGTCCTGCCAGGCAGCCATCTTCTATATCCACTCTCATCAAGGTGCAGTCACCCAACAGTTCCCAAATGTTTTGCTCTCAGGACCCTTTAGACGTTTAAAATTGTTGGGGATCCCCAAAGAGCTTTTGTTTATTTCTCAGTGCTTACCATGTTAAAAATAGAAGCTGAGAGTTCTTAAACACAAGAATACACAAACATACATTCTATTAGCCGTGAGCGCAATGACTCTATTACAAGTCATGTTGCCTTTGGAAAGCTCCACTATGCACTCATGAGAGAATAAGAGTGAAGAAGGTGAGGAAAAAGTCCAATTGTAAAGGCAAAAAACGTATTATTGTAAAAAGAGTTTTGACCTTATGGACCTCTAAAAGAGTCTCAAGGAACCCCACAGGTTTCCAGCTTTGAGAACCACTGCCCCAACTGCTTCAAGAGACTCGCTCTGGGATGTTTTTCATGCCTTGTTGGACGCCCTCACTCTGCCCACGCCTTCCTAATTACTCCCTTTATTCAACTCTCCTCAACAATCTGCCCTCTGTTCCTGCCGGAACCCTGACTCACCCTGGCTAGCAGATGGCTAGAATTTCACCTTGGAGGAAAGGCTGACACCAGAGAAGTAGCTCAGGAATGGCAGCAGCAAAGAAAAGCTTTCCTTATGCCTGCAATGACCTGTTCCCTATGAACTTTACCTTTAAATTGTATTTATCACTTCTTCACTGATGAAAGGGAGTGTCTAGAATCAGAGAGATGGTTGTTTCTCTTTCCCAGGCCCAGGCCAGAAAAAAGATCCATTTCCTTTTAGAGATATAGACCTCTAAACTGGACTATCTTCCAAGGAGGACAAGTGAGCCTCTGGAAACCAAGTTCCTGAGAAAGAGGTGAAGGAATAGTTTCCTTTGAAGAAAAGGCGGCTCAGAGCAACTTGGCCATTTTCAGTTATCTCTTCATGATCTGGCCTTTCTTGTTTCAGGGAAGAATTCTTCATCCCTCCACTGGGCTCCCATAGAGTTTGGAACAGATGTCAGTTGCCTGATACCACTTTGTGTTGTAATTATTTGCACATTTCTCTTCACCCCTTCTAGACTGATAGCTCCTTAAGACAGTTTTGATCACCAAGGAGGTCCCATCTTTGGTGTGTAATAAATGTTTGTTGAAAGAAAGAACAGAGATGGAACTCTTTTTCATAAATGCCATTCTGTTTCCCACAGTCAGTTGAAGAAAGTTCATGCTTAGCTGCAAAGTCTTTTGCTTTTAACAACTTCATTGAATTATAACTGATCTACAAAGAACTGTACATATTGAATGTATACAATTTGGTGAGCTTGGACATACCCCAACATCCATCACACCATTAGCACAATCAAGGATATGCCCAATACCTTCCAAAGTTTGCTTATGCTTACGTCTCTTTTTGATTTACTTGTTTTTCTGCGTCAAGAACACTTAACATGAGCTTTACCCTCTTATGTTTTGAAGTGCAAATACTGTATCGTTAACTATAGGCACCATGTTGTGCAACAATTCTCTAGAATTTACTCATCTAACATAACTGAAACTTTATACCCACTGCACAACAACTCCCCATTTCTCCCACCCTAGACCCTGGAAACCACCATAGTATTTTCCACGTGGAAGAGTCTGACTATCATAGATAGCTCATACAGGTGGGAATCTTGCAGGTGTTATTTTCATAAATCACCCAGGACGTAACTGAATGTGTCTGCAGGAGCGGAAAGGGAAGCCCCAGAAATGTTTGTGCAAATATCGTGATACCTTGGGGATAAACTGGATTTGAAATTAAAAAAAAAAAAAAAAGCCTTTATTTCAATCCCAGCCCCATCACTGACCAGTGGAGCTGCCTTCCACAAGCCACTCCCTTTCTCTAAGCTTCAGGTTTTCAGAATGGTCTGATGCCAACTTGTGTCTGTAGGTCCCCATGGCAGGGTGTCACTATAAGTGATTTAGTAAGCCACAAGGGTACCAAATACTGTTGGCTACCTAAAAAATTAGTATCTCTGGCTCATATCTGAATTATGTTTTTGCATATATAGAGATGTGGGTATAATTGATAACATAGGACTCATATCGCTTTTGAAATTGTTACATGTGTTTTATCTTTTTTCCCAATCAAGAGATAATACAATCATCTGGTGTCATGGACTCCACAAAATACTCTGACAATAGAAAGAAGCTCTTGTGCTTGGAAGAAATGGAAATCATTGTGCCTCGAGCTTTGGTTTTGACTCTGAAGCCTGTGGATTTGATGTAGAGGGCAGGAACAGGACAGCCGCTGTCATCTGTGGATAGCAAGGCTTTTGCTACCTAAGGTTGTAAACCCTGAGGTAGGAAATATCCAGCAAAAGCCAATGGACATATTTTCTAATTTATTTCCTTCACCACAGACAGTATCCATGACATAAACACAGGCTCCATATCATGAGACGATTAGAGAAGTGTTTGAAGGGTGTAGAGATAATTTTTTTTTTTCTGAAGCAGTCAGAACATTATTTGGTCTACCTTTCATCTATCCTAATCTATTATTACCCCAAAATATTTTAGAAACTTCCTTCCTCTAATGGAGGAGGCAGATTTGGGGAAAAATTAAAGCTACTGAACAAAATGTTTTGGGAGCCACCAGATAGATTGAAAGAAATCTGTTAACTTTCAGAGATACTTGCTAAAGCCCAGTTAAAGAAACTCAGTGACAACTGAACAGGAATTGTCAGCTCTTTGAACTAATGAACTAAAAAGCAGTGCTTTAAAATTTTTCAGTAAGATTTTTTCTATATTTTTCTACTTACTAAAATAACATGATATCACTGTAGAATTTGAAAAATACAAAAAAGCTCAAAAGAATATATAAACTACTGCTAATCTACATGCAGTATTTCATATTCTTGCTATATCTCTATCTGCATGTTTAGAAATTTCCAGTTATTTCATATTATTAATGCTGTTTTATAGCTTTCTTTCTCTTAAAAATTTTTATTGTATGCTATTAGGCACATGTAAAGGACTAAAGTAAGGCATATATAAGCTATAAAGTATGATAATAAAATGAACAATCAAGAAACCACCCCCCAACTTACAGAATCAAATATCACCAGTATGGTTGAACCTATCTATGAACCCCTCTCAAATTCCACAATGTGGTAATTATGCTAATTTTTTTCAATCCCCTTGCTTTAAAAACTGTTTTGAAACTACCTTAACAGGGGCACCCGGGTGGCTCAGTTGGTTAAGTGTCTGACTTTGGCTCAGGTCATGACCTCACAGTTCATGAGTTCGAGCCCGGCCCCAGGCTCTGTGCTGAGAGCCCACTGAGAGTGAAGCCCGCTTCCAGTTCTGTGTCTCCCTCTCTTTCTGCCCCCCCACTTCTCATACTCTGTCTCTGTCTCTCTAAAATATAAATAAACATTAAATAAGTTTTAAACCACCTAAATAATATTCTTTATTTTAAATGTGCTTATTTTGAATTTTGTAACAGATTTTTTACTGGAAGTTTTTCCTCCAAGTTATTTTTGTTCAGTTATACATTTACGACTCATCTAGTTGTTTTGTATATAACTGCATTTTAAAATTTTCATTGCTGGGGCGCCTGGGTGGCGCAGTCGGTTAAGCGTCCGACTTCAGCCAGGTCACGATCTCGCGGTCCGTGAGTTCGAGCCCCGCGTCGGGCTCTGGGCTGATGGCTCAGAGCCTGGAGCCTGTTTCCCATTCTGTGTCTCCCTCTCTCTCTGGCCCTCCCCCGTTCATGCTCTGTCTCTCTCTCTGTCCCAAAAATAAATAAACGTTGAAAAAAAAAAAATTTAAAAAAAATAAAATTTTCATTGCTATATAATATTTTGTGACTACACTGCACCTTTATTCTGTTGATGGACATTTGGGTTTTAGATTTTCTTTTTCTTTTTTTTTCTATTTTAAAAGAAAACTACTGTTGTGTAAATTTTTATATTTGTTTCCTGGCACACATGTGTAGGCATTTTTCCAGGGCATATACCATGAGTAGACAGGATTACATATACCCACACACACCCACACCCACACCCACACAGACACACACGCACACACAATACTGTAATTGTTTTCCAAAGGAGTTGTCCTCCATTACCAGTATATGGACGTCAGCATTCTTGAACATCCTTAAAAATATTAGATACATTCTATTTGATATTAGCCATATATATCTCATATAGCCTCAGCTTTCATTTGATTAATTACTTTTAAACGTATACTGGACATTTGTGTTTCCTTCTCTGTGACATATCTATGCAATCTTTTATCCATTTATTGTTCTGATTGGCCTTTTCTTATTGGCATGCGGCTAACGTTACTGATTATTAGAAAAGGGGACTCACTTTACTGTTGTAGTATTTATGGCTGACATCTTAAGTGAGCAGTCAGAAGCTATTTCTAACCCCTTCTCCCTTGCTGCCTTATAATATTAAAACTGCGAATCGAAACAATCACTTTCCCAGACCCCCTTGCAGTTAGGAATGGTCGTGTGACTCATTTTGGAGCTATGTCATGTAATCTAAGACTTCTATGGATGTATTTGAGAGACAGCGTTTGCTTTTCTGATAAAATGATACAGATGCAACTGTCACAACCCTGTGCTAGCCCTGCTTAATCCTGACTTGAGTGCAGGCGTGATGCTAGGAACCACGGCAGCCATGTGGAAAGCATGAGGGAAAGGTGGAGATTTATGAAAATTCTGGCCTTGACCATCTATATATCCATCTATGTCCCAATTTCTGGTTATGTAATTTTTAAAAATGCTGGTTTTCTTAAATACTGTAAATCTAATTTTCTGTGAATGAGAATTAGATGCCAGCCTGATATGGTATCTTTTATTCACTTAGTCCCCAAACTAGTATCTTAGTCACATCCAGCAGTGTCCCCAAAAGTAATAAAGACGTTTTATTAGAAATTTTAACTCAGAAGACACATTTCTTAACAAAGCTAGTATGATCTGGCCACTCCCTTTCTTTTCATCCTCATGTTGTATCACTGCCTTTTATGCATTTGGCTTTGCACACTGGATCCTTTGTCATTTCTAAGAAAATACGGAATTTCTTCTTGCTCTATGGACTTCACACATTCTATTTCATTTGACTAGATTCCTTGCCCCCCTAACGATCCTTCCCATTCTAAATAAATCCCACCTGTTATTATGTCTTTGTAAAGTACATCAATATAAGCATCCCCCAGGAGGCTTTGAGTACCCCTGGAATAGACTCGAGGTCAGTTTTGTCAATTTTATGCCCAGCATAGCCTAGCACAGCACAAGAGAGGTAGTGATCACTCAAGAATATTTTGTTAGATAGATGGAAGAATATCTTGTGTGCCGACCAAATGCCAGACAAAGCCTATCCTTAGTCTCTCTTTCCCTTTCGCAACCCTCAAGGTTTTCATTTTTGAGATGGTTAATAATCCATACCTATTAGTGTGGCTTAAGAATTAAATGTGATCATTGTATGTATATGCTTAGGTGCTTAGAATGTGGTTTGGATTATTTATCTCTTGTAAGGGGAACCTTTATTCCCCAGCAGCAAATTTTCCTTTATATGCCAAGCACTCTGTATACATTACCACTTTTTTTTTTTATTGTAGTCTTTATTACTATCCCTTTTTATAGATGAGGAAACTGAGGCTAAACTGAACTAGTCTCAAGCCTCTTGGGTCACTCAGCCATTGCCTGTGGACATCCATAATGAAACTGTGGTTGGGTCTGATACTACCTAATCAGGGAATGTGCTATTTACAGGATACATTCTCCACACTTCGTTCATTTTGCTCTTCTCTTCTGAGAAAAAGGCAAAGCAGAATAAAATGTACTGCTACCAGATTTTTTTTTAAAAGAAAAGTAACTTCCAAACTGCTCTGAGGTCAATACAGATTTTCACTGCAATCTTCTCTACTCCTAGATCCACAGACTCTGAAATGAAAATTGATGCTCAAGCTGGTGACCCTAAGGCAGGATCCTCAGCCAGAAAACAGTGACTGAGCCAGGCTTTGTGCAGCATACTTTCGAGGAACATAAAGTAGATTAATACACATTACAGAAAGGTGGCTTTAATAATTGAAAGCAAAAGACATTTATTTTAACCAGAGCCCCTCCTTTGGAACTGTACATGTGGGAGGTGCTTAATAAATGCTGGTTGAAATGCATTCCATGAGTCTCATGATATAGGGAGAGCTTACTAGAATGTTCGATGTCGTTTACTCTGAACGCCACTCAATCTCCTAAAGCATTCAATGTTCTTCAAAATTTGCCCTTAACCTAGTTGTCCAGTTTTTTCTTTTACCATTGCATCCCTAGCACATGTCTCCAACTACACTCAGGACTGTCTCTTAGATACCCCCTAATCTTTAGCACCTCTGTGCCTTTGCTTGTGCTGTTTCTACTTCCGAGAATTCCTACCTCCCAGCCCCAACTCTTAAAAAAACATAAAACAAAAAACAGGTGAACTTATCTTGTAGGTCCCTGTTGGGCTGAGTTTTTCTCCATTAAACCTACCTCAGTTAAGACCTATCTATACCCCATGAACTTCCAAATCTTCTAGATATAATCATAGCAACATTTTCCATTTGTGGCACAATGTGGCTGGTGGATAAAGCATAGACTTTAGAGTCGGAAATGCCCATGCACGAATTCCGGCTCTGCCACATAAGCGTCGTGCACTTTTGTCTGATTTACCTAAATGTGAGCTTCCGTTTTCTTTTTGGAAGTGAGGATGCTATGACCTACCTGCTATGGCTCTTGTGGGAAATAAGGAAGGAAACATTTCAAGCGCCCAGCACAGAGTCTGGTTCATGGTCAGCAACTGCCTTGTTCTGGTTATTCAGATTCTCAGCTCAAATATCATCTTTTAGGGGTGCCTGGGTGGCTCAGTCGGTTAAGCTTCCGACTTCAGCTCAGTTAATGATCTCATGGGTTGTGAGTTCGTGCCCCACGTTGGGCTCTGTGCTGACGGTTCAGAGCCTGGAGCCTGCTTTGGGTTCTGTGTCTCCCTCTATCTCTGTCCCTCCCCCCACCTCTCTCAAATAAATAAACACTAAAAAATAAAAAAAAAATCATCTTGTATTGATGGCCCCTACAAATATCCCACCCCTCCACTGCACTCCCTTCTTTAGGTTTGTGGCCAGGTTGCCCAAGTTCAAATTCCAACTTTACCACTTACTCGTTTGGGTACATTACTTAGTTCTCCTTCTTCACTGTCCTCATGTGTGAAATGGGATTACCTTATCTTGGCTATTGTAAGATGGTGGCTACACTTGTGGTGAGCATAGCCTAATTTACAGAGCTGCACAATCACTATGTTGCACACCTGAAACTAATGTAACACCGTCAATCAACTCTACTCCCATCAAGTTTTAATTAAAAATGGGGCTAATAATAATAACAAGCTTACAGGCATGATTTAGGGAATATTGAAACCTCAGATTAAACCTCAGAATAAATTCTGGATGTCACTGTATTGTTCACTCATCTATCCCAAGGGTCCACATTAGTGTCTCATTCAAGGAGGTGCTCATTCCTTAGTTGTTGAATGAATGAATGCATATACTCTGTTTTCTTCTCCTTCCCCTGAGTTCTACCCTGGGTTCTTAGAACGTAGGCCCCTCTGGGGCAGGAAGAGGGTGCCACCGCTGTCCAGTTCTTGGCCCCCAGCACAGGGTCTGGCACCAGGTGACGCTTAGTCAATTTCAGGGAATGGAAGGCAAAATTTTCCACTGTGTATTCCTGCTGCATTCTGCTGGAAGTGACTTCATTAGCATCAGCTGGCAGAACAGTCAGCGCTCCGCCCACCACACGGCAAACTCTTGCCACCACTTACTCAAGCTCATTTAACAGGGTTGACCCAGGGATGGAAAGGCACCTCCTCTCTGGCATCACAAAGACTCAGACCATTGTGTCTCTTGACTGGGTACAAGATTTACCTTAGTCTGTTGGCAGATTCATTTAGATGACGCCCTGTTTGGCTAGCAGCAAGAAGCCTTTTTTTTTTTTTTTTTTTTTTTTTTTGTAGGACTAATCCCTTGGATATTTGTTCCCACCTCTTTCTATTTACCGACAGAGACTGCTAAACTGATATGGCATCTCCAAAGGAAGAGGGCAAGTGTGGGCCATGAGAAGGGGATCTGAGAAAAAGGAAGAAGGGCCTATCCTAATGGCATCTCAACATGAAAGGAGCTGTGCTTTCCAGTAAAACTAGTCACTTCCTCGGTGAATTTGCTTGACCTGTTTGAAAGCTTCCAAAAAGAGGTGGCATAGAAGGAGTGGAGGAGCAGCCAATTAAAATTCAGCCCAATCAACAAAGGGAAGTAGGCCATGGTTGATGAACAGAGATGCATTGACCGAAAGAAGCCTTGGCACTGGGCATCCACAGTGCTTGAATGCTCTTTTCTTCCCAAACAAGAGGGCCTCCCAAGGCATGATGTCATATTGCCCATGTCTGGGTTCATAAAGTGTGTGTTTCTCTCATGGAGAGCCCACAACATGATCCCTCTGGCTCTCTGTCCATGCTCTCCCTTCATCTCTATGGACACAGACTATTTTTGTCCATTCTCAATACCCTCACCGAGCGTTCTTCCCATTGCCAGATGTAGTATCCACACAGAGCCTGTGGGCAGATTCTGATTCTGCCGCTAGACAGATGCCATTCCATACTGCAGTCACTCTTCATGCCAACAGAAACGTCCTTTCCCGAGTCCTCTTCTGGCTGATCACTTTTTAGGTCAGACAAGGAGAGAGATGGGGAGAGAGGGAAGAGAGAGACTGAGGAAGCCAAGGGAGAACGAGATTTGAAACTTCAGACTTTTAAACCAGATGCAACAGAAGGCTGCTTGAGAGAACGACAGACCCTACTCTCTCTTGTGTGTCCTTGAAAATGGGCATGAGAGTCGAAGCATGAAAACATCAATCAAAAAAAAAAAAATCTACCAAAGGGACATTCTCTTAAAAGCTAAAAGTCATTAAGCATTCACTAATTTATCTTACTTTTTAGATATAATGGTGGATACAGTCCTTTCATTTTCTGCATGATCTTTAATTTGGCTCTTTTCTTGCACAGCAGAACACAAGTCAGCATGCTTCAATCTCAGATGTGTCCAGCCGAGGCCAGAGTTTACTTTTTGGACAGGTTTGAAATTCATTGTCCTTGACTCAGTTTTATTATGGTAATAAGACCTAACTTTTACTTTCTGTACCCGTTGCTTAGCTTAGCTATGATAGCTATTGTTATTGCTATTCTCATCACAGATGAGGAAGGGGATTCAATTGTTGTCTCAGAATCAGCATCCCCAAGTTCACAGTGCTCATCTCACCAACTGAATGACAATGGTGCATACAATGGAGAAGTTCTGGCTTCTAAGCAGTCAAATGTTACATATTCAAGGGCCTTCTGCTGTAGGCAAAAACACGGGGCTTAGTAAATAAAGAAGGGCTTAAATCCCGTTTGCTCCTTCCAAAACACTTTGCATAGTTTCTGGGGTTCAAAAGACCATCCTATCTTTAAAGGTCAATGCTATAAATATCATCATCCTAGTAAGCTAAAGTCTGATAAAGGGAGAAAGGCGTCAGAATAAGAATGAGTCCTATTATTAGCTAGTAGAGAAATTTATTTGCCCTGGAGGGGCTTGGCCAGTTTTAACACTTGGCAACTCTTTGGTCTGTCAGCTAACCCAAAGCCACCCGTGCCAGGGTTTTAGTAGGGCAGAATGAAGGTCATGGGCATTAGAGTCTGGGAGACCTGGCCCAGCTCTGGGCTCCCATCTTCTGCCTGAATCGGGTATATTAATTATATTCTCCAAACTTTCATTTCACTTATAAAATGGAGACAGTGCTTCTTACTTAATACTAACTCTTAGGAATGTTGTGAGGTTTCAGCGGATATATGAAATTATTAGCACAATCTAACATGGTGGTTTTCTTTTTTTTTTTTTTAATTTTTTTTCAACATTTATTTATTTTTGGGACAGAGAGAGACAGAGCATGAACGGGGGAGGGGCAGAGACAGAGGGAGACACAGAATCGGAAACAGGCTCCAGGCTCTGAGCCATCAGCCCAGAGCCTGACGCGGGGCTCGAACTCACGGACCGCGAGATCGTGACCTGGCTGAAGTCGGACGCTTAACCGACTGCGCCACCCTGGCGCCCACATGGTGGTTTTCAATTGAAGGAGATTTTGCTGCAATGGGGACATTTGGCAATTTTTGAGACACTGGGGGTAGAAGACGCTACTGGCATCTAGTAGGTAGGTATGAGGGATGCTACAAACATCCTACAATCTGTAGGACAGCCCCTTATAATAAGGAAATATCTGTCTCAAAATGTTCAAAGTGCCAAGCCTGAGGAACTCTGGCTGGATAAATAATAGTCATTATGCATCAGGCATTTTCTTTTAAGTACACATCTGATCTCTTTCAATTGCACAGGTTCTAAAATGTGGATGCTGAATTTTAAGGCTGATAATAATAACAACCACTCGTTTACAAAGAGTTTCCATATAGCTTATCTTGTTTGATTTTCAACAGGACCTACTTATAAGTCTTATTAATACAATCTTCACTTTACAGGTAGAAAAACTGAGGCTTGGAGGTCTTAGGTCACTCAGCTGGTAAATGGCATGTCCAGGTCTACAAGATCCTTCTCCTGCTTTCAGTTCTCGCACACTCTCCACGTGCTCGCACACTCTCCACGTATGGTGTGCTTAGCTAACACAGAAGCTCAGCTTTGAACACTTTGGATAATCTGTTCATCTATGAAATGGGACAAGTCCTACCGATCTATGGAAAACAACTGTAGACTCTCAAAAGTCAGAGAGTGACTCTTATCAATGTCCTTGCTTTCTCTTGATGACTAGGCAACAAAGAGTCCTCAATCCCCTATTTGTAAGCCAAGAGACTCCTGGTGTATGTGGGTTCTCCAGCAGAAGCCTGTGCATGAGCCTCAGTCTTCACCAGGCCCCCTGATCCCCAGTTGCTTTACTCACTAAGCGGTGGTGCCTGATAGGCAGGTGCCCGTGCTGGTCACTGAGACTTTGCAGGAGCCTTCAGTCCTCTGGCTCCCAGTACCCTGGAGCTGACGCCTTGAAAACTATGTCACTACTCTCTCATTACCTATTGGGAGGGTCACCTTTCTGACAGCTTTGAAAATTCTTCATTAAAAAAAATTTTTTAGTTGAGAAGACAGATCACTTTATAGTTCTGACATGCTCTACTTATTATGATATGAAACAGTGTTCTTGTTTCTTTTGCTTGGGGACATTTAATGGTTGACTTTGGCTCACGTGGAGTGTCACTATGATGTATTAGCTATTTGGTCGGACCTTCCAAACCTTTACATATGCACTCATTCATTTGTTCATTCATTCATTCCTTCATTCACATTCTTTCATTTGTTCATTCATTCACTCATTCATTCATTCATTCACATTCTTTCATTTGTTCATTCATTCACTCAACCATGCATTTGGATATCTACTGTGAACACAGTACTTTGCTGGGCATTTACTGGATTCAAAAATACATTTATATTCAGTCTTTGATCTCGAGGGTGTCTTACTCTAGTAAGCAATGCAAGAGGATAAAGAAGATAAACTTTTAAGATGGTGAGAGAAATACAAAAGGTATGTGTTGGACCTAATAACTAAAGCTTTGGCAGGATGGCATCCAGAACTGGCAGTGGTTCCACAGAGCAGAGGGTCTGGTTCACTCTGGATGGTATTGGTTGGGTAGCAGCAGAGCTGAAGACTGGATATTGTTGGAATATACTATAATCTGCGGGCAGGGGATGGAAGATGAGCGAGCATCCATGACTGAGAGAAGCTGACGACACCTCATCTTAGAAGAAGGTGTGAATGCCAAGATTTTAGCCCTTAGTGACTTCTAATGGTCCTGACATACACTTGAAGAATAATACCTCAAAGGTACCACTGAGTATCTGAGTATATTACCAGGAAGCTGTAGAAAAAGGGATTTACTAAAACTGCCGAAGATGGGGGTGAGGGCGATGCCCCAGAAGGGTGTTAAGTATTCAGAGAGGTTTGCTTCCAGGGGTAGAAAAGCAAGTGCATTCTGGGGAGAGCTAAGGCGAAGGTGATGCCCCCTGAGAAGGATGGCGATGTGATTAGAGCAAAGCACAGGGAGGCAGAGGAGAGGTAAAGTTTGAGGGCGCACTAAATGCCAGCCCACGGAATCCGAACTCTCTCCTGCAGGGCTGGTTGGGTTTGTGGCCGATTTATGTGGAAGGGCCACCTGGTAGGATCTGCGTCCCAGACACGGCCCTCTGGGAGCAATACAGGACTGTGCGAGGATGGGCCAGAAGATCAGAGACAGGAGGCAAGGAGACAAACCAGGTGGCTGCAAAACTACCCCAGAGAGGCTGTGATGCCCCACCCCCCAGATTTCCTGTAGCCAGACAGCCCAGTGCCCCTTTTGAAGGCTGGACACTCCTTATTCCATTCAGATGACTCAGCACATACTTACTTACTTACTTACTTATTTATTTATTTTTAATGTTTATTTATTTTTGAGACAGAGAGAGACAGAGCATGAACGGGGGAGGGTCAGAGAGAGAGGGAGACACAGAATCTGAAACAGGCTCCAGGCTCTGAGCCGTCAGCCCAGAGCCCGACGCGGGGCTTGAACTCACGGACCGTGAGATCATGACCTGAGCCGAAGTCAGACGCTTAACCGACTGAGCCACCCAGGCGCCCCGACCCAGCACATATTTAGAGAAGAAAACAAAAACACAGAGAAGGCCAAGGATGAATGAGTTTCTTAAACAAAAATTTAAAAGACAAAACTAAGACGTTGTAAATACTCCAGCACCGGGGCACCTGGGTAGCTCAGCCGGTTGAGCGTCCGACTTCGGCTCAGGTCACGATCTCGCGGCCGGTGAGTTCGAGCCCCGCGTCAGGCTCTGGGCTGATGGCTCAGAACCTGGAGCCTGCTTCTGATTCTGTGTCTCCCTCTTTCTCTGCCCCTCCCCCGTTCATGCTCTGTCTCTCTCTGTCTCAAAAATAAATAAATGTTAAAAAAAAAAATAAAAAAAAATACTCCAGCACCTAGTGGAATTTGAGATGTACATACTTGAAGGAACAAATGCATAAAGACACCGGAAACAGTGAAGTGTAAGAGTGGGTGTCTCTAGAAAAAGGGGCACTGAGAAGGTTATCTGCTAACTTTCTAATGTCTCTCTCTCTCCTATGGATGTGCAAAACACGGGGCTAGTCATTGGATTTTTCCTCTGGGTTAAAACTGCAGCTCCTCTTCATAGGGCACCTTCTATGCTTCACCATGCACAACGCTCAGGGCACCATGTGTTAGTTCATCTTACTAACGACTGCAAAGCAGGCTTTATCAGGCCTGAGGTGCAGCAAGTTTAGGGATCTGTCCAAGGTCACAGAGCAGTAAATGGGGAGCTGGGATTTGAACTCCAGTCTATCCAGCTCTAGAGGCTTCTGCACTGAGGCATTCTCCTGAGTACCGCACTGTAAGGTCCATCATTGTAAGAGGTGAGAAATGCCTGCAAGTAGTTCGTATCACCTTCCTTTCTGGGCTTTGATTTAGGGTGTTTAAAGCACCAAGGTGGGTGGATAAACCAAAGATTTGGGGTAAGGAAGGAAGTGGTGGGATAGAGGAAAAGGAGAATAAAATGTGTACCTCCAGTAGGGCGTATGCACGCTTGTTATCCTCTTTGGATCAGAGATTTTTTTTCAGTAAGGTGAAATCAGTAGACTAAATCATGTGGAAGACACATATATTTTAGTGGTACTAAAAGTCTTTCTTTGTTTACCTTAACTTCAAATTTAACTGGGTTTCTTGAATTTTATCTGGGACCCCTAAAACCTTGACAACATAGAGATAATGGCATCATGGATTAAAGTCAGAAGGAAAGGTTGAGGCAAGTAGAGAGGGGCTGGTTTCCTCGTCTTGCAGAGTGGCAAACCCATCGATACCACCTATAGTGAGAGTTGAAGAAACTGAGTCACTAAGATGGTAATAATGTGGCTTGGTGACAGACAGTGACTACACTTAGCATGATGAACACTGAGTAACATATAGAATTGTTGAATCATTATACTGTACACGTGGAACTCATAACACCAAATGTTAATTATACTTCAATTAAAAAAATGAAATGTTACCCTTTATCGGAAAAAAAAAAAGAAAGAAAGAAACTGAAGTTTAAGTTTGGTACTTGTAGTTGCAAAGGTAAAACAAAAACTACTTCTAAAACTACAACTGAGCAGGAAAATATAATATAAATCCCCAAGGATGAAGGGAGGACAAGAGGGAAGTGATACAAGGGCACTAAATTCTTCTTTTAAAGGAAGGAGCTAAGATACAGTCTGCAGTGGAGGAATCACAAAGCAAAAGCAGAGAGATTTTATTTAGCATTACGGTGGTAATTGCCAAAGAGCTAAAAATGAAACAATTACAAGTGGCTTTCTCTGGGCAGTAGGGCTTAGAAAGTAGATGGAGAGGGAAACAGTTCCTTTTCATTGTACTCTACCGTCATTAGATTTTAAGACTTTGTGCCATGTGTAAAATTAGATTAAAAATAAAGTAATTATATTAATCATTATTACTGCCAACCATCATTCAGCATATTATAAGACTGTTTGCTCACGTGCAATCTCAGTTTCTCAATGGAAGGCGTTTTTATTTGCCTCTACCATCTTCTTTTGGTTATAAAACTGTGAGCACCCAGATTTGCAAACCCAGAGGGCGAACAGATATCAGCTCTTGCCTTGCCACGTGTGGCAAAAATATTTCCACATTTTCTAGTATTAAAAAAAAAAAGATAAAAAACCCTCTGATAAATAAACGTAGTCCATTTAATTTAAAACAAACACTTGAGGACAGTCACCTCCCCCTCCCCCTGGCGTGCCTTTGTGAGCTGCCACACAAGACCCTTCACAAACTTGCAAAAGAATTGTGCTTACGTAAGCAGAAATCAGAATATAGCTGACCCTTGACCATGGGTTTAAACTGCACGGGTCCACTTATATGAGGATTTTTTTTTCAACGCATAGAGTACAATATGCTAGGGTCGCCTGGGTAGCTCAGTCAGTTAAGTGTCAGACTCTTGATTTTGGCTCAGGTCATGATCTCACAGTTGGTAGATTGGAGGGCTGCATCAGGCTCTATGCTGAAGATACAGAGCCCGTTTGGGATTCTGTCTCCCTCTCTCTCTGCCCCTCCCCCAGCTCGCTTCCTTTCTCTCTCTCTCTTAAAATAAATAAATAAACATTAAAAGAATACAGTACAGGGGCGCCTGGGTGGCTTGGTCGGTTGGGCGTCCGACTTCGGCTCAGGTCATGATCTCACAGTCCGTGAGTTTGAGCCCCGCGTCGGGCTCTGGGCTGACAGCTCAGAGCCTGGAGCCTGTTTCATATTCTGTGTCAGCCTCTCTCTCTGCTCCTCCCCAGTTCATGCTCTGTCTCTCTCTGTCTCAAAAATAAATAAAAGTTAAAAAAAAAATTAAAAAAAAAGAATACAGTACAGTATTGTATTTTCTCTTCCTTGTGATTTTCTTAATAACATTTTCTTTTTTGTAGGTTACTGTCTTGTAAGAATATAACACATATAACATACAAAATACGCTTTAATCAACTGTTTGTTATTGGTAAGGCTTCTGGTCAATAGTAGGCTACTGGTAGTTAACTTTGGTGGGGGGGGTGGGAATCAGAAGTTATTTGTGGAGTTTTGACTGCATAGGGTGGTCAGCAGACCTAACCATTGTGTTGTTCAAGGGTCAACTGTACCAGCCAGAGCAAAGTTTGGTTGAATTGCTCAAATTTTGATCTAACTTAGAAATACATGGATTTTCACTAGATACCTCCATTCATCTGAAAGGGAAGCACAAGATTTTAGTTGGGGTGGTCAGAAAGAGTCAAATGTTAAAAAGTCACTTGATGACAAGGCTTAATCCTGCGTGTGTGTGTGTGTGTGTGTGCATGTGTGTGTGATAGAGCATGGCTAAGAGACCCACAGCTTAGGCCATACAAGAGTTGCCGATTCCAAGGTGAAAGCTCACTTAGAGAATGCTTGCTCTGAGCTGTAAAGACATATCACTGCAGCTTGTGATTCGTGGAGTTCCACCCAAAACATTACTGATGCCCCCTGCTGCCCACAAACCCCAGGTCTCCTGCTTCACATGCATCTTTATAGTCCTTGAAGTCTGCTGTGAACACCAGCGGGATGTAGGCCTTTAGTACGACCTTCACATGTGGTAAGGTACACCATATGTATAAGGGCATTGAGGACCCTCAACAAGCATGCGGGACCTGCCAGGATGGAGAGGAGTATGGGGCCTTCATTCCTGGGCAGTACTGCATGGAGACTTTTAATGGGGCCCTCAGCAACCACCCTTTGCTAACCCCTTCTTCTCACTTTGCCTTGCAGCGGAATCAAACTCTTTCTTCCACTCTTCCAGGAAGACTGTCTGTCTCCCTCAAAATCAAGAACTGATATCTTCTTCTCAACGCCTGCCAGAAGTATTTTGAAGAGTAAATAAGATGATGATAGAAGCTCATGCCAGGATTAAGGAACTAATAATTTAGGATATATCAAAGGAGAATGCCAAGGCCTGTCTGGTGCCAGCGCAAAAGACATAAGGATTGTAAAAGTAACAGCAAAAACAGCAACAGCTGCGACAATAATTTCCACTATTTATTGAGTGCTTATTATGAGTCAGTTAGGGGTTTCACAATTTTCATCTTCTGTTTCACCGCAGGATGGGGCATTTTTATTCCTCATTTCAAAATGAGGAAAATAAGGCACAGAGGGTTAACATCCAGAATACATAAACAGCTCATACAACTCAATAGCAAAAAAAAAAAAAAATAAATAATGGATTAGAAATGAGCAGAGAAACTAAACAGCTGGCTGACAGATATATGAGAAGGTGTTCTACATCACTAATCAGCAGAGACATGCAAATCAAAACCACGATGAGATACCACCTCACACCCGTTTGAAGAGCTAGAATAAAAAGGCAGGAAATATGGGGCACCTGGGTCGCTCAGTTGGGTGAGTGTCTGACTCTTGATTTTGGCTCAGATCACGGGATTGAGCCCTTATTGGGCTCTCTGCTGAATGTGGAGCCTGCTTAAGATTCTCCTCTCTCTCCCACTCCTCCCCCATCCCTCGCCCCTGCTCATGCTCTCGCTCTAAAATAAATAAATAAATAAATAAATAAATAAATAAATAAATAAATAAATAAATAAATAAATAGCACTGGTAAGGGTATGGAGAAAAGGGGACTCTTGTGAATTGTTGGGAATGTAGATTGGTGTAGCCTCTAAGGAAGACAGTATGCAGGTTCCTCAAAAATTAAAAAAAAAAATAGAACTATATCATATGATTTAGCAATTCCACTTCTGGGTATTTATCCACAGAAAGTGAAAACACTAACTTGGGAAGATATAGGCTCCCCACATCCAGTGCAGCATTATTGATAATAGTCAAGACATGGAAACAACCTAAGTGCCCACTGATGGATGAATGGATAAAGAAGATGTGGTGTACACACACACACACACACACACACACACACACACACGCACACACACACTCAGTGGATAATATTCAGCCATAAAAAAAAAAAAAAAGGAAATCTTGCCGTTTGTGACAACATAGATGGACCTTGAGGGGATTATGCTCAGTGAAATAAGTCAGACAGAGAAAGACAAATACCATATGATGTCACTTACATGTGGAATTATAAACAAAATAAAACAAAAACACTTAACTCATAGAACCCAGAGAACAGATTGATGGTTGCCAGAGGCGAGGGGTGGGGAAAGATGGGTGAGTGTGATCAAAAAGTTACAAACTTCCAGTTATAAAATAAGTCCTGGGGATGTAATGTACAGCATGGTGATTGATAATACTATGATTAATAATAGTGTATTGTATATTTGAAAGTTGCTAAGAGAATAGATCATAAATGTTCTCATCACACACACACACCAATTTATGAGTATGTGTGGTGATGGATGTTAACTAGACCTATTGTGGTAATCATTTAGTAATATGTACATATATTGAATCATTACGTTGTAAACCTGAAACTAATATAATGTTATATGCCAATTATATCTCAATTTTACAAATATATAAAAAAAGAAAAGAAGGCACAGGGAGGTTAAGTAACTATCCTGGAAGCACAGAGCAAAGGAGCTGCAAAGCGGTAATTCAAACGCAGGTGGGTTTCACTGTGCAGTCCATGCTATAGACTAGTCCACTGAATTGCTTCTCTGGAAGGGAAGCGAAAGGGAAAACTGATACAAAATAGTAGAAGCAAGTTTACAAACAAGCACTGACAAATTCTGTATGTCGTCTACATCAGCTAGTTTACATCACATGCCTAAAGTCTGCTTCCAAGAAGTCACCCGTCCATCCAAAAGTTTTTTTTCTAATTTTTTTTAAACTTTATTTATTTTTTTGAGACAGAGAGAGACAGAGAGTGAACAGGGGAGGGGCAGAGAGAGAGGGAGACACAGAATCAGAAGCAGGCTCCAAGCTCTGAGCCATCAGCCCAGAGCCCGATGTGGGGCTCGAACTCATGGACTGCGAGATCGTGACCTGAGCTGAAGTCGGACGCTAAACTGACTGAGCCACCCAGGCGCCCCCAAAAGTTTTAAGACACACATGCCAGCTACACACGATGGCACATCGCTGCATAGCGACCACGGGCACCGAATACAGGCAAGGGTAGGCTGTCAGCAAACAGGAAGGATGTGGGGTTCTACGACATTGTGCAGCCGCTGAGCAGCAAGGAACACAGCCGGCTGCCTTGACCATGCTGAGCCAAGCAGCAAAAGAAGCTGATCAGATACACCTTCTGACGTCCTCTGCTCTGGGGACCCCAGGGAGGTGTGGCCACCTGACTGCAATGCAGGTTAAAAAGCATAAAACGTTGGAGTAGACTGGGCAGGCATTAGTTGTTCTACAGAGAGGCAATTTTATGGACTAGTCTCTGGCATGGGCTTCACATCGAAACTGAGCTGGGTTTGAATTATGGCTTTGCAGCTTCTTGGCTCTGTGATTCTGGGCTTGTTACTTAACCTCTCGTAGCTGTATCTGCCTCATTTTGAAATAGGAATAATAATGTCCCATCCTCTGGTGAAAATTTAACAAGGTGAAAATTGTAAAACCCTTAATCTACCCATTCTAGGTGCTCAGTAAATGGCTGAAATTGCAGCGGTAGTTCGTTGTTGCTCTATTGTTACTTTTATAATCATTATGTCATTTGCAGTAGAACCAGATAGGCCTTGCTTTTTTTTTTTTTTTTTGAGATCCAATTTAGATTTGGCAGGCCCCATGCTGGCCTAGCAGTGGTGGAACACACAGCTTCCTGGCTAGGTCAGACAGTGGCTCAAGATTGGAGTTTATGCATTGTGAACGTGCTGACCATGCTTCTTCTCTCCTGTGCTAGCCTCCTCCTCTTCCTTCGCCTTTTGTTTTCTTTTGGCTTGTTTTTTTCTTTTCCTTGTTCCCGTGCAATCCCTGGTCTCTTCTATAATGGCCTTTGTGTAATTGTTTTTCCTGGCTTACCTATGTATTATCTCAACCTCTTTTCTTCCTTTCTCCCTCAACATGGAATATTCTTTATTGCACCGAATGCCGTAAACATAGAAGATGAAGGACTGTTTCCCAGGGACCTGATAGCATTACAGAGGGGTGAGGGGGAGGATTATGTGTATACTGATAATACAGCAGAGACTACATTATCATTCCTTTTCTTGTTTCGTTTTTATTTATTTTTGAGTTCCAAGTGGGGGAGGGGCAGAGAGAGAGGGACAGAGGATCGGAAGTGTCTGCACTGACTGACAGGAAGGAGCCCCTTGTGGGGCTTGAACTCACCAACTGCGAGATCATGACCCGAGCGGGAGTCGGCTACTCAACCGAGTCACCCAGGTGCCCCTATATTATCATTCTTAAGGCATTTATTCATTTAGGAAATACATTTTTTAAACCTCCTTCTAATTATCAAGCCCTGTGCTTGGTGCAGATAAAATTATAAGGACATCTAAGAAGGCATTAGTTGTACAGAGAGGCAATTTTATGGATCATGGACAGCCAGGAGAGCAACATGGTGGAGGCCAGGAGCGCAACACTGGGGAGAAGAGAACATTGGCCAGAGATAAATGTCACGCTGCCATAAGAAAGCTGCATTCTTTTACATTAGTCCTATCTTGGCCAATAAAACAGGAGTTCCTGCTGATTCTTCCACTCCTTCAGGAAAGCATCTTCTTTCCATTCCCTTATCAGGTGTTACCTATGGACATACGTATGGTCACATCACACACGTGCATGCATGCACGCAAACACGCACATGCACATCAGCGCCCCCCTCTCTTCTGGGCTCCTCTCTCCCCTCTCCCCTCCTGTTTCCTCTGACTTCCTCTCCTCACTTCCTTCCTCCTTTTCTCTTCCATTTAGCTCAGCTCATTCTGGCAGCTTTATTCTCCGTGAGTCCCACTCAGCTCAAAATGCCTGTGGCTCTCAAAGTGTTCAGTAGCGATGTTTTAATAGTGATATATTTGCAACAAGCAAAATGTTTAATGTCAGGTGTGTGGCCATGTGGATTATCGTTCATTTGTTTCATGGACTATTACAGAGCTGCACGTTAGTCAGACCTGTGCCTAACTGTCACCTCCTCAGACTGACTTTCCCTCAGACACCATGCTTAGCCTCTTTCCCTACCTTAGTTTTCTTTGGTGCACTTGCAAATAATAAAGTGATTTATCATTGTGCCTCTTCTCCACAACACCGTAAGCTCCATCACTATGGCCAGGGGCTTTGCCTTCACTGCTAGACATCTGTTCAATAAAACTTTCATGATTCAATGCATAAGCATAGGCATTATAACTGTATAAACGAGTAATATTTAATAACATGAAATTTCCCTTCATATTAAGTAAAATGGTAGATACAAAACTATGATATATACCATGATATCGATTGCAAAAAATATACAACAGAGAAAAACTATGACCAGGAAGGATTCAAGTTCATTGTGCTCATCCCTGGGTGGTGGGATTTTCTTTAGATGGATCTGTATGAATCTGAATTTCCCCAATAACTTTCAATGGCCACATATTTTTTAAAAAAATTAGTCTCCTTTAAAACATAGTGGATGCTGCTGGCTCTGTGCAAAATTTTTGTAGCTGGGACAGATGGAGGGGATGTGAAAATGACAGAGGGATCAGTGCAGTGGTTAGGGAAATAATCCAGATCTGGTTGACTCATTGCCCTGACTGAGTTGACGATTCCTTTGATTGCCAGTGATACGTTTAAAGTGAATGTTTTGATGACAGAAGTGAAAATGAAGGAGTAGAGTCAACAGGCTGGAGATTGTTTTAAGGGTGTTAGGGCTGAAACATGAAAGGAAGTGAGGCTTTGGCAAAGCCCATGCTTTTTGGTGGTGCCAAACCCCAAATGATCCCAAACTGTTTCAAGATGTTGATAAAACCTCAAATAGAGGTTGCACACAGGCCATTCATTCAGTCTTACTGTATGCAGCCCTAGGACAGGCCGAGATAGGAGGTAACTCCTCGGGCTGAGCTGACTGAGGGCGGCTCTGTGGAGAAGGGCATTTATCTGCCCCATCTGCCTTTTCTCTGCTGCTGCTGGCAATGTGTCCTATCCAGAGACTCGGCTCTCTTTTTCCCTGAGTATAACTTCATTTGGAAAAGCATCTCAACCTCATCAAGTAGGGGTTTGAACAAGTGTTGCCTATTTATTCAACATTCATTCAATTCCATTTACAGAGTGCCTACTGTGTACCAAGCCCCAGACCGTATACTTGGAGTGCAGGCACTCAAAAAAACAGACACAAATTCTTGCCCTTATGAAGCTTACATTATAGTGGCAGGTTGACAGTCTAGTGTGGAGTGCCTGACAAGCCCCAGTCTTCTCTTACTGCTTTTTGAAAAAGTCTTGGACCAGTTTCATCTTCACAATTAGATGGCAGCCTTCGTTTCCCAGTTAGCACAAATTCCTGGAAGACTCTGGAAACAGCCTTGGAAAACGACGTTGGCTATGACCCTGACTGACTTGGTGCCTTGTTCCTAAGGGATTCTCTCCTGAGGAATAGACTCAGGAGAGAGGAGAGAGACTTGCTGACCCCTGACCCTGTAGAGCCAGTTTGACTATGAGACAAACAATTACCAGAATAGCCACTCTGTTAGTTACTAATGATAGCTATCATTGACTGATCACTTACCATGTGCCACAAATGTGCCAAGCCTGTTTCTTCCAGTGTCTCATTTAATATTCACAGTATATGTGGGGTTTCTGTTTTCAGTATAGCCAAGAAAACTCCTACCAGATGCTCCCTTTCCACAGATAACTATTGTAAACTGTGGACTACAAACAAAAATGAAAAGCAGAATAATGACCTATAGGCACTGGAAAGTGACAAGCTAGCAGGCAGATTCTACTGTGAAATTCAAAAAAAAAGTTGGACAAAGCGATTAGCATGGGGTGTGTTTTTCATTTTCATAGCTTTGAACTTGAGGACAGGCCAAAGTGATGTTACGTAGAGTGGGCACACCTGTGATACAAACCCCACGATATTTACAGCCTGAAGAACAAACTCAGCCCTATCCCTCATCCACAGGCCCTATGTTCCAAGATCCCCAGGGGACACTGAAACCACAGATCGTACTGAACCTTACACATACCATGTTTTTTTCCTGTATGTACCTGTGATAACGGTTAATTTATAAATTAGACATAGTAAGAGATTAACAACAATAACTAATAATACAATAGGTCAGGTATAACCATATATGCTGTAATAAAAGCTATATGAATGTGGTCTCCCTCTCTCAAAATGTCTCACTGTACTGTACTCATCCTTTCTGTGATGACATGAGGTGACAGAATGCCTACATAATGAGATGAAGTGAGGTGAAGAATGTAGGCATTGTGATTAGCATTAGGCTACTACTGACATTTGATGATACATCCAAAGGACGATTATCTGCTTCTGACTGTAGTTGACCATGAGTCACTAAAGCTATGGAAAATGAAACTGTGGATAAGGGGAGAACACCACAACAGAGTTCAGGGATACCACAGCTACTGAAAAGTGAGAAAGAAATTGTGGAAAAGAGACAGAGACATATTCTGTTTATAAGCTCTGTCAAGTGTCTGGCTTACTCTTGCATGTGTGGGACATATTGAGAATAGCTTGTACCTAAAGCTTGAAGGAGGCATGTCTACCGTAATTGCAAAAATTTGCAGTGTGAGACTAACCAAGATGGTTAACTTATAGTATGCAGTAACTTAATCAAACACTGATGCCTGTGAAGGCATTTTGTAGATACAGTTAACATCTAGAAGAGCTTGACTTTAAGTAAAGGAGACTACTCTTGATCATGTGAGTGGGCCTCATCTAATCAGTTGAAGGCCTTAAGAGCAAAAGCTGAGGTTTCCTGGAGAAGAAAGTATTCTGCCTTAACATAGTACCTCAAATCCTGTCTGAGTTTCCAGCCTGTAGCCTGTCCGACAGGTTTCATACTTGACAGCCCCATAATTGTGTGACCCAATTTTTAAAAATAAATTTATATAATAATAACATGTAATGCTTTTATTTCTCTGGAGAACACTAAGACACCAAGTTAACTGCCTGCTAAAACAGTTCCTTTACAGAACTGTAACCAAATCTAGAGGCTTTACAAAATAATAGTCACATGGACCAGGATAAAATCCCAAGTTACCTGATGTACCAGACCCAGGAAATTGTAACCCAGGTGCAAGAGGAAAGACAACCAACTGGGAGTGACTCTAAGATTATCTAATTGTTGGAATTAGTGGATGAGGCTTTTAAAGCCATTATTATAACTGTGCTCAGTGAAATAAGGGAAAATATGCTCATGGCAAATAAAAAGATAAAAAATGTTAAAAAAGAAAGACATTATCAAAAAGAACCAAATGGAAATTATCAAACTGAAAAATTAAATATGTGAAGAAAAATACACCGGATGGGCTTAACAGCAGAAGGGAGATGACAGAGGAGAGTTTTCATTCAAAATGAGAACAGAGAGGAAAATTATTGAAAAAAATGAAAGGAGACTCAAAGAAGCTATCAGGGAATTGTAAGAGGTTTCCTCTGGATATCCAGAAGGAGGGGAAAGAAAGAATGGGGCAGAAACATTATCTACAGATACAATGGCTGATGTGATGGCTAGTTTTATGTGTCAACTTGACTGTGCCAAAAGATGCCCAGATAACTAGTAAAACATTATCTCTGGGTATGTCTGTGAGAATCCTCCCAGAGGAGATTAGCATTTGAATTGGTTGAGGAAAAAAAAAGATCACCTTCACCAACCCAATCTTTTGAGGACTTGAATAGAACAAAAAGGTGGGGGAAGGGAGAATTTGCTCTCTCTGCTTGTGCTGGAACATCCATCTTCTCCTGGCCTCAGACATCACGGTTCCTCAGACATCTAGCCTTCAGATTGGGACCGGGACCTACATGGTCAGCCTCTGACTCCCAGGACTTTGGACTCACACTGAATGACACCACCAGCTTTTCTGCTTCTCCAGCTTACAACGGCACATTGTAGGATTCTCAGCCTCCATAATCATGTGAGCCAATTGCTATAGCAAATCTCCTCATGTATATATATGTTTCTCTGAAGAACCCTGGATAACACAACTGAGATTTTCCAAACTTTTGGAAAGACAAATGTACAGATTCAAGAATGCAGAGAACTCCAAGTAAGAAAGATACATAGAAAATCACAGCTAGGAACATCATGGTCAAAACATCATTGCTGAACATCATTGCTGAAAACCAGAGGTGAGGAGAAATATTTAAAGCACCCAAAGGAAAATGACACATTGCATAAAGGGCAGAATCTTATGGACTACTTATCAGTAACTATGGAGTCCAGAAAGTGATGCAAATATTTTTGAAGTGCTAAAAGAAAAACAATTAACTCAGAATAAGAATGTCTATTGATATTTTCTACCAAAAATAAAGCTGAAATAAAGATACTGAGGAAAAAGAACAAAGAGAATTTATTGTCAAAAGATCTATTCTATATGGGGTGCCTGGGTGGCTCAGTTGGTTGGGCGTCAGACTTTGGCTCAGGTCATGATCCCACCACTTGTGAGTTTGAGCCCCACGTCAGGCTCAGAGCCTGGAGTCTGCTTCAGGTTCTGTGTCTCTCTCTTTCTGCCCTTCCTCCCCTCTCTTTTGAGAGCAAAAATAAATAAACATTAAAAAATTTAGAAAAAATCCATGCCATATGAAATAGTAAAGGGGGTGCTTCAGGCTGAAGTGAAATTATACCCAATGGAAACTTGAGTTTTGGGGAGAGGATAAAAAGCACTGGAAATTGTAAATATATGGGTACATATAATAGACTATATTTTTCTCTTAAATTATTGAAAATATATAGGACTCTTTATAGCAAACATTATAACACTGTCTTATGGGGCTTATAATGTATGTAGTTGTAATAATATGGTAGTAACTACAAATACAAAAGTAGGTGAGGAGTGATAAGTGGACCTTTGGGGTCACAAGGTTTTTACATTTTATGACACGTGTTACAAGATTAACTCTTAAATTTCTCTTCTCAAGGGAAAAGTTAATATATATTGTAATCACTAGAGTGGTCACTTAAAACATTGCAAAGACTCAAAATAAACAAATAAAAATTTTTTAAAATTTGCAAAGAGATATAAATAAAACTTTGATATATAAGATAAAATTGAATTCTAAAAAGCATAAAAAAACTATCCTAAACTGGGTAGTAACTAGAGAAAGAAGCAGAAACAAAGGTGACAAACAGAAAACAAATAGTAAACCGGTAGACTTAAAACCCTTTCACTATATCAATAATTATAATAAATGTGACACTGAGTAAACACTCCAATTAAAAGTCAGAAACTGGCAGAATGGATAAAAAAAAAAGACAAGAACCAACTATATGTGCTCTCTAAAAGAAATGCATTTTAAATACAAAGACACAGATTTGTTGCAAGTAAATGGATGGAAAAAGATAAACCATGCAAAGAGTAAATAGAAAGGTTGAGCTAGTTGATTTGATAGCAAACAAACTGCCTACTGCCAGTTATGGATATTGTTTATCAGTTTCCAATCCATCCTCCTGGCCTGCTTTGTGGTACTGAAGGTGGACCCTGGACATAGTTCACCTTTGCCGCCTCTGGTAAGTTTTGTCAGTAGAGGGCGCTGCAGGGTCACTGCAGGAGGAAAGGGCTGTTCTCCTGGTTGGTGTGCTTTTCTTCTTCCTTTCTCCTGGGGCATGTGGTGGCCAACAGGGTGTGTGCAGGACTCAGTCGGTACTCAGTCTTAACGGTCAGTGGCACCCTTGTGGGGAGCTTGTAAGCAAGCATACATTAGCAGCCCAGCTAGCGTTCTGGTGACTCTTGCAGGTGCCTCTTAGAGGCATCCTCCCAGTGGAGTTTCCAGCAGGTGTCTTCCCAGAGAGTTCATTTGTTACCACAGAAGGTGGCTTTCCAGTGAGCCTCAGTAATACCTCAGTAGGTAATTTTCTAGTGAAGTTCATCAGGGCTGTAGTGTGCTCTTCAGGGCATGCCAGCTCTGGTCTGTGGCACTCCAGTGAACTTCCCTGTCATCCAGTGTGCCAAAGTCACTCACTTTCCAACAAAGTCTAAATCTTACACTTTTCAAAATATGTTTCTTCCTTGGGTACTAACCCTCAGCCCCAGAAGCAGTGGCTGTTCTAAACACACACACACACACACACACACACACACACACACACACACACACACGTGTTATTCTTATGCTCTTTAGAGGCCTCTTTGCCACTTAGTGGTTAATCCTGTTACTAATTAATAATTCTTTCTATAAGCTTTCCCTGTTCAAATTCTGTGAGATTTCTGGACTGATATAGACTTCAAGACAAAAAGCTTTATCAGGGAAAAAGAAAGACCATAATGATAAAGGGACACTCATAAAGAAGACATTTAAAATTGACATAATTAAAAGGAGAAATAGGTAATTCTGGTCATAGCTGGAGACTTTAACATCCTTTCCTCAGCAACTAGTAAAAAAAAAAGAAAGCAAAAACATAAATGTTCTGAACAACACTATCAACCATCTTGACCTAATTGATATTTATAGAACACAAAACTCTACAACTAAAAAATACTCGTTCTTTTCAACTGCATGTGACCATGTTTCAGATAACAAATTAAAAAAAAATAATTGAAAAGGATTGATAACATATAAGAGCATGTTCTCTGACCTCAGTAGAACTAAATTGACATCCATTACAAAATGATATTTAGAAATATCTCAAAAACCTGATAATTAATCAACAGACTTCTAAATAATACATGAGTCAAAGAAGAAATGAGGGAAATTAGAAAATATTTTGATCTGAATGTTAATAAAAATACAACATATTAAAGATTTAGGGATGGAACTAAATCAGTATTTAGAGGGAATTGTTGACTTAAAAACTTGTATTAAAAATGAAGACAGGCACCTGCGTGGCTCAGTCAGTTTAGTGTCTGACTCTTGATTTTGGCTCAGTTCGTGATCTCCCAGTTCGTGAGATCGAGCCCTGCATCAGGCTCCATGATTACAGCACGGGGCCTGCTTGGGATTCTTTCTCTTTCTCTCTCTGCCTCTTCTCCCACTTGCATTCACACACACACACACACACACACACACACACACACACACACTCTAAATAAATAAATAAATAAACCACTTAAAAAATAAAGAATGCTTAAAAATGATCTGTGATCTCTGGTTTCAGCTTAAGATGCCAAAAAAAGAATAGCAAAGTAAATGTAAGGTAACTAGAAAAAAAAAGTAAAAATAAGTGTAGAAATGAAGAAAATAGAAAATTGGTAAGCAATAAAGAAAATTAACAAAGTCAATTCTTTAAAATGTCTGAGAAATTTAATAAAACTTTAGCTAGACTGATCAAGGAAAAGAGAGAGAACACAAATTGCTAATACCAGGCAAAAATGTGGGATAATTACTACAGATCCTATAGACATGGAAAGGGTATTAAAAAAATATTATGGATAACTTTGTGCCACAAATTCAACAACTCAAGAGTTAGACAAATTCCTTCAAAATATAACTTAGCAAAACTTACTCAAGAAAACAAAATAGAACACCTGAATAATGCTATACCTAATAATAAATTGAATTTACTATTAAATTCTGGTAACAAACAAACAAGCAAAATGCAACTGTAGGCCTAAAAAAGCTTTACTGGCAAATCCTATCAGATATCAAAGGGAAGAAATAATATCCTATCAGACATTAAAAGAGAAATTTAAACCATCTACATGAATTACTTCAGAAAAGAGAAGGAAAAACTTTCCAACTTGTCTTATGAAGCCAGCATCACCAAAACTTGACAAAACGTGATAAAACATTAAAAAATTAGACAAGTTCTCTCATGAACATAGGTGCAAAACTATTTAACTAACGATTAACAAACTGAATCAACAGTATAAAAATGGATAAAACAACATGACCAAATAGGTTTTGTTCCCGCCACCATGCAAAGGCGTCTTAACATTTAAAAATCAGTTAATGGTATTTGCCATATTACCACAAAATTTATGAGGAAAAAACACATGATCAGTTTAATAGATACAAAAAAAGAAATTTATACATTTCAAAACCCATTCATGATTTAAAAAACTCTCAGAAAACTAGGAATGATGGGAATTTCCATAACATGATGAAGGACTCCCACAGAAATCCTACAGTAAACATCATAACTAAAAGAGAAATATTGGCAAGAAACAGCAAAAAAAAAAAAATTAGAATATAGCAGAACTGTTTCTACTTGCAGATAATGTAATCACTTACCTAGAAAATCCAAAAAAAAAAACCTAGACTATATAATACATTCGGTCTAATGTATTTAGTGAGATAGTAGGCATAATGTCAATATGCAAAAATCACTTATAGTTGTATATTCTAGCAGCAAATGTGTAAAAGGTATCATTTATAATAGTGTTTATACAACATAAAATATTTTTAAATAAGTTTAACAAAATATGTGGAAAATGTGTACACTGAAAAGTACAAAACAATACTGAGGGAAATTAAAGCAGATCTGAATATATGGAGGGCTATGCCATGCTCGGTTTCTGAAGATATCAACTCATCTTAAATTGATCTATAGATTCAACAAGGCCCTTCCAAAATCCCAGGAGGCTTTTTTTTTTTTTTTGGTAGAAATTTGCAAACTGATTCTAAAATGTATATGGCAATGCAAGGATATCCAAAACAATCTGGAAAAAACAAAATTGGAGGGCTAACATTACTTGATTTCGAGACTTACTATAAACCTACAGTATTCAAGATACGTTGTCTTGACATAAAGATCAATAAATAGATTGATGGAACAGAACAGAGAGATGGAAATACTTCCGTTTATACAGTCATTTTATTTTTCAACAAAGGCATCAAATCTTTCCAATAGGGAAAGGATTTTTTTCTATTTTTTATTGTGAAAAAAATAACATTTATTATATTAGTCTTTTTAAAGTGCCATTTCAGTGGCAATGAGCACACAGGTACTGTTGTGTATCCATCACCACCATCTATCTACAGAACTCTTTCTGTCTTGCAAAACTGAAACTCAATACCCTTTAAGCAATGAACTCCTGCTTTCCTCTTTTCCACAGCCCCTGACAACTACCTTCTGTCTCTATGAATTTGATTACTCTAAGTACCTCATGTACATGGAATCAAAGAGACAGAGAGAGACAGAGAGAGAGAGAGCGAGAGCGAGAGAGAGAGAGAGAGAGAGAGAGAGAGAGACAGAGAGAGAGAAAGTGTGTGTATTACATGTGGCTTATCCGTCCATGCATTGATGGATACCTGAATTGCTTCCACATTTTAACTACTGGGAACAATGTTGCTATGAGCATGGGTGTACAAATACACCTTTGAGATCCTGGTTTCAATTTTTTTGAGTATATACCCAGGAGTGCAATTGCTGGACTATATGTAATTCTATCTTTTAATCGTTTGAGGCACAGTCATACCATTACGCACAATGGTCACACTCTTTTGCATTCCCACCAATAGTGGACAAGGGTTCCACCAACGCTTGTTATTTTCCATTTCTTCATTAGTATCTAGAATGGATTTTTTTTTTAGTTGTCCCCATGGCTAAGATTTAACAGTAACGTAGCAAAGAATACACAGCTGGATTATAAGGGAAAAGACACAGGTGGGGTCTGGAGGAATCCTCATGCCCTTTCCCTCATGCTCTCTCCCTCCTGTAAGGGTACACACACAGCACACACACTCTACCTCCTGCAACGAAAATGCAGCAAATGTGTGTAATGTTTTTGCCCAGGGAAGCCCATAAGAGAGTTAATACCGAAGCCCAAGACGTTCACTGGGGGCTGGGCACATAGGCACCAGAAAGGAAACATTGTAAACAAATGTGCTGGAATGACTCCTGTAGAAAAACAAGAAACCCATAGGGAGCCTCCATCCCAACCAATCAGAATATGCAAAATTGATTCAAATGAATCCTTTAACTCCCTCTGAGTGGTCCTGCACATGTCCCCTGGGGGGGGGGGGCGGGGGCTGAGGATCGGAGCAGTGAAGTCACACAGAAATGCTCCACAAGTAAACGGGTAAGTCAATGGCTAAGTCAGACATGGCGGCCAGATGTGGCCATCTTCTTACACCTGTGCTGTTTATTGATCTTTGAGATCCATCTTGAGATTCATCTAATCATCTTTTTCATCACTGAACCTGCAGGGCCCAGCAGCATCTGGTACCCAGTAGACACCCTGTAAATATTTGTCCAAGAGATGCCTGCACGGTCTCTAGAACACCCTGCTGCTTATCTGAACACAGCCCTTACCACAATATGCAGCACATGCCTAGCGACCAACGTGCTTCCCCGGCCGCCTCCTCTGCACCAAGCTGGGTTTGCAAGCCTCATGCTTACAAACTGTAGCCAAATTATGAGAGAGAGAGGGGAAAAAAAAGATCATTAAAACACTGCACACTGAACCAAGAGCAATTTTTACCTGGAGAGCTAGTGACAAATGCATTTAAAATAAAATAAAAATATTTTAGTTCAAAATCAACATCATTGTTCCTCTGATTCCATTTAGAGACAGTTTAAAATATTCAGTTTGCTTATCTTTAAAATTAAGAGGGGCCATCAGTTTCCACCAAAGATGCATTACGATTAGTGAAGAGAGAGGCCCTGAAGGAGGATGGGAGTGGAAGAAGAAATAGAGAAAAAACATGGAAGGGAGGGCAGGGAGAGACGAAGGCCAATGGCGATAGAATAAGGGTTAGGGAATACTCTATGCATTAAATGATGCACAGAGCGTGGCTTGGTTTTCAGCTATGTAGATGGCCAGAACTGGGTCCTGGTGAGTTCTGCATCCCCTGTGGTTTGGGATCCCCGATGCCTGGGGATGATGCCAGGTTCCCATGAATATGGTATTCTGCCTCTAAAAATGTAGGCTCGGGGTAGAGAAAGGCCTTTGCCTATTTGTGTAGCGGAGCGATTGACATCTCTCAAAATAACACTGCCAAGCACTAAAGGAAACCCCAAAGGAAAAGAACAAAGGAAACAGGGGCACCAGAGCAACTGCAATATTCATAAAACACAGATTCTCTGACTCGGTAAGAACTAAGCATGGGCCCCGCAGGATGACACATACCCAGGGGCTCCTGCTTGGCATCTTGCCTTCTCGGTGCCAGGCCTGTCTCTTCACAGCAAACACCACCTTATTTCTTGCCACCCAGGCTGCCTGCAAGAGTCCTTGTCATATTCCCAAGTTGAGGCCGCCGAAACGCTTTATTTAGTTTCCTTGGATAAGTTTGCCCAAGTTTCCTTTTCTCTTTCTGTCATGAGGAAAATGACACTTCCTCCGTCCTCAGCCACCTGGATTGATGGACAGAAGGACAGCGTAGGCACTTGTTCAGCCAGAAGCATTTTATGATTTGACTGGGGCTCCTTCTCCATTTGTAGAATTTGTCACTCAAACCTGGATCTTCTGAGAGCTAGACAGAGTCCTATTAACAGTTATATGTGGATGTCAGGCATACATGGATGATTCTGGGCTGGATGTGTGGTCACCCTAGGTACCGACTCAGAGAAAAATACTCCAACCCGAAACTATTATATTACAGCGTGTAATAAAATTAATTACACACAAACACTAACAGGGAGGAGGATGAGAAAGAACAAAAGAGGAAACACTGTAGGTAGTGATCTTTATAGGTACTAAAGTGATTGTTCACAGCTTCTGTCTTTTTTTGTTTCTACAGATGTGTATCCTTTGAAATGTTAATTGCTTTATTTCCTTAATTCTAGGAGGAACCCTTGCTGAAATCTGAATGTGTATTACAAGGGATGCCAGAAAGAACTCTCCAGCTGCTAGGAAGACGAATAATTTGTGACAAAGTTATTATTGCCTGTCTGTGTATGAGCTTGGTGGTGTGTAGAAGGCAGATGTGTTCAAATGGACATCTTGGATGAGATATTTACATTGGTGGCAATACTTTTTGAATTTAGATACATACTAACTGCTCAAAATATCCTCAGAAAGGTTGTACCATGGTGTCACAGGATAGCAAAAAGTTACAACAGGCCACAACGATCTGCACATCCCGGGCACTGCAATTAAAGGCAGTGCAAATCACCAAATATCTTCTAGTGATTCATAGAATTTTCACATCTACCAGAGGTAGATGGTGTCCAGTCATGCTTCGAGAAGATCTGCCACTTGGGTGTCTGTGGTCTATCTGTCAGAAGCTAAGTCTGAGTTTTTAAAAGAAATCTCGTGAGATAATTAGTTCAGTTAAGCAAAAAACTATGACTAACCACAAAGCTAACGCAGATCCAACAGCAGTTTCCTTCCATTTGCCTTGAAATCATGGTGTCACTCGTAAACGTGTTAAAAAGGATGCAATGTGTAACTGCCGACGGCCGAAAGATTCCAAAGAATCCCAAAGGTTACAAAGATTTAGACTCGAATTTTGATCACGACATTTAAAATAAGTGGTGTGTATGTGAGTAAATTAATGCTGTTGATTAAGGTCTTTAAAGTTAGTTTGCACATAAATAGAAGTGCACTGCCTCTACACCAGAAACTGCCCTCAAACACTATAATTGAATCAATGGTCCATTTCATAACTGAATCTGTCTTGAAGTTAAGGAAATGCATTTGCCAATTCCACAACTCCTGTCATCCTGGCCTGTGGAGGCTCTATCATCAAGTTGTTAACCCAGGTTGCCTACTCTGGTGGGAATCATTCAAGACACAAGAGTAGTAATTAGGATCATCTAATTTCCACAACCAAGAGAAATCTGACCAAGAGCCAGGTTTAGCTCTGAGGTAAAAGATCTGTATTCCTGGTATCGGTATACATTTTAAGGAGAGATGCCAGTGGTTAAAGATGTCTAAACTAAGAAAAATATAATATCTGACAGCAACACCACTGAAGAACAAAATACAATAACTTAATTTTCACAGCATTCATGTCACATCAATACAGCAGTTTAAAACATTAGCCCGATGTGAATTATTGAGTGGCTACTGGAATATGTAACATTCGAGGTAAATGTCAGGTGAGAAAAGACTGTTCTTTAACCCTGAGTAAACTTAGCCTCAAAGTAAAACAAAGCATTCATCGACCATGCTCCTTAGATTATTATTATTACTGTTTTAATTTTGCGTCTCACATGGAAAAGTTAGAATCTGCCAGCCCACTCAAACACCTGAGGGGAATGGCCAAAACACGTCATCTAAAGGCATAATCATTCTTGTGATAGTACTGCTTCCTATTTTTCTATTGTTTTACAGAATATCTACGAACCATTTGTGTCGAAATTATGGACAAGTTATTCTCTCCAACTTGCCATAAAGGCAAAAACTGATTTCAAATGAAATTAATGTACCATTTCCTTGTTACGTAAATAACTGGACTGAAACATGTGTTGCTCTGTCCTATGTTAGCGTTAGCGATCGAACTAAATTAAACAGTATTGTAGATTTATAAATAATTTCCTACAGGTGTGCTGACGGACATACCAGAAATGTTCCTTGCAACTGATTTCGGATGGCATTTGGGGATTTTGAGACACGTGTGGTATGTTTTTCAAATGTACTTGAAATTCTGATTTTGCTTTTTATGGTGTTAAAAAAACGAAACGATTTGAGTGTATCAATGGTTTCAACAATGTGCTGACAATCCAGAAGTGATTACATCGTAGTTGAAGGGAAAAATGAAATGGAATTGGCCTAGAACCAAAAGTAAAAGCAGCGAGGCATTCCTGAGGCATGGTGATGGGAATGTGGGAAGGGATGGAGAAATATGGAAACGGGTGGGTGGAAGGCATGTACTGACTTTATTTTCTGAACCAAAAATCAAAGCACAAGGTCTGAGACTCCAAATATATCAATGAGAAAAAGGATAAAAAATTGTGGCTTCCCCAGAAAATCCCAAAATCATTGCCCCAGGACTACATAAAGAGGTAGTGAAACGTTGACAATGGTGGTAATAGAGGGGAGAAAACTACAAAAAAAAAACCAATTATTATAAAGCGAATTATATTTTTCAAACCTATCTCTGTTTTCTTCAAATTATTACTAGTTATACAGGCAAAATGTGTCGGCATGGAAAAAATGTGTTATGTTAACTGTTCCTTCTGAGTACATTTATTATGCTCAATCTGCATTTACACATCAAGAAATATTTTGCACTAAAAGCAAGGAACAACTTAGTCTCCAGAATAAACTCTTTTCTTTATAGAAATAAAAGACAAGCTTCTTATCACCCACCTCTAGGTACTATCCCTCCTAATAAACAAAACTCCAAATCAACCTCCCTCAAAAAAAGAAAGAAAGAAAAAAAAAAAAAAACAGAACAAAAAGCCAGAACAATATCCCAGCCAATCATTCAAAAACTACAAAACATGCTCTGAAGAAGAGAACAGAATGGGTAACATGTCTGGAAATATATTCCATTCTTCCATGGGAATGCCGCTTATGAAATCTTTTCAGGAAGTCTTGAAATATCTCATTTTAATGTCTCCCATTTCATTCTTTTCCAACCTGGGACAAACCACCTTATCATCAACATTTCATCAATATCAAACAAAAGCAGGCGTGGTAGCAAAGTTTCATTATTGAACATTAGGCACACTTCCAACGTGAATAAATGATCACATTTTGAAGAAAACAAAAAAGCGCTTATAGAATTTTCAGATATATTTGTCAGTTTGTAACAGGATTCCCTGGAGCGTCAAAAAATCTCTAGAGGATTTAAACTTTATATATGCATCACGAACGCTTGGTTGAGACACAACTGATCAGCAATGCAACCCTGGCCTGAAAGTGTATAGAATACCTATATACCCACTGTACCTATATATTGTACCTAGCTACAAGCATGGGTAGAGTTCTGAAGGCTATGGCAGGAGGTCAGAGAATCATGAATACAAAATAGTCCAAGAAAAAGAAAAAAAAATTACTACTCAACTCAAGCCTTTACCACAATTTCGCTCATGGCCAAAGGTGATAAACGGAAGATAAAGAACCATATAACTCACCAACATGACCAGCTATCTGGGGAGAAGGACCTGTGGAAAATCCAAGTGCTCTCAACGACAGATCTGTAAAGACAAAGCGGAGAAGAGTGTCGTCACTCTTGTGGAAGTAGAGATATTTGTGAGCAAGGGACATAGTTGACCATATTCTGATAGAAATGTATTACAAGGCAGGCTTGGGTGTGGGGTGGGAAGGAAAGAGAGGGTGCATAGTTGAATCACCTTGCTTCTACTTCTTCAGCTACAACTCCATATGTCTCTTGTACAGCTCTTCCTTTTGACCTGCACATTGAGCCCTCAACCAGAACCAGCAAAGTTTTAATGAAAACCCTCTAATGTACCATTAAATGCATCTTGCTGGTCTTTCTAAAGTGTAGATCTCATCAAGTTACTTCGCTGCTTAAAATAGCTTCCCACTTTGAGGGTCAAGGCAAAACTGCTTACCAGGTTAACAGGGCTCTTCAGGAGCAAATTCCAGGCTCTGTGCCTTCTGAACTTGCTCTCTTCTTCCTGGCCTTACTAATTCATTTGCATCTCTAGAAAATTACTCACTCACCCTCATCCACCAGGCCTTTGAGTATGGGGACCCCTCTGTCTTCCCAGTTCCCATAAGACATGCCTTCCCAGTTCCCATAAGACCTCTCAACAACCTGACTCCATTCATGCTCAGGAATCATTCAGCAACCATCTTCTCTGAAAAGCCCCTAATGACCACTATGCCTGATTCAGGTGCATGCCCACCGTGTTCTTACAGCATCTTACTTCTAATTCTACCTTACCATTAATAGCTCGGGTTGTGAAATTTTACCAAAGAATCTGGTCTTTATAGTTTTGTATTGTTATGTACCTTATTTATTGCTATACTGTCAGTACCTTGTAGACTTCCTTGCATATGCTCAGTAAGTAAGTGCTCAGTAAATGTCTGATGAATAACAATATCGACTGAATAAGACTATGATAGAAGAATTTACTATTTATTAAGCATTTGTATACTAAGCACTGAGTTAAATTTATTGTAAATATTTGCTTCCCATTCATCTTGCCTGGATTCTGTCTTCATAGGGTGCAAATGGCTTGTCTTCATTTTTGAAATCTATTCGGTTCTCAAGACCATTTATTATTCAGCCTTCTGGCTTGGGTTTCTGGTGTCTAATTGCCAAAAATTAGTGTTTGCCTGATGAGACCTGTCTTGGTGGACTTTCTTGAACTTGTCTCTTTACTCATGTGACTACAGAGGTCTGCCAAAACTCTTATTAGTTTTGAATGAGGCTTTCAGCTCCTTTTTGTTATGATAAGAGCTTTGAAGTTATAAAAGGCCAATAAGCTATTTGGTTTAGTTAAGCCATTTGGTTTAGTTTAGGAGGCTGGCAAACTACAGCCCATGGGCTAAATCCAGCCCTGTTTTGATAAAATTTTACTGGCACACAGCCTGTTTTGATAAAGTTTTATTGGCACACAGCCATATCCATTTTGTTTACATACGGTCTATGGCTGCTTTGGTGCTACAACAGCAGAGTTGAGTGGTTGGAACAGAGACCGTATGACCTGCAAAGCCTAAAATATTTACTATCTGGACATTTATATTAAAATTTTGTCAACGCCTCATTTAGATCATCTTCTTATCTAAAGATGGCACTTCCCTTTATGACATTCTTGACAGATGGTTATTCAGTCCTTTCACTGAAGAATTTTTAACTCTTGAAAAAGCTCATTTAATTATTTGCTGGAAGATCAAATACAGAAAGATCTCTCTTGTGTTAAATTGAATCTATATGCTACAAAGGCATTGAACATGACAAGAAGGAAAATCCACAATGTTAACTTTCTTTGGTCACTTGTATATTTGAATTATAGACCTTTTCTCCTACTTATTACTTTTCTCGACTTTTTACATTTTTCTTTAATAAGTGCACACTGCTTCTGTAAATGTAAAATATTAAAAATAAACACTTTTACCTATATCTCCTAGATCTGTCTAGTCATATGAGTTCATTATGGAGGTGATATAAACTTTCCCATGAATTTCTCTGGAAAGGGAGATTGTAAATTCAATACAAGGGTGAAAGGAAAATGTGGTAGCCCAAACAGGAGTGTCAGGGGAAGCACATAGCTTATGAATTGTGTTGGTGGCTTTAGTGGATTTGGAATAAGAAAGTAATGAGGTTAAATAGGACATTGAAAATTACCTTACGAAAAAAGAATCAAGTGACAGTCTTCTCATTGGACTTTTTGCCTTAATCTGCTTTTCTCAAAGCTCTTAAGACCACCAAACCTCAGGGCTAGAAGGAATTTTAAAGGTCTTTGGCCTTCCTGGTATAGTGCTTCAGATTCTTCAACATTCCCATCTCTGCAGAACCATACTGCACATGTCCAATCGTAGAGCACTTATGTGCATATCTCACTCTTCAAGTACACAAAATTCTATGATCTCTTACGTTAAGTTTCATCCTCCAGCACTTTCCATTTATTGGTCCTAATTCTTTCCCATGTGACCCTACAAACTATTCTACTCCCTTTTTTCCACAGCAACTCTCGTTCAAATCCCTGAGTTTCCTCCTCTGCCAGTTAAACATCCCCAGCTCCCCCAGTATTTCTCATGTGACACTATTTCTGGTTCCCTCACCAGCCTTTGGGCCTTCTCTGAATATACTCCAGTTGGTTCCTGTTTCAAGTGTGGTTTTGCCCCAAGTCAGGGTGGCACCATGACCTTCCCACTTTGATCTGAATCACTTTACCATATTATCTGTAGGAAAGACCATGAATTTATATGATCATTTTTTTATATTAGATATTTAGGATTTTTCTATATTTGTCCTATTATAAACGGTGCCACCTTAAGATTGCTTTTCCCCCATGTCTTCCTCATACTTAGTACTGTCTCAAAGATTTGCTTCCCAGAAATTATTCCTTGTCAATAAATACTTTCTGATTGAAGATATGTAAGGTAATATAAGGCTATTTTATTTTATTTTATTTTATTAATATATGAAATTTATTGTGAAATTGGTTTACATACAACACCCAGTGCTCATCGCAAAAGATGTCTTCAATACCCATCACCTACCCTCCCCTCCCTCCCACCCCCCATCAACCCTCAGTTTGTTCTCAGTTTTTAACAGTCTCTTATGCTTTAGCTTTCTCCCACTCTAACCTCTTTTTTTTTCCTTCCCCTCCCCCATGGGTTTCTGTTAAGTTTCTCAGGATCCACATAGGAGTGAAAACATATAGTATCTGTCTTTCTCTGTATGGCTTATTTCACTTAGCATAACACTCTCCAGTTCCATTCACGTTGCTACAAAGGGCCATATTTCATTCTTTCTCATTGCCATGTAGTACTCCATTGTGTATATAAACCACAATTTCTTTACCCATTCATCAGTTGATGGACATTTTAGGCTCTTTCCAGACTTTGGCTATTGTTGATAGTGCTGCTATAAACATGGGGGTGCATGTGCCCTTTGAAACAGCATACCTGTATCCCTTGGGTAAATTCCTAGCAATGCTACTGCTGGGTCATACGGTAGGTCTATTTTTAATTTTTTGAGGAACCTCCACACTGTTTTCCAGAGTGGCTGCACCAGTTTGCATTCCCACCAACAGTGCAAGAGGGTTCCCTTTTCTCCACATATAAGGAAATTTTAAAGATCACTGAACCCAATCTCCCATTTTTAAACAAATGCATTTGACTGAGAACAAACAGCAACTTACCAGAGGAACTCATGCACCAAAGTTCAAATTAAAAGATGTTTTTATCACTTCCCTCTTCTATTCCCAGCCCCTCCTAAAACAACCATCTATGTCCACTTAACAAGGCACATGAATTCCGGGTGAGTAAAAAGTATACCTTACAATGAGACACAGCAATTTAAAAAAAAAAAAAATCAAGAAATTATACAAAACAACAAAATCCACCCTAGAGGATATATTTGGAAAACATTTCATTTTCAATATCTGGATTTCTATAGGAAATAATCAGAAGGGTATGATTTTTAGAATATGAAGGTTTCTATACAGAGAATTATGTTTAATTATTTAGAGCTCATGGAATTGCTCATCTTTTTCAAGCTTTCCTGTATAAGAAAGGCTCTTTCATTATAAACGTGTATATATACACATAGCTTCTTGGATTCTGTACAGGATTTGCCTCAGAAGCTTTAAAAAGACCTCCAAGCACTAGTGCCATTTCTCAAATCCTAGATACTGACAATGCTTATCCAGTGCTCGCTTGGAGGCAGATAATTTTTACGTGCCAATCAGGCAGAGAATATCCTCCAGCGCTGTCTCTGATATGTTAACTTTGGAAATACTTTTCCTCATCTGTTTTCTTCATTTCTCACTCTCCTTCTTGTACCAGTAAGGGGGTATAATGAACAACACTTTTCCCTTGAGTTTTATGCGTCCTTTAACAGTAGATCTCCCATTCCACTGACTGCCAGGCACCATGGGGGGCATTAAGGACACAGATGTAAACAGAGAGATGTGGTCCCTGCCCTCATGGTTTTCACCATGCAAAGTCTCCTTTGTAAGTGCTGCCAAAACACTTACTATGATCTTTAAATCTCTGATTCTGGCTTTACCATCCTCAATGCCAGAAAGACAGCTGAGAAAATAGATAATGAGGGGAAAGTAGCAGAACTATTTCAGAATCTCGTCAGTTTACAGTTATCTCTATTTAAGCCCCCCCCCCCCCCTCCAGAATAGACCTCTGACAGCGATTCTGAAGAAAGACATTACCTTCCTGGCCACAGTTGCTTGGACCAGTGCTACCATCTTGTTACTCAGAATTCTTCCCCAAGAAGTTTGGAAGTTGGATCAAGAGAATTACTTTCTGTTTTTGTTTCTGTTTTTTTTTTGTTTTGTTTTGTTTTGCTTTGTTTTGTTCTGTTTTTTGGTAGCTAAATTGTAAGGTGTACATTTGGGACCTGGAAATGGACACTTGGGACTTTTTCTTGTGGACCAGAGACCAAAAAAGCCAATCTCCAGAGGGAGAAGAATTAAATACCATACAGAGAGGGACAAAGATGAGAGATGGAGAGAGTCAGCTTCATCTGCATTCCTGACCTTGTGTTTTAGGAGACGATGTTTTTCTCTTGTAATAAATCCCACTTTTTTGCTTAAGCTACTTCAGGGTGATTTCTATAACTTAAAATAAGTGGCTGAACTAATATGTTGGGAGTGGGAAGGTGGAGGAGGTGCCACCTCAACAAATCCAAGTATAATGGTCCTATAGTAACTACACTTACTGTAGGAAACATTGCTAGGCAGTAGTTGTAAGAGAAAGAGTTATATGCCCAAATTTGATGTAAGTTAAAAGGAAACATGAAAATGAGAGATAATAAAAATTCAGGGCCACCAGAATTTCAGAGTTAGCACAGTCTTCTTAATCAGAGAGAAAGAGAAAGAGCCTTGGAGATGTAAATTAAAGAATAAAAATAGAGATGAATTTTAGGTATAATCGTTCAAGATATAGCATTAAATACTGCTCTTGCATTTGAAGTAATGAGACTGGTTGTTTTAACATGAAGACCCAAATTTAAACATAAAAATCATCCCTGACTCATTAAAATGGTCACCTAAAAATGAAGAATGGTTATTCTCATAAAGCTATGTAAATCAATTCTGGAATGCTAGTTGTTCAGATCACATGGTATACAGCTAAAGAGTACATTAGACAGATTCTGGCTGGCTTCACAATTTCCAGCTCTGTGACATCAGGAAAGTCACTGAACCTTATATAGGCTTTACGTTTCCATTGACAAAATAAGGTAATATATATGCAACTTCAAGTATTTCAAAGAAAACAAATGAGATAGTGTAGATACCATACGGCCTGGCATAAAACCTGTCACTTAATATATATTGTTTCTCTTTCTTTTTGGCTTTTTTTAAAAAATTTTTTTTTCAACATTTATTTATTTTTGGGACAGAGAGAGACAGAGCATGAACGGGGGAGGGGCAGAGAGAGAGGGAGACACAGAATCGGAAACAGGCTCCAGGCTCTGAGCCATCAGCCCAGAGCCTGACGCGGGGCTCGAACTCCCGGACCGCGAGATCGTGACCTGGCTGAAGTCGGACGCTTAACCGACTGCGCCACCCAGGCGCCCCTCTTTTTGGCTTTTGACGATGCATTTATGTTTTTGGTCAAACCAAAAGGCATTTGGAAGAAAGGTTAGCAAATATGGACAAGGTGAGAAATAGTGTGTAAAATAAGGAGAGATTTTCCAACAAATATTTATTTAGCACCTAATGTTTGCTGGATCCAGTGCCAAACTATCAGATAATGAGACATATTAACTTGTCTCATATTAACTTTACAAACATAAACTTTGATTTTCTTAGTAACAATTGACATTCCAAATGAGAACACAGCTTTCAACAGAACACAACTATTTCACAGAAACTGGGGCCAATGGATTCTTATTCCAATGTCACGTGTCCTTAAATGGGTAGACATATAAATAAACAAACAAGCCCTTCCCTAGCACGCAATGTTATGATTGACTACTTTTCTAAAGGTCTAGAAGGATTACAAGCTTTGGGTTTTTGTTTTGTCCTGTTTTTAAAAATAATTTATTGTCAAGTTAGCTAACATACAGTGCATACAGTGTGCTCTTGGCTTTGGGAGTAGATTCCTGTGATTTGTCACTTACATACAACACCCAGTGCTCATCCCAACAAGTGCCCTCCTCAATGCCCATCACTCATTTTCCCCTCCCCCCTGCACATAAACCCTCAGTTTATTCTCTGTATTTAAGAGTCCTTTATGGTTTGCCTCCCTCTCTGTTTGTAACTATTTTTTGCCCTTCCCTTCTCACATAGTCTTCTGTTAAGTTTCTCAAATTCCACATATTTTATCTGTCCTTCTCTGACTTATTTAACTTAGCATAACACCCTCCAGTTCCATCCATGTTGTTACAAATGGCAAGATTTCATTCTTTTTCATTGCTATGTAATATTCCATTATATATACGTGTGTGTGTATATGTGTGTGTGTGCGTGTGTGTGTGTGTGTGTGTGTGTGTGTGTGTGTGTGTTGGGGGGAGACAGTATAATTCAATTACAGGCATTTATTTACTTATTCCATGCTTACCAAATGGGAAGACCAAGTTACAGGAGAGTACTACACGGGAGGAATCACCAACCTAGTCTTGGAGCTTAGGGAGAATTAAAATTAGTATTAAATGGGGCGCCTGGGTGGCGCAGTCGGTTAAGCGTCCGACTTCAGCCAGGTCACGATCTCGCGGTCCGTGAGTTCAAGCCCCGCGTCAGGCTCTGGGCTGATGGCTCGGAGCCTGGAGCCTGTTTCCGATTCTGTGTCTCCCTCTCTCTCTGCCCCTCCCCCGTTCATGCTCTGTCTCTCTCTGTCCCAAAAATAAATAAACGTTGGAAAAAAAAAATTAAAAAAAAATAAATAAATAAAATTAGTATTAAATGTTGGGAGGTAACATTTCAGATGAGAGAATGGATGAGTAGTAGTTGGCCAACTGAAGAAAGGAAATCCCAAAGAGATGGCACAACATATGCATAGTTGGCTATTAGGGGGAATATGGCATATTTGGGGGAGTGACAAGGAGTCCAGCATGGCTGTGGCCTGGGCAAAGAGGGACTTTGTAAACTATGCTAAGGGGTGAGTACTTTTTCCAAAGAATAGCAGAAACAATTGAGAGAAGCTGGGAGAGCAGTTCAAGGGTTTCTTCATGCAGTTCCGGTGAGAGATGACAGCAGTGCGATGGCCGTGAGGGTAGAGAGAAATGGACAGATTAAGAGATAATTAGGAAGTAAGCATTTTAAGTCTATCTTTGTTTTATAGATGGTTGAGGTCATATTTTCTCTGTGGTTTGGATCCTTCATTATAGGACTCGGTATAGCCCAAGTGCTTAACGTAAGAGTCATAATCATTATGTTGGTGCTAAACTATTGTCATCACTCATGAATGTTGGGCAGGGTCTGGCCTTTAGCTATGGTGTGATATTATCCCGATACCCCATGTAGCCTGGGGGATGTTTTATTTATTTTTATTTTTTTAGCTTGTCAACACCCAAGGTCAGGGACCCCATCTGCTTTGCTTCCATGAAGCTATGAAACCACAGCACAACTAATGCAACACAATAGAGCAAAGAGTGACCCCAATTTTTCCATTGGTTTGAAAGCCCTGAGGTCAGCTCTTCTCAGGACTCTCAGGGATCAAGCTATAACAGGGTGGGGAACCTCTGCACTTCGGCTCCACCTCTGCCACATGCATGCCGCGGTTAAATGTGCAATTTTAAGAGACACAGAACTGAATTCAGAAAGTGGCTGCTGCAGCTGTGGGAATTTGATCCTGTGACTTGGGAGTCTGTGGGTGGTAGACATGCATGATCTCTGATCCGAGTCTAGTCTATGTGATCTTGCAGCCCCAGGGATATGGATTCCTGTCCTTGTCCCAGCTCCTCAAGGTATGAATATATACCTACATTATTTGTTTTCCTCATTTTCTATTCCTCCTTACTCTCAATAGAATGTAAGTTGTATGTGAGGAGGGGTTTTATCTATTTTATTACCATATCCCCAGTATGTGGCACAGGATAGGTGATCAATTAATATGTGTCAACTAGCCTAATTATGTGAATGAGCCTGGGGCAAATTATTTGAGATTAGGCTTCAGGTTTATTCACATTTCAAATGGGACTAATCATATATATTTCATACCACTTTTGGGGCTCTTTTCAAGCTAAAATGAAGAACAGAAGGCCATAAATTTGATGTTCAGCAGACATATTTTGTTTTTTAGCTTGTTTATTATGTGTTTCTGTCTGTCTATCCATCCATCCATCCATCCATCTGTCCGTCTGTCCATCCATGCATCCATCCACAAATCCATCTATCCACCCATCACTTTAATTTACACCTACTATATGCCTTGTAGAGCACCTACCACTATTCCATACCAAGGATTATACTGCATGTAGTGCTTAGACACTACATTGACCATCTCTGAGGTATACATCAGTAATTCAGTGTGCTTGTCTATATTTCCTTTTTGTAAATGAGAAAGCTGAGGCTCAGCAAGTTTACCCAGATAGAAAGTGGGAGAGCAAGGATTCACATTCTAGGACTGTCCAGTTGGCTGTTGACTCCTGGCTTTTCTATTTCCTCTCTAGAGTTTTCTTATCTGTGGAATAGGCACTAAAATGCCTACTTCCCAGGATACTATTCACGTGCCTGCCATATACACAGTAAATAATGTAAAGTACCTAATAGTGCCTCACCATTGCTGCTGTTTACAGGTATTCCCATAGGGATCTCTGAATGGTGGGCCTTATGGAAAATCACATTTAGCCCCACCCCCCCTTTTTTTTTTGATTACCCTGTCATTCATTATGTGTGGCCATTTCAGCAGAAAACCCACAAATGTCATCATCCACTTCTACTGATTGCTGGTGGACGGTGCCATCTAGACGCCTGTCTCTGAGCTTCAAAGAGCCTTCCCAGCTCTGTTTACTCTCCTTTCCTGGGTAAACTCTCATTCTCGAATTTAGACAGTACTCTTTTTGGGTAAGTTCCAGATATTTCTTTAGGGCCTCTCATCAGTCACTTCCTACTTAATTCTCTAAAAAACCTTCTTTTGATGAATCCTTTTAGTAAACAAAACACAATTTGATAGGAATAGCAAAAGTATTGGCCTTTGTATTGTTTTATAGAAACAATATTAAATCCTAAAAAGAGTATAAATATTTCATTCCCCCTATTAAATGTGGCACTTTAGGGTAGTTTTTTGAATACCAGGGTCTTGTTGAGTTATTTAGAGGGGACTTTTGACACAGGGAAAAGACAAACAGGCCCATATTCAACCCCAGCTCCTATTTTTAGAGTAGCATACTGTGTGACTGTGTCCGGCCTTCAGTAATGCCTCCTTGGCAGGTGACTTTATTTCTGTTTGCTTCTGATCCTTCACTGCAAGAAGAGTGCTACCTGAGCATTTTTGTGGCTAATTCCACAAAATTATCTTGGGGACATCTTGGGGAAGTAGAGGCTGAGAAATAACAGTTTCTTGATGTTGGCAACCAGCCAGGCAAAGGCAAAGGTACTTTACATGTATTGTATAGTATTCATTTCTTATAACTCTGCAAGGCCCAAGTTCCCATTTTGTAGATGAAGAACCTGATGCTTGGAGACATAACATAATTTGTCCACATGACACGGGACAGGAGGTGGAAACTCCAAGTCTCTCTGACTCCAAAGTCGTTGCCCTTTCCATGTCCATCTCCATGCTTACTAAGGCCTGTTTTTACTTCTCTGCCTTGTAGTATTTGTGTGTGTGGCTTTTAGAATCCTTTGAAAGTGAAAATAATGTTTTGCTTTTCTCTCTTTATTTTTTTTCTCTTCTCCTCTAGGGCCTAGTGCAATATGAATGCTCAACACATGCTTCTTTTCAAACATATGTGAACATGCTTTGCCTTAATTATGAACTATTAACTCCATATGCCGGACACAGAAATCAGACTTATTCATCTTGTATCTTTTCTGTTGGTTTTTGTGGCCATCCACACTCAGAACTGTCTTATAGATTTTGCCCTTGAAAAATGGAACTTTTTATTCCTTTAGTTATGAGAGCACAATAAAAATCCCCAAACTAATAATGCTTTGATTTTTTTTCTTACTTGCCTTTTTTGAACTTCTATTACTTATATAAAAATGGCAAACTGCCTTTTTTATTGCTTCAAATTACTTTTGCTAAAATACTTCTGTGCTGCCAAGTTTCAACCTGAAACCAATGTTCATATCCAAGTCACAAATAAGAATGAGGAATATGCTTGAGTCCTTTCCTCCTCCTCTCCTTTTCAGCACCTCAACCCTAGCTTTCCTCAATGGTAAAACTATACTTCTGTTAATATTTAGAGACATTGAAATAAAAGTATTTCTTCCTGATAATTGCATCTGAAAGGAGTTTTGCCCTGCCTCTATTTCTATGGATTCCAGTGAAAGCCAAAGAAAAAAAAATAAAACAAGACTGTGATATATTCATAAGGAAGAAGAGGTCTAGTGACATGCATGGCCCTGGCAAGATCAGGGGCACTGGTCACAGTACAATGCTTTGGTGACTCAATTCTCCCTCCTTGAAACAGAAATAATCCTCAGTAAGCAGAAATATGGATTGGAGACAAAATGGCGATCTCATGGAGATAATCAAGCTATCACAATAACGGATGGAGTTTTTTCCACCTCAGAAACAAACAAAATCCTTATCTTGTTAAGGATTATTCCTTTTCTTCTATGCTGGGAGGGTGCATGTATGAAGAGTACCCATTTCTTGGGGTGTCCTACTCCTTCCAATTTGGAAGGCAATAGAAAAACTATGGTGGGCCCAAGGAAGGAAAATGCAACACTTAGTTGTGCCCCTATTCTAGGCTGCATATTGAAAGGATATTAGATGTCCTTATTATCTTCTTCCCCAGAAATTCTTACCAAGATTGCCAGAATGGAATGTGAGATAAAGCCTTGGGCTAAAACCTTGGGGTGGGGGGAGGAGGGAGTAGGTGGGTATAGTTCATTTAGGCATATACAAGAACCAAGCATGGTTGCAGAAGGTGGATAGAAAGGGATGTATCTTGGCCATCTCTTCTTTGGAGAATACAACTAACAACTTCATTTCATTGGCTCTTGCTTTCTTCATCTGTAAGAAAGACATAGGTGTTGATGTTTCAGGATAAATAAATTGGGACAAATAGATGTGAAATTGCTTTGATAAAGCTATACTGATCTGGTGTCAAATTGCTAGGGCTTCAATCCTAGCTCTGTCACTTAACGAGTGTACCTTTGGACAAGTTACTTAACCTCTCTGACTTCGTTTCCCTGTCAAAGATTCTAGAATTGTGCGTATTACATGAGTTAATAAACATAAAGCACTCAGAAGTCTGTTCAACCTATAGGAAACATTCAGCACCGTTAGCTCTATTGTTGTGTAAGTCCAGGCTGGTTAAATAGCATATGCTAAGATAGTAGTTTCAATGACTCAGGGATAATCAAGACTTACATGGGATAATAGAGACTTTTCTATGTATGCTTAGTAGGAACATGAGTTCTGATTTTTTAAATTCTTTTTAAACAAATTTTTTAACGTTTATTTACTTTTGAGAGACAGAGACAGAGTGTGAGCGGGGGAGGGGCAGAGAGCAAGAGGGAGACACAGAATCCAAAGCAGGCTCCAGGCTCTGGGCTGTCAGCCCAGAGCCCAAGGTGGGGCTCGAACTCACGAACCATGAGATCATGACCTGAGCTGAAGTCGGACACTCAACCGACTGAGCCACCTAGGCGCCCCCTGACTTTTTTTATTCTTTCAACAAACATTTATATGAGCATCAACTATGCCAGTCTGAGTTAGGTACTGAAGATCTATAGACACATGAGACACAGCCTCTGCCCACAAGGGATTCTGCATCTAAAGGGAGAGGCAGATGGACAAACTGGAATAATGGTAGAGATTCCTGGTTATAGCAACACAGCAAAGAAAGCATCTGACTCAACCTTCTCAGGGTCTGGAAAAGTTTTGGAGAGGACATAATGCTTGAGTAGTGGCCTGAAGGCATTTGTGGGGAGACAGTATTCCAGGCAAGGGGAATTGTAGGTACAAAGGGCTAAGAGTGAGGAAAAGCATGGTGTGTGTGTGCTTGGGGTGGGGGAGAACAAAAGGCTGGAGGAGGAGGAAAAGATGGCGGAGGGGAAGGGAAAGAGATTTCCCGTGGTCACCCCAGCTACTAAAGTCTTGACCTCCAACTCCATCCCCAGAGAGTTCTGGTCTCTTCAAGAATCCCAGACCACCCAGGAGGAAGGTGGAATGGGGGTGGGGAAGATAGTAATGTTCCTCTCACTCTGCTTCCCTTAACTTCCCTAAGACATACCCCTGGATCTTCATTTGTCATCTCTTCCCACCCTACTCTGTGTTGTCCACACTGAGCTTCATCCACTCTCAGGGGCATTCACTGAACTTCCTGGCCCAGTGTCTTTGTATACACGTTGTACTCTCTGCTTGTAGCACTCTTCTCCCTCTCTATCTCCTGAGCTAGTTCATTTCTGCTCATCTTTCAGATGTCTCTCAGATATTACTTCCTTTCAGGAGCAGGAATCCTTCCTCTATGCTTTCATGGACCCTTCCCTACCTAACCTAGCATTTGTCTTTGAGCTTTGGTACTCTGTCCTCAGCTCTTAGCATGTGTCCTGGAACATGGTAGGTGCTTTGTGAATATGTGTTCAATGAATACATTAGAGGCACAAAGGACTGTCCTTACAGACATCCTCTACCATTTCCCCTTCCTAACTGGCCATATGCAGTTGGTCACCAAGCTTTATTCTCTTAATGTCACTCCCTTGTCTCTATACTTTTCTCTTGGCCTGGATTACTGCCTGAACCTCCTCATGTCTCCAAAGGGAGACACTTTGGATCCTAATGACTTAGAGTCATTCTGTGGCTCCTTATTGCCCTGCATTAATATCCAGCATCCTTGGTTAGCAGTCAAAGTCTTTCCCATTGTATTACTTAGGGCTCCAGGTCAGTCCTCTAAGACTGAGGTCTTCAAGACCTTGCCCTACACCTCTCAGTGTCTAACATCCAGCAGAGCAACTGGAACACATGTTTGTGTTCAGCAAATGTTTGTGTAAAGAATGAGCCAGTAATATAAATCTAGTGTAGGAAAATATTGTTTTATGTGTTTGGAAAACATATGATAAAAAGGTCTTCAGCAGGGCACTTGGTTTTAAGGGAAATGTCCCAACAAGAAAACAGAGTTAAATTCAGCACAGCTGACTGCCTAATAATGCCATTCGAGGATACAAATGAAATTAACTTCTCTTGTCACATTTACTAACAGGGCTGGTGAGCAGACGCTCGGGGAGGCTGTCGTCCATGGTTATAGAGAATGCTCCTGCAATGGAAACCACCCACTGCTAAACCCAAGGCATGCTGAACTCCTAAAGTTTATTCCTTCCTTGCTGACCAGCTGGCATTCTGTGACTTTTTCTTTGGGAGTGTAACATTTCTTTCCCTGCTCTCTTTTCTCTGTTCCTTTCTCCTGCACTGTGACCTGTACTCAATTCTTTTGCAAAAGATATGGTCTTGGCAAATGACTTAATTCTTCTGAAAATAATTTCTTCCTTTGAAAATCATCTCCTTCCTTACTCTTCCTATGATGAGTTATTATCCCTTCTAGCAGCAGGGATAATATGGAGAGCTAACATTTGTCCATTGCATACTCTATGCCAGGCACTTCCCTTAGTACTTTTATAGAGATTCTCTTTTAAAGAGGTAACTATATGCCCCTTAATTCTTAGCATGATGCCTAGCATAGAATCAATTCTCAATAAATGTTAGTAACTATTATAATTTTTTCTCACTTAATCCTACCAACCATTTTTACCTTCATATTTTTTGTGTGCTTTAACTGATGAGGAGTCTGAGGCTTTCAGAGGTTAATGATATTTAAGGACGAATGTGGGATCCACCACCAAGAAGTCTGTCTGCTAAGGCCATGTAACATAGCAGCTATAAAATCACTCTATGAGGGGCACCTGGGTGGCTAAGTCAGCTAAGCATCTGACTCTTGATATTAGCTCAGGTCACGATCTCGCGGTCATGAGATTGAGTCCTGCATTGGTCTCTGTGCTGAGTGCGAAGCCTGCTTGGGATTCTCTTTCTCCCCCTCTCTCTGCTCCCCTGCCTCTCTCTTCAATAAATAAACTTAAAAAATAAAATAAAATAAAATCACTCTGTGAGACGTAGGACTCTGCACAGATGTTAGTTGTTATCACCACATTCAGGAGGTGAAGTAGGTAAGAGGTCAGTACCTGTAGAGGAAAGTGAAGTACTTTCATAAAATGGGGACACAATTGTCATCAAATGGGAAATTTTTGTCTTAGATTGGAGGAATTGTGTGTATGTGTGTCTAGAAACATTTTTAAAAGATGTTTTCTAAGACCCCCAAAGCCTAAAATCTTTAGAATAGAAGGCAGCCAAAGGGTCTTCTGAACTAATGGACATCTCCAGTGTTCAGGCTTTCTTTTGGGATCAAGAGGTTTCTCCAGATGTGGGAGAGGATGTGGGAGCAGACAAGCAAGGAAGGGTTTCTTCTCTGTAACCTCCACCAGTCCTTCTGGGTCCTGTGAAGCATGTGAAGCAGGAATACTCTCCATTTTACAAACGCACAAACTGACAATCAAGAGACCAAGTGACCTGCCTGAAGCCTTCCTATTTACAGCTTTCGTGTTTCTGGCCAAAAGTTTTCTGACCTCCAATACTATACTCCTGTGGAATAAAGCGCTTAACAATTCCAATTCTCAAAGGGTCACATCGACTATATCCAATATTTTCTGGGGACATCAGAGCACTGAATAGGTTCTCAGGAAATCCAGGTCTGAGTGTTCTCTCTCATAACTTTCTCCATGATCTCAGTCAGGCATCTCTGTGGCTCTCTTTCGTCATCTGTGGGCCAGATGATGGTGATTCCCAGCTTGAGAACAGGATTATACCAATGTTAAAACATGCTTTTAGGCACATATTGGTGGACATTAACACTTGTAACTTACAAATAATAAAGTTCAAATAGATGTCTTTTGGCTCAGTGCTGCTACTGCTTCCCTTCCTTCTCTTTCTCCCCCTCCTTCTTTTTTAAATAAGCCATATTCCCTGGTGTTGATCCATCCAGCAATCTGACTTTGGAGGGCTACTGACTTCTTGTTGCCTGGTTAACTGCTAGCCTCCTTAATAAGCGTCACGTCACTGTTCCTGGCTCTGTCCTGGAGCTGTGTGTGACTGAGCTGTGGGATGGGGCAAGCAGGCAGGGGTGTGATGGAGGGCAGCTGCGTCTGGCCTATTCCATTCACTCGGTACATTACTCAATTTGATAATCACCCTTGTGGAGCCCAGCACATGCTTTCCCTACCAGACTGAAGAGATAAAAAAAAAAATATCTTGGGCAATAGATGAAAGCAGCATTTATCATTTGCTGCATCAAATCCAGTTGAATCCCTCACCCCCTGCAAAGCCAGACTGCGGTTTCCACATGGCATTGGTGCTTCCTCTCTAGGTTTGGGTGCTACATTTCACAGAGGCATTTGTATGCAGGAATGAAAACACATGCTCAGAGCCTCCTTTCTGACTTTCACCTCTGCCTTCATGGAGATAGAGGCAAAACCAGTCCTGAAGCTGGTCTGAGTGTTGCCTTGAACTGTTTCTGAATCAAATGAAGGAGTGTCAGTTGTATCAATAGAAGGAAATGGTCTGGAGGAGAGAGGTGATATTCCTGTGTCTGCTGCCCTGATCAGACCACGCCAGGAATACTGTGCATAGGCCTCAGTAGCATGCTTTACACACAGTAAGACTGTAATCTTTGTTTCTTAAAGGTCATGCATTCCAGAGAATAGATTTTGTATACTTATTTACTTATTTATTTTAAAATTTTTAAAGTTTATTTATTTTGAGAAAGAGAGTGAGAGCGAGCGAGTGAGCGGCGGAGGGCAGAGAGAAAGGGAGAGAGAGAATCCCAAGCAGGCTCTGCACTGTCAGCACAGAGCCTGATGCAGGGCTTGAACTCACAAACTGTGAGATCATGATCTGAGCTGAAACCAAGAGTCAGATGCTTAACCAACGGAGTCACCCAGGCACCCCTGCATATGCATATTTAAAAAAAGACATACATGTCTGGCTGATTTTCAGTTGTGTGCATGGTTTGGCTGTATCAGCTGTTCAGTTCAGTGCCTCCCCTAAAGTGTGGCCACCCCACCTCCTTTTATGGGGCACCTGGACTTCCCCATGATGCAGCACTTAAAATGTGAAAGCCTGGAGAGTCAGCATAACCCTTCCTGGCTTCTAGACCAGTGCCTGTTCTAACTGGTTAGAGCTTGTGTCATTCAATTTGCTATGATTTTTAATACTGCCACTCTTTGAGTGAATTAGGTCCATTATACACAAAGAGAAAAACAGTATTTAAGGAAGCATTAAATGAAAGCAGCAAATAGAAGCCCTGCAAAGGATCAGATCACCGCTGGTTTGGAGACCACTGATTTAGACTACTTTATTGTCTTTTAAATCCAGTCTCTCTGCTCTTTGCTCTGTCTATAACCTTTGTCCAATCATCATCCCTTCTCACATGTTATAACCTTCTAGTTGGTTCTCCTGCCTCCAGTCTTGCTACCCGTAAGCATAATCTCCACATAAAAGCAAGAGTCACATTTCTATAAACACAGCCTGACCTGAGACTTCTCTGCTCACAGCCCTTCAAGGATCCCCTAGGCCAACGGAGTGTCCAGCAAAATACTGTTCTGGGTAGTAAGTCAAAAGATGTGCAGTGAGTGGGGTTTTCCTTGCTCAAATAACTTGGGGAACACCAGGTTATACAGATTTAACTTTTGAACTTCTATTTTTTAGAGCGGGGCTCTTTGATGTCCTATGAGAATTGGAAATCTTATGAGAGGACACGATGTGGACCATTTCCCAAACTTCCTGGTGAGCAGACATCTTTTCCAGGACATTACTGTTAGTATCATTCAAAATGTTTCACTGAACACCAGCTTGGGAAACACGGGTCTTCAAAATAAAGTCTCAGCCCCTCAGCGGGACTGTCAATACCCTTCACCATTTGCTCCCTAAATACAAGTCCAGCCTCACTCTTTGGTATTCTTTCTTCTTAAGGATCCCACGTCCACCTCTCACTTTAGTCCAGTGGTTCCTTAAAAGGACGCCGGGATCTCAATAGGTCTCTAAGTCCCTTTCAAGGTGTCTGTGAGGTCATACCTATTATTTTATTAATAATACTAGGATGTTACTTGCCCTTTCTACTCATATTTTCTCATGGATATACAGAGGAACTTTCTAGACACTATGTGATAAATAATTTTTGCAAAAGATTCAATGCAGCAGCAGATATGATAACCCAACTTTTCTTATTAAGCCACATTAAAGAGATTGAAAGAATGTAATACAACTTACTTTTGTTTTGGAAAATATACTTATCACAAATTATGTTATTTATGTTAACATCACCTGAGTGTATTTAAATGATTAACAAATATTTTTTTTAATTTTCTAGTTTTAATTTCTTGTACAGCAAGTAATGCCAGATATAACCCACATAAACAGAAGCTCTTTAGAGTTAAGAGCATAATGCAGTCTTTCTTTTTTAACTTTTTGAGGAATAATTGACAAATGTAATTGCCTATATTTAAAGCGTACAACATGATAATTTGGTATACGTATACACTGTAGAATGATTACCAAGATCAAGATAACTGACACATGCATCACCTCATATAAGTCTTTTGTGTGTGTGTGTGTGTGTGTGTGTGTGTGGTGAGAATGTTTTAGATCTGTTTTCGGCAACTTTCAAGTTACAATATGTATTATTACTATAGTCACCATGCTGTATATCCAATCCTCAGAACCTATTCTTTTATGACTGAAAATTTGTAATCTTTGATCTTCTATACTATCTCCATTCCCCTCCAGGTCTAAATAAAACACCTAGCAAACACCATTCTATTCCCTGTTTCTATGAAATTGTGTTTTTTTCTCTTTGAGTCCACATTTAAGAGATATTATATAGTATATGTCTTTCACTTCCTGGCTTACTTTACTTCAGCATAATGCCCTACAGATCCATCCATATTCTTCAAATGGCATGGTATCCTTCTTTTTTATGGCTGAATACTATTCCCTTGTGTGACCGTACTGCATTGTCTTCACCCATTCATCTGTTGAAGGACATTTTGGTTGTTTCCATATCTTGGCTATTGTGAAAAGTGCTGAATTGTGCTGCAATGTACATGGGTGTGCAGGTATCTCTTTGAGATTCTGATTTCAATTCTTTTGGGTATATATCTAGAAGTGAAGTTTATGATCCATCAATCATGGATCATATGGTAAATTAAAAAAAAATTTTTGGGGGGCGCCTGAGTGGCTCAGTCGGTTAAGCGGCCGACTTCAGCTCAGGTCATGATCTCGCGGTCCGCGAGTTCGAGCCCCGCGAGTTCGAGCCCCGCGAGTTCGAGCCCCGCGAGTTCGAGCCCCGCGTCGGGCTCTGTGCTGACAGCTCAGCCTGCTTCGGATTCTGTGTCTCCCCCTCTCTGACCCTTCCCTGTTCATGCTCTGTCTCTCCCTGTCTCAAAAATAAATAAAACGTTAAAATAAAAAAAAATTTTTTTGAGGAAGTGCCATTCTGTTTTTCATAATGGCTATATCATTTTACATTATTGCTGATAGTACACAGGCTTTCCTTTCTTCACATCCTCACCAACATTTGTTATCTCTTGTCTTTTTGATATTACACATCCTAACGGGTATGAAGTGATATCTCATTGTAGTTTTGATTTGCATTCCCCTGATGACTTGTGATGTTAAGCACCTTTTCATATAGCTATTGGCCATTTGTATTTTTTAATTGGAAAAATATATTTAATTGAACATTTTTTAATTTAATTGCCTATTTTTTAACTAAATCAATCTCTCCGGCTCACTCCTTTATTCTTGACTTCACAGACTTCCTCAAGGAGATGTGTATCTCTCATTTTAGAAGCCTGGACCAGGAGGCAAGAGACTGTGATTTTCAGACCCATTATTACTAATTCCTAGCTATTATCTTGGTAACAATGATGTTGATAACAACAGCTTTCTTTTACTGAACACTTACTATGTGCAAGGAAATTTCTATACATAATTTTTAATACCTATAATAGCCCAGTGGTTTTCAATTTTTGTAGACAATTCCGTATACAAGTTTTGTAGACAATTTTGCCATGCAGGGGATTTTTGTCATTTTCTGAATATATTTTTGATTTTTACGACTTGGGATGTGGTGATGCTACTGACATTTATTTCGTAGAGGCCAGGGATGCTGCTAAACATTCTACAATGGATAGTGGCCAAAACATGGAATTATTTGGCTCCAAATGTCGACGTGCCAAAGTTGAGAAACCCTGCAATAATCTGTAAGGTAGGCACTGCCCCCATTGTCCAGAGGAGAACCTAGAGTCTCATAGAGGTTTAGAGACTTGCTCCAGGGGCACAGCTAGTAGGTTGTGAGCTAAGATCTAAACATAGGTTAGTCCTGGCTCTAAAATCCAGGCTTTGTAGACATGTCGTAGACATTTGCGGACTACTACAACCTGCATCTCCTAGTATCTAAATTCTTTTTCTAGACATGAATAATGCAGGCTGGGATCTTGAGAGTCAGGGCAGAACACAGGAGTAAACTGGAGCCCTTTGTAGGACAGAAAGACAGAGTCCAAGCTCAAGGTCATATCAGATTAAATGAACTGCTCTGTTGAAGTCAATCCAAGTAGGATGTTACTGGGCATAAATCAGAGTCTCAAGAATAGAACATAAGGGTTTGCAGTAGAACATAAGAGACCCCACAGAATGAATCAATGTGGCCCTAGAAGTAGAACCACAGGAATTTTTGATAGTATATGTGAAGCTTTGCACCACAAGGGGAAGGAATTGTGTATAAGAGTAAAAGGCAGATGGAATCTAGAACAAGCCACTTACTATCTCTAAAATTCAGTTTTATTTTCTGTGCAACTAGAAAAGCTTTCCTACCTACCAAAGTGTAAGGCCCTTAAAGAGAGTGTGGGTTTGAAAGAGAGCTATAAATGACTACTGTGCTTTAAATCACATGTACTCCTCTTTTTTCTTTTATTATTATTATTTTTTAAATTTACATCCAAGTTAGTTAGCATATAGTGCAACAATGATTTCAGGGGTAGATTCCTTAGTGCCCCTTACCCATTTAGCCCATCCCTCCTCCCATAACCCCTCCAGTAACCCTCTGTTTGTTCTCCATATGTAAGAGTCTCTTATGTTTCATCCCCCCTCCCTGTTTTTATATTATTTTTGCTTCCCTTCCCTTATGTTCATCTGTTTTGTATCCGCAAGTCCTCATATGAGTGAGGTCATATGATATTTGTCTTTCTCTGACTAATTTTGCTTAGCATGATACCCTCCAGTTCCATCCACATAGTTGCAAATGGCAAGATTTCATCCTTTTTGATTGCCAAGTAATACTCCATTGTATGTGTGTGTGTCTATATATATATATGTGGTGTGTCTATATATATATATATATGTGGTGTGTCTATATATATATCTATATATCTATCTATATCTATATCTATATATCTATATATATCTATATACCTACATCTATATCTATATATAGATATATATATAGACACACCACATATTCTTTATCCATTCATCCATCAATGGACATTTGGGCTCTTTCCATACTTTGGCTATTGTTGATAGTGCTGCTATAAACATGGGGGTGCATGTGTCCCTTCGAAACAGCACACCTGTATCCCCTGGATAAATGCCTTGTAGTGCACTTGCTGGATCGTAGGGTAGTTCTATTTTTAATATTTTGAGGGCCCTCCATACTGTTTTCCAGAGTGGCTGCACCAGTTCGCATTCCCACCAGCAGTGCAAAAGAGATCCTCTTTCTCCGCATCCTTGCCAACATCTGTTGTTGCCTGTATTCTACTTGTGTTATTCACACATTCTTGTCCTCTCCTCCCCCAGTTATACCACATTCTTAGGCTGCTGGTAGTTCTATGCGTATGTAGTTAAAACAACCTGAGTTTGTTCGTATTCCTGATACACTGTCCCCAGTGGTTGGCAGTTTGGCTATTACTCCCCATCTTTGTTCCAGACCTACCTTTATGGTGTTAACATTATTTGTCAATAAATCATTACCTTTTCCTGTGTTTGAGTGCCCAGAGGCCACTGTATTTGGGTTCATCTTGAAAATCCAAATAATATAAGTAGAAAGCATAAATAATAGATTAGCTACTTATTCCCTGGGGGTCCTGGCAGGCCTGTTCACAAATGTAGTTTCTCTTAGTCTCTGTTCAGTTCAATTTCAAGGTCTGTGGGAATAATGTTTAGACCTGAATAAGAAAACATTAATAGGGTAGATTCTTTTTCCTATCAATGATCTTCTTAAAGATCATGATGCAGAAGGTTAAGTGTGGGGAAACATGTAATCAGAAATGGATAGAATTTGGCAAACATCAGAGTTCTGGCTTTTTATCCCTCTAATTTTTAGGATGGTAGGAGGGGGAGGAGATGATAACCCTTGTAAAATTGCCATTTATACTTCCAAATAATATAATAAAAAATCTCCATTAAAAAAGGAACAATTATTCTGCTGTGAATTTAACAAATCTTAGCCTCAGGCCTATTTCTTTGTATTAATTTGCTTTATTATTTTTTTTTACTCTCATATTTTTTCATGCAAAAGCAAAGCAATCGATGAAAGCACTTAACACAATCTTTCCTCCCCACTATACGTGAAAGTTAACATGTGTGTTCTTATTCCCTAAATTTGAAGAAAAGGCTTATAATCGATCATCTATAACCATATCTATAATAATCCACCACTGTGCCCCCATAGCTCTTCATCTCAAACTATCTTTCCCATAATTATGAAGGTAAATTTCTTAAAATACATGTTATACTCCTCAGCAGAAAAGCCTTCAACTGTTCTCTACGGCCCCTGTTAAAAGATAAAGTGTAAACACCTCATCTAGTGTTCAAGACTATCAAATTCAAATCTGGCCAAAGTGGAATAACTGGGACAGATATAATCTCCTGTCAAAAACGACTTTTAAAAAAAGGATAAAAAAAACATTTTCAGACACTGGACATTAGGCAGTGCAAAAGAGTCATACCTGATAGAAGAGAAACAACTATGGTAAGCTTTAGCATTGCCCCAATTTACTGTCTGGAAGGAGTTTCCATAGCATGAGGGTTTGGAGGGATGGGGCGGGTGGCTAATGCAGGTGACTGAGGACACCTTGAGTCAATAATATGGAGAGTTTACAGGGCAGAGTGTCAGAAAAAGGGCCGCTCAGGGAGAGAGAGAGAAAGAGAGAGAGAGAGAGAGAGAGAGAGGGCTCCAGAGATTTAGAGCGGGGCCTCAAATCTTTATCTGGTACTGATCAGAACATGCATGTGAGGAAACTATCCAAGTTCAGGGAAAGCACTACCTAAAAGGATTATCAGAAACAATCACCAAAGCTCACTCAGGTCTGGAAAAGAGTTCTTGTTCTTATCAGCTATAGTATACATTCCTCATAACCAGTAGAGCAGCAGGTAGAGTATTCAGAAGAATCTTGCCTTGGTAGTGAGATAAAATTAGCCTTAGATTAAAGCATCTTCTGGTTCTGCTTGTGAGGCAAACTTAGAAAGGATTAAATTGTTCCCAAATAATGTTACTACATCCCAGAATCAAGTTCAAGAATATTTATAGGAATACAAAATATGAAGGACCTAACAAAATGAAATTCATAATAGCTTAGTGGCATCAATAAAAAATTAACATACATGTAAAGAGGCAGGAAAATAAGATGGATAGTGAGAGAAAAATCAGTTGAATCTAACACACACGGTAGAAATTACAAAATTGATACACATGATAGAAATAGTAGATATGAAGTTAAAATAGTTATATATTCTGTATGTTCAGAAAAGTGGAAGCAAGCATGAGCATGTTAAGGAGAGACACGGAAGATATAAAAATCTAATATTTAGGGATGAAGAAAACAATGCTTCAAATTTAAACACACACACACACACACACACACACACACACACACACACAGGATGAGAATAACAGACAAATAGGCAGTGGAGAAGAAAAAAAACCCAGTAAACTTGAAAACAGTAATAGAAACTACCTCAAATGAAACACAAAGAGAAATACTGAAAATAACATGAACAAATCACCAGTGAGCTGTAGAACAATTTAACAGGGCCTAACATATATGTAATCGGGAGTCCTTGAAAGGGAGAAGGACAGAAAAAATATGTAAAGAAATATTGTCCAAAATGTTTCCAACATTGATGAAAACTACAGACCATAGACTGAAAAGCTCAATAAACCCCAAACTAATTACACTGAAAAAGAAAAAAACAAAACAAAAAACAAACTACACCAAGACATTCCTAACCATTTTGGTAAAAACCAAAGACAAAGAGATATTCTTAAAAGGATTTGTTGGTGTGAGGACCATTACATACAGATAAACACTGACACAAATGATCACAGGTGAGCAGAACATTTTTAAATACTAAACAAACAAGCAAACCCAATCTGTGAACTTGGAATTCTATACTCTGAAAATATCTTTGTAAAATAAAAGTAAATATTGTGCTCCCCATTCTCTCACAGATATAAGGTAAAAGAATTTGTTACCAACAAACTTGAACTACAATAAATATTAAAGGAAGTCTTGCAGACAAAAGGAAATATGCGTCTATACAAAGCAATGAATAGCACTAGGAAAGGTACTCTGCTCTTTTACTTTTTTAACTTTTAAAATTATTTATTTATTTTTTCAGAATAACCTAATTTTATTTCATTTTATTTTTTGTTTTTTTAGTATGAAATTTATTGTCAGATTGGTTTCCATACAACACCCGGTGCTCATCCAAACAGGTGCCCTCCTCAATGCCTATCACCCACTTTCCCCTCCCTCCCATCCCCCATCAACCCTCAGATTATTCTGTTTTTAAGAGTCTCTTATGGTTTGGCTCCCTCCCACTCTAACTTTCTTTTTTCCTTCCCTTCCCCCATGGTCTTCTGTTAAGTTTCTCAGGATCCACATAAGAATGAAAACATATAGTATTTGTCTTTTTCTGGCTTATTTCACTTAGCATAGCACCCTCCAATTCCATCCACATTGCTACAAAAGGCCACATTTCATTCTTTCTCATTGCCAAGTAGTATTCCATTGTGTATACGAACCACAATTTCTTTATCCATTCATCAGTTGATGGACATTTAGGCTCTTTCTATAATTTGGCTATTGTTGAAAGTGCTGCTATAAACATTGGGATACATGTGCCCCTATGCATCAGCACTCCTGTACCCTTTGGGTAAATTCCTAGCAGTGCTACTGCTGGGTCATAGGGTAGGTCTATTTTTAATTTTTTGAGGAACCTCCACACTGTTTTCCAGAGCAGCTGCACCAGTTTGCCTTCCCACCAACAGTGCAAGAGGGTTCCCATTTCTCCACATCCTCGCCAGCATCTATAGTCTCCTGATTTGTTCATTTTGGCCACTCTGACTGGCGTGAGGTGATATCTGAGTGTGGTTTTGAGTTGTATTTCCCTGATGAGGAGTGACGTTGAGCATCTTTTCATGTGCCTGTTGGCCTTCCGGATGTCTTCTTTAGAGAAGGGTCTATTCATGTTTTCTGTCCATTTCTTCACTGGATTATTTGTTTTTTGGGTGTTGAGTTTGGTGAGTTCTTTATAGATTTTGGATACTAGCCCTTTGTCCAAAATGTCATTTGCAAATATCTTTTCCCATTCCTTCAGTTGCCTTTTAGTTTTGTTGATTGTTTCCTTTGCTGTGCAGAAGCTTTTTATCTTCATGAGGTCCCAATAGTTCATTTTTGCTTTTAATTCCCTTGCCTTTGGAGATGTGTCAAGTAAGAAATTGCTGTGGCTGAGGTCAGAGAGGTTTTTTTCCTGCTTTCTCCTCCAGGGTTTTGATGGTTTCTTGTCTCACATTCAGGTCCTTTATCCATTTTGAGTTTATTTTTGTGAATGGTGTAAGAAAGTGGTCTAGTTTCATTCTTCTGCATGTTGCTGTCCAGTTCTCCCAGCACCATGTGTTAAAGAGATTGTCTTTGTTCCATTGGATATTCTTTCCTATTTTGTCAAAGATTAGTTGCCCATACATTTGTGGGTCCAATTCTGGAGTCTCTATTCTATTCCCTTGGTTGATGTGTCTGTTTTTTGTACCAATACCACGCTGTCTTGATGATTACAGCTTTGTAGTAGAGACTAAAGTCTGGGATTGTGATGCCTCCTGCTTTGGTCTTCTTCTTCAATATTACTTTGACTATTCAGGGTCTTTTGTGGTTCCATACAAATTTTAGGATTGCTTGTTCTAGCTTCGAGAAGAATGCTGGTGCAATGTTGATTGGGATTGCATTGAATGTGTAGATTGCTTTGGGTAATATTGACATTTTAACAATATTTATTCTTCCAATCCATGAGCGTGGAATGTTTTTCCATTTCTTTGTATCTTCTTCAATTTCCTTCATAAGCTTTCTATAGTTTTCAGCATACAGATCTTTTACATCTTTGGTTAGGTTTATTCCTAGGTATTTTATGATTCTTGGTGCAATTGTGAACGGGATCAGCTTCTTTATTTGTCTTTCTGTTGCTTCGTTACTAGTGTATAAGAATGCACCTGATTCTCTGGGTTATTTAGGCAGGTTTATATACACAATGGAATACTACGTGGCAATGAGAAAAAATGAAATATGGCCTTTTGTAGCAACGTGGATGGAACTGGAGAGTGTGATGCTAAGTGAAATAAGCCATACAGAGAAAGACAGATACCATATGGTTTCACTCTTATGTGGATCCTGAGAAACTTAACAGGAACCCATGGGGGAGGGGAAGGAAAAAAAAAAAAAAAAGGACGTTAGAGTGGGAGAGAGCCAAAGCATAAGAGACTGTTAAAAACTGAGAACAAACTGGGGGTTGATGGGGGGTGGGAGGGAGGGGCGGGTGGGTGATGGGTATTGAGGAGGGCACCTTTTGGGATGAGCACTGGGTGTTGTATGGAAACCAATTTGTCAATAAACTTCATATATATATAAAAAAAAAAAAAGAATGCACCTGGGTGGCTCAGTCAGTTAAGCATCTGACTTCAGCTCAGGTCATGATCTCACAGTTTGTGAGTTCAAGCCTGTGTCAGGCTCTGTGCTGACAGCTCAGAGCCTGGATTCTGTGTCTCCCTCTCTCTCTGCCCTTCCCCTACTCAGGCTCTGTCTCTCTCTGCCTCTCAAAAATAAAGAAACATAATATAAAAATCATTTTGAAAAACAATTTAAAGCCTAAGACTGAAGAAATAATCGATAAATAAGTAAAAAATATATATACGATGTAATATATATTATGCTAGGTAAAATGATATATTACTTAAAGAAAGATTATGATTATTACAATTTTTAGTATACTTTGAAATCTGGAATTGTGATACATCCAGTGGTATTTTTTTTCCAAGACTGCTTTGGTTATTCAGGGTCCTTTGTGGTACCATGCAAATTTTAGGATTATTTGTTCTAGTTCTGTGGAAAATGTTGTTGGTGTTTTGGTAGGGATTACATTAGATCTGGAGATTGCTTTGGATAATAAGGACATTTAACAATATTCTCCCAACCATGAGCATGGAATATCTTTCCATTTGTTTGTGTCATCTTCAATTTCTTTCAATGTTTTACAGTTTTCAGAGTACAGGTCTTTCACTTATTTGGTTACACTCTCTTTTGGCTTGCAAACTTTCTGCTGAAAAATCAGCTCAAAGCCTTATGGGGTCTCCCTTGTGTCTTTTTTTCTTTTCTCTTACTGCTTTTAAAATTCTCTTTCTGTATCACTACATTTTGCCATTTTAATTACTATGTGTCTTGATGTGGACCTTTTTGGGGTGATTTGTTGGGGGCTTTCTGTGACTTGTGGATCTCGATGTCTGTTTCTTTCCCTAGATTAGGGAAATTTTCAGGTATTATTTTTTCAAATAACTTTTCTGCCCTGTTTTCTCCTCCTCCCCTTCTGGGATACTTATAATGTGGACGTTATTATGCTTGATGACGGCTCTGAGTTCCCTTGACTTATTCTTATTTTTTATTATTCTTTTTCCTTCTGCTGTTTAGCTCGGTTGTTTTCTATTACTCTGTCTTATAGTTAGTGATCCACTCTTCTGCTTCTTCTAGTCTACTACTGATTCCCTCTAGTGTATTAAACTTCAGTTATTGAGATCTCCATCTCTGATTTTTAAAAAAAAAATATTTTCTCCTTGTTGAATATCTCACTGAGATCTTCCACTCTTTTCTCCAGTCCAGAGAGTGTCTTTATAACTATTACTTTGACTTCTTTGTCAGGCATATTCCTTACTTTCATTTAGCTCTTTGAAGTGATTTTGTCCTGTTCTTTCTTGTTTATTAAGAAAGTCAGCTATGTCTCCTGATGTTGAAAGTAGTGGCCTTATGAAGAAGAGGTCCTATGGTGCTCTGTAGTGCAATGTCCCCTATTCATAACCAGGTGCTTGAGCGACATCTCCTGTATGTTGTACGCATCCTACTGTGTTTACTTTTGGTTTAGTTGACCTCAATGGCCTCCTCTGCCTATTTTGGGTAGGATTTGATCCCTGTGCTGTTAAGGGGACAGTCTGAGGTTACCTTGAGCTTGTAATTGGGTCAGACCACATGCCTGCCCTCAGTCTGTTTGCTGGGACTGTAGTCACACTGAACTGCAGACCACTCTCTTTGTGTTGTCCCCCGAAAGGCTTTCATTGGTGGGCATGGCCTGAAGCCAGACTGGATATTTTCCCTCTGTCTGTTGGGGTTGCAGTGACCCTAAACTACAGGGCTCTTTGTGCTATCCCTTGTGAAGTTTCTGTTGGTGGGCAAGGCTAGCACTCAAATCAGATATTTGCTTCCAACCTGCTGCTGGGGCTGCAGTCAAATTGGTGTGTGTGGTTATCTTCTTTTCTTCCCGGTACAAGAGTTACTTTGGAGTAGTAGTGGTCACTGTCAGGGCTGCTTGCAGAAGGAGGCACATCAGATGCTGCTTTAGAGACTCCTTCAGAGTGAGATGAGTTGGATGGGGTGGATCCACAGGAGAATGCAGGGTACAAGGTGTTAGCAAGCTAGGTGGTGAGTGTTCGTGCTGGCTCCTGCAAGCATCAGGCATCTAGGCTCCGTGGGGTGTGGGTGAGAAAAATGGTGCATACTTGCTATTTTGTTCTTGGAGAAATCTCCTAAAGATCTCTGTCCCTTCAGCACACGTTCTGAGATTAGTAAATACATCTTTTACCCATATACCCCAGACACATTTCAAACTGCTGCTTCTATGCTTTATCTCCCTGGGATTGCTTGTTCACTGTCTCTTCAAGGGTGGGGACTGTTTCCTATAGCTATCCAGCACTACCTGAGCCAAGCCCACTGATTTTTAAAGTTCTTACCATTAAGCCGCACTGATTATAAAAACTCACAAAATTAAGCCCCTCTGGTTTTTAAAGCCAAATGCTATAGGGACTCATCTTCCCAGTGCAGGTTCTCCATGTCTGGGGTGCCTGGCCTGGGGTGAGGTCTACTCCTCTGTCTTCTCCATAGCTATGGTGTCCCTCCCATTTGTGGTTAGTCTCACAGGTTAGTGTGGTTCCCAACAGGAACTCTGCCCTTCCTACCGTTTTTCGATGCAGGCTCCTCTCTAGGATTAACTGTGAAAAGTCTGTTATGCAAGTCTTTGGTTTGTTTTCTGGATGAGTCTCTTGGAATATATCTACATATATCCATGGACAGATAAGTGTAAAATCCTCCTACTCCCACCATCTTCCCCTGACCTTTTTTTTTTTTTTTTAAGCTTTTATTTTTAAGTCATCTCCACACCCAATGTGGGGCTTGAACTTACAACCTTGAAATCAAGAGCTGCTCATTCCTCTCACTGAGTCAGCCATGAGCCCTTTCCCTTGACCTTCCTAAAGAAAGCTTATGACAACTTAAACATGTACACTAGGAACTCCAAAGCAATCACTAAAATAATAGAACAGAGTTATAGCTAAGTCAACAAAAGAAATAAAATGGAATTACAGAATATTCAATTATTCCAAAAGAAGGCAGATAAAAAACGAAAAACAGAATAAGAACAGTTTAGACAGAGAATATAAAAAGCAAGTTACTAAATTTAAACCTAACTAACTCAATAACTACATTAAATGATTAAATTCCAATTTGATTGGAAATGATCAAACTGGATTTTTTTTTTTAAAAGGAGACCTAAACTGTATGTTGCTTACAAGAAACTTTAAATGTAGAAACACAAGTAGGTTGCAACTTAAGGGACAGAGAAAATGCCATGCTAATAACCAAAAGGAGGCTCTAAATCAAGTATAGTATATGTTAGTATCAGAAAAAGTAGAAAGTAGATTACCAAAGATAAAATGAGACTTTTTGTAGTGATGAAAGGGTCCTTTCATCAAGAAGACATGGGAATCCTAAATATTTACGCATATAAGAAATGGAGTTGCACCATACATAAAGGAAAAAAAAAACGATAGAACTGAAGAGAGATAATCTAGTTAAGAAATGGGCAGAAGACATGAATAGACATTTTTTTTCAAAGAAGACCTACAAATTGTTAAACTCTCATGAAAAGGTGGTTAACACCACTCATTATCAGGGAAATATAAATAAAAACTACAAGGAGATACCACCTCACACCTGTAAGAATGGCTAAAATTAACAACACAGGAAACAACAGAGGTCAGCAAGGATGTGGAGAAAGGGGAACCTTCTTACATTGTTGGTGGGAATGCAGACTGGGGAAACCACTGTGAAAACAGTATGGGGTTTCCTCAAAAAGTTAAAAATAGAACTAACCTACAACCCAGCAATTGCACTACTAGGTATTTACCCCAAAGATACAAAAACACTGATTTGAAGGGGCATATGCACCCTGATATTTATAGCAGCATTATCAACAATAGTGAAATTTGGAAAGAGCCCATAAGTCCATCAACTGATGAATAAAGAAGAGGTGGTGTGTGTGTGTGTGTGTGTGTGTGTGTGTGTGTGTGTCTATAATGGAGTATTACTCAGCCATCAAAAAGAATGGAATCTTGCCATTTGCAAAAACATGGATGAGCTAGAGAATATTATGCTAAGTGAAACAAGTCAGTCTGAGAAAGATAAATCTCATATTATTTTACTCATATGTGAAATTTAAGATACAAAACAGATAACATAGAGGAAGGAAGAAAAAAAAAGACAGGGAGGCAAACTGTAAGAGACTATTAATTATAGTGAGCGAACTGAGGGTTTCTGGAGGGGAGGTGGGTGGGGTGATGCGCTAAATGGGTGATGGGTATTAAGGAGGGCATTTGTGATGAGTACTGGGTGTTGTATGTAAGTGATGAATCACTAAATCCTACTCCTGAAACCAATATTACATTATGTGTTAATGAACTAGAATTTAAATAAAAAATTGACACAAATACAAAAAAAAAAGAACTGAAAGGAGGAATTAACAAATCTACAATTATAGTCAGCTATATCAACACTCTTCTCTCCATAATTTATAGAAAAAAGAAATAAAATCAGTAAGGATCTAGGAGATCAATCCATTATCAATCAACTTGACCTAATTGACATTTGTAGACACATTGTCTGACAACAGAATACACATCTTTTTATTTCAAGTGTACATGAAACTTTTTCCAGCTTTGACCATATTCTGAACCATGTTACAAGTCTCAAAATTTAAGGGGATTCAAGTAATACCATGTATATTCTGGGACTACAATGGAATTAAATTAGAAATCAATAATAGGGACTTCTGGAAAATTCCCAAATAATTGGGAATTAAATAATTCACATCTAAATATCCATGGGTCAAAGAATAAATCAAAAGAGGGGCACCTGGGTGGCTCAGTCAGCTAAGTGTCTGACTTCGGCCCAGGTCATGACCTCACAGTTAATGAGTTTGAGTTCCGTGTCGGGCGGGCTCTGTGGTGACAGCTCAGAGCCTGGAACCTACTTCAGATTCTGTGTCTCCCTCTCTCTCTGCTCCTCCCCTGCTCATGCTGCTGTCTCTCTCTGTCTCTCAAAAATAAATAAACATTTAAAAAAATAAATCAGAAGAGACATTAAATGTTTGAACTGAATAAAAAATGAATACAACATTAAAAATGTATGAGTGCAGCTAAAACAGTACTTAAAGGGAACTTTACAGCAGTAAATACCTAGATTAGAATAGAATATCTGAAACCAACAATTTTAGCTTCTACCATAGCATATGAAACCCTTCAGAATCTGACTCTGCATACTTTTTTATAGTGATGTCTCTCTCTACTAACTACCAATCTATAATAGTACCATTGTTAGTACTGGTTGTAACATCAATAGTACTAACAGCTGTTCCTAATTTATTGAGCACTTACTATGTATTAGACATTTTTCCATATATTATTTCATTTAATAGCACATGTATGGTCTCATTTCTTCCTTACTACATTTCCATGAAGTGGTATTATTATTATTTTCACCATTTGCATAGAGAGACTAAGTTTTGGGCTAAACCTTAGATCTTCAAAACCCATATTCTTAGCGATCTTGCATTGTTGCCATTTGTATACTCCCTGACTCTCCATGAACCTTCCCTTCTGTGGATACATAAATTGAGAAAGAAACATTCATAATTCAATGAGTGATTATTCTGTCAGATCTTTTGACTGTCTTTCACATATATTATCGCCTTTATTCTTCATCAGGACTGTGTGAATTTAGTAGTATTACCTGCATTCCAACTTCCAAATATATTGTAGTGTTTCTTCCTTTCTATGGCCTAGGACACCATCACTTCCTGTCCAGACTACTGCTATCGTTTCCTAATTGGCTCCCTGATTTCCATTCTTGCCTTGTCAAAATCTGTTTTCCACAACACAGTAATCACAATGTTTTAGATAGTACTTTTTAAATGTACATCATGCCACGTATCATCTGCTCTGGAAAATCATCAAGTACACTTAGATTAAAAGACAAACTAATTCCTTAATGAGGCAAACAAGGATTGGCATGATCTGGTTCCTATTTGTCCTGTCAACCTCACCTCTTTCCACCTTGCTCCTGGTGGAGCCTGACCATACTGGGCTTTTAGTTCTTGGGACTATACCTATCTCTTTCCCATGTGTAGCTTTCACACATGCTGTTCCTTTTACCTGGTATACATTCTTCCACTCTCACCTGGATAAGTTTTCATGCTTCATATACCACCCTGCATATTATTTCCTGCAATCTTTTTTGATCCTCTTTCAATATCAGCTTGCCTCATTAATCCTTGTTGTGGCTTCCCATTCTTTTGCTTTGTTGCTTTGACCACAATTTAGGATCATCTATTTATTTATGGCAATGAGATTCAGCAGAGATCTAGATCTTAAATATATCAAAGTCAATTCTTTATCTTACTCTATTTCACAGCAGCATTTTAACCCTATGGGTGTCTATTTTTTTCCATTTGTGAAACAATTTCTTCTGTTGGCTCCCATGACACCACACTGTTAGCTCAGTCCTAGATGACATCCTTTTCTGTATCTTATCTTTTTCTCATATCTCATCTTTATACATGGCTTTAAATCCCAAACGTGTACAGGTTATCACCTTCCTACTCAATATCTCTTCTTGGATGTCAAATAGGTGTCTCAGACAGCATGACTGATGCTGACTATTCATGTCCCCAAACACATAAAACAGAGTCTCTCAAGCCTTCCCCATCTGAGTAAATTGCACCACCATTCATCCAGTTGCTCAGGCACAAAATCTAGAAGTCACTGCTGATTGCTCTTTGTCTCAGACCTAATTATTAACCATCAGTAAGTAAGTCCTATTTACTCAAAAAAAAAAAAACACCCAAAACATCTGAAATGGGATTTCTCACCATCTCAACTACCCCAACCCTAGCTTAAGAACCACCACCCTGCCTCAACTGGATCCTAGCATTAGCTCTTTTAGTCCCTCCCATTGTCTATCCTCCATGACAAAAGTCAGAGGGAGGAAATGTTTCACAACACAAAGTGCATCATACCGCTTTCTTAAAATCCTCCAGTGACTTCCAATTGCAACTAGAATGAAACACAAACTGTGGTGGCTGACACAGCCCTGCATGTCTGGACCCACTTGTGTCTCCTATCTCATTTCCCTTCATTCTTCTTATTCACTCTGTTCCTGCTACAGTGGCTTCTCTGTTCCAAGAGCATACCAAACTCATTCCTATTTCTCGGCCCTTCATGTTATGTCTTCCATTTGGAGCACTTTCCTCTAGGATGTTTGCATAGCTGACTCCTCATTATAAAGTTCTCAAATGTCATCTCCTCAGATAAGCCTTTCTTGCCTTTCCCTAGGTAAATGATTCCTCCCATATTGTTTCTGTCACAGCACTTCTCAGAACCTAATATTAGAGCATTGTTTATTTATCTATTTATTACTCTTTCCACCAAAATGGAAATTTCTTGAAGATGTGGACTACCTCTCATGCTCTGTTGCTTTAGAACTTAGAAAAATACCTCCTTCATAATATTTGTTGAATGACTGCCTAGATTTCCTTTGCTGAAATTGTTTATCTGGGAAGACTTCAATGAGCTTTTAATTGGATAGCAAAGATATGAAAATATGTTTTCATGCCAATGTACATGCTTTTCCAAAGCTGACCCAAACAACCAAATCCCAATTATGGCACAGATTTATGCTAAAAGCAAGACTGGTCTTTTTTGAAGTTGGAGGTCCCCTTTGAAATCTCAAAGGCCTCCCTGTGAAACTGAAGCATCATTTAGGGAAAGGAAAGGTGTGGGAGACAACTTCAGATCAGGAAGCTAAGATCAGCTTAAGTTGGCATTGATTAATTTTATTAAATCTCCAACTCCTCAGAAATTTAGGCATGATTGAAATATCTTTGTTATGGAGCTGAGGTTCTAAGAACTAGCTGGCAATTTAGCAGTGTCCTTGTATTTGCACACTTACTATGTGGTAGATCTTATCCAAGGATCTAAGAGTACAAAGAGAGAAAGACTAGGATGAAGATGGATATAATACATACACAATAAGTCTCGGTGCAGCATTATCAGCACTATAGCAGAAGAGTAGAGAAGAGCAAATGTATAAATAACGACAAGTCAAGGTATCTACACAGAAGGTGATACTAGGAGGTCAAGAAAAGTATTCACTCAGCAGACGATATAGGAACAGCATTCTATGCAATGCTCAGTGAAGACAGAACAAAGCTCATTCAGGAAGCAGCAAGCATTTTGGAGGGTATAGATGGTTGGATGCTTGGAGGACAGTGGTATAAGTTGAGGGAGGTTAAGTCAGAAGACCCTGAATAGGCTAAGGGGTATGAAGTTGACCTTGAAAAATAATAAGCTAAGTCAAAATGGTTTTGAAGCAAAGACAGAAGGAAGAAGATGGTCTATAGAGATTCAAAATTGGGTTCCTACCCAAGTACATAAAATAGTTAACAACAAACATAAAGGAAATAATCAATAGTAATACAATAATAGTAGGAAACTTTTAACACCCCACTTACATCAATGTATAGATCATTTAAACAGAAAATCAACAAGCAAACAGTAGCTTTGAATGACAAACTGACTAGATGGATTTAACAGACATATTCAGAACATTCCATCCTTAAAACAGTAGAATACATATTCTTTTCAAGTGCACATGGAACATTCTCCAGGAGAGATCACATATTAAGTCCCAAAAAGCCTCAACAAATTCAAAAAGGTTGAAGTCATACTATGTATCTTTTACAACTACCACACTATGAAAGTATAAATCAACCACCAGAAAAAGTCCAGAGAGACCAGAAATATATGAAGGTTAAATAACATGCTACTAAACAAATAATGGGTCAACCAAGAAATCAAAGAATAAATCAAAAAGTACATGGAAGCAAATGAAAATGGAAACACAATGGTCCAAAACCTTTAGGATACAGCAAAAGTGGTTCTAAGAGGGAAGTTTATAGCAATAGGGCCCACTTCAATAAGCAAAAAAAAAAAAAAAAACCCTCAAATAAACAACCTAACCTTACACCTAAAGGAGCTAGAAAAAGAACAACAGGGGCGCCTGGATGGCTCAGTCTGTTGCATCCGACTTCGGCTCAGGTCATGATCTTGCGGTCTGTGAGTTCGAGCCCCACGTAGGGCTCTGTGCTGACAGCTCAGAGCCTGGAGCCTGCTTCGGATTCTGTGTCTCCCTCTCTCTCTCTGACCCTCCCCCATTCATGCTCTGTCTCTCTCTGTCTCAAAAATAAATAAACGTTAAAAAAATTAAAAAAAAAGAAAAAGAACAACAAACAAAACACAGAAGTAGAAGGAAGAAAATAATAATGATTACAGCAGAGATAAATGGTATAGAAACTAAAACAAACAATAGATCAATGAAACCATGAGCTAGTTCTTTGAAACGATCAACAAAGTAGGTAAACCTGTAGCCAGACTCATTGAGAGAGAGAGAGGGAGGGAGGGAGGGAGGGAGGGAGAGAGAGAGAGAGAGAGAGAAAGGACTCAAACAAAATCACACATGAAAGAGGAAAAATAGCAACAAAACCCACAGAAATACAATTGTAAGAGAATATTATGAAAAACTATATGCCAACAAATTGGACAATCTGGAAGGAAAGAATAAATTCCTGGAAATGTATAAACTAAAGCAGGAAGAAACAGAAAATTTGAACAGAACAGACCAATAACCAGCAAAGAAATTAAATCAGTAATCTAAAAACTCCCAACAAAAAAAAGTCCAGGACTAGATGGCTTCACAGGTGAATTACCAAACATCTAAAGAAGACTTAATACGTATTCTTCTCAAATTATTTCAAAAAACTGAAGGAAAAGGAAAGCTTCAAAATTCATTCTGTGAGGCCAGGGGAACCTGGGTGGCTCAGTTGGCTGGACATCGGACTTTGGCTTAGGTCATGATCTCTCAGTTTGTGAGTTCGAGCCCTGCATCAGGCTCTGTGCTGACAGGTTAAGGCCTGGAGCCTGCTTCAGATTCTGTGTCTCCCTCTCTCTCTGCCCCTCCCTTGCTCACACTCAGTCTCTCTCTCTCTCTTAAAAATAAAAAAAAATAAAAAAAATTAAAAAAATTCATTCTGTGAGGACATTATCACCCTTATCCCAAAATCAGATAAAGGCATCTCAAAAAAAGAGAACTATAAGCCAATATCTCTGATGAACGCAGATGCAAAAATCCTCAATCAAATATTAGCAAATCGAATCCAACAAAATACTTAAAAAATCATTCACTACAATCAAAAGGGATTTATTCCCAGGATGCAAGGGTGGTTCCATATTCCAAAATTAATCAATGTGGTACATCATATCAATAAGAGAAAGGATAAAATCCATATGATCATTTCAGTAGATGCAGAAAAAGCATTTGACAAAGTACAACAACCATTTATAATAAAAAACCCTCAATGAAGTAGGTTTAGAGGAAACATACCTCAACATAATAAAGGCCATATATGAAAAACTCACAGCTAACATCATACTCAATGGATAAAAACTGAGAGCTTTCCCCTTAGGATCAGGGACAATACAGTGATGCCACTCTCACTTTCATTTAACATAGTACTGGAAGTCCTACCCATAGGAAAAAGACAACAAAAAAGATATAAAAGACATATAAATTGGTAGGAAACAAAGTAAAACTTTCACTATTTGCAGATGACATGATGCTCTATATGGAAAACCTGAAAAATTCCACCAAAAAAACCTGCTAGAACTGATGAATGAATTCAGTAAAGTCACAGGATACAAAATCAATGCACAGAAATTTGTTGCATTTCCATTACCAATAATGAAGCAGAAGAGAAATTAAGAAAAGAATCCTATTTATAACTGTACTAAAAATAATAAGATACCTCCAAGGAGGTGAAAGACCTATACTCTCTAAACTATAAAACGCCGATGAAAGGTATTGGAGATGACACAAAGAAATGGCAAGACACTCCACGCTCGTGGATTGGAAGAACAAATATTGTAAAAGATCTATAATGCCCAAAGGAATTTACACATTTAAGGCAATCCCTATCAAAATACCAACAGCATTTTTCACAGAACTGGAACAGACAATCCTAAAAATTGTATGGAACCACAATGCCCAAAGGAACTTACACATTTAAGGCAATCCCTATCAAAATACCAACAGCATTTGTCACAGAACTGGAACTGATAATCCTAAAAATTGTATAGAACCACAAAAAAAAAAAAACCCAAATAGATAAAGCAACCTTGGAAAATGAAAGCAAAGCTGGAGGCATCACAATTCCAGATTTCAAGTTATATTATAAAGCTCTAGTGATAAAAACAGTATGGTTTTGGCACAAAAACAGACATAAAGGTCAATAGAACAGAGTAGAAAATCCAGAAATAAACCCACAATTATATGGTAAACCTTTGATAAATCGGGAAAAAATACTCAACGAGAAAAAGATGGTCTCTTCAACAAATGGTGTTCGGAAACTAGATGGCTCTATGCAAAAGAATGAAACTGGACCACTTTCTGACACCATTCACAAACATAAAATTCAAAATTGACAAAAGACCTAAATGTGAGACCTGAAACTATAAAACTCCTAGAAGAGAGCACAGGCCATAATTTCTCTCACATCAGCTGTAGCAACATTTTTCTAGATATGTCTCCTGTGGGAAGATAAATAAAAGCAAAAGTAAACTACTGGGACTACATCAAAATTAAAAGCTTCTGCACAGTGAAGGAAACAATCAACAAAACTAAAAGGCAACCTATATAATGGTAGAAGATATTTGCAAATGACTTACCTGATAAAGGGTTAATATCTAAAATATATAAAGAACTGATACAACTCAACACCCAAAAAACCAAATAATCCAATTAATAAATGGTCAAAACACATGAACAGACATTTCTGCAAAGAAGACAACCAGATGGCCAACAGACACATGAAAAGATGCTGATCACCTATTATCACCAGGGAAATGCAAATCAAAACTACAGTATTGCCTCACACCTGTAAGAATGGCTAAAATAAGTAATACAAGAAACAACAGAGGTTGGCAAGGGTGTGGAGAAAAAGGAAACCTCATGCACTATTGGTGGAAATGCCACTCTGGAAAACAGTATGGAACTTCCTTCAAAGAACTGCCCTATAATCCACCAATCACACTAGTGGGTACTTACCAAATAATACAAAAACACTAATTGAAAGGGATACATCCATCCCTATGTTTATAGCAGCATTATTTACAATAGCCAACATATGGAAGCAGCCCAAGTGTCCATTGATTGATGAATAAAGAAGATGTGGTATATATATACAACGGACTATTATTCACCATTAAAAGTAATGAAATCTTGCCCTGTGCAACAATACAGATGGAGCTAGAAAGTATAATGCTAAGTGAAATAGGTCAGTCAGAGAAAGACGAATACCATATAATTTCACTCATATGTGGAATTTAAGAAACAAAACCAACAAGTAATGGGGAAAAAAAGAAACAGGAACAAACCAAGAAACAGAGTCCTACCTACAGAGAACTGATGGTAACCAGAGGGGAGATGGGTGGGGAAGGGGCTAAATAAGTGATGGGGATCAAGGAGTGGACTTGTCACGATGAGCACGGGGTGACATACAGAACTGTTGAATCACTATAGTGTACGTTTGAAACTAATATAACACGGTATGTTAACTATACAGGAATTTAAATTTTAAAAAAAGTTGGATTCCCAAAGTTAGAGATAGGGTGATGGTTCCTTCATTCTTTGCTTTCACCCTAAAACCAGATTTTAAAAAGAGCACATAGTATGTGATTCCATCCATTTAAAATTCAAAAAACTCAAATAATTCTAGAGCGAAAGAAAGTATACCTGTAGCTGTCTTGGGGTGTGTCCTATTTGTAACTTTACACAAACAGCATGAGATAGGTCCTATTATCACTCCCATTTAGCAGATAAAGAGTCTGCTACGATACATTAATTTTCTGGAGTCCTTCTCTGATACCAGACCTTAATGTTGTTTTTAGCTTTCATATGTCAGTATTTTAAAGACTCAGTGTTACAATTTTGACTACCTTTTATTTAAGCAATAACAGCAAGATTTCTGTTGGTTTTCTGCTGTGCCTATAAACAGCCTAGTCTGGCAGCATATAAAACTCACATGGAAAACTTACAAAACTAGAGATTCTTAATTTTTATCATAGACAGGTAGTTTTCAAATGCTAGAATGTATTAGAAACATCTGGGCAACTTGGTAAAAATGCAGGGGTAGGGTCTCTTAGTGCTCTAGGTGATTCTGATAAACACTGAACTTTGATAATCACTGTCCAAATAAATTAGGATGTCCTGGGTTGTGGCTTGGTATTTGCATTTTTTTCCTTTATTATTATTATTATTATTATTATTATTAATTTATTTAAGTCCAAGTTAGTTAACATATAGTGTAATAATGTAAAAGGCCTATCACAAGTTTCTGCAACTAATCCATTAAAGAAATTCTAGCTTCAGGATACAACCTAAATTCAGCATCATCTTGAATAGAATCCTTCGGCATCTGGCCCCACAATACCTTTCCAGTCTTACTTGTCACTCTTTCCAAATAGTTGCCTTTCTGCCAGTCTGAACCTCCCACAGTCCCTTGTGGTGCCATCCATTGGAACTTCCACAAAGCAGAAGGCACTGTTCTTCCACAATTTCAGTTCTTTTACACCATTTATCAAAACGCTCAATGCCCTTCCCTTTCTGGGACTCCATCAGATAGAATCCTGCTCAAACATCTGCCCCTGCATCAAAGCCTTCTCTGACATTACAGCCGTTTTCCTCCATGTTCTCATGGCATTTCGGGATCAGAGTTTATCACTCAGAATTGTACTTTCTCTGTTTACGTGTCTCTCACACTTCACTCTCTGCATCCCAAGTCAGAAAATCCAGTGAAAACAGCACAGATATTGGAATTGTCTGGATCTGTGTAGATTCCCAGCTCTGACTCTTAGTAGCTTTGTCAACTTGGTCAAGTTTCACATCTCTAAACCTCAGCTTCCTTTTGGGCAGTTAAGATAATAACTGGATCTTAAAATATCTGTATCTTTATTTAAGAAGACTGAAGAGATAACAAATGGAAAGCATCTTCTATAGTGACCGGCATGTAATAAGCACTCATCTAGGCTAGCCATTATTAATGTTACAGTGTAATTCTAGAATCAGGCAAGGCTCTCATTCACCTTTCTTTTTTCCAGTACATAGGATGCACCAGCAGGTATGTTGTTGAATGGACTTATCTTCCATGTAACTTGAGTGCATATAAGGGTTTCTGTTCTAGGAAAGATCATTAGAGGCAAAGTTTGCCAAACTACAAACCATACTCCTAGCATGAGGAAGGTTCTGATGCAACACAGCATCTACACTATACACTCCAAACATACGAACACTTGATCTTGTTCAGGACTCACCACATATGCCAAATTGCCATGCTTCATGCTTACAAAGCTTATAACTGGAGCAAGACTTGCACACCCCATGTGCATACACCACCTTCTTCAAAAACGTCCTGGAATAAGACTTTCTTGGCTTTGGAAGTTTGTGGCCATGGAAACAATCCTCACACTCCCACACTCCATTCCAGGAAAACAGGGCAGGAAGGACTTCCATGAACACAAACACACAGAAGCTGGGTTGAAGTAGACAGCTCACAATCTGGTGGGGTGTTTTAACAATGAAGCCAAGGCTAATTACCAGGAATCTCCAGCAGTCTTTACAGTAAAAAGAGCAAGCATTTTATGCAAGGAGGAGGAGGACGCAAGCAAGGGTGCTACTTACTGATTTCTGGGGTCTGGAGTCTATTTATCTTTGGGGCCTGCCAAAGTAGCAGTGCAAAAAAGAAATAAAATGCAACAGTTATCTCTCCAGGCATTTTGATTTCTTTTGGAGTTTTATTGCCAAAAGGCTGACACTCTGAATTTCTGCTCAGATGACTCAGATATATTAAGGATCAGGAGTGGGAAGAAGGTAAAGTACCATAGTCCTCATTGAGGTCCTCTGGTGATTAATTCTTCCCCTGCCTCAATCTATCCTCCACAAAGGCACTGGAAGAATATTCCTAAAATTCTTATCAGATGAGTGCACTCTAGACCAAAGGTCTTCAATAGCAACCACTGTTTATACGATAAAGTCCAAATGCCCTGAGAATGTGAGTTTCTTCATGTCTGGCTTCACGAGCTTCTGTTGCCTGATGCTCTCTTGTGTTTCATTCTTATGAAAATATTTGCTCTTCTCAAAATGAAGAAGGTTGTTTCCCGAAACCCTATGCCTTTGCAAATTTTCTCTCTCTCTCTTTTTTTTAAGAATATCTTCCTCACTTGACCTAATTAGCCAACTCCTATTCATTTTTGAGACCCTGTGTTATGCTTTCTTTGAGCACATTCACTTTCCCCATGCTTTCTTTCTCCATCAGCTGACTACGTCTGTTCTTATGCTACTATCCCCCACAAATATCCTCATTCTATTACTGTGATGCAATTAGACACTGACATCTTTTCTACTCCATTGGTCTGGGAACTCCTTGAGGGCAAGATCTGGTATTGCAGGCAGTACTTTCCACAATTCTGCCCACATCTACTTCGACAGGCCATCCTCATCTTGGAATAGCACTGACAGGGAAAAAGAAATGGCCACTAACAGTGCAAGTTGGGTAATGGAGAGAGTATTACAGAAAGTTACAGTTCCTGTGTGCCAGACATCCTGGTGGGAATATGAAGGTGAATTAAACAGAGTATTTCCTCTTGAATTTTTACCTCTAGGATATCTATCATATTTAATAAACTGTGAGAGATACTTTAGTATGTTGTTTCAATTTACTAAACAAACAAACAAAAAAAACCCTTGGAACATATGTCAAATTGTTACATAATTTTAGAAACAAGAATAAGAGTCAAATGGCTTTTCCAAGATGTTGTACCTTGTAAGAGACCTAGAATTGGAACTTATCTACAAGGTGAGGAACATTCTCTAAATAATTAAATCTACCAGTTATTAAGCACCTGCTATTTTCCAGAATTTGTGTTAAGTTCTATATACGTATAACACAAATTTATGATAGGACATCATGAAAATTAGGATTACCTCCACTTTTAGATAAGAAACCTGTGGCTCAGAGATACAAAGTATATTTCTAAGTATAGACAACAGACAAAAGCAGAATTAGTATTTGAACCTGGATCCAATGGACACGAAAACACCAATCTAAAGCCATGCTTGTTGAAGTTTTTCACCTCATAGTCACCCAATTCCCCTGTGATAGACAAGAACTCATAGAAACCCTCACAGAAAGCCCCCCTTAGAGAACAAAATTTTAAGCAGTCTCTGCAAGATCACAAGGTGGAGGGAAAGGTCATCCCATTAGAGAGGTAAATGATGGGATCTCAGAAATCTCTGCATGAATATAGAAAATCTATTATCAAGATTATTTTAGGAAGAATGAAAGAATATGGTTCTCCTCTTTCCTGTTTTCTGGTTCTTGCACATCCACCAAGGAATCCATCCAATGGGCTCTAGTGACAACAGTTGGAATAATCCAGACAACTTGGACACCTCTAGAAGAGTGAATATCCAAGTATGGTGAAGACTCAAAACCATCCTCTTTAAGAGGAATTTGAAAGAGCATGGGAATTTTAGGCAGGAGAAAGAATGACTCAGCAAATACAGGAGAAGATTCTCTGAATATTCAGAGGGTTTGCATAATGATGAAAAAAAAAAACACAGGATAAAAACCCTGAGGAAGTTTAGATTTCCACCTAGGGCTCATATGTAGAAACAACCAAGAAAAATGTTTTCTTTTCAGTTGATACAAGGGAGGAATACTCTAAATTACATGAAGGAAGGTGATGGCCTGCTCATGATGGGAGATGCTCCAATAAAGGTAGTTATTCAAGAATTGTTAAGGCCTTCAAAATTCCTGCCATTTCAGGCCCCTCTGACTCTGAGATGTGCATTAAGTTCAAATGAATAACACTAAAACCATATTTACCACAGGAATTACCATGCCTAGGATGCTGTCTTTACTGTTTAGAAGGGGACATCTAGTCAGGAAGAGAATCCAACTACAATAAGTTTCAAATGGATGAGGCACTGGGGTATAGCAAATCAGAGCCCCTTAGGGGTGAAGATGAGTCACAGATCACAATCATAGCTGGTGTCATTACAGTCTCCTAGGTCCTGTGCCATACAGCACTGCAATAGGCTGAAAATATTATGTCCTTAGGGTGTTAAGATATTCCTTGGTAAGCAGGCAGATTCATTTTCCTAAAACAAATAAAACACTTGTGCTTTTCTTCTCCTAGATTTTCTATCAACAGGTTAAGAAACCCGCCTGCCCAAAAACCTGTCTAAAAAATACGTGCATATTTTGAGAGTGACTGTACAAAGGGTAAACACATGGACAGTCCCATACCAGAGGTCAAAGGAGGTTCAAAACATCCACCTACTTGGATGGGAGTCATAGAATCAGGTTTACCAAAATGTATACTTTTCATGAAGAGTTTTAGAGTCTAAACTCCCAGAAACATCTAATTTTCACTGAAGTCACATAGTCAAGAATACAACTGGCTTTTGAAGGGAAAACTGTTGCCCAAAGTATAAATTCCATCTAATAACCCAAACCTCAACTGTTAAAACCCCTTGAGTTTCAGTATGCTCAGACTGAGATTTGAATGCTAAATCTAGGCCAAAGTTCTTTTGTTCAAAGAATTTCCAGTCCTAGGGGCTTGGAGGTGGCTTTGAAAACAGTTTTAATGGGAGCGTTTTGCAGAGATAACATATGCTGAATTTATTCTTTGGAAAATTACTTTTGATTACTACCTCTATGTCAGGTATTCTGTTGGGCACAGGAGTTGAAAGTATAAATAAGTCAGAGCTCCTCCCATGAAACAACTCACAATTTAATTGTGGGGAAGACAGACTTACAAGTATATAATGCAGTGCTCTAAGTGCAGCAAGAGAGGTATATCTATATGGAATAATAGTTATGTAAAGGAAGGAATAATTGACTCTGCATCCTATGTATGGGGTGGGGGTGAGGGGTGGTAAAGCTCATGGGAGAATTCTCAAAAGAAATGATATGTAACCTCAGTACTTGATGTTGAAGTTTACCTTTTCATATATAGGTAAGCAATGAAAGGACATTTTGGAGAGAAGAAAAATATTATGCAAAGGTGCCAAGGTATGGAAAAGTATGGCCTATTTAGGAAAACTTGAATATGGCTAGTTGGGTACAGGTGAAGCTGCACAGGGGATGAGACTGGGAGGTAGCAGAGACTAGAGGAAGAGTTAGTCTGTGCAATTGAAATTAAACTTTGTGTGTAGGGAGGCAAAAAGTTCCTAAAGAAGAAAATGACATAAAATTTTATGATTTACAAATACATTTGTCCATAATGTGGAGATTGGACTGGAGGGGGAAAAGGAATGGCATTTGGAAGCACAATTAAAATTTGACTATGACATTTATAAATCTGATAAAATTTAGTGATGGTAAGCCTATGGGGAAATATGCATTCTTATACACTGTTGGTGGAAATGCAAATTGGTATAATTATTTAGAAGACAATTTCATAATATGTATCAATTACATTTCTAGAATTTTTCTTATAGATATATTCACACACATGCATAAAAACATTTGCTATGAACAACTGTGAAGAACCTAAATGTACATCAATAGGTGACTGACTAAAACAGCATGTACTTCTATAATGTAATAGGCTGAAATAAAATACAATATGGCAGATATGTACATATTAATATGGAAAAGTTGTCAAGATGTATTGTGAAAAGAAGAGAGTGTTTTTCAGCACAGGTTATAGCTAGCTAGCTAGATAATAGGTAGAGTAATTGGTAACCATTCTGTCATGAATATCTAGAAAAGCTAAACCAAAACAAATAATACAGTTTGAAGAAATGCAGAGCTACAAAGTCATTGAAGAATTATAGGTCTAAGATTGTAGGTGTAAGAAAGGAGCCCAAAATATAGGGTAGTTTTCTCACTGTGTCTACTGGTTCTGGAACAGATATCTAAGAAGCTGAGAAGTTATACAGGGAGCTTTAACAGATTCTTAGAGCTAAGAGGGCAAATGAATGAATGAATGAATGAATGAAGTTTAGACTCCCAAAATTATGAAGTGTGATCCTGATTAACTCATTTATTTTCAGTTGAAAAGCTAAATACCTGCACCTAGGACCAGTGGTCAACTCCAGAAATAGAGGTCCCCTAAAAGAGAATAAAGTCTAGCTCCAAAACATCTTAATCTCAAATTGGATTGATCCAGCATAGCTGCTGATACTAACAAGTCTTCCCAAGTCCAATGTACATATTTTCTGGAGGAAAATGCATTATCTTGAGTTTAAATTAAATACATAATATCTTATATAAAATGACCAGCATCCAGCAAAAAATAACAAGGCATAAAAAGAGACAAGAGAAAGTACTAAAAATCAGTAGATACAATACACCAAAGAGAAAAGGCCTACTAGGGGTTCAGATAGTAGCATGGCAAGGTAGAAACATTTAAAATAGCTATGCTTCATGTATTGAAGGAAATTTAAAAAATGATACTAAAAATTTAAGCAAAAAGTGAAAACTCTATAAAATAAACAAATAGAAATTATAGAACTTTAAAATACAGAGACTAAAATTAAGAATACCTTGGATAGATTTAATAACAGGTTAGAAGAGAACTAGTGAACTCAAATATTAGAAAAAATATAATACCAAATGATATGGAAATATGAGTTATAAAAAATATAGAAAAGAGGGAAGAGTCCTTAATAGTCATCTAGCTCCCACACAACATTGTAGAGACTGGTGAAGTGTTCACCAAAAGTCTTTCCATTTCTTCCTGGTCACAAAGAGCTACATTACAATTTCTAACCTCCCTTAAAAGTTGAATATAGTCATGTGACTTGAGTTCTGGCCAATAGAATATAGGAGAAAGTGCTGTGTTCCACTTGTAAGTGTAGCCTATAAAAACCATCACATTCTCCTCTCTTAACTGGGATGTTCATGCCCAGGTGGATTTGGAAGCCACAGGTTGAAGATGGCTGAGCCTCCATCATCCTAAGTTTCTAAATGACTGCATGGAACAGAGTGTTTCAGCTGCTGCCTCTGAATGGACTTCCACATGAATGAGAAATATATTGTTATTTTGTTAAGCTTCTGAGATTTCAGAGTTTATCTCCTACAGTAGCTACCACTTTAACCAATGTTCTCAGCCATTCCAAGAGTCTTCTTTGAAACATGTCTGCTAAGTCTATCCTCAGACTGAACACCTGTGGTAAAGGGAAACACCCACCTTTCCCAGACAGCTCATTCTTTTTGTTGAAAGATAACTTGAAAAAATTTCTTCCTGATACTATCTCTTTGTGAACTTACTCATTTGACTAATTTACCTGAGGCCTATTTCAGAGGTAATCCTTCAGACACTGAATTAAGCCTCAAAAAAATATCTATTTTGGAATGCATTTTTGAAAGTGTAATGGAAAACTGATGTTGTCTAGCTGAATGACCTCAAGTACAGCTCTTTTCCTTGAATTCAGCCTACATCTGTGAAATGATTGCATTAGATTAAACTGATATGTATTGTTTCTTTTTGTTCAGAAAAGGTGAGATTGATTTTTCACCAATTAGCTCAGAAAAAAAGAATACAAATCAGGACATAATAATGCACAAAGTAAGTGTTCCATTACATATAATACAATATAAATCCATATTTGCATCTATATCTAGTTGAGATGAGAAGATTGAAGATTAGATTTCTATCTATATGATAAAGAGAGCTGGAACTTCATATACTTGTACATTATAAAATTCAAAATCCTATTTTTAAAGTTCATTTAATCCAGTTCTTCTCCTACCTCTCACCCTTGTCCAGCCTCTGAAACTTGAATTCCTTCTACCACAGCTCCATCAAGTGGTGTTCAGATACTGCTTGAATTCTTCTAGTGACAGGGAAGTCATTACATCCCAGGGAAGCAACACAACTTACTACTGAGCAGGAGGATTCTGCTAGCTAAATATTAAGAACTGGATATAATAATGTATGAAAATATTTTGACTATAAGATTACATGTTCGTATGCATATACGCACATATTAGCACAGTAGACACAAAAGATGTGAAGGGATAGGTAAACACAAATTGTGTATATTCACAGAAGTCTAAAACATGCACACATGAAATTATTCATAGACTTGCTGATGTATTTCTACGCATCACAAAGCATCACTCACTAATTATTTTGACTATATCAAGATATAAGAACATTTTGCTCACTCTTTGCAATGAAAATAAAGCCACTTCTGATGCCTTAAGAGATAGAGAATAAGTACTTATCTAATGTGTCTTATAAAAGGAGATAAAGATAGTTTTCCATAGTACTGCTGCTTACAGTATTGGCTTGTCCACCCTGACCCTCTCTCCCTGGGTCCACAAGCCACAGGGTTTTCCCTTGAGGACACAGGAAGTCACCTAATGTGAGGAGAGAGCTCAAGTAAATTTGGCAACTTGGGACAACTTGCTTTTTCTCACACTGTGCAGTTAACTCCATTCCCTTCTTTTTTTTCTGGAATACCATCATTTTCTGTCTGTAATTCAGCATGTTTTGGGGAAAAGGCCTGTGCTCTCAGCTACCTAAAGTAGCTAAATAGTGAAATATTTACAGACTGCTCTGGAGCTGACAAAATACCTTATGATCATTAGTTGATTTTCATAAACAATCTTGCATTAGGCAGAGCAGGGATCCTACTGTCAAATTATAGGTATGAAGTATAAAGGCCAGTGGTATCAATAGTAATCCTGAGATGACTGGAGAGTTTGCATTCAATATCCATTCACTCCTCTCTTACTTACTAACCCATGGTTTTGGTGAGGATGGCAATGTGCCTACACATGTGGTCTCCTACATATTTTTCAGACAAGGATAGGCATGTGGCCTAGTTCTGGCCAATGGGGTGTGAATGGGATTTCTAAATGAAGGTATTCATTTCTTGAATAAAAAGAGAAAGTTTGACCAAAAAAGGGCACTTGTCTGGAAAGCAGGAATGATGTCTGATGGTACTACAGCTATCTTGTAACAACAGAAACCACAACATTAAAAGTAACAGTGGACACAACTAGACTTTGTTTTAAACTGGATTTTTCTAATCGCTTTCTATAGATGAATTCATTTAAATCTTATAACAACTATTACTTTAAAATGTGAATACTGAGGCATAGAAAGATGAAGTAACTTGTTCAAGGTTCTACAGTTAACAAGTGATAAAGGCAGGATTTGGGCCAAGATAGTTGGGCTCCAGAGTATGCTCAGGAAGGCAGAGCAGAAAATGAGGAGTTTGGGTCCCTGAGAGCATTACTGAGCACCCTCACCCGGCCCAGGCACCCACCATTGATCTATATTCAAAAGCCAAATCTCTTACTTGTTGAAGCTACTGTAGCAGGGGTTTTCTTGCATCTGATTGCAATCCTGGCTTCCCTCTGGTTTGGGCTGTGACACACAGGAGAGAGCCCTGGGCTGGATGCCAGATGAGCTTGGTTCAAGTGCAAGTTCTGCAGGGTAACTAGCTGTATAACACTGAGGAATTCCCTTCAGTTCCCTGGGCTCAGTTTCCTGGTCTTTGAAAGGAGAGAACTAAAGAAGAGTCTTTTCTCAGCCTTTACAATTCTGCTCTTCTGAGATTCTTCATGTTTCTCATGGCTGCCATTTTACATTTCTTACATGTTAATTACTATATCAAAGGATAAACAAAAGGTAGTGCTTGCTATGTGCAAGGCCTCTGCATTCAGATGGTAAGTGGCAGAGCTGATTTGAACCTGACCCTTGTCCTTCACCATCCTGCTGGCTATTAGTTCATAAAAGTCACTTGAAAAGCCAAACATGTTGAACTTCATACCATTAGAGACAAGCTTACCCTACAGTCTTAATATCTCACCATGTCCCTCTATAACTATCCATCAGGCACATGAATTTCTATTTAATTCTGTTAACAAGGCTTGCAAAGCCCTGGAATGAGCAATAGCAGGAGTTAGTGAGAGGAGTTTAGCTAAGAGAAGACAATTTTTTCAGGCCAACTACACATCATAAGTTAATTTTGTTCTTCCTCAGTTATTCCTCAGATATGTTGGAGTCACTATAAATCACCATTTTAGTTTCAGTGTGAGAAATTGTCTGGTTTAACAAAATGTCCACAAAATAAGACAAAACAACAGCAAAAATACCTAAACTTATACAACAGTAAGCTCTAGTGATAACACAGCAGAAGTTGTAAATATAGGATAAACACTAAACCTCTCTTATTCAATAGCTCTCAGGCCTCCTGTTGCCTGATCATTAGAGAGCACTACATGAATGCAGTTTTCTGATGGGCTTTAAGGGCATACAGAATCAGGGGCTAACTGAATATATTGAACAGGATTTCAGGCTATAGATCATCTTGTCCAGAGGTTCTCAGTTTTTGCTACACATCAAAATCACCCAGGGGACTTTTAAAAGTCCAAAAGTCCAGGATTCACCCAAAACTACTGAAATCACAGTCTCTGGGAGTGACATACAGACACTGCTATTTTTAAAGCTTCCAGGTTGTTGGTTCCTTGGACAGCCAAGGCTGAGAACCACTAAACTCAGCCTGAATCTCTCCTTTTATTCAGGCAAGAGGCTGAGGCTCACTTAGGGGAATCAGTTTGCCCAAAATCTTATCATTTTCAAACTGAGGTCTGGTGATTGCTGTGATCTTTGGTCTCTACAATGCCAGAGCCACCTCAAACCCTAGGGGTTCTGGTCTCAACCCCAACCACACTGACAGTTCAAAGGCCACTGTGGAATTATATCTGAAAAGGCACGCAAGTGCTTTGACTCAGAGGTTTTGAGAATCAACCTGAAACGTTTGCTGTCTATAAAAACCCATTGTGAAGAAAGACAGGCTATGTATCCCAGGATCTCAGGAGTAATCCTGTTGTATAGCATAGAAGGACCTGGTAGGCTGGAAAGGAGACAGCTAGGGAGAAGGAAGAAGCAAGCTACATTTGCTGGGTGTCTACTTCTCTGAGTGGGGCCAAATGCTAAACACTTTACACAGACAAGCTTATTTAATCTTTAAACCCAGGCTATTAATTTAGCTAGTTTATACAGGAAGAGCAGGATTGGTTGTTAAAGTATTCAAATAATTCTGTTGAGATTGGTAAACAACTCTTGCTCCGAGACAGTTGATTGCCATTACCCCACCCTGGCAACCCTGTCTCCGGGCCCCCTACTATTTCTTTAGGACCCCCTTCACCTCTCTCTGGTTGAGCACCCAAAGGCACAGTGGTGGCCTGTGGACCATGCTGAAGTGCCAAAGTTCCAATGCCTTTTGATTACTCTATCTATACTCATGCTTCATGAATTGTTAAGTCTTTGAGTATCACCTCTGCTCCCATCTTCCCCCTCCCACGGTAAACAGAGACATAACTTTACAGATGAGAAAGATGCTCAGAGAAGATGTAAGACTTGTTCAAGGTCACAAGGTGAGTAAAGGGCACTCGCTCCAGCCCCTCCCTGCATTTGAATCTTCAGGCAGCAGTGGATGGGTTTGAAGCATGATGCCCAGTAGATAGTCTGAAATCAACTATGCATTTTAATTCCTCATCTCCTTCTCTTCAAAGCCCTAACATGTAAATAGGAAAACTACATGGTTCTGCTTTATCTCTGTCACATACAAAATGTACTAGGATGACTATAGTAAAGATACCAACATTGCCTGTGGATTTTTTTTAAACAAAAAATGTAATTTGAGAGGAAAAGAAGGCTCTTTTTAGGTCCAGACTGTGAACTTGTCTCCAGGACTTGAGTCTGGAGTAAATCAAGTAAGCATGTTGCCTATGTCCTCTAACACCCCCTCTCCTCCCCTTCTTCATTCCAGAATCCTCATTCTAAGACTTTCCACTAGTGATTAACACTCAGATACTGCTTGGGCCTGTGTGGGCATTACTCTGTAATATGTGTGGAGCACTTAAACACAAAGAGTGCTAAATAAGTAACATTTACTGTCCCTTCACCACCACTTTTCCACAGCACAAATAAATCTGGAGATAATTTTTTAATATTGCAGAGCTGGGATATTTATTCTGCATTGAACTCTACTTTCTTGTCCTCCTAAGACTTATAAAGAATGTTAATAAATTCTATAAATTGTAGAGTTTCATCAGCAAGAGAGAGAGAATGATTAGGAGTTAGTTCTTGGGGTACTTGGGTGGCGGTCACTTGAGCGTCCAACTCTTGATTTCAGGTCAGGTCATGATCTCGTGGTTTGTGGGATTGAGCTTGTGTTGGGCTCTGCAGCAGTAGCACAGAGGTCAGGATTCTCTCTCTCCCTCTCTCTCTCCCCACGTCCCCACCCCCCACCCCTCCGCTCATGTGCACACTCTCTCTCACTCAAAATAAATAAACAAATATTTTCTTCTCAGTTTGCTCTCAGTATCTTAACAAACACTTGGGTGCAAGACCATGGCATTCAGGGCACACCTCATGCCAGGCACAGAACTTGGCACAGAGATGGTGCCTGATGAAAGGTTGCTAAATTCAGTGTTGAATAACAGAATTAGGTGTTTTTAAATTTTTTTTTCAACGTTTATTTATTTTTGGGACAGAGAGAGACAGAGCATGAACGGGGGAGGGGCAGAGAGAGAGGGAGACACAGAATCGGAAACAGGCTCCAGGCTCTGAGCCATCAGCCCAGAGCCTGACGCGGGGCTCGAACTCACGGACCTGGCTGAAGTCGGACGCTCAACCGACTGCGCCACCCAGGCGCCCCGAGGTGTTTTTAAAGAAGAGTAAAGAACCATGATTGGACAGCTAATTTCTAGGCATGGACGTAGTGCCAATTTCAGTCTACATGAAATTGTATTTTTTCATCAAGCTCCCCATATTCCAGAGAATTCACTCCTCTGTGTTATTTTAGAGCAAACTGACTTTAGAGCATGATATAATAAAGTAAAATCTAGTATTTATGAAAGAAAAATATATTTTTTTAATTTATAGAATCTCTACCACTGCTATCCCTCAATGGTTTACCAATATGAAATAACTCTTTTGTAAAGGGAGGTGAGGATTTCATCATCTTTCACAGGGATCTTAACGCTCCTGCATCCTTGCCTGGGCTGCAGAGAAGAATAAAGGGGCATGTTTGGACTGGGGACATTAGGTTTTAGGGAAACATTTGTCTTATTTCTCCCTATAGTTCAAGATCTTGTGATACATCAAGAGGTGCTGACAAAAAGATCTTATGATTTTGTAGTTTATGTGTTATACCACACAGAGAAAAGTTGAAAGCGTTAAAATATGTCTCCCTATAAGAAAATTAAAGGACAGGAAACTAAATGGAAGTATTAATAGTTGTTGGGTCGATTTTATAATTACAATTACCTGATCTTCCTTTTCCCTAAGTTAATATAATAAAATCATCCACAATTATACTTTTCCTAGAATACTGGGGCTTAGTGATATTTTTATGTTCCCAAAAAGCATTATAAAACTTGAGGAAAAATAAATACATTAAATGTAATGTAGGATATATGGATGATGAATATCCATTTGTCTAGATAAAATGGATGATAAATTAATAATTGAGTAATATAGTAAAGGAAAAGGATAACATTATCAATCCCACTGACTCTGAGCTAAGAATGATTATTTTTTGCTTCACAGATAAGGAAGGAGACTTTATTCCAAGGTCAAGTCTTTTATCTAAAACCATACATAGTTGAAGTACTGGCATGACAAGAGCTAACTGGACTATAACTGGACAGCTGAATCTACGAAATGGGCCAAATTCTCTTTTGCAAACTAGGAAATGGAAGGTGTTGGGCATGGAAACAGTACTGTTAAGAAAAGATAACCCAGGGACCCAGGTTTGGGACTTCATCAACCCCAAATCTCATGAAGGCTGTTATTCTAGGCACCAAGGGTTAAGGTTCTTACTCGGGGAGAGGAAGAAAGAAGGAGAGATTTTCTTTACTTGGGTACCATGAAATTCCTCTTCATCCATCAAAAATAAGCAAAGGACTTTTTAAACTAGACTTGAGATATTGTGTGTGTGTGTGTGTGTGTGTGTGTGTGTGTGTGTGTGTTTTATAACCAACATACTCTAAGACAGGGGCATTTACAATAGGAAAAATCATGTGTTAACTTGAATTAGAAATTATAAATAAACTATAAATACATATTCCTTGCTCAAAAGTTGGAGAAAAATAACCTTTACACTCACATGAACACACACCTGCATTTCACATACAGATACAGATAATCTACTTTATCTGATAGAGATATAGGTAATCTACTTTCATGATGTATTATAAGGAAAGACAAAAAGCCTGGGGTGGCAATGGGGACTGAGCAGAATTTGACTTTTCATACTCTAGCATGGCAAACATGCTGAGAAAACAGTATTAGTCAGACCTATATTAGTGCAATTAATAAAGGGTCTGTATTTAAAGTAAAAAAAAACTTAACAATTGAAAACAGGAATGAGGATTAGCTTTAACTGGTGTAAAACCTTAATACCAGAGTGTGATCAGTCCTAAGAGGTAGGAAGGAGGTGTTCATAGTCACGGACCAAAAAGTGGACTGATAAATAATTAAGGAAATAGGATAATATAAGGCTAATGAAAAAGAGGAAAGGAACTAATGCTTTAGTTATTGCTGGGTAAAGACTTTTCTAGGCACTTTGTGAGAGGGCACTGAAATAATTCCAGAGCCACATGATGTAGTATTTGTGCTTTGTTGTTTATACTATGGGTTATGTAGCTTTTAAATAGACTCCACGTAGCTAATTCCATAGATGATAGTAGTAATAGTATCTATTACTTAGTGATATCTTGCTATGTACCTGATGTTTTGCTAGGCATAACATATATACAGATTGTCCCGCTTATGTGACCCCAGCCCTGCACAAGCCTCTTTCCCACATCCATCCTTCCAAGAGTGGGAGGTGTTTGCCTGCTGGTGTATGCTCCCCAGAGTTGAGGAGTGGCTCTGGAGTCTCTTCCTGTGAAGTCTGGATGGGCTTCAGATTGCGGGTAGAGATATCCAGGTGTATGTGAACTGACCCCTCACAAGGCATGGATAGAAAGGGACAGAGTGGGTTGGGCCCTCTTACACCGCCATGTTCCATCATGGAACTTTGAAGAGTCCAAGAATTCTAAAGTAGAACCTTGGCATCTGGGTTTTTATGAAGTTAGATTTGTCAAAAGGGGAGGATAGACTATATTTTATTTAACAGCTTGATTTTTATAACTTTAAGTGTTTAGACATAGGACACGTGGTCCTCCTTGGGGACCAGGCCTCCCTTTGGGCCTGAAAATTCAGGGTTAGCTGGGTGCCCAGTACATTGCCTGGCATGTAAAGGCCCTCAGAAAACATATTTCAGATTACTGGTGACTATTTTTTCAGCCTCGTGCCTACTTAGGAATGCTTCGAGTTATATACAACACAGTGATTTAAAGTGTGTTGGATGGGGTTTCAAAATACCCAACAATTAGATTCGAGAATTAATCATCCAAACAGAACAAATCTGAATCCTTGAACAAGAAGGGCCTGGAATAATAACAGCTGGATAGAAGCTGTCAAAGGGGACAAGGCCTATAATATTCATAGCTGCTCTACTAGTTGGTAGCAATTAGCGGGGAAAAGGGGGAGAGGGTAGCACTGAGAGGAGAGCAGCTGTTCCTGCAGCTGCTGACAAGGACACTGAGGCTGAATGGGAATAAAAGTCCATCTTCATGCACCACACTATTTCATCAGGAGAGAGGGTACGCCATTTGGAAGTTCCATGGGTAATAAGATCAACTAGACATGCCCCTGATTGCTAAGCCCCTACTGCATGGGCTGCCCCAATAAATTAGTCACTGGGCAAACTTTGCAATAATGGAGAGCCAGAATTCAACCCATATAAGCAAGAATGGAGAGGTGTGGTGGAAAGCACGGGGCTAGAAGTGCAAATCATGTCCCCAGTTCACTAAATATATATACAGTTAAGTCACTTCGCCTCCCTGAGCTTTGTTATCTCATTAAAAGCACTAAAGCACTTGGCACCATATTCAATATACAACCATAGGTGAGCATTCAATTAGTGTCAGCAGTTGCTACTACTACTTTTGTTAATTATTTCTCTCCAATGTAAAGTGGAGATAATGATATCCTTCCTGCCTACTTCGGGGATAACTTTAAGGACAAATGAAGCCATGGATGTGCAACTGTGGTTTGAAAACTGCCTATGCTGCCCAAATATGAGAGGTTGTTAATAGTACATATTCCAAAGGAATGATTAAAGTGGCCCCCAGAGGCCTACCAGACCCCTAATATCTGGTGTTGGGAAGTCCTTATGTGGTATAAACTTTTCGTGTGTGTGTCTGGAATTCCAAATTCCTACTGTTGAATGGAAGTTTTTATGATGATGGAAATCCTCTATACCTGCACTGTCCATGCTGTCAGGTACATGTGGCTAGCAGCTACCATACTGGTAGCACAGCCTCATGTCAACTTATTCCTAATGAAGAAGTATATGCTTTTAACATATTTTGTCAACAAGTGCTTGCTATGCTAACACAATATTGAGTTTAAGCAATGTCAAGAATTATAGTGACAGTCATATGAACACCTTCATAATCATCGTACACGATGCAGCAGCTGACATCATACAGAGCACATTCACAGCCCTCTTAGCTAGATGTTATTTCATTTTATGGAAGAGGCGTTGGAAGCTCAAAAAGTTTACAAGATGATGAAGTAATAGAATAACGATGACAAGCTTTATTGAGTGCTCGCTGTAAGACTGGAGTTCTTTAATCTTTTTATGATCATTGTCTCATGTGATTCTTACATTAGATTTCAGCATTATTATTATTATTATTTTCATTTTGAGGAAACTGAGTCTAAGCAATCTCCTTAAGATCATACAGCCAGGAAGTTGCAGGTACACGATTTCTACATTAAGATGTCTAATTCCAAACAGACAATTTTATACCTGAGTAGGTATCCCCTCCCCATCCCTCTCCCTGTTGGTTTTCTTCACTGATCTTATCAAGATTTAAAAGTATGAATGGGGCACCCGGGTGGCTCAGTCGGTTAAGCTCCAGGCTTCAGCTCAGGTCAGGATCTCACAGTTTGTGGATTCGAGCCCCACATCAGGCTCTGTGCTGACAGCTCAGAGCCTGGAGCCTGCTTCGGATTCTGTGTCTCCCTCTTTCTTTGCCCCTCCCTTGCTTGTGCTCTCTCTCTCTCTCTCTCTCAAAAAATAAACATTAAAAAAATTTTAAGATTTCAAAGTATGAATTTGTTTGTTACATTTATTGCCTTTCACTCCCACAAGGGCATGAACCATGTTCATTTTATCCACCCAAATTATTCACCCCCATAGTGGATGCTCAATAAATACCTGTTATTGAATGAATGATGTCAGGAACATTTTGGCTATCATCATAATCATCACTATCAATAATTATGGCTTGTGTTGATACCTTCCATACTGTGTTATATTGGTTAATATGTTTCTCCTTTTTGAGATAAGGAAATCTTTGAGGTCAGCAACTCTGTTTTTTTTTAACTTAATATAACTAAAATGACACATAGTAGGCTTTCACAAATGTGAGCTGCACTGAATGAAATGGAATTAAACCCTTTCTGAACAAAATTAGGAATCTGAGGAATTGATACATGGAGTTAACTTGACCTTATGAAGGGAAGGGAAACATAGGAAATAAAGAATGTACTCAACCAGCAGATGGTTTTGGGAATGTGAGGGTCAGTTGGGGTGAGATCCCAGAGAATCTGGGGAGGCAGGTGAATGAGATGGCAGCCTCCTTAATTATAGATATGAGGGTACTGCAGGAGTTGGGGGCAGATGGCCCAGGCAAATGCCCCAGGAGTTGGGGGTAGATGGCCCAGGCAAATACTACCTTAAAAATCCCCTTTTGGATTCATGAAGTAGGTTAAAAGAACTGTTGTTTAGCTCTTTTGTGTGCAGGAAAATGTTGAAGTCAAATGTAAATGAACATTCTTCTCAGTATCTTCTCTTAAGTGCTACCACTGCACAGCTTTTCCTTTCCTGATTGTAACAGGAAATGTCATTTGTTTAATATCATTTCCTAATGGAAATCTTCCCTGACTTTCTTTAGACAGGTCAGTACACCTGGTGTGTGTCCTCAAAACCACTATGTGCTTTCACTTTGTAGCACTGTGATAATTTTAACTGACGAACTGGGAGACTATTGGCTTATATCTGTTTCCCCAGTAGACTGCTAGCTCATAGTTACACTATTCGCTATCTTACTCCAGCATCTAGCATGGTGCCTAGAAATAATAGTAGGTGCTTGTTAGTTGTTAACTATTTATTGGATTTAAAATGACCATCATAGTGGGGTGCCTTGGGGCTCAGTCGCTTAAGTGTCGGACTCTTGGTTTCTGCTCAGGTCATGATCTCACAGTCATGTGATCAAGCCCCCTGTGGGGCTCTACACTGAGCATGGGACCTGCTTTAGATTCTCTCTAGCTCCCTTTCCCTTTGCCCCTCCCCTGCTTGCTCTCTCACTCTCTCTCTCAAAAAATGTTCAAATGACCATAATAGAGGGAGTACTATGGTTAAGTGTATGGCTTTTCTTCTGTAGAGAAGCATTTCCCCCAACCATCACTGAGGCCCTCTAAATGCCGGGCACTGCTTTGAACATGTCAATGAAGAATTAATGATAAGAATATTTGTAAATCACCTGGTGCAGTATCTGGTGTATTGCAGACATCATACACATGTTAGTGCTTTGCTTCCCAAACTCTATCTCACTGAACTCTTTTATGTCAAGTATGAAGTATAAATAAGAAATCATCATACAAAGGCAAAATATAATACATAAAATCAGTGGAACAGACATTTGCATCTTCATGAGGTAGGCACTTGGGGGAAGTACCTGCCCCATGTCCAAGAAGCTCCATTCATGGTTTTAGTAAAGACTCATGTGGGGAATTTAAGCATGAAATTCCTGTGCCACACATGTCTAGGAATTTTCATTCTATGTACCCTTGATACAGTTAGGAATGCTGCTCATCAAAACTTTATGCAATTATGCAGCTCGGAGTATTTCCTTTTTGTATTCTTTCCTAGAAGGAAAGAATAGTTTGGAGGATCTCCTGGCAAAAGCCAAAATAAGCATGTTGATTAACCTCCTGGCCCCAGATATTAGGTAGCAAGGATGGGTTTTCCCCTAGGGCAGGGATTGCAAAACTGGTTGATCAGTAGCATCACCTGAAAGGAATATTTTAAAAACTAAGACTCCCCAGTCCCCAGGAGCTGAGTGTGGTGATTCTGATCAACTAGATCAGAGAAGTACTGAATTATTAATTATGAGGATTTCAAGCTCATACCAGGTTTTGCCTTCTCCAGGCCAACTATTACATCCCCCTATTCTGGTATGTCTACATGCAAGTTCAACCACTCATAAAGTTCATGAGCAGAGACCTCAGCCCTCTCAGATCATGGGCTTGAATAAAACTTGGACTTTGGCATAGGGGGCACAGGACTTCTCCTCTCCTCTACACAACTTCCTATTCCTCCTAGAACTGCCTCTAACCTGAGACTCAACTCATTTGTTTCCTAGGTCCTTGCAACTCCCATTCCCAGGGCTGGAATCCGCTGGATCATAAGCCGGTTAGAAACAGGGATCTTAGTTAGCACCCGGAGATCTGCTTTAAGATTTGCTGTTATCCACTTGGCTTCAACTACTACCTGCTGGTTAGACTGCTGGTGAATCTATGTCTTTCCCTTCCTTTTCCCACCTTAGTCCTCCTCCTCTGATTAATATTCTTTGTATATGGATAATTCTTCCAGTCAGTCCTTCAGTGGGCACTGAGCATTCAGTTGCCCAGTTGTCTCTGTGAGGCCTGGTTCTGTGCTCACCAGCATGCCTCATATGGTTGCCAACTACTGCTTTTGCTAAATATAATAGTATTCATTCCATGTTCATGTAAATCATTTTGCATTTTTAAGAAATTAGTGTGTGTGTGTGTGTGTGTGTGTGTGTGTGCGTGTGTGCATGCGTGCGCGTGTGTTTGGCAGGGAGGGGCTGAATTGTGAATTTCTAATCCCAACAATTATTCATAAAGCTAGCATCATTTGCATCTTAAATAGTCTCCAGGAATTCAAAGAAAGAGTGTACCACATTCACAATGATAAACTCAATAATAATTAAAATTATTCCCAGGCTGTTAAGTAATGCAGACATATTAAAACATTTTTAGTTGAGCTTATTATGATCTAATAAATGAAAGCACAGCTAACAGGCATTATTGGGTAGCAGTTGGTCCATTACAAACTCCACATTTTCTTTGGTGGTTTGGATACTGCCTAGGTGTTTCTATAGGCTCACAAAACATGTTAAAACAAAACAAAACAAAACAAACAAACAAAAGCAGGGCCATCTGGATGGCTCAGTCAGTTGAGTATCTGACTCTTGATTTTGGCTCAGGTCATGGTCCCAGGGTTGTGGGATCAAGTCCCACATGGGGCTCCATGCTGAGCATGGAGCCTGCTTAAGAGTCTGTCTCACTCTCCATTTGCCCCTCTCTCCTGCTCTCCCTCTAAAATAATTTTTTAAATGTTTAAAAAAAAATCAGAAAAGCACAACCATCTCAAGCCTATCCACTAAAACAAAACAAGCCCCTACCCCAAACAAAAATTCCTTTTTTCAATATAGCTCATTTTTCAAGTAGAAATTTTCACTCCTGATCCAAGATCTAATAAGTAATCCACTGAATTTTTAAAGTTTTTTTAAAAATGTATTTATTTTGAGAGAGAGAGAGAGAGTGGGGAAGGGGCAGAGAGAGAGGGAGAGAGAGAAAAGGTCTGTCAGCATAGAGGCCAATGCAGGGTTCAAACTCACAAACCTTGAGATCATGACCTGAGCCAAAACCAAGAGTCAGATGCTGAACCAAATGAGCCACCCGGGCGCCCCTGCAAAGCTTTTTAATGCAAACTTTATTCTTCAATAACAGTATGCTCTACTTTATAGATATCTGCAAGCTCTGAGTTTTATTCTCAGAAGAGAATGAAACTACCTTACCCTACTTTACCTACCCAACTTTCCTTTCTCTTACCTTGTCCTGTCCCATCCTATCCTGTTCTATCTTGTTTCATTTTTTTCTGCACTACCCTACCCTAGCACAGCCTATTTGATTCTCTGCAATTTAACACAGCAATCACTTACTGGTTACCCATGACATGCCAGGAACTTCAGGCTATGAAGAGAGGAACAGGTTGGAGACTTTGCTCTCAAACTTTTGGCTTCAGGTGAGGAGGAAGTAGGGGAAGTATAGTAGTCACTATAAAACAGGGCAGACCTGTGCTGTGAGGGACTAGGGTGTCATGGGAAAGTCCCATGTGGAAATAGGAAGAGATTGGTGTGGGGTCAAGAGTAGTATGCCCTCAAACATGCCCATGGAATGCCCTGACACCTGGTGCCACATCACAATGCTTCAGGCAGGGAATGGCCCCTGCTGGAAAGATCTCCAGGCCGCTAACGGGATACTAGGTCAAAGACAAAAACTCTAAAACAAAAGCCACAGGCCTATTTTTTCTGTACACACGGGAAAAATTTCCCCCAAACAGAAAATGAACACAACAACAACAACAACAAAAACTCAGAGTACCATCAGATGAAGGTGACCCACTTTTAGCAGGTCCTAGTTGCCTTTTCCTCTCGTCCCCTCAATTTCCCTGTCTTTACACCAAATATTTTCCCCATTCACATTATTGCTTATCTGGCTGAGTAATTCATTAACTTTATGGTCTCTCATCCATTCTTAGGAGAGATCATCTCTGAAACCTGTAAAAACACACAGGACCTAAATGCTGCTTCCTGAGAACAGAAAAAATAATAATGAGAACAATAGCTATCATCTCAGGACCATCTCCCATGTGCCAGTCATTATGCTTAGCTCTTTCCAAATATTATTTCTAGTTCTTACAATAACAGGATGAGATTGGGACTATTGTTATCTCTAGATGAAAATGAGGTTAAGAAAGAATAAGTGATTGGCACAGGGAAAGGCTGTGAAAATGAGGTTAAGAAAGAATAAGTGATTGGCACAGGGAAAGTTGTTGAAAGAATGAATGTATGGCTAAACTAATGAATGAAGGGAGGGACCGTCCAGGGTCCCTCTGTAGTAAGTGGTGGAACATAGTCTTGTGCCAATAGACATGGAGGCCCTTTGCTCTTAACTACAACACCGTATAGGGGGTTGGGCTTGGGAAGATCAATGGACAGGGGGTGGAGTGAGAGGCAACCATAGAAGAGGATGATGGCTGGTGGAATTCTGCTGCAAATAAGAACTGGGAGGCTGGGCAGCTGGACTGGATCTGGGAGAGGGCCCAGGAACTGCCAGCTACAAAGGTCTGAGGGCTTCACTAAAACATTCCTTCAATAATCTGTTGTCAGCTTGAAGTGGCCCCTTTCATTCTTCTGTTTTCTAAATTATACACTCTCAGTTCCTTCCTAAACACCTCTCTGGCATGATTTTCAGTGTCCTCTCATTTTTGTCACTCTTCCCTGGCTAGACTCCATTTCTTGTAGGTTTCTCCAAAAATGCATATGTATTGCATTTCCAATTGCTATTGATATTCCTTAGCCAGAGAGATTTGAAGAAAAAAAGTTTGAAAAGATTTAATTTTCTTATTTATTTTTAACTTTAAGGAAGGAAAAAACCCCTACAGACCTACTTTAACATTACCCAAATTAGCAAAAATTCAACTCCATATTCACACCCTGCTAAAGATCACCATGGAGGAAGAAGATCCCCACCCTGTGAAAGGTGTGAAGGCCTGCACTGGTCAGAAAACTGCAGGAAGGGAGCAAGGAATGATTCAAACACAGGTAGGCATTGCCAGCAAAGTGCCTGTAGTCCTTCTAAGTAAAAACTCTGGTAAGAGAATTTGAATTTTTATTTATCCCTCCAACATCAAGCAGAAATTCCCACACAAATCATCTTTATTCCCCCCAAAAATCTTCAGAGCACCTTGCACAATATCTATATATTTTTTCCTACATCACAAACTCATTTGCATGTGTCAGCACTAATTTTCAAATGTGCCGGAAGCAGTGAAAAATGAAACTTCAGATTAGTAGCAGCTTTCAAATGGTTTCACCCACAGCTGGCTCTCAACTTTTACTTGTTATTAAAAAGAGGAAAAGGCAAAATTGGTATTTTTTTATTGCTCTAATTAAGCCTTTAAAAGCTACAACTGCACAGAAGAAAGGGAGAGAGGAAGAAAGGAAAACAACAACAAAACAAAGCTCCTATTTTAGAAATAAAAGTGCCAATTTAATAAAATTCACAACGACAAACTCTCATGAAATTACTGTCTTCTCAAACTTGTGGTCCTTCCTCAGTGCTCTTAAAAGAATGGGTATGATGCAGAAAAGAACTGTTTACTTTTGGGAGAAAATAGGGTCCTCAGGTGGAGATTAGTGAAGACCAGGAGGAAGGAAAGAAAGCACCCTTTATAGAGGGTGAACCCCATTCCAGAACTCTTTAGGGAAGCTTGCCTATAATGCGTCGCTTAATCTTCACACCTTCTTCCTGAAGCTGATTTGAACTGAATATCAAATGAATAAATGTAATAAAAACTACAACAAACTGTGTTTCATGTATGAGGCCCTGTATTAAGGGTTTTATGTGATAAGCCTTATTCGATTCTCACAACCTTATGAGTTATGCACTGTTTTATCCTTTTTAATACCAGGGTTACTCATGAAGAGGTATAAAAAGGCTCAACATCATATGGCATGGTAGAGCAGTTTTGGACCTAGGCAGTTTGGCTCCAATGCCCACAGCCCGAACAACTGTACTAAGTTGTTAATAGAATGGGTCCCTTCTCTGAAAGAACTACTCTTCAAGGCAGACAGTGCTGGGAAAGGCACTAGATGTTCACTGAGCCTGGAGCCAGACTGGGTAGTGACTTGAGAAGTACAGTGAAGATTAGGGGCTTTACTCTAGGGAAAAGCCATTGGAAGAGTTTTAAGTAGATGAGGGATAGATAAGTGACAAGATTAAATTTTATTTTTTGAAAAATTATTGACTTTGGAGTAGAGCAGATTGAAGAGACATAGGCAAAATGTAGGGAAACCAGTAGGGATCCTCTTTCACAATCCAGGTATAAGATGATGGCAGCTTGAATAAGGAATGTAGCAGAAGAATGGAGGGAGGCACAGGAATCCAAGAAACATACCGTAAGAAAAATACTAGGACCTGGTGGTGACCAATTGGATTTGTGTGTGTTTTTGAGGGGGTGAGGCTAGTAAGAAAGAGCCTGGGGCAAATGTTGAGGATGTAATCAGAATATAAGGAGACACAAAAAAAAGTTTTCATCTTCTTTGGAACTGGGATTTTGTAACTCAAGAGTATAGTTGCCACATTCTTCCCCCCTACTCATTTCCCTGAGAAGATGGAGGAACAACACATTTCTATACATTCTGTAAAATGTCTGGTTTACTTGGAGAATTTGGTATTGTCAAAAGGAAGATAATGTGCTTTAGCAGTTGAGACCACGTAGAGAATGGTAAGGTGGGACAGATGGGAAGTGTGGAGTCAGAGAACTTCTTCAAATGGATAAAGTTCATCTACATAAAACCTAAGTTAACCTCACACTTAGTGGTAAGACTAAATGCCTTGCCCTTATGATCAGGAACTAGGCAAAGATGTTTACTCTCACCACTTCTATTTGACATTGTAATAGAGGTTCTAGCTTATGCAATAAGGTAAGAAAAATAAATAAATGGTATCCAGATTGAAAAGTACAAAGTTACACTGTCTTATTTGGAGAAAACATGACCACCTATGTAGAATATCTGTTGTAATCTATAATAAAAGGCATTAAAACTAATAGATGAATTTGGTAAAAGTTGAAGGATACAAGAGTAATATAAAAATCAATTGTATCTTGGTATATTAACAATGAGTAATAAGAAATACAAATTACAAATATTCTGTTTAAAATACACCAAAAATATAAAAGATTTAAGGATAAGTAAAGAAAAATTTCTAAGACCTATATACTGAAAACTGTAAAACGCTGTAGAAATTGAAGAAGACCTAAATAAATGAAGAGCAACCCCACGTTCATGGAATGGATGACTCAATTGTTAAAATGTCAATTCTTGCCAAATTGATCTACAGATGCAACATAATTTCAATCAAAATATCAGCAGAGTGTTCTGTAGAAATTGACAAGATAATTGTAAAATCTATATGGAAATACATAGTACCAATTATAGTCAAAACAACTTTGAAAAACAGCACAGAGGAGTTTTACTACTCAATTTCAAGACTTATAAGGCAACAGAAGTTAGTACAATGAATGCAGTGTGGTATTGGCATCAAGACATACAAATAGATCAATGTAATGGTAAAAGACCCAGAAAATGACTCACACTCATGTGGTCAACTGATTTTTGACAAAGGTGCAAAGGCTATTAAGTAGATAAAGGATAGACTTTTCAACAAATGAAGCTGGAACTATTGCATAGCCATACGAACACAAATGAACTTTATTCCAGTCCTCACATCACACAAAAATGAATTCAAAAGGGATTATAGATCTAAATGTAAGAGGTAAAACATAAAAAGTCTAAAAATATTATTCAAGATAAGCATGTGGCTTATTAAATTTAGATTACACTTCAAACAAGGAAAAACATTTTTATGACCTTCTTTTAGACAGAGTTCTTAAATCATCAAAAGGAAAATTCAGAAAAGAAAAAAACGATAAAATGGACTTTATTAATATTAAAAACTTCTACTTTTTGGGCACCTGGGTGGTTCAGTTGGTTAAGCATGTGACTCTTGATTTCCACTCAAGCCATGATCTCATGAGTGTGAGATTGAGCCCTGATTCAGGCTCTGCACTGACAGCACTGAGCCTGCTTGGGATTTTCTGTCTCCTTTCTCTCTGACCCTTCCCCACTTGTACTATCTCTGTCTCTCAAAAATAAATAAATAAACTTAAAAAAATTTTAATTAGAAAAAAGAACTCCTACTCTTTAATAGACAATATTAGGAGAATGATAAGAGAAGACAAAAGTGGGAAAATATTTACAATCACGTATTTGTCAGAAGACTTGTATCCAGTATACATATATTTTTAAAAACTCTCCAAATTCAGTAATGAGTAAACAAACAAGCCTAATTTAAGAAGGACAAAAAACTTGAACTTATTTTACATGAAAAAGGATATATGAGTGGCAAATGAACACAGGAATAAATTCTAAACATCATTATTCATTAGAGAAATGCAAATTAAAACCATATGGGATATTGTTATACATATTATAATGTCTAGAATTTAAAAGACTGAACTATACTATGCTAAGTGAAATAACTCAGAGAAAAGACAAATACCATATCGCTTCACTAATATGTGGAATCTAAAAAACAAAACTAATGAGCAAACAAACAAAAAGCAGAAAAAGACCAATAAACACAGAGAACAAATTGATGGTTGCCAGAGGGGAGGGGATGAAAGATGGGTGAAATGGGTGAAGGGGAGTTAGAGGTACAAACTTCCAGTTATGAAATGAGTAAGTCACAGGGATAAAGGGCACAATGTAGAGAATAAAACCAGTGGTATTGTAACAGCGTTGTATGGTGACAGAGGATAGCTACACTTGTGGTGAGCACAACATAACCTACAGACTTGTCCAATCACTATGTTGTACATCTGAAACTAAGGTAACATCGTGGGTCAACTATAATTCACTAAAACAAAGAAACAAAAATAGATTACATAAATAAGTAAATAAATAAGACGGACCCTACCTAATGCTGATGATGACATGAATTAACTGGAAGTGGTGTTAAGAAAATAATAAATAATAAATAAAATGGATAATAAAATGGTAGAGCAATTTAGAAAACAGCTTGGTAGTTCCCCCTAAAATTAACTACATACCTACCATATGAGCCAGCTATTCCGCTCCAGGATACTTACCCAAGAAAAATAAAAGCATAAATCCATACAAAGAATTGTACATGAATGTTCATAGCAGATTTATTTGTAACAGTCCCAAACTAAAAGCAACCAAAATATTCATCAACAAGTGAATGGGCAAATTGTGGTATATCCATACAATGGAATAATAACATTAAAAGAAAATTAACTACTGCATGGACCAATATAGATGAATTTCAAAATAATTATGCTAAGTGAAAGAAATTAAAGAGAGTAAAAACTGAATAATGACTTCTTTTCCTAATCTATAATGAATGAAAGCAGAACAGTGGTTTCCTGGAATGGAGAACAGGGAGGGAGGGGCAAAAGGGAGGAATTAGAAAGGGGCACAAGGAAACTTTAGGAGTGACAGATATGGGTATTATATTGATTGTACACGATTTCACGAGTGTCTGCATATGTCAAAACTTACCAAATTGTATATTTTTAATATGTGCAATTTATTATGTTTTGATTATTTTTCTTCTTTTTTTTTTTTTTTAATTTTTTTTTTCAATGTTTATTTATTTTTGGGACAGAGAGAGACAGAGCATGAACGGGGGAGGGGCAGAGAGAGAGGGAGACACAGAATCGGAAACAGGCTCCAGGCTCTGAGCCATCAGCCCAGAGCCTGACGCGGGGCTCGAACTCCCGGACCGCGAGATCGTGACCTGGCTGAAGTCGGACGTTTAACCGACTGCGCCACCCAGGCGCCCCTTGATTATTTTTCAATAAAAGTTTGTGTGTGTGTTTTTTTTAATGTTTATTATTTATTTTTGAGACAGAGAAAGGGTGAGAGCAGGAGAGGCACAGAGAGAGAGGGAGACAGAGAATTTGAAGCAGGCTCCAGGCTCTGAGCTGTCAGGACAGAGCTCGACATGGGGCTCAAACCCATGAAACACAAGAACATGCCCTGAACCAAAGTCGGACGCTTAACCCTGACCCACCCAGGCACCCCAACAAAACTTTGTTTTAAAGCCTATCTGTGCACAGAGTTTATTTCATATTGTGAGAGTCAACGTTTTTAAGAATTTAAATTCTGAATCTGTGAAGATAACACACAGCATTTCCAGAAGTGATAGAAACCACCTTCACAGATGCCTAGTGGATTTGCCCTGAGAGGGACAGGTTCTATTGTGTGAGAAAATGGTAAATAGATTCCTTCTAAGATCTATTTCTGGCCCCAAGAAACTATGAAAATGTTTAGCTGCAGCTAATAGATAGAGAGCCAACTAGTACAGTAGCAGTTTTTTGCCAGCTGTATTTCTTGTCTATTAAAGTGTCCCCTGTTCAAGTGATAACTGGACTAGTATTTGCCCTCTTTTTTGTCTTTGGACCACTTCAGAATCATATTCTTCTACTTCACTTGCAAAGTGGAGGAGCTCCTTTTCCTAATCCTAAATATTGTTCAAAAGAAGAACATGAAACCTTTATGTCCGAACCTCTTCTTGGGATATAGCACTTGGCATTTAACTGTATTATGACTTTTAATGCATTTTTTTGTTTAAAGTTTATCAGTTGATAATTGTGACAGTAATTTTATATCAGTTACTAGTGAGTTATCCTAAATCCTTAATATATATTATTCTCATTTTTATCCTCAAAACAGTTCTGTAGGTGGTGGTATTCCTACTCCTTATTACAGACCAAAAATTAAATAAATAAATAAATAAATAAATAAATAAATAAATAAATAAGGCTATTTCCCCAAGTTAATACTGTGTTAGTTTTGTAATGGGGATTTAAACCCAAATCCAGCTAACTATAAAGCCAACGATTCAATACCCTTTTCTACTGTGTCTTATTTATTCATTAATTAATTTTGTCTTTTTCTACAAAAAAATGAGATATTTTATTGTAAACATAATATAACCTGGTAAATATTTCAGCTGAAATTATACCCCAAAGGAAGTATGTGTACATTTGGTGAGGGCTGGGAATATTTCTTTTTTATCTTATATTTCAAATCACACATGATTTATTTTTTGTCAAATTACCAATGTATTACATCCATATTTAAAATTATTTTTATAAAACTTTGCCTTATAACCAGTTATAAATTATTGGTTATTTTTTAGTAGTTGTATCACTTCATTGTTTTACATTTAGATATGTAGCGCATTTGCATCTTTTTCTTGTGTGTGGTATGAGAATTGGATCTATTTCCACCTTTGTTCAAATGGCCTTCAAGTTACCTGAATACCTTTTATCCCAAAGTTCATTCAGTGACTAGCCTAACAGATGATAAAATGTATTATGGTCTCTATAACTAAAACATGTGTTACTGTTACATGAATAGATGCATATAACAACCATATAGAATAGAACGAACAGCAACAGACAAAGCTACATGTGAAATTCTAATATATGATAAAGGTGGTATCTCACATCTTTTCAATCTTTTATCACTTGTTCCTGGTACATCTTAGATACACTAATGTTTGGTGAAATGTATATCTTTTTTTTTTTTCAACGTTTTTTTTAATTTATTTTTGGGACAGAGAGAGACAGAGCATGAACGGGGGAGGGGCAGAGAGAGAGGGAGACACAGAATCGGAAACAGGCTCCAGGCTCCGAGCCATCAGCCCAGAGCCTGACGCGGGGCTCGAACTCCCGGACCGCGAGATCGTGACCTGGCTGAAGTCGGACGCCTAACCGACTGCGCCACCCAGGCGCCCCTGGTGAAATGTATATCTTAAGACAATCCAGGATTAGAGATCTTTGCTTACTTTTTTTTTTTTTTTTGAGAACGTTGCTTACTATTTAAAAAAAAAATAGAAGAAATTCTCCCATTTACAAATTTCCTAAGAAGAAGAGACTTTAAAAGTTAGAAGCAAGAAAGTTCCCCATGTTAGCTTTAGACAGGTAATAAGCCCTTTCTATTTTGTCTGGAAATCTTGGAGGCACTAATTTGCCTATGGTATCAGAGGTCTGGAATATCAAGACAGGTCTGCAGGGATGAAAAAAAATTTAGGACATAATTGTCAGGCACCAGAGTGACCAGATTATGTCTCTCAAACAAACCAGGGAAAGCAATTGTGATCCCAGGCAACCTCCACAAAAGGCAAGAAATTGAGTGAGGTCAGTTTTCAGCGCTGAATCAGCACTGGTGGCAATGGCTGAGAGGATGATGCCAGATAAAAATTGCCATAATAAGTACACTTACTGAAACTATGTTTCAGGCAGTGGTGCTAAGACCTTTATATGTATTGCCTCATCTTTTCCTCTCAAGAGCTCGGCAGTGAACCTTTAGGTACTATAATATCTGCATTTTACAGATGATAAAATTGAGATACAAAAAGTTTAAGTAACTTGCCCAAGGTTAAACAGATTTTTAGAAACAGCTAAAATTCCAGGCTGTATTGTTAACATCTGTGCTATAATAAGGCATTGGAGGAACTCCCTGGTCGTCCCTGGGGCACTTGGTGGATGCCTATAGGCAGAGTTGTGAACATGAATGACCAAGCAGTCAGGAAAGCCTTCAAGATTGTCACTCTGATGTTGACCAGCTAGGCTGCATGTTGTGGAGGTTGGGCTCTATTGGCATCAGCAGCACAAATGAGCCCTTCTGGACACACAGGACTGAGAGGAGGTTGGGGGTGGGCAATCCTTCCTCCCAGTGATTCGCATTACCATGTGTTAAGGGCAGGTCAGATTCAGACCTTGGAACGGGGGTGGGGGACTTTCAGAGTTAGAATTTTACAAGGAAAAGTAAGGGGGACTGTAGCAAAGCACAGCTACTCCAGCCTCCCTTTGGACCCCATGTTTGCATTTATGCTTTACTTACAACAATTCAACATATATTTATTGAGGGCCTACTATTTACCAGGCACTGTGATATTCATGTTGATTGCATAGTAATGGTCCAGCTTTCTTCTCTGGTCTCCCACTATCTGGTAGTTTTTATTGAGCAGGGACTGTCATTCTAATCTTTTTGTACTCAGTAGAGAACATGGTGTCAGGCACAATATTAGGTGAACAAAGAATGGCCTGTATTTAAATCTTGAATCTGTCACTTAATCATTGCGAAATCTTGACTAAGCACTTAACTTCTTTGGAACTTAGTTTCCCTGACTGCAAAATGAAAATTTTCCATCTTGTATGCATGTAAAGATGGGGGGGGGAGGAAAACAATGCCTGTAAAAGCACTTCATAAAATGTAAAGGGCCATAAAAGTGTTATTCCTTGCTCTCTTTTGTGTCATCTTCCTTCCTCCTTCTCCCTTCCCTAGTTCTTACCTTCTATGTCGCTTTTCATACCCTCTACTTTTGCTTTCAGTAAATTGGCTAAAGTCTGAGTCCCCCATATGCCTGGAGAGATAAAGGGGCCCCTGGACTGTATCAAGCATATCTCATTCCCTTTGCTTGCTGTTTTTTTCCCAAACACTGGAAGATATGGTGTTTTAGTCTCTCGCTCCAGTTGGTGCAGATCATCGGGTCTGCACATTGCATGAAAATATAGTAGGTTTAAGGTTTGATTAGTTTCAAGGCTATTTATACTTAAGTAGTGATATAGGAACAAAAAGCCCTCTTTTCACGGTCTGGCTAGGCTTGCTAGGTTCTACTATGTGGAATTTGAGGCCAGAGGTCTAGGTGACACTAAAGAGTTGTTTTGTCCTGTTCCACCTTCATATATCTGCCCATTACAGGAATCTCAAGATAGTAAAGGATGGGTGGGCCACGGAAGGATTTAGGTTTCCTGACCAAACCATGTTATTATTATACAAATGCAATTCCTGAAAAGCATCCCAAACACACTGCCCCTGACGAGAAGAGGATGGGGAATCAAAGTATCCTATCCTCTGGGCTCAAGGCCCTGGTGTCATCTTCAGCTTGTTTTCGTTTGCCTTCCGTGCAGTGAGCCCTTTAAGTCCTGTCAATTCTACCTCGCAATTCCTTTCCTATCCCATCTCTCATTTTAGTGGCATGTTTTGCGTGCTCATCATTCTGCACATGGATTTGTAAAGCCATTTCCTAACTGGACACTCTGAGTTTGTCCTCATGGTGCCCCTAAAGCACAATTCAAAGCTTCTCTTCTCCCTACTTAAAAACTTGAGGGGCATTGCATTATTCATATCAGAATCCTTACACTTGTGACCAACAAACCAAATCCAGCTTGCAGAAATTTTTCTTTTAACAGTCAAATAAATGAACAAACAAGGAAATCTAAAATCAATATTCAAATACTGGAGGTTGCTTATAAAGATCCATATTTCTGGATTGCAATCACCAGCGGAAGGTAAAATTTGGGCTCTCTCAGGGATCAGTGTTCTCTTGAAGTCATTGCAGCCCCCACCCTATCCCCCACGCAACGGGTCTGTATGTACATTTACTGGCAAATTTTCCACCTCCACAGCTGATACATGTCAGTGAGACTGAAGCCTCTTTTTTAAAAATGAAATCCATACAGGGAGGGAAGGAGGCAAACCATAAGAGACTCTTAAATACTGAGAACAAACTGAGGGTTGATGGGGGTGGGGGAGGGGAGGAGAAAGAGGGTGATAGGCATTGAGGAGGGCACCTGTTGAGATGAGCACTGGGTGTTGTATGGAAACCAATTTGACAATAAATTTCATAAAAAAATAATGAAAATAATAAACAAATAAAATAAAATAAAATAAAATAAAATAAAATAAAATAAAAATAAAAATGACATCCAGACTTCTTAATCTGGTGTGGAGGACCTGACAATAGGTCAGGAAGACTGAGTAATGTTCCCCACATATGTCCTGCTTCTAATCCCCAGAACCTATGAATTGCCTTACACACAAAAGGAGGCCTTGCAACTGTGATTAAGGATTTTGAGAGAGGGAGATTATCCTCTATCCCAGGTGAGCCCAATGTAATGAAAGGGTCTTCACAAAAGGGAAGCAGGTGGAAGAGATAAGAAAGGTGATGTGCCAATAGAAGCAGAAACTGGACTGATGGGGTCACAACCCAAGGAATACAGGCAGCCTCTAGAAGCTGAAAGAAGCAAGGAACAAATTCTTTCCTGGAGCCTCAGGGAGGAGCCTTTGTCTATACTTTGATGTCAGCCCTGTAAGACTCACTTCAGACTATGGCCTCCAGAACCTTAGGAGAATAAATTTGCATTGTGTTAAGTCACTTAGTTTGTGTTAATTTGTTACAGCAGCAATAAGAAACTAATTCTTTACTTCAACTTGCTTTTCCACATTAAGCTTCTAGGGTATTGCCCCAGAACAGATTTCTCACTTGCCTTCCAAAGTCATAATCATTTCCTGATTCTTGAACATCTGTTTTGACTGACCATTTCCCCATCCCTCTGAGGATGGTTTTCTTCATGGCTTTCAAATGCCACCTCCTCTTGAAACTTGCTCCTTTCCACTCTGTTGGATTTGACTTCATATGAATTGAGTTCGCCATCTTTACTTTCTTCTACCCTTTTATCAAATGCTTTTTATAAGGTTCCAGGCTCTGCATGTATGTTTTATATCCATTATCTTATATAATACTTTCAAGGAGAGGCCCTTGCATGTATATATATGCTCATGTGTGGACACCTCAGCCTGCACGCCCAACCCATATCACATCCTTGGAAACTTCCTGTTCTTGGACCATCTTTCATATTGAGCGGGTCCTCATATCTGAGGTGCAGTCTTGACCCAGGAAGATGTGCCAGAAGAGGCCTGCATAGGTCCTGGAAGAAGGTTTGAGGCTGTGTGGGCAAAAAGTTTGGGGTTCTGTGTACAAAGAACTAGACTAGAAGTTGTACATGGGTTCTGGATATACATGAACCTTTGGCCTCACTAAGTTCTCACACTTTACAAAACGGCACAGTCCCAGGAGGGCCAGAACTGGACCCTCCAAAGAGCATAGCCTGGGGCAGAATCCTTTCTTCTCTAGCTCTGTGTTCAGTACTGATGTAGAAGTCTCATATTTTTGAACTATATCCTCAACTGGTGTTTAAGCTCCACGAGGGTAAAGAGGGTGTTTTCTCTTCTCTCCATAAGCCTGCTAGGGGCTGGCATGTGTGTTAAATTGGTTCTGAACCAAATCAGAGGTGTGGGTTGAAGGGACCCTGGATTTACTGCCTGCCCACTACATGCTTGTCAGTAAGCTGAGTGCTCTACACATGTTCCTTTATTTGATCCTCACGACCTTTGAGAAAGATATTGAAGTCAGATACAAAAAGTACATTTCAAATGGACTAAGAAATCTGGTCAAAGTCACATGACTAGTAAGTGGTAAAACGGGGATTTGAACTAACATCTGTCCAACTCCACCTGCCATGTGTATTCATGACTGCATTAATTCATTTAACAATGCTTTATTGAGGGCCCACGATATGGCAGTTATTTCACTGATTATTGAAGATATGCTGGTGAGAAAACCAGATACTATTCATGACCTCATGGAGCTTACACTCTACTGAGACAGTCATGGAAACATATAATCACATTTCTGTGTAATGTTTCCTAATGGAAGAAATAAATGGCACATAGTCCTTCCATGATATTGCCTCAAATTGCTAAAGGTAGACCTTAAGATGGTGTGACAAGCTGTGGAAAAGAGCTCTCTCCAAAGTAGGTAGGTCCCAGGACCACTCAAACCATGTTACATTGGCCCGTTTGGTCCCATTTACAGCACTGCCCAAGTTAAAGAAAGGTACTATTAGCCTACTTTCCTGAATAACCATAACCCTGCTTTATACAATTTGTTTTTTACATTTCTCAGAGTAGAATGGTTCCTGCTAAAAAACTTGCAAGTGTTTGGTAATGTGACAGAATTAAATTTACTAACTTACCGTGGTATTGAATTTTCTCTATTAGTAGTAAAAGTATGAAAATTGTACTCAGCATGATAGTCTGGAAGTGTTTGGGAATAGCATTAATGACTTTAAACCCAATCTCGGGCAGGACAACACGAGTTTTGCACTGTGTATTTTTGTTCTTTCTTTCTTTCTTCCTTTCTTTCTTTCTTTCTTTCTTTCACATAGAAGTGCAAAAATGTCAGGTAAGTTGTTCAAGGTCACAGAGCAAATCAAGGACCAAAGTGGACAAGGAGGTAGAAATGAAAGGTTATAAACTTCTGGCTACTGAGTGTGTGTGTATATTACATTCTTCTTTACTCTTTCATCTAAGACTTTACAAAGAAAGAAGAAAAGGCTTTCAGGATCTGCATATGGTGTGAGGAGTGAGTTCAGTGTTGCTTTTAATTGAAAGCTCTGAGGGCAAAGCTTGCAGAGCAGGGTAACAGCTGTAGTACATGCAACTGCCCCGTCACGCTGTGTAGCCATAATAGACAGGCTTATTACTTTTTAATTAGGAGCTTCAGTGTTTTGTTAAACTGTAAATGTGTCAGGACCTGGGGATTTGGATATACACTAAACTGTCTTGCATTAATCTTTGTAGAAGCTTTTGAGAGATTCAGGGTCAGTTTGCAAAAGGCATTTTCTTATTGTGTAATAACAAGAGTTAACATTTACTAAAGATTTACCATTTTCCAGGCATTAGGCTGAATACCATTGGATTCATTTATTCAACCAACCGACTGGTATATATTCCTTGAATTCCTACTAGGGTCTAGGGACTGCGTTAGGCATCTTGGTGGATAGATAAGTAATGAATAAAATCCATCCAGATTCAGTCCTCTAGGACATTATAAAAACATAAAATATATGTTTATGTAAATGAAATGGAAAATATTCTCTGATAATAACCATAAGGGAGGAACAGTGGTGTGTCTTCTCCCACTCACAGAGTCCTCCCCAAGTTTCTCCCATATGGGTGCAAGGCACATCCATCCATCCATCCATCCATCCATCCATCCATCCATCCTTCCACTTGCTGAGGGCACAAGTACTGTGGTCATTCTTGATTTTTTCCTCTCCTCCCCTCTTGTATCAAATCATTACCAAGTACTGCCTATTTTATCTCCAAAATATGTCTCAAAGTCATCTACACTCCTCCTCCTCCTCCTGTCCCATACCCCAACTTAGGCTTCTTGCCTATACTCCCTCAGTAACTTCCCAATTGGAATCCCCAATACCATTCTTGCTCCTTCTAATCCCTTCTCCATACTTTTTTTAAAACAAGGTATTTTTAAAAAAATGTTTATTTAATTTTGAAAGAGGGAATAGACACACACACACACACACACACACACACAGAGGGGGGAAGGGGGGAGACAGAGGATTGGAAGCAGGTTCTGAGCTGATAGTGGAGCTCAAACTCATGAACTGTGAGACCATGACTTGAGCTGAAGTTGGACGCTCAACCAACTGAGCCACCCAGGCACCTCCACCCCTGCCCCATTCTCCACACCTTAAGCGTGTGATTTTGTTAAAACACAGATCACATTACATCTCTCTTCTGCTCTCGAATCTTTAGTGACACACTATGGCACCCTTTAGTGGACTCTATAACGTCCTGGCTTCCCTGTCACTCTTAATTACCATTTCCCTACCCTACCAACCTTCTTTTGTTTTTTTATTCCATGTTACATATTTAATGCCCATGAATTATACCAGGATGTCAACTCCACAGGGCCTCAGTGCCTAGAACAGAACCTGAGTCATACCTGGCATCCCATAAATATTTGCTACAGAATGAAAGAATAAATAGAAGGAATGAAATTCTGTACATTCAGAGGAAAGACTGTGCTACAGAGAATAGGTGAGGAATTGAAAAGGAAGTGGAATTTTAAGATTGATCCTAAAGGATCTAGACAGACTTGAAGTGGGGTGGGTCAGAAGATCATTGGGAAAGGGTATTCCAAACAAAACATATAGATGTGTGTGTTTCAGTTTTGGCTCTATTACCAGCTATACAGTCCTGGTTGATTTACATTATATCTCTCTGATTTCTTTTCTCTAAAGTATTAATATAGAATATTTTTCCCTTTCCAATGAGAGTCCATGAGGTGCAGATTTTGAAAACTTGTGAAGATTACCAAGTCATAACCGGACTTCAGAAACATTTTTACTATTTATATTTAAGATTTAGATTGTACACATTTTATGGGCAATTTTGTCTAATCACAGATGCCCCTCAAATCCCATAGATTCCTTTGTTTCATGGTTTTTCCTTCCGTCCCTTGTGAAGACATTAAATGGTGAATGCCGTGAAAATATGTAGCCTGCCTCAAATGAGCTCTATATTCTCTTCTTTGATGTGTGTTGCTAACCAGGCTCTTTGTACCTTGTTCTAGTCAGATTTTCCTTGTTTAATGATCATGTTTTGCAAAACTAAAATAACCAAGCACACATAAAAATGACTGAATCTTGACAAATGGATAAAGAAGATGAGGTGTGTGTGTGTGTGTACACACACACAATGGAATATTACTCAGCGATCAAAAAGAATGAACTCTTGTCATTTGCAACAACATGGATGGAACTAGAGTATATTACGCTAAGCAAAATAAGTCAGAGAAAGATATCATGATTTCACTCATAACAAAACATAGGGTAAGGGAAGGAAAAATAAATTAAAAACAGAGAGGGAGGCAAACCGTAAGAAACTCTTACATACAGAGAACAAACTAAGGGTTGCTAGAGGGGTATTGGGTGGGGGGATGGGCTAAATGGGTACGGTGCACTAAGGACGGCACTTGTTGGGATGAGCACCGGGTGTTATATGCAAGTGATGAATCACTAAATTCTACTCCTGAAATCATTATTACATTATATGTTAACTAACCTGTATTTAAATAAAACAAACAAACAAATAAAAGGTGACTCTGAGTCTTGGCCTTGTCATGAAGAGCTGATAGTCTCGTGGGGCTGAGGAACAAGCAAGAAAAGAAACTTAGGGAAGAAACTCTAGCTTTTCATTGGTTTCTGGGCATCTGTGTTGAGGCAGTAGATGTGTGGAGTGGGTTTGGGGGTTTAGGGAAACAAGCTAACATTACATAACTTACACATAATGTACTGGGACCTCCAATAGCATTATAAACTGTGCATTTACTATCTCCGTTATTATCAGTCTATTCCAACCACTACCAAAAACTACCATATTTTTTTGCATCTTGCATGCAGCTACTTTGCATGTACTTTGTATTATCTTATTTAGTCTTCAAAGAAAGTGATTCTTACACTTTAGTGCTTATCAGAAACACTTGGAGGGCTTGTTAAACTACAAGATCTTGGATCTAAACTTGGATCTATACCTAGAAGGTTTTGGGGTGGGGCCCAGTATTTTCATTTTTAACAAATTTGGTAGGTCTGTGTGGGAACTATGTATCTGCATTTCTAACAAGTTCCCAGGCAATGCTGATGCTGCTGGGTCAGGGACCATACTTTGAGAACCACTATCTTAGAGGATCCAAAACTAGTATTCATAGCTAGAGCTCAGCCAAACTAGGAGGCAAACATTAACTCATCTAAATACAAATCTCATGCTCTTTCCTGCACTATTACACTTGTTCATTTTGGCAAAGACTAAAATGTAAATTCCATCAGGATGGAGGGAGAGAAGAAGGAGGAAATAAAGAAAAATGGAAGAGTGAATGAGGCAAGCAGTCAGGGAAAAGTATGTTTAATCATGAGGTTTGGGGATTACCTGACCTGCCCCACCTTGGGACTCAAGCTATTTAGCTCAGGATTGAAAGGCTGTTATAATTTTGGAAATAATATATCACAAAATTTATTAATGATTATAAGGTGTCAGGAAAGCCTTTCTCATGAAGATAGTTTCTGAATGAGACTCTACTTTTCTTTGAACCTAAGGGCTGGTAGATTCTCCAAATATCATGGCCTTCCAAGTCACATCACTATCAAATATTTTCTGGGAAAATATTGGTAATAATAAAGCCCATCTAACAAAATGGTGCCAAGGATAACGAATGTAAGCTACGGTAAATTACAAAGTGCTTGGCTGATGTGAATTCAGGCAATCTCTGTTAAATTCCAATGGGCTGATAATAATGATATTATCAACAACATTCATGACTTGGATTCATATAATGCTTTCAGTGCACTCAGAGTAAGATAAAGAGGTAACTGTTAGTTGGAGAGAAAGGGATTAGGGCCCAAATGTTGAATTGAGACCCTGAGGTCCTAGGAGAAGAGGAGAAGTGAGGAATTCTCACACTGTTATACCCTAGTAATGCACCCACAGCCTTAGACTAGTGACATTTACCATTTAAATGCCTGGAACATAGAGTGCTCAAGTCTGGGGCTTCTATGTCAGCCTGCAAGTATTCAAATTCCTTTCTTAATACTTAGTACTGTGACTTCCTGCAGATCACTTAACTTCTCTAAATCTCAACTTCATCTTTGTCAAAGTGAAATAATAGGAATATATACAACATAAGATTTTGAGAGACTAAGAGAAAAATTACCAGGTGTACTCACAACTGCAAAGAAAAGACCCCCCCCCCCCCATTCCCGAAACCAGCCAGGGTGTGCCCGGTTGTAGTCTGACCTAAAGGCGGGAACCAATCAAGTTCTGCTGAGTGGTTTGAAATAAAGGCGGGAACCAAACAAGTTCTGCTGAGCGTTCAAATTTAAATGTCAACCAATAACAGCTCTGTAACCTCAAAAAATCCCTAACTTGTTTGTGCCTGTCTATAAAAGAAGCTGTAAGATCCTTGCTCGGGGCCTCTTAGCGTCACCGGCAACGAGTGCGCGGAGGACCGGGTTCGAACCTGCAATAAACGACCCTTGCCGCTTGGCTTTGACTCTGGACTCTGGTGGTTTGTTTTGGGGGGGGGTCTCTCGAATCGGGGCATATCAATTTCTGCCAAAATTAAATATATTAATGCACATAAAGGCTTGGCACAGCACCGGAACCATCTCATCTTGACACACAATAGATGTTCAGTAAAAATACCGAGGAAAGGAAGAAAGAAGAGAATTCTCTCTCTCTCAATCAGACCCACAATTTTGTTGGCAGGCAACCCAGCCCAGTGGCTGGGCTTAAAAGAAGGTTGTTTCCTGTCTCTTCTCTGCCTCTGAATGAAGTTCTCACCCTACACCACTGATCCAGGTTACCTGAGAACATAGAAGCATCACCTCAATGGGTCCCCCTTGTGGTTGCAGATAAATGGCGAGTCCTGATACATCAGATGGGAATGGCAGGTAAAGGTGACATTAAAGTATACATGGAAAAAGCACCTGTGTTCTCATTTAAGGAAGTCAAAGAGGAAGCCACTTGTTATGAATTGAAAGTGTACAAGAAGACATGGTGAGCTCTGCTCTACTTTGGGAAAGAATATAAGCAGTTTCTTTGCACATGATTCTTGGGAGGAAACTATTTATGGAGTGATTTTATGTAGGGTTGTAAGACAGATTATACTATTGGCAAATGAGGTCAGAGGAGCAGAAGGGGACTGATGGTAAAATGAGTAGCTTGCATAGGACAGGTTGCCCTGACTATATATGAACCTTGAAACAGCTGATGATATTTTTTAAAGTGCTGGGTTAAAAATGTATCACTTTTCTTGAAACCCCTGGAGCTAAACCTGGCATTTTATTTTGCATGTGTTTTATATTCATATATAGCAATTCCTGAAGTGTAACAGTGAAAACAGCATAACCAGACTTTTTATTAAGAAGCAGGGACACCTGGAGACTTTTTAGTATTGTTGTGTATTGTTGGTCTGTTCTGTGGGTTTCAGATTCAAAAACGTAAGAGGGCTAGGCAAGGAGTGTTAATGACCTGAGCAGGATGAAGGCAGGGAGTTAAGAGGGAATGGCAGCAGCTGTAGCAAAATAGAGCATATACACTCTACCAGAGGGGAGAGCATCTTCTCAGGGCTAGGCAATGGAGATCTTGGAGTGGATAGATCTTCTGACTTTTCGAAGAGACACTAGAAATCTAAAATCTTGTGTGATGTGTGATGTTGCCTGATTGTTTAATACTGAATAAATCTGAACATCAAATGAAACCTATCTTTGAATCTGGCCATCATTAAGTAACTTCTGTTTTATTCAGACATCGCACTACCTACCTGAGGATTCCCAAACCTATGTGGTCTTTGCCCACGACTTTGTACATTTAATCCAGGCCAGTCTTTCCACACACTGGGCAGCCAGCACTTTGTCCATTAGCACTTGTAGAAGGTGCTACAGGCAGCCTCGGTCTATTTAGGGGAAGTCTTAGGTGCACTGGTTTTAAGGTCAGACAGATCTGGAATTGAGGCCTGGCTCTACCACTTACTAGAGCTGAATGACACTGGACAAGACTCCACTCCCTTATCTGAACCAGATGATAATAGTAACTAGTTAAACGGTTATTGCAAGGACTACATGGAATTATGTATGTAATATGCTTAGCATAATTCTAAGCATACAGTAAATACTCAATAAATATTAACTATTATTATTATTTCTACTAAAAACAACTAGTGCCTCTAACTTTATTCCTTTACTTGACCCTTACCCCTTACTCCATTTCTGCAGTTACCCAACTCTTGACTATATCTGTGCACATATCCTTCAGTTCAAAGGCAACTTGGTTTCTTAGGTTCCCACCTCCAGTGTTTTATTAGGCATGAATGGTATCCTCTTTTCTGATTATTCTTAAATGACTGACCCTAGGCACTAGTTAAATTAAGAAGTCTGGAATAGAATTTTTCATTCTTGGTGTCATCAGGATCTTTGATATGTATCTGTTTCAAAATTTTTGCCTAGAATTCATCGGAGGTCCCTTACAGAGTCTTACTTGAATCCTCCCAGAAGTGAGCCATTTACTACCTGGCAAGGAATCTCTTTATTACAACATTCTTTGTGATACTCAACAAAAATTCACCTTCCCACAGATTGTAACCATTATCTCTGATTTTCTTTCTCTTGGGAGGAAAACAAAATATGGATAAAAGAGAGAGTATAATGGGCTATAGGCATGTCTGAAGTTCACTCTTCAAAACAGGCCATAATAAAAATCAATATAAACTTTTGTCTGAGTTACTGAGGTATTCTATTCCTGACTATGAAGGGTAATGCAAATTATATGTGTATATGAAGTGCATATGTGAATTTGAAACTAGTATGCATAACAAAACCTATTTTATACAATATAGAGAATAACATCTACCAAGTTTTCTTTATGTGTTTATGCAGAATGACAATATAAATTGTTAATGTAAAGTGGTTGTTATTTAATAAAAGTATGAAGTACAAACTTTATGTCTGTATCTATATATCTCCTACTGTTTGCCATCAACTGTAATGGTATGTCTAAGTGCTCTTTTCAATAATATAGAAGCCAATGTTTACTATTCATGAAGTATCACTAGGTGGGTGTTTATCCCAAGCTAAGCTGTGGGCTACTTGCAAATATAAAGTTTTGAATAAATCATTGTGAATTTGCATGTATTGACATAAGTCTGGAGGATGGCATTTTTGCTTATAAATTAAGCTTAATCAAGATTTATTGATCACTTTCTACATACCAAGTACTGCTTTGTTTTGTTTTGTTTTGTTTTGTTTTGTTTTGTTTTACACTGGGAGTAAAATGGGGATAAAATCTAGTCTCTTTTCCCCAAGGTTTATGGTATAAAACATCTAACCTGATAATTTCATGATAATATGGAAACACCATGATTGAAAGGCATGTTTCAAGCCACATGAAAACACAGAGATAGTAGTTCAGCAAATCTCTTTGAATGAGGTGATGCCTCATATGAGTCTTGCAGGTTGAGTAGGAGTTAATAATGACATTCAAGGTTTATTGAGCATGATCTGTGTGCCAGGCAGTAATCTAAGTGCTCTTACATGTCTTGGCTCATGAAACATCTATGTGAACATTATGAAGTTGGTGTTACTATATTTCATTTTACAGATGAGAGAATCACAGTACAGATGATTAAATGGTTTCACTAGTGTCACTTGACTGGTGATGGGAGAACCAAAATCTGACCTCCAGCAATCCGACACCAGAATTTATAGTCACCCTAATGCACCGTCTTTATTTTAGGCAAATAAAGACATATGGGAAGGTCATGCCTAGCAGAGGGAACAGCATGCACAAACACATGGAAGGTGGGAAGTATAAACAGATACCACTATAACATAAAGTACATGGCAGGAGGAGGCAGAGATATTCTGGACAGGTAAGGAGTAGAAGGGTTTTAAGAACGGGATCTTCCCCTGGCTATAGTTTAGAAGATGAATCTAAGAATGGCAAGGCTTCAGCAAGGAGTCTATTAGCAGACATGTATAATAGTCCAGAGAGGAGATGTTGAAGAGAAGAGAAGAGAAGAGAAGAGAAGAGAAGAGAAGAGAAGAGAAGAGAAGAGAAGAGAAGAGAAGAGGGAATTATTAAAATGATTGGGTTGACTTTTCTGCCAGTTCAGTGGGATGACATCAAAGTCACATTTCATCTAACATTAGGAAAGTGTGACTTTTCTGGCAAGTGCATGTTTGTGGAACAAATACCCTGGCTCTACTGTTTGGTATTTTATGTCAGTAAAAAGAAAAATTATTTATATAAGCTTTTATAAATTACTTTTTCTTCATATGCTCATAAACTCTCATACTGAAGATTCTCTAAGGGACCTAATTCATGGATTTGGGAGGGAACAATGTGATGATGGGTTTAAGCACCTGCAGAAAGGAAGTGAGACTATAGGAGATGGCTCATGAAGAACTGGATATGTTCCCAAGAAAGTATGATTAAATCCTGACTGGACAAAAGAAACTGTAAAAGAGTCACCTAGGTTCAACATGCCTGAAGTAGGTCATGGTCCCTGGGACAGACCCTCATATTCTTGAGCACACAGCTAGATCACCTTTCCCAGACTTCCTTGTAGTTAGATGCAGCCATGTGACTGACTTCCAGCTAATGAAATGGGCCTAGAAGGAATTTTACCACTTCTAGGCTTGGAGCAAAACAATTCTCTCATCCATGTTTTTTCTTCTTCTCCTGATGTTAGGCAAAAGGGTATGTTGACCTTGGAAGCTACATGTTGAACAAAATGAAAAAGCCAAGTCCCTAAAGCACCACTTGGAGGACAGATGCTTACCAGTCAAGTACTCTTTGCATTTTACCTGTGTAAGAAATAAGCTATCATGTTAAGAACCTAAGATTTGGGGATTTCTGTTAGAGCAGCTAGCAATGACTTAAAAAAAACAATCAGTGATTCTGTTACTTAAGTGTGTGAAGAGATTCTGAAAGGTCAGAAGTCCATCAGGATACTTCATACCCTAAGCTAAGGAGAGAACCAAGAAAGTGAACTCAGAAAAGGTAGATATTAAGAGCAACTGGGATTATTCTATTGTCTTTCAAGCTTCACTAAAACATTCTTCAATGACATTCAAGTCCCTTGCTCCATTGCTGTGGTTGTTAGGCTTTCTACTGATAATCATTTGACTTTCATAGTATGGTGGAAAAGCCATGGACTGGGGGGCATAAACCCTGACTTTGTTGCACACCTGCTGAGTGATCTTCAGTTACTTCACCTCTTAGAATGTCAGTTCCCACTGCTATAAAATGGGGATCCTAAAAATAGCGTAACAATAAAAGACATAGGAGGAAGAAAAGGATTTAAAGGTGTATGTGAGGGCATTGAGGAGGGCACCTGTTGGGATGAGCACTGGGTATTGTATGGAAACCAATTTGACAATAAATTTCATTAAAATAAATAAATAAATAAAGGTGTATATGAAGAAGGCAACAGAGTTTTAAAGACAACTCTAAGAGGAAACCCTAATGGCCCATTTACCATGCCCTACTCTAGAGCACAGAGTGCCACTCAGGGGATGTGACCAGCCAGCTGTGGATAGAGAGGAAAGATAGAGAAGGGAAGCTGCTGGAGGCAGCACAGTGCAGTGGCTGCATCCAGATTTCCGAGTCTATCTGTCTCTCACTAGCTAAGTAACTGAGTTTTCTAAGCTTCAGCTTCCTTGTCTGTAAAACAGAGTTAACAAAGTTGAGATCATTCAATAAGATACCCTGTGGAATGTCGGGTAGCCAAGTGCTTGGCAGAGAGTGGATGCTCAATAGATGTTAACTTTCTTTTCTCTTTCCTTCACATCAGGAAGGGCATGCTCCAGGTAGCATGTTTAAGTGAGCATGGGCTTTTGATCCAGAGTCTGGAGACCAAATCACACCTTGATTTGCTCATCCTAGGCAACATTTTAAATCCACTATCTCCAGGTTCTGCTTTTATGGAGTGGAGAAAGACCTGCCTTCTTCCCAGGTCCCTGTGAGGCTGAAATGCACTCTATTTGGATACCCCTTCCTTCAGAGGTTGCAAAGTGCTCCACTAAAAGTTAATTATTAGAATGTTTTTAATTACCAGAGACATACATGTGATTGTGGATCTTTTTTCTTCCTTTTCCCAATATCCCCCAAATGTTTTGGTATCCCAACTGCCTGATGGCCTTTCCCAGAAGCCTGATACATTTACCAGTGTTCCCTTTGTGAGAAGCATGAGGCTGGCATGACTACACAAGGGCATTTTCAGTCTACCAAAGAGGCCCTTGCATTGGGTTTCTGGTAGGCAGTAATGATCAGACTTGGCTTCAGCACCTTTAGGGTGGTTTACAGGATAGATATGGAACCAGAAATATTTAGGAGTAAATCCTAGTGTTTCACATTTACCACTTGTGAGATGAAGGGTAACCTGAGTCTCAGTTACCTCATACATAAAATAGGGATAATAATATTTTTCCATGGGGTCATTGTAAGGTTGACTTAGTTAATGGTGATGCCTGGCATGTACTGAGCACTCAATGCATCCAGGTTATTTTTATTAGTTCTTTTCTGGCCCTCGATGTTCCACCTTGCAAGAGCCTCTGGGAAGAAACAGGGAAACCATGCTGCAACTGCTGCTAGCATTGCTGGTACTTGTAATATTTAAACACTGCCTTTAATTGTGTGTTGAAGTATAAACACTGAAACTGTTTGGGTTTTGTTGCTGCTGTCTTGCTAAAATGATATACATCTTTGAGAAGCTTTTAAAGCCTCAAACTTCTCTTTTAGCCGAAGTCTGCCTCAACTTGAAATGATGAATTCTTTTATTCATTCACTTTGGCTTAACGGACAATAGTGGTCACACTTTATTTTTGTTTTTCCCCCTTTCTTTGTATGTCCTTGTAGGTGCTGCAGACATAGAATGTTTTCAGTATGTACTCTCCCCCTTTCACTCTCCTATGCCTTGGTTCACTCTCTGAATACCATAGGAGCAAGGGTCTTAGAGCCACTGACCAGATGTGTGGGACTTTACTATATCAGTGCCTAATCTAGGACATAGTTTTCTCATTTGAAAAATGAAGAGAAGGAGCTAAACAGTTTCTAGGGTCCCCATTCTGACATTTTAGAATTGAATTTAACTTGCATTTGCTCATTTATTCAATGAATAAGTATTGATTTCATCTCATGCATAGGTCTTCATGGTAGTAATTAACTTGCTGTCGTGTAACTGTGTGTATCTCAGTGCTGAGAGCATAGATATAAACTGACATGATTTCTGTCTTGAGAAGCTCACAGTCTTGTAAGGGGGTGCAAACAGACAATTACACTCTAATAATCTAACTACTGCAATGGAAGCTCATACAAGTTTCTGACCAGAGCATCAGAGCTTCATTAGTGAAGGGGGTGTGTAGCCACTGACAATGACTCAACTAACAAATGAGATGTTAATTTAATTATTAATTCATGGTACTCTTGACCTCCAGAAGCTCATAGTCTAAGGCAGGATACAGATACACAAATGATCACAATTCTGTATGTCAAGTTCTGTAATAAAAGAATGAACAAGGTCATCTACAAAGAGAAGAGAAAATTAATTTGGCTCAGACTACTACCCCTTTCAGGTGTGAAATTATTTAGTTCAAAAAACAAACCTGGGGGGAATTAAACTACAGGAATATAGTTTTAAAAGGAATGTATTAATTTATGATATGACTATTTATTATTTGTCATACACTAGACACCATGACAGGCATAATTCAATGATATACAAGATAGTTCTCCCAATGTATGGTGCTAGGAGGGAAACCAACACAAAATGAAACCTAAAATGTCAAAAATTTAGAGCCAGAGGATCAGACTTGTTGTCCTAGCTTCTCACTTAAAAGATGTATGACATGGAGAGAACCATTTGATATCTTGACTTCATTTCTCTGGTGTGCAAAAATGTGATCATATGTACAGGAAGCCAGTGGTATAAGAAATAATATTTTAAAAAAATAGTTTGTGGAAATACTTTGTGGGATGTTGATGAATCTACACACGCTAGTAATTATCATACAAGTGAAAGAGGGAATTGGTTTTGCTCAACCTAACATAAGAGAAGGCAACGATTCCCACATATAGTGACTCATCTATCCTCAGGGCTTCAAGCCCATGTATACAGTGATGACTTCCAATCTCTTTTTGTTGATTAGTCTTTTTTATTAATTTATTTTTTCTCAGCTGCTGATCAGTAACAACTGCCTTTTTGACTTCTCCACTTGGTCTTTACCCTAGCACTTCAAACTTGGCATGGCCAAAATTAAATATAACTCCTTCCTCCTCTCACTTCACGCTTTCTCCTACTCCCACATTTCCCACCACAGTAAACAGTCCTCAAACAAGAACTCTCTCGGCCCCGCATCCATTGGTTATCAAATCCTAGATGCTCCTCCGTTATCTCCATCTTCTATCCACAACTTACTTCAGACATCATCATTTCTCCTTGGGCTACTGCAAGAGATCCTTTGGTGGTGTCACTGCCATGAGACTCTACAATCTTTCCCCTCTAAGCCATCCATCTTATTGTTGCCAGAGTGTTCTTCTTACAATAATGTGACCATGTCACTCTTATTCTTAAAAGGCTTTGTTGACTCCTCATAACTTACTGGACAATTCAAGCCATAAAGTAGAACCACAACAATCTCTACAACCTGGATCCTGCCTCTCTGCTTACCAATTCCTTATTTACCAAGCTATTTATGTTGAACTAATTTCTTCGTGACACTGTGCTCTTCCATTGGCCTAAGACTCTATTTCTCTTCTCTTTGCTTGACAACCACTATTATTTAAATCCACATTCATCTCAAACCTCATTTCCAAGAAGGAATTCTTGGGATTCTTCTGTCTTTATACTACATACACAACATAGCAGTATATAAATCTAACAGAGTCTTTGTCCCTCTGTACTTATGTATATCTAAGCAAGGAGCTAGCTCTTACTCATTTCCATGCTCCAGTACATAGTCTGGGGCCAGATACACAACAGCTGCTCAGCAAAGTTTGAACTGTCTAGCAGGTCTTCTGGATGCTAAGGAGTCTTCTTGTTGAGCCTATAGCTATATTCATATAAATCTAAAAATACATTCTGATAAGTATTTTCTACCAAAAATAGCTGGATTTCTGATACTTACAAAATAACAGGGCCTTGAAATTTTGGAAGGGAATGGGGAAGGGGAAATGGGATAAGGAGGAAAGGGAAAAAATGAAGACAGAGAAAAAGGGATGTCAAGAAGGAAGAAATAAATCATGGAAACAGGTGAAAATACAAATATCTTTACCATTTAGAAAGGGTCTGAAGAACTCTTTGTAAGGAGAGAATTGTGTACTATGTATTTGATCACTAAGCAAAACCTTTGAAATGATACATTCTCACCTAGATCTAATGCTTCTGTGTTTACTCTAATGCCACAATACTAATTTGTATTTATTCCAACATTTCATAAGTCATTCCTTAGGAAGTCTTCCTGATAATACCATCTTGCCTAATTGTGTAGCTATGGGTTATCCTGTTCATCTGGCCACTGGCAGTGGCATCACTGGGTGAAGATCTGCAAAAGAGTTGCTGAGGGAGAATGTGCTCTCATGTTGTGTAGCATTTAGAAAAATCAGATGTTTTGTAAGCATAACTCAGATCTCATCAATCTAACACTAAAATAAGGACATGCTTCTTTATGCTGATTTTGTTGTTATTGTTCCTTTCATTTGATTTCAAACTGAGGTTTAAAAAAATCTCATTAGTTTTATGGCTTCCTCCCCAGTTGTTCCCCATGACTTCTGGAAGCTTCAAAATAGCAACTCCTGTGTGTGTACAGCCAGAAGCAATCACAGCACTGGACTCTCTTCATTCATCTTTCTTCCTCTGGATCCTACTCATCTAGGCCCACTGAGTATGGTTCGATTGTAGATAAAGAAGAAATAGCCCACAGAAATAGACTCTAGTGTCTATAGAAAACAATGAACAAAATGAATTGTTATGATCTACTAACATATTTATTGAGGAAGATCATTTTTGTTAGTTTTTATCTTGGCTGCTGGTGCTGGTGTACAAACATGGCTGGCGTAATAAAAACCATGTCTACTTGTTGGACTTCTAGCAGGTTGTTAGCTACTGATGGCACTGATGACTTCAAAGAAGACAGAAGACACTTGTGGAAACAAATGATGATTGACTCTGACAACAGAAATAAAAAGTAGCCTCGATTAGTCACACTAAGCTAATTGTCATGCTATGGTGAATACATTAGTTTTAATTTTGTCACTTGTGTAGACAGAAACAATTATCCTGGTCAGCTACTCACTTGTATTTCAAGGATAATGGATATATAACTTGCTTTAGGATGAGTGTGATAAGTTGTTGCCTGAGAACTGCTGGCATTATTCTTAATTTGGTTCTTAGGCTTAACAACAGCGTTAAGGGAGACTGAGGTTAGACATTAAGGAATACAATCACTGGAAGTACTGGAGAAATCTCTATCTCTGTCAATATTGAAATTTTCAGAAATTCTCACCTATCTGAGATAGATTAGGGGCTTTCCTGCCAAAGACTACACTATGCTACTTCCAAACATCTCTGACAATGGGACTTTATGATACTCTGAATGATATTATTTTTATCCATCCACCCACCCATCCATCATCTATTGAACTCTCCCAAAATTTAAGAACTTGTGCTTTTCGATGGGAAATGAATATATAAACAAAGAAAGTCCTGCTCTCAAGATCATAGTCTGGTGGTGAGAAATAGACATACAAACCAAATTAGACATCTAGGAAGAAGAGTTATCCAGGTAACTAGATGGGGTGGGGAGGGGTATTCCAGGCAGGGGAGCAGTAACGTATGCACTGAGGTGTCGAAGCAAGACAATATGACCCACTCCAGCTGCTCTGTAGCTGAATTCAGGGTCCATATCATGGATCCAAAAGAGACAGGTTTGCAGACATTTGTAAGGACTGGGTGATGGAGGTCCTCATTTGTAGCAGACCTGTGAGTCACAGCTTCCCCTCTAAAAGAGATCCTGCTACAAAGAGTATTAGATAGTTGACAGCCTCTAGCTGCCACACTTATGGGTTCACACTGAGGCCTCATGTTCTCAGAGATGCTCCCAGCCACTGTCTGGGCATGGTGCAGCTACCAAGAGCTGGGCCATTCCTGTGCAACACAGGCTACCGCTAAAGAGCAATCTTTGCCTGGAGCTCCACATTTGGCCTGGCCATGACTTTCTCAGAGCTGCATTGCAGTCTTCAGTACTTCCTACTCAAGCCTCCCTCCTTCCATTTCCTGTTAACACATGTCTGATCTGCACCACAGCCTAATGCTCTCCCTACCCAGGCTACTCTCTTCCCCTTATCCCTCAAAGGGATTTCCCTCCCCAAATCTCTTACACTTCTAATTCTGTCTTGGTGTCTGCTTCCTGGAGAAGCTGAACTGACTCAAGCTTAGTAAGATGTTTGGACTTTGAACTGAAGTCAATGACAAGCCACTGAAGGGTTTTACATATGGGACATCAAATGTTAAAGCCTTTGTTATAGAAAGATTGTTGTGGCTATGGTGCAGGGAACCAATATAGGAACAAAGAAACCAGGAGCAATAAGACTCATTAGGAGGGAGAAAAAAGTAAGGATTTTGAATGAGGCAGTAATAGAGACTAGAGGAATAAAGGAGTTAGGAAAGAGACACTGGAGATTGAAACAACAGGGCTTGATGACCCACAGGTTGTTAACTGCAATAAAGAGGGAAAATAAAGGATGATGGGGACATTTAAATTAGTAAGCAGGGCCATATTCCTAATCTCAAGGAATTTGGGGGGATGACTTGTTATTCGATATTCCTCACATGAAATGTAGAAAAGGTGAGTTAGCAGCTGGCTATGCACCTTCTGCTATCCTCTCCCTACCCCCACCAGGATGGACTCGGGAAAAGAGAACAATGAAGAGTCTCCATAGGGGACTGGGCTGAAGGCTCAGAAACAGATTCCTCTGTTGGGTAAGTAACACGTAAGGGTTGGTAGGAAGAGATATGCTCAAGGCAGAGCAGAGATGTGAGCCTCTCCAACGTAAGGTACTCTAAGCTGTATTAGTTTCTTAGGGCTCCCAGAACTAAGTGTCCCAAACAAGGGGGGTTAAAAAAACAGATATGCATTGTCTCACTGCTCTGCAGCCTAGAAGTCTGAAATCAAGGAATTGTCAGGGCCACACTTCCCTCACTGATGACTCCGAGGGAGAATGTGTTCCTTACTTCCTCCTAGCTTCTGGTGACTTCTGGCAGTCCTCAGACTTGCTTGACTTGCAACCGCATAGTCTCCATCTCTGCCTCTGTCATCACATAGTGTTATCCTTGTGTATCATCACATAATTTTCCCTCTGAATGCATCACTGTCTGGGTCTCTGCTCTTCTTATAAAGATACCAGTCATACTGCATGAAGGGTCCACCAGTATGACCTCATCTTAATTAATCGCATCAGCAAGGACCCTATTTCTAAATGTTACATTCTGAGGTTCCAAAAAGACATGCATTTTAGGGTGGAGGGACACTATTTGATTCAGTTCAGAAGCCCCAGGTGGAAGCTTACCAAGACTCTTAACCCTTCACTATGCCTCTCTGAACTTTAGCATTACCTTAGGAGATTGTGAAAACTACTATTAAGAAGCCTAACTACATTTAATATCGGATTCTGGCTACAAGGTCTTCCTACACCATCAGTGCCGGCACACGTGTCTTTGTAATTCTCTACAATGCACGGGAGGACCAACCAGGGTTTACTGCAGTATCAGCTCAGGTGTTGTAGGGTCTTCCCTCCTTCCTTCCATTGATCTACGATTTCTCTCAAGCATTCATTCACTTCTTTTCCCCCAGTCTTGGGCAAGACCTAGAGGGTTGGGGAATGTTAGGTTAACCTTCAAATTTCCTTATTACTTTTTGAATGTTTATTTCCTTTCCCAGTTGTTAGAAATCTACCTTATTTGATCAGTCTTTGGTATCACTATGTAATGGAAAACTTTGACAACTTAGAGAACATCCTTTTTTTTGCTCCCAACAAACCTGAATGTCAACATTGTTGTCTAGTTATGAACTTGAAACTATCTGAACTTGAAATTCAAAACTGAGCTGTGATCTGTTTGTTCTTCACGGTATCAATGGATCCTTGAGGAAGATACTGGGCTGGCAACCTTAGCATCCAATTGCCACAACCCTCTCCTTTGTCTCCAGTTAGGTTCCAAGGAAACGACTGCTCACCTTCCTTGACTGCCTTGCAGTCTCACATAGTCAAGGGACTCAGTTTTGGTCACCAACACACAGGTGGAAATTTGCTTGGGTACTTTAAGAAAGCTTTTGGTTTTCTTAAGAAAAAGAGAGATATGGCTGGCACCTCCTCTCCCGTTCCTTCTACCCTTCCTGGATTAAACAAAGATGGGACCCTGGCCATCATGGAATGCTGAAGCAGAGGCTAAAGTGATGTCTTCGAACCAATGTACCAATGTCAACAGCATACACCTCCAACTTCTTGCGTTAGGTGATAGTACAGAAAATTAGAAGTGTGACAAATAAATCCTTAACACTCCTCTTGCCAAAGCAATGCATAAAACTGATCCAAATGGTGAGCATTTCCAAGCAAAAAGGCATGATGAAAAACTACCTTGGCATCACATCTCCACCACATTGCCCATGCTTTCATCACTTATAAAACGTGCTAGAGTCAGGACTAGACCCTAAGATTTTGAAAGCCTGATGTGATTGTAACCAGGATAGAGAAAAATGCAGATAGAATAAAGATAGGATACTATCAAATCCATAATCATTAAGTAAAATTTCAAATTTTGAGTAACTAAAACAATTGCATTTACCTTTAGAGCGGGTTTTTTTCCCTTTTGCTTTAGGATAAATTATCAAAATAGATAAGGCCTAATACAGAGACTCCCCTAGGTAGGTATTATATATCTTAAAATTGAGTTAAATAAATAAAATAAATAGACCCTTTAGTAATTCAAATATGAAGCAGATGCCTACCTCTTTGTCTCTGGATAGTATGAAGCCACCATTAACCTGAAGGCAGCTGTTGCATTTGAGATCATAAATTGTTTCCTTAAACTAGAGCTGTCTTTAGAAGCAGCTTACTTTTTTCTTTTCTTTTCTTTTCTTTTCTTTTCTTTTCTTTTCTTTCTTTTTTTCTTTCTTTCTTTCTTTCTCTCTCTCTCTCTCTCTCTCTCTCTCTCTCTCTCTCTTTCTTTCTTTTACTTTTTGGTACTGAATCGTGCAGCAGCAGATGAGGAGCAGACAGGGGAAGCAGAAACCCCCGGGCAGACCTGAAGAGGCTATGGTCTTGGATGCCGCTGGTTCCACTGTGGCCAGAAGAATGGTTCATGAACACAAACCCATGTGAAGCTTAGCAGCTCCCAGAAACAATGGGGAATACAGGCTGGGAGGGGATCTGGCAGTTATACTTCTGGAGTCTCATAATTTGGAATATGACTATAGGCACAACCTTGCATCTTTTTGCAGGGGCATCCATTCCTATTACAATAACATTCAGAAAACATTAATGGTACTTTAAAAATCTCTAGTGGCAGAATACAATGCTGCTACCAATTTTTTGTGCCTCCTTAGAACACACCCTTTGCTGATATAATTTTGCACTGCCCTCTCTCTAGATCAGCCACCAGCCAGCCAACTCTTAGATATAGAGAGGGCTCGGCCAAAATCGGGAAAGCTATCTAGTGAATCCAAGATGACCCTGGCACCTGACAAACACTGTTGCATGCCACTGACACTTAGAGGTTGTGTGTTCTCCAGCAATACCGTGGCAACTGATAACTTTCATTCTTTGAGATGAGTAATACTTGAAGTATCACATAGTATTTCGGAGTCTTGGTTTGTATTTTTTAATCTATAAAATTGACCTAACGATACCTTCCATACCAGTGTGTTTTAAACATTAAATGCAATAATTCAGCACATAAGATAGTATTTCTTAGAAACACTAAAGACTGCATATATTAATATTAAGATATCATTATAGTATAGACTGTGCTTCTGTCCCAAGGATCATGTTCCAATAAATATTTCTGTATCCGAGGTCTCGTGAGGATGGGTGCATGGGCGCTGCCCTATAGGGTGCTCCGAGCTTCAGAGGGAGACACTCGGACAAAGTCTCTCAAATGGAATTCTAGAGCAAACTGGGTTTTGTAGCTTTGGCCATGTAGACGGGTAAGATGAAGAAGCCTGGAAAAAGAACATCACTTCCATGCTATTCAGGTGGATAGGGCTTTATGGAAAAGGTGGGCAAGTAGGCGAATGGAAGTGGCAGAAGCTTCAGAACAGAGGGGCACGGAGCCACAACTTGAGCTCCTGCATTTGTAGCAACTCGGGTTCAGGAGGTTCTCTAACCCCAGTGAGCCTTGGTTTTCTCCCTTAAAATGGGAATAACAATAACCATCTTGGAGAATTGTTGAAGACATTTAATGAAATACAAGCTTTTAAGTTTGTGGAACAGAATAGGTACCCTTACAACTGGATTTCAGAAACATGGTCTTTTTATTGGGACTTGGGGCACATGGACTTGGGAAGCAGGGAGCCAACTGACATCACTGGTGATTTCAAGTGCTGGGTGGTGAGAAGAAATTTGGATAAAGAAAGCAGCAAAGAAATCAGTCCTTTTGGTGTGCCAGTTTCAATGCATTGGAATTTTTTTCTTTTGCATTGCATTACACTGTATTGAAGCACGAGATGGCTCAGAACAAAAGCCAGAATTTATTTTTAAATGTTCAGAACAATGAGATGACTGGTATTCTGTGTATCAGCATGACACTGCCTAACACATGAAAATCTTACACTCAGTTATCAGCTTTACATGAATATCTGTTGCGATGATGCAGTCTGACCTTGCTTTAAGCGACTTTGTAGCTTTGGCTCCAAATTTTAAGTATGATACTTTACATTTATAGAGCACTCGATAACTTAGAAAACACGTTTCCAGACATTATTTCATTTCTGACCTGCTCAGCAGTCATGTGGAGTAGCAGTTCTTATCCTCGACTTGAAGATGACAAAACGAGCTTTCAGTGGTTAAAGGACACACCCAAAGTCACAAAATTATTGGATGGGGAGTCTAAGTTGCAAAGTTGGTAACAAAGTGAGGCATTTGCTGAGACATTTTGTATGGCAGGTGCTATGCCAGGCTTTTTGCAGTCAACTTCCTTGTCAACCTTCTGTGACAGACCAATGGGGATCTCCTCAATAGGCGCTGGCCCACCCTCCTGCCATGCTTATGGGACTTACTTTTTTTCTTTTTTTTTCATATGCGAGTTGAGATGTATTTGAGGAAGGATGACTCCAGTCCAGGCCCTAAAGGATAAACTGTGGTAGTCTAAACCAGTCACGTCAACCCCATTCTCCTTTGCCAGTGTGGAGAGGGGCATGTGATACAGTTTGGCCAAGGAAATGCAAGACAAGTGTGCTGGAGGCTTCTGGAAAAGAACCCCTCCCCACTCTGCCCTAATAAAAAGAGAGCAAGAGATGTACAAGGAGAAACCCCAAACCCTTCCTTTTTGCTTTGGGTATTGTTGTGTGAGGATCTGAGGCTGCAGCCACGGCAGCCACTTCAACCAGGAGGGAAGATGAAAGCAAAGCAAAAAGGAAATAAAAGACAGGCTGACCCCAAACCCTGAGGTCCTGGAGTGGCATGATGAATTGACATGGAAAAGCCTACCTCTGGACTTAAGTGAAATAATTAAAGGGTCTTATTATTAAAGTCAGGTTGAGTCACATATTCCATCACTTGCTTTTGAAACCGTTCGGAACAATACACCTTCACAAAGAGGTACTGTGTCCACTCTTTCACAGATGGCAACACTGAGAAACACAGAGTTTAAGTAGTCCAAGCCCCCAGACGTAGATTTCAGATTTAGAATTTGAACTTTTGTGTGTCTGCTGTTGAAATCTCTCATCTCCTGAACTATGCTACAGTGCTGCCTACTCTCCCCAGTCCTCTGTACCTCCCACTTCCCATCAGTCTGTGCAACACAAGAGCAGGCAGACAAAGAAGGGTCCAACATGTGTGTTCCTGCAACATTAGTGGATGTTTCCCACAATGCCTAAAACGCAGAAGTCCAGGAAATAAAACGGCCTACTTTACACTCTGGCCAACTATAGTCCTCTTTCTTTTGTGCATCTCAGTCCTGGGGAAAGGAAACCAGGAAAGTTGGGAAGAAAAGAGGACTGGGAGGTTAAAAAAAAAAAATCTGATTTCAAGTTTTGGCTTAGCCATTTTGTCAGAGTATCACTTTGGGCAAATCCTTTGATCTGTCTGAGACTCAGTTTTTTCATCCATCAAATGACAATAACAACCTCTGGCCTATTTTCTTCCGGGGTTACGTAAAGATGACAAGAGAACAGGCATGTGGAAATCTTTTTCCGCTGCAGAGGATAAAAAATTCTTATTACTAGAGAAGATGTCCTCGGGGCAGACACGGTCTCTTCATGATCTACCATAGAGACTAAGGATACTAATGGTCCTTTACATGAGCATGACAATAATGTTATTGCTTTTGATGAATTTATAATTTGTAGGTTGTAAATTCAAACATCCTCCCCTCTGAATGCCATCCTGAAGGTTAATGAATGAAATGCATGATTTTCAAATCCCAACGGTTGATGTTAATTGGAAGCAAACACACACCTTCAGGTTTGATCTCTCATAACAAGACAGTCAGATAACTTAACCTCAAAGCAATTCATTACTGCACCACTCACAGCTCTTGGAACACAGAAGGTATTTCAAAGGCTTTGGATGTGTGTGTATGCTCCCCCACTGCCTCCTCCTCCTTGCAAAAATAGTAAACTGAAAGGAAGAGAAGGAACCAGGGAAACTTAGGAGAATTTGGAGGATTTTTAAGTAACCTGAACATAATAAATCCATAGGATTTAACTAGAAACAACCCAAGACCCTAACGGCTGCTGGTACTTGCTACTTATCCAGGACGTAGTATTTTGCAACCTTCAGAAAGCATGACCTGGGACACTACCTGAAGGTACAGGACACTACATGCGGGGTGAAGAGATAAAGGTGAGATGGAAAGAATAAGCTGCATGATTCCAAAGTAATAAAGTATCTGTTTCACACACACATGTACACACACACCCAGCTAGAAGGAACTGTATAATTTGGCTTCCTGACAGAGAGAGACCTTCAAATTCAAAGTCATACCTAGTTGTTTTTTCTTTTCACTGAAGTATTGGATTCATTTCCTTTTTCCTCAGAGTTATAGGATAAGGAAATAAGTTTCCATTTTTATAACGGTCTCCATTTATTCTGTGCCTTCCTGTGTGCGGAGCACTTTGTATGTACTCACCCCTCCCTTAGTTGTTACAACAACCCCGTAAGGAAAGTACTATTATCACTCCCATGTTACGGATGGGGTGATTGAGAATCACAGAGAGTAATGTTATTGCTTTCCCAGCTGGTAGATGATGAGCCTGGAGTCAAAATGTGGTGAATTCCAGAACCAGTTCTCCAGCTGATTAAAATTATGTCCTCTCAGCTAAGATGCCAATTTTTATACATTTATATAAAATTAATTTAATTAAGCCACATGGGAGTATGGGAAAAATAAGAGTCTTTCCTTTGTTTTCTTATATTAGATGAAATGGAAATAAATGCTACTGGGCCAAGAGCACTTGACTTCCTGAATGGCTTCTCACTCTTGCCTCTTTGTCACTTCCTTGGTGCCACCTCTATTTTGATACTCCCCATCTCCTACCAGATAATTCCAGCAGCATCCTTGCTAGCGGGCTCTCTGCTTTGGGCCTCATCTTCCTTCACTCTCTCCTTCAGAGCGACCTTTCAAATACACAAATCCGATGGCTTCAGGCTCTGTGTGAGATGTGGCCAAAGATTGTGCTTCAGGAAAGTGCCAGCAGACCAGGCATACAGTGCAGGACCTCCATACCCTGCCCTGGCCCCAGCTCCAGCCCTGCCTCTTGTTTCTTTCTGTTACACCAGGGGTTTGCAAATCATATATTTAGTGGATCATGATGGGTGTAGAATACCCACACACATAACAGAAGACATTAGAGTGCATCAGAGGTAGTAGGGTAAGCATAGTTTCATTAAAAATTTATCTTAATTTTATATACTTTTACATGCAAATCCTGAGTTTTGCTGTAACTTCCATTTCTTACATAGGTTGTTTTCAAAAAGCTAATGAGGCTTCATTACATCACACTTCCTATAATTCTCCAAACATTCTAAATTGTGTCTCCCTCTGGGTCTGTCCTTTGTTCTCTCCACCTCTGACTTATCCATTATTCACAAGGGATATAGTATCTAGGGACCATAATACTCTTAGAAGCCAACAAAAATGCTTTAATTAAAAGAAAAAAATAAATTAGAAGAAGAAATGAACATAATTCAGCCTGAATTATATTTATCTTCATCCCAATGCAGTCATAAAATGTAATGGCTTGTGTGTATGTGTATGTGTGTGTATATGTATATACACGTACTTACGTATATGTGTGTGTGTGTGTGTGTGTGTGTGTGTATAATTTTAACATAGGAAACACCAATGAAAGTAAAAGTGCTAAAGTGCCTGGGGAACCATGAAAATTATAATCCTACCCTGGCTCTCCCCTCTCCCTGGAAGACCCATAGTCCACATGGAGAAGTCTTGCTGGTTCTTAAAAATCTTACCCAAGCATCACCCTTCCCTGACAGCCCTTTTCCAGCATTTTAATTAATGTATATATTTATTCATTTATGTATCTACTTATCTCTTGCAATGACAGTTTCAAACAGAGAGTAAAATAATCCTAGCCAAGAACGAAGAACATTTATTATGTGCCAAATACAGTGGTAATGTTTTACTGCACTCATTCTGTTTTAGCCTCACACTATGGGGTAGACACTATTATTATCATCCTCATTTTACATTTGAGAATATGGAGACTGAGAGAGATTGAAGTATCCCTGTTTATAACTGGCAGCGTGAGGGCTTAAACCCAGGCCGGGTGTTTCTGGAGCCTGGGGAGGCTCTGTTGGGGTAGAGAAAAAGAACCCCCTTCAACTGGCTTAATGATTCCAGCTGGAGAAATGCCAATTGGTGTAACATGTTTGGAATTTTTTTCTGTCTTATCTATGCCCCCGGGTAAGGGAATGACCACGCCAATACCAGCTCAGCCACTCTCCTCCTCCTCTTCTTCCCTTTCAATCCACCTGTCCACAAAGAGCATGTGGACATGCTCTCTGGTTCTCTTGTGTTCTCTGGTCTGTCCCCTACCACTCGAGAAGCTTGGAAGCCTTCACCAACTCTTCTGTATGTCTGTTCTGGGATTCATGAGGCTAACACACCAAATCATGTCTTCATCCTCTTGCTCAGTTATAAGGCTACCACTTCAGCTGGTCTCTCATTTGTTTCCACATCCAGACACATTTTAATGGTGATAGTTATTTGGGACCCTTAAAATATCAACATGTTTCCAATCATAAGGCACAGAGACAACTCAGAGGAGGGTGTGATGAACTGTCTTGAAATTGTTAGAGAAGGCTTTTTGAAATGGAGAATCCTGAGCTGAGTTTTTTGACATCAATCTCTTTGCGGCAAAGATTAAGTACTTGTTTGAGAGGGAGAGACTGAGAGTTCAGCAGCAGTTTGAAGGCATACTGATCTCCAGGAGTACACTGACTAGCTGAATAAACACCATTCTTGATGGCAGTGAATCTACTTATTTAAAGTGGTTATCTGCTAGCTCTTAATCAGTGGGCTAACCTTTTACATGCCTTATTTAATTTTATCTTCACAGTAAATCCCTGAGGTAGTAAAAGTCCTTACCTCCTTTTTTCAGATAAATAAACAAAGATTCAGAGACGTCAAGTAGAGTTCCCACATCATCAGAGCTACTTGGTGGTAAATAATTTTAGTAGTGATTGAGGAGTCAACCACGTCTGTCTGCCTCCAGTGTAAATATTCTTACACTGTTCATATGGTCCTTTCCCTGTATCACTGTGTGTTTACTTAGCTCCCATATAGCTCTTATCTCCAGATGTTTCGATTATCTGGGTTTTTCCTGTCTGGCTCCCCATTAGCATGCAAGCTCTATGAGGGCAGGAACTGTGCCCTACTCCTCTTTTTTAATCTTTGGTTCCTAGCATATTCCATGTATTCCATCAATTTTTTATGGAGTTATACCATTTGCTAGGCCCAACATGCAGTGTGGGACATGTTCTGATGAGCAACTCAGACATCATCCCTACCCTCTGGTGCTGATTTATCAGAGGAAACAGAAGCTCACAAGTTGGAAGGAAAAAGTAATCACAAAGTAATATATAAGTGCTGTGAGGGGGTGCCGGGGTGGCTCAGTCGGTTGAGCTTCCGACTTTGGCTCAGGTCATGATCTCACAGTCTGTGAGTTTGGGCCCCGCAAACTCAGCAGCCTGGAGCCTGCTTCGAATTCTTGGTCTCCCTCTCTCTCTGCCCCTCCCCCACTCATATTCTCTCTCTCTCTCTCTCTCTCTCTCTCTCTCTCTCTTTGTCAAAAATAAATAAACATTAAAAAAATTTTATAAGTGCTGTGAGGTAAGGAACAAATAATGGGATAGGATGGTAGAGAGAGCATGAACAAGGAAAGCTTCACTGTGGGTTCTAAGATGAGACTTGAAGAACGACACAGTCCAGTTCAGGGGACATATATGTGAAGAGGAGGGAAGAGAATGAATGAAGCACCACATACCAAGAGGATTCTGGTACGCTCAGAGTTAGGACTGAACAGGGCAAGTAACGGATGAGATTTACATAGCACCTTGTGGAAGACTTTGGATTTCAGTTCCAGGGCAGTAGGCAAGCACTAAAAATCGATAAACAGAACAGTGAGCATGGGGATGAAGAAATGAGGATGGTACCAAAAGTCTTTTGAAAGTGAAATTAACAAAGCTTGCTTGTGGTTGATTGGAAGGTAAGAGATGAGCCAAAATTGACCTGAGGGAAGACTTCTAATCTTAAGTGGCTGGGTGGGTGGCGGTACCATTTGACAAGGATGGAGAAGACTAGGGAGACAGAGTTTGAGGAGAGAGTGCTGGGGAAGATAGTAGAACTAACTTATATTTGAGATAACTACTGGAAGCCCCAGTGGAGATGTACAAAATTGACAAATCGCCACATCTTGTTTCTATGATTACATTCTTATCATTTGCCGGCGGCCATCTTATACACCTGGATGCAGAATGAAAGAAGTGGAATATTCAAAGTAACCAGCATGCATTCCTCAAACGGTATTTAAAAATCAGTCAAATACGAGGTGTAAAAATGTTTTACTGTGGCTATAATCTTTTTGCACAAGGTTGTTCCAGGCTTTCATCACCAGTGTGAAAAACTGAATTTCACCGATTCTCAAATTCATACTCCTATACAGTGGTAATTAGCAATTAAACAGGCAAAGAAAGCATATCTACCTTCTGCCTAATATATATATGTTACATATATTATTTTATAGATAGAAGTGTATTGTCTTCGGATATATCTATTACCTGAATTAAGAATGGAATAGTAGCTTTGGCTTCCAAGGCTAACAGCTTTGACATACCTGTCTGTCATTATTACATCTCAAGATCCATAAAGAAATTTCCTGGTTTGCTTTTTTTTTTTTTTTTTTTCCTTCTTGGTAAAGTAGATTTCCAGGACTTAGGGGTATATCACTTCCTTATTCTCCCATGAGCTGGGATATACTCATATCAAATATCAGCCTGAGGCCATTTAAGAAAGATTTTTTTTTTTTTACTGAAAAAATGAAATCATTACTTAAAATAAGAGTAAATGTCTCATCCTCCTCCCAACTTGCCTCACATTTATTTCAATTATAGATCTAGAAATCTGGTTGGGAAAAGAGCTGAGAGTGAAAGATTAAGACATAAGGTTTGCATCTTTAGGACACTGCCCTTTACTTCCTAACATATACTCAATTTGGGCAGCAGTAACCAAGCAGCTTGCAAAAGGGCAAGGCCACCTTCTAGCTTCTAGCAGGGAACAAGACATATGCAAATGAACATTTACTCTCTTGCTAAGCAAACATGGTCAGTTATTACAATGGGCCAATGGGGGAACAGTAAAAAAAAATAACAATATGGAAAATAAACAGAATTTAAATGAGAAAAATATTAATCACAGAACTAAATCCTTGTTCTGGAAATATCATTTGAGATCATGGAGGGGGGACAAATGCCATGATATATTTCCAAATAAGTTATGACGGCTCCCATTAGAGGTCTGTGAAGGGCACTAAAGACGCTCTGTTGAAAAACTTTTATAAGGAAAATACCTTGCAATTCCTATTGGTGTGACACTGGCACATCTGGCCCAATAGGTAGACGTGCAAGATCTATAACATAACTCAGAGAAAAGCAAACATCATTAGGCCTGATTTTTCCCAAGAAATCTCTATATCACTCTTATAAAATATTGGCAGGAATGAGATAACAATTATGGGAAATAGCTTAGAAATGCTTTAAAGAAAGGAAATGTAAAGACTTGAGACTTCCCTCTCACCCCTACTGGAATCTTGTAGATAAGGCTTCTGTGTTCCTTCCCCAAGTGCTCTGACAGGACAGTCCAATAGGATCCCTTTTCCCAGGGCTCTGATCCTTGTGAGGACTGAAGACTTCTTGTGGTCTTTGTGAAGAAATCATCATTACCTGAGTGAGCTACTCAAACACAGTAATCTAACTCTGATACCCCCTTACCTAAACTCCTTTAATGGCTTCTCAGGGTCCCAAGACTGTTCATACTTCCTAGTGAAGTTTACGGAGCCCATCTAAAGCCCTATTTTCTCCCTCTGCTTGTAACTTACAATCCAACTTGACTTGTGCCCCATAGATACTCTGCTGCCTGTCATACCTAGATGTTCCCTCAGCCTATAATATGATTTCCTGTCAACGCCCCATACCTAGAAAGGTATTCTTCACCTGGCTAACTCTTCCTTATTCTTCCATCTGGACTCAATCCAGGCATTGCCTCTTCCAGAAAACCTTTACCACTCCCATGACTGTGGCATACACCCATAGTACCCTACAACTACCCCAATTGTTGCACTTCGATTGTGTTATTTAAATGATTTGTTTCCACGTCTGCCTTCATTACTAGACTGAGAGCTCCTTGAATAAAGGAAAGGTGTCTTATTCATCTTTTAGTACCATCAACCACCATACACCAAGTACAGAGGAAGTCAATATAAGGTTTTGTTTTGTTTTTCGACTGAACAAAATAATTCAATACTAATTTCAGTCTACTTTGTCCCAAATCTCCTTGCTCATCACTTGCAGAGACATCCCCAACACCTGAAAATAAGATTGTGTCATTTCAGGGGCAAAATCAATAGGCCTCTCTTAAGAAATGGGAAATTGGGAATAAGAAAGGAGGATTGCTTTGATTAAGTAGAGGGAACCCTAGAGAGTAAGGAATGCCAGCCAAGGTCTGCCACAAAGTGACAAAACATGTTAATTTCATGGGGGGGGGCTCCCAGAGTTTCTGGAGAGGGAGTGGGCACAGTCAGCTGCGGAAACACAAACATCTTGTAATCCTCCTAAAGTTTCTGTTTCGATTTTTGCAGAATTGTCATTGACCACCCACACAGGAGAGATAATGTAAAATCTTTTGAGTGGAAGTTCCTGGAAAGCCTAATTCCAACGCAGCAAATAGGAAAGGGACAGGCTTTGTTTGTGCATGTACGTGTGTGCACTCTTTTAAAATTGCATTCTCCATTCCGGCTACTAATGAACATAATAAGCAATGCTAGTTTATGGGTAAGCTCATTAAAGATTTCTTCAGGCAAATTCACCAAAAATGCAGACAGTCTGTGCTTTTACATCAAACGCATTCCTGAGGACTTCAACTATAAAGCTGACCTGGCAAAGTTATTCTTTCTGTGTATGAGCCACTGCCTTTGTCTTATTTGTTAAAGGAGGGTGGGGAAGTAAAATCTCCTGGGAGAGACAGAGCAGAGCCCCTTAAGTGTCATGAGGCAGTGTCCTCGCTTGCAGTGCCTTTCATTTCAGTTGGCTTCATGAAACATTTATTGTGCACCTACCATGTGCCAAGGAGAAATCCGGAGTTACAAAGCTGAGCATGACATTCCCTCAAAGACATTCATCATTCAGAAAGGGCCAGTGTTCTGTGTAAATTTCTACTATGTTAAAAAGTATCCTTTAAATCCTATTTTCTCCATGAAAGAAGTCTGTTCTGTGTCTTTTAGCTCCCTGTGCGTCTGCTACTTATCTGCCATATCCTGCCACAAAATATTAGTAATGTTTTTTACAGTCTTTTTCATACTATTCCCATCTTGTTGGTTTTTGTGTGTTCTTCCGGACTAGGCTTGCGGATTCTTGGGGGAAAAGGAGCAGTTAGGTTAGAAGTGGTTAAGGACGTGAACTCTGCCTCAGGACTACATGGGTTCAAATCTAAAGTCTGCATTTATCAGTTAAGTGACTTTAGGAAAAAGGCACTTGGAATCTCTGTGCCTCAGTTTCCTCACTTTTAAAATGGGATAATCATATTACCTGCCTCGAGTGGCTGGGATGAGGATAAATGAGTTGATATATAAATGCTTAGAACAGTCCTTAGCAGGGAGTGAGCACTCAGTCATATTAACCATCAAAATTTGTCTGCACGCACGCAACCAAAATGCCCAAGCCCTGTGTTGTAACTGCCAGCCTAAACTGCCAGTACTTGCTTTTAGCTTAAGATCTGACCTACGGTTGAGCATTCACATCACCAGGGGTGATTCCATTCGCTCGGTTGTCTAAGAGAGAAACCTGGAAGTACCCTTGAAAAGACCCTCTCCTGTACCTCTTACATCCAATGCAGCATCCAACTCCCCCATATAACATTGTGATATGGCTTCAGTGATGGTCCTTCATCCCCACCACCCTCCAGTAGCTTAGGTCATCACTTTTCCTACTGACTGCTCATCCATTTCCAAACGGCTCTCCCTCCTTCTACTCTGACACTGTCCAGTTTATTTTTAATGTGGTGACTGAAGAAGCTTCAAAAAATATCAAACAGGTCAAATAATTCCAATGTAAAATTTTTATTGGGTTCTTCTTAGTGTGAAAACCAAATCCTTAATGTTGTTAAAGAAACAGAGTGTGATCTTGTCCCTCCCTAGTGACTCGGCCTCTTCTTGGCTCACCGCTGAGCCTGTCTCCAGTTCCTTGAAAGTACCAGTCTCTCCCTGGGCTCAGGACCTTCCAACTACTCTTCCCCCACCCTTCACATCTCCAAGGGCTCAGCTGACAAGTCACTTCCCAGAGCTGCTTTCCTCAGCCTTCCCTCCCCAACTCTAAATGCCACCCCCTGCCATTGTTCAATTCTTCAGGGCATGGCAGATAGCACAATTTGTACAAAAGGATTTTTTTTGAATGATTATTTGTTCACTCTTCACGTCTCCACCAGCCTGTGAATTCCACAAGAACAGGCACTCTGTTTTATTTACCACTGTATCCTCAATGCTTAGCAAAGTTCCTGGTGCTCAGGAAATAATTAGCAAACAAATGAATGCCCAATAACTATTTATTTAATAAATATATGAAACACAGCAATGAATGAACTAGAAAAATCTGATGAACCAGCGCTGTAATAAACACCAGGGCTCTGATGTGCTTTACTTATTTTTTCTTTCCTTTTTTTTTTTTTTTTGGTCCAATATGATTTTACTAATGAAGGAGCTATATTACAAACCATCTAATACAGAGGGAGGGCTATTTTCATTCTAAGGAAATTAAATGTATCTTTGATCTCACTGCCTAGAAGTGCCTATGAAAAAACAAGCTCAAATCCTTTCTTGTAAAGGCGCTCTTGGCAGTGAGCATTGTACATCATGTCCGCTCTTGTTGTGATATGTGTGCATGAATATATGTCGAATCATTTCCAAGCCCTCCAGAAACCATATTTCAAGAAGTTTGTATGAAAGCACTCGTATAATACTAATTCCGCCAATAATTATACATGGCAGTGACCTGGGGTGAGGAGGATGAGAAATGAATTAGATTTGTAGAGATGAGAATGTTGAGACCCTGCACAAGACTGGGTGAAAAATGGAAGTTACACATACATATGGAACTGAAACCGATCAGAGACTCAGAGAAGGTTAGAAATGACAGTAATTTTCATGATCATCTAGCAGAAAATAAGAAGGAAAGTACAGAGGGTTCAAGAGAATCAAACAGATCTGTGTTCAAATCACAACTGTGCCACTTGCAGCTTTGAGATCTTGGCAAAATTATGTCATCTTCCTTATTTGCAATTTGTTACATTAAAGGCAGGGACAACAGAGACAACAATACCTTCAATTCCTTAATGAAATATATTTAAGGAATATATTTCCTTAAATGAAATATATTTAAGGAATCTCGTGTGAGGTGGTAACATAAGATAGATAGTCTAACACATGGAGCACAAGGAATGTTTTGAGTCCTTAAAGAGGGACTCGACAAGGTTTATAATTATCCTTTATTATCTAAACATATTATTTTACAGATGGAAAGTACGGGACTCAAAGAAGAAACAATTTGCCAAAGGCCACGTGGCAAAGTAGAGATAAAGCCAGGAATGTTATATATGACTAAAAATTCCCTATTTGGTACTTCTACCTGCCCCCTAACCCTTTTCCTCCTTATGTATCCCTTTGCACATGCACATCATAGAAGATACAACAACAGGTAGAGGACAATGGAAAAGCCACACAAAGACTTTTCTGATTCCAGCAATATGTATAGCAGAACATATAATTTGAGTAATGTCCTATTACTTGCACGCCCTGTTATGGCACCTATACAACTGAAATAAATACAATAAAAATTCTTTCCATGCTTGAGTTCAAAATAAAAAAAAAAAGTAATTCTTCAGTTTCAAGACATGAAGTAGGAATGAACACACAGTCTGAGAGAGCTAAAGATGTTGCTGCCTGGGGCCAGGCAGTAGGAATGGACATCAGTTTCTGTAATATTTTCTCATAACTTGGAGACATGAAATGGTATCTTGGTCCTGCACAAGACAGACAGTTTTAACTAACTTTTGTATAAATCCTGGATTATTAAAGGATGAAAGAGAAAAACAACAGTCTTCTCCTAGCAAGAGGAGATGGCCAAGATACTGCACACAAGTTCATGTTGTAACTTGTGTCTTAGTATCGGCTTGGATGGAAAAAAGCAAACATTTTAATCTTGGGTCTGTGCTTCATGTGGATTTAAGGTTCAGATTTAAAATAAAAGGCCAACTTTACATCAGTAAACTCCAAACTGAGAAATTCATATTAGATCAGTTCCAGTTTAGTGATGCTCCTTAAGCATCTGGTAGAAACAAATGCAAAAGCACTTGTAGGGCAAGAATTTCAATAACTGAGAACCCTGATAATAGAAAAATCTGATAAGGATGATAATTTAAATATATGTAAATAATTACAAATATTAAAAAATAAATTGAAACTATAAGTCAATAACAAATAGGCAGGTTTGATAAAAATTAAGTAGAACTTCTAGATGAGAAAGAATGAAATATGGCCTTTTGTAGCAACGTGGATGGAACTGGAGAGTGTTATGCTAAGTGAAATAAGTCATACAGAGAAAGACAGATTCCATATATTTTCACTCTTATGTGGATCCTTAGAAACTTAACAAAAGACCATGGGGGAGGGAAAGGAAAAAAAGTTAGAGAGGGAGGGAGCCAAACCATAAGAGACTCTTAAAAACTGAGAACAATCTGAGGGTTGATGCGGGGTGGGAGGGAGGGGAGGGTGGGTGATGGGTATTGAGGAGGGCACCTGTTGGGATGAGCACTGGGTGTTGTATGGAAACCAATTTGACAATAAATTTCATATTAAAAAAATAATTTCTAGACATGAAAAAGAATTTGAAATGAAAGACTAGTGAAGTAACGTGATAAACAAAAATTAGACACAGATAAGGAGAGAATTAGTGAAATGAAATATGTTAAGGAAACTATCCAGAATGCAGCACTGAGAGAAAAAAATAGACAGAAAATATAATGGAGCTTAAGTGACAAGGAAAATAGAATAAGAAGATCCAAAATTGGATTGGAAAAGAAAATAGGAGGAATGTGAAGTGTAGATGATGTAATATTTGAAGAAATCACTACCAAGAACTTGCAAAAGTTAATGAAAAACATAATCCTACAGACCTAAAATCACAATGGAGTCAATGAAGAATAAATAAAGTGACCCTAGTGGCACCTGGGTGGCTTAGTCAGTTAAGTGTCCGACTTTGGCTCAGATCATGATCTCATGGTTTGTGGGTTCAAGCCCCACATTCGGCTCTGTGCTGGCAGCTCAGAGCCTGAAGCCTGCTTCAGATTCTGTGTCTCACTCTCTCTACCCCTAACCCACTCACACTCTGTGTCTCCCTCTCTCTCTCTCAAAAATAAATAAACATAAAAAAAAGTTTTTTAAAAATAAAGTGAGCTTAGACCAAGGGCCATTGTAGTAAATTACAGAATACCAAAACAGAGAGAAGATAATTAAAATAGCATGGAGAAAAGGCACATTACCTAGAAATGAAATTATCCCTCTTATGGTATCGGATTTCTCATTAGCAGCAAAGAGGTCAGGGAATTACATCTGCAAAGCCTTCAGAAAACTATAAAACTATCTTCCTAGAATTCTATATTCAGCTAAAGTATCATTCCAGAGTGAAGATAAAGATTTTTAGATACCTAATAACTGAAGGAATTCAACAGGAGATTTAGCTAAAAATACAACAGGATCTATTTCAGGAAGGGAAAAATAGAACCTACAACGAAGAAAAGTATGTATGAAGAAATAGTGAGTAAAGAATCTGGCTAACACATGGAGAAATGTAAAATAAACATTGATTATATAAACTGTGATAGTAATATTTAATTCAAGGAGAGTGAAAACAAGGTGAAATTAAAACATTAGATACCAATAATAGGTGACATAGAAAAGATGACTTGGGTAAAGTGTTCTAGGGTACCTGTGTTGCTAGAAAGGAGGGGGAAGATGCTAATTAATTCCAAGAATGTAGAGGTAGCCAACAAAATAGTGGAAAATAGAATGGATCACTTCCTAGAAAACTTAAGAATCAAAAAGGACAGAAGAAGGGAAATTCGATCAATTTAATTAAGATAAGCAAAAGGGGAAAAATAGAAAGATAAAGGCATGTTAAACATAAAATAACAAGATAGTAATAAGTGCAAATAAATCACTAATAGCCACAATAAATGTAAATAACCTAAATTTGCCTTTTAGCTAGAGACTCACATAAAACACAAGGACACAAAAAAACATCAGATAAAGGGATGGAAAAAGATACTTTTGGAAAAATGATAGGCTAATCAAATAATGTTGGTATAGATATAGTAACATTGAACAAAGTAGACTTCAGGGTAAAGTTTATAATTAGGAACTAAAAGGTCATCTTATAATGTATGAAAAATAATTTTTCAAAGAGCTGTATCAATTTTAAGTTTGTAAACTTAGCAAAGTAACCTTAAAATATGAAAGGCAAAAATTACGAGAAGTGCAAAAGGAAATTGACAAGTCCACGGTTATATTTAATAGATTTTAACACAATTATCTTGGTAATTAATGGAAAAAAGATTTTTAAAAATTATTAAAACTATGGTAGCTGTAACATTAACAAGTTTTATCTAATAAACATACTAGAGAATGGTTTTGTTGAGCATGCATGCAATATTTCAAAAATTTGATAATGGGGGAGCCTGGGTGGATCAATTAGATGGTTAAGTGTCTGCCTCTTGATTTTGGCTCAGGTCATGATCTTACAGTTCATGAGATTGAGCCCCTCATCCCGTTTGCACATACACACTCTCTCTCTCAAAAATAAATATATAAACATGAAAAAAAATTAAAATTGATCATGTATTAGGAAGTAAGCAAATCTCGGTATACACCAATGAAATAATTTTTTTTAAATTTTTTTTAACATTTATTTATTATTGAGAGACAGAGAGACACAGCATGAGCAGGGGAGGGGTAGAGAGAGGGGGAGACACAGAATCTGAAGCAGGCTCCAGGCTCTGAGCTGTCAGCACAGTGCCCAATGCGGGGCTCGAACTCACAAACTGTGAGATCATGACCTGAGCTGAAGTCGGTCGCTCCACCAACTGAGCCACCCAGGCGCCCCCCAGTGAAACAGTATTATTGAACATATTCTCTTACTACGATGCAAAAAAAAAAAGAAAAAAGAAAAAAAAAGGAAGTCAAAAGCAAAGGACAATTGGAAAATTCTGTCTTAGGTTGACAGTTTAAAAACACAATCCCAATTAATGAGTCAAAAAAATAGAGTGGAAATTAGAATACATTTACAAATGGATAATTAAAATAATATATTTTAAAACTTATGGCATATAGCTAATGCAGTTCTCAGAAGAAATTTATGAGAATTCCCTTTATACACTTTTATAAGAAATGAAAGCTGAAAATTAGCTGAGTATCCAACTTCAGTGATTAGGGGGATAAAAAAACAAAAGTAAGACAATAAACAGATATACAGAATAATAAAATATATCAACAAAAATAAAGAAAACAAGGAAATACAGATAGGATTAAAATACTCAGTGTTTGCCACTTGGGAGAACTAACAAAATAAAGAAACATTTTGCAAGATTGATCAAGAAGAGAAGATATAGGGGTGCCTGGGTGGCTCAGTTGGTTAAGCGTCTGACTTCATTCAGCTCAGGTCATGATCTAGCGGTTCTTGAGTTCCAGCCCTGTGTTGGGCTCTGTGCTGACAGCTCGGAGCCTGGAGCCCATTTCAGAATCTGTGTCTCCCTCTCTCTCTGCCCCTCCCTGCCCCTCACGCTCTGTCTCTTTCTCTCTCTCTCTCTCAAAAATAGATAAACATTTAAAAAATTTAAAAAAAAAGAAGAGAAGATACAAAAAAATAGATTAGGAATAAAACAGATAATATTGTGGATGTATTAGAAATTTTAAAACATTATTTGAAAATGCTCTATGCTATAAATTGGAAAAATTAGACAAAACAATTTTCTAGATAGTAAACCTGACACAAAAAGTGATAGAAACCAGAATAGATCACTAATCACTAAATAAATGAAATAAGTAGTTTAAAATATGCAGGTTTCCTTGTTAGCCTTAGTTTGGTGGTAAGTTCTTTATATACAAAATTTTAGGTATGTCACCATTGTGACTGTTTTGTTTTCACACACCTACCATATCTTTTTTTTTTTTTTTTCTGTTATATAAACAGAACTCCTCCTGTGCCAGATTCTCTTCTAGGTACATGTGATGAAAAATGGATCAGACATGGTTCCTACCCTGGAGGGGCTCACAGTCTAGTAGAAGTTCAGATAAATGCACCAATGATGTAAGCAACTTAATGGTGCAGGGTTATTCTAGATACGGGGTAAGATGGATACATCTTAGGTAAGAATGGATACAGCCATTCTTGATTTGCCAAAATGCAGCAGTGTTGGAAATGAAGGAGTCACAGTCTATTTTTTATTTAAGATTTTAAAGTTTTTATTTGGAAATAATTTTCAACTTATAAAAACATTGCAGGAACAGTACAAGAACTCCTGAAAGGATTATATTAAGTCCTAATCCATCAGTCTAGAAGCTTCGACCCAGTTCTATATATAAGTAGGGAAGAGAGAACAGACCATCAGAGTTCCGTCCTCTGAATTCGTGGACCCAGAAGTCTTCTGCCAGGGTTGGAGAGGGGGAGGCACTGAAAACATTATAACCCCATGCTATCTCTTGTATGTATCCTTCTCTGGCTCTGGCTATCCAGTTCCTCCTGATTTTGAGACTTTCTTAAGCCCAAGATGTCTCTGAGAGTCTCTAAAAGTGTCCCATTGATTGACTGTCAAGGACCCTTAAATGTAGTGCCACATACAGTCAAATAAATAGGAAATGGCATTTCTCCCAGGTCAGTTATGGAATTAATTTGATACACCAATTCTGCTCTCAGAAAAATGTAGTCAGGGAGGTTATTTTGAAAGACATGAGCCATCCAGTCTGCACTGGTGCCAAGAAATGGAACAGTCAGAGAAGCACTCTCTTACTTTGTTCTCCCCATTACAGAGCCCCCCTTGGGCTTCAAAATTAGGCAGCTCACCTGTCTTCCATTTCACTGCTACTTCCTTAGTGTATCCATTTTGGCTGTAGGTCTTAAACCTTGGGCTGAACAACAGAAAACCTCTATTTCTCACATGCTTTTTCTCATTGCAGGTTAGAATTCTAGGAGGTCTTAGTTGAGAAGAAATGCTGTTGTGGCAATTGTTGACTGTAGCTATTTCTCTATGAGAAATAGTTTATGATTCAGAGTAGGGAATTTTATATAATGCCAGGGTAGAGAAAATATTTGAATTAAAGGAACATCTGGCTGGCTATAGGTCAAGAGAATGAGAGGACATTCAATGGAAGCTCATTAGTAGGTTTAAACCCCCAGCCTTTTTCCTACTCCTCATTTCCTTAATTACTTTATTCTTGATTCTCTTGATTAGAGATGTTGGGCCATCAGTACCCTATTATGTGACTAATCTTCCTAGGAGATTTTGAGTTTCTCTCCTCTTTCCAATTTCATGTATTTAAGCCCCTTTTGCCAATGGAAAAAAGGACTGGGTACCAACTCAGCTCTAGAAAATAGCTCACAACTTCCTGTATTAACCTTTCTATAAGTGCTTCATCCCCTCCTTTAAAATAATCAATATCAATGCTTTCCCTGATCAGGAATTTGAAGTGGTTTTCAACCATGACTACACATGAGAGTCATCCAGGGAGCCTTCAGAAATCCCAACACACAGGCCATAAGCCAGGGCAATGAAATTGGAATTTCCAGGGGTGGAAACCAGGTATCAGAAGTTCTTAAAACGTCCTGGTGATACCATAATACCCACGTGCAGCCAAAATAGCTGTTTAACTCTGTGCTTTTTTTTTTTAATTTTTTTTTTCACGTTTATTTACTTTTGAGACAGAGAGAGACAGAGCATGAATGGGGGAGGGTCAGAGAGAGGGAGACACAGAATCTGAAACAGGCTCCAGGCTCTGAGCTGTCAGCCCAGAGCCCGACGCGGGGCTCGAACTCACAGACCGCGAGATCATGACCTGAGCCGAAGTCGGCCGCTCAACCGACTGAGCCACCCAGGCGCCCTTAACTCTGTGCTTCTTAAACAGGTTACCTAAGTGTCTTGTTAAAATGCAGACTCTGATTCCCTTCAGCTGAGGTGGGCCTGAGCTTGTGTAACTACCGAGCTCAAAGGTGATGCCGATGCTGCTAGTCTACAGGTAGACATTAAGTAGCAAGGTGCTTGTGGAAGCTCAGTTAGCCCTTGCCTCCCCCCTCCCCCCACCAGTTCTCCTGAACAAAACACAGAGCGTTGCCCGTTTGAAGGCTGGATCTCTTCAGTAGCTGGTAGTGCTGTAGGCAGGAGTTAGCAGTCACTCAGCTCCACCATCCTGGAGGTTCATGTGACCCCTGGGTCCCAGTAGGTCCCCTACACATCTGGAGTAGAACCGACAGGGAAATTGATTTCCTTCATTCCTCAGAGTCAGGATAGGAGCGTGCCGACCCTTGTTTATAATTCTCCCGGGATGCAGGGTCAGGTAACTGTAGGAGGGGAAGTTAAGAAAAGGGCACTTTTGAAATTTTAAAACAAGAAGACTAGCACCTTATCTGTTTACTGAGGAAGAAGCCCTGTTGCCAGTGGGTCAGACCTGAAGACTCAGTGATTTCTTTAAATCAACGTTTCACAGCAGCAGGCAACACTTTTTCCCCCGGGGAAGCAACCAGAGACATGATGGGGGTAGCTCATGTTCGAGCAGAATGAGAAGAATTTGGCTGAACCGAAGGACTTCGGGTGAACTGGTTCAGCCTTGTCCCTGGAGAAGCCGTCTGGCATTCCAGCCTCCCTTTCAGCGAACATTCTAATGACTAATAATAAAAATAAAATACTTCTTCATGCTCTTTACAGAAGTAAGCCAATTCTTCACTTAAAACGAAGTGCATAACAATTCACAAGAGACAGTTTTTATATCCTTGTTTAACCTGCTAGCGGACCTTGGGAAAAACAAATGAAGTCCATCTTTCCCCGCTTTCCTAAGTGCGTCCTGAAGTAGTCCGTCAGAGGACACAGCCATGCAGCGTGGCGGGATACGCGATAATGAGCCTCGGTACTGAAGCCAAATCAGATCTGGATGTGACCTGGGTCTGGTCTTCGTTCCAGATGTGACCTTGGGTGACTTCCTTCAACCCCTTCGGTCCTTTGATTCCTCATCTTCAAAATGGGTTCTCACGAGTATTAAAGATTACCTATTCAAAATGCCAGGATCATCTCAAAGCTAAATTAGTGGTGGCTATTAGGGTTTTAAAATTTTGCTTTGCTTCTTGACACTCAGTGTTTGGCTTGTTTTAAATTGATGAATCCCAGATGTGAGAGGAGATTAAAGATATATTAGTGGCTGTGAGAGATTTGAAAGGTTCTGGGCTCTTGAAGACTCAGATTCTCCTGGGACATGGAGTCCAAGCAACAAAACTCTGGAGTATTTAACTTCCAGACAAGGGAAGTCACATGGCTGTTCTTAGTCAATGGCAATTCCTTCCAGTGTCTTCCTCCTCCTTCCTTCCGGGTGGGTTTCAGGATGTGACCCGGGGCTGGGCCAGCTCCAAGGCTCCAGCTGAGGGTGGGTAGCAAAGGCAGAGCTCAAGTAATGAGTACAGATTGGAGTCTCCAAGGAAACCAGAGCAAGCAAACTCCTTCTCTGCAAACTCCCAGGGCAGGGAGGCTGGCTCCCTCCTCTGCAGGCCCAGCTTGCGGTGGTTAGCTGTTTTTCCAGCTACTCCGAGCTTTTTATAACGTACTTCTCAGCAGATGAGTCGCACAATGTAATTACATCCATGAAGTTGCCATTTCCTTATTCTCAGGCTGAGTAGTTCATACCCGGGAACTTGTATGAAATGGAGTAGACTTGGGTTTATCCCTCTTCCAGGGAGGCTGTTTTTTGTTTGTTTGTTTGTTTTTTGTTTTGCCTGAAAGTCTCACAATGAAGATTCTAAGCGTTTTGGTTGTTCAATTTGAACTTTAAACAGTGGCTTCTTCTAAATCCGATGTATCATTCATTTACAGATTGAGCCTAATTATATATTTAAACATGTTACTTTCTGAAAAGAAATTTAAAAACATCGGCCTTCACAAAATTTTGGCTTCGGAACAAATATCTATTTTTATAGGACCTGAATTTAGGCTTAGTCCACCCTTAAAGAAAATTGTGTTTTACTGAAAGAAGTAAAGGGTCAGACAAGAAGGATGAGAAAGATAAATTGGAAAAGGAGTCCTGTGTGTTTTGTGATGTTTAGACATACACTGGATGGCTGGAATTTTCCAGACAGAAAGATATAAGCTTTGATAGGGTACCTACTATGTGCCAGACAGGCACTTCCTCGATGAGAGGAAGTTACTTTTTATTTATTATGTGCCAGGAATTATTCTAGATCATTTTATAATTTTTTTTTTCATTTATTTTCACAACAACTCACCGAAGGTAGTGTTGGTTACTCATCTACAGAAACTCAGGAAGGAAATGAATGTAACAGACTTTTAATATATTCTTTAAGATTTACATCTAGGGGCGTCCGGTTAGGCGTCCGACCTTGGCTCAGGTCATGATCTCACAGTTTGTGGGTTCGAGCCCTGCTTCGGGCTCTGTGCTGACAGCTTAGAGCCTGGAGCCTGCTTTGGATTCTGTGTCTCCTTCTCTCTGCTCCTCTGCCACTCATGTTCTCTCTCTCTCTCTCTCTCTCTCTCTGTCTCTGTCTCTCTCTCTCAAAGATAAAGCTTAAAAAAATTAAAAAAAACAAAAAACAGATTTACATCTAATAAGTGGGAGAGCCAGAAATCAAACCCAGATATGTCAATCTGTTTACACAAAATAATACTGTGGTAAAAGGTGGTTCTAAAATGTTAGTGGCTCACACAACAAAGGCATCTCTCACTCACTCTAATGCCCGCCGCAGGCTGGCTGTGGCTCAGCTTCACATCCCTATCATTCTGGGCCCCAGACTATAGAGGGACAGGCTTTGCTTATCTTGGGGCAGAGAGAAGACAGGGCAGAGCCATGCAACGCTCTACTGCCACATACACTTCTTAGACCAGAGCCAGTCACATGGCTAAGCCTGCATCACCATGAAGAATAGGGAGGAGGAGATGTTACTGAGGACAATAATACAGCTCACTACACCAAGTATACATCTGAGTATACTTCTTACTCTGCCGCATTGTTTAGATGTTTTGTAAATTGTGGAGTGTGATACAAAGGGTGATATTTATATGATTGTTCAGTGTATGAAATCATAAAGGTTTTTATGAAATCTTTGAAGGTTTTGCCTTCAAAGACTATGCCAAAATTTAGATAAGAGGAAAATTTTGTTGTGGAGATGAAGAAGTCACTCAGCTTATCTGGACATTAATTTCAGAAAGCCTACTTATCTAAATATGTTCAAAGGTATTATGTGATATTCATCTTTCTTGTGAAAATCATGGTTAGTCACAATGACATAAGTTGCTTGGGCCAAAGAATCCCAGTAAGTCTGGTCCTACTTCCTTAATGATTTTAGCTAAGGCAAATGTGTCCACAATCACCTCCTTACTTCCCTTGTCATCTTTCTTTTTCTTCTTTTTTTAATGTTTATTTATTTTTGAGAAAAAGAGAGCAGAGGAGAGGCAGAGAAAGAGGGAGACACAGAATCCGAAGCAGGTTCCAGGCTCTGAGCTGTCAGCACAGAGCCTGATGCAGGGCTTGAACTGACGAGCCACCATGAGATCATGATCTGAGCTGAAGTTGGACATTTAACTGATTGAGCCACCCAGGAGCCCCTGCCCTGTCATCTTTCAAATCCAATACCAACACCCTGACATCGTCCTGGCTGCCCTCTAACATATAACCCAGGGGTTCATGAAACCAGGTGTATAATACAGAATTTCTGATTATGCATTTAGTATTCCAACTTATATTAATATATGCATGTAGAGAATGACTTGCTTTGGGGAGAAAAGGGACCACTGAGGAATTTCCTGTGATCAAAAACATAAATTCAGTAAATATAAAATCATAGTGTGCTAATTCAAGGGGATCAAAGCACTTCCAGCCAGAAACAACATCCTAGTGAGGGCAAGATATGGACTTCATTTATAGCTACATCATCACAACAGTACTGCTCTATGTGGCCCTCCTTCCATAACACACACACAGGTGCAAACACACCTCAGTGAATGTGTTGAGCATCACTTTACTTCCAGTGAAAGGCACAGCTACTCACAGCTGTCTTAAAATGAAGATGGCTCCAGAACAAATATTTACTGGGCTTTAAAATGGAGCATTTTTCGAAAGGCTTTGCATGTATGCCGAACACTGGTTATTTAATGCTTTCATGCCTCAGTTTCTCCACATGTATTAAAAATAATAACAACAATACTAAATTGCTTATCTTTCCTGCGCTGCAATTTTCCCATCTTTAAAATAAGAATAATATTTAATTCAATGGCCATTAAAAGATGTAAAGGTATAAAATGCAAAATGCCTAATGCAGTTCCTAGTACAGAGAAAGCACCTATAATGGCCAATCTCATGTGACAGTGTGGCAGAGCCCAAGTCCTCAGAAATTCCCTTGCATAACTGGGGACTAATCAAGGTGTTGCTGTGAAGGTATTCTGTGGATGTGATTGACGTCTATGATCAGTTGATTTTAAGTAAGTTTGACTATTCTAGGTAATCTGGACAAGACCATTTCAATCAGTTGAAAGGCCTTAGGAGCAAAGCTGAAACTTGTCTGTAGCAGAAGGAATTCTGCCTATGGAACAAGCTTTAGCTTCTCTATCAGAGTTTTCAACCCACCTTTCTTGATGGCTTATCTTATGGATTTTGGACCTGCCTAGCCAGCCCTCACTATTGGGCAAGCAAATTCCTTACATCAAACCTATTTCCCTTTTGATAGATAAATTGAGGTACAGATTAATGAACAAAGGAATAAAAAGGCTTCTTCACAAGTAGTGAGTTCCCTGTCACTGGTGAATGTAAGGCGAGGCCACAGGACCTGAAAAGACTGTAGAGGGCAAAGGGCATTCTTGATTTGCTTTGAGGATCTTTAAATTTCTTTCCAACTGAAGTTCCGGATATCTTTTTCTAATTGTTCCCATTAGCATTTTTGAGGTCAAATGAAGGTAGGGGGTTCCAATAACTAAGAATAAATACGAAATCATGGTGAGGAAATGTTAAGATTTTCCTAAAGAATCCAAATGCTTTTGTATCTGGGGTAGACTAAGTGCAGACTTCTGTTTCTGGCAGTATGGTAGAGGAGAGACTCTCAAAGGTCCTACTTCAAAACTGCTAGATGCTACATAAAATATTCCATTTAAAGGTATTTCTGGGTTTTCAGGAATTAAGGAGAAAACTCTAAGACTCCACCAACCCTTCTCCAAATTGAGGGAATCAAATATAGCATGTTGTAATTTCATCTTTACTGGAATTGAAATAATTGTTTAGGGCCACTGACAAGTATGATAACTGCCAGGGACCTTTAAGGGGGATCATATTTATCCCAAACAGAAGCAAGTGCATATCCTTGCTGGAATAAAGGATCCCAATAAAGGCACCTAGGATTTCCACAGAGTAAGAGCAATCAAATATGGGCTCTCCATCAAAGGTCACCAGACACCTAGAGAAATAATCCCCCACGAGTTCTTGCTCTGCCTGGGAAGTTATAAAGAGTATAGCAGAAATGGGAGAAAATAGGAAGACAGATAAAGAGATATGTAAGACATAATGAGTATATCTAATGTGCATCAGTGGAGTTTCAGAAAGAAAGAAGACAGAATATGGAAAAGAAATATTTAAGAAGAAAATGACTGAATTTTCCAGAACCAAGGAAAGATGCAAATCCAGAGATACAGGAAGGATAACATTTATCAAGCTGGACAAATAAAAAGAAAGCCACACCTGGCCATAATGTCATAAAAACACACACCACCAAAGATCAACAAAAGGGGAAACCAAGGGGAAGAAGAAAGACACATCACCTGTGGAGGAATTACAAATAGATTGAGAGAAGAAATGATAGCAGCCAGAACATAGTAAATAGTAACTTGAAAATGCTAGAGGAAATAAATCTCAAACTAAATATATGTGCTGAGGAAAATGATCTTAGAATGAGGATAAAAATAAAGACAGTTTTAGAGAAACAAAAGCTGAGTTTACTAAAAGCTGAGCAATCGTCCTTCATTAAAGGAATTTCTAAAGTTGAAATTCAGTAAAAAAGAAGATGATCTTACAGGGAAGGTGTGAAATCTAAGAAGAACTGGGAACTAATTGGTAAAAATGTAGACAAATCAATGGAAATCATGTCTCTGTAAAATAACAGGGAAGTGTTATTTAGGGGTTATGAAATAGGCAATAATGTAAGAATAGTAGGCAATAATGTAAGATAGGGGCGGGCGATAAAGGTAAAATATTATGCAGTTCTTGTCTTGCTTGGGGATTAAAATATTAAGGTTAAATTGCATTAAATTTGCATGATAAAAGGAAACTACTTAAGGAAATCTGTGTTCCAAAGCAGTGGGGGGTAAAGGAAGTGGAAGAAGCAATAAATAAATAAATCAACAAATAAACTCCCTCAATCAAAGAACAAAGGAAAAATAGATCTGAAAAGCAGGACAAATAGAAAGCAAAAGACTTGGTAAAATGAGTTCAGTCTCCAAAGAAGCTAAACAAGGTAAAACATAGGAGTTGCTAGACTTCCAATTAAATGTTTTTAAGAGATAAAACATAAATCTTTAGGATGCAGGGACAGATGAAAATAGAAGGATAAACATATATCTGATGAATATAAACCAAGAAAAATATAGGATGGGTGTATAACTTAAGGGAGAAAATATTATGGAGAACACAGAAGGTTATATAATGACAGAAATTTTTCACCAGGAATATACGACCATCCTAACCTTGCATGCACAAAATATGTAATATTTTTACATACATCTTAATAATTTTAAATATATAAGGTAAAATTTGATAGAAATAGATTGAGAAATGGACAATTCCACCTTAATTGTGAAAGAATTCAATATACCTCTCTCAATAATTGATAGGTCAGACAGAAACCCTACTAAAACATAGTAAAGTTCAGAATGCCTAAACAATTTAAAAACTTGACTAACAAGACATATATAAATTCTTCCATCAAGTCAACTGGTAAATATACATACTTCTCCAAAACCCATGAAATATTTACACACCTGACCATGTATTAATCTATATCAAACAAATCTCATATTAAAAACAACTATTGTGGGGCGCCTGGGTGGTTCAGTTAGTTAAGTATTCGACTCTGAATTTCAGCTCAGGTCATGATCTCATGGTTCATGGGATCGAGCCCTGTGTAGGGCTCTGTGCTGACAGCTAAGCTCAGAGCCTGCTTGGGATTCTTTCTCACCCTCTCTCTGTCCCTCTGTCACTTGAAGGCATGCTCCTGTCCCCACCCCACCCCACCCCCTGCCTCAAAATAAATAAACATCTAATGGGGCACCTGGGTGGCTCAGTTGGCTGAGTGTCTGACTGTGGCTAAGGTCATGATCTCACAGTTCATGGGTTCGAGCCCCATGTTGCACTCTGTGGTGACAGCACAGAGCCTGGAGCCTGCCTTGGCTTCTGTGTCTCCCTCTCTCTCTGCCCCTCCCCTGCTCTCTCTCTCTCTCCCTTTCTCTCTCTCTCAAAAATAAATACTAACAAAACATAAATGAATAAACATTTTAAAATAAATAAATACAAACAACTGTTAGCATACTATGCTATCTGACCTCAATACAATTAAATTATAAGTCAATAAGGAAGTATATAAACACAAAATTCCCATGCATTTGAAATTAAAAATAGAACACTTCTAAATAACTCACAGGACAAACATATAATGAAAACTAAATGTACATACATGTTTATATGTTTATAATATATAATACATATCTTAACAACTAGTAATTAAAATCCAACATATAAAATTTTGCAAGTTGCAGCTAAAGTTGTACTCCAGGGAAAGTTTTAGCCTTAAATATGTGCATTAGAAAAGAAGGCTTAAAATGAATAAGCCATCTAACTTAGACGTTAGAAAAAGCATAGTAGTATAAATCAGAAAGCACAAAGAGTTAAGAAAGATAAGACCTAATATTACAGAAAGAGAAAATAAGAAAAAGCTAATACTTGAAAAGATCAACAAAATCATTGGGATGGTCAGACTTGATCAAGAAAATCAGCTAGTAAAATACTATGAAAGAAAACCAAGCTATAGATAAAGCACTGTACAGTTATGACAACTTTATCATAATAACTATGCTAACCTGGGGCAGTAGACCTGGTTATTATTCCTGGTTTGCAAATAAGACACCTAAGGCTCATCATGCACTACTCACTTTATGGACTTTGTGACTTGCACCAGGGCAAACAGAATAAATGGAGAGCCAAGTTCCAAACCCAGTTTTAAATTTCCATATTCTGCCTATCAATAACAACCAACTCCCCAAACTATCTAGTCAAAAGATAGATGTTGTAATTAAAAGAAGTTGTAGGGAGGTTTGTAAAATTACTGTTGGAAATATGTGAGCTGACGTGGAGCATGAGAAAACAGGAAAAGACTAGAGAAATGCAAGGGAGATCTGGCTTACTTCATCTCATCTCAACAACCTGCAGAATTTCAAAGTCAAAAGCCCTTTCAAGTTATTCCTTATTGAGTCCTCAGACACAGTCTACAAAAGCACACTCCTAACATTGTTCGCTCTAGGTTTTTCGCAGCCCACCTGGATGATGTTTGGTGTTTGAAATTCTTTAATTCAACAGCTAGGTAAACAAAGTCTCATTTGGAAGTGGACGGAGCAGGTAACTTAGTGGAATGCTCCATCCATGACTCAGACCTGTTCCTGGTAGCTGCAGGACATTTGTCTTAAGCACTTACGTGAACACACTGAAGGGAATCATAGAAATGGCTTTGGGGATATTTAATAACCTAGTCCTGGCTGAGAATTAATCATCAAAGGATTCCTGTCAGAGAAGCTGGATGCATACTGTAGAGAAAGATGTGAACAATATTATGGTCCTTTCTGAGGTCTGATGGGGAATTTCCAGGAGTTTAGGAGGTGTTGGTGAAGTAAATCCCTGTCTGTCTTGGTTACACCTCCAAGCATGCTTACCTATCATGGCAATGACGAGGAGGGAGGAAATGTTTGTCCAGGAGCTCCTCTGTGAAAGCACATTACACCCTTGTGGCAATAACCCTGCAGCAACCTTGTGAGACAACGCGATTGACCCCATTTTATGGAGAGGGAGATGCCAGCTGGAGTTTGAGTACCTTGCTCAAGGACTCCCAGACAGCAGTCACAATCATGATGTGAGGCTATCTTGAAAGGCCATGCTCAGAAAACTCCACGTCTCTTACATCACAGAACACATCTCAAAACTGATGCTTCACCCTCCCTCCTCCTCCTCTTTCACATCCATTTCTTTCCCCCAACTCCCAAACTTGATGCTGATCAAGGAAACTCCAAATCCTGATAAAATACCCAGACCTCAAGGCTTTAAACCTTTTTTTTCCTCCACATTCATGTCCCAAATTCTTTGTATTCTGTCTTCTCAATGTCTTCATACTCTTCATTTCCCTTTCATTCCCACTTTCACAATCTAGAGGCACATGACCTTTCTTTGGGATTATAGTGGTCCTGTCCTGATAGCCTTCCCATTAACTTCAGATGTTTTCAGAAAAGTCCTCCTACAACCATCTTTCCCACTGAACTGGTGATTCTGTGTCATGCTGGGGGCATATCAGAATCACCTCAGGTGGGTTTGTAGGTGCAGGCGTGTGGTGGTGGCATATGCTCACAAACTAATGGAGCCATTCATTCAACCCGCTGTTGAGATTCTTTGATGGGGTCCTTCACCCTTAGCGCCCGCTGTGACAATTATTGTCGTAAAATGCCTGTGAGGCTGATAGAGTTTAGGTTCTTTGGCTCTGTTATGTGAATAAAGTTTAAAACTACTGCACTAATGCACCATGAACTTCTTGAAGGAACATCTTCTACTGAGGTCTAGTGCCTACTACTACAGGACTTGATATTTGATAGATACACAGTAAGTATTTGCTTAAAAAATGAACAGACGATTAACTCCATCAAGGCAGGGACTACGCCTTCTATCATATATACTTGGCACATAGTTGGTGCTGAATATATGTTTACTGAAATAGTAAATAAATGAATGAATGAACAGTATCACTTTTACTAGCACATTCAGCTAAGTTTGGATGTTGGGTTGGCTGCTCCTTTCTCTTTTACTGTTCACAAGTAGAATGACTGAGCCCTTTACTTTTGACATTCAATCTAGCATTCTAAGATATATAAGACCTTTTAAAGATGGGAACTCTATTCCATTCTACATTCCAAAAAGGCTAACGAATAATACATTTACTCATATTAAGGTTAATTAAAATAACAAATTGCATTGCTTTCAGCTGGCATAGATCAAATTAGTACATTAGTAACCTATTGCTGGAACATCATAAGTTCTGATTGGCTGACATATATTTCTGATTAATAAGAATAATGAGACAAATTCGTTTTTGCTAAATAAATGCAGGTTATTAGATACAAAACATCTTTCAAAACATGGTCTCTGAAGAAAGAAACACATTTGTCCCTCCCCCCTCTTAGTAAGGCAGAGGGCAGGACAAACAGACAGAGGTCTCGGCCACCTCAGCCAGACCAATAATCGTTCTCAGATTCTGAAAACTGGCTTATAGCATTTTCCTTTCGATTTTTGCCAACAGAATTTTAATGTCTCCTTGTTCTAAAACTCCAGGAGGCAAGTTGTCTTTACTTCCTCCATTTCTGAGAGCTAATGTAGCCAAGAAAGTATAGGTGACCTTCTAGCAGTCACAGACCACAGAGCCAGCACTGGAACTCTTCCTTCTCAGTCCCAAACCAACCACTTAATTCACAAGGGTATTTTTCCTCCCTGAAGGGAGGATACTTATTATTAATTAATTATATATTATTAATTATTGATGCTTATTATTAATACTTATTGTGCACATACTATGTGCTATCTGGGCTTAGAAAACTCCAGTTGGGAGACTGGCAGACTATGAAAGGAGAAAATCACGGGGTCTTGAAGATGACCCCAAAGACTCTTGATGGGAGACTTCTATCCACATGCAACTCCCTTTGTCACACCCCTCTTCTCAAAAACTCAATGGCTCTCCATTACATGGTAGAATTCAAATATTTCTAGTCTGGTATTTTAGGCATTCCATGATTGGGCCCACTTCCTCTCCCTTCACCATTTCTTTGTGTTCCTTCAAGCTCCAGTCCCAAAGGGTTTGTGACTTTTTCTCAACATACCACCTACATGTTCATCCATGACCCTGTTTGTGCTGTTTTCCCAGTTAGGCTCAACACTCCACATCCAGCTACTGAAAGTCACCCATTTTTAGCATAATTTTCTTTCCTGCTTTTATGTCCTTAAAGCTGTTTGCTTTAGTCTTCCCCATACATTAGTCACTTGTAAGCCTGTCTCTCCACCTTGACTAAATTACCTGAATCAGGGGCAAGCCTCAGTCATCTGTCTACCCTCAGGAAGTTCCATCTTAATATTGAAAACCTCCATAAATGCCCAATGTTGACCCTGACTTTGTGCCAAGCATTGGTACCAAGCATGGCATATACTTTATTTAATCCTAACATTGGCCCATCCGGCACATGCTACAGTGCAGAGACCCAGTATGGTTCTGTCTTAGGACTCTACTTCTGGGACTCTAGACTTCAATGTGCAGCCTCTTCAAAAAAAAAAAAAAAAAATGGAGAGCAAGCCCATAGACACAGGGCTTTTTTTCCTGTATCTAAGTTTTGCTGAAGTCTTACTCATGAGAAGGTAGGAAAGGTCTAGGAAGGTCTTTGCTATGTTGGGAAAGGCAGTCTCTTGCATGAGGTCTTTCAACTCCCACTCAAAGGCATAGGAAGTGGTCTTGGGCCTGGAACACACCTAACCAAGATAATAAGCCTGCACAGACTGTGCTGAACTTCTCACCTTCTCTTTCCCTATTTCAAATTCAGTGTTTATTTCTTTGTTTTGCTTATGTGCATGTGCCATTGGTCCTCAAACATGTCCCAGCTTTCTGTATCTCAGACTCCATTGGGATGGAGCTGGGGTCCTTCTATTGCAGTATGAAGTGGAGTGTGTGCAGCCACATCTCCCACACTGGCTGAGGACTGGATCTGCCGGCCACAGACCACTGACACATTACTAGAGGTTGGACTTTGTGCACTCTTTCTCTCATCTTGCTGGAAGTAAACATTGTCTAACACCACAGCCTGGTGTGTATGTTGCCTGATTCTCAGCAACCTTGACTCCTGCACTGGTCTCTTTCCGGGGTGGCATTCTCTCTGAGAGAGGGAGACACAGAATTCGAAGCAGGCTCCAGGTTCTGAGCTGTCAGCGCGGAGCCCAACATGGGGCTTAAACCCATGAGCTGTGAGATCATGACCTGAGCTGAAGTCGGACACTTAGCCAGCTGAGCCACCCAGGCACTCCTCTCTGACTTTGAACCAGGGTGGCACGACTTGTTGACCCAGTGAACAGTGAAACAGGGCACTTTCAGGAAATGGAGGGAAACTGAGTTCAAAAAGGTAGAGACTTGGACCCGATAGTTTCAAAGCAAGATAGTGAAGTAAAAGGATGGTATGTGAGAACATGGCCCACTCTCACAGAAGTAGCCTTGGAGTTCCTAGAGAAGAATAAAAGAAGGCTTATGTTTCCTCTGACCTACTCTCTCTGATTTTGATGGACTCTGAATATGTCTTGAGTTACGATGGAATTCTGAGGGCATCTGTGATTGTCAGAGATTACAAAGTGGATTTATGATTTTTGATAGACTTTGATAGACTTCTGAATGCATCTGCTTCATTCCCTTCTCCCAGTGACCTCAGTGTCCCAGGAAGATAGCCTAGTGCTACTGCAGAGCTATCGTAGGGGTGAACATCTTGGAAGAATCCGACACCAAAATTTCCGCAAGGCTGCTGGGTGCCTACTGTGATAATAGGATGCTCTCTTTTAGATACGAAATTATGTTATCGACAAGACAGGAATTATTCATGCCCAATGTCAGATTTGGAAACTGAGGCGCAAATTAGTTGAGTGACTTGTCCCTGGCCACAGCACTCTTCACAGAGGACTTGGGTGCCGTATGCAAGGTTCTTTGTTGGATGCCTGTGGGTTTGGGGGCACACTCTCCAAATTCCAGTCACAACAGAGGAAACCTGTTCAGTGTGCCCTGCAAAGTTTGGGCATGTAGCTAATGAACAAACACTGTTATTTTTCCTCACTGTGTTTCATTCTGGAGCTATCACACCACGAACATCTATTTTATTGGTTTAGAGTAAATTATTCAGCTCTTAATTACCATATTATGAATGTTTAATTTTGCCCTGATATTGTCAAAGAGAAAACGTGCCATCACATCAGTGGGCTCTGTTCCCAAAATGTGGTTCCACTTTCATTTCTGCAGCAAGAGCAACCGATTGCACAGAGGCCTGAGACACACGCAGTCTTCACCTAAGGATTCCCCAAAGCCACACTCTTCCCTCCTTATCTGTGAGCTAGTGATTAAAGCAGGCAGTTGTTAACTTCTGACCTATAAAGGACAGCACAATGCTTAAAATAATTTCCAAGGAAACAGGAAATCATTTCAAGAAAAGACAACTTAGTTTTTAAATTTTTTTTGGAATATATATAATAAAGTTTTGTTTTAATTAAGGTGGCAGGGCAGCTGGGAGGTTTTATTGCAAAGCAGATAGATCTCTACTATTTATTACCAATAATCATGCATATCTTCATTGTTTTTATAAATCCACAGTCCCTGCAGGTCTGCTATCTACCCAATGTGAACATTTCAGGATCGTCCTCACCCAGCTTCTTCTTTTCTTTTTTTAATTTTCTTTTTTAATGCTTATTTATTTGAGAGAGAGCGCTGGCGTGCACTTGCGCATGAGGCTGAGTGGGGGAGGGGCAGAGAGAGAGGGAGACACAGAATCCGAAACAGGCTCCAAGCTCCAAGCTGTCAGCACAGAGCCCAATGCAGGTCTTGAGCTCACAAACTGCGAGATCATGACCTTAGCTGAAGTCTGAGGCTTAAGCAACTGGGCCACCCAGGCGCCCCGCCCAACTTTTTCTTCACAAGAACAATGATGAGGTTCTTTCTAGTCCATCTTGGAAATCTTCATGCTCTGTCTCCTCATTTCCGCTGCTATTTCCCTCATTCTTGTTCTCATCACTTACTACTCAGCCTACTGCACTAGTTCACAGAAGGTTTCTCTTCTGTGGTAGTTCTTCTAACCCACCCTCCACATGACCAAAGCCATGCAACACCTAACGCTGACCACAGCTGTACCTCTTAACCTTTTCCATGTAAAATGATGGAGAGGAAACATACCCCAGGGCCTGAGGTTTTAGTCCTAGCTGGCCCACCATAGGGGTGTTTCTTTGTGGTTTCTTATCTTAAAAATTGTGAAGAATGTTGCATCCCAATAATTACATGGCTTTTAATATAAAAACCATACCTCTTACCACCACTTGCTAAAGTCTTTGAGTAAACTGGCACTCTAGAAGGATGCTCCGAATATATCCCTGGGTTTTGTGACCCTCTGAAAGACCACTTCATTGTCTCATTCTTGGGTGTATGTTAGTTCTCAAAGTTATATGAAACTAATGATAGGTGATGGAATTCTCAAGGACACAGCAGTTTATTGACCCTCTACTAGAAGCCCGGCACTGCTATCCTTTGCTTAAAGGATCTCATTTGTTGTGTAACCACTCCTGGTTATTCTTATTTTATAGATGAGGGAATTAAGGTTTAAATGGACCATGAACTTTGCACAGAAAAAGGACAGGTGGGAAATATACCAAGTAGCTAACAGTGGTTATGGGTGATTTTAATTTTTTTTATGATTTTTTTCTCTTTCCAGCCTTTCCACTATGACCATGAACCATCCTTCCTAACAGAACTAATATAAACTATATGAAAAGATTAGATGAGATAATCCATCTGAGAGCTCTTAGCACAGTGCTTGGTACATTGATTTTATTTTCATTCTTTATTCATCTTTTTACCCATCACAGAATGTAGCACCCACACTCCTAACAAGGAGCCAATAAACCCAAGTTCCAGTCAATTGGATTAACAATTCAACTAAGATTATTATAATGTTATTTTTCCCCAATAATAAATAGACAACTATAAATTACTTACACATGGGATAGCTGGGTTGTAAGATCTCTTATTACACTGAGTGTAAGACTTTGGTTATCCAGTCAAGGTATAATGGTATCTCATATTTATTAAGGTCTTACCACACAAAAGATCCTATGCTTTGTATTTTCAAGACATCACATCTTTTATTTTTTTTAATGTTAATTTATTTCTGAGAGAGAGAGAGAGAGAGAGAGAGAGAGAGAGAGCGTGCGCGCACAGGTGGAGGAGGGGCAGAGAGAAAGGGAGACACAGAGTCAGAAGCAGGCTCCAGGCTCTGAGCTGTCAGCACAGAACCCAATATGGGGCTTGAAATCACGAACCGTGAGATCGTGATAACCCGAGCTGAAGTCAGAGTCTTAACTGACTGAGCCACCCAGGTGCCCCAAGGCATCACATCTTTTAGTGATATGTCAACAACTTTAGGAGATGGGCAATGCTATTATATCCCTGTCATAGAAAAGGAAATAACAGACCCCAGGTTGTTGAACAATAAGTGGAAGAACCAAAATTCACAGTCGGGTGTGATTTCACACTTCCTCTTTAAAATCCCCATGCTATGCTGCCAGTCTAAACCTTATTGCCATTTCCACACCTGCATTTCTAATTTTGAGCAAGCCCCACACTGTTGAATGCCTGCTATGTATCAGACACTCCTCCTCTTGTCTTATCTATATAATAAAGTTTACCGCATCAGATCCTTTCCCGTGTGAGAAAACAGGCTAAACAATTTGTCTCAAAGCCCCACAGCCAGGAGCACGGTTGGGATTTAAAACCAGTTCTGACCCTAGAGACTTCTCATTTTGCTGCCTCTGCGTTTGTGCAGGGCCACAAACCCTACAATGTTCAACACATACACCAGATTTTTAAGCACACTTGCAATAAAATGCCAAGCCAAGTACAAGTACCAGACTTGCTTTTAGCCAAATTCAGCTTCCACTCCGCGCACAGAGGCTTTCTGAGATGGCGAAAGCAGCGCTGGGCCTGCTCGGAAGCAGTTCGTTTGTCTCCCATCTCTGCCGTCCCTGTCTGCCATGGAGGTTTACGGCTGCCCTGGCCACCTCGGGGGCCACTGCCTGCTGAGCATGTCTGTTTCACTACAGCAGACAAATGGGCTCTGTGCAGAAGAGGAAACACCGACCCTCTGCTCTAATATTGATATGCAACACATCCCTGACCTGCAAAATGGTCCTGAATCCCAACTAAAATTTATAGACCCCGGTTCCGCTGGGCTGAAACAGAAGATAAATAGGCCTGCAGGAAGTTATTTGTTGGGGACTTGATCGCTGGACGCTGATGCTCAGGCCCTGTCCCAGCTCATGAGCCCAGGCAGGGGCTGTTCCGCCTCCCAGGAAACTGATGTCAGCAAGGATGGGCAGCAGCCAGAGGGGTTGGTGGGAAGGAAGACTCAGAAGGGGGCAGGCTTGTAGGTGAGTGAAAAAGGCTTTGGTCTGCCTGTCTGGTGCCTTTCCTGTAGGGTTCTCCAGAGCTAATCAGCGTAGGCTCACACCCACCTCGTCTTCCCAAGGCCATCTGGGGTGAGGTGGGTGTGGAAGAGAGTGAGCTGGGATTTCTCTGCCCTGGGTCTGCTGTAGGGAAACTCTGATCTCCCAGAGCTGCAGACACTCTGGGTGCTATGACCGGCTTTGTGCTGCATATCCTGGCTTTCACCTTAGCTGTCTTCCTGGAAGAAGACTACTCTGGGTGGGGGCACGCCCCACTTGACTTGATGCGGTCATCATTTTCTTCCTGCTTGGACCCCCAGCCAAGTGTTCTACATGTGCCACACCAGAATGACTAGTTAAGAGAGTACCACTCACCTGTCTACAGGTACACTGTTTGTTCGATCTTCCTGTTACCACATCCTACCTAAAATTCCTAACCCTGTACCAGATTTGGATGTTTCTCAATCAAGGCCTGATTTGCTACTTGGAAATGCTTTCATATTGCTAGTTGCCTAGCTGTTCAAACTTTTTATCTACTTCCTTCCTGCCTTCTTCTATTTTCCACCATATTTTTTCACAGAGGACAAAGTCTGCCTTGAAGTTGAGCCCACAGAGTGATAAAAATCTCCCAGGTAGACTCTTCAAGCCATTATGAGAAGCACACACTTCTGTAACATTTGGGTTTTGCTGTGTATATTTGCACTTGCACCCAACAATTATTGCATGAGCTCCTATTATGTATTTTACCCTGTGTTAGGGAAAATAGAGTGATAAAAACCATGAATAGAATTGATCCCTTTTTCCAGGAAAGAAAAGTACTACTCTAGTTGAATCAGTTCAGTAGCAATGCTAATAAGTAAATGTAGGGTATCCACATTTCGTAGAAAAAAATCATGGGTCAAGAGTAATAAGACTGCGGTTCAAGTTCAGATTTCTCCTTTATTATAGGTATGATTTTACGCAAGTCAGTTATCCTCCGTAAGCTTCAGTTTCATCATCTATAAATCTGAGTGGAATATGCCTTTCTCTCATTGAGTTGTTACAAGCATCAAAGGAGGTAACGTGTTGTAATGTAAAAGGGGCTATACAAACTATGAATCCTATACAAATGTAACTTATGCATGTTATCTCTGCACTTTAGTTGACAACCGAAGTAGAATTTTGAGTAATATGTGCCAAAAGTGTTCATGCAATGAGGAAAACAGAATTAGATAGGTTCATTCATTCATTCAATAAATATTTACTGAATACCTACTAGGCACTCAATGCTTGGTACCAAGTCTCTTCTGTCAAGGAGTTTATAAAGGAGAGAACAGAATATATCAGGTAGAGATAAATGTTACCCTGGAGGCAGTGGGGAGAGGTGGTAGTGGTCCCTGGAGTCTCTTAATTGGATTATATTTAAGCAAAAATTGGAATGACATGTAGGAGCAAGCCATGCAGACAACTGGAGGAAGGATGTTCTAGGCTGAGCAAGGAGTAAATCAAAAGCCCTGAGTGAAAGGGAGCTTGCACGATAAGGCACAATACACAGGCCAGAAGGGCTGGGGGTGGGAGGAAGCAATCTCAGAAAGGTCGTGTGGAGCCGGGGGACAGAGGCCTGGTTCATGTGTGTCATACTGAACACTTTGGGTTTTATTATGAGTTGGAGTGATGTTGAAAGTCAAACGGCAGAGTGGCTAGATATGAATTGCATTTTTAAAGGATCATCCTGACTGGGTTTGTAGATAGGTTACAGGGAACCAGGGCCAGAAACAGATGATCCTGGTTTGAACTAGGATTGTGAGAGGTGAGTGGATTCTGGATCCTACTTCGAGCCGTGGGAATTTGCCGATGACTGTGCATGGGGTGTCAAAGAGAGAGGTGAGACAAATATGGCTCCAGTGACTGTGGCCTGAGACACTGAGAAGGGAGAAGACAGAGAGCAGAGCAGATCTGGTGGTGATGCAGGAACACAACCCGGTGTATGGCCAATCTAAGATGATTTTATGATTTCTAAGTGGGAATATTACACAACCAGTTAGATTTATGATTCTAGAGTTCATGGAAGAGGCCCAGGCTAGAGATTTAAATTTGAGAGTCATCAACTATAGATGATATTTAAAACCAAGGGATTCCATAAGCCCACGTAAGGAGGGATTATAAAGAAGGGGTTCTGTGCCTGAGTACCACAAGTTATAAAGGTGTAGGAAGTGTGGAGGATCCAGCAAAGGAGAGAGGTTATGAAAGGCCACATAGAGGAAATAAGGCTTGAATCCAGCTTTCTTGACTATTAAGTGCTAATACGTTTGGGGCACCTGGGTGGCTTAGTCGGTTGAGCGTCCGACTTCGGCTCAGGTCAGGATCTCACAGCTCATGAGTTAGAACCCTGTGTTGGGCTCTGTGCTGACAGCTCAGAGCCTGGAGCCTGCTTCTGCTTCTGTGTCTCCCTCTCTCTCTGCCCCTAACCTACTCACATTCTGTCTCTGTCTCTCTCAAAAATAAATAAATATTAAAAAAATTTAAGTGCTAATATGTCTGCATGAACACCCGTACTGTACCTACCTCCCCTGTGCCAGATGCTTTGTTTGCATTCCGTGATCCTCACATAAAAACTGGCATTGGTGCCCCCAAGCTACTAAGGTAACCAGGCTTAGACAAATTAGGTGACATGACTCAACCAAAGTTACACACTGGGAAATGTAAGAAATAGGGTTTAAAATCCAGTCTGGCTGGCTGGGTAGAATTGGAAGCATGAAAACGGGAGCAACCAGTGATTGAGTACCTGGTACCATGACATTAGTGCCTCAGGCAGGGCGCTAAGCATGTATGCATACTGGGTCTCACTTAGTCCCCATAACATGCTGGTGAATCAAAATGATTATCTCTGTTTTCTGAGTTGAGGAGACAGAGATGCAGAAAGCTTAAGTAACTTGCTTATGGTCTCACATCACAGGATGGGAAGGCAGGCCACTGTGACTACTAACCCCACTTGCTCTTTCTCTCTTCATGCTGATGTAAACAGAGAAAACAACACGAATATGCTGTTGCATGGGTCCTGCTGGAAAAAAGAAATGCAAGATGGGCCACCCAAACTGCCTGAAAGTAGCTCACACCCCACTGATTCTCCCTTTCCTTTGCTCCCGCAAGTCCTCGATTCTTCCAGAAATTGGTCTGCACTGAACTGATACCCTGAATAGATGCAGGCAAAGAAATGCCTCATCTGTGAGGACGCTTTAATAGCTGATTTGGTAATTGGGACATACCCCAAAAAAGCATTATGATTTGAAGTCAACTAAATCATCTGGCACTCACAACCCAGATTAGTGCGCACACACTCACTACAGTAGCAGTGAGAATAAAGGATCACAATTGCCATTTTATAGATGAAGAAACTAAAATCAAGAAACTCAGATGAAGCACATTTCTCAATACACACAACTAGTAAATGGAGGAGCAAGGGGTTAGATCTAGGTGTGCCAGACGCAGAGGCCTACATCCTAGAGCAACGATAGAATTTTCATGTCATTTCAATGTATTTATTTATTTTCCTTTAAATACTCAACAAAATAAAAGCAGACTAAGGAATCTTGGAAAGAGGATGCCCTCAGAATCTTTTGGGGTGACCTAGTCGTTTTAAAAATTGGTAAAAAAAAAATAGAATTTTTTCGGTAGTGCTTCTCGAACTTTAATGTACACAGGAATCACTTAAGGATCTTGTTCAAATGCAGCTTCTGATTTCTGAGGGTCTAGGGAGCAGCCTAACTTTCTGCATTTCCAACCAGCTTCCAGGTACTATGAATCTGCAAATCACACTTTGGGTAGCAAGGCCTTAGAGATCACCTGGTACCATTCACTCTTTCAAATACCACCTATAATATTTAGCTAATATTACATTGAACACGACTTTCTTTTAAAGTCTCATCACTACAAAAAATGGAGAAATGGTATTATTAAAGATAAAAGCAACAACTACAGAAATGTCACACTCAACAGATACTCCTGCTTAAAGTTTCTGAGCTTAACATCTATTGTCTCTTTATTTAAAAAATACAGGGATTTTAACATCTAAAGTTCTCTGCACTTCCCCTCCTTCCCCTGGGCACTCATTTCCTTCCAAGAAAATCCTGATCTGATCCACCATGTCCAGAAGGGGGTCCTTGCTCAAAGGCACATAGCCAGTAAATGGCAGGACCAAACTGTGATATGGCTCTTTCAACCACATGCACTTAACTTCAACCTGCCATAGGCTTTAGTCATGCCTGTCCCCATTTCTCCCCATTTTCTTTTTTTGTGACGCATAACTAGGCATTCAGCAAGTCAACACAAATGAATCACACTCCTTATTCAGTTGCCAAGTGGTGGAGGGACAAACACTCCACACTCTTCATCCCCAAAATGAGACCTCCTTATTTATTAAGGATTTCTAACTTTCCAGGTGAAGACCGGACTAAGCCCTTTTCAATTTCTTTATTTATTCTGTCATCCTAGAAGTTTCATTCCTTTCTATGCTGGGCCCTGGTCTGCCGATCTCTTCCCAAAGTGCTGTTTTATTTGCATTCTTAGGTTCCTTCACACCATTTGCAGTTTTTCTTTTCCTATAAACATTCCTCATCAGGATTCCTTAGCCAGAGGCTGCAAACAACCACATTGTCTGGAAGCAAGGTGATATGAGGAAGTGGGGAATAAGTTCAGCGTGAGGCAAATCAATTCTTCCAGTGGTGTGTGTGTGAGTGTGTGTGTGTGGGGGGGGGGGAACTGACTGACCTCAGGGGTCACCAGCCTTTCCGATCTTTTCCCTTACTCCAAATTGGGACTAAGTGCCCTCTGGGCCCATCTAAGCTATTGGGAATTTATGAGGATGTAATCATCCTTTATAGCACATTCTCATATTATCTGTCATTTGTTGAGTACTTAGTTACTCTGCCTACACAATTTAGCCAGTGAGAATCCAGGAAGGTATTACCTCCACCATTCAGATGAGGAAAGTGAGGCTCCTGAAAGGTGACATGTGAAAGCAAGACTGAAGAAACTCTACAGAAACTAAAAGACTGCAAACATAAGATGGTAGATGAAGCATCCCTTTTCTTTTTTTTTTTTTTTTTTTTTTTTTTTTTTTTTTTTTTTAGAGAGCAAGGGTGGGGAAGAAGGGCAGAAGGAGAGACAATGAGAATCTTAAGCAGGCTCCAGACTCAGCACAGTGTCCAAAGCGGAGTTTGATCCCACAACTCTGGGATCATGACCTGAGCCAAAAATCAAGAGTCAGATATTCAAATGACTAAGTCACCCAGGTACCCCAAGTATCCCTTTTCTTATTTCACAGTCCATCTCCTATTTACTCAGTCCAGATTTCATATTAAATCTTGGGCTATTAAGATTTTATATCCAGTCATATGCCTGCCTTCAGGAAGTGTATGGTCTGGCCAGAGACCTAGAAAATGTGGGGGGCTTCATGCAGTTTAATGCACAGTGCCATATTCCTATATCACAGAAATACAATCTTGCTTCTGATTTCTGACTTGCTTGGTCCTACTAGCTCTGAGGTTCTCAGTAGGTTTGGGTAAGATTCTTAATTCTCAGACCCAAGTTTTCTTGTCAAGGAACTGAAATAATACAGTATTCCTTTGTGAAGTTATTGTGGAATTTAATTGTGTAGATATAATGTGATATAATAGAAAAAATGTGAGTTCTGGAGTCAAATAGAACAATATTTGAGTCATGAGCCCAACAGTTAAGTTTGACTCCATGACTCTGGGCAAGTTACATCATCTTTCAGAGCCTCATATCACAATCGGGATAATTCTTATTTGCCAGATGGTTGAAAAATTACAGGTAGTATAAGCAAGCACCCGGCATAGCGCTTGGCATATAACAGGTACTAACCAAGGTTGGTTTTCTTCCTCCCTACCCCTAGACCTGTTTTTTGTCTTTCTTTGTTGGAGCCCAAGAGAGAAGTGAGTTCTTTTCAATGATGCAGTAGTAGGCTCATGGGGGAGATAACAGAGGAAGACCTTGAAGGCCCCTTGCGTAGGCTCTGGATGAGTAGAGATAAACAAGGGAGCACATAAGAGAATGGTATAAACAAAGATTTAGAGGTGGTAAAATAGAAGGGTTACCCAGAGAAAGGGAATCATTGTCACAATGCGAGTGTAGAGAGTCCCATGGTTTTCTTGGGAAGACCATCGTTCTTCATAAAGGTAGAAGAAAATCTCAACATATGGGAATCTTATTTATTTATTTATTTATTTATTTATTTATTTATATTTATTTTTGACAGAGAGAGAGAGAGAGAGACAGAGCATGAGCGGGGGGAGGGGCAGAGAGAGAGGGAGACACAGAATCTGAAGCAGGCTCCAGGCTCTGAGCTGTCAGCACAGAGCCTGATGAGGGGCTCGAACTCACAGATCGCAAGATCATGACCTGAGCCGAAGTCGGACGCTCAACCGACTGAGCCACCCAGGCACCCCTCCACATATGGGAATCTTAAGAATCTCCAGATTCTTGCCCATTTCTATCAAGATAAATCTCAATTTCTCATCCTGGCATGTGAGTTTCTCATGTCGTGGTTCCCAAATGTGAGACACCAAAACTGAGTAAGCTCCTGTTTCCCAGGATAAGACATACATAAATAGTGTTCCTATGCCAGGAACCATAGCTTCAGAAGATAACTGGGCTTAACACACCTAGAATTTAATGCAGTACTGAGAGCAAAGATCTAGGCATCAGTGAGCTCTGAGTTCTATTCTGGCTCTGACACTTTTGGTCTTTGTGACCTTGGATAAGTCACTGAACTTTAAGCTTGAATCTTTCCATATGAATAACTCTTCCTACATGGCAATATAATAGGACTTAACTAATGGGGTGGTTTTGAAGATTACATGAAATAATGCATAAAAGGTACTGGGCATAATGCTTGACAATTAAAAAAAAGCTAAATAAATGGTAACTACTTTTGTTTTTAATAAAGCAAGTTGCTCATGCCAGATCAAAATAACAGGGGGCTTTTCCTTTTAAGCCTATTCACAATGGCCTCAGCAGAAACAAGGCGGTGCATTTCACTGGCCTCTAGGGTTACCTCTGGGGCTGTCTCAACCCATTGACTCTGGCTTCAAGAAGGCATTGAAAAAACCAAGCATGTTTAGAAATCTGTTGTTCATAGGGGATTTAGAAAGTATCCAACCTAGTCTATGCCCCCATCTGTCCATTTGACAGGCTGAGAAATTGAGGGCCTAAGAGGAAATTCACAGCCCCTGCTAAAGACAGAGGCCAAGCAAGTTGGTAGCAGAGTGAAACACAGAGCCCACTCCTTCCACGCTCCAAACTATACTTTTCTTGTATTATTATTATCATCACTATCATTGCATCATCATCATCATCATCATCATCACTGTAACTGGTAAAGTTGCTGGACATAGTTTCATAATCTCAAATCTGACCTCTATTTTCCCTACTTTTTCTTCTTCCCCATTTTAAAAATAAAACAAAACAATAAAATACAAAGTCCTTTGTCTTGAGGCTTCACTTGATTTCATTTCCAGTAGATAAGGCATAAATAAACACAGTGAGTTAAAAATAAACCTCCTGGTGTGGCTATAACATCTTTTATTTAGCTGGTTTTTTTTCCATCCTATGGATGGAATAATGCCATTCCTGACTCTGCTTGAACAGTTATTTATTACAACTGAAGTCATTATACATGATGAGCTCTCTTATCCAGACTATCACCATGTCAGTAAAGACATTATTAGCAGGGAGATGTCTATCTACATATATATCTGTATCTATATGTTTATAAATAAATTTACATATAATAATATATATAAATAATAAATAATATGTATATACATATGGATATATATGTATGTATATGGATATATATACACACATGTGTATATATGTATGGGTATGTGTGTATATATATATATATATATATATACATATATATATATACACACACATACACACGTATGTGTGTGTATATATATATATATATATATATATATATATACACACACATACACACACACAGAGAAAGAGAGAGATAACAAAGGTGAGTTTTAAGCTAGGTATGACTTTTTCCATTCATGTGCTTATTTATCCATTCAGCAAAAATGACTCAGTACTTAATTGTTGCCAAGTTCAGTGTGGAATACTTGAAAGAAAGGAATAAACAGAACTTAGCCTCTGTCTCTATGAATCTCATAAGTCTAGTAGGAAGACAGGCAGTTCCTAAACTGTGTGATGAGATCAATGGAAGGAAACTGAAGAAGACTACCCACCTGGCCTAGAGGAGGTGGCTTATACAGGGTCATGTATCCATTGCTCACTTTGGCAATACATGTACTAGAAGAGAAACTATACACAGCCGATTAGAATATTAGAAGAATTTTCTAGAAAGAGACTACTGTATAGAATAATTGTATTGTACAGAATAATCTAGACATATATTAAACTTGGGTTCCAGTCCCGGGCCTACCATCCCTTATATAAATGGACTGAGGCAAGTTAATTTCCTTCTCTACAGTAAACTTTCTAATTTTGAAAGTTACAAGTTTTCCTATGTTGTTTATAAGCCCCTTTCATCTCTGCAATTTTGCAGCTTGCTAGAATGTGTTCAGCTTCAGGTCAGGATCATGTCTTATTTATGTCTTTTATTTATGCCAGTTATTCCTAGAGCCTAGCACAGGTCCTGGCACTTGTAACAATACATGAATATTTGTGGAGTGCAATAAAATTTTAAATTGGATCCCTTTAGTTGAGTCAGTGAGTAAAATGGATGAGACACTTTAAAATGATGTCTTTAGGTTAGAATTTAAAAGCATGCTCAACATCACTCATCATCAAGGAAATACAAATCAAAACAACGAGATATCACCTCACACCTGTCAGAATGGCTAAAATCAACAACACAACAAACAACAGGTGTTGGCAAAGATGCAGAGAACAGGGAATCCTCCTGCACTGTTGATGGGAATGCAAGCTGGTACAGCTACTCTGGAGAACAGTACGGAGGTTCCTCCAGAAATTAAAAACTGAACTATCCTATGATCCAGCAATTGCACTACTAGGTATTTACCAAAAAAATTCAAAAATACTAATTCGAAGGGATACATGCACCCTGATGTTTATAGCAGCCTTATCTACAATAGCCAAATTATGGAAACGGCCCAAATTTCCATTGACTAATGAATGGATAAATACACACACACACACACACACACACACACACACACACACACACACAGTGGAATATTACCCAGCCATAAAAAAATGAAATCTTGCCATGTGCAGCAAGAGGGATGGAGCTAGAGAGTATAGTGTTAAGGGAAATAAATCAGTCAGAAAAAGACAAATACCATATGATTTCACTCCTATGTGGAATTTAAGAAACAAATGAGCACAGGGTGGGGGGTTGTGGGGGGAGAGAGAAAGGGAGGGAGGGAGGGGCAAACTGAGAAACAAACTCTTTTAACTATAGAGAACAAACTGATGGCTACCAGAGGGGAGGTGGGTGGAGGGATGGGTGAAACAGGTGATGGGGATTAAGGACTGTACTTGTTGTGATGAGCACTGGGTTATGTATGGAAGTGTTGAATCACTGTATTGTACACCTGAGATGAGTATAACACTGTACATTAAATAACTGAAATTCAAATAAAAACTTAAAATTTTACAAGCCCATCATTAGCAGTAGACCATGTGACTTTTAAACCTATGAAAATCATGTTCTAAATGAAGATACAAAGCAAATTCCCATTGAAAATGAGAATGGTAGTGTTTGCGGGTGGTGACAATGCCAATGAGAACGGGAGTAGAATGAACCTAGACCCAAATGTCTACCACTGGTGTTCTGGAGCAATAATTCGTCTTCACTTGAAGACTGCTAGCTACACATTCTTTCAGGGCAGTAAAGAGTTCAATGAGTAGAGAGGTAGGTACTCAGTGAACATCTTATGCTGGAGAGTAAAAATAACAAAGTATCAGAACAAGTGAAGGTTTTCATTCCTGCAAGATAAGCACTAAGAGGGTGAAAAGCAAAGGGCCAAAGTCATACAACAGTGAGGCTGGAGGAGCTTCAGAGCAGAGCTCCTGGCCGCCATACAGTCATGGAGCTAAAGGTCATGGTGTCCCTTGGATGCAGTCCCTTGGATGCTTCCTGCCCTGGGAATGACAAGAGTATAGATGTCAGCCTCTTGTCACCAAAATTCCCTCTCTTCATGGATGAAAGGTCCTTGGTTTTAAAAAATTCCTTACTGGGGTGCCTGGGTGGCTTAGTTAGTTAAGTGTCTGACTTTGGTTCAGGTCATGATCTCACAGTTCATGCGTTCAAGCCCCAGGTCAGGCTCTGTGCTGATAGCTCAGAGCCTGGAGCCTCCTTTGGATTCTGTGTCTTCTTTTAGACCTCTCTGCCACAGCCCAAGTGCCTAACCAGTGTCCTTTAGCAGGATGGAGGGCCACAGGAGGAACCTGAGATGTCCTGACTAGGCTCCCATTTTCTTATAAAGGAAGCCCAAAGAGAGAGTGTGTGTGTGTGTGCACGTGCGCGTGTGTGTGAACACTTAATTATTTGCCAGCAGATGGCCTAGGAAGTTATTTTTACCACCTCTACAGCTCTGAATACCCTTCCATAAATGAGCAAACCAGGATAAGGTTGTTCTGAGTATTAAACAAGATTATTCAGGTGAAGTAACTGGCACATGGAAAGTTCCTGATTAGAGACAGCTTACACTACAGTCAACCCACATTCTCAGCAGAGGATTCTGTCTGCTCAAGGGCAAGAAGAGCAGGAAAATGGAGAACACAAGAAATTGACTGGGAGCTGGCCTAAGTTAATGTGTGGAGGGGAGGATGGAGACTGAGTGATGGGCCTCAGACAGGGATCTGTTGGACATTCTGGCCTCCCAGGGCATGAAGCGGTCAGAGACATCAACATTTATTGTCATGAAAGCATTTGGGGCTTCTGTCTTCGAGGAAAGACAGGTCCTACTTCAGAACCTTCATAGCAGATGTATGGGTCTAGGGCTCGAGGCTAACAGTGCTGCCCCTGCTGCTCCCACTGACACCGTGGGTGCTGCAGGTAGTCCATTGATGGAGCACCGACTGTATGCCAGTCATTGTGATACATCCTGTGCGGGCCTTTATTTCACCTCATCCGCACAGTTATACCTATGAGGGTAGATAGGATTATAATTGCTGTGTTACAAATGAGAAAACTGATATTCAGAATATTTAATTTACCAAGGTCAACGGTAAATGCAGTAAGTGGCAGAATCAGGACTCAAACGAGGTCTGCTTTGCTTTGATCCTATTTATAACCACTGTGCTGGTCTCCATGGCAGCATAACTTGAAATTTCTCACATGAGTTGGGATCAGGTGGGACAGGGTGAGGCTATTACTGCATCATCACTGTCTGTACCATAAGGTGTTATACTTTTTTCTACAAAATCAAAGACATTGCATTTCACAATCTATCAGAGATTTGCATATTTTCTTCAATGATGTTTTGGCAATTACTTAGAAAGGCACATTTAATTTGTACCAATTAACCATATTGGCCAACAGAGGAACTAAGTTTGCACTGCTTTTCCCATGTTAGGAATTTGTACTTAAGATAACCCATGAATGTATGCTGTATCTGCAAGTCTTATTGCAGAAACCTGTACTGTACCAAGATTCCTTCCTCACCCTGGCCACAGCCAATTGGCCACGGATGGCTAGCTGACCCAATGAAAAACAAAGTGTGGAAGCCTGCAGTGAAAACCAATGGAAACCTTCACTGGACAGTGATTGGATGACTCATTCATGTTTCCTTCCTTAGTGAATTTGGATTCTCGGAGAGAGGGAGGGAGGGAGGAGGTGAGGGAATGAAATACAGAGAGATGGGAATTTATTACCCATGGTGGCAGATTCAATTGGTTCCAAGACATAGATGGGCAAGTCACCACAGTGGTGGTCATTGATGCCTTTGCTGTGCCAGGCAAGGGGACCACCTCAGGTCTCTGAGGGAAGTCTCTCCTCTTTGCATGGAATATTTTGGGATTCATGCTCTACCCTAAACTCATGCCTTTAGGATTTCTCTGTTTACACGCATGGCTTCTTCCTCCCTTGAAATTGGGAGTGCAAAGGCATCCCTCTGTCTCATGCATAATCCAATCCAGCCCACTAGAGCTACAGCAGGCCACATAGAGTTTGAGACAAATGACTAAACTAATAATGATGTATTTGCCTGATGCTGTCCTCTCTACTTAGATCTCCACCAAAGACTTAGAAAGCTAGCGAATTGAGTTTTCCAGGATTCTGTTTCCTGGACAAAGGAAGAGTCATATGACCATTGTTGTACTAATGATGCAACTGAGGCACAGAGAGGTCAGTACACCTGTCAAAGTCACATTTGAAATCAATCTGTCTCCTGACCTCTTTGCTCCTTCTGTAGCAGCACGTGGCCTCTGGCTCTAGATTGGCATATGCTTGCTGATCTTTGCTCCTCGTAAGGGACTAAGGAAGAAACAAATCTATGCCTCCTTTGTTCCTCCAGCCAGAGATTCCATTTCCACTATCACTCTATGGTGACCCAAATGGGTCAACTTTCCTTCCTGCATTAGACCTCTCTGCCACAGCCCAAGTGCCTAACCAGTGATGTCCTTTAGCAGGGTGGGGGGCCACAGGAGGAACCTGAGATGTCCTGACTGGGCTCCTATTTTCTTATAAAGAAAGCCCAAAGTAGGGCAGCTTATATGTTTTTAACTATTTACTAACTGTTGTCATGAAATAGAATTGCTAAGATAACTAATGCTACAGATGTCTTTTGGTTTGTAATCACTTCTACTCGTATCATCTCAGAGATGAATTCATGGAGATGTTCCTTAAATATCTATTTTGAGTCAGGTCCCATATCATCTGCTGAGAATACAGGTATAACGAGGCCAAGAAAAAATTTATCCCTTCGCAGTAGGCAAATAATTTTCCTAGAGAGAGATCTACCATGTTGGCTTCTGCTTTGATTAGTCTGCTGTGGTAGGAGGGTCCTGAGGAGACTGCATATCTTCTGTTCCCAAGGTTTCAGGGAAGTTGATGAAACCACTCTGCATGAAGCAACACCAGAATTGATTTGTTGAGGAAAGGGGAGAAGGCAAACAGGAGAAGCATAGGAGAGCAGGAGGAGGTGACGGCAATGTGCAGTGGGATAAGCTGCGGCCTTGTCCCAGGTCTCTGCAAATATGAAATGAAATTGCTAAATGCACACAATGGTTGGAGTGGATAAATTTTATTTGTGGAAGCTGGCGTAGGGGGTTGATAAGGAGCAAAGCAGGGGCAGTGCTGACAGTGCCAGAGTTTGGGGAAGGGAGGCATCCCCAGGTTTGGTTTTCAAAGTAAAAGCAAAGCCTAGTCCAGGCCTTCAGGTAGTTCATGAGCCAGGAGATCCAACAGATGTCTAGATGTTTTGATAACACAGCAATGACTCTCTAAGATAGAGGTGAACATGGCACACACAGCCCCTCAGGCCATTTAACACTGCTTGGTGAATACACAGGAGGAAGTGGCATTCAAAGGTGCACCGAGGATGCAAAGTCTCTGGGTGGACAAGGGGGAGGGCATTCCAAGGAGACAAATTATCATGTGCAAAATTATCAAAGCAAAAGAGCGCCAAGACTCGGGGAGGATTCCTCATGCCCAGAGAATGGGGTACAAGGCAGGGTGGAGAGAAAGTAGCTAGAGAGATGAATGGGGGCCATATCTCAGGCAGGGGGCTTCCCGCCATGTGATGGGGCACCACCAGGAATCTTACAGATGACAGTTTTGGAACTTCCAGGGACATGAACTCTTGCTGTGAGAATGACACTAAGCTGATGATGTGCGCTGAAGAAATTCAAAGTCCAGTTGAAGCAATGAGGCTTTGAGGTAAAATGGAACCAACTGCCTGGGCATGGGGGAGAGTAGACAGAATCCCCTCTCTCCCTCATCTGGGACGCTTAAAGGCACTCACAGCTGAGTCAGGGGCCTGGTGGACATCAGGGAAGATCGCTATCAGAACATGCTCCATGGCCCAATGCACATGCATTACACATTGCTGTAGGAAAGGTTTTGGCTGTCAATGTTCCATTTGACATGGTACATCCATGGTATAGATGCTGTTTCTCAGTAGGAACTCTCTTCCTGCACCAGAGAAACAACAAATGTGTTCTCTCCCCCTTGGGCAGCAGGAAGCATGGAAGTTCCCTCCACCTTGCTTTGCTCTCCGGCATCTGTTCTCAGATTCAAACTTTTATTTGAATATATAGTATGGGCCACACTTGATGAGAAACACTTTCATATCGATTAATTCATGTATTCCTTTCAGCAACCCTCAATGGTTATTGGTAATTCCTCATGACTATTATCTCCATGCTAAGTGCAGAATCTGAGGTGCCAAGAGGTTACGTGATTTGGTTCAATAATGGGGTAAGAGAACCAGGTTTTGAACTCAGAAAAATCCAATGCTTCACATTTCCTCATGAGTCCTAGAGCTAGCTGGGAGGCAAAGTAGTGCTGGGTCTAGAAAAGAAGATAATATCACAGTCTCTTACCCTCTAGAAGTTCACTGACTAGACGAGAGCTAGGCATGCAATCACCCATTATAATGGTACACTTCTCAGAGGCAGGTACTATTATCCCGCATTTACAAATATGGAAACTGAGGCACACAAAGTTAAGTCACTGGCCCCAAGTCCTATAGCTAGAAAGTAGAAGGCAGGACACCAATGGTGGCTATTTGGCTCAAAGTCTGTGGATAGCAGTAGGCTGGTGCTCTGACCTTGGGTTGGTGACATCATGTTAACCCCTTCTATAGGAACTTGCAACCCCTCTAGGTCTCTCTCCTACAGTGGTTCTCAGCCAGGAGATACTGTGCCACCTAAGGGCATTTGGCAATGTTCGGAGTCATTTTTGACTGTCCCAACCACGGAGGGGAGTGTTGCTGGCGTTTAGTGAGTAAAGCTCAGACTGCCATGCACAGAACAGCCACGCTAACAAAGAATTACCCACGTTAAAATGTCAACAGTGCTGATGCCGAAAACCCTGCTCTATAAGAATACCTATAAGGCTACTCTAAGCGATGGCTTCTTGGCAGTCTTGCTAAATGGTGAGCTCTCTGTACCTAGCACAGAGCTGGGCATGTAGTGAGATCTATGAATGTCTGTGGAGTAAGATATGAGTGAATGACTAAAACATGCAGTTCAGGTTGACTGTATCATATGATTCTAGCTATTATTCTTTTATACAGGGGTTATTATTATCTTTTTAATCTGCAAAAGCGAACCAGGCATCACTATTTCCATTCTCATAGTCCAGTATGGAGATGCCAGAGAAACATGCCTCAGGCAGAAAGTGGAAGTGCATCAACAGGGCATCCACTGGACAAAGGAAGCATAGGACTCAGGCCTCTAGGAGTGCCCCTTTGCAAATGAGGCAGTGGTTTGAGAGCTATAGAGTACCCTTAGATTTTCACTTTGAATTTTTCAGATGTGTGAACTCAATTAACATTTGGAACCGGTTTAGAGATTTCGTGATAATAAGAGGTATCTCCCTCCCCATTTCCCTGCTGCTCTAGTCCAAGACTGGTTTCCCTAGATCCTCCTTATCATGGATATCCAAGATTGGAACTGGAGGAAACAGACAAAAAAGTACCGACTTGCAGACTAATTAATTAAAGGCCTTGATAAATTACAATGTCATTTATTGCTCAATTATAGTAATTATTTCATCCATGTTTTTAGCACAATTATCTCCCCTTCCTCCGCATGGTTGCTGATTCCTCCTTAAACTGCTCTCTATTAGTGTGTTGGTGTTTTTCTTTGCCTCTGAATATCCTTTGGTGGAAAGAGGGAAGATATTAAATTACAAATAAATAAACACTGATCCACAGAACACTGACGCAGTGGCTACCTCCATTTTACACGTGACTAAAATGAGTCCTGATAGACAAAATGACTTGCCCAAGGGATGGAGAATGCCATCAACAGACCTAGGAAGGGGTCTTGGGCTTTTGGGGTACAGCTTACGTTGAGAGCCCATAGCAAGTAATATTTATGAAGTAGAGTAACTTTCGGCTCAGAATCTCTGATAGTTATTTTTCTGTTACATGTTTGGCTGGCTTCCTCCAAGACCCATGGAACATTGTTGGAAGAGTACCACAGATGAGTAGAGCGTTCTTCCTCTTCTCTGCTCAGAATCAATTTTCACGTCCACATTTAGAGAAATGACAGGTGGAATGTGGCACTTCCCTCCAAATTTCTTTTCCTTAAGAGGCAGAATGGCACAGTAGAAAACAGAGCTCTGGGGACTGAGACCTGAGGCTTTATCTGGGCTCCTAATGCATCTGACCTTGAACACGCTCTCAATTCTCTGTGAGAATTTCAAGTTTCCTCACTCGATCAAACACCCATGCTGATAGCCACCTCATACGGTTGTTGTGGGAACTGAATGTGGATACTAATGGTACAGCACAGGCCATAGTATCATCCACAGAGGAGGCGCCCGTGCACAACTTCCTGGTGACCTTTTGAGAACGTGGCATGCACTGATTCTTCGTTTCTAGAGGAAAATAGTAAATGTGACTTCCCACTATTCCAGCTGAGAAAGCAGGGTCAAGACTATTTATTTAAAGAAGGTGAGGCCAATATGGAAAAGTTACGGTGAATTTGGGACCTCTACTCTTACCATAAGTAAAATTGTCATCGTGCTGTAATTGCTTCTGCGGGTATGGTGCTCATCTTTGCAATCACCCAATTAATCCTCTCAACGAGACTTCTGAAGTAGTCCCCTGAAGCAGTATCGTCTTTGTACAAAGGTGGAAACCAAAACTTTGAGAGCCGAAGCGTATAGCTCACGGTCACACAGTGGGGTAGGGGAGCTGCAAAACTCAGGTCTGGAGTGTAGTGCCAAGAAGACGCTCCAGTTCTTCCAAATTCTGGCGCCATCCCCTCATGCACACCATAAGCTGGATTTTTAAAAACGGGAGCTCCACAAACAAGGGAGGAAGAAGATTCTTCCGCCTCTCAAACAAAAGGAACCCACGGACTCACATCCGCATTGCAGGGCAAGGAATCAGAAGCGGACATGGAGGGGAGCCTGAGTGGCTCCGTCGGTTAAGCGGCCGACTTCGGCTCATGTCATGATCTCGCGGTATCGTGAGTTCTCGTGAGTTCGAGCCCCGCGTGGGGCTCTGTGCTAACCGCCCAGAGCCTGGAGCCTGTTTCAGATTCTGTGTCTCCCTTTCTCTGTCCCCATTCATGCTCTGTCTCTCTGTCTCAAAAATAAATAAATGTTAAAAAAAAAAAATTAAAAAAAAGTGGACGTGGAGTGATGTAAGTGGGCTAGTGTCCCACCCTGCAGTGCAGCGACACCTCGGCTCTGCCCGTGTGAAGTGTGTGTCCGTAAAAACAGGTACGGGTTTGAGAACTGCGTTTAGAGTGGAAAGTATGGAGGAAAGAGGTTCAGTACCCCCAAGTTAAATGTCACTTTCCTAGCTTTCCTTTTGTTGTTCAGTGGGACCTCCTTGATTGCTGTATTTGTATTGTGTATGAATAGATGAGTGAGTGAGGATACACACACACACACTCACACATACACACCTTTCTGGGGATTGGGTCATATATGATGGGCATTAAAATTTTGTAAATTATGGAAATATAAGAAGAAGAAAAAATTACCCATCAGCCCAATACCCTAGGAAACTCAGATCAGGCTTATATTATGATAAAAAGGAAGGGAACGCATACTTCCCGCCTTTACTAGCTTCAATATCTGTGCTATCTCACTTAATCCCTATAGCAGCAATGGAAGACAGATAACATCTTCATTCCCACAGGTGTGAAAACTGAGGTACAAGGAGACGGGTCACATCCTCTTTCTTCTAAGTTTATTTATTTATTTTTGAGAGACACAGAGACAGCACTAGTGGGAGAGGGGCAGAGAGAAAGAGAGGCAGAGAATCCCAAGCAGGCTCCACACTGTCAGTACGGAGCCCGCTGCAGGGCTTGAACCCACGAAACTGAGAAGTCATGACCTGAGCTGAAACCAAGAGTCAGACGTTTAACCGAATGAGCTACCAAGGTGCCCCAAGACATGTCAAGCTCTTAAGATGACACAGTTAATCAAGGGAAAGGCTGGGACTTGTACTCTCACTCCAACATCCACAGTCTTAGCCATACTATTCCACTGTCTCTCCTGAGGATAGGTGTGAAGCCAGAGAAACCTGGATTCAAATTCCCACCCACTCTTTTATTTTTTAAGTTTATTTATTTATTTTTGAGAGAGACAAAAAGAGAGTGTAAGTGGAGGAGGGGCAGAGAGAGAAAGGGAGAAAGAGAGAGACAGAGACAGAGACAGAGACAGAGAGAATCCCAAGCAGGCCTCTAGCTGTCAGCACAGAACCCGAAGTGGGGCTTGATCCCACACCGTGAGATCATGACCTGAGATGAAATCAAGAGTCAAACACTCAGCTGACTGAGCCACTCAGGCGCAGCTCCCCACTCTTATTAGATGTGCAAACTTGTGCAAATTATTTCATTTTCCCGAGCCTTAGCTACATTCTCAGTTACCTTAAAATAATTTCATAATAAATGTAGATTTTTTTCCCCCAAGTTTGGCAAAGTATTCAATGTAAGCAACGGTGTTTTGGAGGGGACTAAGAATGGTTTGGTGGTCCATTATGCTGCAGTGGGAGGAAAGGAAACTGTCTGTGTGTGCCAGGCAAAGTGAGCAGACAGGGAAAACTGAATGGCATGGGAAAAGTGCGCCCCAAACTGTCCGCAAGGAATTGGACCCTCCTTGGTGGAAGCAAAGAAAGAGGAAGCCCCTGGAAATGTAAAACACGAGGCAGCCAATGACAAGAGCCTCAAACACAGACCCTGCAGTGTGGTATGTGGATCAAAGTGAATGCGTCTACAAACAAACAGGTGGGGGGAACTGGGCCCACAGTCCTGGTCATTAGGATGACAGTGCCGTGTGCAGAGTGACCGCTCTTCCTTACCGTGTGCTCTTCTCTTCATACTCTGGAAACAGATTGAATGGACCACAAAATGTATTTCAAAAGACAGCCCATCTGTGGTGAGAATAGAAACCTCTTTTAGGAACCTTTATCTTTGTACAAAGAGGCCTGCATTTCACAAAAGTGGTAAGAGTGGAATGATTCTCCTTGGGTGGAATTCTGATTAGAAAATAAACCTGAATTGTTTGTTTGGAGTGTGTGTAGGAAAGACAGGAGGGTAAGTGAAAAGGAATATCCAACGTAGCTGACTCTTTGGTTTCCTTGAAGAATACTCAAGGGGCATCCCACACTGGAAGCTCTATACTTAGGGAAGGCAACAGCTCTTTTTCTGGATTTCTTTTTGAAGGGAGATCAAGGGGGGCAAGTATCTAATATTCTGTGAAGTGTTTGGAGTATGATGGACAGTATCTTCCTAAGAGCGTCCTGTGTCCTATGAGTCATTCTAAGAAAAGGGGGCTTTAGGGTCATAAAGATTTGGCAAAGAAATATCCTGCTCTACCCAAAGACCCATAATGCACTGGTACCTTTAGACCTTTGGAAGGTCTCACAGCAACCACAAAAACATTTTTCCCCCAACTTTCTGCTTTCTAAATATATGTGATTCATACACATTTTTGGGTGGTGCATCTCACACACTTTAGATAAATGTTCATAGCACAGTCCCAAGAATTAGGAATCCTGAAGTTTGGTCCTGCTTTGATTTTAACTTGCTGTGTGATACTAGGCAAGGGATTCTTTGTCTCAGTTTACTTACCTAGCAAATGAGGATAATACTTTTGGCTCAGCTTACCTCAGAGGGTTGTGGTGTACATAAAATGCTGTCACTGAATGCTATGCTATACAATGCTATCATAGCTTTCAAAAAGTTAGAAATAATATATTAGTGCAACATGTTATCCTCCTTCGTAATTATATGATTCTAAGAAGGACTTAGGCAACAAAAGCAAAAATAAAGAAGTGGGGCTATGTCAAAACAAAAAGCTTCTGCACAACAAAGGAAACAAATGAAACTGAAAGGCAGGCTACTGAAAGGGAGAAAATATTTGCAAATCTGATAAGAGGTTAATATCCAAAATATATGAAGAACTCATATAATTTAATCATATGGGGAAAAAAAAAACAATCTGACCAAAAGATGGGCAGAGGATCTAAATAGACATCTTTACGAAGAAGACATACAGATGGCCAACGGGTACATTGAAAGGGTGCTCAATATCACCAATTGTCAGGAAAATGCAAATCTAAATCATAACGAGATACCGGCTCACACCTGTCAGATGGCTAGTATAAAAAGACAAATAACAAGTGCCAGCAAGGATGCAGAGAAAAGGAAACCCTCTTGCACTGCTGGTGGGAATGTAAATTGGTGCAGCCACTATAGAAAACAGTATGGAGGTTCTTCAAAAAATTAAAAATAGAACTACCATATGATCCAGAAATGCCACTTCTGGGTATTTATAAGAAAATGAAAACATTAATTAACCCTAAAAGATTTATGTACCCCCATGTTCATTACAGCATTATTTATAACAGTCAAGATAAGGAAGCAACCCAAGTGTCCACTGATGGATGAATGAATACAGAAGTTGTGGTGTATGCTTGTGTGGTATAATGGAGTATTATTCAACTATATAAAAAAGGAATTTCCCACTTGAAACAACACAGATGGACCTTGAGGACTTTGCACTTCATGAAATAAGTCAGATAGAGAAAGAGAAATACTGTATGATCTCACTTATATGTAGACTCTAAAAAAACAAACAAACAAACAAACAAAACAACCAAAAAACAGAAACACAAGTCACAGATACAAAGAACAGATTGTTTGTTAACAGACATGGAGTCCTAGATAGCTGGTGGGACAAAATGCGTAAAGGGTATCAAAAGGTACTAACTTCCAGTTATAAAATAAGTCCTGGGGATGTAATGTACAGCATGGCAAGTATAATTAATAATATTATGTTGCATATTTGAAAGTTGCTAAGAGAGTACATCTTAAAAGTTCTCATCACAAGAAAAAATATTCTGTAACTATGTGTGGTGGATGGATCATAAGTAGACTTATTGTGATCATCTCACAATATATACAAAGATAGAATCATTACATTGTACACCTGAAACTAATATAATGTTGTATGCCAATTATTCCTTAATAACAATAACAATAAGAATAAGAAGACTATATTTTACTCACACGTGAAAAGGTGATTTAGAAAAACATTTTTTTAATGTTCATTTATTTTGAGAGAGAACATGAGCAGGGGAGGGGCAGAGAGCGAGAGAGAATCCCAAGCAGGCTCCACACTATCAGTGCAGAGCCTGATGTGGGGCTTGAACCCACAAACCATGAGATCATGACCTGAGCCGAAATCAAAAGTCAGACACTTAACCAACTGAGCCACCCAGTCACCCTGAGAAGGTGATTCTCATATTATCACAGCAGAGCCTAAATGACCCAGGCTAATGTAGTGATGTTACTGTACTAATTCCTTACAGCTTTATTGTCTTCATCTATAAAATGCAGATGGTCATTAATTCATTGCAGGGTTATTATAAAATAATATGCAAAAGAGCCAAGTGTAAGTATAGTACGTTCAGAAAAAAGTAATCGATTCATTTTACCTCCTGGTGACTTTCTAGGAATATTAAGTATTGTTTATGATGAGTTTATCTAAAATTATACTGAGATTTTAGTACTAGGACAATAAGAGTAAATGTTATTCTGTTTATTTTCCATGTGCTAAGCTTTTCACGTTGATATGATTTGTTCAGAGCAGTCAAGTAACTTGACCAAGGTGTAGTCAGGTAGAGGGACGAGCTGAACTAGACTGAGACGTTTTAAACTCAAACGCATGATCTTAACCTACGAGATCACTCACTCTAACCTGGCTCTACTTGAAAAGAAATTGCCATTTATTTCCCAATGTGAACATTTCTTACTTTCTCCTTTGTTTAGTAGGATGAGGACTTGACCAGAATGCTGGAGACGCCCAGGAGGCAGGAAGCCATTCTGCGTACCTATTCTCCTTTATGAATATTGATGATTTGGGGAGAAGTGACTCTGCTAGCAGTTCTAAGCCCTCATCATAAATCCTCATGCAGAGGCTGTTCTGGCCACAGACAGTAGCAGATTGGATCAGATGAGGAAAAACCAAGCTTGGGAAGGGTTCTTTGAAGCTGCATAATCAGATTATGATAATTTCATCAAAACCCATTTCAAAAGCTAACATTTATCATTAGTTTGTGTACCTCCTAATTATTTCATGAGAGTTATTCCATGCAGGAATGATAAAAAATTCTAGCTTGAGAGAGCCTTTTAATGCAGTATGTACACAGTTAGATATATGACATCGGCATATGGGTCACATTTGCATTTGGACCTTATTTGAGACAGTTTTTTGAAAATGTCAAAGGAGGTGATGTATTTTAAAAGATTGAGATTGGTAATGAACATTAATTTTACTCAGCCATTTTCTAAAATCTTTTGATCCAAAAAGGGGGACAAGTCCTTGCCAACAACAAACAAAAAAATGTTACTTGAAGCACACAAAGTTCAAAATAGTTTCCTCAGGAGGATTCTGTATACCAGAATCCCTAAAGATCGAATCGCCGAGAAGGGAAGGCAACTGTCAGCCTCTGAACTCCATACTCTCCAAATTCCCCTCTTGTATCCCCTATGTGGTTGGAGATGCCACTCCTCACCCAGAGTCTCAAGCCACGATACTAAGCATTATTCTGGACCTCACTCCTCCTTAACCAGCAAAAGCCAGTCAATTACTGATTCCTATTTGTAGCTACTTCTCAAATCCATCTACTTAGGTCTCTTCTTCCCCCACTACATCAGTTGAGGTTGCCGTCCTGTTTCCACTGAACTAGTAGAATGCTTTTCACATTTTTAAATGGGTAAAGAAAATATTTCATATGTGAAAATTACAAGAAATTCAGATTTCACTGTCTATAAATAAAATATTGTTGGAAGACGGCCACATTCATTCATTTGTGTATTGCCTGTGGTTGATTTTGTGCTGCAGCAGCAGAGCTGATGGTTGGATAGGGAACGTGTGGCCTGCTAAGTCTAAACATTTACTATGTGGCCGTGTGCAGATATGATTTGACAACCCCTTTCAGAACCATTGCTGCAGCCTCCTCACTGTGGTTAACTCCCTCTAGGCCTAGACCTTTCCTTAGATGCTTCTACTACACTCAACAGCGATCCGCCTTCCAGTCAGCCCTGCCACTGTGGATCCCCTGTTGAAGACCCTTCAATAACTCCCAGTGCATACTAAAGGCAGACTAAGATTCCAGGCGATTTACATTCTGGTGCTTGCTGGCTTTATGTCTCATCTAGTATTTCACCATCTCCCTTTGATACTCCACATTCTCCAAATGTGCTGTTTTTAATTCCTCTTCCGCCTGAACTGTTCCCCTTCTGTTACCCATTTCCAGATTCATCTGATGACTACTTATCATTAAGACTGAGCTCACCTGAGACCTCTACCAAGAAGTCTCCCCTGATTCTCCATTTTGTCTGAGCGCTCCAACCACAGTACTTCCTTTCCTCCCTTTTCCCGTTCATCTCTCTTCTTGCTTTTACTGGAGCACGTACCTTCAGTTATGGATATGTGCCTATGCCCTTGAGGACTCATGTTTGATATTCTCCTACCCCAAACCCTAAACTGAATATGTGGATTATTTGAGGTGCTTGGTGAATATTCATTAAATAAGTGATGTTCCACTTCACTGGTGAACTGTTCATGTCTCAAGACTTCATTCAGCTGTTTCATCATCATATGAACCTCCTCTGATCATTCCCATTGGCCCATCCCATCAACAGTCATAAATGCCTATCAGAATGCACCATAAGGAATATGGGCTAGTCTGTAAGGCAAGTAATACTGTTCACCAATAAAATAGTCTGCACACAGAGACAGTTTCTCAAATTTTCGGTAAACATTGAATTTTCTCTAAATTTTAATTATACCACTTCCTTCCTCTAAATAAACCACTTCTATTAAGCTAATTAGATAAAAGTTGAGTGCCAAGCATAAAACGGATTCCTAATTTTATACTATTAATCAGCTAACAAAATTTAGTTTCTCTCTAGCTCAGTATCTGAGAAATTCTAAAACAGAGTTTCAGAGCTCAGGTCATAGTCTACAATGATCTCTGAGACAATCGGTTCTCATGTTCAAATTCTGTAATTCCACCATCCCCCAATCTCTAGCCTCCCTCCTTTTCCCCATCCACCACTCTGCCGTTTTTACCTTCTCTGTCTTGCCCTCCTACCCAAACTCATTTCTGACAAGTTAAACGCTTCCTTTCAGCTCTTGCACTCTACACAATAGATTTGTGCCAAAACCTCAAGTTGCAGTAATAATCACAGTGAATCAATTGGATGGCTATTTTACAAACCAGGGGGGACAGAGAAATCACCAGTTCAGTGGATAGTGGCAGCTATAGACCAGCTACACTAGCGTTTAGCCCCAGGCCATTTTCTAAGTTAAATGTTTGAGTGCCTAATTGATCTAATCCTGGCAGAAACAGTTTATTTGCTTTCTGATTTTAGAGCCGAAAAAGTTCATGAGATCCACATCTCTGATCCTGGGGACCCATCACTCCTTTAATTACCCAGGAAAGTAAAAAGCTGCACGTGTTTGTGGGCTCCCTTGATCACGAACATGTGGGACACCCTTAAACATGTGGGAATCTGTCCTAGTAACCCAAACGGCGAACACAGACATATGCAAAAAGATATTCAACAGAGCTTTATATATACCAATAAAACATTGGTAGCCACCTAAATCACAAACACATTCATATAGAATCTTCAAATTGGAAAGAACTTAAAGGCCACTAATCCTACAGCCTCTCCTTTCTATCTCCATTTGGAAACCTTGTTGAGTTCTGTGTTTGGGGATTAAAAGCAACGCCATCGTGGTGACAGAAGTCAGAAAAACTATGACCTTGGCAGAGGCTAATGATGGGTAAAGACACAGGGGAGGATTCTGGATGTCTACATCTTCTATATCTTTTTTTTTTTTTTTAAATTTTTTTTTTTCAACGTTTATTTATTTTTGGGACAGAGAGAGACAGAGCATGAACAGGGGAGGGGCAGAGAGAGAGGGAGACACAGAATCGGAAGCAGGCTCCAGGCTCTGAGCCATCAGCCCAGAGCCCGACGCGGGGCTCGAACTCACGGACCGCGAGATCGTGACCTGGCTGAAGTCGGACGCTTAACCGACTGCGCCACCCAGGCGCCCCTACATCTTCTATATCTTGACCTCAGTGATGAGATTTGTAAATTTATTGAGCTGTAAACTTACAATTCACGTGTTTTTTCTGCATATATTTAATACTTCAGGGAAATTATTTATGTTAAAGTTAAGTGTACCATAACGTGTAACTCTTTTGGAGAAAAGAGTGACTAAGAATTGAGTTTGTAAGTACATTGGATGTTAAAATATATTAAGAGAGTCAACAGAGAAATGTTTTCATATACACACACACACACACACATATATACATACATACACACACATATATCTTAAGTTACATATACTACTTAATTTTTTATTATATAATATGCATATGATATATTATGATGATTTATATAATTATACAAATAATTTTAAAATTAACATCATTAGTACTACATTAAAAGTCTCTAACAGGAAATCTGGGGACACATAATTGTCACTAAGGCTCATACTAGTTCACTATGTCACCATGGAATTAGGGGAAATTTGGCAAAGTACATTCTTTTTTTTAATTTTTATTTATTTATTTTTATTATATGAAATTTATTGTCAAATTAGTTTCCATACAACAGCCAGTGCTGATCCCAAAAGGTGCCCTCTTCAATACCCATCACCTACCCTCCCCTCCCTCCACCCCCGATCAACCCTCAGTTTGTTCTCAGTTTTCAAGAGTCTCTTATGCTTTGGCTCTCTCCCACTCTAACCTCTTTTTTTTCTTTTTTTTTCCTTCCCCTCCCCCATGGGTTTCTGTTAAGTTTCTCAGGATCCACATAAGAGTGAAAACATATGGTATCTGTCTTTCTCTGTATGGCTTATTTCACTTAGCATCACACTCTCCAGTTCCATCCACGTTGCTACAAAGGGCCATATTTCATTCTTTCTCATTGCCACGTAGTACTCCACTGTGTATATAAACCACAATTTCTTTATCCATTCATCAGTTGATGGACATTTAGGCTTTTTCCGCAATTTGGCTATTGTTGAGAGTGTTGCTATAAACATTGGGGTACAAGTGCCCCTATGCATCAGTACTCCTGTAATCCCTTGGGTAAATTCCTAGCAGTGCTATTGCTGGGTCATAGGGTAGGTCTATTTTTAATTTTTTGAGGAACCTCCACACTGTTTTCCAGAGTGGCTGCACCAGTTTGCATTCCCACCAACAGTGCAAGAGGTTTCCCGTTTCTCCACATCCTCTCCAGCATCTATAGTCTCCGGATTTGTTCATTTTGGCCACTCTGACTGGCGTGAGGTGATATCTGAGTGTGGTTTTGATTTGTATTTCCCTGATGAGGAGCGATGTTGAGCATCTTTTCATGTGCCTGTTGGCCATCTGGATGTCTTTTTTAGAGAAGTGTCTATTCATGTTTTCTGCCCATGTTCTCACTGGATTATTTGTTTTTTGGGTGTGGAGTTTGGTGAGCTCTTTATAGATTTTGGATACTAGCCCAAAGGACATTCTTTTTATCCATTTGTAAAGCCTAAGATGCATCTGATCAAAATGGAAAGAAACTCTCAGAAGAAAGAGACCAAAGGAGTTCTGAGGAAAAACTGGATGGAAATCACAAGGCTATGCACACACCAAAGTTCCAAAATTACCAGATTTAGTTTCCACATAAACATACATGGAAATAAAACCAGTATAAAATTTAGCAGTTACGAGTAAAGTACCTGCAGGTTTGCATTTTCTTCATTTTTATTAATCTGCTATTTGTAGTTGTTGTTTAATAATTGAAAATATTTTTATTGAGATGCTTCAATAAATTATAATACATTAATGCCTAATTTGAGGACAATTACTTTAAAGTTTATTTCGGAAAACCTTGCCCAATTTTTTTTAACCATGGGACCAATATATTACACTATCTTGAAACAATTGCTGAAATACTGTCAATGAAATAAATAGCTTCTTAAAGGACAGGGTTATGAACCATGTCTATAAACTAAGATTTAATCATAAGGGTACATGCTATCTATCTACACAGTACACACAGGCATATATGCAAACTTTTACAGATAAATATATTTTCTCCATTAAACTATTCAACAAACATCTATTAAATGGCTGCCATGGGCCATATGTTCTACAAGGCATTCGTCTGCAGAGGTTAAAAGAGAGACTCCATATCTGGAAAGAACTCAGTTTTCTGAAAAACCAAAAATGCAAATTATGCCATTGCAGGCAGAATATTGTAGTCTGCCTGAGCAAATCCAGGAAGGCTTCACTGAGGTAACATTTTATACAAAAACTTGAAAGATGAGTAAGAGGTTCCTGTGTGGACAAGAAGGTCACTATACCTGTCACATACTAGGCGTATGAGAATGTGAGCAGAGGAAATGACACAGGCAAATCCACAGATGGATATGAGAACATGGGTAATTTAGGGAGCAACCAGTGGTTTAATTAAATACATATATGACATATAAGCTGGAAGATGGGGTAATGGCAGAAGAAAAGGCTAGAGAGTATATGTCAGACTGCCAATGCTTTGGTGATCTGAAAAGAAGTTTAGAAATGCCCTGGCAATGGGACACCATCGGAGCTTTTTATACAAACTCACAACCATGATGAGATGCTTGTGTCATAAATATTCAACTAGCTGTGGTGCAGAGATTTTGGAGGACACAAAACCAAAAACTACAAAAAACCCTGGACAAGAGGGAGGGTGAAGACCTGGAAAGTGGATATAAAGAGGAGAGAATGGGTAAGACATATCTGTATTTAGACTAGGGAGTTTGGGTAAATGTAGAAAACGAGAACTCCTTCTGGACTTCTGGCTTACAGTGTAGATTAAGTAATACAGGAGGGGAGCAGTTTTGCAGGCGAGGGCAATGATGAATTCAGTTTAAGGAGGGAGAAGTCGAATTTAAGGTTCACAGAGAGCACCCAGTTTGAAACATCAACAGTTGGAAATACATGTCTACAGTTAAGTGTGAAATGCAAGGTAAAGAGAGTTTTGTGAGTTATCAGTCCCTAAGCAGTAGTACAAGCCACAGCATATGTGAACCAGCCTAGGAAGGCACAGTAAGAAGAAAGGGGTGCAGAGAATGGGGTCATTAACGATACCGATATCTGAGAAGTTGGACAGAAGCAGGAGCCTCTGAAGGAGAGGGAGTGTTAAAAGGAAAGCTGGTGTCACGTAATTTAAGATCGGAGAGAATGGCAGGAAGGAAGAGCTTGTCAAGAATGTCACATACGTTAGGGCCATCATATAAGAGGAGAGCTGTTAAAGCACTCACTAATTTTGGCAACAAGAGAATGTTCTGGATTTCTACAGTTAGTGGACTCTGGCCCTTCATGGCCTGGAAGGGCTACAGTCTAGATTTATACCATCCAGTTCAGAGTGGTATTGTGATACTTGCCTACACATTCATCTCTAGAAGAATATAAGCCCCTCTCAGGCGTGATATGTACTGATCCTCTCTTCCCCAGAACCTGGAACTCAGTACATACTCAATAGATGCTTGTTGACCTAAACTCAGTGGCGCCACACCTATGTCCAGGGTATTCCCAGGTGATGGCACTCGTGAACCCACTGACAGCCATGTAGTCCTGTGTTAGTGAGCAATACAAAATAACGGCACTTATGATGCTTTCCTTTTTTGTACGGTTGCATTCTTTAAAAGAGGAACACACGCCTTGGGGGACATTACAAAATATAGATCATTTTTCCCCTTCAATTCAAAGACTTGCTCCATATTGAGCAAATGTTTATTTAGGCAGTTGCTGAGGGGAAAGTAAGCTTAGGACGAGCACGGTAGAACTCATTTAGGCTAATATCTGCAAAAGGGGCTGATCTGCTAAGTGAACAGATGTTTCACAAGCCGAATGAAATCACTGTGATGGCGGAGACATAATGAAGCTCTGGATGCAGGAACAGACCCGTGAAAAGAAGGTTGTATTCAAAGAACTGGACCAGGGTCCAGAACACAAGGCTCACTCGACTTATGCCAGAACAGACTCACCAACACCAAGAAGAAAGAGTTGTGGATCTGGAGGCAAGGCTAGGCTGGGAAGAGAAAGTTTCATAGTGCATGAAGTCTGCCAGCCAACACTGATTACTTGCAGAGTATCTGCCAGGTTTCCTGTAAGATGCATGACTGACATCGCCATCTTGAATCTATAGGATATGTGCACGTTGCAGTATTTTTATTTTACAGATGAGAAAGCTGAGGCGCAGAGGGGTCAAGGTGCCCTGGGTTACAGAGCTAGTAGGAAGTAAACCTAGACAGGGAACCAGTTCTATATGGCTACTAAGTCAAATTGTATGCACTATGATTAGCGTCATCTCCCTTAAGTGACAAGGGATTTGCTGAGCACATAAACACAGCGCCAAGGAGGAAGATGGGGAGCTGGGAGGGGGTACCCTATGTCTCCCAGGATCCAACATATAACTCACCCCACAGTCCAATCTAAGGCTTCAACACTCTGGAGCAAAGAAGACGTGACTGTCAGAAATGGTATAGAACTGTCTCAGCACATGAGCTAAGCCTTGTCCATTATGAAATATTAGCCACAGTTCTATTGGTTTCTCGGCAGTGTAAACTTTTCTAGTTTCTTCTTGTAGTCATAAATAAGAACAAAAGCTACTTTCATGAAGAGATTTACTATTACCATAGCCAATGAATCCATGGCCCTGCACCATTTTGACTGTTTTCACCCATGCATGGGCAACCACTTACAGTGGGTAATTGCTTCAGGATATTTACATTTTGTTTCATTTTTTATTTTTCAAAAATGCTTACTTATTTTGAGAGAGAGAGAGAGAGAGAGAGAGAGAGAGAGAAGAGAAGAGAAGAGAGAGAAAGAGCATGAGTAGGGGAGAAGACCAGAAGGAGACAGAATCCTAAGCAGGCTCCACACTCAGTATGGAGCCCAACCTGAGGCTCGATCCCAAGACCCTGGGATCATGACCTGAGCTGCAATCAAGAGTCAAGGACACTTAACTTACAGAGCCACCCAGATGCCCCAGGATATTTATAGTTTAAAGGTCAGTAACTTGGGTATATTTCTGGAGCAGTTATCATGGGCTGCAAGGGTACTTCCTAAGCATCTATACATGTCATTTAACTATCACAACAACTCAATGAGGAGATAACTACTATTATTATTCCCATTTTACAGATGAAGAAAGATTCTCAGTGAGTTAAGTAAAATTTCCTCTCCTAAGGAACTGACAGTGGAGGATGAGAAAAATTCTATAGTTCAATGTATCTCGATGATGAAAACTAGCTAGACGCCTACCATACTTGAGGCAGGGCCAGCTTTTTTTCTTTTCTCCTCAGATTTTTTTTTCTTTAACCCAAGGCACAATCCACGTCAGGCTTCTAGACCCTGAACCCTCCAACATGCAGCCTCCCAGCACTATGTCACGACATGGTGTTCAACTTTGGTGATTGTGTTCACTCTTTGCCTTTCTCTTGCCAAGTGTGAAAATTCTTAGAGCAGGATGTTTGCCTTCCTTATTCTCTCATTTAATCCCACTTCTTAAAACTAAAGAAACAGGAGCTCAGATCAGTTTAACTTGCCTGAGGTTGCTCAACTACTTAGGTAGGACTCAGGATTTGAATCCATGGACAATTTTAAATTTGATTCTCTTTCCATCAATCATTAAGGCATGTTGGACGAGGCCATGAGGTGGGTCAGGACAGGCTATGGATAACAATGAGTACCAGACAGGTGTTTGACCCATACCTTTGATGCAGTGGAAACCCCCTTTGGTCCTAAAGCAGGAAGTAGTCAGGCCTTTCTCTTAGTAAAGCACTTTGGGGTGCACTATGGCAAGTGGGCTGGAGGCAGAGGTATCAGAAGTTACAGGGCTGCAATAGCTCCTTGATGAGTGAGGGCGTAGATCAGAGCTGAGGACCCAGCCAGACAAAAGCCACAGAGCAAAAAACACTGAATAGCTGCACGTTAGCTGCAATGAGATTAGCAAATTAAGACATTAGGATGCTTCCGTGAGAGTTAGAAATAAAGCATGTAAGCCACCAAATGCAGTGCCTGCCATTACCTTGGGCAGATGCTGTTGTGGCTGTGACTGCTGCTGCTATTAAAATGAGCCATGCGCTCCTCTAGCCCCAAGCCTCTTCAGACTTTTTTCTCTCAGCCAGGCATTGCTTTCACTTGTCAGTCTCACTCCAGACCACCCCCCGGCATCACTAAATCAGAGTTCTCAAGAGTTTAACAGGAAACTCACACCTTCACGGAGCCTGCCCACTCTTCCTCTTCAGCACCTGTTTTACTGAGTGGGAAACCCAGGTTCCACATGGTGGTGAGTTGGGGGTTGCCAGGTGCTGCCTCTGTTGAGGACCCTGAGCCAGTGGCATCCTGGATTCCCACCCACCCCTCTGGATGAACTGCCATTTCCTCTGGATCCCTGAACCTTGTTGTTTGTTCCCGTAACGTAGTATTTCCTTTGCTATGACAGTTGTGATTCTGTCTCCCCACTTGGTTGTGACCTTCCCAAGGAAAGTCCGCCAGAAAAAATTCTCAAACCTCTTGCATCTATTCTTCATACCATGCTTTATACATTTTTTATTTCTACAATTGAAAAAAAGGGGCACCTGGGTGGCTCAGTTGGTTAAGTGTCCGACTTCAGCTCAGGTCATGATCTTACAGTTTGTGAGTTCGAGTTCTGCATTGGGCTCTGTGCTGACAGCTCAGAGCCTGGAGCCTGTTTCGGATTCTCTCTGTCTCTGTCTCTCTCTCTTTGTCTCTCTCAAAAATAAAAAATCTATCTATCTTTCTTGTTATAATGTGAAGTTTTAAAGAGCAGGGGGAAATATCTACCTTTTCATCATCTATCACCAATGGCTAATGCAATGCCTAGCACATACTGGCAGTTAATAAATATTTGATGTTATGTATTAATCTCTTTATTCTCTGTGTGAGAATATAGTAACTAGCACATAGTAGGTGCTCCATATTTATTTGCTTCATATATATATATATATATATATATATATATATACACTAATTATTTACACAGTTTCTAAAATCTGGATTTCAACACTAAAGGCTTGAACATGGCCCGAAGTATATTAATCCTAAATGGAGGACACATTTTTTTTCTGAAAAAGAAATGCAGTTATTTAAAAATGGCCTCAAGTCTAATAGTTAATGTTCAAGCATGACTTATTTACCATCTGAAATGTTTTTCTCTTTGAGAAATATGTGATGCGACACAAGTCACATTAGCTCACTTAAATGTGTGATGGAAATGACTTTGTAATTTGAAATAATAAAAATTTACTTTATTTGATTTATGGTTTGCCAAGGCTCAGATATAATTAGTTATTTTCTCATGGATATTCACATAATTTACAAATGTCCAAATTATAGATATAAAAAATTATATAAGAAGACTGCAGAAATATTTTTTTATTATTGTTGCTATTATTACTTCCATTATCATTGCTTTATCATTTCCCATCTTACTGCTGCTCCCTTGGGTGAGGTGGGATATATTTTTTTTACTTTTATTTTTATGTTTATTCATTTTTGAGAGAGAGAGAGAGACACACACACACGAGTTGTGGAGGGGCAGAGAGCGAGGGAGACACACAGTCTGAAGCAGACAACAGGCTCCAAGCTGTCAGCACAGAGCCCTACACGGGGCTCGAACCCACCCATAAGCCTTGAGATAAGTCGGATGCTTAACCGACTGAGCCACCCAGGCGCCCCGAGGTAGGATATGTTTTAAGGTAAAGATTCAGCATCTCCTTTGATATGATATCATACATTATGCCTAGTTTTATTTTTCAGAATAACGAAAAAGAAAATGCATGCAATTTGGAGTTTGGAAGACCCAAGTTTGAGACTCAGCAGAATGTCTTCCATTTTTTTTAATCTGTTAAACACATGCACACCCACAAATAATAATAGCTATCTAGCCACTTAAGAACCATCAATAGAAAGTGAAAATGGTGGGAGCAGGGCTCTGTTAGAAAACTATTAAGAATTTATGATGGCGGCAACAGAACATGGTCCTTCTAAGTGTGTGCCCTGTGTGACCGCTCAGGTCATATCACTTGTGGAACAGCTTTGCAGCCACTTTTGAGAATTAATGGAAATTATGTACCGTGCCTCACACAAAGTCTGACCCATCATAGGTAGTTAACAAATTTTCGTTTCTCTGTGTCAGTTTTCAAGTTGCTCTCACAAAGCCCAACAGGGGTAATGCACTTGATTGTGTCAGCAACAAGTTCTCCATACCAAAGGGATAGACATTTCAAATGTAAACCATTTAACTCCTTCTTTAGGGCCAAAATGAAAAAAAAAAAAAACAACAAAAAACTAATAGAGAACGAGGCACAAGAGCATCCATGGCTTGAAGAACCAAGATGCGTCCCAAATGGTAGGTTGTCCCATGTGGTCCTGTTCCCATTTGAAAGCTCACGTTTTGAAACCATGTGCTCCCTGGAATTCCAGATGGCCAAATTGAGGGCCCAAACCATCCAACAGAAGGTTCTGGTTCTCAACTATGATCTTCTTAGGTACTCGAGGGAGGGAGTGTGGAATAGCTTGTTTCCTAATGAAAGAAGAAGAAAAACCCAGAACTGATTTGTCCCAGATGGCCATGAAAATGGGCTTCCCTGGCTTTTGTGGCTCCTTTCCTCACCTCCAAATGCGGCTGTGACATTAAAGGAGATGCTTGGTTTGCAGAAGGCTATTATCACAGAGTTTTACAAAACCTTCTCCTTGTGGAATGTATATGACATCTGGAATTAAAGAGGTATTCTCTTTTAATCACTGTTCAATCTTCCACAGGGATAAATGAGTACATGGGTAGCTTCCAGCTGCCCAAACTGATTTAGTTAAATAATGTAATCTATTTGTACACAAATGCAGAATAAATGTCACTGAAGTTCCTTAGCGTGCAGTTATAATGAGTTATCCCTTTCTCGAGGTGATTAGGAATGTTTAGTTTATTTCAAATGCATATCAAGCCTCATGATTGCCAATGAGCCAGGGACAACCTAAATTAGCCTCCCACAGCTGCTGACCTCTGCAGCCACTGCAAAACCATTCCTTTGGGGGAATCAAAGCCTCCTCTAATGGTAAGTTTGGAGCTGATCTTTTTTCCACGCCCTTTAAAGTGTAATGTTCCTACTCAGCCTCCACAGAACCAGGTCTCAGAGTAATCAGGAAATGCAATCAGAATTTTAAGATGAATAGGACCTTAGTACTCACTCAGCTGTGTGTGTGTGTGTGTGTATACATATACATGTATATATATATACATATACATATATATACATATACATATATATATATACATATGTGTATACACACACACACACACACACATACATATATTAATTCCCCCATTTACAAATGGGGAATCTAAGGTGCAGAGAAGTTAACTGCTTTGTCGAAGCCTACACAGTGATTTGGTGTTAGACTTTAAACACTGGATCTCTAATATCAAGGTCCTTGCTTTTTCTCACACACACCCTTAGCTTTCAACCTCTTCAGATGCCAAATTACAGGGCAAGGTAGGCAATGTGCTATGAGGGGAACTTGGCCTCTAAAGGTAGGGTGTCCAGCTGCCAACTGGTGCCAGGCAAAATGTTCTCTGTATGACCTTGAGCAAGATACTTCACAAGTGGGAGCCTCAGTTTACCCACCAGAAAAAATGAAAATTTGACATTCTTTCTAGGGAATGTCTCTTCTCTCATGGACATTTTACTAGCACTTATTCCTTTGAATATTTGCGACTCCTTTAGCTGATAGCTTCATTTCCTGTTCTCAAATACATCTTCCCACAGGTTCTTACTGGTTTGCTAAATTACCGAATTAAAAAAAAAACACTAAAAGATGAAACCAAATGAAGAATAATTTCACATATTGTCTTCTCTAAAGAGATGAAACATTCGAGAAGGAAGACACAGCAGAAACCATCAAGTCAACAAAATGAGATTGTGCTTTTTGCCGATGAATATCCGTCTTCCTGTCTTGGTCAGATAAGTGTGGAAGAAGTAGTTCTATCACCTTGTGCAAAACTGGCATCTCTGCAGCTAGTCCTGGCTTACAAGAGAAAAAGTAATCATTGTGTGCTATTTGAATGTCTTCATAAATATAATTTATGACTTTGATACTGATCAGTCCTGCACGGTCTTAGAAGATCAATAGTGCCATGTTCATTAGTCCTGAATTGAATAGCTCTCACACTTTGGCCAGAAGATGGTAACTGTTTTTAATGATTTTTTGCCAGTTGGCATCAAAAGTGGATTCTATGTCACTGGTAATTTCCTTAGTTATCTAGGGGCTTTTCATTCCCTCAGCCAACCATGAAGGTCAGAGAGTTGCTTTCTGCAAAGATGGCTGTAGTTGCATTCTTGGACTCTAAGGATAAAGAATAGAACTATCTAGCAGCTTCTGGGTAATTGCTGCTTTTATTCAAGCCCTATGGTGATTGGGTGGTCGTGCGTTTTTTCCCGCATTATGCTGTTGATGGGGAGGCATCACGCTATTTTTGAAAGAAAAGGGACAGACTTGGGATCTAATTCCAAAAGCCCTATTTGCTGACTGGTTTTGAGTTTGGGGAAGTTATTCAATGTGGAAGATTGTTACTTTTATGGTCCCTAATAAACCAGGCCTCTTAGTATATATGCAAATGTGTAGTCTCCTTGAATCTGGGAAGCTTTATGCATAATATATTTTAACAAATGAATGCTTTAATCATAATTTACTTTAACCACTAGAATGTAGGGGAACTGACATTCTGTCACTTGTTGAACTAGATCGTAAGAAGGCTAGACAACTTCCACTTTGGCATTCTGAAAGTAGATAGCTGACAAGGAAACATTCTGGCTACTCTGGAACCACCATGCTGGGCTGTTGTTAGGAGTCCAAGCAAACATGTGGCCACACTGCTTCACAGTTTCTTGTTCGATGGTTCTCGCCATGCAGGACAATTAGACTGGGGTTGATACTCCACTCGTGGTCAGTACAGATCCCAGCCACGTGGCTTAAGCCACTCTGTACCTTCACCTTACTCAGTACCCTGACTACAACGTGAAGAAGGCAAGTGCCAGCTGAACAAACTGAATTCTAAAAAGTAATAAATTATGTTATTTTATACCATTCTGTTTACAGTGTGTTTTTTATAAAGTACTAAAGAATCAGCCAACCTCTCAAATTTCTCTCCCTGAACCCCAGTTTTCCCATCTAGAAAATTAGGTGTTGGACTTGAGAATCAAACCAAATACCTATGTCATTCAAGGCCTTTCTCAGTCTTACCTCAATCAGTATTTCTAGCTTCCTCTTCCCTGACCCCAGAAACAACACTTCAGCCATTTTGGCCATTTGAAATTCTGTGATATTTGACCACTGACAGTTCTTTCAACATCCTAACTGCTGGCAATACCTCACATACTTCATGACTTTCACAACTTTGTTCTTCCTTTTCTCTTCCAGTTTATCTTCTGTGACTATCTTTCCCTGTCAGGTAAAATAACACCTTCTGTGTGAAGCATTCCCACCTGCCACCTACACTCTCCACAAATTAACTGCCTTTGGGCTCCTAGAAGTATTACATTAAGACAGACTTCTTGAGGGGGAGCCAAGATGGCAGAACAGCATGGAACCTTTTTGTGTGTCTTGCGCCCATAAAATACAGCCAGATCAACACGAAACCATCCTACACACCTAGAAAACTGATTGGAGGATTAACACAATAATCTGCACAACCTGAACCACAGAATTCAGGAGGTACACAGCACAGAGAGGTGAATTTGGGGAGTGAGAAGCCACAGAGGGTAGGGAACCGCTTGCGCGGGCAGAGAGAGGACGGAGACTGGGGAAGGGGGCAGAATACGGGAAAAGCACCCCTCCCCAAAAGCAGCTGGAGAGAAAATGGAAAATTGGAAACAGCCACAAGGACTAAACTAAAAAGGGAGAAAGGAGAAAGGAGAGGGTTTAAATTCCATTAAGACTGTAAACAAGGGGAGTGCAAAGGCTGCAACTCCGCAGCTCAATACCTGGCAGTGCTCTGGTGGGAAGAGCGAATCCCCAGGAGCAGAGTGGGTTCCAGGAGGTTCTCGGGCCACACGGGGAAAAGCTGTTCCACTGCTGGAAGGACATTTGGTAGAGACTGTGGCAGCCACCTGGTCCCAGCAGACCCCAGAAAACAGCCACATTCGTGGGTGTTGGAACAAGGGTTAAGGGTGAAGCCTGGTGCCAGATGTGTGTTGTGATTCCACTTGTGTGTTGTGATTCCATTATGTGTGTTCCATAATCCCTGAAAAGCTGCTGCTACAGTATCTCATGAAATTTTTCTGGGGCCGGCTGGCACCTAGCTGCAGTCTCCGGGCACCAGCAGCAGCAAGGTCCGGCAAGCGTTCCTGGGTGCAGCCGATATTCGGCCATTGCTCATTCTGCCATTGCTCGGTGAGACCCTTCCACAGAGGGGTGGAACAGGTCAAAGCCGCAGTCCTTTACACGTAAGGGGCCGGGAAAAACAGCTGCGTCTGAGACAAAACTTGGGAGAGAGGTACTGCCTGGGGCCTGGTCACGGAAAGTGGAAAAGCGGAGAGTGGACGAGAGCTGAAGACGGAGGACCGGTGCGTGATTGCTGATCCGGGAGAACAAACTGAGTGGCTGGGTAGCGCCATTTTTCACCGCTACCGCGCATGCGCACACGCACATAGGAGCACCGCAACAATCCACCCCAATAGGCTAGCAGTGCCATCTAGTGGAGAGTGGAGTTGTTACAGCGGGCCCTGCCCAACTGGGCGAACTTCTCTCTTCAAGAACACAAACCTCACCACTGGCTTAATTTATGGACTATAAAGAGCTACACAGACTGACTTCTAGGGGAAAACGAAGTAATTTCAGTCCTACTTCAATCTGTTAGCAGGTTCATCTATTCAGTTTTCCTTCTTTTTTTTGCTTTTTCTCTTTCACACTTGTTTTCTTTTTCTTGAATACAGAAAGAGAAAAATTCATTTTTATTTTCAATTTTTATTAAAAATATTTTTAATTTTTATTACTATATTTTTTACTTTTGTGTAAACTTTTTAAAATTCTATTTTACTTCCATCATTTTATTTTAGTCTACTTCAGTGTATTCACCTTTTTAAATTTTCAAACAATTTTTTTTCTTTTTTTCTCTTTTTCATTTCTTTTTCTTGAATGCAGAAAGAGAAAAACTTCATTTTTACTCTCAATTTCTATTAAGAATATTTTAAATTTTTCTAATATATTTTTTGCTTTTATGTAAATTTTTTCAAATTCTATTTTACTTCCATTATTTTATTTTAGTCTACCACAGTGTATTCACTTTCTCAAATTTTCGAAGGATTTCCTTTTTTTAAAATCTTTTTTCTTTTTTTTGTTTCTTTTATTTTTTCTTGAATACAGAAAAAGAAAAAAGTTCATATTTATTTTTAATTTTTATTACAAATATTTTTCTTTAATTTTTTCTTCTACTATATTCTCTACTTTTGTGTATATGTTTTCAAATTCTATTTTACCCCCATCATCTCATTTTAGTCTACTTCAGTGTATTCACTGTTTCAAATTCTCAAATGATTTCCTAATTTTTTCTTTTTCTTTCTTTCCCCCACCCCTTTTTTTTTCTGTAATCTGTCAAACCACTTTCAACACCTAGACTAAAACACACATAGAATCTAGCATCATCTATTCGATTTTGTGTGTGTGTGTGTGTGTAATTTTTAATTTTAATATTTTTTTAATTTTAATTTCTTCTAATTTCAATTTTTCTACCTCATTAATTCCTTTTCTCCCTTCAAAATGACAAAATGAAGGAATTCACTCCAAAAGAAAGAGCATGAAGAAACAACAGCCAGTGATTTAACCAATACAGATACAAGCAAGGTGTCTAAACCAGAATTTAGAATTACGATAAGAAGAATACTAGCTGGAGTCGAAAACAGATTAGAATCCTCTTCTGCTAAGATAAAAGAAGTAAAAACTAGCCAGAATGAAACTAAAAATGCTATAACTGAGTTGCAATCACGGATGGATGCAGCAGCAGCAAGGATGGATTAGGCAGAACAGAGAATCAGTGATAGAGACAACAAAATTATAGAGAATAACGAAGCAGAAAAAAAAAGAGGGCGATTAAGGCAAAAGAGCACGATTTAAGAATTAGAGAAATCATTGACTCATTAACAACATCAGAATCACAGGGGTTCCAGAAGAGGAAGAGAGAGAAATTGGGGTAGAAGGGTTATGTGAGCAAATCATAGTGGAAAACTTTCCTAACCTGGGGAAATTCACAGACATCAAAATCCAGGAAGCACAGCGGACCCCTATTAGATTCAACAAAAACCGACCATCAACAAGGCATATCATAGTCAAATTCACAAAATATTCAGGCAAGGAGAGAATCATGAAAGCAGCAAGGGAGAAAAAGTCCCTAACATACAAGGGAAGACATATCAGGCTTGCAGCAGACCTATCCACAGAAACTTGGCAGGCCAGAAAGGAGTTGCAGGATATATTCAGTGTGCTGAATCAGAAAAATATGCAGCCAAGAGTTCTCTACCCAGCAAGGTTGTCATTCAAAATAGAAGGAGAGATAAAAAGTTTCACAGGCAAAGAAAAATTAAAGGAGTTTGTGACCACTAAACCAGCCCTGCAAGAAATTTTAAGGGGGACTCTCTGAGGTGAGAAAAGATGAAAATTATATATAAATACCAAAAGCAACAAAGATTAGAAAGGACCAAAGAACACCACCAGAAACTCCAACTCTACAAGCATCATAATGGCAATACACTCATATCTTTCAGTACTCACTCTAAACGTCAATGGACTCAATGCTCCAATCAAAAGACAGAGGGTAGGGGCGCCTGGGTGTCTCAGTCGGTTGGGCGTCCAACTTTGGCTCAGGTCATGATTTCGTAGTTTGTGAGTTTGAGCCCCGCGTCGGGGTCTGTGCTGACAGCTTGGAGCCTGGAGCCTGCTTTGGAATCTGTGTCTCCCTCTCTCTCTGCCCCTCCCCCACTCACACTCTGTCTCTCTCTCCTTCAAAAATAAACAAATATTAAAAAAATTTAAAAAAAAAGACATAGGGTAACAGAATGGATAAGAAAACAAGATCCATCTATATGTCGTTTACAAAACACCCACTTTAGACCTAAAGACACCTTCAGATTGAAAATAAGGGGATGGAGAACCATCTATCATGCTAATGGTCAACAAAAGAAAGCTGGAGTAGCCATACTTATATCACACTATCTAGATTTTAAAATAAAGACTGTATCAAGAGATGCAGAAAAGCATTAAATCCTAACCAACAGGTCTATCCACCAAGAAGACCTAACGATTGTAAACATTTATGTGCCAAATGTGAGAGAAACCAAATATATAAATCAATTCATCACAAAGAAACTCATTGATAGTAATACCATAATAGTAGGAGACTTCAACACCCCACTCACAACAATGGACAGATCATCTAATCAAAAAATCAACAAGGAAACAATGGCTTTGAATGACACAGTGGACCAGATGGACTTAACAGATATATTGAGAACATTTCATCCTAAAGCAGAATACACATTCTTCTCCAGTGCACATGGAACATTCTCCAGAATAGACCATATACTGGGACACCAATCAGCCCTAAGTAAGGACAAAACGATGGAGATCATACTGTGCATATTTTCAGAACACAATGCTATGAAACTCCAAATCAACCACAAGAAAAAATTTGGAAAGGTAACAAATACTTGGAGACTGAAGAACATCCTACTAAAGAATGAATGGGCTAACCAAGCAGTTAAAGAGGAAATTAAAAAGTATATGGAAGTCAATGAAAATGATAACACCACAACCCAAAACCTCTGGGATGCAGCAAAGGTGTTCATAAGAGGAAAATATATAGCAATCCAGGCCTTCCTAAAGAAGGAAGAAAGATCTCAGATACACAACTAACCTTACGCCTTAAGGAGCTGGAAAAAGAACAGTGAATAAAACCCAAAACCAGCAGAAGATAGGAAATAACAAAGATTAGAACAGAAATTAATGCTATCGAAACCAACCAACCAACCAACCAACCAACCAACCAACAACAAAAAACAGTAGAACAGCTCAATGAAACCAGAAGCTGGTTCTTTGAAAGAATTAACAAAATTGATAAACCATTAGCCAGTTTGATCAAAAAGAAAAAGGAAAGGACCCAAAAAAATAAAATCAAGAATGGAAGAGAAGAGATCACAACCAACACTGCAGAAATATAAACAATAATAAGAGAATATTATGAGCAATTATATGCCAATAAAATGGGCAATCTGGAAGAAATTGACAAATTCCTAGAAACATATATGCTACCAAAACTGAAACAGGAAGAAATAGAAAATTTGAACAGACCCAAAACCAGCAAGGAAATTGAATTAGTAATCAAAAATCTGCCAAAAAACAAGAGTCCAGGGCCAGATGGCTTTCCAGGGGAATTATACCAAACATTTAAGGAAGAGTTAACACCTATTCTCTTGAAACTGTACCAGAAAATAGAAATGGAAGGACAACTTCCAAACTGTTTCTATGAGGCCAGCATTACCTTGATTCCAAAACCAGACAGAGACCCCGTGAAAAAGGAGAACTGTAGACCAATTTCCCTGATGAACATGGATGCAAAAATCCTCAACATGATATTAGCCAACCAGCTCCAACAATACATTAAACAAATTATTCACCATGACCAAGTGGGATTTATACCTGGGATGCAGGGCTGGTTCAATATCCGCAAAACAACGTGATTCATCACATCAATAAAAGAAAGGACAAGAACCATATGATCCTCTCAATAGATGCAGAGAAAGCATTTGACAAAATACAGCATCCTTTCCTGATAAAAACCCTCAAGAAAGTAGGGATAGAAGGAGCATACCTCAAGATCATAAAAGCCATATATGAACGACCCAACGCTAATATCATCCTCAATGGGGAAAAACTGAGAGCTTTTCCCCTAAGGTCAGGAACAAGGCAGGGATGTCCACTCTCACCACTGTTCTTCAACATAGTATTGGAAGTCTTAGCCTCTGCAATCAGATGACACAAAGAAATAAAAGGCATCCAAATTGGCCAGGAGGAGGTCAAACTTTCACTCTTGACAGATGACATGACACTCTATATGGAAAACCCAAAGGTTCCACAAAAAAACTGCTAGCATTGATTCATGAATTCAGCAAAGTTGCAGGATATAAAATCAACACACAGAAATCGGTTGCATTCCTATACACCAAAAATGAAGTGACAGAAAGAGAAATCAAGGAATCTATCCCATTTACACTTGCACAAAAAAACATAAAATACCTAGTTATGAATATAACCAAAGAGGTGAAAAATCTATACACTGAAAACTATAGAAAGCTTATGAAAGAAATTGAAGAAACAAAAAAATGGAAAAAGATTCCATGCTCCTGGATAGGAAGAACAAATATTGTTAAAATGTCAATACTACCCAAAGCAATCTACATATTCAATGCAGTCCCTATCAAAGTAACACCAGCATTCTTCACAGAGCTAGAATAAATAATCCTAAAATTTGTATGGAACCAGAAAAGACACTGAATAGCCAAAGCAATCTTGAAAAAGAAAACCAAAGCTGGAGGCATCAGAATCCCAGACTTCAAGCTATACTACAAAGCTATAATCATCAAGACAGTATGGTACAGCACAAGAACAGACACTCAGATCAATGGAACAGAATAGAGAACCCAGAAATGGATCCACAAATGTATGGCCAACTAATCTTTGACAAAGCAGGAAAGAATATCCAATGGAATGAAGACAGTATCTTCAGCAAATGGTGCTGGGAAAACTGGACAGTGACATACAGAAGAATGAACCTGGACCACTTTCTTACATCATACACAAAAATAAACTGAAAATGGATGAAAGACCTCAACGTAAGACAGGAAGCCATCAAAATCCTCGTGGAGAAAGTAGGCAAAAACCTCTTTGATCCTGGCCACAGCAACGTCTTACTCAACACGTCTCCAGAGGCAAGGGAAACAAAAGCAAAAATGAACTACTACTGGGACCTCATCAAAATGAAAAGCTTCTGCACAGCAAAGGAAACAGTCAGCAAAACTAAAAGGCAACCAACAGAATGGGAGAAGATATTTGCAAACGACATAACAGATAAAGGGTTAGTATCCAAAATCTGTAAAGAACTTACCAAACTCAACACCCAAAAAGCAAATAATCCAGTGAAAAAATGGGCAAAAGACATGGATAGACGCTTCTCCAAAGAAGACATCCGGATGGCCAACCGGCACATGAAAAAATGTCAACATCACTCATCATCAGGGAAATACAAATCAAAACCACAATGAGATACCACCTGACACCTGTCAGAATGGCTAACATTAACAACTCAGGCAACAACAGATGTTGGCAAGGATGCAGAGAAAGAGGATCTCTTTTGCGTTGTTGGTGGGAATGCAAGATGGTGCAGCCATTCTGGAAAACAGTATGGAGGTTCCTTAAGAAACTAAAAACAGAACTACCCTACGACCCAGCAATTGCACTACTAGGCATGTGTCCAAGGGATACAGGTGTGTTGTTTCGAAGGGACTCATGCACCCCCATGTTTACAGCAGCACCATTAACAATAGCCAAAGTATGGAAAGGGCCCAAATGTCCATCAATAGATGAATGGATAAAGATGTGGTGTGTGTGTGTGTGGGTGTGTATGTGTGTGTGTGTGTGTGTGTGTGTATAATAGCGTATTACTTGGCAATCAAAAAATGAAATCTTGCCATTTGCAACTACGTGGATGGAACTGGAGGATATTATGCTAAGTGAAATTAGTCAGAGAAAGACAAATATCATATGACTTCACTCATATAAGGACTTTAAGAGACAAAACAGATGAACATAAGCGAAGGGAAACAAAAACAGGGAGGGGGACAAAACAGAAGAAACTCATAAATAAGGAGAACAAACTGAGGGTTACTGGAGGGATTGTGGGAAGGGTGATGGGCTAAATGGGTAAGGGGCTTTAAGGAATCTACTCCTGAAATCATTGTTGCACTATATGCTAATTTGGATGCAAATTTTAAAAAATAAAAAATAAAATTAAAAAAAAAGTTAGTTTAAAAAAAAGACTAACACAAGGAGAGCTGGAAACAAATTGCAAATTCCTTCAAGGGCCTAATCAAAAAAAAATCTCTTTGATCATCAGTGATATTTTTGGTTTAATCTGGAGTTTTTAGTTTTTTTTTAAAAAATTTAATGTTTATTTAGTTTGAGAGAGAGAAGGGGGGAAAAAAGCACAAGTGGGGGAGAGGGAGAGGGAGACCAGAATCCACAACAGGCTGTGAGCTCTGAGCTGTCAGCACAGAGCCCCACGTGGGACTCAAACCCACAAACTGAGAGATTGTGACCTGAGCTGAAGTCATTCACTTAACCAACTGAGCCACCCAGGCACCCCTAACTCTGGAATTATTTTTTTTTAATTATGCTTAGTAGCTTTAAAAAGTTACATGATGTATGGGGCACCTGAGTGGCACAATTAAGTGTCCAAGTGTTTATTTTGGCCATGATCTCACAGTGTGAGTTTGAGTCCCGCATCTGTCTCTGCGCTGACAGCGTGGAGCCTGCTTGGGATTTGATCTCTCTCTCTCTCTCTCTCTCTCTCTCTCTGCCCACTCCCTGCTCATTCTCTGTCTCTGTCTCTCTGTGTCTCAAAAATAAACTTAAAAAAAATCTGATGATGTAATACATTGAAAATACATACATTTATCAAATGCTCAGTATGCACCAGGTGTCACACTAAATATTTTACACAGATTATTTCTTTGAATCTAACAACTCATATTAGGCAATCACTATTAACATCTCCATTTACAGATAGAGAAACTGAGTCTCAGAGGATCTTCACAAATAGCCAGACTGAGGAGAACTTGGTCAAGATTTGAACCCAGGTTGCCAGGTTCCAGAAACAAAGCATTTTCACTGCCGTGTAGAGTCTTCCTCCCTTTAATTTTGTGTCACCAGATGGGTTCAGAGTACCTTGCACAGAGCAAGCCGTCAACAAATATTTGCTGAATAAACAAATGAGTGGGTGTGTGAGGGAATGAATAATTCACTTCAAATACATAAATAGCGTTTCAAATGACAATTCAGGTAAGGCACAACTGGCATACACTTCATAGAACCATTGCTCAAACCAAAGTATACCTGTCTACAGCCTTTCCCTGTCCCCTCTGTTCAGAGCCCTGCTGGCTATCAGAGGTGCCACACTTTTACTAGAGCACAGCAACTTGCGTGGTTTTTAATTTCTGAGAACAGGCTCCTGAGGCACAATACTGCCATCTGCCTTTGGCTTGACTAGGTGGTCAGTGGTCTCCCATGGGAATAAACGGGTTTATATCACATTCCATGTGTCATTACACTTCCTCATAGCGTATTTACCAAGGGTCTCATTTGCAAAACATGAGTGAAGTAAGAATCACAAGTGGGAATAAATCCACAAGGACTGAGGGTCTGTCTGCCAGGCATGGACTGGGTGATGCCAGATATGTTATCTTACTTGTTAGGATTAGATATTATATAGAAAGACAAAACACTCCAAATAGCCAAAGCAATCTGGAGATAGGACAAAGGTGTAGGCACCACACTTTCTGATTTCAAACTGTATTACAAAGGTATAGTAATCAAAATAGCATGGTGTTGGCAGAAAAAAGATATACAGGTCAATGGAACACGATAGAGAGACCAGAAATCAAACTGCACAGTTGTGGTCAATTAATTTAAGACCAGGGAGCCAAAACTAAGAATACACAATGGGAAATGACAGTCTCTTCAATAAATGGTGTTGCAGGAGTGCCTGGGTGGCTCAGCAGGTTAAGCGTCCGACTTCGGCTTAGGTCATGATCTCACAGTTTGTGGGTTTGAGCCCCACATTGGGCACTGTGTTGACAGCTCAGAGCCTGGAGTCTGCTTCAGATTCTGTATCTCCCTCTCTCTGACCCTCCCCTGTTCACGCTCTGTCTCTCTCAGTCTCTCAAAAATAAATTAACGTTAAAAAAAATTTTTTTACATGGTGTTACAAAAACTGATAGCCACATGCAAAAGAAGGAAAATGGAGCACTATCTTACACCATACACAAAAATTATGTGAAAATGGATTAAATACTTAAACCTAGGACATGAAACCATAAAGCTTCTAGAAGAAAATGTAGATTGAAGCACTTTGAAATTGATCTTGGCAATAATTTTTTGGATTTGACACCAAAAGCAAAAATAACCAAGTGAAGACTGTATCAAACTAAAAAAGCTTCTGCACAGCAAAGAAGTCAATCAGCAAAATGAAAAGGTAACCTATGAATGGGAGAAAACATTTGCAAATCATGTATCTGAGAACAGATTAATATCCAAAAATATACAAAGAACTTCTACAACTCAATAGCAAAAAAACAAACAATCTGATTAAAAAATGGACAACCTGAACCGTTTTCCAAAGAAGACATACCGATGGCAAACAGGTACATGAAAAAATGCTCAACAATACTAATCTTTGGGGAAATGTCAATTTCCCTTGGCAGGAGTGATATCACCTCATACCTGTCAGAATGGCTATTTTCAAAAAGATAAGTAACAACTGTTGGTGAAGATGTGGAGAAAGGAAGAGCTTGTACCCTGTGGGTGGAAATGTAAATTTTTGCAGCCACTGGGGAAAGCCATGTGTGGAGTTTCTTCAAAATTTTTTTTAAATGATCCAGCAATTCAACTTTTGGGTATTTATCCAAAAGAAACAAAAAACACTAACTTAAAAAGTGATCTGCAGCCTGTGTTCATTGTATTATTATTCACAATAGCTAAAACATGGAAACAAATTAAACATCCATCAATGAATGAATAGAAAAAGAAAATCTCACACACACACACACACACACACACACACACACACACACACACTGGGATATTATGCAGCCATAGAAAAGGGAAAAAATCTTGCCATTTGTGACAACAGATGAACTTTGAAGGCATTATGCCAAGTGAAAAAAGTCAGAGAAAGAAACATGGTATGATCTCACTTACAGAATGAAACAAAACTCCCCTCCACAAAACTCAAACTTAAAGATACAGAGAATAGATTGGTGGTATCCAGAGGCAGGGGGTAGGGAGGGGGCAACATGAAGATGATTTAAAGGTACAAAGTTCCAGTTATAAAATTAGTCATTATTCAGTAATGTATAGCATGGAGAGTATAGAAAATACTGTATAATTTATTTTAAAGTTGCTAAGAGAGTACATCTTCTAAGTTCTCACCACAAGAAAAAAATCTTACTATTGATGGTGATGGTGGTGATGGATGTCAACTAGACTTATAACAATCATTTTACGATATATACACATATTGACTCAGTATGAAACTGAAACTGATAGTCGTATGTGAATTACATCTCAATAATAATACAAAAAACATATCCACCAAAATATTAAATATAACGTGCAAAAAATGTAACCTATTGCTCCCAGGTCACACAGATGGCAAGCAGAAGAGGCAGAGAGTAGTTCGAATGCAAATCTGTCTGATTCCATACTGGTACCTGTTTCACTTCATCATACTGCTTTTCATGGACACTATTCTTGGGGAGTCTATACGGCATATGTGCATATTGATGATCAAATATACAAGATACCTGTCAACTATACTTCCATTAAAATGTAAGTAGGGGCGCCTGGGTGGCTCAGTTGGTTAAGCTTCTGGCTCTTGATTTCAGCTCAGGTCATGATCTCATCGTTCAGGGGGTCGAGCCCCACATCAGGCTTTGTGCTGACAGCACTGAGCCTGGTTGGGATTATCCCTCTCTCTCTCTGCCCTTTCCCTACATGCAGGCATGCCCTCTGTCTCTCAAAATAAATCAACTTTAAATAAATAAATAAATAAATAAATAAATAAATAAATAAATAAATCACAAGATGCCTTATAATTAATGTTACCTGAGAGCTACAGATGTTTATTACTACAAGGCCTTGGGGATGAAGTCATTGTGTGCAAGTGTAGTCTCAGAAACCTTCCTGGTTGAGGTGAAATTTAACATGGAATCTAAGAGAAATCAGGATGCGGGGGATGGATTTGTGAATGCGAAGCTGCACATCATGCACAGCTTTATTATTCTTTCCTTCACTCAACAAACTTACTGAAAGCCCACCGTGCATGAAGCACTATCTAGGTGTTATTCAAGATGCATAATCAGTAAGACAAGGCTGCTTCATGCTGTCATGGGTACCCATGCACATGCTGCTCCCTTTGCCCACCATATTCTAAGACTGTCCACCTGAAGAATCCCTCACTACTCAAGACCTAACCTAGGTCTCTTATTCCCTAGGAAGCCATTTATCTTAGTGGCTATGTCTGTGGGCCACTGATCCAGATGATCTAGATTTGAAACCTGACTCTACTAGTGGGTAGATAGAGGCATCTCGGAAAACTAACCTCTCTGTGATCCAGACTTCTTGATTATGGAATAAAGACACATACCCCATAATATTATGATGAGGATTAACTTAGTTAATATGCATAAAGCAATTGGCACAGTACCTGAAAGCTTTCTGGGTCAACAAACATTATCTGGGATGGTGATGGTGATGGTGATGGTGATGGTGATGGAGGAGGAAGAGGAAGAAAAGGAGACCAAAAAAGAGCTTTTCCTGACAACTCCACATTACCCACCATAATGGATTACCCTGTTCTTGGAACATCACTATCCAAGGCACAGACAACTTACAGGGCTGCCGTACAACCTCCTCCCACCATCCGGTCATGAGTTTCTTGAGGGAAAACACAACTATATACACAGCAGAATTTCTGCCATTTGGTACCAACTAGGCTGTCAACAAACACCAAATACAAGAATGTTGAGTGAATTCACGCAATCCCCATCGGTATGCTGTGCCTATGGTTGTCCAAAAGGAAACAAAGAGGACAAATGCCCATCAGAAGATAGAACTTTTTAATACGCAGAAAAATACTTCTGCTAGAAGAAAGTAAATTTGTCAGAGAAATAGAAAGGAGGGAAGGAAGGGAACTAGTATCTGTTGAATATCTAACATTTGTTAACCACTATGTTAGGAGTGATGAAAATATTAAGTTTATTCATACTAGAGATTCCATTCACTAATGCTTATTATGTGGCTGATGTTCATAAAAGATAATGATGACAATAACACTAAAAATACAAGTGATTCATTAAATTTATCAATTGTCTGAATTATGCTAAGCAAGTTGCTAGTTGTCTAGTTTTATTGTATTTGATTCTCAATAGAATTTTTTGTGGTAGGTGTTATTATAAACATAATAAAAGCAAACACTTTATAAAAGAAGAGAAGGGATCACTGAAATTAAATAACTTGACCACCCTCATACAGCCAGGCAGGGGCAAAGCCAGTTCTAACCAAATCTGAAGTCAATGGCTATCTCTACAAAACAGGGCTATACTTCTACGAGACATCAGGACCTACTGGATTACATCACTAAAAACTGGGTCAAATACCTTACCAAAAAGTCAGAATTGACCCACTCTGTTGCTGAACCAATTTCCTGTTTTGTCAACCTTAAGCTTACTGAAACATTGTTTAAAGGAAAAATAAGTGATAGGTGAGCACTGTAAGAGATCTGTAAAAATAGACATTGGTGAAGAGAGATCAAACAAGTAGCTGGATACTGTTGTAAACAATAAAAGGCAAGGTTTGAGGCAGCTGTGACGAAGAACCTTAGGATTTCCAACTACAGGGAATAACTGACCAAAATCTCTGGCTGCCACTCTTTCATATCCATATTGAATTTATGCCAAGGCCATGTCTCCTACCGGCTTCTCTGGGTCAAGGACTGAGCATGGCAGGGATACTAAGGTATGGGGGATGGAATCTCCTCCCAACTGACTTTGGCTTGAGGACTCCCCAGTGGCTTTGTTGGACTTGACTTAGATCACATGGCAGTCGAGGATGTTTTTATCCAACTTTATCGCCCTCCTTTTCATTTGGGATCCCAGACTTGCTTTGCTATCTGTTAGCTCCCCCAGTCTTCCCTGTTGACTTCACTGTTTTCTTTCACAAAGGCATCTCCCCTAACAGCATCCTTGTATGTTTAAATCTGGTCTTGGGTCTGCTTCTTAGAGGATCCAGATAAATACAGTGCAAAACAGTCATATCTCAGCAAATTACTTCATAGACAGTTCTGTTCTGACAATATTTATACAAAATGAGAACATAATTGGAAAGCTTTAAAGATCACTTGTATGAGATATCCACTTTCTTAAAATATTAAAAAAGAGGTTTTAGAATTTATCAGGTGTTTTGTGTATGGGGTTTTGTTTACTCCTGACCTCAAACCTACAGGATAACATTATCATCATCAATTATCATTGTCTAGATGAATAATGTGAGTCTCCAAAACTTTACAGAGCATCCCCCAAGTGACCCAATGATTTGATGGGGAACTAAGACTCCAATCTAGGTCTTATGACTCTCACAGTGCTCATAGAATGAGTTAGTGAACACTAAAGCCTGATATATTTGGCATCAGTTGTTCCTCATGTCACTTGATGTCTTCTTAGATTTTTTTTTTACTTATAGGAAAATACAATGTGATCTAGATCCAGTTAAATGATTTCTGACAACAGACATACGCATGTGCCCAGGACAGGCCCAGAAGTAAATGTTCAATAGTAGTTAGTGGAATTAAATTGAAAATTGATACACATGGAAGACTTATGGAGTTTACCGAGAATCTAATAACCTAAGAGCTATGCAAATTTGAATGGATTTGTTTAGGCTTTCAACTTTAAAATATCATGTTTGTTTTTTAAAAAGGAAAAATAGATACACACACCACAAAATGAATAAACATGAGATGCTGGTAAATAGTGGAAGCTGAGAACAGAAGGCTTCATAAACCTACAGACCTAACATTTGTACAGCATGCTACAGCTTGCTGGGTACTTTCAAATACATCACCACATATAATATTTGCAACAGCCCTGGGATACAGTCATCATCAACCCTTCCCAAGATGGGACATAGGAGGTTCAGAGAAGAAAATCAATATGCAAGGGTTATGGTAAGAAGATTTCCTGGCTAAAAGGAGATGAACATGTATAGGTAGAAGAGGTGAAGTTATTGTCCTAGAGGTCTATGTGTAAGCATTTGCCTAGGCAGATTTCCAAAGGCAGGCTTTTAAAGAGTGCATTTCTATGTTGGGCTTAGGAAGGCAGAATCTGTGGATGTACAGCTTTGGGAACACTGATTGGCAACACCCTTGGAAGAAAAATAGGGATGGGGTGATCACATTTTACTCTTAAATGGCACTGTGGCCAGAGATCAACAGTAGAGAGATGTGCAGATTGGATGAGGAAAAAATGCCCCAAATGCCATGTGGTGACTGTAGAGGCTGCTTTTAGGCAAACAGTCTTGAACAACGGAATGCAGAAAGGGCCACAGTGAGAACCTGGCTGTGTCCTCATCTTCCCCTTTTAAAAACAGCCCCCACTCACTGCTTAGTGGCAGACAGCCTCTCCTCTGCTATCCTGCCCATTGATTCCTTCTGGTGTATTCAATAAAATTCTATCTCTTTTGTTCTGCCTCAGCTGAGTTCTTTCACCTCCCATACCATTGACTTCCACACAATTGTCATCCCACATTTGGGGACCCCCCCATCTGATTGGAAGACACCCCAGTTAGGCACCACATTGACTAGCCAATAAATGAGTTTCTGAACACAGGTAACAACTCTTCAACCCAGGAGTTTAAGACATAATTGGGTCAGTTTTTACAGTAGGATGAATTTCCTCTGGGTGGAGGTTTGGAAAAGAGCCAGTACAATTTGGAGTTTTACTGTAAATCCGAGTCTCCTTCCTCTTTCTACAGACTAAGAGAATTCAGCTCTAGTTTCACAAGTATATTAGGTATTTGGGAAGGAATCTTGGTCATAGCAGAAGAGCCCTGGACTACAAGTCACGTAGCCTGCATTCTGCTATCACACTGCCGTTCACCAGTTATGTAACCTTAAGCAAATTACTGCTCCTCTTGGATCCTCAAAAGAGAGGGTTAGACTGGAACTAAAATGCCTTCAGGAGTGTGAAGGTCATGAGTGTGTTTTACATAACAACCGGAAGCGGTGAGGCCTTAGTGACCTGAAGAGTAGCAAGCCTACCTACAGGGCTCAAATACAAAATTTTTAAAACTCAATTTTGGGAAAAAAGTGTGCAGTCCAACTTTGGTGTGTGGAACACCAATATTCTAGACTGAATATGTGCTAAAGTTTGATTACTTCACAGACGGAAATTAACAACACCGATTTCCTTGAAAGGAAAGCGAGAAATTGTTGAACATTTACTATTGTATGGTGGGTACGGTCTTCACAGTAGATAATTTCCCCCCTGTTGTTTACTCTTGCTTATTTAGATATAATAGGGCAAGGGTTCTACAGGCAGTGAACTCGTGGTAAGAGAGATTGTTCACAAGTAATAATGAGTTGGAGTATAGACTTCTGAGATTGTAAGTAGACTTTGCTAACAGCTGAAACAAAAAGAAGGAAGGGAGGAAGAGAGGGAGAAGGAGAGAGAGAGAAAGAGAGACAAAAGAAAAAGAGAAAGGAAGAGAAAGGAAGAGAAAGGAAGAGAAAGGAAGAGAAAGGAAGAGAAAGGAAGAGAAAGGAAGAGAAAGGAAGAAAGGAAGAAAGGAAGAAAGGAAGAAAGGAAGAAAGAAAGAAAGAAAGAAAGAAAACGTCATGAGCCCAGAGGACTTCGAGTCAAGCTTCTCCCTACAAACTGCAGAGAAGGGAACCTATAGGTGTAAAGACTGAAAGGCAAATGATAGGAACTCAGATGCTCCTAGAAGCTGATAGGGGGCCCAGACATAGAAATTCCAGATAAGCTTCCAGAATGTTCTGAAATGGATGCTATTACAATGGTCTTCCTACTCTGTGCCCAGGAGACTGGATGCAAAATCCTGTGTCATACACCGTTTATGAGCAACAGAGTAGCGTGAGCTGAGGGTGGGGTTTAGTCAGGTGGACTTGATGGCAGACTCAGAGACCTGGGACCTTAGTGTGGTATGGAGACAGCTAGCCCCAATTCACCAAAACTGCAGAGAAGGGGAGCAGGGAGAACAGGGAAAGCTGACATGCTAAGAGAGCCAGCTGATGAGATGAAGACTGGTTGCAGAAAGGGGAGGACACCAAATTGGAAGATCTGCTCATAGAAGGCATGGTGAAGCCTGGGCAGAAGTGGAGACTGTCATTACACATGGCCCTGGTGTGGTATTAGCATCTTCTCACGGTAGCTCCCTTCACAGATGGAAGGCCTTCCACTGATCTGGAAGAAGATCATATGAAAGTGGATAAACACTGACTGAACCCTGATACGCTAGTCACTGGCCTAGTTGTTAACACCAAAAGGTGAACATGTCATGATCCTGTGTGTAAGCCAGGGTACTGAAAGAGACATGAGAGAATAGAGAACTGAGAAGGAGTTCGGCAGGTGAATCAAAGAGGGAAAGGCATTTGAGACACCTGGGTGGCTCAGGGGTTAAGCATCTGACCCTTGGTTTCAGCTCAGATCATGATGTCACAACTAGTGAGTCTGAGCCCCGCGTTGGGCTCTGTGCTTACAGTGCCAAGTCTGCTTGGGATTCTGTCTCTTTTCTTTCTCTGCCCCCTCCCCCACCCCACCCCCCAGCTTGCTCTCTCTCCAACTCTCTCAAAAATAAATAAATAAACGTTAAAAAAAAATCAAAGAGGGAAAGGCATTCTAGGTACAAGGCAATGAACGCCACTGAGAGATGAAATCATGCTTCTTACAGTTGGCAGTGGAAAGTAGGCGGTGCTGGATCACTTGCATGTGAAAAGCAGAGAGCATAAGAAAGGTGAATCTGGAAGAGGCTGAGGAAGGAGGGAGTCCCTAAAGAAAAACATGTACAAACGCAAAGAATACAATGAATATCCAATGCCCAGAAGGGGGGTCATCCCATCAGGAGGAATAAAGCAAATGGGGCTCTTTTCCTCTTGAGCTAAATTATCCTGTGAGAGCCACTTAAACCGGAATCATACCTAGAACACAGTAGGTGCTCAATAAATATTAAATAAGTGAATGCATTTCTGTGCAAAATGTGGACACACACGTTCTAATAGTAAAAAAAGAAAAAAAGCTCAAAGATAGGCTTAGACACCAAGGTAGGTATGGAGTACCCCAAATTCTAATTGTTTAAGGCTAGGTTGGGGTTGGTTCACACAACCTCTTTATTTCCCTTGTGTGCTGAATTCCTTGACCCTGGGGGGTAGGAGGTGGCAGGAGGAAGTGGATAAGGGGCCCAAGAGGGGCCGGGGAAGCTGTAGGGACCACAAACATCATTGCTGCTGCCACTTGGCCTGGGGCCAGCCTTACTAATTATCCACGTGGATGGAGATGATGGAAAAAAGCAGGCCCTCTATACCAGCTGCTCCCAAACAGCCCGCAGGTATAGCTCAAGTGGCAGTAAACAGTCTGTCAAAACGTCGCTCTCTGTGGACACCCACCCTCCCGCCAAAGCCAACTAACTGGCCTGCGACAAATTGAACACACCTGGCTCCAAAAATGCTTCCTGAGCAGAGCAAAAAACCTGGCAGTATTTCCCGGAGGATCAGCACATATGTCTTGCTTTTTCTTCCATCAACTAAGAAAATGGTTTAGCCAAAAAAAAAAAAAAAAAAAAGAAAGAAAGAAAAGAAAAGAAAAAAGCCCCACAAATGTCCTAAGGAATGTCTCATTATTTCTTAGGTCTCCTGAGCCCACATCTTCCCCAGGAGCAGCAGGGAATCAAAAGAAAGGCAGGACAGGTTCACAGATAAGAAACAGTAAATCTAAGAAGACTGATTAAGTGAAGAATTAAAAGTTTATTATAACTGGTGTTTCTAAGTAGGCTGTCCAGTAATTGTTTAAAAAAAAAAAAGCAGCATGCACAGACGAAGCCGCAAATCTCTTTTTAGGCAGAACAATGAGATATTATTAATTTGTGTAGCCACTGTAATAGAGTTTAATGAATTTTCTGGTTGAATAATCTTTGGGAAACTATATTGCCAATTAAATAAATACTGGTTAAATAAGCACAAAAAAGTGAAAAAAGGAGGCTGGAGAGAAAATATTCTCTAAGACCTTTATCATCTGGCCCCACTAGCTTCTCCCAGAAGCACATCTGTATCATGGAAAATGGATCCTGCTGTGCTGCCTCTATCTAGAATGTTCTTGTCCAAGGAATCATGTCATATGAAGTCCTGATCAGGGGCTGTTTCTATGGTCCCGTTTATGGGCCACTTTGTGGGTAATGCATGCCCTGCTTCGCCCCAGGTATGGGCTTTTTTATATTCATTTCCCTAGCACTCTGTTTTTGGCATTTATTATATAATTATTACTTGTTTATGTGCCTGTTTCCCTTGTTTGCCTGTGGATTTTTCATGGGCGATGATCATTTTTCTTTTATTTATGTGCCTCCAGTGTCTAGTATGATGCCCAGCACACAGTAGGTTCTTAATAAATATTAGAAGGACTCCCACTGTCAGCCATTCATTCTTTCTTATTTTAACTATTAAGCACCTAATGTCTACTATTCACCAAGCGCTGAAAGACAAAAGTGCATGCAGTGTTGCCTTATTCATTACGACCTGATGGTCTTTTATGCAAATCTCATCCATCAAACAAGATTCAGCTTAAGTGTAACTTCCAGATCTCTTCCCTGATCATGCCCACTCTCATTATTTTTTTCAGTGAACCTCCACAGTTTTTGTTTTGTACTCTGTGCCGTCTAATCTATGCTTACCATCCCTTTGCTTTTGTATGGAGGCGTCGCAGAGGGACTGGCAAAGAAACACACACCTGAGGGTTTTAATATTACACTTACTTGGATTATTGAAAAGTAAATCTGAGCTTTTCTACCGAATGCTATTTGTAATAATTTGCCAGGATGCCCAACAATTACTACAGACTGGGTGGCTTAAAAAACAAATTATTTTCTCACAGTTCTGGAATCCAGAAGCCTAAGATCGAGACATCAGCTGGTTTGGTTTCTCCTGAGGCCTCTCTACTTGCTTGCATATGGCCACCTTCTTGCTGTGTGCACACGTGACCCTTCCTCTGTGTGTGCACATCTCTGGAGTTTCCTGTATGTCCTGATCAGGATACTATTCTTAAAAGGACACTAGTCAGATTGGATTAGTACCTACTCCAATGACTTCATTTTAGCTTAACTACTTCTTCAAGGTCCCTATCTCCAAATACAGCCAACATTTTGAGGTCTTGGTGGTTAGGCCTTCCACATATGAATTTGGGGTAGGGGCACAATTCAGTCCATAATACTATTAATTCCCAGTTCAATGCTTAGATCTGGAATTTCCAACTGGATAGAAAGCCCAAGCTCCTTGATAGTGGAGACTTTGTATGCACTACAGCCAGGGCCACCAGTGCAAAATAGAGTGTACATGGAAAACCTTACACCCACCATGGCCTCATCATGAGTCAGGGCTATGAAAAGCCTGGGGAGACACAGGCCTGTGGTAAAGGGAACAAAGTTAGGATACAGCCTCTAGTCAACACTACGGCAGCGGGTGCCAAGGTGGCTCCGTCGGTTTAGTGTCTGACTTCGGCTCAGGTCATGATCTCATGGTTCGTGGGTGTGAGCCCCGTGTCAGTCTCTGTGCTGACAGCTCAGAGCCTGGAGCCTGTTTCAGATTCTGTGTCTCCCTCTCTCTGTGCCCCTTCCACGCTTATGCTCCCTGTCTCTCTCTGTCTCTCAAAAGTAAATAAATGTTAAAAAATTAAAAAAAAAACATTATGGCAGAACACTGCTCAAATAGTGGGGTTGACTTGGGTAGGACTTAGGTCATTGCTTATCCCTAAAGAGGTTTGAAACGGTTAATGAAATATTGTTTGTGAGACTTACATTCAGGTAGAGAATAACATTGTGTCTAGAGAAATTGCTCCACTGGGAGGATCCAGTTATAAAATTTCATGAACATTTATTTTCTTGCTATTTCTTGAGCACAAACAAACTGAAAGTGAAAACAAAAACAAAACCACCAGCTCCAGATTTTGGAATGCCTACTATTTGCAATTTCCTTTGCTCAGTTAGGACTGAGACAAGAGGGTCAACCCAGGGAGGTAGAGAGTTGAATCAGACATGGTTCACGGGAGGTAACTGTCTGGTAGAACAAAAAAAAAAAAAGGATGTTCATAAATTACACCAAATGACATACCCTGAAAGTCCTTTATGAAGAGCCGACTGCTATATAAAGGTAAGTTTTTCTCATAAATCAGTACATCACAGTGCTCAGTGATGCTGGTGAGGCAAAGACAAAGTGCAATGGGAGATCAGAAGATGACTTCATCCCTATTAGCATCTCGCATAGTGTTGGGCCAGAGTAGACACAATAAATTTACATTGACAGGCACCATTAAGCCCAGGAAAGTCTTTTCCTCCCCCCCTCCCCCCACTGCAGGACTCTAAGGTGAAGATCAAGCTTCTTCCTTCATGTCTTCCCCTCTCTTCTTTTAGATGATACCCACAACATGATGCCAGCCACACCATGAAGTTGGGTCACATCTCAGCTCCACCACTTGCCAGTTATACAACAGGAGCACTGCTGACCATGGTTCCAGGGTTCAATTTCCCAGCTTTGAATGGAGCTAAGGTTTTCTACCTTATATTCTTTCATGTGTAGAAAAAATCCAATCATTATATGAATAGCACAGAGCAGAGTTCTTTGTATAAATTATATTATTCCTACTGTTTTTCTCTGTCAGTTTTCAGGGCAATTTCCGGGTTGCAGGTATAATATAGAACCTTTAGTGAATTGCACATTCCTCTTCCCCCTCTCTTCCCACTCTCTCCATGATTTTCATTCTGTGATGTTAGGTAAAAAGCAGCAGTGAGGGTAACAAATCAGGAAAAGGTGCAGTATTCATTCACTTGCCTTGGGTTTATGGAATTTTGTGTCCATATGGGAACCAGGCGTTGTTGAACATGGTCTGCCACTCAACCAACTCTTGGTCTCCAACAAGTCGTCTTTGTTGCAGACTACACCACTGGGGGCCCGGGGCCATTTGGTTGATATTCCTGCTTTAAGGTACTGGAGTCAGTGTTGGTCCAAAAGAAGAGATTCCAATCCAATCTTACCTCAGTCACTTACTATCATCTTGGACAAGTAACTACACTTCTTTGAGTGCACGTACCAGCTGAACTAACATACAATCTGGCTGTAAGGGTTGAACTGAAAAATGTTTTGTTATGATTATCCTTGCCATTATTAACCTGTCCAATGGTTTGGACAGTGATAGCATAAAAAAGAAAAGAAACTGAGTTCTGAGGGTAGTGGCTCAATAAACACCTTTAACATAATAACAACAAAGAATAATAACAACAAAGAATAACAGCAACAATTTTTTCCAGAAACATCTTTTTTCCCCCACTTAACATTTATTAATTATTTAGAGAAAGATATTGGCTTGAAGTGTAATTTGTTGTGCCAACTTAATATTCTGGTAACTTGACACAAAGTTTAAAAAACATATTAGGGTGTATCAGATGAAACAACTTTATGTTAATGTTAAATTAACTTTAATATGTCATTTGGAAATGGCAATGATTCCTGAGCCAGACTTTCTTATTCCTTTTATTCATTCGAATGTTTGAGCAACATGTAGAGAAAAAACAAGCAAAAAGACTGATAGATAGATGTTTTTTAAAAAGTGGTTTTCATTTATTCATTTATTCAGTTAATTATTTACTTCTTGCTGTGGGCCATACATTCTCCAAAGTGCTAGTGAAACAGTGGTAAATAAAGCAGTTATAATGCCTGAGTTTATGCAACTTGCATTCTAGATGGGATAAGACATTACACACATGCAAACAAATAATTTAAGCACATTTTAAAATATGAAAGAAACAAAGAGTGTGACATAATAATAATGTGTATGTGTGTGTGTGTGTGTGCGCGCGCGCGCGCGTGTGTGTGTGTGGTGGGGGTGGGGTGATCTACTTCAAAAAATGATCAAACTTCACTGAGGAAGTCACATTCAAACCAAATTCTGAATGAGGCTTAGAGTGTCACACTCTTCACTTTCCAGGTAAAACTGAGAAGGCAAATTCTTTTAGATTGTAGAATTCCATGCAAAAGTTTCCAGATAAATTCTTCTCTAATTCTTACAGACTCTTTCCACTATAAACACTGATTCAAATTAAAAGTACATCAATCCCCTCAGCTAATAAAACAAACGTACTTCCAGTATTTTTTAAAAAATCTTTATTTATTTTTGAGAGAGAGACAGAGTGTGAGTGGGAGAGCAACAGAGAGAGGGAGACACAGAATCTGAAGCAGGCTCCAGGTTCTGAGGCTGTCAGCATAGAGCCTGATGCGGGGCTCGAACCCACAAAGCATGAGATCATGACCTGAGCTGAAGTCGGATGCTTAACTGACTGAGCCACCCAGGCACCCCATACATACTTCCAGTAAAATGGCAGGTGTGATTTTCTCACATCTCTAAAAACATTAGACCCTGGATTAACAACAAACATTTTTTTAGTTCATAGCCAAGTTCACTGGCACTGGCCCTCTGCTTCACATATGCACACAAGAGAATCTCCAGACACCACAAATAGACAGGGAATAAACCACAGTGATAAATAAGTGCTGAGTGGTTGGCTTGGGGGCATTTGCCAAGACCAGCTGGCTAGAGTTTTGAGTGTTAATGGCTTTAAACCCAGAGAGGATGAAGAATTAAAATTAAGGACCATATAGCTGAGAACCTCAAAGGCTATATCTACATTAAAAGATGCTTTAAGTGGGGCGCCTGGGTGGTTCAGTCAGTTAAGCGCTGACTTCAGCTCAGGCCATGGTCTCACGGTTGGTGAGTTCAAGCCCCGCATTAGGCTCTGTCCTGACAGCTCAGAGCCTGGAGCCTGCTTTGGATTCTGTGTCTCCCTCTCTCTCTGCTCCCCTAACCCCGGCTTGTACTCTCGCTCTGTCTCTCAAAAATAAACGTTACAAAAGATGCTTTAAGGGTGTATGTGTGGGGGGGAACAGGCTAACAAAGAAAAGTCACAAGACCAATTGTATCTTTATTGGCATTAACTCTAAAAGGGGAGGAAAAAAGTCTCAATGAGGATTTGTAGCTACAGGCCATACCTAAAGCAAGTTTGGAGTTTGAAACTACATTGTGTGGTTTGTGAGATCTCAAGTATAAAATGTATTAATAGTCAACTTGGGTTTATGGTGTCTTCATGTTCTTGGTAGTTGTATCAACATAAATTCCCCTTAGAGAGATAAAGCCACCAAGATCAAGGAAAACACAAACAGCAGAATGAGATACCAGAGACTCCATGTGTTGAGAATTATTATATAGGCCATATGAATATTTAAAATACTTCAAGAAATAAAATATGAGCTTAAAACATGAGACGGAAATATGATCATCAAAAGTGACTCAAAGTATTTGAAAGGAACCATACAGAACAACCAATCGTAAAAAAAAGTTATCACCTAAAAATATACCCACTCCCTCTCCCAAATACCCTCCATATCTGGGTTAAAGAGCAGAGTAGAAATAGATAAAGAAATAATTAGTGATTTTAAGAGCTCTGAGGAAATTATGCAGAATATGGCAGAAACGAAAACATGAAAAAGTTAAGAGATATGGACAACAGACATATTCAATAGAAGACTCAGAAGAGAATAAAGAGAATTCCAAAAAGGCAATATAATATTATTTTACAGGTGTGAATGTTCTGGAACTGGTTAAAGATCAGAAAACAAAAAGATCCCAAGGAATGAATAAAAACATATACGCAAATGTATCATGGAGAAAATGTGGGCCATTAAAGACTAAGAGAGGATCTTGAAAGTAGTCAGAGAGGGGAAAAATAAAAGAGCATAGGAATAATAGTAAGACTAAGAGCAGAAGTAAAAACAACAATGGAAGCCAGAAGACAGAAAATCTGAGAATTGAGGAAAAAAAACAAAAACCAAAAACACAAAAAACACAACAGGCACCAACCTAGAATTATGTAACCACCAAAACTATCTCTAAAAGATAAGAGTTAAATGATGTTTTTTAAAGTAAGCAATAACAGAAAATGACCACCAATATATCCTCACTAGGGAAACTTACAGAATAATACAGAATGTACTGTAAATAAGAGATCAAATCTAGAGGAAACATTTGAGATGCAAGACATAATGGTAAGCAAGTCATTTATTCTACTTGTGTGCAAAGTAAGTGTTAAATGCACAATAAAATGTATAACTTTAATGGTTAAAAAAAGATAAAACTAGAATATAAAACAATATGAGAGGTAAGAACTCTTTCTGGCACATCCAAAAGTGAATGTCCACGTTAAAAGTAATCTAAAATTGGTTTTGATGGAAGGTAAAAACATTGATTACAAGATGCATTTAAAGGTAGAAATAGGGGCCCCGGGGTGGCTCAGTCAGTTGCGCATCTGACTTGCACTCAGGTCATGATCGCATGGTTCCTGAGTTTGAGCCCCTCATCGGGCTCTATGCTAACAGCTCAGAGCCTGGAGCCTGCTTAGGATCTGTCTCCTTCTCTCTCTCTCTCTCTGCCTCTTCCCTGCTCGCACTCTCTCTCAAAAATAAAAACACATTAAATAAAATATTACAAAAAATAAAGGTAGAAATAGCATGTAAAACTGCCAGAGCAAAGCAAGGAAAAATAAAAGGTGATATTAGGAGAGAATAAAATCATAAAAAGCATCAACATAACAAAGTAATACAAATAGATGAAGATCAGTGATCACAATAAACGATAATATTTAAACTCACTTGTTAACTTGTCACTCTGTAAATTCACAAAAATGAAACTCAGCCACATCACAGTATTAATCAGAGACACATCTAAAATATCAAGAGAAGTGATATTTGCACCATGGTAACCTTTTTTGTTCCCTTATTAAATAACTAATTAGGCATCTACTGCTAATTAAATGTACTTCTGTGGGAATTGTAGGAACCAGCACCATTTGCCAAGAGACCTGGGTGGAGCCTTACCCACCTGTGCCTTGGGTAGTAAGCAGAAAGACTGACCTACAAGCTGCTGGGGCTTGCAAAATGGCCACAGTCCCTCATAGTCTGTTTGGGAAACAAAACAAAACAAAACAAAACAAAACAAAACAGAACAGGAGGGTGGCTCACTTGGGCAGACACCCACAGACAAGAAAGACTGTAGAATTCCAGCCTTCCCAAGGAGTCTAATACTCCTGCTTAAGAAAAAAAATATACAGTTTTGTCATTGAAGAAGGTGAAAGAACTTTGTCAGTGCCCCCCACCCCATTGCCCAAGGTGGCACAGCACAGTGCTGAACGAGCCAGCAGCGACCTTCCCCACTGGGTGAAGAGAATAGTGAGTGGGAGCCTGGCTACTCCTTTACTGAAAAGTAAAGTAAGTAGATGTGTCCCGCTATATCAAAACTTATAATAAAACTAAAATAACAAGTATAGAATGGTGTGGAAAAAGCAAACAGACCAATGGAATAAAATAGTCCCTAGAATCATATATACTTGAAAACTTGGTATATTCTCAGAGATGGCATACTGCTAGACACGAGTGAAGGAAGGAAGGAGGAGTCAGTGCATATTGCTGGGTGGGTTGGCCATGCATTTGGAAAACAATGAAATTGGGTATCTACTTCATCTACGGTATAAAAGTCAATTGTGGGAAGGTCAGAAATACAAATGTAAAAAAAGGAAATTTCACACCTTTCAAGGAAAATGTAGACTATCTTTTTGACCTTAGCATTTAAAAGATTTCTTAAACCAGGTACAAATTGCATATACCAGAAAGCAAGAGGTGGTACAATTCGACTACATTTAATACAAATAAACCTGTATTGAAAAAGAACATCGAAAGCCATAAGATAATTATCTAGGATGCAAAAAGGATTAAAAAATCAAATTGTCCAATAGTTCAATAAAACATGGCAAAAACTATGAACAATCAGTTCTCAGAAGAAACATGAAAGAAAAATGAAAAGATCTTACACCTCACCAGCAAACCCAAAGAGGAAAATTAAAACTACTCTGGGATGTAATACTGCCTCTTTAAAATGGGTCAAAAGGCAAAACTGATAATACCAAGTGTTGGTGAACAAATGGTATAACAAAAACTCATACATAGCAATTAAACTCTCAGTTATATACCCCAGACTGAGGAACCCTCACTGGCTTACACTAAGTCACATACAAGAGTATTCAGTATTTAAAGAAATAAAAAAGAGAACTTAAAAATGCTTTAAAAAGCCATGGAAACTTAAAACCATTAGAAGAATGAATATAGTATATTCAATGAACATATTACACAGCAATAAAATAGCATAAAAATGGACTACACCTGAAATCATCAATGTGATTATAATTGTATTGAAATACAAAATGCAATAGATTATGTATATATGTATATACACATGTGTGTGTGTGTGTGTGTGTATATATATATATATATATATAAATGCAACGTGTGTTTATACATATACGTATATGTATGTAACATATACATATATGTATAAACACACACACAACTTTTTTAGGAACACATGGGCATCTATAGAAAAATTAGTAGAATAAGAGTTAGTAATGTTTCTAGATATAAGATCCATGTGTAAACACCAAATTCATTCCTATATATGACCAACAAAGAATTATACCACAGTAAGATACACTTTCCTACTAACTATAATACATGAAGTACTACATATATACACACATGCAGTAATCACATTCAAATGTGAAGGAGTATTACCAACACCAAATACAGGCTAATGCTTTCATTTGAAAGGGAGGGTAGGAAATGCCATCAGGGAAGGAAAGAGATGCTTCAACTACACTGGAAAATATTTTTTTTTTAAGGGTAGAGCATGTTTTAATGTTCATTACATATATATATATATATATATATATATATATTTATGTATTTAATACTTCATAACACATTTTTTTAAAAATCTGAAAAGATCTGACCCCAGATGTGTATCTAAGGCAGGACACAAGGAAAGCCAGTCTTTTATTTTTATTTAAGTAGGTAGGCTCCATGCTGGGCATGGAGCCCAAGGTAGAATTCAAACTCAGGGCCCTGAAATCAAGACCTGAGCTGAGACCAAGAGTCAGATGCTTAACTGACTGAACCACCCAGGCATCCTGGAAAACCAGCCTTTTACCTCCTTGATCAGGTTCCCATTCTAAGCCCTAGTTCCCTAGGAAGCCAGAGGAAGAGATAAAATAATCGAATTAAGGTACAATCTGGCAGAGAAAGAAAAATCAGAGGCTCCAAGTGACATTACTTGGGGTTGTTGAAGTTTCTTCTCACTAGTTACACTTTTGTTCACAAGACCCTTAACTTCTCTAGATTTCCCTTCAGGAAATCTTCCCAGGATGGAAGCAAACCAACTTTTCTTTCCTTGAGGTACCTTATGTTGCCTGGTCTCTCTTTTTTTATTTTAATTTTTAAAAATATTTATTTATTTTTGAGAGAGAGAGACAGAGAGAGTGTGAGCGGGGGAGCGGCAGAGAGAGGGAGACACAGAATCCAAAGCAGGCTCCAGGCTCCGAGCTATCAGCACAGAGCCCAACATGGGTTTCGAACCCACAAATTGTGAGATCATGACCTGAGCCAGAGTTGGACGCTTAACCGACTGAGCCACCCAGGCAGCCCACCCTGTCCGTTTTTATATTCTGTAACTTCCCATCATGGATTACGTTATTTTTGCATGTGCTTTTTGCCCTCTGCTTCTCTCAGCATGTGGTATGTGTTCCTTAACACAGTGTGGAATGGACGCTCAGTAACCATCAGCTGAAAGGAGACAGCATGGTGGGGTAGGCAGAACACAGGCTACAGGGGTCAGGTAGACCTCAACCAGTAGCTCCAACCCTACCAGCTGTGTTGTCCCAGGGGCATGACTTGTCCCCTAGGAGCCTCATTTCCTCAACTGTAAAGTGGAGAGAGTAAGAGCTAAAATCTCTTTAAGAGGCTGTGATGTGAGGTGAAGATTAAATGTGCCAATGGCCGCGCCTGACCCAGGGGAGGCACCCAATAAACATCAGTTCCTGCACCCCTTCACTCTTTCAGTTTGAAAGATCTCCAATTCTCTCCAGTGACTAGAGTTGTACCAACGCCAACATTATAGAAGAGGCAGGGTTAATGGTAATCATTGTACATAGTGAGCCTAATTACTATTGACTAAGCAGCCATTTTACTCAGATAGTAATGAGGGATTATAGATGATGATTTAATGCACTTAGCATTCACACTTAGTAGCCAGGTAGAACCCTGCCAAGGGCTGATGTTCAGGAACTGGTACAATTCAGTCCATGAAAGTTCCCAAGGACCCTGGTACATTTCCCTTGCCTCTGCTCCTCCAGTGCAGAAATCAAACATACCCCTGGATTATAGGGTCAATTTCCTGCCTCTACAATGTCATTCATTCTTAGGATAAGCCTTAATTAATATGAAAAATAACACAACTTTTCTACCATTTCCAACACATATAACAGCATTTTTTTTTCATCTGAAGCTTTTTCTATGTTATACTGAAGATGAAACTTTTTAAAAATTTTTTTTAATGTTTATTCATTTTTGAGAGAGAGACAGAGAACAAGCAGGGGAAGGGCAGAAAGAAAGGGACGCACAGAATCTGAAGCAGGCTCCAGGCTGTAAGCTGTCAGCACAGAACCTGATGCAGGGCTGGAACCCAGGAACCACAAGATCATGACCTGAGCCAAAGTCGGACGCTCAACCGAGTGACCCAGGAGTCCCAAAACTGTTTATCTTTTAGATCACACATTCCTGATTGGGGTAAGAATATTTTTTCTTGCTAGGGCATTCCTCCAGGAATGTCACCTGATATGGGCATTACATATAAATCAAACAGCACAAGCTTGCCCCTTGCTCATAGGACAACTATCCAGTGATTTTTAAGATGCAGTTGGGCCCCCTTAAGTTTTTCTTCTCTAGGAAAAATACTCCTAAAATATTCCTTTCTTTAAATCACTGTTTAAGATACAAATTTGTCTCTTAAGAGTAGACTAAAAAAGAATTCCAGGGTGGTTTGAGAAATTGAGCAATATTGTAGGTGAGTTTGGAAAAAAAAACTCTTAGAACAGGGTTATTGTGTCCTTTATTATTTATACTAATCTTCTGTTAATGAAGCCTAAGATTGTGTTAGAGTCTTTGGCAACATTTTTCCACTTGTGACTGACTACTAATCGTAGCAGGAACTAAAATCCGTAATTCTTCTTTGCCTAGCCTGTTGCTGAGTCGTGCTGACTTCTCCTGTACTCACGTGATTCATTACCTTGACAGGTATTTGAGTGCCCACCGTGTGCCAGGTACTGTGCTAGCTGTGGGGCATATTGTCAACATGCAGCCCCAGCTTTCAAGACGCTCTCAGTCTAGAATGGCAACAGGCAATTAGGCACAGTGTGAAATACTGCACCATCAGTATGTTAAGAGATTCCCAGAGGAGAAGACTGAACCGGAACTTGGGAAATCTGTTCAGGTTTCCCAGAGTGATAAAGTGATATCTAAGGATGAATGGGAATTAGCTGGGTCAGGAAGGTAGAGGAGTCAAAGCAGAGAGAGGCTGGATTTCCTCACAGAAGGTGGCCAGATTCCAAGGTAAGTATCCCAAGAAAAATTCAATCTCAGAAATCTATTAAATGGGAAAGTCACAAAGGCCCACCTAGGTATAAGGGGAACTAATGTAGATTTGAGGTCTTCGTGGATTATTGTCAATGTTCTGGAAGGACAGGTGTTTGGAAAAGACAATCTGCCGCATAAGCAACGTACCATGTTTCAAACACAGAATATGAAAGGTTGGGAAAAGGCCAGAGATGGGGCTTCAGCTTGTTAGATTTTTGTCTTTGCTCCAATCCCCATGACTTATCAATTCATATATGTCCCCATTACCTCTCCCAGGCTCCATGCTTTCTGCCAAGTTATTAGAGGCAACCTAGAGAAAAAACATCTTTAACAGATTGGAAACTGTGTTACTATGTTTGAGTAATATAATGCATTAATCTGTTAAAGGGTACCAGTATGCCTAGTGGAACACATAAGTGATGTAGAATCAAAGGTCACAAGTTAAAGTTCTGACTCTGGGCTCTTAAACAAGCTCTAAAACTTCTTTTAAGACTCCGTTCCCTCATCTATAAAATGTACATAGTAATAGTACTGCATTACCATATGGAAAAAATAAAATAATATGAAATATGTGAGCTATTATAAGCGATTTGCATTTCAGAATCACCACAAGAATGTAAGCTGCATGAGGACAAGAACCTTATCTTTTTTTACCCTGGGGTCCCCAATGCCCAGAATAAGGCATAAGAGGCTTGGATCACTTAACTGTGCATAAGCCAAAAGGCCCAGTGTTTGTGTGTATGGGGACAAGGAAGAGTCAGAGGCATTTCTCTAGAGAACAACAACAGGATGGGCTAAGAAGTGAGTTAAGGTCACAGATTCATCACATTGGTTCCCCAGAAATTGTGTGATACAACTTTATATAATCACACATAAAGACAAACAAACATAGGAGAGCCCAAAGCTCATGGAAATACGTCAATCAGTTTGGGGTCACAGAATTTAGGAAATGGCAGAAATGGTACTAAAACTCTATTCTGATTCCTATGTGTGAATGCTTCCTGTGTGTGTATGCACCCTGTGTATGTGTGTGTGTGTAGGGTGGTGTATTTTCTCTGTTATGTTCTCCCACCATAGTTATGACTCTGAAAGCTGTTTATCTCTTTCTGGAGAACCAGTGATTTAGCTGGTCCATACTCTAAAGATAGAAGCATAGTTTATAAGGAAATCTTTGTAAGGTAGAATCAAATTTATTATTATATAAGAACCTTCTGATTTACATACACAACAGGGGTTTTGAATATTCATTGCCTTCTGCTACCTGGAGGCACTCCTCCAGTCCCCATCTGTGTCTCCTCCTTCAACACAGTCTGTATTATTATGGAGGCTGCCTACAGAGAACTCAGAGCAGAAGCTTGAGAAAGCCTTCATTTATGAGAAAGATCCCACAGCAGGTGTTAAAGAATGGTGTTAAAGAATATCAACATTTACTAGGGGCTTGATTCTCCATTGCAGCAAGATGTAAAGAATTGTGAGAAAAAGATTTATTGGAGGGGAATAGCTACTTTTTTAAGGACTGGAAATGACACAGTTGAGCACCTGCAAACCACCTTATAAATAAATAGTCTGACTCTCATTTGATAGAAAACTCAATGAGTATTTCTACCCAGTACTACAGATTCTGACAACATGAGGGGGTTTCCTAGAGCAATGGTTCCCAACCTTGGACACACTGAAATGACCTAAGGGACCTAGAAAGTGCTGGGTCCCACCCTCAGAGATACTGATTTAATTGATTTAGGATAAGATTTTTGTACTGGGACTTTGAAAAGCTCTCCCTGTGACTTGAATACACAGTGTTGAGAAGTATTGGTCTAGAGCAGGAATTGACAAACATTTTCTGTAAAAGATCAGACATTAGAAATGTTAGGCTTCGCAGACCATGCGGTCTGTCCCAACTACTCAACTTTGCCATTAGTAGCACAAAACAGCCACAGATGATATGTAAACACACAAGCATGGCTGTTCTGATAAAACTTTATTCACAACAAACAGCTTATAGTTTGCTTGCCATTTTCTAGGCTCTAAAATTGTCAGTCATGAATTGGAACCCAATTTTAATATTTTTAATATTTTTGAGAGACAGAGCGTGATTGGGGGAGCAGCAAGAGGGAGGGAGACGCAGAATCTGAAGCAGGCTCCAGGCTCTCAGCTGTCAGCACAAAGCCTGACAGGGGGCTTGAACCAACGAGCCGTGAGATCATGACCTGAGCTGAAGACGGACGCTTAACCAACTGAGCCACCCAGGCGCCCCTGGAAGGATGTACATTTAAAACCAGGTGATGTTTTGTGGAATTAGGGTTGCGTTGGTTGGGGAAAATAATTAAAACTGAAATAATATTTCATCTGAAAGGCAATTTCTACAAAACATGCATAACATAAAATGCATTGTTCTTTATTGAGAAGCTTATTTTATAATTTAAGAAAGGCCCACTGTAGCTAATATTAAGATTTTTAAACACTAGTGCCACTTTCTGTTCAAATATTTCGTATAGATATGTAAACACACACCCACTTTTATAGCTGCTATCTTGAGAGCATATTATACAAAAGATTCACGGTCCACATCATATTTTTGCTCATGTATTTGGAGTAAATACTGGGGCGTGCATGCTCATAATCTGTTACCATCATTTCTCAGACTGTTACCTTTGACAAAAAGTAATATTTTGGGAGCAGCCAGTTTTGCCTTCCTTGCTGAAAAGGGAAATGCCTTGATTTAAAAGTATAATTTTGGGTTTTCCCATGTAGCTTAGCTGTTGGCATGTGTCTGGGCTTGCCAGAAAGGAGCTATGGCTTATATTTTTCTGGCAAAGTTGGGACATTGCCCAGTATTTCCCAGGCTTGTTCAAATAGAGATCCCAAGGTCCAGCGAGGTCTGCTCAGGGCAGGGAGAACATCAGGAAAACTAGCATTGGTGAAATGAAGACTGGAATCCGCTGGGTTGCCATATGGTCCTGTGAATGCAGGACAACAGGAGAGAGCTAGGCATCCGTGCATTCCTAGCCTCTCAGCTTTCCGGCACATCATGCAAGCCTTGGTGGCCTGGTCTATACGGTGGAGTTTCTGCCTCAATATCAGTTTTCTGCCACTGTTGCCTCTACTTCTGAGCTCTTCACTACTGCATTGTCTTTTATCTCCACTTCTTGATGAAATTGAAACTGGAGTCCAGCGCTAATATCCAGTCTAGTTGTCCAGGCCTGACAATGATGATAATGGTATTGATGGTTAATAATAATGTTACTGGCCAATACTTTGAGAGCTTCGTATGTGCAGATCTTGACCAAAGCACTTCATGTGTATTATTTTGGGCATTAACAGGATATAGGCCCTTGGTGGGGAGATATTACAGTCTCTCTGTGAAGTAAATATATGCTGTTAATAAATATAAATAAGTATGTTCTGCACTCCTTATCACTGCCTGGGAACTTGCTTTGATGTGATTCTGTGAAATTTGTCACTACTCATATACTTTAACTTAGGCAACATTAATCAATCAAACTTGACCTTCAGTAAAGATGGGTATTAGATCCAACTTCTCCTTTGGACCATACAGAGTATAAAATGCTACTCCTCTCAGGGCATCCAGAAATAGAGTCAGACCTGCTGATTACTCAGTCCAGCTCAGGCTTTACTCTTTCTAGCTCCTTATCCACTGGCTTGAGATCCGTCACATGGCTTGTACTTGGGCCTACTGATCATGTGTGCAGAACACCAAGACAAAGAATCCCTTACCAGCCTGGATAAGTTGAATCTAACCTGGCAGACAGACGCGGAGGCACATCATCCTCTTCAATACCACCACTGACACCACCATCCCCAGTGCTAACAAGACTGGAACTAGAACCACCACCATTTGCATCCCTCACTGCCACTGCCGCCCCACCTCTGCTCTCCCATCACTGATGCTGACACCACCCACCACACCACAGCCACTCTGCCACCAATGCCACTGCCGTTGCCTGACTACTCATTCTCAGATAGTAGGTAATCCACACTACACACAACTCTTACAACAACCCTCAGGGTAAGTAACTAGAATAGTAGGCTTAATTTACAAATAAGAAAACTAGGGTTTAGAGCTAAAAGGTGCTTTACCCAGGGTCACACAACTAACAAAGGTAGAGTCAGGATTTAAGTCCAGCTTTTAGATTCCAATGCCTGTGGTCCTTCCATAGTATAGTTAACAACTAAGTGCTCAGTGTTCTAAGTGCATGTATTAACTCATGTAATCCTAGCAACCATAAAAAGTACGTCCTGGGGCGTCTGGGTGGTTCAGGTGGTTAAGCGTCTGACTCTTGATTTTGGCTCAGGTCATGTTCTCATGGTTCGTGGGTTTGAGCCCTGCACTGGGCTCTGCATGGACAGCACAGAACCTGTTTGGGATAGTCTCCATCTCTCTCTCTCTCTCTCAAAATAAATAAACGTTAAAAAAAGGAAGTGCTGTTATTCTCCCAGACAGCAAGGAAAATAAAGGAGAATAAGTACAAAATGACCAAGTCTCTTCACAAAAATTAGGGGGCTGGTATCTGGTTGGTTTCCAGTGTGGGCAATCGGACTCTAGCATCAGTGCCCTTAACCTGGTTTCAAACTGCCTTTCACAGATGCTGCATGCCAACAATACCATAAAGCTTGCCAATAATACCTTCAAGCCTGTGCTAGATATGAAGAGGCTGATGAAGGGAGAAATCAGGTGATCTGCCGGGTCAAGAGGGCTCCACAGAGCAGATCTGTTTGGGGTACATATTCCAGGGTAAATTGGTATTTATCAAGGAGAGAAACCCTTGATAGAACTGTGGCTTTCTGAGCTGAAGAGAGACTACAGTTCCTTAAAGCAGGTGTTTACTTCTTATATTCATTAATTTGTCCAATGTTAGATTTTATTTCATATATTCTAAGCCATAGAATACTCTAAAAAAAGCAATCTTTGTGATGACTTTAAAATAGATATAGTTTTCATCAACCATACTAGGAAATTTGTTTCATATTACCACTAAAAGTAGCATTGGGCCAGTTAGACATATTGTTATAGAATAATAATTTGAATTTTGAGAATTAGTGCTGAGATCAAATTTCTGAGTCAACAAGATGCTTATAAAGTTAAAAAATTACATTTGTTAATGTAATAAAGTGGATATTATTTTCATAAAAACTATTCACAAGACTCCAACTGAAGATGTTGGTTTATCCTTGATCAGTGACTTGATGGAACACAGAATCACAGACTATACACCCTCAAGGGAAAGTTAGACCTCCATCACTTGGGAGCACCATGGAGCCAGTGAATGCAGAGATTCTGGAAGCTGGTTATGTGATCTTGGCTAAACGACAAGACTTTGACATCTGTCCAAAAGGGACACTGTTAAAAAATCTCATTTAACCCACAGTGTTGAAAAACGGGAATATAGAATGCTTCGGATCTTTTTTTTTTTTTTTTTAATGGATACTGAGGGGGTTCCTGGGTGGTTCAGGTGGTTAAGCATCTGACTCTTGATTTCAGCTCAGGTCTTGATCTCATTGTTCATGAATCTGAGCCCCATATCCGGCTCCATGCTCACAATGCAGAGCTTGCTTAGGATTCTCTTCCTCTCCTCTCTCTCTCTGCCCTTCCTCCCTGCTTAAAATAAATAAACTTAAAAAAAAATGGATAGTGACATTCAGAGAAGCCAGCCTCTGAAATCCATCCAGTGAGCTGTTGGCAGGAAAGCACCATGGCTCAGAAATGTTGACTCCCAGCTCATTGCTCCTGTACTGAGCAATTCCATCTGTTTATTTAGGAGCAATAGGGGACACGATGTTGATTCCAAAGGACCAGGGCAGATCTTATATTCCACCAAGTCCAAGGTGGCTAATGCAGGGGGAAGGGTGATCAAAGAGTTCCTCTTCACTTTTCCAAGGGCATTTTACTATCTCTGGTCCCATGACAGTTCCACACAGTTAAAGGTGTTGCCAAAGCTATAGTCATTACAGTTATTAACATTTTATGAGCTTGTTATTCACCCCTTAAGCTCCTTAATATGAAGTGGTGCATTTTAAAAGCACAGCACATACCTAATTGATTCTGCTATAAAAAGGTTGCTGGACTCCCTGGGTTTCTGTCTTTGCTTCTGAGTCTACAAAGCTTTAATGGGGGCAATACAGATTTATGGACTTAGAAGTTGTACAAGACAGCTCGAATTTTTCTTGCTGGAGATTGTGGAATTGTGTTAATTTCACTAAACCTTTCTCCTTCTGTCATGAATGATGACCTTTATTTAACCTTTGGAACTTTTTCTTGAAAATGCATCAATAATGTTAAGTTCTAAGGGACCCAACGTTTCTACTTCATGCAATGGTAACATTTGGACCCTGGCTCTTTAGACTACCAACTTTCACTTACGGAAGTTTTGTCAATGACTTTCCTCAGCTGTTGTGAAATAAGTCTCTGTTTTGAAAAAGGCTCTAACCCAGAAGTTGAAAAGCTTATGCTATAGATGTGTACAACAACCTCAGCTTCTATCCTCTTATCTGCAAAACTGAAACAATAGCTTATAGGACTTGTTAGTGGCCACATTAAGATTAGAACTCAGATTGCTTTACTACCATTCCCATGATATTTACTGAAATATTACTTAGAAATAGGTCCATGTGCCTGCCTTAAGAATGGCAAAGGAGGGGTGCCTGGGTGGCTCAGTCGGTTAAGCACTGGACTCTTGATTTTAGCTCTGGTCGTGATCTCACAATGGTGAGACTGAGCCCTGCATGGGGCTCTGCACTGAGCATGGAGCCTGCTTGGGATTCTCTCCCTCCCTCTGCCCACTCGTCCCCCACTCGTATTCTCTCTCTCTCAAAATAAACTTAAAAAAAATAAAATTCCTTTAAAAATGGCAAAGGAATATACAATATGTAAGCAAAAGAGATTGTTGTTATTAACATTCACTGGACAATTTACCTAATTTCCTTTTATTTTTTATCTTTTTTTGACTGTTCCTTCTTTTTATTTTTTTAATACGAAATTTATTGTCAAATTGGTTTCCATACAACACCCAGTACTCCTAATTTCATTTTATATTACAAAATGATTAAAGATCAGCTAAAACTAAAATACTTTATGTCTTCAAGTTTAAAAAAATGGTGACGCTCATCCTTGTGAACTGTACTTAATAGCAGCTGAGGGTGCATTTTACGTTTGTCTTGGGGCATAGGACAGAGCAGGGGGGACCAGTGTTCTTAAATGAATGTGTATAGCAATATAATTTGTATCTGGGCTGAGAGGTTGATTCCCATCTCTTTCCAAAAGGTGACTCCTATTCTGCTCTTCCCCATTTCTTGTCATGGATGGGGGTGAACCTTGGATATTCAAATGGAACAGAATAAAAGAATGGGAGTCCTCACTTCCCAATGGCAATAATGTGATGAAAATATTTGATAAATTGGTTCTTCAAATATATGTGTGATTTAAGTAAATATTTCAGTCATGGTGCTAAGAGAGAATCCTCTTTCCTCTCCTCTTCCCACGAATACTTAGCAAGTGCTCATTTTATGTCAAGTCCTATGCTGGACACAAGTTTCCCAACTCAAGGTTCTCCAAGCTTAGTTGAGGACACAGGCATGTAAACGTCCAATCACATCACTGTGTGCTAAGTTCACACTGTAAGAGGTAAGAACAAAGACCAAAGGAGCATAAATGAGTCAATGATGCCTGGATAGTGGAGGGAATGCTTGGATTGTCTTCAGAGACACACAGGAACTAACCAGATGGAGGAGAGATGGGCAGTGTGTTTTCTACAGAGGGAAGTGGGTGTCCAGGGCAGCATTTGCATAAGAACAAGATACAGTCTATAAATGGCAAGTTATTTGGCGCTCTTGGATCTAGAAGGCTGCTGTAGCAGAGTGGCAAGGGATTACACAGCAGGATCAGGCAGAGGCCAGGTCTTTGAAGGTCACTGGTGTTAAACCTTCCCACATGGAGAAGAAATTCCATATCCCATCTGATGTGGGCAGGTGGAATCCAGAGATGGGAGAATTAGTGATAATTATAGGATCTTAGTGATCAAGTTCCTTCATTTCTTTACGTATAAAATGGTGATAACACTACCTCTCACAGCAGGTGGTTTTGAGGCCTATGTCTTTCTAAACTGCTGCAAGTGGAACAGGCACTGTTGAAGGTCACCCCTTCCACAGTGCTTTAGATGTCATTTCTTCTCATTATCTCCAAGTCTTTGTTCCTGAAATTACCCCCTTCTCCTGAATATCAATGGTTTCTTCTTCCGTTCCAGATAATATCTATCAACCCACAAAAATAAAAAGCCTGCTCTATAATTCCTATGGTTTAGAAAAAAAAAGAAAGAAAGAAAAAGTCCTCTTTTCATTACATTCTCTTCTAGCTATGACCTGACTTGGCCCTTTCCTTTTATAAGAAAATTTCTTAAAATAGCTGTCTATAGCTTCTGCCTACCCTTGATCTTCTCACATTTTCTATTCCAGTCAAGCTTCTACCTCCACCATCTTCAGATTGTTATGTCAAAGTTAGCAATCCTCACCTATGGTCACTTCTGTGTCCTGTCCCTTTTCTCTCAGCAATGATGGGCAATGGCTGATTCCTCTCCCTATGGTAAAATACTTCTTTCTCTTGGCTTCACTAACATCACAATTTGCCAACTTCCCTCCTACTTCTCTACGTCTTCTGCTCTGTCTACTATGCTGTCCCTGAGTCATAGACTGCCCCAGGCCTTTGTTCTTGTCCCTTTTCTGTACATCAGTTCTCTCATTCAGTCCCACAGCTTTCAATACCATAGACCAACATGTTCACCAGTCCCATCCTCTACCATGTCTTACAAAAACATAAGTCGAATTCCTATCCCACAGCCCTTCCTATGTTTCTGACTTCATCACAAGAAACTCTCCCCTTTGCTCATTACACCCAAGATACTTTTTTTTTAATTCCTTAAACCCACAGGCTTGCTTCCTCTTGCCATATGGACTCTGTGTTAGATGCTCCCTCTGACTAGGAATTTCTTCATATAATATTCACATGGCTGTCTCTCTCCAGCCTTCCATGAGTACCTTACCTAAAGTAGTCCCAACATACTCAGTTCACATAATCTTATTCTAATTCTTTTCAGAGCTATTATTACTATCTGATCATCTTCCTATTTCATCTTGATTGACTGTCTTCTCTGCACTAGAATGTTAGCCCCATGACAGGGGAACTGGTTTATCTTGGTAATTGCTTTATTTTAGGTTCTAGGACCCTACCGGCTGATGGCAAATGTTCAGTAAATATTTGTGAAAGAAGTTAGGGAAGAAATAAATGTTCGTTCTCTTCCCTCAAGCCCTGTAAGCAAATGATATTTGAGTGAATGAATAAATAAGAGTCACCACACTGGCCTCCTCTCCGTGGCCACTGTTTACAAAAATCCATCACACACATTGTACTTGGATTTCTCCCTATGGTCTTCACTTGGGTCACCTGGTTTACTTTGTCCTGAGTTTGTCCCACTGGCAAATCATCTTAATTTCTTTGCAATCTCTGACCTTATTCCTTTCATCCAGAAGGGAAAAGAAGCAAGTAATTAGCAGCTGCCATTAACTAGCACTGCCCTTGAGGGGTTGGATGCCCCTTTCTTTTTTTTTTTTTAAATTTTTTTTTCAACGTTTATTTATTTTTGGGACAGAGAGAGACAGAGCATGAACGGGGGAGGGGCAGAGAGAGAGGGAGACACAGAACCGGAAACAGGCTCCAGGCTCTGAGCCATCAGCCCAGAGCCCGAAGCGGGGCTCGAACTCACGGACCGCGAGATCGTGACCTGGCTGAAGTCGGACGCTTAACCGACTGTGCCACCCAGGCGCCCCTGGATGCCCCTTTCTAAACTCTGAGGGTCTGGGAGTTTCCTTTTGGCGTGGGGATTAGCAGACTTTGAGAAGAGGCGGTTTTGGAATACACTGGTACAGAGGGCAAGCTTTTTATGTGCTTTCACAGCATGTGTGAGGTGGGCCTGCTGCTGATACGAAGTGGAAAATGGAAGAAAAATTGAAAGGAAGGGTGGTAGAAAGGAAGGAGTTAAGGAAATCAATCTGGTTTCACACCCCAGCTGGGCTCTTCCTACCTGAATGATCTTGAATTAGTTACTTTTATTTTGAATTTCAATTTATCCGTAAATTCGGTATATTTAGTCCAAACAGCAAACCAAAGAAATAATTTAAAACGAGTATTTCATTTTTTGTACCTAGTATATATTTTCTAGCACAATGTAGTTGTTCACTGTTAATAGCGACAACAGGGGCAGCTGTAAAATTCACTACCCATTGTAAAGGCTGACTTATTCAAAAAATGATTTTGTTTTTTACCAAACTGTTGCATACAATTTTTGTTCCAAGCTTATTTAAAAATAAAGAGTAGAAAAATAAGTAATGAGTAAGGATCCATATTTAAAATATCTTGCTCATATTGGCCTGAATAATTATTTTTTTTAATGTTTATTTTTTGAGAAAGAGAGAGAGAGAGAGCACATGAGCAGGGGAGGATCAGAGAGGGAGACACAGAATCCAAAGCAGCTCCAGGCTCTGAGCTGTCAGCACAGAGCCCAACGGGGGGCTCAAACCCCTGAACCATAAGGTCATGACCTGAGCCAAACTTGGACACTTAACTAAGTCACCCAGGCGTCCCTGGCCTGAATAATTTTGAGGTCACTTTCCTTATAGCTGTGTGTAACAATGTAACATCACGGTAGGTCACAAATAAAACACTAGGCTCTCCCTTGCAGAGGACATTTAAGTAGTGGCCATCAGGCAAAGGTACTGTGTGGATGAATCTTTGAGCACTAGAGTATTTCCTTTCAATTCAATCCTGCTAATATAGTTGAGCAGACACATTTTACCAGTATTCTGTGGACTATTTTACATTGATTTACCTAATACTCTACGAAGCAGGCATGATGATCACAGTTTGACAGATGAAGGAACTGATGTTCAGAGTTAATAACTGGCCAACCATATAGAGCCAGTAATCAAACGAAAGTCTAACACCAAGGTTGGTTGCCACAGTCTTTGCTTCTTGGGTCTTTGTCTCAACTATGGTCACTTAATACTTAGCCCAGAAACGAAGTTCTATTTGTGTTACTCAACTTGCCAAGACCATCTCTCTAGTAGTCACTGGGATCTTGGCAGTGGGTTGGCACATTGAAACAGTTGGATACTGACCATTAGACGGTGCGACCCTCTCATGTGAGCTTTTTCCCTGCACAGTGATTTTACGTTTCCATCCACATTTCATGTATATGTTACTAGGACCCAAGCACTTCCCACCCACAGACAAACATAAGCTGGTAAAAATCAATGGCTTTCAAAGACTTTTCCTTTAAGTTTTATTCATTAGTTGACCTTCCTTGATTAGACTCCTTTATTTCAAGGCCCTCAGGTGCCAGGCTACATGCTCTCAAACCTATCCATTTTCCCCTGTCTATTTTAAGGGCACAAAGCCTTCCACCAGAGCCTGGTCAAGTAAAATATAAATTTAGAGGGGCGCCTGGGTGGTTCAGTCGGTTAAGTGTCCGACTTCGGCTCAGGTCACGATCTCGCGGTTCGCGAGTTCGAGTCCCGCGTCGGGCTCTGGGCTGATGGCTCAGAGCCTGGAGCCTGCTTCCGATTCTGTGTCTCCCTCTCTCTCTGCCCCTCCCCTGTTCATGCTCTGTCTCTCTCTGTCTCAAAAATAAATAAACGTTAAAAAAAATTAAAAAATATATATATATAAATTTAAAGGGTTCAGCTAGGGATCCCATGATCCATCCCAGAGAGAGAACACCATCGCTGGGCTCACTGTTGCAGAGCATGCTGACAGCTGGGAGGTACTGTGTTAGCCCTTTCAAAATGGTTGAAATAAAAGAAACTTCAAGGGTAAAGAGGTACAGACCTGCTTTTTTTCCTTTTAGGTCAGTTTTCCAAGGATTTTGTAGAGAAAGTATTAAAGGTTGCTTTAAAAGTATTCCAATTTTGGTTATCGTCCCTTTCTCTCTAATCACATTTAGCATTTAATAGACAAAAGGACAGGGGTTTGGGGAACAAAAACAGAAAAGGCGTGGAAGGGAAGAAAGGTTCCCGTAAGAAAAGAATAAAAAAGGGATGTAGGAGATAATAAAGTAGGGGAGAGAAGTAAGATTCATTTAGCTATTTCAATGCACCAGGAAATGCTGTTGAGATTCTGTCCAACTCGAAACAATTCAGTGAATAGATGTTATTACTCATCTTTTAAATGTAAAAAGAAACTGACTGAGGCAGCAGGCTGGATGTAACCAAGTCACACTGCTTGTTGGGAGCAGAGTTTGGTCACAGATTTCCCTTCTCTCTTCTCTTTCTCCTAAAACTCCATGAGGGAAGACATATTCTGCCCTCGTTCAGAAAGATTGGAACAGAGACTTGTAGTAAACAAGTTTTTAAAATACTGACTTAAACCTAAATAATGTTCCTTATTATAGCACTTCCCAGAAATTTGACTCTATAAATAGTGTGTCTACAAGAAAGGGTATATTAAATAACAAACTCGTTGCTGATAGATTTTTTTTTCCTATGAATCATTTTACAGGACTTTGGAAATATACAGAGGAGTGCTTGTTCAGTTAGGACTAGGCTAGTTCAGAACCCAAAGCTGACCTGTGTTTATTATTTGATCTTCATGAAAGCACTTAAACTCTGTGAGCTTTTTAATCATCTGTATAATGAATATACTCTGTTTTCATGCTTGCATAGGTTATCATGGGTAAAACATCAGGAGCCTCTTACAATTACATAGAAGATGACTCCTTCCCCTACCTCTTCCCCTTCTCCTTCTCCTTCATGGCCTTCAGGGAAGCTCTTCTGTCTGCTGAATAAAGCTTCTTATGTGGTGGCAGGTGGGGAGGCAGTGGAACCCAAAACTGAGCAAACACACATGACCCTGACTGTCCAGCCGTCTTGACAATTCATTGCTAAGATCTTCTTTATATAAACTCTGGGCCTATCATACTTGCAGCCAATGTCCAAGGGAACTGCCCCACTAGTATTTCTACATTTAACCACAAACAGAACGATCAGCACTGGAACACTTTCATCATGATTAGAAACCCCACGTGGCTCTAGCACAGCCACTTATGAGTCATGCAGCCTTAGGCAAGTTTAGCTTCTTCGTGCCAATTTCCTCATAGAGTTAAGGTAAAAAAAAATTGTTTATCATGTGTAAAGTACTATCCCTCCTCCCCCCTTGCCCTGCCTCTACTGCACTATATATTGCTTTTGGTTTTGTTTTCTCTTTTTCCACAGATAAAATGAGTTCAATTCAAATTGAAGATGGCAGGTCTAAGGGTGCCACATAGAGTACAGAATTCTTTACTATAATGTGTTCCTAAAAAAAAAAAAAGGTTGTGTTTTCTGTCACAGAGTTGGCTGTAGAGTAACTTTCTTAGAAACAGCTATGGAAGTGGAAAAGAAAGGAATCCTCTTGTCTTTGAAATCTTCCTTCTCCTATTTTCCTTATGGCCTCCACTGATCCCTCTGCCTGGGCCACTAGGTTTAACCTCTAACCCCCTTTACATTTTTCAAGTTCTAACCTTGTCTTCCTTCAGAAAGTCTTCCCTGTCCACTCCCAGGCTGAGTCAGGTGACCCTTGTGTTCTACCACTTAGACACTTAATGCACTTATGTGAATGTGTATTTTCCCCAACAGAAACAGACCTCGCCTGCTTCCCTGGAAATCCCAGTGAAGAAAGAGACAAGGTCTATCTCGCTCACCCCTCTGCCCCAGCACATAGCACAGACCCAGCGAATGGTGCAAATTAAAAATAACCACAGATGATCAAACAAGTGAATGTAAGTAACTTGTCCAAATTAATTAGAGTCAACTAAACTGACTTTGAAGCCCATGTGCTTTCCACTAAGCCTCATTAGCTCCTAACAAAATTGTTAGATTACACAGGTATGTTTGCATTTCACCAATCAACTAACCTATTAACAAAGCCACCCTTATTTATTGAATTCTGTGATTACTCTTAGACAGGTTTTAAGCTCTGTTTTATTCTTAGGGGCAAAGCTAAGAAAACCTTTCAGTTCAGTTCATTTGAAAAAAATCAATACTCTTAATATGAACTTGGCATTGCATTTATGCTTATTCCTGAGGGGCTTGTAATCAAACGGAGGACTGTAACATGCTAATAGTTTTGTACATTACAATGCTAAGAGAGGACACGAAATCTATACTGTTCATATGAAAACATTAATGAAAAGGATGTTACAACTGTAAAACTTTTAATAGATTATTACTGACATGAAAAGATGGGAGTATAAAACAAATGAGTAATTCAGAAAAATACTCATGAGCTTCCTTCTTGGGACCATTAACCTGCATTTAGCATTTACTCATAATAAAGTCAGGCAAGCCTACACATTTCAGATAATCATGAAATATGAAATAAAGTGTAAAAAATTTTCACCAAGGGAAACAAATATTTTAAATGGCTATAACTTTGAGTCTTGGTATCATCTGTGTCCTGAGAAACTATTCTAAGTTTTAAAGCAGATAACAATTGTTCATTTGGGCACCTGGTTTCAAGTATAAGGTGTGCAATTTGATGACACTTTTCTGTGGTTATTAAAATCTGACAGTATCTACTATCCTTCAGCAACTGAACTTCTAACTGGGTAAGGTTTTTTTTTTGTTTTGTTTTGTTTTTTCCCTCCTCCTTTCATACAGACCCCAAGGACTCAGCCTTATGAAAACTTTTTAACTACTTCTACCTTCTTTAACAGATAGTACAGTATACTGGAAAGACTGTAGGCTGGACAATCAGATCTGGTTTAAATCACAATTTTGACAGCTCCTTACTCATCTTGGCAGTATATACTTCTTTGATATTGGGTGATAAGTGTCTAAGTGGTAGAACTTGCATTCCTCTCAATGCAAGACCCTATATAAAGGAGATAAAATGTGTAAGTTTCCTGATCATAGTAATTGTTAGAAAATGTTAAGTATCTTCTAGCTGAATGTTGGCAAACACAGAAGTCCACACATGTTGATCAATAACTTACATGAATAAAGGTGGAAAGATATAGATGTATACAGATGTAGGAGCTCTGGAAGAGTGGAGGACACGTGAGCATTCTAGAAGAAACTGCGACTTCTCATTTCTAGTTGACTGTTATTTTTAAATGGCAAGTTAATATTGGAAATTTAAAGGATAACTTTATCTCTTTTCAAAGTCATATGGGAGCACTGTCTAACAAACTTACCCAAGGATTATTTACTTCTCTTTTGGAATGTACTTTGCTTGTTTTGACATTTACTATTGATTATAGCCCAAACTGTGAAATTACTTGTTAATTTGTAGATTTTTTTTTCTCATAGAAAAAAGATGTTAGTTTTGTTGTCATGTAGGACACTGACTAGTTTTGTATTTGAATATAGCAACATATTCTGATATTCTTTCTGAGGTGCCTATACATACGCAGCTCTGCAAATACCCTCTGAACCAACTTTATTATTATATGCTAGTTTATTAATGAATTATATCAATCTTTGAAACCTGTTCACTCTATCGTTGGATGAGTCTTCCTCTTAAACTTTACTGAATGTTATACTTTCACACTTTACACTGTTGTCATGCCTTCTGAATCCATTACTTTCTTCTCTTACATTTCTATTTCTTCTTGTCCAGATAGACCGCTTCATATTTTTGTCTTAAGAAGTTCTGTTTCTAACATAGAAGCCTAAACCTAAATTATCCATCCTTGAGAAAAATAAATGGGAAACACTGGCCATTCAAATACAGACCAAGCTTTAAGCAGGTAATTTACATCTCTAGTGATCTCCGGAGAGAGAGACACCAGTTCCTACACACCTCCCATCCCACAGAAACTTTTGGCTCAGCACACTTTGCTAATTCCTATAGAATTTCATGGGGGTGGGGGAGGGAATATCATTTCCATGGAAAGTGATATGATTCTCTTGGTTGGTAATTTTATCTTTTTTTCCCCTAACTTTCTAGGAAATTTGGTTCAAAATTTAATACTTTGAGAACTACCTTAGTCTCTTAGTATCAGTTTGAAGGACATGGGTTTTAGAATCCCGCAAATCATATTCAACTGGGTTTGAATCATTAATGCTATCAGAAGGTAGACAGAACTACAGGATAACTTCCCTTAACTTAGGCTCTGCTCTGCCTCTGAAGATAAGGATATTACTGTCCTAGCTTGGTTGTAGAGATTAATTCAAATGATGTATATGCAATCACATAGCAGGGTGCCCTGCATTTAGTAGATACTGTCTGTGCTTAGCATTCTGCCTTGTCTGCTTTTCACCTTAAATTCTTTTGAATAGAACCTCTGCTACTTCCTGTAATAATAGCTAAGATTACTGAGTATATATTTTATGCCAGGCATTGAACTTATATGTTGTAAGTTCATTTTAAAATGCAAATGTGGTATTATTTATAAAAATGAAGAAAACCACATTTTCAAATATAAATGGATGTGGACGGTCTATGTACAATGCCTGAATGGACTGAATGAACACATTCATGAATTGTTTGGCTGAGTCTGTACAGAAAACTCATACATTTCACACTGGTTTTCCCTACCATATCCAGAAATCAGCATTCCATTTTCAGAAAAAATATTTCCACATGCATATGAATTATTCTGCATCCTCTTTTTCTCTGTGTTCAGGTTTTAAATATTCTAAAAGAAATAATTCATAATTATACACTTAAGTAACCCACAGACTTTCCAACTCGGACTTTTTAACATACCCATGGTTATGATGACTGGAGTGACACAAGAATGGCTTTGAGTTCTGGCTCCATCGTCCATTTACCAAGTCATTTAGACAAGTTATGCAAGCTCTGTGAGTAATGGAGCCCTTGAGAACCAAGGATGGCAGAGTCCCTGACGCGAGGCTGCTGTAAAGAGTGTGTGAGAAAGCAGGTAACGTGTTGACACACGCGAACTATTTTTAAAAAGTCAGATTTTTAAAAATCTATATATTACTACTATTATCTCACGATACCTTCCCTCTTCTTGAGGGTTGTTTTGTGGATGGTGGTTCATTCAGTTCATGCTGGCTGCTAAATAAAAGCACCAAAGGGTACGATTGTACTGGACCCTTGTTGGATGCTTTTTCTGAATTCACAGAAGTTTAATAACTTATTTCCAGAACTTTTGACAGAAAAATTAATCATGTTAAAAGAGCTCAATTTAAATGGAATTCAAGCAAGCACTATTAATTGTTTAAATTTGATATTTCATCAGAGCATACACTGTGGATTGAGTATAAATTCAAAGGTATAATTAGGTAGCCTTAACTAGTTCTTACTTGTATACTGAATTGATTATACACAATGAAAATAGGTTTTCTTTTTTCAGCTCTGAGCTAAGCTTCAGGGAGAGACTTTCATCTCTCAGTTACCTGTAATTTTAGTGTCAAAAATGCCTACTAATTAGTAGCTTCCCCTAGTGGTATCTGCTTAGTAACATGTGTGAGACGATACTTTTTCTCAGAATGTATTTGGAGTAATTCTCAGATATTAGCACTGAACACAAAAGTTCTAATCCCTGGGAAACTCCAGTATTGAAACAGATGCTGACTCCTTTCACATCATAGAGTATAAAATGCAGAGTCAATCTCCTGCTAAACAGAGCATTTACTCTTTCAATTACTCCTCAGATCTGACTATACAAGCTTGACCTGATGTGGTTAAGTGACTTAAGAAAATGTAAAACTTTATTGGCCTGGAGATTCTGTGTCCAATATGGCTGAGTAAGCTCTTACCAGATGTGATTGTTCATAACAGCATTATTTATTATAGGCAAAAAGTAGAATCAATCTGAGTACCCAGTGGTGGATGGATAAACAAATTGTGGCATCTCCACATAATGGCATACTATTCTGCGATATAAAGGAACTACATGCCCAAAACTTTATGCTAAGTGAAAAAAGTCAGATAAACAGGCAACATACTCCCTTTATATAAAATAGCCCAAAAAGGCAAGAGCTATAAAATGTGGACGAGAAATAGGCTGGTATTTCCAGAGAGTGAGAGATATGTTCTCAAATTGGACTGTGGTGATGGCTTTGTCAGTCTGTAAATTTACTACCAATCATTGAACTTCATGATCAAAAAGGTGAACTTTATGGTATGCAAATACCTCAAAAAAGTATTAAAAATAAGCAAATGGGAATTATAGAACTGAAAAAGTATCTGAAATAAAAATTCACTGGAGAAACTTAACCTAAAAATGAGTATGAGGAAAGGCTCAGTAAACAAAATTAACCAACAAGAAGCTACCTAACTGGAAGAGAAAAAACTATTGAAAAGTAATAGCATTTTAGGGACCTATAGGATAGTTACAAAAGGTTTAACAAAATATAACTGGAACCCAGAGGGAATGGAACAGAAAAAGTATGAGCATGTATTAACTGAAAATCTTCTATATTTTGTGAAAGACAAAATTATTAAATTTGACAAGCTTGGTACAAACCCAGCAGGACAAGTAGAACACTACCATGCCTAGGTACATCATAGTCATAGTCTCATAAATCCAAGAGAAAAGCAGTCAGGAAAAAAAAAAAGATAAATTACATATAGGAGGACAACAATCTGAATGACCTTTGACTTCAAGAAAGCAACCAAACAATACCTTTAATGTACAGAAAGAAAAAAAAAAACCAATCATTAACAATAAACTCCTCATCCAGAATTCTAGAACCAGCCAAAATATTCTTCAAGAATGAAGCCAAAATAAAGACATATTCAGATACCAGCCAACTTGCACTCCAAGAAAGTCTATAGGAAATTCTTCAACTTTAAGGCAAATGATAGAGGGAAACTCAGAGGATAGGAGATAAAAAGACATGAAGAGCATCAAAAAGGATATCTAAGTGGATAATGCAAACATAATATTTCTCTCTTAGTTTAAAATACATGCAACTCTTAATTGCAAAATTATAACGTTGTCTTGGGAGGTTTATAAGTAAATTTAACACAGAACACCAGCAAACCATGATGGATGAGAAGAGTGCTAAATATACCCACAAGATAGCAAGTTTCCTACATTTGATGTGAAGTGACTTGAATTATATTGAACTGTTAAAAAATCTATTGTCATCACCATAGCAATCACAAAATATGGCCAAAAAACCCGCAAATTTTAAATGGTGTAAATAAGTTAAAATAGACTTTTAAAATACTTAATCCAAAAGAAGGCAGGAAGGGAGGAAGGAACACAAGAAAAGCAGCAGTTGAGCCAACAGGAAATAATAATGGCAGAATCAAACCTACACACATCGTTATTTATTTTAAATACCAGGCTCAACACTTCAATTAGAAATCAGACATTGTCATATTGTATATGGTATCTACAAGTGACACACTTCAAATAAAAATATACCAGGAGAATGGAAGTGAATGGAAAAATATCATGTATGCAGTGAACATGGGAAGGCTGGGAATAACAATATTCCTATTAGATAAAGTAGACTTCAAAACAAAGTACTACCAGACAAAAGGGGGGCCACTTCCTAAGAATCCAAGAGTGAACTCACCAGGAAGATGTAACAATCATAAATATTTATGCAACCATAAAAGTTTTACAATGCAAGAAACAAAATTAAAGGGAAAAAATTAACCCCACAACAATATGCATTTTGACATCCATCTTTTAGCAATTAATATATATATTTAATTAAAAATTTTTTTGGTTTATTTCTGAGAGAGAAAAAGACAGAGCATGGGTGGGGGAGGGGCAGAGAGAGAGGGAGACACAGAATCCGAAGCAGGCTCCAGGCTGTCAGCACAGAGCCTGAAGCAGCGTTTGAACTGCTGAACTGCGAGATCATGACCTGAGCTGAAGTCAGAAGCCAACTGACTGAGCCACCCAGGCGCCTCACATTAATATTTATTTTTTAAAAGTAAAAACTTGTAGCCCCTCGTCAGGCTCTGTGCTGACAGCTCAGAGCCTGGAGCCTGCTTCAAATTCTGTGCCTCCCTTTCTCTCTGCCCCTCACCAGCTTGGTCCCGCATGCATGCTCGCTCTGTCTCCCTCTCTCAAAATATAAATAAACATTAAAATTTTTTTTAAGTAAAAACTTGTAAAATAAGAACACTATCAATTCCTTTGAAGATACTGCACTTTAGAGAACACTATTCCACATCTGCAGAATACACATTTTGTTTTACAGTTTCCATGGTACATTCACCAAGATGGGCTATATTCTGGGCTATATAATAAATCTCAATATACTTAAAAGAATTTAAAGCGTTAATAGTATGTTCTATGACTAAAATGGAATTAAACTAAAAATAAGGTGTGTAGAGCACCCTATTTGAAAATAAAATGTAAATACTTTTAATATCTAGCTAGGCTGAAATTTTTTTAAAATTTCCATAGGCTAAAGAAGTAAAGAAAAAAAATCACAAGGGAAATTAGGAAAAAATAATTAAACCAAATGATAACAATATTTCAAAATTTGTGTTACAGCTAAAGCAATGTTTTGAGAGATATTTATAGGCTTAAATGCTTATAGTAGAAACAAAAAGCAATCCAAAAGAAATAACTTCCGCTTTCAGCTTAAGGAGTTGGAAAAAAAAATCATAGTAAACCCAAAATAAAAGGAATAAAGGAAATAAAGCAGGAATACAAATGAAATAAAAAAACAGAAAGCAACAGAGCCCAAAATTTAATTCTGTGAAAGCATTTGCATAATTGATAAATCTCAAGTTATACTGATCCAGTGAACAAGAGACATAACTAAATTGCCAAAATTAGGAATGACATTCAAATAGGTTAATTTTATGAAGAATATTTGATCAGGAAATTACACAGCTTACATGAAATGGAAATATTTCTTGAAAAGTAAAACTTACCAAAACTGACTCAAAATGAAACAAAAATCTGATTATACAAAATGAACTATTAAAAAAAAAATCCCACAGAGTAAACCCCAGGCTCTGTGAATTACATCAAACATTGAAAGATGAAATACAAATCTTTTACAAAATCTTTCAGAAACAGAGGAAGAAGAAAGATATTCCAACTTATTTTATGAGATCAATATAACTCTAATGCCGTAACCGGACAAAGACACCACAAGGACAATGTCTCCTGAGAATAGATGCACAAATCTGTAGCAAAGTTATTAGCAGATCGAATCTAACAATACCTAAAGCTGACAATCCACGGTGATCATAAGGCCTTTACCCCAGTAATGCAAGGTTCATTTCACATGTACAAATCAATGCAATTCACATTAAAAAAAAAAAAAAAGCTTTATCATAATAGACTCAAACCATTTGACAATATTTACACCAACTTATTATTTATTTATTTATTTATTTGTTTATGAGACTGAGAGCAAGGTGAGGAGAGGGTAGACAGAATTTTAAGCAGGCTGCAGATGCAGGGCGCGACCCCATGACCCTGGAATCATGACTTGAGCCGAATTCAGGAACGAACGCTTAACCGACTAATACACCCAGGCACCCCAAAATTCAACACCAATTTTGTTAGAAAGTCTCAAAAACTAGCATGAGAACTTCCTTATTCTTTTTTTTTTTTTTTTTTTTTCAACGTTTATTTATTTTTGGGACAGAGAGAGACAGAGCATGAGCGGGGGAGGGGCAGAGAGAGAGGGAGACACAGAATGGGAAACAGGCTCCAGGCTCTGAGCCATCAGCCCAGAGCCCGACGCGGGGCTCGAACTCACGGACCGCGAGATCGTGACCTGGCTGAAGTCGGGCGCTTAACCGACTGCGCCACCCAGGCGCCCCAGAACTTCCTTATTCTAATATAAAACATTTTGAAAAAATCTATAGCCAAATCAAACTTAATTATTAAATACTGAATACTTTTCCAATAGGATCAGTAATGTGACAAAGCTGTTCTCTTCTGCCACTTCTGTTCATCATTTTACTGGAGGCTGTAGGTATTTCAGTGAGAAAAAACAAGCAACAGTAACAAAAAACCACATAAAGCCAAAAGACAGAAAGGAAGACATAAAACCATATTGACCTGTAGATAACCTGGTTGTTTATGTGGAAAATTCTAGGAAATTTACAAAACAACTACTAAAGCTGATGAGGAGGGGAGCCTGGGTGGCTCAGCGGGTTAAGCTTCCAACTCTTGATCTCTGCTCAGGTCACAATCTCACAGTTTGTGAGTTTAAGCCCCATGTCAGGCTATGTGCTCACAGTGCAAAGCCTGTTTTGGATTCTCTCTCTCCCTCTCTCTCTGCCCTTTGTCTGCTCCTGCATGCTGTCTCACTCAAGATAAACAAACTTAAAAAAATTAAATAAAGTAAAAAAGAATAAAACTGATGAGTAAACGTAGCAAGGTTGTTACAGGACACAAGCTTAATATGCAAGAATCAATTCTAGTTTTTATCATTCTAACCTTAAGCAACTGGGACATTAAAACAAATCCATTTATAACAACATTAAACACACTTAGGAATAAATTTAACCAAAAAAAAAAAAAAAAAACTTTGCAAGACTCCTACACTGAAAACCATGGAATATTGTGTTAAGAAATTAAAGATATAAATAAATGGAGAGATATACATAAAGTCTGCACCCAGTTTCAGTGTGTGTGTGTGGAGCTTTTCCTACACCAACAAGCAATTCTCCTATAGCAGCTGGGTATCCTACAATGTAACTGAATTTTGGCACTATCTATACCTGGAGAGAGCATTTGATCCTACAGGTTAAGGGTTCAGGCTCACAAGACTGCTCTCTCCCCACCTTCAGACATCAGTTGCCTGCACAGGCTGTCATCTGTGCTTCTGAACAATGGGCTACAGATGGTAGAGGTTCAAGGACCTCCTCCTTGGGTTCACGTAATTTACTAGAGGTTTACAGAACTCAGAAAACCATTTTACTTACTAGGTTAGCAGTCTATTTTGCAAGGATAGAACTCAAACAGCCTGATGGAAGAGATGTGTAAGGCGACAAATGGGGAACGCTCCATGTTCTCTTCACGTGTGCCACTCTTCCCAAATCTCCTCCGTTCACCAACCGAAAGCTCTCAGAACCCCATCCTTTTGGGTTTTTAATGGAGGCTTCATTAAGTAGGCATAACAGACTGAATTACTGACCATTGGCTATTCAGTTCCATCTCTAACCTCTTCCTCTCCCCCAAGGTAGGAGCATGGTGAGACTAAAAGTACCAACCCTCTAATCCTAGGGTTAGTTTCCCCGACAACCAGCCCCCACTTTCAGGTGTTTCCCTAAAAGTTACTTTATTAACATAATGAGAGACACCTTTGTAGCTCTAATCACTTAGGAAATTCCAAGGATTTTAAGAGCTCTGTGCCAGAAACAAAGACCAATTACTTATTTCTTATTATAAATCACATTATCACAATACAATATTCATGAAGTGGAAGGCTTGATTGCATTAAACTCTCAATTCTTTTAAAATTCCTGGAAGCTTTTTTTTTTTTTTTTGAGGGAGGAAAAGGGAAGTTACAAAGTTACAGCTGATAAACTGATTTTTAAAATGATGTCGAAGTGAGAAACACCTTGAATATCCAAATCCATCTTGAAAAAGATGAACAAATTTGGAAGAATTACACTACCCAATTTCAAGACTTACCTTAAAGCCACAGTAATCAAGACGAGCACTACGGGTTTAAGGCTAGAGAGATTTAACCAAATAGGGAATCTAGAAATAGAGCTACTCTTACATGGTAATGGATTTTGGGGGGAAAAACACCAAAATGGTCTAATGGGAAAGGAAAATCTTTTTTAACAAACAGGGCTGGGATCACAGAGTTTTAATCAAATGAAACCTTACTTAACAGGAGGCACAGAAATTAATTTAAAAAAATGTCATAGACTAAAACTATAAAGATTTTGGTGGAAAACTGAATACTTTTATGACTTGGGGATAGGTGTTTCTTAGGTCACCAAAAGCAATAGCTGTACAAGAAAAATTGATAAACTGAACTTCACCAAAATTAAAAACTTTTACTCACCAAAAAAAAAAAAATTCCGTCAAGAAAACAAATTAGAAAGCCATAGACAGGGAAAACTATTGCAAAACCTTCATTTCATAAATAGTGACCAAAATACATAAAAAAGTATACTCCTGGGTATTTACCCAGGACAAATAAAAACATACCCACAGAAGGCTTGTACATGAATACTTATAGCAGATTTCTTTCTTTTTTAATTTATTTGTTTTTGAGAGAAAGAGAGAGAGAGAGCAGTTAGCACAGAGATGAGGCTCCATTTCAGGAAGCCGTGACCGGAGCCAATATCAAGAGTTGGAATCTCAACCCGACTGAGCCACCCAGGCGCCCCAGCAGCTTTATTTCTTCAAGCTTAATATTGGCAATAGCCCTGGCAACTTTCAGTACAAAAATGGGTAAGCAAATTCTGCTATTCATTTAACTGAATACTACTCAAATAAAGTTATTAATATGTATATCAACATGAATTAATCTCCAAAATATCTTGCTGAGTGAATGAAGCCTTTCATAACAGAACATTGTAAGGATTCCATGTATATGAAATTCTAAAACAGAAGAAAAAAACTAATACAGCATGAAAAATGTAGATTGTTTATTTGCCTCTGGAAGAGTGGGCTAATGGTAACATTTCGTATCTTAAGAGGTGTTTGGGTTACCCAGGTGTAAGCACTAGTCAATACTCAGTGAACTTAATTGTACACTTCATTGTGGCAAATTTTACTTTACAAACTGATAAATGTTGAACTCTCATTAGTGGTATGCATCCTGAAGTATTCAAGAGAAATACGCTCATGTCTCTAACTGAAATGCGTTGAAATTCAATAGAATAATGGAGAAAGAGATAGATATGCAGATATGTAATTATGTAACTAAATAGTGTGGTAGAATCTGGGAATTGAGTCCCTGGGTATTCACCATAACATTATTTCAAAATGGGGATTTTAAAGTTTTCATTAAAAAAATGGGGGGAAACCGTTAATTGATCTTGTGAATTCAAGTTACAGTTCCAAACAAGAAAATTACTTCAAGTTCAGAAATATTTAAGAAATAAACATTGAACTTTGAGGGCCATTTGAACTGGATTACTCACCTTTTACAGACGAAGGTGGTCCTCCTTCCTCTCAACCCCCATTTCACGATACTCTGCGTTTGCCAAGACTCCTTTTCCTTTCTCTTCCTATCATCCTTACTTCCTTTGCTGTATCCCTTTCTCAGCTATCTCATTAAGATTATTTTTTTCCCCTCATGGTTTTGCCACTAGCATTTTTAATTTGCTCTGTTAATAGTTCTCAAAATTGCTCTCAGGACCACTTATGTCACAATCATTTTGGTTGCTTCATAAAGTTCAGACTCACACCCAGCAGGGAGTTCCTGGATGAGATTCTCTGGGAGCCGGACCTTAGAATCTATGCTGTTAACAAATACCGCAGGTGATCCTTATGCACCCTGTTAACAAGCTTCCCCGAGGTGAGCCCAGCATCACAAGGAGCTGCACCTGCTCCTCCTGGTGGGGCTGTTTCCTTTGGAGGATTCCAGTTACTGTCTGCCTCTTTGTTTCCACTTTCACTTTTTCAGTTTGTGTCTTTGTTTTTGTTTTCTCCCCATAAGATTAACATCTTATATGAATGCGATATGAGTGTTTTAATGATGCCACAACCCTTTACAGCTCCCCTTGGCTTGACTAAGATGTGAATTAGAAACCCCTCATTAGAAGCACCATATGATTGGCCCAAATCTATTTCTTTAGTTACATGTCTTCCCTTCCCTTCCTTTCATCCTTTATATTTCAGAAACTTTCAGCCGCTTACTTTTCCCACAAGTGCCCTGCATATCTGTGATTAGTTCCAAAAGGAGGAATGTTGGTGTTACCCATTCAGCAATGCCATATTTTTTCAGCCTGTGATAACAAAATAGTTTGTATCTACAAAACAGTATTATGTTCGGTGAGAAAATTGACTTTGTTACTGTAAATGTAAAACTTCCTAATTTATAACACTCTCTCCACATCAGAATAATTGTTTTTAGGTAGCATAATTTTGAAATAATGGGAATTTTCTCAGGAATAAACCTATAGCAGAACCCATTAATTATAAGGTCCTTGAGGCCAGGAGTGGTGTCTGTATTGATCATCGTTGCATCCTCAGTGCTAGCATAGGGCTACATGCTCCCTTTGCTCTCCAAATGTGCTATTCATAACAAATCCCCAATATTTAAAAATATACTATATTACTATATTATCCAGGATTTTACAAAAAAAATAGATTGTGACAAGGTTTTTCACATAAGGTCTTACACGTACTAGGTGCTCAGTGAAAAATATTAGTTCTTGTCTCTTTATAGCCAGAGGCAGAGCTTGGTATTCCATCAGGGCAAGTAAATTTCAGAGTGGGATGAGGTGGGGGTGGCCTATTCCAAATGTTAGAAGGAAAAAGAACAGGAACAAAAGGCTTCACCCATTGTCTCCAGTCTCTGAGAGTTAGTTTCCTTTAACTTCTTTACATCAATAGTAGCAACCACTAGATCAATAACTTGCTTGCAAATTTTTTGTTGAATGGTGAATGTGCTTGGAGGAGAAGTACTCTCCTGTTCCCCTCAAGCTATACTTCTGTCTATAGCCATACAAAGAGTATATGTTAAGAACAGACCTACACACCTAATTTCTATTATTCTTGGAATCCATAGAGATCAGGGATCAAGTAGTAATGTGGCAAGGAAAATGATGATGGAATAAAGATTTGCATTGATTCTCCAGACGCCAATAACTGAGAACATTAAGGCTCTCAATCAGGGTCTTTGTTTAAAGGCATGCACTTTAACAGACGCCCATTAAGGCTCTTTAAGAACTCCTGGCTTTAACAAGCACAGTTTCTGTAAACCAATACTAGTGGATTCTTGGCAGGTCCAAAGTCCTGAGATTTGAGTTTTCACAGGACTGGAAAAAAGAAAAGATGCACTTCACCCACCTAGTGTACCTTGCTTCATGTTCAATTCAAGACCACAAATATTTACTAAGCACCTCTATGTGCAAAGCAATAAGCTGAATGTCAAGTATCTGAAGTGGTACAAGTATCTGCCCTCAAAGGGACTGGAACAGCAGCCTATACAGGGCTAATCACACCAGCAAATAGGTTGTCACAGGTGCAGGGATGATGAGGATAAGGATGATGATGATGATGATGATGAGGATGAGGATGAGGATGATGATGATAACTTTTATCCTTGGGATATTACCTATCTGGCAGATACTGTTCTAGATGTTTGACAGGTATTATATATACAATGTAGTCATCACAATACCCTGTAGAAATTGTCATTTATTACTTCATTTCACACATGGGGAAACTAAAGCATCAAATTGTTAAGTAAGTTGACTAAGGTCACGTGTGCCCTTCTTTCCTGCAGCGTGTTGTCTGGTAGAGCATACTTAGGGGACAGAGCATGGTCAGGTATGCTCCTTGGAATGATAACTCTGGCCACCACAGTGGGGAGAATGGACTAGAGGCTGCCCCGCTCTGAGGCAGGGTGCCAGTTCATGCACCAAAATTATCAGCAGAGAGAAGTGGAGACTTGAGCTAAGGCAAGAATGGCAAGTGAGGTTGGAGGGGAAGGGAAGAGGCTTTATTCATGGGACTTGTGATGGCCTGGATTGAAAGTGGAGGAAGTGAGGAACTGGGAAAGGCTTTGTGCAGCTGCCATACCCTGGACCAGCCAACAGAAAGCCAGAAGAAGAGTGCTACTTCCCTGCAACTAAGAGAGCTTGGCCAAGACCGACACCATGATTTGCTCCATTTTCCTTATCTAGGACATGAAGATTATACGGTCTTTACCCTCCTAGGATCTCCGGAGAGTCTTACGGTTTTCAATTCTCTAACTTGTGACTGCATTCTGAGAACAGTCTTGTGAAATAGGAAGGGCAGATAGTAACACACCCATTTCAGAATTAGGAAAAATCGAGTTTTGAAATAATATGACTTATTCATGATAATATGGTCAATAAATCACAGTATCAGGATGAGAAATAGGAGTTCTTAGGTTGTACTTCTGTTGTGTCCAGGCTGCCTGTTTCTTAAGGTTCTTAAGAATGTTCCAAAAGATGACAGATTAAGGGAAGTGCAAGAGCTCTACTACAGACGTTGAGCCTCAACAGGAGGGCTCCCAGCTTGACTTTCAGCACTGAGATGGCAGTCCTGTCTCCTTAAGGGAACTCTCTCCAATGATGATCAGGCCATGAAAGAGTCTGAATTCCAGACAGCCCTTGTTTCGGAATCTCAATTCGGGAAAAAAAAATTGGAAATACATAATAATAATATAATAGCCAATCCATAGTATTAAGGGAGATAACTCAGCTCTTAAGAATGTGCCATGGGGCACCTGGTTGGCTCAGTCTGTCGAGGGTCTGACTTTGGCTCAGGTCATGATCTCATGGTTTGTGAGTCTGAACCTGCATTAGGCTATCTGATGTCAGTGCAGAGCTTGCTTCAGACCCTCTGTCTCCCTCTCTCTGTCCCTACCCTGCTGGTGCTTTCTCTGTCTCAAACATAAAATAAACATTAAAAAAAAAAAAGAATTTGCCATGACCAGTGAGTTAGGTGAGTAAACAAAAAGACATCTACTTTGGGGCGCCTGGGTGGCGCAGTCGGTTAAGCGTCCGACTTCAGCCAGGTCACGATCTCGCGGTCCGGGAGTTCGAGCCCCGCGTCGGGCTCTGGGCTGATGGCTCGGAGCCTGGAGCCTGTTTCCGATTCTGTGTCTCCCTCTCTCTCTGCCCCTCCCCCGTTCATGCTCTGTCTCTCTCTGTCCCAAAAATAAATAAATGTTGAAAAAAAAAAAATTAAAAAAAAAAAAAAAAGACATCTACTCTGAGATCCAAAAACTCAGATGCAGTTATTCTCAAAAGGATATTCATTTTTCTGAGGGAAAACAAGCTGTTAGAATCTTCTTAAAAATTTTTTTTAATGTTTATTTACTTTTGAGAGAAAGAGAGAGACAGAGGTATGAGCAGGGGAGGCACAGAGAGAGAGTGAGACACAGAATCCGAAGCAGGCTCCAGGTTCTGAGCTGTCAGCATAGAGCCCGACGCGGGGCTCGAACTCATGGACCGAAAGATCGTGACCTGAGCTGAAGTTTGACGCTTAACTGACTGAGCCACCCAGGCACCCCATGAATCTTATCCCTATTACTATAACATATTAAAATTGGTGGTGAGGGGTGTGGCTTTGTTTTTCCCAAACAGTTCCGTGGACGGTACTCATTCATTGATGAAAGAGCAAAGAAGTAAAGCAAAAAACAATAGAGCAATGGAACACAGAGATGCTAATAACTATTCAGTGATGAAATTTTTCAACTATCAAAAAACATGGAAACTTCATTAAAAAACAAGTTTGAAGAGATTTCTTTAATGTGAGGCTTCCTAGAACTATTATATGCTAATATTCATGAGTGGGGGCATAGCATATGCTGATTCTAAATGTATTTGTTCCCAGACCCCTGTTTTAAAGGATATAGTTTAGGAAATGCTAAATGGATAATATTCTGGGTCCTGGTGGCCAATTTTTTAGTGCAGAATGGGAATGGAGGTGGTATTTAATATTTGGTGAGTTGTTCCTTTGTGTCAAGTAATGTGCTGGTACTCTTGCACACATAATCATTATTCATTCTCACAAAGCTCTTTAAAGTAGATATTATTGGCCCCAGATTACAGATGTGAGCACTTGGGCTCTGGGTAACTAATTGGCACAAAGTCATTTAGCTGTTAAGTGGAAAGACCAGGAATGGAATTATCCTTTCCTGTAAAGCCTTTACTGTTTCTGGGACATCAGAGTCATATGTACCTTGGTATTTATAAAGCAGAGCTGGCATATTGATTCCTTCCAGTGTAATTTTCTTAAAAATGTAAATGCCAGAGGTGCCTGGATGGCCCAGTCAGTTGAACCTCTGACTCTTGACTTTGGCTCAGGTCATGGTCTCACAGTTCGTGGGTTTGAGTCCTGCATCAGGCTTTATGCTGACAGCGGGAGCCTGCTTGGAATTCTGTCTCCTTCTTTCTGTGCACCTTCCCCACTTGCTATCTCTATGAATGAATGAATGAATGAATGAATGAATGAATAAAGAAAATGTAAATGCCAGAACATGCCAGCTTCCCCCGCCCCTACTCCCAGCTTCTAGAGTGCACTCAACTCAGATATGATCAAGTAGAGGGACATCCTGAAGCCCCAACAACACTCTTTTGGACTTCCTTCTTTACATGTCTATCTCTAGGCTGTGAGCTCTGTGAAAGCAATGACGATGACATATTCTTCTTAAAGTCCTAATGTTAGTACAGCACTTGATACTGTTTGCAAAATGAATGTCCAGATTCAATTTGTATAGCTATTTGTATTCAGTAGGTACTGAGCTTATGTGTGATAATTTGATACCAAGACTTGAGTTTTTTTTTTTTTTAATAAATACATGGATTGGCTACATGTAGTATAAATCTCTTATCTCCTCTCTTAGTTCCCATTTCACTGACAAAATGGGCATTTCATTTCATGGATTGCAGTGAAACTAGTAAGATTTATATTTATCTAGAACTTATATAGCACTGGGATTCTTTACAAATGTTAACTCAGTTAATTTGTATAATAATCACTTAATGTGCATAACACCACCATTTTATGGATGAGAAAACTGAGCAGCAGAGACTTACTAACTTATCTAAGTTCATAGTACCTAAACCTGGTAGAGGTAAAGCAACTAGCAAAGAGTTTGTATTGATATTAGGCCAATTGTAAGGGGCTGTGTTCTTGCTCTGATGTCCCAAAGCCCCACATTTCATGTAAGTACCATCTAAATGCAAGAGAAAACAACAAAACCCATAGATGTGTTTCAATTACATTTCTGGGATTAACTCAGACTCAGTAGCACCTCAGTTGGAGAGCTTGCTGTGGGTTTGACTAGAAGAGCCACAAATAAACAGACTATTTTCTCTGCTTGACATTGGGCATCTCCAAAGGGACTCGGGAGAATAAGGTTCAGAGAGGTTAATTATGGTGGCCAGGCTTGCACTCATGTCTGTCTGGCTACAAACCCCATAGTCTTTCCATTAAATCACAATAAATTATGAAGGGAGCCAAATGGGTCACTTAGAGACTTTCAACTCCATAGCACATGGGATTTCCACGATTCTTACTTGACAAATAGTGAGACCTACTTATTCTAGATGTTGCTATAGATTCTAAGCCTACAAAGATGAAAGAGGCATAGTCATCCAGAGAAGAATTCTCAAGTGACACTCTATTTGGGAGGCAGAGATGATCAGTCCTCCTTTCTCAGCCCTCCCTGCTCTTTAGTACTGAGGACATTTACACAGCAGCCTTGGCCAAGAGTAGCTCTGGACTGGCAAGAAGAGAAGACTTCCACATTTCTAGCAGGTGGGTTCTGGCATAAATCTGACCACTTTAACCTGATTTTCGTGTGTCTAGAATGATCCTAAGCACTCCCACAGCCAATAAGGTATGCTATTCCCACTTTTTCTTATTTCTTCAACTTTCATTCTGTTGTCATTTCCTGAATGTACCCCAAGTCTCAAAATGGAGCTAGAGGCCTGGCCAGAGCCCCTATCCCACATAACTCGGCTGGTGCCTCTTCTTCCTCACAGTGTTCTAGGTCGGGGTTATATAGGTGTAGGTAAATCTTGAAGATTGACAAAATGTCCTCTCTACTGGACTACAAATATCATCCTGCTTGTATTTTTTTATAGCTTCAAAATTAGGGGCTTAAAATAACAGAGGTTTATTATCTCCCAGTTTCCATGAGTTAAGATTGAGCACATTTTAGCTGGGTCCTCTGCTCAGGTCTCAGAGCCAGCTGCCTCCTCATCTACAGTCTCTGTGCAGGAAAGATTCACTTCTGAAGTTACGCAGTTGTAGAAGTGAGGTCCTCACTGTTTTCTGAGCTGTCGGCTGAGGATCACTCTTGAACCCTTGCCGAATGGGACCTTCAACTCAGCAGTGGGGAATCCCCTCCTGTCAAATCCCGCTCATGGTTCCGGTCACCCTGACATCGCCTTCTGTGACCAGCCAGAGAAATCTGTCAGTTTTTGAAGGCCTTAGAGGCCCACATAGGTAATCTCATTTTATAAGGCTAACTATGGGGGTACCTGGTTGGCTCAGTTGGTTAAGTGTCCAACTCTTGATTTAGGCTCATGAGATTGATCCCCCCTGCTGGGCTCTGTGCTGAGGGTGTGGAGCCTGCTTGGTATTCTCTCTCTCCCCTCTCTCTCTCTGCCCCTCTCTCACTCTCTCTGTCTCTCTCAAAATAAATAAACATTAAAGAAATTCGTAAAGAAAAAAAAAAAAAGGCTGACTGTGCCATGTAACAGTACCTGACACTGACAGTAAAAGGCATCGTTTTCACAGTCTGGGTGATTATGTCAGGAAATCACGGGGACATCTTGAAATTCTGTCTATGAGACACCTCTACCTGGAGAGCCTGGCTGCCGTCTCCCACCCTCCAGTTAAACCTCCTAAGAAAATGATACCAAACCTCATTAAGATCAAATTCATGATCCTTGCCACCCATGTTTGGAAAGTCAGGTTTGGGCAGGTGGTCCCATTAGCAAGGCAGCTTCTGTGGACAGCTCAGTGTCCCCACCACTCTGCCCTTTCTGTATGTCCACATGCCTCCCAGCCAGCTGCGCCAGTTTCTGCAGTGACAGTCAGCTACAAAGCCAGCTCAATATAGAACAGTGTGATGCCAGCTACCTGACATATAAATAAGGCCTTATATGTAGAGTAGAAGGAGCTGGGGATTCTTCCTGGTAAAGGGGACACTGGCTGGGAGAAAGTTCAGCAGAGGGGTGACAGAGTCACAGACTTGATAGGATTAGAGTTGTATTAAGGGACTGGAAGAGCATGGCAGGGAGAAGTCAGAGAAGCCTGAGAGTGCAGGAAACTGTGGTCCAGGGTTAGTGTAGAGTGAACAGAAAGCAGTGTTTGGGTTTAAGACTTGGTGATGGGGGTGGAGCACCTGGGTGGGTCAGGCGTTAAGCATCTGACTCTTGATTTCGGCTCAGGTCATGATCTCATAGTTCGTGAGTTCGAGCCCGCATCGGGCTCTTCGTGGATAGTGCGGAGTCTGCTCGGGATTTGCTCTCTCTCTCTATCTCTGCCCCTCCCCTTGCTCTGTCTCACAAACTAAATAAATAAACTTTAAAAAAAAAATAAAGAAGAAAGACTTAGTGATGGGGGAGAAGTTAAGAAATGGTCTTATATAACATATTCATATCAGAATCTAACTTGCATGTACATGTAGTCATTGGTTCACATGCTTCAGTGTGTTTGGAGAATAATCACCCTGGGGACAGGTGGGCTGATTTAAGATGGGACCACTGAAGAAGCTGCTACAATAGGGCAATGGGACAGCAGTGGTTGGGGGATCGGGGAAGAGGAGAATGGTTTAGGTACTAATTTGGGAGGTAAACCTGAGAAAGCATGAAGGTTGTGTGTATCTAGGCCTAGAGGATGCTGCTAACTGTACTTCACAATTTTGTACGCCACAGCACATAAGTTATTTTATATCCTTCTGTAAACTTTGCATGTGTCTGTCTGCTTTCCTCGGTGATCTATATGACCCCCTGAGCTTTTATCCTTCATGTGTCAGACACAATATTTCACCAGGGCTGGGTTACTTCCACACAGATTCATTGCAGGGTGAACTTCATGGCCCCAACATGACTAGCCCTCCTCCCACTGCTAACGTATCCCAGGATGATTTAAGTGATCCTCTAATGTGTCACTGATTCCAGATATCTTTTACCAAGCTCTCCAATGGGGTCACTGTTTAAGAAGCATCTGCTCATGATTTAGTGACAGTTGCCTCACCCTGTCGTAATAATAACATTGATGTCTATCAAAACACCGTGTGTTGGAAATCTAATCTCTGGTAATAGAAGTCAGAAGTATAGTTACCCTTTGGGGGTTACTGATGGGAAGGGGACAGAAGGGAGCCTTCTGGGGTATCAGAAATGTCCTCTGTTTTTATCTGGTGGTGGTTCCATGGCTGTGTTTACTGTGTAAAAAGTCATCGAGCTGTGCCCTTATGATCTGTGTGCTTTACCATATGTGAGTTATGCTTCAATAGAGACAAATGAAGAAAGAAAAAAAATAACCTTGTGCCATTCCTGAAACGTATATATAATTCTTAGAAGGTGAGTTTTATGATCTCTATTGTTTAAAAAATGGAGGTTCAAGTTTCAGTGACTTCCCCAAAGTCACGTGGATAACCAGAGGCAGAGTCAGGATACAAGCCCAAATTGTTCTCATTCTAAAGGCTGTACACTCTCAACTATAAGACTAAGGATTTGCAGGACTCATGTCTGCCCTGGTGTTTTTCTTTCTCCCTGGTATACAATGACCTCTGGCCCCATACGTGTCCCTCTAGTATGCAGTATGTTAGACACTGTATTCTGATATGGTTGGCTTGCTGGGCCACATGAGGCTCCAGTCCCTCGCAAGGGGCCAAGTAAGATCTTTATGTCAGTTATCCAAGGGAAAGGCAAGCTCTGAGATGGGAAAAAGAACCAGGGGGCAAGGGGCTCAGCCTGGTAAGAGGAGATGCTTCTGCCTCTTGCTGGGCCTCTGAGGTTGGGCATTCCTCAGAGGTGGAGGAGGATGCCCTCTGCCACATGGGGCTGGGAAGACCCTGGGATGGAAGCCGAGATCTTCAAATGATATACTTTATTTTATACGTAACATTATCCAGCTTGTCTCTGTATTCCTTTGGCAATGCATGTCCAAGTGTGATAATATCTCCCATGTCATTTTTTTTTCTTTTAAAAACACAGATTCCTGAGCCTCACTTCAGACTTACATAATCAGAATATCTGGAACCTGAGCTCATTTAATGAATTTCTTCAAGCAGTTTCTTAGAATATACACCAAGTGTAAAAGCCACTGTCCTGGAATTCAGGACAGTGATTTGAGACATGCCAGTACCTTCTCTGGGGAGCTCTACTGACAACCTTTAAAAGGAAATAGCCATGCTCTGAGTTTTGGAAGGCAGATGACTACAGTAAGAAAGCCCCGAAGGAAATAATAGAGGGTCTTTGAGGCCTGACTCTGAAACTCAGCACAGAGACCCTATGACCCACACCAAACTTGAGGATTTTGATTTTTTTTTTTTTGAGATACATAATGTAAAATCCACCTTTTCAAAGCTTTAGTGTTTGGCAAACACAACGTCACGTAACCACCTACAGTCAAGAGGTAAAACAATTTCATCACCTTTCAAAATCCCCTTGTAGCCTTTCCTAGTCTATCTCTATTCCTGCCTCCAGACTCTGGAACCACTGACAGGTTTCTGTTTTGCATTTTCCAGAATGATGACATTCTATGTAAATGAAATCACGTGGTCTTTTGAGTCTGATTTCTTCCATTTCCTCAGCATAATGCATTTGCTAATACATAATTCTGTTGTGTATTTCAGGAGTTTATTCCCTTTTATGACCGAGTGGTACTCCATTGTATGGACATAGCACAGTTTGTGTGATGGAAGAGGAATTGCCCTAAGATGGAGTGGGGGAGGGGATAGGCGTGTGACTGAGTGCCCTCAGCTGGCATGTGACAGAGTGACCCTGAACTGCCTCTGGATATCACCCACAGATCGTGAACGCAGAATAATCGTTTAGATGTGGACATCTATAACTAGGAACGTGTTTTACAAAAGGTGGCCACAGAATGCCAAGATTTGGTTCTAGATTTCGCTCTGTTCATTATGATTACTTTTCTAATTTCCAGCCAATCTGATTTTGAGGACGTTGGGGAAGGGACACCTGAATGTCTGTCTGTTTTTACCAGCTGTCTTGCTACAGACTGGAGTGTGAAGAGCCCCGAAACCGTAGGAGCAAATCCAGGGGTCTGTTCCTTTCCAGCTGTGGGAACTTGGGTAAGCTCAGTTACACTGTGAAGTCCCAGTTTACCTCATCTAACTCCTTCCTGCCTGTTTACCTTCCCTAGGTCTTAGAGATTCCGGCAAGGTAGCTGATACCAGACACTGTGAAAGCCTTTAATTTATTTACCTGTTAATTATTTTAAGAGCAATTTGTGCATGTGTTACATCTCTAGCATTAAAAATGTGTTGTATTTGGGGGTGCCTGGATGGCTCAGCCAGTTAAGCATCTGACTCTTGATTTTGGCTCAGGTCATGATCTCACGGTTCTTGAGTTTGAGCCCCGCGTCGGGCTTTGCACAGACAGTGTGGAGCCTGCTTGCGATTCTTTCTCCCTCCCTCTCTCTGCCCCTTCCCTGCTAGCGCACTCTCTCTCTCAGAATAAATAAGTAAACTTACAAAAAATGTGTCATATTTGTATTACTATAAATCTGTGTGGCCCCTGCAGTGCTTCCAATAAAGATAGAGCCTCACGCAACCTTTGAAAGAACAGAAGGAAGAGAATCTATATAACATCCAGTCTAAACTCAGGCAGTTCAGTGTGAGAGTCATGTTGTCAAAAATATTTTCTTAAATAATTTCAGGTATAAGAAAGGATTCTTTTGATTTCAGTGAGTTTGGACAAGTTAAAATCCCTTAATTATTTTTTTCTTTTGTTTAAGAATTTCATATTTGATATGTGCAAAAAATTATCAAGTTAAATTGTTAATTATAGAGTAAAAGATACATTCAAAACTTACAGTATAAAATACCACCCTGTTACAATTAAAGTTTACATATTTCACCATCAAACTGGCCAAATGTCCTAGTGTGCTAAATATCAAATCTTCTAAAGTTCTGATAAGCTTGAAATAAAATTAGCCCCTTTTTAAAGCTGAAGCTTAGACTGATGACAGTGAAGTCGCTCCAATGAGTGAGAATAACCCTATGGTTATTACGAGGTTAGACTGCTTTAAAGTTATATAGTAACTTCTGTGGGTTAGGGGAGGATCTGGTACATTGATGGAGGGGTGGCTATGCAGTGTATGTAGTGTATCTCCTCAGAGTAATAAACTTTGATAACATAAGAACCCTGCCTTCACAGGACTCACAGTCTAATGGGTATCTGCGGTGGGCCAGCAGGAGAGACAGATATATAAAAGGACAATTCTGATTCAACAGATAACATTCTATGTGATAGCGGGAGCCACAATGATGTGAGAATATGGAAGACAGACACTAAATCTGGAGTGGTTGTGAGAATAGTCTCTTTTCTCTGTGCCCTGTTTCCTCAGAAACTAACTTCTGGCGTAGTCATGAGGATTACACGAGTTAATATTTGTGAGGTACTTAGCCTATAGTATATACTATTTAAAAGCTGTAAATAAACAAGTGGACCAAGGGATCTGATGGAAAGATCTGGAGAAGGGAGAGCAGAGTGTGTTTGGCGCTATATTCAGGTTCTTTTTGGCAGGAGGATAAGATGTGAGTGGAGGGCCTATAAGCCCTGGCTGTGGAGGGTTGTCACGGTGGGCATTGTAGACCATCCTAAGGGTGTTGGGTTTTACCCTGACTGTAATGAGAAGCGATGGAAGGATGTTTTTTAAATGTTATTTAAATCCAAGCTAGTTAACATAGTAATGGATGGATTTTAAATCAGGTAGTAAGCTGGAAGGACCAGAACCAAGGAACCCAGCTACGATTCTCTGTGATAGCAGAACTAATAAAAGCTTGATGGCCTGAAGTAGTTGCGAAGAAGTTGTAAGGCGGTAGAATCAACAGATCTTCGGGAAAGGTTGTCGGAGGTTGAAAAGATAGGGATCTAAGTGTGAGTCCCAAGCTTCTGGCTTTTGTGTCTCAGGGGCCACATTCACTAGCGGAGAGTCTGGAAGGGGAGGAAGAGAAGGCGCCACTGGCTGTGGCTAAGATGAATGCTGCCTGTGGAACCTGGTCTGTCCGGGAGGTTGGGGACACACGGGTGGTGACCGGTCACTCCAGGGCCCGAATGGAGGGTGTCCCTGTGGCTATACCATGATGGGACATCACTCTCTTTGATGTGGGTGTGTGAGACTGAGGGCCAACTATGCAAGTTGTGTACCAGAGGGCTCATTCAGGAATTATACCAAAGCTGGACGGAGTGCCATGCGCAGCAGCCAAGTTGAATAAAGCCCCCAAAAGGGGGGGAGTTAGGGAGAGGGGAAAACTGAGAGATCTGGAGGGTCTGGGAAGGTGCCAGCATCTGCCACGTCCACACATCTCTGCCGAGGACGGCAGCCCCATTAGGTTCTTCTTGATGAGTCACTGTGATTTGGCACTAGGGTCTAAAGGGAAAATAAGCCAGTAACGGGTCCTACAGTGATCAGACCAGGGTCTGATGCCCTAGCCGCTGGTGTACTGCCTGCACACAGGGAGGTCATTACCATTCCCCGTCCCTACCACTGTTCCAGCACAGCTTGGAAAAGAAAAACAATGTCACTAAGAACACTTGGTAGTAGACAGTGCCAAATGAGTGTCCCCTCTTGGAAAGGACACATAGCTCCCATGGATAGAGTATACTGCAGCATGTTGAGCTACTCCCTGAGTGGTGGGGCCTATAGGGATTTTCCAACAGTGAAAGAGATGACACCATGCTTATCTTATGCCTTGGTGTTTGCGTGCAATCAATCCCATTATTATCCACTTTTGTCAGAGGAAGAAACTGAGGTGCAACCTGTCACATTGTTATAAAAGCCAAAAATCAAACTCATTCATTCAGGAGCCAGAACTCCTGGTCTGAAGCTAAATGGGATATGTTTTTCCTCTCTTCTACGCTGCCTTGGCAATACTTTGATAAATATAATTCAATCAGCTGTCTATGATAAGTTTTATTAAAATGTCAAGAGGCTTAACAGAATGAAAATGCAGGATAAAGAACATATTTGTGGATTTTACTAAACCCCACACTGTTGGAATATAATTCCTACTGTTCAACAAATCCAGGCTCTCTCATCTCTATTCTATTGTGCTAAGAACACAGAGTGATAGGAGGAATAATGTTTTCCTTTTACTGTGCTCAAGCTTTGAGCTTAAAACCGGCCGCAGCATGCCGCTTTTGGTTCTAAAGCCAGGGAATTTGATAGCGACCACACAAATGCGTTTTGCTTCATCTCAAATCTTATTCCCCAAGTTTGGGACAACTGGCTACCCCATGCAGTAAAACTTTATCTGCCTGCTTTTCCTTTCCTGCAAGAACCATAAATCATAATAAATGGTTGTTTTTTTTTTATTATTAAAACCACAAAAACTCCTAATCTCTGGTAAGAAAACATGAAAGAAAGCCCAAACAGACAGAAATTGGTTCTTGCATTACCCTGCTTTATCCCACACCAAGGCTTTCAGGAGGCAAAAGTTGGCATTATTGGTGGCCTCAAAGGCGCACCAGTTGTGGGGATGTGCATCAAGGAACAAAGTGGAATCTTTCCTGAACAGACGATTATCAAATTACAAACCTGTCACCAGGGCTTCCTGGGAAGGGTCAGCACCTTCCCTTGTTCCCGACAGACAAAGAATGTGTGACAGGCAGATCGATACTTCAGTTAACTAAACAGCTGGCTAATAACGGCACTGACAGCGCACAAAGGTTGGTTTAAAGACAACGAAATAAAAGTGCCTTTTTATAGACTTTTTTTTCCTATTCAACAGCTTGGTGGGTCCTGCTTTTTCTGCTTTTTTTTTCTTTTCCTTTCCTTTTTCTTTCACTACACGAGGCTGATGGTGACTCTAAACTCAAGTATAAAAGGAGAGGAGACATAACTCCCAGCTAACGACGTACATGGGGGCATGATTCCTTCGGAACAAAAGCAGTGGCAGAGGAGGGGAGGGAAGCCAACTGAGTTATCAGCTTCCTGCGGATGACGGAGGAGGACCGAATCAATTGTCATTAACTAATTACTCTTCTCCTTTTGTCAGCATAAATTGGTTCATCCAATGTGTTTTCCAAGTATGTCAGGTGAATTGCATTAAAAAGGATAAACAGCGCTCTTTTCCATACACTCTGTCGAAAATCGTAACAGCTTAATTGTTGTGCTGATTAGAAAGGCAGCGCAGGGTAGTAATTAAGGGCCAGGTCTGGGACTACTCAAATTCCGTCACCTCCTAGTGCTAGGGCCTGGAGCAAGTTTCTTAGCTTCTCCGTGTCTCAGTTTTCTTACCATCAAAATGCAAAGAACAGTAGGGGTGGTATGAGAATTTGAAAAAAAAAAAAAAAGGTCAAACAGGGGCACCTGGGTGGCTCAGTTGGCTAAGCATCTGTCAGACTCTCGGTTTCAGCTCGGATCATGATCTCAAGATTTGTGAGATCGATCCCCACAGGGGGCTCTGTGCTGACCCTGTGAAACCTGCTTGGGATTCTCTATCTCTCCCTGTCTCTCTGCCCCTCCCCCACTTGCTCTCTCCGTCTCTCTCTCCAGAATAAATAAATACTAAGCTCCAGCAATCGGATTTTCAGCCTTGGCTTCCCAGCTTCCTCGCTGTGTGACAACGGGCAACTTGCTCACCTTCTCTACTCTCCAACCTCCTCATCTGCGAAACGAGGGTACTGGTCTTTACCTTTCTCATAGGATGGTGGTGATGAATGACAGAGATAAAATGAAGCACTTCGCACAAAACTTGATACTTCAGAAGCATTCAGCGAATGTTAGTCGCTCCCTGTTCATTACTATTGCTATTATTTGCCACCACTGTCATCGTTATTAATTAGGTAAAGTGACTAATAGGGGCACTATTTTCTTTAAAAAATCATTATCATCATAAAATGCGGTATCTTTCCATTCTATTATCTTTCCTCCTCTGTTTTCAGCCACGTATTATATGTATCATATGCAATTAACAATTAAGATAGTACATATGAGCTATAGTTCTCTTGTTATGAAGGAAAATTTTGACATTTTGGTCTATATTATTCAGCCCCCTGTGAGTCAGTCCCCTTGAACTTCACCCCATGCGGCTTATGCTAATATAGTGAAGTTTCTCCATGTGCAAAGTAAAACGCAGACAACTGACCAGTTAACCACTGCTCCCTAACATGTCTTTCTGTTAGGTAGAAGAAATACCACTCCTAATGGATGCCATTTATCCAACACATATTTATCGAATGCCTCCAATGCTAGACATTGCATCGAAGCTAATATTAAAATGGTAAATAAAACAAACCTTATATATTTGGTATGTATGTGATGGGTCTTATAACTGGTGGGGAAACAGAATTAATCAAATAACTAGCTGATCATGACCTGGTGCCACATGAACGTTTATGAGACTCACATGGGTCCCTACGCAGGTTTATCCCCCTGAGGATATCTCATTTGAGTGGGCTCTGACAGATGAGTAGGAGTTAGATGAAGGATTGCAAAGACTCAGTGGTGCAAGGGACATGAAACATTTAAGGAACTGATAAGGGTTGGCAAGAGTCGAGTGTCTGAGCTGAGTCTTCTGTTGACCATGGCAGAGCTTTGGTATTTATCCTGAGAAGAACCTGATGGAAGCTGTAAGCACATGAAGATGGGGGTAGAGGAAACTAATAAGATTTGCATTTTGAAAAGCTGCCACTCTGGCGGTGAAGAACAGAGAAGAGGAGGGTGGTGAGTACAGGGAGATAAATTAGGAAGCTATTTCTGTGTGCAATCATTTCACAAATCTTCACCAAAATGTTGTGAGGTAGCACTTCTTATTACAGTTTTAAACATGAGGAGCCCACATTTCACAGGCAATAAACCACTTCCTCCAGATCCCAGAACTGGTAAAAAGCAGCTGGAAGACCCGAGTTGCTGGAGCGAGAGAGAGAGAGACCTGGGTTCAAATCCCGCTTTAGAACACAGCCTGTCTGGTCTCATTCCCCCACTGCATGTCTCAGGGCAAGCTTGCGTGGGGAAATTGGGCTCCTCTCAACAGAAAGGGATATAAGTCCACTAGTCTTTCATGCGACACCTACCTGCACATATGCATGAACAGGCAAATTCATAAAAATAAACAGATATGTTTTTCATAAAAGAAAAATATATAAAATGAAGTGGCTTAGAGGCAAAGCTGTTCTCCTCTAGAGGTGAGCCCTGCACCCCCCTCACAGATGCTGTGGATGAGCTCAGCTTACTTATCAGGCTCCCTGATCTGTGCTTTTCTCTTGGAAGTCCAGCGACTGAACCTTTTTCCTGATTGAACCCTCTGCCTGGAAAGCCTCCCCCACCCCCACCACTGTACCTGCCATCAGTTGGCAAACACTTCTCCTATCTCTACCCTGGGAAATGTTTGAGAAAGAATGGAAGGAAGGGAGGGAGAGAGGAAGGAAGGAGAAAGAAAGAAAGAAAGAAAGAAAGAAAGAAAGAAAGAGGAGAAAAAGAAGGGAGGGAGGAAGGAAATGACCTTGAACTGCAGCTTATGAGATGCCACACCATGTGGTGCCTGAGTAGAAGATACTGACCCACACCGAGCCCCTCTGGACTGCAGTGAAGAGCGCAAGAAACTAAAAGTTACTGTTGGTGATGACCAGGCTGTTGTGTCTGGGGAAAAGGGAAGAAATATCCATGTGACAGAGATGGATTTGTTTTGCTCATGGAGGTAAGGAGACAAAAGATATTCTGGGTGGCAGCCTGACAAATCCCAGGCTTTACTGCAGAAATGACATTGTTCCTGAGGAGCACCCATCCATGGTCAACAAGGCTTGGGGACAGTGCTGGTCAGGACGTTGTCCTTGGTCTGGGGCACCAGGGACTAGCTAAGGCTATAAAAATCACAAAATCAGAACTTTCTTAGGGACCATTTCATTACAGAGACTCATTTTGCAAAAGAAATCACTGAAAAGAAGAGGTTAAGCACCTCATCCAAGGTCACACTACTGCCAGTTAGTAAGATGAGGGTTTATCCTCTGCCCCAATATGCCTTCCCTTGCAACAAGATAGGAAACTGAGGCACACTTATTTATCATTCATGAAAGGTTATTGGTATTTTTCATCACTTACATATTTTTTTCTAAGAAATGTAAAAGTATTTAACCAGTATTAATTCTATGACTGTAAGGCACTGGATTATAGGGGCAGCTTAATATGTAAACTAGAATGTAAGCTTTGGAGCCAGATGAACTTTGTTTTATATTCCTGGCTTTCCTGCTGTCCCCGGGTGACCAAGGGCAACTTATTTGAGCCTCAACTTCCTTTAAGAGCTCTGTCCCCTCTTTCAAATGTATGCTTGGGGTGTGTGGAGGTGAAAGGGTCGTGCTCAACTGATCAAACTGATGTGATATTTAAGTGGCAGAGAAAGACTTGGGGTCTCCAGGGCTGGAGTCCAGAGCAGGGCACATTCACAAGAGAAAAGAGAGGAGGGGAAGGCTGGTAAGAACATGTAGAAGAATGATCAACAATCCTCTGAGGGACCTACTATCAAGACAGAACCTGGAACCAGTCACAGGCAAACCAGCTATGTTCCAGCAGGCAGAGTCCATCTGAGCTGGGGTGCTACAGGGCTGTGGGCCACTTGGGGGGTTCCTGAAAGTAGAACCCCTAAAGTATCAAGACTTAAGGTGTATCAATGGGGCGTCTGGGTGGCTCAGTTGGTTAAGCATCAATTTCAGCTCAGGTCATGATCCCATGGTTCATGGATTCAAGCCCCATGTCTGGTTCTGTGCTGACAGCTCAGACCTGCTTTGGATTCTGTCTCCCTCTCCCTCTGCCCCTCACCTGACTCACGCTCTGTCTCTGCCTCTCAAAAATAATAAATAAATGTTAAAAAAAAAAAAGACTTAAGGTGTATTTAGAAAATCAATAGGAAGATGTGTGCAAATAATTTGATAATAAATTCTAGTGGTGAGCATAGGATGACACATAGACGTGTTGAGTCAGTATGTTGTACACCTGAAATGAATGTAACATTGTGTGTCAACTATACTCAAATAAAATAAAAGCATATTAGAATATTCAGAAAAATCTAGCAAAAAAGTATAAATTTTAGTGAATACAACTGTATGATCACAACATCAAGTGTATCAAAAAGTCACATTATTTAATTTTTTTTAAATCAAATCAAACGCAGCTTTGAACATAACTTTAAATTCACTTTGATCTCAAGAAGCTGCTAGAAAATCCAATCTTGGTAAATATTGGAGTTTGTTGCCCTCAAGGCTTAGAAAGTTTCCAGCAGTCCTACACAGAGTATAGCTTTTAAAGAGGGCCCTCAGGCCTTCAGGCCAAATCAGCCCTGCTTTAAAAAGGTAGTTGCTTAGGACCTCGACCTTTCAAGTTAAGCAATCTTGCGCCTTTTATATCATGGTGGCACCTGGGCCTTTGTTCAGGCTGAGAGCCCTGGCCAGGTCCAGGCTTCACAGTCTCCCAGGATTGGCAAATGTCCACTGCCAAAGTAAGTGGGGGGCCCAACCCAAGGTTCAGGGTTTCCTGGGATACCGAGGACTTGCAGACCTAGACCTTTCTGGCCTATTTCATGCCTTCCAGAATCTTCTGTGGTCTCTGCCTTTTCAATTTCTCTAACTCTACCTTCCCTATTCCCCTAGTTAAACTCTTAAAAGGCTTTTGATTCTTTCTCTGTCTAAACAAAGGGTATAATCACATTAAAGAATGGGCTCTCAGAAAAGCCAGGAAGAGTGGGTTCCCCTGGGAGAAGGGAACAAGATTGTTGGTCTCCTCCTTAGAGTGGGGGGCAGGCCCAGAAAGAGACCGTGGCTGTCAGCATCCATTTCTTCCAACTGTTTTTCCACTTTGGAGAAATCAAAACGCAATTAGTATCTCAGTGAATTATCCTGACACAGTAAGAGCCACAGTTTTGAATGACTTAATTTTTAAAAAATTAAATGTGGTAAGATACACATGACATAAACTTTACCATCAACCATTTTGAAATGTACAGGTTAGTGATATGTACCGTAGTGATAGATACATTTACACGTTGTGCAACCCATCTCCAGAACATTTTCATTTCGTGAAGCAGGAACTCTCTACCTAGTAAACATCTCCCTTTTTCCCTTCCTCCCAGTCTGCAACCACCATTCTACTCTCTGTCTCTGTTAATTTGACAACTCTAGGTACGTTATATAAATGGACTCATAACAGAGTATTTGTTTTCTGTGACTGGTGTATTTTATCCAGCATAATGTCTTCAAGGTTCAATCGTGTTGCAGCAGGTACCCGAATTTCTTCCTTTTTAAGGCTGAATAATATTCGTCTGTATGTATATATCACATTTTGCTTATCCATTCATCCATGGATGGACACTTGGGTTGCTTTAACGTTTTGGCTTTTGTGAATAATGCTATGAACATGCGTGCACAGAATGGCTTAATTTTAATGCACAAAGAAGAGTCAGTTTTGGAGTATTTTTATCATCACCTAACTTTTGGACACATGCATGCCAGAGCTCAGGTATTCCGTGAACCTCCTTGGGAATGTGTGGTGGAGATTATGGCAGGAGGAGGGATTAAAGGCACATACCAGTTACCTTCCAGGCCCAGAGGTGGAGTTTAGCACACACCCACCTCCCAGGCAGCTGGAATGATTAAAGGAGGTAGCAGAAGGAAAGCACCAGACACTTGGTAGGAGTTCTACATACTTGAAATCCCCTCTCCTTCCCTTTGAACTTGCCTTGCTCTGAGGGTAGATGGCTTGGGAGTGCACAGGACCCACGGTTGCTTACAGCACATCAAATATTCTGAAAATGATTAGACTGCAGATTCTGCCTTCTGTATAGTCAAAACATTTAAAATACCATTAAACCTCTGCTTTCCCAGCTCTGTGGGTTCCTGCAACCTACAGCTCGCAAAATTTCTGTGTCTGCAGGGGTTCATAATATACTCTGGTCTCGATGCTGTGCTGCACATGTTTCCACGAAGTGATTATGGGGAAGAATGCAGTGCACTCGCCTCTTATTTTCAGATGGCAATTTTGCGTGACATTTATCTCTCCCCTTGATTATGTATTTTTGCTCCCTGTGATCATTTTTCATAGGGATGGTGAGGGTCTGTGAAAGTTCTGTAATCTAGTTTATTTGGATTTTTGATTTTTAGATTTTGTCCTACAGGCATCTAGTGGAGTGGAGAACCATAAGCTCCCATGTTGCATGGGGCCAAGAGAAGACAAGGAAAAGAAAGGGCATTTATTAGTAGACACTATTTACGGAGGCACCTCCTGTGTCCTAGAGCCCTCACTGCGAGCTTGATTGCTAACCTGTCAATGCTGCTTGAGAATCAGAAGTTAAATGACTTGACTTAGAGGTAAATAACACTTAGGAGGTGCTAGGCCAGAATTGGACTGCTGCCCTGACCGGCTCCTGAGTCCGTGCTCAGGACGCCACATAACGTGTCTGTGGCCACCAAGAGCCAGGTGCTGTCCAGGTGTGGGAAATACAGAGGTGGTAACACTAGTGCCTGGAGTTCGCATTCCAGGCAAGAGTACGCTTCTTTATTGCACATGACTCTATCTCTAGGCAGAGGTGACTTCCACAGGGTAAAGTGTTCTGAGAGCTTAAATGTGATGAGCACAGTCACGTGAAGACTAGTTGGAAAACCTTACGTGGACCTGAAGCCTTTGTAAGAAGAAGGGCATTCTAGGAAGGGAAGGTAGCTGATCAAAAGCACAGAAGTAAACCGCAAGTGGGATGGCAGAGACTGACGATAGCAAGCTTGTTCTCATAAAAACTGTGGTGAGGACTGAACTTACTGTTACCCTCAGCCTGAGCTTAGCTGCAGCCAGAAGAGATATTGGTGTGGCCATCAAGTGCTCAAGCTACTCAGGGGTGAGGTCCAGAACTTCACCCTGGCTAGCTACACGCCCGTGTGTTGTGTCACGTGACCAGTAGAGAGCAGGAAGGCCAGGGAGAGCAAAAAGTGAAACAGACAAGGGAGTTGGCTGTCTCCTACGGGTCCCCTGAAAGGCTCCTGTTTAGCACTTCAGGCATATCATCATGCAAGTTCTGATGGCTTGCCTCTGCTTGAGGGCCAGCCTCCTCAGAGGCATCGTGCTGCTTTCAAAAGTATCCTCCCAGGCTGACCTCTTGCCCCCACACAGGGTGGAGGAGGTTTCCTGATTATCCCAGCCTCTCTCAGGCCTCCAAGCCTGGCTGCAGCCTCTTTCCTCCACCTGCATCTATTTCCCTCTCTCCATCCACATCCTTAGTTCATTTCTTGAAACTAACTGGAAATTCTTTCCCTTAGTAACACCTTTCTCCTCTTTTCCAGGCATAGCTGTTCCCTCTCAATGCTTTCACATGCGGTTGTGGTTATCTTTGTGAAGTTTCTCAGAGTACGCTACTGTAATTTTCTGTGTCCAGGTTTCTCTGCTCCACTGATGGTGTGCACCTCCAGGGCTCAGGAAGAGTTTATGGAATGAATGAATGAATGAATGAGGGGGCAGCTGAGTGAATGAATGACTTCTGCATCCCCACAGCCTAAAGCAAGATCTGCACCAGGGCTAGTGAGCAGGAGAGTGAATGAGTGAGTCTAAGAGGGAAGAAATGAAGAATCAAGTTAACAGGGGGTCAGGGACTGGATCCCTGCTCTGACCAACATGCTGTGACCACAGGCAGACATGGGAAGTGACAGGTACAGGAATGCTCTCCTGAGACAGCTGCTATGAACGTGCCATAGAGTTTAGTGAGTGACAGATGGTACTCAAGCAGCTACTCTGGGAAAAGAAAAAAAAAAAATCAATTGACCTAAAACACACACACGCACACATACACACACACACACACACACACACACACACACATATCTAAAAGAGGATTAAAATCTCAAAAGACAGCATGTGCCTGTACAATTCTGTTTTGAGGCTTTCAGTGGTACCTCGTAGAAATCTCCAGTATGAACTCTCCCTCCCATTTTTTCCATTTCATGTGGAACCACATTCTCCAAAGCAGTGTCCAGTAATATCAGGCAGCTACATCCCTCCTTGTAGCTGCACAGATAAATCACATTCCTGCTTTTTGCAGTAAACAGAACATTTCAGTAAAGGCAGCCTGGGGGAGTAGAAAGGGCCACCCTGGCCTTTGCAGAGATCTGGGTGCAAGTCCAAACTAGTCCATTCAACTCGTTGAGGGATCCTGGACAAGTTTCCTTAATTTCTCCTTATCAATAAACGTCTTTTCATCTATAACATAGGAAGAAGATCCCTGGTCATCACTGGTGCGAGGACTGAATGGCTTTTAGCAGCTCATCCTTGGGTGAGTAGGGGGCAGAGAGCAGTGAATGCAATCTGGAGGAGCAAGGCTTGAGTTTCAGTCTTAGCACTTTGGAAAGTTCTCATAGCTTTGTGAAAGAATTTTCATATTCCTCATTTGTTCTTTCTTTTTTTTTTTTTAATTTTTTTTTCAACGTTTTTTATTTATTTTTTTTGGGACAGAGAGAGACAGAGCATGAACGGGGGAGGGGCAGAGAGAGAGGGAGACACAGAATCGGAAACAGGCTCCAGGCTCCGAGCCATCAGCCCAGAGCCCGACGCGGGGCTCGAACTCACGGACCGCGAGATCGTGACCTGGCTGAAGTCGGACGCTCAACCGACTGCGCCACCCAGGCGCCCCCTCATTTGTTCTTTCAAATAGACTTGCAATTCAGGCCCCTGGGGTCAGATTTTCAAGCACTAGCACAAGCAATCTCAGATTTGGAACCTCCACACTGTTAATTCTCTAGGAGTTAAGCACTCCTCTGTTTTCTTTCATTTACTTCCTTGGATTTCATTCATTCGTTCATCATTCAGCTATCCACTTGTCCAACCATTAATTAATGAGTACATCACTTAGTCATTTAGTCATTCTCTCCTTCATTTATGAAAGATATAATGAATATTTCCTCTGGACAGGCACTGTGGTAGGCACATGAAATATGCTCAGGAACCCAATCTTCACGACATTCACTCTCTGCAGGATGACAAGACACATGCGCACACATACACACAGTTATAAACAAAGTAGCAGGTACTACAGCAGATGCATGAACAGGGAATTGCGGTAACATAGAGTGTTGTGTGATTAAACACTGCCTAGGAGAAGCAAGGCAGGCTTCAAAGAGATGGTGATAGCTGACCTCCAGGTTCATCTTCAGTAACCAGTACCCAGTGGTTCCCTTAGAAAAGTTTTTTTTGCTGTTGGCACCCTTTATGCAATTATAAGACAAGACACTCGGCATCCATTGCCTTGAGGAAAAACTGGATAATTCTATGGTCTTTGTCATATAGGACTGGGTGCTGGAGACACGAGAGGTTAACTTGCAAAAGGATTTCAGATTCTTTAAGGGATAAAGGGTGCATGACTCCAAACCCTTTTTCAGACATTTAAAAGTGGAAAAATTTTGGATAAGATTTGCCAAGAGGATTCACCAGGAAAACAGGGGAGTGTGGCTGGTGACCCTGGCTCAGCACAGGGCACAGGGATGTAGGAGAGTCTTGGGTCCAGTACTGCCCAGTCTGAGTCTGGGAGCTTCTCAGGCTTCAGTAATCCTGACTCAGTGTCTTGTTTGGGAATCCAACAGATGAGCATTTAATGCATGGCCAACAAAATTAGTAAACTTGGTGCTAATACAGGAAACCCCCATACTAGTAGCAGGGAAGCAGCTAATTTGTTTCAGGTTCCAACCAGGCAAGCAGAAATCATGCCAGTCTTAATATGGAGAATTTGCTATGCAGATGATGGAATGCTGAGAAGCCAAGTAGAGTGCTATGGGGTGACCTAGAAATGTGCAACAGCAAAGGAAATAAAGGAAGGGGATTCGGAGTTGTCATCTGAGCCAGGATCCCAAGGCAGAGAGGTAGGGAGAGAAGCACGCCGGTTTCTTCCTTTCTTCACCTTCTTCCATTTTACCCATAGTACCCTCCTCCCGCATTGGCTAAAGCCAATTAGAAGCCAGCCGACAAAGAGTCCTGGAAACTCCTACGTGCCGTGATGAGCCTGTCTACCCTGTGATCCAGAGCCAAGCAGGGGATAGGTGAGAATGGGGTGAAGGCTGGCTCATAAGGGCATCTTCAGGACAAGCTGAAGGGCAAGCTTAGGGTGTGTGGAGCCTGTCTTCCACAAAGACCCCGTGTGGCAGACTCTGGTTCTTTCTCCGTTGGTCTTAATATACCCCAATGTTCTTAAACAATCCATAGGCAAGATGTGGGATATCAGGGAAGAATTCAAGAGATGATATCAGGCTTCCTACCAAGAAGTCATACAAATACTAATTCAATTACCTGAAAAAGTAAATTGTATTTGAATGTAATTGAAACCGATGTTGGGAACGAAATCATATAGATTACATGATAATACAGTAATGACTATACTTACTAATATTGAGTTCTTATTATATGCCAAGCACTGCACTAAATACTTTACATAAATTAGGTCAATTAATATTCACTACAATCCTGTGAGGGTATATATCATTACCCCAGTTTACAGATAAAGAAACTGACATTCAGTGACTTGTGGAAGGTCATACAACTAGTAAATAGCAAAGTTCCAGTTTCCTTGGGATCCAGAATATATGCTCTTAATCACTACGATATATGGCTGCAAAGGAACAAAAGTATATCCTTTGTATCCCAGTTAGAACGTGGCCTGTCTTGTTTCACTAGAAGGGGTAGAGTCAAATCCCATGCAGTGGAGAAGAGGCCACATATCACTAATGCAATGTGACATCCCAGAAATTAGTATCAGGACCCTGATCAAAATATATTTGCATTATGTGTAGCAGCAATAGTCTTCTTAGCTTCTGTAATAGGATAATCTGGCACCAGCTCTGCTCTTCCCACTGCTGGAGACAGAAGTTTGGTCCCAGGGAATGTAGCAAGGGAAATGGGCTGAAACCAACCGGAAGAGAATTTGAGCTGATTATCCTACAAAATATGTCCGAGCTCTGAGCTGTTACCCCATGAAAGTTCCCCCAGGGATGGCGCAGAAGAGAAGCCCCATTGCCTTTAGCTCCTCTGAGTAAGAGCTATGTAAACACAAAGTATCCAGATGAGTCTCTCCCATCAGCTAAGGATTACTGAGGGCTCTCAGGAGCTAGGGACCAGGGACCACTGCAGAAATAGACGGAGATGCTCCCTGGTAATAACAACCCCCAATGCAACACCGTGGTGATACCACATATATTATCTCCTTTCAGATGCTCAGTGGTCCTGCAAAGGAGACAGGACAGACATTATTATCCCTGTTTTCTAAATAAGGAAGCTGAGTCCCAGAAAACTGAGATGATTCACTGAAAATCATACAGGCTTTTTAGTAGATGAGATGGAGTTAGAACCTGAGTCTTAAATACTGGTTTAGACCTCATTGCCTTGCACTAAGTAGAGAAGATATGGTTATGCTTTCTTGTCTTTTCCATACCTATCTGGGTCTTGGGGGGTTGAAATGACAGACCTCCAAACAAGTCCTCTAACACAAGTATTCTAATGATAAATCAAGCTGGCTATGGTTGCAATGTCTGATTTAGCTTCAGATAGTAAGATTATTCCTGGGAAAGGACACTCACGCATGAGGTAGATGCACACAGCACCAAGAAGGGGAGCTATAGAATGTAGACAGGGGGCTTGTGCTGCACTCACCAAGAGCCATCCATCCCAGGATCCAGGCATTCCCAGCCTCTACCATCACTGACACCACAAGTGTGGACTCCCAAGCAACTGCAGTCACTTTTGCATCCCCTCACTGGACTGTTTCATGGTCAATGAGGCCTTTTATCTAATTTTTTTTTAATTTTTTAAGGTTTTAAAATTTAGTTTTGAGAGAGAGAGAGAGAGAGCACACAAGTTGGGGAGGGGCAGAGAGAGAGGGAGGCACAGAATCTGAAGCAGACTCCAGGCTCTGAGCTGTCGGCACAGAGCCTGATGTGGGGCCCGAATTCATGAACCACGTGATCATGACCTGAGCCAAACTCAGACGCTTAACAGACTGAGCCCCCCGGACGCCCCTGGTCAAGAGTCCTTTTAAAGGGCTTCCACAGGAGGCTGTGAGTGCCTGAGCAGGGGCTTGCCAGCCTTAGGCAGTAGAGAAGACTCCACGGAGGAGCAGCTGAAGCTGTTGCTTCAGCTGAGATGTGGCGAATGTGCAGGATCCTGGGCATGGCTTTGCCCAACACTGCCATTTGTCATATCCAGTTCATTTCAATGAACAATTATTAATGTGTGTGTATTATTAACTGAGACCCAGAGAGTCAAGATACATTCCTAACGACCCAATGTACTCATGGCGGAGCTGGGTTTATTCGACAGGTCTTCTGACCTGGTACCTTCCACCCCTACTACCACCACCCCACTCTTCTCTCTTGGAGCAAAGCAGCACTAAGGGGCCTTAATCACCTTATTTTCTTTGTTGTTAATGCTAATTGTAAAAAATGCCTGACACCGAGATCTGTAACATTTCATGTGCAGGTGGAATAGTGACTAATGATCTACATTAGAATCATTGAGACTTGGCCTAAAAATTAGCTGATTGAATTTGTCAGATCTGACTATGGTTTCATGAACCACGGTGAAATCACCATTTCATTTGACACGGATGAATACTGAAGCAGCTATTTAACCTCAGGCAAGGCTAACCCTATCTACTCTTGATGCTGTGATTGGCTGCATCATTCAACCTGGAGCCCAGAGAGAGGGTTTGCTGACTCATCAGCTGGGTTTCAATTTTGAGCACCTATTATACACCAAGTGCATGTCCTCTTGCATACATCACCACATGTAACACTCACAACAAAACGAAAATTATTATATTGGTTTTACATGTGAGAAAGCTGGGGCAAAGAAGTGTTAAATAACTTGTGCAAGTTTGTGCAGCTATTTAAGAACAGGAAGCAATTCATACCAACCAGGTTTGTCCAATCCCAAACCTCATATTCTCCTCCCTAACCTAGGCTGCCAGGGAAAGAAAGTTTTGAAAGAAAAGAAATAAAAGGCAGTCTCAGATTTGGAGGGAGCTTTATGTCATAACTGTAATGGGGGTGGCCATGGGGTTTAAGTGTCTTCTATCACAGAGATGGTCAGAGAAGCAGGGGAGGCGAGAGCTGAGCTGGGTCAGGACAGGGATCAGGGTACTGAGCAGGCCCAGGGCCCAGCTCTGCTGCTTTGCCGTGAAGAGTAGTGATAAAAGACAATTCATGTAATAACTATCATCAAAGTCATGATGAAATATAAGTTTACACTTCTTTAAATTGTAAAAATTAAGAAGACTTTCAATATTACACTAAGAGATTATGGATCAATAGACTCTCCGAAACTCTGCTGGTGAGAATGTGAATTGGCATTACCAATTTGGAAAATAATTTGGCATTACTTTGCAGCATGAAGTGTTCATCATTTTACTCCCCAATATATGTGAAATGCTCGCATACATATAGCGAAAGACATGTTCAAGAATGGTCACAGCACTTTCTACAGTCACAAAAATAGGGACATGATTCAAATGTCATCTTCAGATGAAATGAGAACTAAAATATGGTACATTCACATACTGGAATATTATCAGAATTCACAGCAAATAACCTCTGGGTATATACAACAATGGAGTGTTTTGTTTTTAACTTTTTTTTTTAATTTATTTTTGAGACAGGGAGAGACAGAGCATGAACAGGGGAGGGTCAGAGAGAGGGAGACACAGAATCTGAAACAGGCTCCAAGCTCTGAGCTGTCAGCACAGAGCCCAACATGGGGCTCGAACTCACGGACCGCGAGATCATGACCTGAGCCGAAGTCGGCCGCTTAACCGACTGAGCCACCCAGGCGCCCCTGGAGTGTTTTAGTAATACGGTATCATACAGAAAAAAAAAAAAACAATCCCCAAAGATTATATACTTCATGATACCTTCTTAAAATAAAATTAAAACAAAGCAAACAAAAAAAATTTTATATAAAGGAAAACATGAGATTGATGAATACAAGTTTCAGGATAGTATTGTCTTGGTTGGGGGGAAATAGAAGGATGAGATGTGGGTGTAGGTTTTATTCACTATGGTAGATTGTTGTACTAATGGCCTTACAATGTCCATGTCTCCCTGTGTCCTCATTCTTGGATTGCTCTTTCCCAAAATTAACTATGACCTTGGTATATTATCTGCTTTGGCCAATGGGATAAATGCAAATATGATGGAAACTGACTTGGAATATACTTGCACATTGAACTTGCCCTTTCTTGCTGATCCTGAGACTCCTCCAACCACTGTCATGTGAATACAATTAAACTCACCTCATGGACAAACATGGTTCAGCCAGTCCTGTCACCCCAGCTAACAACCAGTACAACGCAACACTCAGCAGCAAATTCCAGACATCTGTGAGTGAGCCTGTCTTAGACCATCTGGCTAAATCTGGCCAAACCTGAGGAACCACCCAAGTGAGCCCAAGCAAATTGCTGACCCACAGAAGCATGAACTCATAAGCCATTGTTATTTTAGGCTGCAGAGTTTCAGGGTGCTTTATCTTATGGCAAAATCCAACCGATTTAGTTTTTCTGTAGGGTGTGGACTTATTTTATAATAAACAAACAAATGAGAAGCTTGTATGAATCACTGATGAGAGCATATACTATGAGCCAAGGATTGCAATTAATCCAATTCTATGCACCTGAGGCTCATTTTAAAATAATCAACAACAAAATGAAAATTCACCTCTTAGCTTGCTGATTACGTCAGCCTGCAAACCATTCTCCCCATCTAGAATTCTTTGCTCCTTGTGTCAGACTGCTGATGGATAAGCCTTTCCAACCCTCAACTCATGCTACAACTAAATCCTCTCTAATAAGCATAAGAGGAAGTGATGTGTACAGATTCCAAGTCATCTTAATAAAGACTCTTGTCCTGAACTCTCTTCTCCCTTCTCCTTCTCAATTTCTGAAAATGGTAAGACCTGGAAAATCTCAGATACGTTTTTGAGAATAGCATACCTACCCTGCTAGCTTGGGTCCCTGGTGGCTTTGTGGACACAGAGTCTGCTAACCTTACTTACCTGAATTGCTGTATAAGAAAGGAATCAATTTATATCTTGTCTGAAACACTGTAATTTGTGAGGTTTTGTTATAGTGCACTTCAGTTTTTTTGTTCCAACTAATAAACTCTTCCATACCAATCCCTACAATAAGATACGGTAATCTCCCTGATATAAAATCATTTTTAAAAATGGAAATGCTTTTATTGTTTTTGTTTATTGTGTAAACTTCAAACAGAACAGAAGCGTATGAAAAAGGCATAAATCCTAAGGATACCAAGTGGTTTGCAATTTATCATTTCATGCTTTTTAGGTACATGTAAAATGGCACACATCTAGACTGATGGGGCTGTAGTGTTCATACTGTTGTATAAATTATGTTTATTTAACAATGTATTATTGACATCTTTCCATGTCAACACAAGATCTATATAGTAGTTCACTCAGTAGATGTCCCATATTTTACTTAGAAAGTCTCCTAGGAGGTTTTTTCAACTTTAAAATTTCATTATGGGGCACCTGAGTGTCTCAGTCAGTTAAGTATCCCACTCTTGATTTTGGCTCAGGTCATCATCCCATGGTTTGTGGGATTGGCCTGTGTCAGGCTCTGTGCTAACAGTACAGAGACTGCATGGGATTCTCTCTTTCCATCTTTCTCTCTGGCCCACCCCCACATGTGCGTGCATATGCACGCACGTTCTCTTTAAAAATAAATAAATATACTTTTTTTTAAAGTTCCATTACAAAAATGTCAGGAACATTCTTGTACCCTTACATCAATTTCTTTTTTGTGCACTTATTCAACTTATTTCCTTACAATAGGTTTTAGGAGAGAAATTTTTGGAAGAGAGGATATTGCGTGCATACAATACATATTGTATCTTGTGAAATATGTTATAGACTTCCCATCTCTCTTAAGATAATGCCCAGACCCAATGGCCTGGCATACTCCAGCAGAGATCTTCTATACTAAGCCCTGTGAGCTCAGCCAGCCCTGTGAGCCTGGTCCCTAGAGTGCTCTCCATGTTAGCCATACTGATTATAGTTTTTTATTGAAGGCATAAAGCTATTTCACGACTTCGTCCATTTCCTGTTACTCCTTATGTCTTTATATTTGCTTGTTCCAGATCTCGCTCGCTCTCTCTCTCTCTCTCTCTCTCACACACACACACACACCCCTACCTTGTATTATGAGCTAACTTCTTTCTGTTCCTGAAGATCTAGCTCCATTTTACCTATTCCAGGAGGCTTTTCATTATAGTTTCCCTCAACTTGATCATATCCTTCTCCTCTCTGCTTCCATAGCAATTTTCACCTACTTTTATCATCGCACTTAACACATCCTGCTATGCTATTTATCGTGTTTATTATTTATTTTCTTGTGTAGACTATGTTATCTTGAGAGCAGAATGTATTTGACTCTGAATTCTCCTTCTCAGAATGGTGGCTGGCATCTAGTAGGCATTCATGAGATGGGAGATAACACTGGTTTTTCACAGGCATTTTTGGTGATGTTGTCACAAAGATTTATTCTAGACCCCTCTAAAAATATCTCAGTGTCTGCTAATATCCTTCCGGCCATAATTAATACTGGCTCTGGCACTGGGGTGAGTCTAGGACTGCATTAGCAACCTATCAGGGATTCCATAGAAGTCAGGGGAGTGAGCAAGGCAGGAGTTTAAATCTTAAAGTCTGAATATCATCATCAACTTGGTTCGACTTCCCTGGATGTTCCTAGGAAAGGTGAAGATTCATGACTGCATCAATGCCTTGAATGGATGATTTACTCTCCTAAGACATACCATGTGTTGTTGGTGAGGAGCAGTTTGTTTAAAATAAAAGAGCGACAGCAGAAGGTCTAGGCTATTCCTTGACGTTGGAGGACCAGTGTCCATCCTGTAGACCACCATTCCTCTCCTTCCACTTACATGACAAGGCTCTTAAGCTAAAATTATGAGCCAGGACTTAACCTAAGGAAGATTGCTCCCATCACAGACTATCAAGGCTGGAAGTGGGCTTTGGAAATCACTAGAACATCTTCCAGATGAAGAAAATAAAGTTTAGAGTAGGTAGGTGATTTCCAAGGACAGGCAATGAGTCAGTAGAGAGCCAGGATTAGTTGATAGGTATTCTCTGCTTCCCATCTTGTGGTACCATCCAGAACTTTCTGATAAGACAGAAGACTGGCTACTCCTCTTTCTCTTCCAAGACACCAAATTAAATTTATTCTAGGGGTGCCTGGGTGACTCAGTCAGTTAAGTGTCTGATTTTTTATTTCGGCTTGGGTCATAATCTCATCGTGCCTGGAATTGAGCCCCATGTCAAGCCCCTGCTTGGGGTCCTCTCTCTCTCTTTCTCTCTGCTCCTCCCCTGCTCCCTGCATATACTTTCTCTGTCGCCCTCTGAATAAATAAATTTTAAAAATTTAAAACACACTTATTCTAAATACATCATGCTTCTTCTTCCCTAATCATCATGATTAGAATTAAGAAGTGGTTCTCACAAAACGAGACTTTAGGTTAAATAAACAATACTATATATATCAATAGTATCAAAAATAACATAAATACCAACAGATATTTCAAATAAATCAAATTCACCAAAATCTATTCACTTTCAAAATTGTAAAGACAATCACTGAACCTTTCTTTGATGATCCAGAGAGTTCAATAACCAGTGTTCAGTTAATTTCTCAAGTGCTTATAATGTGCTGGCCACCATCCTAGGCTGTATGGATACCAAGAGAAGCAACTTGGAACATTCCTCTGTTTCAGGTTCCTCATATTGGATAAAAATTAGCATTGAATCAATGAGGAAGAAAAATCTTGGCAATATGGATATTCTCATTATTAATATCTTGGATGCATTTATGATGGCTAGGTTAGAACCATCTGAATCATCTTGCTGAAGTCAGTATATCAGTAAATAACCAGTGTATAGAGGAAACAGCCAGAATTCAGTCGTTGACCTTGGGGAAATCTTTATCATTCTGCATTTCCATAGAGATACTTATATAATTTCAGAATTTATAGAACTCTTGGGTATCATCTAACCATATGTGCATGTATGTTGTATGTATGTATAGACATGAAGGAAACAAGTCCCTACAATATCAGTTTGTCCTAGATCCCAAATGTTATTTGGTAAGAGAGTCTGACAAGGTCCTATGTCTCCTGAATTTTCACCAATTCTTTTTCTATCACACTATACTAGTTCCTAGGGGTGGACAGACCGAGGTGGCCCTCATGATTCACTCTTTCTACTATTCATGTCTTCGATTAATCTTCTCCCCTTGGGTAAACAGAGACTGTTAACTGTTTCCAACCAAGGGATATGACAAAGATTATAGATGTCATTTCCTTAAATTATGTTATCTGTAGACTATTTATATATACACTCTCTCATTAGCAGACCCATTTGCAATTCCACCAAAAACCTGAGTGCATTCAAAGTGGATTCTTCCTTAGTCCAGTCTCTAGATGACAGTGCAGTCATCCAACACCTTGATTTTAGCCTTGTGGGCCCTAACCAGAGGACACAGCTGAGCTGTGCCTATGGTCCTGACTCATAGAAACTATGAGATAATAAATAAATGTGTGTTATTTTAAACCACTAAATCTGTGGCAAGGTTTTATACAGCATAGAAAACACTAGGTCTCCAATCAAAATATATAAGGTTTTAATAAACCAAGATACCAAAACTACCTAACATGATGACAGACATATACTAAAACAGAAAACACAAAATTGGTGCATTGGTATATCCAGAACTAAAACAAGTTGGAAAAGTGTGAGGCATTCAACACAGGAAAACCCAGACTAGTCTTTCTGAGGTTATGTCTGCTGGTCAACAGTCCTAACTATAATAAGGACTCTGTTCTGCATGAATTGTTAATTGAAGCTCAACTAACTTTGGATTCCATATGTGAGAAACATTTGTACGTATAAAAAAGAGGCCAAATTTTAGAACACTGTCTGTTGCTGCGCATGGAGGCAGGAGTGAATAAGGTTAAAGACTGAATTTCAATAGTTTAGTAGAATTAAGGCATTATTACTAATGTATCCAAAGGTTATTATAAGGGTTATAAGGATATATGGTTTCTTGCTAAATTAAAGCATTATATTAATCATAATAAAATCTATATCTCACTGGTGTCAGCCAGAATGTGGTCAAAGGTTGAACGCTTATGCTCTAAGGAGATATATGTTACATTCTCATAGCAAGGGTTTCAACTAGGGTTCATCTTGTATGCCAGCTGTAACTGATTAATATTGGCAGCTTATACTGAGTTAGTCTTCACAGGAATGTATACTATAGCGAACCAGCCATGGCTGTCATGGGCAAGAGAAGGTGGAAGAGTGGTATACATGTCCTCCTTGGGCATGGGTGCGTTGTGGACCTTGTATTGAAATATATGTAGTTTTAGTCCTGACAGTCATATTCATTCACTTGGTGATTTGAGGCATGTCACCCAACTTCTCCAAACAGTTACCATAATAAGTAGTTTTGAGAGTTATTAAGAGTGTCCATGTATGGGCATCTGGGTGGCTCAGTCAGATGAGTGTCAGCCTCTTGATTTTGGCTCAGGTCATGTTTCAGGGTCATGGGCTCAAGCCCTGCCTACTTAGGATTCTCTCTCCCTTTCTCTCTGCCCCTCCCCTGCTCACTCTTCTGTAAAAAAAAAAAAATGTCCATGTAAAAGTACCCAGAAGAGTGTCAGGTTTCGGTCAGATGTTTCTTTCTCAAAAACCTCTTTATCCATAATTGACAAAACTTGGAAGTAACCAAGATGTCATTCAATAAGTGAATGGATAACCCATGATACATCCGAACAACAGAATATTTCACAGTACAAAAAACAACTAAGCTATCAAGTCATAGAAAGTCAGGGAAGGGGGCACCTGGGTGGCGCAGTCGGTTGGGCGTCCGACTTCAGCCAGGTCACGATCTCGCGGTCCGTGAGTTCGAGCCCCGCGTCAGGCTCTGGGCTGATGGCTCAGAGCCTGGAGCCTGTTTCCGATTCTGTGTCTCCCTCTCTCTCTGCCCCTCCCCCGTTCATGCTCTGTCTCTCTGTGTCCCCAAAAAATAAATAAACGTTGAAAAAAAAAGTTTTTTTTTAAAAAAAAAAAGAAAGTCAGGGAAGAATATTAAATGCATATTATTAAGTCAAAGAAGCCAATCTGAAAAGGCTACATACTGTATTCTGACTGTATGATATTCTGGAAGAAATAAAACTATAGAGACAATAAAAAGATCAGTGGATGATGCCAGGGATTAAGAGGAAAGGAGGGAAAAAGAAGGAAAAAGAAGGAAAAAAAAGGAAAAAGAAGAGCACAGATAACTTTTGGCACAGTGAAACTATTGTGTGTGGCACTCTTTTTCCAAACACATAGAACATACAACACCAAGAGTAAACTCTCATGTAAACTATGACCTTTAGGTGGTAATGATGTGTCAATGGAGGTTTCACAGACTGTAAGAAATGTCCCACCATGGTGCAAGATGTCCCCAGTGTGAGAGGATGTGTAAGTATGGGAGCAAGTTTATACTTTCTGCTCAGTTTTGCTATGAACCTAAAAATAAAGTTTATTAATTAAAAAAAAAAGTCAACTTCTTTTGAATCTCTGAATAGAGTTAAGGAGTTGAGTGAAGAACTCAGGGATGAAAAGCCGAAGTAGATGTACTAGGGGTGAGCTGCAGATATCAATGGACTATGGGGAAATAAAATTTGTGACCAGACAGAGGTATGAAAATCAGGAGAAAATGGGAATCCAACGAAAATCATAGAGATCAACGTATCAGGAGGAGATAGCCTGAGTGCCAAACATCAGAAATGGGCTCTAGTCTGAATGGCTAAAGGACAATGTGGAAGGTGCAACCACCAAGTTTACCTCTTTCTATGGCAGCCATGAGGTTCACATTACTTAAAACTGCACGCGAACTGCCTACTTTCAGAGCGCTTTTATCTTAGCATCACTGGCGAGAAAACCGCTTGTATAATCCCAAAAGAAGCATGGAGAACAGTAAGACCTTCATTCTTGAAGTGATTAAAAGAACAGGGACAGCTAGTTATGGAGCAGGATCAATAAGGAGACAGACACAGGCTCCTTCACTCTTTCTGAAAAGGAGGGAAATCCGGTAGAAGGGTCCTCAACTTTGAAGATGAGCACTCCACTCAGAATTCTGAGTGTGAGTTGATGCTTAGGTCAGGGCAAGGTCTAATGGCTGGAGGGGCACAGATTACAAACTACCCACTAAGGGTAGAAAAACCTTTTCCTTCTGCCTCAATACCAGCTTTCAACTGGGAAGAGAATCAGAAAGGATTGCATAAGACCCTGCAATGGAAACACAGTGATAAACGGCTTGCTTCTTGCCCTCAGAAACTTGTCTCAAGGAGAGAGATGGATAGTTAACTAAATACACTCCACATCACTCTACACTGGGTGCTGTATGGCAGAGAAACGAACGATATACTATGGTAACATAGAAAAGCATTTAATTTTGAAAAGTGTCAGGATCTGACTGTACCATTTTGAGTCACAAGATGAATTAATTTTCCTGACTTCTAGGCTTTCCCTACCAACCAGAGCAGCGGGATTTAAAATCTCACTTTCCAGTTGATTTAAGGCCAAACTGAAACATTTATTAGAAGTCACTTTGGGCAAGTCACCTCACCTTTCTGAAACTCCTTTAAATTTTTTAAATATAAAATGGAGCTAATAATAATATCTATTTCATTAGTCATAACCTAGTAAAGCAATGTTGAGTCAAATCCTACTTAACAATGTTGGTGTGAGGGCCTTATGGAATAATGGTTGCAAGTACACTTTTTAAATGGCAAAGTACTATAAAAATTTAAATTATTGATGCCATTTTAAAATTTTATTATTTAACATTCAACATAACTAATTGGAATGTATGTTCCATAAGGGCTAGAAGAGAATATTTTTATTATTGCCACTTCTCCCTTTTGCAAAATACAATACATAACACTATGTTTCGAACTGGGAGTCTTTTCAGTAATAAGTCTTGGACTGAAGGACAATTTCCCTCCCTTCCCTCACTTTTCTGAGAGCAGTGGGGCTTAACAGGTTGAAGACTATTGACACACATGAGCTACTATGTCACATATCAGGATACAAACACAATGTTCCAGTCAAGGGTGGAAATATTAATGTTTATATATATATACATATATATATATACACACACATATGCATAATATATATGTGTGTAATATGTACATATGAATAGAGTCTATACATATGTATTATGTATACATACTATATATAGTACTATATATATAAAGTAAGTATACATATATTAATCCTAATTGTAATAATGTATACATTTTGTTACATATACATAAAATCCTAATGCCTTCTCTATAGTGCCATATAGTTGCAAAATTGATCCCAGACACATTAAACTAGATGTAGTCACAAAGACAGTAGAGCTATATAACTCTGCACCCAGATAAAGCTATACTGTTTTGGTAAAAATGTCCTATTTTATTTATTTTTGTGAATATATTTCTGCATATTATGTGCAGGGAATGTATTTCTTAATTTGCCAGTTAATTAAAATGTGCTTTGATAAGGAGTAAAAAAGATTCAGCATTATCTCTGAGGACAAATACGCATTCCTTGATGTAACAGTCTATTTAAAATGTGGTTTGATTAATGCCAAATTCTCAGAAGGTACATTTAAGGGAGAAACAGGCAGGGTTATCAGACTAGGGATTCCTGTCAAAAAGGATCGGTTCCTGGTTCACTTCAACCATCTATCTTTATAGTTGGTAATGTTTTCATACCTTTACAACATTTTATAAATAAAGCTCTTTTGATATCCTTTCAAAAGATGTTTAATAAAGTAGTAAAACCAACACTTTTTTTTCACCAACTGTTCAGAGTAACTGGGATGGTTTGCAGAGAATAGGAAAATTCCTTCCCTTCAAACTTGCTCAGTAGGGATGAATGGTAAGATAGAATTTATTTCATAACAGTGCTTCATTTGAACATAAATCCCTCCCTTCTCCCTCACTTACCTTTCATAAATGTGGATGGACCAAGGCTGATTCTACAAAGACCAGCAAACCAAGAAAGACCACTGAAGCACTATTTAAAGTTGTAGAGAAAATATTACAGAGAAAAGAGGATGAATTCAGAATCTGAAAACCTAGAATCAAACTTCTACCTTCATGTAGTAATTGGGTCCTGGAAAAGTTATTTAAGTAACTAGAAGTTACCAGAAGTTTAACAATCGCAATCACAATTTTTATGTCTGTGAAATGGGCAATAACAAAATCTCCCCATCTTGTTTCATGGGATTATACGTAAAATTCAAAAAAGGTCATTAGCTCCACTGTTGTGAAAGCTTTTGAAGTGCTTCCTCTGAATCAAAAATAAGTAAAACACCTTCTTTATCCATTTATCAGTCAATGGTCATTTGGAATACTACTCGGTGATGAGAAAGAATGAAATCTTGCCATTTGCAACAAGATGGATGGAACTAGAGGGTATTATGCTAAGCGAAATACGTGAGTCAGAGAAAGATATCATATGATTTCATTCATATGTGGAATTTGTGAAGCTCAACAGATGAACATAGGGAAAGGGAAGGCAAAAATAAAATAAAAGCGGAGAAGGAGGCAAACCATAAGAGACCCTTAAATACAGAAAACAAACTGAGGGTTGCTGGAGGGGGGTGGAGTGAGGGGATGGGCTAAACGGGTGATGGACATTAAGGAAGGCACTTGGGATGAGCACTGGGTGTCATATGTGAGAGATGAATCACTGGGTTCTACTCCTGAAGCCAAGACTACACTGTATGTTAACTAACTTGAATTTAAATTTAAACAAACAAATGTACTATGTATTATATACTAATATATACATGTATTAGTGGATTAGGAATCCACTAATAATTACAACAGCCTTATAAGGTATGTCCTGTCTGCATTTTGTGGTGGAGGAAAGGAGAGTGACAGAGAAACTGATAAACTTGCCCAAGTTTACAGGTAAATGGTACAACCAGAATTCCAACCCAAGCAAATACTGAGTCCGTGCAGTTAACTGGCACACAATACCACTTAAATGGTGCATACACTTAAGAAATGTACATACACTTAAGAAATCATAACACACCACACAAATGCATACAGATTACTATTTACAATTTAATTAGGGGTTTAGAAGGAGTTAAAATGCCTAGTGAGGTAACTGTTACTTATCAAGATAGTGTTTAGAATGTTGGTGTGATTTTGATTTGTCTCTTATGTTAAAACCTCCCAAGGGAGACCACTTTGCCAGTCTCAGCTCTAGAAAGTTAGAGACAGATACGTAGTACTATATTCTAACCTCTTTTGTATCCCTGTTAGCCCTTTCCCCTTCCCACCACATGGAAATTATATTGATTTATGACCTGGGTTGAAACTTAACCAAATCTCACTGATTTATTTCACAAATATTTATTGAACACTTACTATGGCTCAGTTCCCTGTTAAATATGTACGTTTAGACACGTAAGAACTCTCCATACAAGAAGACAGAATAAGCCAAAGCTATTACAAAGCTACAAGCTAAAGGTTTTATGGCAGGTGAGAGGAGAGGCCAAGAATCTCAAGGAAAATGCTGGACTTCTCTAGGAAGAGAAGACGGTAAGAATGTTCCAGATTTTGGACTAGTATGAGCAAAGGTAAAAAGGCCAAAGAGATAAATACAGAAGACAAACTAGTCATTGTCAGAGGGCAGATGGGAGTGGGAGAGTGGGTGCAAGAAACAGAATTGAGAGGTAGAAACCCCTAGTTATAAATAAATAAGTCACAGAGATGAAAAGTACAGCATAGGGACTATAGTCAATAATACTGTAATAATGTTTGGTGACAGATGGCAACTACACTTATCTTGTCTGGAGGGTTACATGGGTGCATGCATTTGTCAAAAATGATTGAATTATGCATTTAAGTTCTAAGTAAATGACACCTCAATAAAAATACAAATAAATTTAAAAACAGAAATAAAGGGAAGGAATTCTTGCTTATTTCTCAAGACCTTTGATTGTACCTTACTTAAACCCTTTTTCTCACACTCTGTGCAGGTGACTCAAGACAATTTAATATTGGGGCACCTACGTGGCTCAGTCAGTTGAGTGTCCAACTTTGGCTCAGGTCATGATCTTGTGGATCGTGAGTTCGAGCCCCCATCAGGCTCACTGTTGTCAGCACAGAGCCCACTTCAGATCCTTTGTTCCCCCCTCTCTCTGTCCCTACCTCACTTGGGCTCTTCCCCAAACAAATAACTATCTAAAAGACAATTTAATACTTATCTGTTGCTTATTCTGAAAAAATGAGCCAACATCTTGTGGCATGGCCATATCCTACTGTTGAGATGGTAGAATGGTGGGACGGTTATGTGCATGTGTGCTTGTCAGAACTGTGCACATTCATATGCATGTGTCCTCTTCCGTGTTTGAGCCCCAGTTTCTCCATCTACAGAAAGGGAATAGGAACATTTGCTCTATCATACTCAGACCTGAGGTTTGGTTCAGTGACATCACATATTTGAAAGAGCTTAGAAAAGTCCTAGCACTAATGAATTATCTGTATCCAAATCATTATTTTCTAATTTAAAAAGGATATGTATGTGGAGTATGTAAGTAGAGATATGTATGTGGAGGATATGTATGTGGAGTATGTAAGTAGAGAGGCAACAGTCCCTGGATTGCCCATGAACTTTCTTCCCTTGAGAATTCTCAAGGTTCATATTTCTCAGCTTGTACCCCAGTGGACAATGTCATTTCTGGATGCTCCTTCCTTTGTCAGAATCAGTCAGAAGGAGGTGTTCTATTGTCTCCTAAGTGCATATTTACTGAGTGCCTACATTGTGTTATTTTCTGCAGAAACTGGAGATCTGTACCTCTTTTTCTTTTCTGGGTGGTGATGTAGTCTAGTTCCTGAAAGAACTACGTTGAAGGCCAATTCTACTGATATGAACTGTGTGGCCATTTTCCTTTGACCCCAAGAGTCTCTTCTGCATGTGCTTCCAACCTCAGTGAGCTGGATGAGCTTCTCACCTCTGGAGACTGAAATGGCATTTGCCTTTTAAGACTGATCTCAGTCTGATGAAAGGGGTGGAAGAGAATCTTTTCAAACAAAAAAAGGATCTCTTCCTCTAGTGCTCCAGAAGTGTTTGAGTTGCTAGAGTGTGGAGACTTGAAACTGGAATATTCTTTCACATGACAACTTCTATGAAGATATTCTATAAAGTGTTTGTTTTTTGTACACCTTTACAGCAACCACAAGTGTTTCAGTTCAGGACTTAAGAATGTAGCGAACCTACTCTGAAGGGTAATTAGAAAGAATGAAATAAGGGAAATATTAAAGGGAGACAACAAAGAATACAAGTAGAAGTGTGTGTGTGTGTGTGTGTGTGTGTGTGTGTGTGTGCGCTTGTGTTTATAATAGACTTAAGAGAGGGGCGCCTGGGTGGCGCAGTCGGTTAAGCGTCCGACTTCAGCCGGGTCACGATCTCGCGGTCCGTGAGTTCGAGCCCCGCGTCAGGCTCTGGGCTGATGGCTCAGAGCCTGGAGCCTGTTTCCGATTCTGTGTCTCCCTCTCTCTCTGCCCCTCCCCCGTTCATGCTGTGTCTCTCTCTGTCCCAAAAATAAATAAAAACGTTGAAAAAAAAATTTATAATAGACTTAAGAGAGATAAAGAAGCAGAAGCATCTGAGACCCAAAACATAAGCTTTGACTTGAACTTCTCAGTAGCTGAGCTCAGAACAACCCTGGTTTTATGAAGCATGTCCAGATGCTTGCCAACCAGAACTTGTTCCATCTTAAGTGTTCCTAGTTCCTACATGTTGTGCAACAATTGTGAGAAGAGACATTCAAATATTCTAGTCATAAAAATGTAAAGACATATTTATGTGGAATAAAAACATAGAAACAAATGCCTCTTGTTCTGAGTAATGTCCACCAAACAAATGTACAAGGCTATCCTAGAAACCACAGGGGAGCAAAACCCTGAACACTTTCAAGAGGTAATAAATGAAAATTAATTGCACAGAGGCCATTATCTCTCATTTAGGGTGCATATGATATCATTAATGCTATCTATATTGAGTGTTCCGTCATTACTGTTGTATTTTAGTAAACATAAAAATGAAGTCTTTCATGAGTTTTATTCCTATTCTTCCCACTAAGTTTACTTTTTCATAATGTCTTAAGTTCTCATAATATGAATCATTATTCCATGCCATTTTTCAGAAATCTAATGCTAATTGTTGTCTTGTATTATAAAAATGTAAATTGTTGTGGTTATTAGTATTACAGAAGTAAGACTTATGCATTGTGATATATATGAAAGGGATCGCAGCTCACAACCTCTCCAGGCGTCAGTTTTCTTATCTTTGAAATCTGTGCACAGGGAGGAAGTTATTAAAGCCCTCCCCTCCCCAAGCTTCCAATCTATTCACATTTCTCACTGCTCTGAGCACAGAGAGGCAACTTCAGGGGTGCCTGGGTGGCTCAGTCAGTTAAGAGTCCAAATCTTGATTTTGGCTCAGGTCACGACTCACAGTATGTGAGACTGTGTCCCATGTTGGGCTCTGGGCTGACAGCATGGAGTTAGCTTGGGATTATCTCTCTCCCTCTCTCTCTCTCCGCCCTTCCCCTGCGCATGCACTCTCTCTGTCTTTCTCAAAAACAAATAATGAACATTAAAAAAGAGGCAACTTCAGAGACATAAACCCCCATTTCTTTCTCAGTACATTCTCAAGATCAAGTTTACAACTAGAAAGTATGAAATTATTTGGAACAAAACTGGTGGAAAAAAAGAAAAAGCCATCATATTTTCATGTCAGGTAAGTTACTGAGCAAGATATTCAAGATCTTTATATTGCTATAAATTACCTTTCTCATCCATCTCTGTCTACTCATCCTGCATCAGACGACTAGCTCACCTATTCTACTAGTATGTTAAGGATCACCTCCACCATGTACTTGCTCATTCTCTTCTTCAATTCAGGACAGCCTTTCTTCCAACCACCTATAACAAGTGTACATTCTCTTCATGGTCAGATCTCAAATGTCCACTTTCTCGATCTTTCTAATTAGAACAAGTCTTCCTTCTCTTTCATTTTCTAAGTATTGTACCTATCTTGGAGGCACACCTTATTAATTTGAAATCTTATTCCATTTTTTATATTAAAGTTAAAATGTTATCTGATTTTATTTTTAGATTGAGACCTCCTTGAGGGTAAAAATTAGGTCTCATTCATACTTAGACCTTACTCAAGTGGTTGGCAAAGTGCTTTTATAATGTCCAAAAAGAGTACAAGGGTAAGGGTCAGGAATTTTCAGTTTCACTTTTAGGCCCTTTAATAACTATATGGCCATAGACATATTATTTAAACTCTATTAACCTCAATTATCTTGTATAATATGGGGATAAAAAACATCTATTCCACATGGAGGATTAAATGCTAAAGGGCTTTTAAAACTCTAAAATACTATATTACTTGTAGAATGAAAGTTATTAATGTTGTTCTTATAATTTTATTATTATAGGAGTCACTCAATGACTATTAAATGTGTCTTAAAGAATGAAAAAGCGAAAGTAAGTAGATAATAAATGTCATATTTGAATTCAGTTATAACAGAATGGAATGACTACATACATTTATTTTCTCTCTCCCCCCAAACTCTATTAAAATAAAATTAAAGGAATTTTTTGGTACTTAAAAAAGCAACACGGCAAAGAGAATAAAGAGGAGGCAAGAGCAGACAAGGGATTTCTACAAACTTCTGGGAAATTGGAAGTAGATGGGGAGATAAGTGGCAGAACTGAGGAGAGGTCACAGCTGCTAAACCTAGAGATGGATACAGCAAGGAAAAACCAGGGGATCCCTTGTAGGAACCCAAGACTTGTAGCCTGTAGCACCTAGGAATGTAACAAAGACAGGAATAAGAACAAGGAGGTTGTTAAAATCAGTCTGCAAAGCGGTTATTCTTCATCATCTCCTTTTGACTTCTATACTCCTGTGAACAAGGATTATTTCCTTCCCTCTCCTTTCCTCTACCCCCAGAAGACCAGAGGTTTATACTCTAGGGAAATGAACCTTGGATGCTCTTGATTTCTACACACCAGACACAGAGGAGGACGGAAGTAAGGTGTGGGTCCAAACATACAAGGAGATAAAGCAAGAATCTGCATTTTAAATCTTAGAGCCCCAGCTTTCTTCCATTCCCTGCACATAAATGCAAGAAACAAAATGTATCTCTCCTAAGCTAGAGGCTAGAGAATTCCACTATAGAAAAAATAAAGGAGAAAACTCAGGGATAAAACATACAGATGAAACTGAATTCCTGAAACAAGCACAGGCTGTGATTTTAAAAAAAAGTATAACTGGATAAAAAGAAAAAGTTCTAGAAAATTACAATTATGATTGTTCAATTAAAAACATAGATGTGCTTAAAAAATGTGCACAAAACTATTCCAAAATTTGAATTAAAAGCAAATTTGGGGGGCGCCTGGGTGGCGCAGTCGGTTAAGCGTCCGACTTCAGCCAGGTCACGATCTCGCGGTCCGTGAGTTCGAGCCCCGCGTCGGGCTCTGGGCTGATGGCTCAGAGCCTGGAGCCTGTTTCCGATTCTGTGTCTCCCTCTCTCTCTGCCCCTCCCCTGCTCGTGCTCTGTCTCTCTCTGTCCCAAAAATAAATAAACGTTGAAAAAAAAAATTTAAATAAAAGCAAATTTGGGAAATTATCATAGGAAACAAAAGGGGATCTAACATCCAACAAATACATATTTAACTGAGATTGGAAGTTTATTTCCCCAAAACTAGCTAGACAGAGAAATAAACATTTTATATTCAAATGCCTGGCTAAGACATTTATAGATTAAAAAGAAGAAGAAAAAAATGTAAATAAGTTCACCTAAAATTGCCTACTCTTCCCTATAAAAATATAAGGCAAAAAACAAAAATAAAAAATAAAATCCCCAAACCCTGCTAAGACCCTCTAATCTTCAAAATGTTTTTTTTCCTATTGTTATAGTGTGAAAAATAAATTTTCTGATTTTTCTTTATTATTTTATTTTATTTTTTTATTTTTTGTCAATGGAGAGACATCAACTAAAAAGGAAATGAAAGAAGTTTTCACAAAAATGACAAACACAGGTTTCCAGAGAGTGCCCATCTCAATAGGTGAAGAAATACCCAGATCAAAGGTCAGGGAGAATGAAGAGAAGGTGCTAAGGAGTTAGCATGGAGAACAAAAAGCAAATTACCTCCCAGTGATTAGGATTCAAAATGGAATCAGACTTTAAGGGCAACAATGAAGTCTAAAATTAACAGAAATGTTTTCAAGCTGCTAAAGAAACGTGGCTGTCTAACCTGGCTGTCTGTCCTCAGACAAATTTTCCTTCAGATGTAAGGATGGAATTAACAGGCATTCCTTTTGAGGAAGTAATTTAGTAGCTGCAAGCATCCTGAACTAATTAGAGGATGCACTTCAGGAAAATAAAAGAAGAGCTAAACAAAGAAGAATATGTATGATTCAGGAATGGGCTGCCTTCCCTAGAAGCAGGGGAGTGAGAAGGCTTTGGACAACTGGAATACAATCAGTTCTGCTGGAACAAGAAAACAGAGGGCTCCAGAAAGAGAAGCCTCCATGTATGATAAGAAAATCACATATTATTTGAGCATTTAAAAATAAATTTGGCAATTGAAAAATCTGTTGAAGAATTTCTGAAGAAATGGTGATAAATATATAGGAAATTCACAAATTAAATGGTAATTTATTAAAATAACTTATATGAAATATAATTTGAAGTGTCAGTAAACAGTATTTACTTGTAATATGTTTTTATCAGGCCCTTGACTTGATTAAAAAATATATCAACAAGAGAAAGGAAAAAAAATCATTTCAATACACTCAGAAAAAAATATATTTGACAGAATAGAGCATCCATTCAGGAAATAAACCCTCAACAAAGTACATTTAAAGGGAACATATCTCAACATAATAAAGACCTTATATGAAAAACCCACACTGAGCATAATACTCAATGGTGAAAAACTGAGAGCTTTTTCCCTGATATCAGGAACAAGACAAGGATGACAACATAGTTCTGGAAGTCCTAGCAACAGCAATCAGACAAGAAAAAGAAATAAGGTATCCAGATTAGAAAGGAAGAAGTAAAACTTTCACTCTTTGCAGATGACATGATACTGTATACAGAAAACCTCAAGACTGACCAAAAAACTATTAGAATTGATAAAAGAATTCAGTAAGGTTGCAGGATACAAAATCAATATACAGAAATCTGCTAGAAGAACAAATATGGTTAAAATGTCCAGCACAATCTACAAATTTAATGTGATCCTTGTCAATATACCAATAGTATTTTTCATAGAACTAGAGCAAATAATCCTGAACTTTGTAGGGACCCACAAAAGATCCCAAGTAGCCAAAGCAATCTTGAAAAAGGAGAACAAACTGGATGTATCACCCTCCCAGATTTTAAGATATACTACAAAGCTATACAAAATCGTATGGTACTGGCATAAAAATAGACACATAGATCAGTGGAACAGAACAGACAGCCCAGAAATAAACCCGCACCTATATGGCCGATTAACCTGTATGGCTGATTAATCTTCAAAACAGGAGGCAAGAATGTGCAATGGATAAAAAACAATCTTTTCAACAAATGGTGTTGGGAAAACTGGACAACTACATGCAAAATAGTGAAACTGGACCAGTTTCTTACACTATACACAAAAATGGATTAATGACCTAAACATGAGACCTGGAACCATAAAAATCCTAGAAGAGAGCAAAGGCCGTAATTTCTTAGACATTGGCCATAGCCACATTTTTCTTTATTTTTTTTTAATTTAAAAAAATTATTTATTTTTGAGACAGAGAGAGACAGAGCGCAAGCAGGGGAGGGGCAGAGAGAGAGGAAGACAAAGAATCTGAAGCAGGCTCCAGGCTCTGAGCTGTCAGCACAGAGCCTGACGCAGGGCTTGAACCCATGAACCGTGAGATCATGACCTGAGCCGAAGTCAGATACCCAACCGACTGAGCCAGCCAAGCACACTTTCATAGCCACATTTTTCCACATATGCCTCCTGAGGCAACGGTAACAAAAGCAAAAATAAATTATTGGGATGACATAAAATAAAAAGCTTCTGCACAGTAAACAATCAACAAAACTAAAAAATGAAACTGACTGGGAGATCTTTGCAAATTATATATCTAATAAAAGGTTACTGTCAAAAATGTATAAAGAACTTATACAAGTGAACACCAAAAAAACAAAAACAAAAAAAAACAAAAAAAATCTGATTGACAAATGGGCAGAAGGGGCACCTGGGTGGCTCAGTGGATTGAGCATCCAGTATCACCTCAGGTCATGATCTCACGGTTCGTGAGTTTGAGCCTCATGTCGGGTTCTGTGCTGACAGTTTGGAGCCTGGAGCCTGCTTCAGATTCTGTGTCCCACCCCCCCGCCCCTCCCCCACTCACACCCTCTCTTTCTCTCAAAAATAAGTAAACATGATTTTTTTTTTAATGAGCAGAAGACATGAACACACATTTCTCCAAAGAAGACATCCAGATGACCAGCAGACACATAAAAAGATGCTACACATCACTCATCATTAGGGAAATGCAAATCAAAACCACAATGAGATATCACCTCACACCTGTCAAAATAGCTAAAGTCAAAACCACAAGAAACAAGTGTTAGCAAGGATACAGAGAAAAAGGAACCCTCATGCACTGCAAATGGGAATGCAAACTGGTGCAGCCATTGTGGAAAACTGTATGGAGTTTCCTTTAAAAATGAAAAACAGAATTACCATATGATCTAGTAATTCCACTACTTGGTATTTATCCAAAGAATATGAAAACACTAATTCAAAAAGAGATCTGTATCCCTATGTTTATGGCAGCAGTATTTCCAGGAGCCAAGACATGGAAACAACCTAAGTGTCCATGACTAGATGATGAATGGACAAAGAAGATGAGCGATATATATACACATAGATAGACAGATCTCATATCTTCTTTATATATACATATCATATATAATTGAATACTACTGAGCCATAACATGAATTAAATCTTACCATTTGCAACAACATGGATGGCTCTAGAGGGTATAATGCAAAGTGAAATAAGTCAAAGACAAATACCATATGATTTTACTCATATGTGGAATTTAAGAAACAAAGGAATGAAGAGAAACAAACCAAAAAACAGACTCTTAACTATGGAGAACAAACTGCTGGTTACAAGAGGGGAGATGGGTGGGGGGATGCGTGAAATAGGTGGAGGGGATTAAGAGCACACTTGTCATGATGGGCATTATGTATAGAATCGTTGGGGCACCTGGGTGCCTCAGTTGGTTAAGTGTCTGACTTCAGCTCAGGTCATGATCTCGCGATTCATGAGTTCGAGTCCCACATCAGCTCAGAGCCAGAAGCCTGCTTCAGATTCTGTCTCCTTCTCTTTCTGCCCCTCCCCTGCTCATCCCGTGTCTCTCTCCCAAAAATAAATTTAAAAAACATTTAAAAAAAAGAAAGAATTGTTAAATCACTATATTGTACTCCTGAAACTAATATAACACTGTATGTTAACTATATTGGATTAAAATTTTTTTTAAAAAGTCTTTCATAAATGATGGGCGTATGAGTATTTAAAGAAATTATATGGAATTTTCAGCATATTCCATAATTTATTCATATTTTTTAATGCAAAATAAAGTTTTAATGACTCTCCAGTTAAAAAAAAATTGTGACATAACCATTTTTGGAGGCTGAGAAATGGGAGAAAAAAAATCTATGTGTAAGAGCCAAAACCTCCTCTACTATAATGGTAATGAAAAATGTCTAAAATGGATAAATCATGAAATGGTAATATAAGTGATTTATTTAGACATGTAACGATCAATACCGATGACAACAGATGAATGGTTCAAATATGTGTAAGTGAAAAAGCTGGGGGTGAGGTGAGACAAAGTATAATTCTTTTTTGCATTTTAATCCTCTCAGTAGTATTTAAATTCTTAAATCATGTCCACACGTCCATGTAGCAATTTTATGATAATAAAAATGAATTCAGAAAAAAATAAAATAAAAATGTTCTCTATCCGAGAAGAAAAAAAATATATTGCTATAAAACTTGGTTATTAAACTAGGGTTTCCTTCAGCCTGCTCAAACTACACGAGCCATGGATTATGTGCACAGAAGCAATGACTTCATAGGCCATTGAACATTTCAGGGTTTAAATAAATCTTCCACAATCAGAACCTCCGTACAGTGGGAAGTAAGTTGGTAAAGATTATTGGGATGAAAAACCTGAACTTTCTTTAAAAAAAAAATGTTTATTTATTTAATTTTAGGAGGGAGGGAGGGGCAGAGGGAGAAGGAGAGAATCCCAAGCAGGTTCCACCCTGCCAGTGCAGAGCCTGATGCAGGGCTCAAACCCGCGAACCATGAAATCATGACCTGAGCTGAAATCAAGAGGCAGACACTTGACTGAGTCACCCAGGCATCCCAAACCTGAACTTTCTAATTATTGCTGTTCATCTTGGGTACATGCCAGACTAGTTTCTCCCCTTTTAATTATTTATTTTGATTTTTCGAAAATCAGAAGACAATTAAATTTTCAAAGTAATGATAATGCCATTTTGAAATAAAGCAACAACTTGGAAGGAATCCAAGAAAATGCTTTTCTATGTATATACCTGGAAGATAGGACAGTAAAGATATTAATAATTACTGAGTGCTTACTACGTACTAGGCTTCTCCAAGCAACTCATTCTCTCTTCTCAACAGCTTTGTGAGACAAATCACCATCTTGTTTTTAGGGATGAAGAAACTGACCAACAGAGAGGTTAATAACCTTCACGACAACACAGTGGTGTGCCTCAAATGGGCTACTGATGTGAGAGGATATTGATCTCCTCAGTTCTCAGGGGAGGTGGAGCCCATGCCCTTTACTCAAGTGTTTCTTTCAGTTAAGTGTCATTTTATCTAATGACTGTCACTATCTATCTGTGGACAAGGTTGGAAACACCGCTTGAATCAGAAGTAAATCAGCCCTCTTAGTCTTCAAATTTCAAGATCTCTCTACTCTGAAAAAAACATTGTCATGGGCAGGTAACATTTTATTGAAATAAAACATTTTGATTTAAGGCAGGACACATGTATGAACCATTTCAATATCCTCACTCTTCAGGCAAGGACATGGGTCCAGACAAGTAAGATGACCTAACTTATAGAGGGCTCATTCACCTGCTCTTCACCGATCCTGGGGAACAGGAAAGCAGGGATGCTTAGGACTGTGCTCTGTTCTGCCCTATTATGGCTCTGACCAGATGGCATCACAATGGACACTTGCTAGTTTATCTTGTCCCTTAGCTAGGGAGATCTGCTATGTATGTTTGTGTGCCCAACACTAGAACATTGTTTGGTATACAGCAGGCACTCAATATTTGTTAAATGGCTAAGTGACTAATTAAAACTTGTGTTCACAGGATGCCAGTTCAAGCTCTATCTCCCCAGCTTGTTAGCTTTCTGACCTCAGGCAAGTCATTTATATTGGTAAAGGGGCATGAAAGGTGTTAGGTGATTGTGAATATTATATACGATAATGATAAAAATGACAAGACACTAATATCAGCTAATAGTGAACATTTACTATGTGCCAGGCAAAGTCACAAGTGTTTTGAAAGTATTAACTCATTTATTTTAAAATACATTTTTAGATTGCAAATTGGCTACGTGAACAATCATTAGAGCTCCTTGTGTAGTGAGTATATTTCCCACTGGATTAAGATCTCAGTCTGGGGAATACTTTGTTTCGATTTGTAGTACTCCTTTGGAAGCAGATGCAAAGGTACAGATGACTTAGGCCAAGACTAAGAGTCAGAGCTCTTATCTCACCACTCTGTGAAAATGGCACTGGGCAATAGAGGAAGGGGTGGGGATCACATTTCTTATAATGGGTGGCTCTCTCTGCCTTAAGAGAGAAAATTAGTATTCTCCTAATAGACAGAATGTCACAGAAAAGTTCAACCTTCTTCATAATACTGTAATTAGTATTTCATATACTATAATTTTAGTCTTGATGAGATAAGCACTTTCTGAAGAAATTTCAATATCTATATTGCTAGTGCTAGCAAAAAAAGCAATTTAAAATGACACATTTTAATACATAATAGCTGCCCCAACCTTTTGATGTAGCAGCATGAATATCAAATTCTCTGAGAGAGAATGAGGTTTGAGGTGCCTTCAAGGGGTTGGTGCCTTTATAACGAACGCGACATGTGTCTGCTGAATGGCACCAACCTCAGCCCCCTGGGTCTTTTGCTGATCAGGCTGGTGAGGAAGTTCCCGTAAGCTAGTCTTGTCATAATTCAAGAAGACTCAACCACAGGATGTGCTACGAACCCGGTGGCATCACTTGTAGGTTAGCAGAAGGCAGAACACTAATAACTTTGAATCACCTACCATGTGCTAAGGATTATGTGTTACAAACACTGTATCATCAGTCCTCATGCTATAGATGAGAAAACCGATACTCAAAAAAGCAAACTCACTACTTCATATGTAAGACTCATAGGTATTTGAACCTAGATCTATCTAATTAGAAAATCCATGCTCTGAATATTGCAATAGGCCGCCTCACTGGAAACAGGTTATTTATCAAATAATTCTTTGTTGGGTGATCAGATCCTTTATGTTACACACACTGAAGGGAAAAAAATGGATACCAAAATTTTCCAATATATTTAAATAGCATTGATAGGAATACATAAAATACTTGAGCTGCTATGACAGCTAGGAGCTGGAATAAAGAAATGCTACCATCTGGCTTGTTGGGCTTTCTGTGGCCACCGGGTTAAGACTGCCTGCAATTGTCATGACAGAGTGTTTTGTGATTACAAAAGCTCATAAACATCTAATGCATACCTTCTCTGAAAGGGGAAATACAGTGGTTTTGCTTTGGCATTGTGCTGTCTTCCTGTGAGTTATTTCAACAGGTAACTTTGATCATTTTCCAAAGAACTGTGAGAGACGTACAGATTGAGCCATCTACTGGGAACTGCAGGTGGGGGGTAATTAAATTGGGTTCCTTCCATTTGGACGGTGCTCCTGACCAGTGTTAATGATTACCATCACTGCAGGGACAGCACAAATGTCACTACTATTATCACTCATAGTATGAGGGGAAAGAAAAGACATGAGAAGAGGAGGAAGGACTAGCAGAAGGAGAACAAGGGAGAGAATAACACAAGGATCTTTATATGTCATAGATATATATAAATATGTGTATAGATATTTGTAATGTACTGTTGGAACCCGGAGGATAGAGACATTAATTCTAATGGTAAGACTCAGAAAATAATCCACAGTAAAGATAACATTGGAACTAGAATTGAACTATATGATGTTATGAAATGAATTGTGTCCCCCAAATTCACAGGTTTAACCCATAACCCCCAATGTGACTATATTTGGATACAAGGCCTTTAAGAAGGTAAAGAAGGTTAAATGAGGGATATATTTTTATATCTTCTTTATTTATGTGCCCCACCATGTAGCCCAGTTGCTGGCAAATAACTAATCCTCAATAAAGAATTATTGAATGCATGGAAGGATTTATGGATTGATGAACAGATGACTAAAAACTAAGAAATACTCACATATCTTAGTCTGCTAGAGTTGCCCTAACAAATACCACAGTCTAGATGGCTTCAACAACAGACATTTATTTTGCCACAGTTCTGAAAGCTGGATGTCCAAAATCAAGGGGCTGGTTGGGTTGATTCCTCCTGAGGCCACTTTCCTTGGCTTGCAGGGTGTTGTGTGTCTGCTCACTGTGTCCTCACATGGCCTCTTTCTCTGTGCATGCACATCCCTGGTGTCTTTTGCTTTTCAAATAAGGACAGTTCTACTGGATTAGGGCCCCACTGCATGACTTCACCTAATTTATTTACCTTCTTAAAAGCCCTATCACCAGGGGCACCTGGGTGGCTCAGTCGGTTAAGCATCTGACCTTTGATTTCGGCTCACGTCATCATCTCACAGTTCGTGGGTTTGACACCCTCATCCAGCTCTATGCTGACAGTGTGGAGCCTGCTTGGAATTCTCTCTCTCTCTCTCTCTCTCTCTCTGCCCCTTCCCCACTTGCTTATGCTCTCACTCTCAAAATAAATGAATTAAAAAAAAAAGCCTATCTTCAAATATGGTCACATTCAACTTATGAATTTGGAGGGACACAATTCAGTTCAATGTTATCTTTATTGTGGATTAGTCCCTAATTCTTACCATAAGAATTCATGTCTCTCTCCTTTGGGCTCCACTGCACTTTACAAATACCTATGCTTAGAACCCATCAGATTGCTCTTTTATTGGACATAGAAATCTCCTGGCTGGTCTCTGCCATTGGTCTTACTCTCAATCTGTCTTTCTCAATTTGTAAACCTACTAAAATGCTCATGGAACCTTGCTACTTCATAGCTTTAAACTTACCAACGGGTCTGTGAATATAAGTAGAACTCTTCAGCATGAGTTTAAATTCTTTGCACAATCTGAGACCCTGCCTATGTAATGAACCTCAGCTTCCAAATCTCTTTTCATCCATCACCCTTTAGCCACTCTATCCCACTGGAATCTCCACTGTTTCAGATGTCCTGGCTATAAGAATGTTGTCCTTGCCATAGGCAGATCCCTGGCCTAGAGCTCTATGCATCTCACTGTAGTGACCCATGGCTCTGCACAGACACATACTGCTCTACCCTCTCCAGGGCTATGGACATCCCCAGACTCCCCTACTTTAACTCCTCTTATTCTTTCCTCGTGTTTTTAGTGTTTAAAATTTTTCTTCAAAATGTGCCTACATGGGAATCATAATAAGATGTACCTAGAAATAATCACACACATTAAAACAATGGCAGGGACAACTCCCACTGCTGATAATCAAGGAGTAGCTCCTATCAGATAAATATTATTACATAATAACTATAAACTCTGGAAAAAAATACCCTGAAAACACATGAGAACAACCAAAAGGACTCAGAAAAGGAGTGGGTGTTTATTCTTGAGCCATTTTTAAATGACTTTTTGTCTAAGAGCAGGCCATAGTCAGCACCACAGCAGGTAGGTAAAACTCAGTTGGAAAACATGTAGTTTGGTGACTTGAAGACTCAGTGGAGAGATGTTATTGTCGTGACAGAAGTGGAAAAATGAGGGAAGAAATCCAAGAAAGGAAAAAAGGCAAAGAAGCAGACTGCTAAATTCTGCATAGAAAGTCTGTCCAAATTTCCGGCTGCCCTCCAAACTTTGCTGGCATAGGGTAGATCCCAGTTCCCAAATAAGGCAAAAGAAGCAAACAGAGATTTCAGTGCATGGATACCAGAGGAAAGCCAGAATTTGGAGTTTGGGTTCAGTCAAGGTAAACTGTCAGTTAAAGAAATAAACACATGCCGAAGGAACATAACAGAATCTAGAGTTTCTACAATGCATGAACCACAATGTTCAAGGCACAATACTTACGGAGGGGGGGGAACCAAGAACCTATTATTGAGAAAACAATAATATCCTCTTCAAAATGAGGCTGAAAATAGACAACAGATAAATGCAAACTGACAGGATTTGCTATCAGCAGACCTGTGTCACAGGAAATATTGAAGGGTATTCTTCAAGATTGAAGGGAAATTATGACAGTTGGAAAACTCTGAAAGGAATAAAGAGCACTGGAAATGGTAAATATGTAGATAAATACAAAGACTATATGTCCTCTGAAATACATATGACTGTTCAAAAGGGGGAAAAACAAAACATAGCACTGAATTGTGGATTTTATAACATACATAGATGCAATACATATGATGATTCTAGCATAGAGGAAATTAAGTTGTGAAATAGAATTACATAGTTACATGGCCTTTACATAACGTGGAACGATTTTAACTCTAAGTAGACTATGAAATGTTTAGGATGCATATTTTAATTCCTAGAACAACCACTAAAATATAAAAAGGTATAGCTTATAAATAAAAAAAATTAATTAAAGTGAAATTCTAAAATATAATTTTAGTTAACAAAACATTAGGTAGAAGGGACAGAAGAAGAAACAAAAAAAAATAGATGAGACAAACAGAAAACAAATAATAAAGTGGTAGCCATATTCGTATTACTTTAAATTTAAATGGACTAAACATTCTAACAAAAAGGCCCTGCTCACCTGAATAGAAAAAAGAACATGACACAACTCTATGCATTTTATTTTATTTATTTTTTTAAATTTTTTTTTCAACGTTTATTTATTTTTGGGACAGAGAGAGACAGAGCATGAACGGGGGAGGGGCAGAGAGAGAGGGAGACACAGAATCGGAAACAGGCTCCAGGCTCTGAGCCATCAGCCCAGAGCCCGACGCGGGGCTAGAACTCACGGACCGCGAGATCTTGACCTGGCTGAAGTCGGACGCTTAACCGACTGCGCCACCCAGGCGCCCCACAACTCTATGCATTTTAAAAGTGATTGCCTTTAGGTATAAATCCCATAGTCTTTATCCCTTTCATATGACTTTATAAATGGGCCTAAGACTCCAAATTACTCAAATTCTTAGAATATTAAGAAAAAAAATTAAAAATATAAAAACCCCAGCAAAAGTTATGATTACATGGATAAGTTACCTCTTTCTGATAGGGTGCGTGGCACAAATATCTGTGAGTCTACACCACACAGGAACCAAGAACAATCCTGAAAGCTAAGCTTCAGAGTCTCCATCTGCCTAACCACAGTCTGAGTAAGGTTCCAAATAGGAAGTTGGAAGCAATACCTCCATCTATGATACAGCTAGTACATGGACTCCTTCCTCAGCTTACATCCAGAGGGAGGAAGAATGAGGCAAACGTTCTCTTTTCCTTCCTTTATATCACATCCATTTCAGTCCCTAGAGCAATAGAGCTCCTGGCCTTGTCACAGGTGAAAAGAGGGCTCACTATGGTGGACTCCAAGTGGGTCCCCTACACTCAGCTTTTGCTATGTTAAAGGAAAAAGAATTTATAAAATATCTACTCTCAAAAGGCTTAGATCCTATTTTTCACACCCGAGGCTAAAATTTTGATCATTCTGTTTTCCTCATTCTTTTTTTTTCAAACTTCTTCCATTAGGAATTCTAAATTTTGACTAGAAAAATATATCTCTTTCAACCAGCATAAATATCGTGTATTCAGAAATGAAAAAAAAGCAAAATAATAATCTTAAAAATATTCCTCCCAGTAGAGAAGCGTACTATAGGTGCCAAATGAATATAATAAAACACTAAATATGCAACTATTTAAGTTTCACAAAGAAAAAGTCAAAACTGTAAATTAAAAAATGTGTAGCATTTTATACATTTTAATGAGCATTATAAAATTAATTTGTATTTAGTACTCATGATGTCTAGAAATATTTCAGGATCATCTACAATTATTACAAGGCAATTATAATTTAACTTTTATTTTTTGTAGGCTATTTGTATCCAATGGGACAACTGTGTGTGTGTGTGTGTGTGTGTGTGTACATCAATGTCCAGTCCTCTGTATAGATACTGAATGATTGATTTTCTGGTCTTATAAATCAGAATCTTTAAGTCATGTAGAGCTTATGAATCATGTCTGTTTAATTAGAAATTCTTGTTATAGTAGAAATTTTGAAAAATACAATAAAAGCAATAATTTATAATTGCCTTTTAGTATGTGCTAGATAGTGTGATACACAGACATGTATTTGTTTGCTCTGACAGCTGACAGGGCCCAGAAGCAAGGATATCCTACCAACAATCTACAAAACTAGCACCTAGATCTTAGTTTCTAACACCATTATCCAATAAAAGGAACCAGGGCTCCTTGGAGAAATGGCTGATTCTAGGATTAGGGTAGGAAATATACAAGATGAGACTGGATCATCTTACAGTGCAAGAAATTACAGAAGTACTCAAAGCTCACATGTATACACAGATACACACACACACACACACACACACACACACACACAAACACGTGCACACACACATACCTCAAACAAATCTCAATATTGAGTGAATGTCAAAATCTCGACATTGAACACAAGAGCCACATGGAAGAATTCCTAATGGTCAAAGCTGGAACACTTTGAACAACAAAATAAATAAAGTGAGTATTGGATTTTAACCCAATGTACAAAGTAAATATCCATGAGTCCATAGTGATTTAAACAAACGATTGAATAAATAAATGGGAGTAGGCAAATATTACATGCAGAAGGATTCCAAATAATTTATGTAGATACCTATGTCTTACAGAGATGGACACAATTCCTCCCTCTGTAAGTGTGCACTACAGACAGTGACTTTCTTTTAAAGAGTAAAAAGCAGAAAGGGGAAGAAAACTAACTTTACATTAGTTAAGCCTGGAAAATACTATCTGGTGACACATGATCAAGACTAACAACAGTGGTAAGTAATACTGATAGTATGTACCTTTGATAAGATGGGATGTAAATAGTTTTTCACTTTGTGGTCCTCTTTTCCAAAAACCATTAACTGACTTTAATTATGAAAAAAATATATATATATACATATACAGATCCCACTTGAGAAGTTTTCTACAAAATCCCTGACCAGTAATCCTTGAAATTGTCAAAGTTATTAATACCAAGGAGTCGGAGAAACTGTCACAATCAAGAGGAGCCTGGGAGGTATGACTTCTAAATGTAAAGTGGTATCTCATATGGGATCCTATGACAGTAAAAGAACATTCAGGAAAAATGAGGAAATTGCAATAAAGAATGGATGTCAGTTAAAAATAATATATCAAGATCAGTTCATGATTTGTGACAAATATACCATATAGATACAAGATATTAATAGTGGAAGAAACTGGGTGTAGAGGGTGTGAGATACATGGGCAATCTCTGTGCCATCTTCACAGTAATTCTGTGAAAATAAAAGTGTTCTCAAATTTTAAAAAGTTTATTTAAAACATGTTTCTCCTCTATTACCAAATATACCATTTGTATTTACAAGCTTAGATAAATATACATTCCTAGAAGGTAGAATTTCATCCCCCCTCATTATTCATTCATTGAGAAGGCTGGCTGTAGAAGAAAGGGTATTTGTGTCTGGGGATGAGGTCCATTTCTGCACTGGTCTCTTCTCTAGGGCATTGTGGCCCCACAACTCACTGGAGTCATGTAGATGCTAAAAGAAAAGGTCCATTAGATCACTTTCATTTGCTATAAGACCCAGCACTGCCAAGAGAGTAAGGGTTGTGCCATGTAAACCAGCATGGTCTTAAGTACCCAATATGACCCTTGTCCCCATGTAGTTCTACCCGGTTACCGTACGTGTGTCCGCATGCTTTCCCAGCATTGCACTAGGCCCATCACTGGGGGGCAGGAGTCTGAACATGGCCATAAAAGCCTCTGCTGCCCTTCTTATCTATAGGTCAATGTCATCATTCAGAGGCCCCTTCCTGAACCCTGTGGCTTAATTCATGGACACTTATTGCTGTTGCTATCATTAGTTCATCTTTTATCACTTTCTAATTAGTCCATAAACTTTTTACTCTAGAATTAGACTCTCTTGTTTTTCCTACAAATTTCCCCTTTTTTCTCGTACAAGAAACCCTATCAAAAACCTTGTGATATGGATTATGGGGAATAAAAGGCAAGGTTGGGGAGTTAGGTATAATGAAATTAGGTGGATGCAAAGGCCAAAAATGGGATTTTGTGTATGATTAAATGAAGAATCATACTCTAAGATCATCTACTGACTTTTAAGATATCCCATTTACCCTAAATGCAGAAAAGAAGCTGCCATGTTGGACTAGAATAAATGTTATTTTTGTCTTGTTTTATTTCTGTTTGGGGGAAGGATCCACACTTGCACAGTGTTATTTTAAAAATGCAATATTAATGTATTGTTACTCAAATGAATGCTTCCATCTAGTTCTTGGCAAGAAAAAGAAATCATATGTTAATATGTGAGTTGGCTCCTCCATGGAAACATACAGTATATAGCAGGTTTTTTTTTTTTTTTACTAATAAGATTTGAGGAGTGGTAAGTTTTCTTCCCTCTATTTCTTATTTTTCATGGTGAGACCCACTGACATTTACCTTTTATTTAGTGTTGTGTTTAAGCACAAGATATTACACTGTAAGACGTCAGAGAAGACAGAAAAGGCTTAGATAGAGATTGCATTTGCCAGTGGGTCACAGATGGGCTCTTAAATGCTTATTCTTTTCTTCTAACTGTAGCCCAGTACCAAAGGATAGATCCTAGTCCAACTATCAGACATATTCTCTGCTCTTCAGATGTGGTGTGGGCCAAATTTTTTCACAACGAATCTGCCAAAATGTAAAGTAACAATACCACCTACTCTTACTTAAACACATGGGAATAAATTGTCCTTTTGCCAAAATGATGCCTTTTATATTGGGTTTATTATGTTTGCTATGTGAAGATGAATTCCCAGTATTATAGTTGGCCATGTGTTGGCCTCCCTAAGCACTTCCTCTTACATGGCCAGGAACCCAGCTTCCAGAGTTCAGGCAGAAATGGAAATCAAGGCTGGTTGTCTACCAGGTAGTGACATGTATTCCTGTATTCTGACATCAGGGATCATACTGTTTTTTTTTTTTTCTTTTCCCTCTGTAGATGAGTTTTATAGTTTCTACAGATCTAAGATCTGGCATGGAAAACAGCCAAGGGCCACTCACTATCACTGAGTCTCAGATTTCCTCCTTCCTTCCTTCCTTCCTTCCTTCCTTCCTTCCTTCCTTCCTTCTTCCTTCCTCTTTCTTTCTTTCTTTCTTTCTTTCTTTCTTTCTTTCTTTTTCTTTCTTTCTTTCTTTCTTTCTTTCTTTCTTTCTTTCTTTCTTTCTTCTTCCTTTCTTTCATCCAAGTTAGTTAACATATAGTGTAGTAATGGTTTCAGGAGTAGAATTTAGTGATTCATCACTTACATATAACACCCAGTGCTCATCCCAACAAGTGTCCTTTTTAATGCCATCACCCATTTAGACCATCCCTCCACCCAACTCCCCTCCAGGAATCCTCAGTTAGTTCTCTGTATTTAAGGGTTTCTGTTTCTAGAGAGGGAAGCAAATCATAAGAGACTCTTAAATACAGAGAAAAAACTGAGAGTTGATGGAGGTGAGAAGTTGGGGGGGGAGGGGAAAATGGGTGATGGGCATTGAGGAGGGCACTTGTTGGGATGAGTACTGGGTGTTGCATGTAAGTGATGAACCACAAGAATCTAATCCTGAAGCCAAGACTATACTGTATACACTGTATACACTTTTATGTTAGCTAACTTGACAATTTATTATAAAACAAGAGTCTCTGTTTCTTATGGTTTCCTCTCTGTTTTAATCTTATTTTTTCTTCTCTTTCCCTATATTCATCTGTTTTGTTTCTTAAATTCCACATATGAGTGAAATCATATTATAGTTTTCTTTCTCTGACTGACTTATTTCACTTAGCATAATACACTCTATTTCCATTCACTTTGTTACAAATGGCAAAATTTCATTCTTTGTGGTTGCCGAGTAATATTCCAGTGTGTGTGTGTGTGTGTGTGTGTGTGTGTGTGTGTGACATCTTCTTTATCCATTCTCATATATTTTTCTATAGTTTCCTTTAAACTTTAGAAATGAAGATGTAGAGGGAATGGGGGCTAAAATCAGGATTGTCTGAACTTCAGAAACCTGGGAAGTCTAGGGTTAGCACTGCAACTGCAACCCTGAATGGTTTCACAAAGACAGGAAGTAAACAAAGGTGAGACTGATCATAAGCATCAGGAGTCCTCGGACACTATGTCATCATCTTCTTCTTTGTAAGAATTCTCTGCTAAACTACTTGCCCAATCAAGTCCCTTTCCTGGCTAAGAACAGAGAAAGAGAGAGAGAGAGAAAGACAGAGGAAAAGAGAGGGAGACAGAGAGCAGAGAGAGAGAGAGATGAAGAAAGGGGAGAGACACAGGAAGGAGGAGAAGAGAGGGAGGGGAGTAAAAGGAAGGAGGTAATCTTGGGATTACTGCAGGGAATATATAGAAGGGTAAATCTTCTAAATTTTTTACTTATTTGACATGATAATGAGCTGTCTGACATTAATAGCCAAGAAAAGAGGAAGAGGTAGTAATGCTTAGGAAACTGGAGAAATAGGGAAACAGGTATCTATAGGGCTTATTATATAACAGACCTGAGGCTGGACACTTTATATAAATTAGTCTGTAATCCTCAGAACGACACTGTAAGGTAGGTATTATCCCAATTAACTGATGAGGACAGTAAAGTGCAGGAAATCCAAAGTAATTTTCCCATAGTCTCATAATTAACAAGTGATAGAGATAGGATTTAAACTCTTATCTGTCTAAAGAAAAATGCTAAAATATTTCCAAGCTCTACAGTAACTATTTGGTACTATATTTAAAAACAAATAAAGTGATTTTTAAAAATCCTTAAAGTTTTCATTTTAATAATAATTTTTTGGAAGATCTCTACAGCATGCACACCATTCAGAAAACTTGAGACTCAAACCCAGGAGTGCTGGTCCAATGCGACACTCTTATAGAGCTGGGACTTGGTTAATTCAGCAGGTAAGACCAGAATTGGATGGCCAGTAGGGGAGAAGGACACTTGGAAAACTTTTAAAAGAGTTGAGGTTATTGTTGCTTTCCTTCTCAATTACTCTGGAGGCTAATTTCCCCTGGACCAAAATCAATACCTCATCTTCTCCTCCGCCGTCACTCCTCTCTTAACTCTTTTACCGTTGGATATTCCATTAAACAGGAGGAGGCAGAACAGGTTAACTAGATCGTTTTATGCTGAGGAAATACGTAAGCAATCACCCATGCTTTATAATATATAAACATTCTATTCAAATAATTTGACTAATAGAAAAATATCATGATTTTGTTAAAGTTTCATAGAAGTCCCCAAAGTTTAACACCCTTCCTTCTTTCCCTGTCTGTTCTTCCTCTCCCCTTTTACTGGTGATTAACAAAGAGAGAATACTGGCCTGGCCAGTCATGTCTGAGATATCCTGGTGATAAGAGGATGACAGGTATCACACTCAAGTGACTCTCACATGTCCCCCTTATTCTTTACAGACAGATTTTCTGTGCTGTCATACCTTCAGCCTGCAAAATGACTACCCAAGGAAATTCTTGGTTTCCTGGCCAGTTAAGAAAATCATTATGACTTGACTTTAATAAAACAAAAAATTGGGTAAACAACATGTTCGCCTTTGGTTGAGTATCTGCTCAAAACCAGTGTGGTGTTGGTGGGCCACAAGTCCAGCATGGTATATAACAGCTATTCTACACACAAGTGGTTCTAGGGCTTCATAAAAATGAAGGCTTAGCTAAATTCATGTTAAGTGTTTCTCGTTTAATTTTTTAAAAATTTTTAAAGGGAAGGAACTTTGAAATGATTCTTTTTTTTATTTTTAGTACTTTCTACACCCAATACGGTGCTCAAACTCACCACCATGAGATCAAGAGTCACATGTTCTTCCGACTGAGCCAGTCAGGTGCCCCAAATGTTTCCTTTTTAAAAACAACTTTATTGAGATATAACTGATACACGAAGGACTGAACATACCTAATGTGGACATTTGGATGAGTTTGAACATATGCAAATTTCCATGAGACCATCACTTATAATCAAGGTAATGGGAGTATCCAACACTCCCAGAATCTTCTTGGGTCCCTTTGTTTTGTTTATTTGTGGTAGGAAAACCCAGCATGAGTCACATGTAAATGTTTCTTTATTGAAAAACAATTCATTTTGTAGTTTTGATGGTGCTAATATGCGTATCAGTAGATTATTTGACTGCTTACCTTTTATATTTTTTATTTCACTTAATGTTAATGGAACATATGACTGGACTAGTGTTCCTAGAGCACACTGTAAGAAATGCTGCCTTGGGGTGCCTGGGTGGCTCAGTCAGTTAAGTGTGTGACTTCAGCTCAGGGCATGATCTTGAGGTTCATGAGTTAGAGCCCCTGTGCTGACAGCTCAGAGCCTGGAACTTGCTTCAGCTTCTGAGTCTCCCTCTGTCTCTGTCCCTGTCCCACTCACATTCTGTCTGTCTCTCTCAAAAATAAAAACTAAGCATTAAAAATTTTTTTTAAAAATTGTCTTAAGATTCCTTACCATCCATCTTTGTTTTTTGGAGATTTGTGCCAACCATAAGGTGTAGGCTGAAGAAAGGAAGGAACTTACTCAGCTATTGAGAGGAGATGTTAAAAAATACAGTGGCAGAATAAATTGCATTGTGGTAGATATTTAACATTTTTGCAACCCTCCTGATTATTACTAGTGGGTTTCATTTTCACAATTACCTGAGGAAGAGGAAAAGGAAGGTATCTCTACTGCTTCTGTCACTAGTAACAATTATCATTAATTGAGCATTTACTATATGCCAGATACTTACTTATTTTGCTTTTGAGAATAGCTTTCAATAACCACTATGATCTACTATGCTAATGAATAAAACAGAGGCTCCGAAAAGTATAGTGATTTCTGCCTACATCCTCAGTCCAGTAGAAGGGTTCAAATTTTGAGGTCTAAGAAAGTCCCAGGACTTGTTTAAAGTTAAGGAATGGTACTCAGCACAGAAGAGTTCTTCCCCTTGACTTGACACACTTTATTATGTGATTGTCTTTCTTTACTCTCTATCCCTACCCCAATAAAGGGTCTAATGAAAGTGCATTGATCCATATAACAGACCAAGCATTGAATATAGTTAAGGGCTATAAAAAATGAAAAGTATCATGGTTGGAAAATAACTCCACTAGGATTTAAATCCCAAATGGTCTCATAGAATGTGGTAGTCTAAGAAGTGGGAAGATCCAGATTCTCATCCTGGTTCTACTGTATAATATGCAATATAACCTTAGTTTTCTTAACTGTACAACGGGGAGAATAACTCACTTGGGATGCTGATAAAATTAGATAAGCACATGTTTCTAACAGGGCATTATTAACTGAGTGGGATTTTTGCAGTTTGAACTGTTTGAATTGTGTGGGCATGTTGCTTTGGAGTGAGTCAAACATTTCTACAGAGAAGAGTTACACAAAAATGACTTGTCTAGAGCACTCTGCCCATTGAGAAATGGTCCTGTGTAAAAACATGAGTCTATATTATCCCAGCCTTGAGCAAGCTGGCCAAATGCTTTTAGAATTCTCGGTTTCTTTTTTTAATAAATAACTTTAAAGTATCTACAAATATATTTTTTAGAAACAAACTAAATTACATATATCGAGAAAGGAATTGAATATACCTTTCTTGAATTCTTCCTAAGCCTATTGTATTATAAATTTCACTGCAAAATACACTTATGAGACAAATATACTTTTTAAGACAGTAAAACAAAGGCTTATCAACTCTAAATATCTGGGCCAATGAAACTGAGAACAGTTGTCGCCAGCATCTGAGCTTAGGTTGCCTAAAGTCAAAGCCCAAGCTTTGTCCTGCTGTCCTACACTACTCAAATTCTCTCCCCTTCTCCTTCTCTTTAACGAAACTTCTTTCCAATAGTCCTTTATCTGGCTGTGCCTCTGTATTTAGGAATATTTGCCAATGTGTCTATATACAGTCAAACCCTGTGTGCGTATGACTTTCTAGAATGGATTATGGGATCCCTAAAAACTAAATTATGTCAAGGTGTCTTATCTGGCACACAGGTGTCAAGACAGCCCCCACCAGCCTGTTGAGACTTTCACAACTACCCTATAATTTAACTTTAAATACCTGCAGGAGTCTGGGAATTACAAATAATATGCAAATAAAATTCCCATGAAAACCCACACTGCCTGCCATTGTAATGATTCCATTACTTATGATAATGGCAGTTGTATGTCTGTGAGCTCTAGTCAAACCTTCTAGCATCTTGTAGAAACATGTGGCTTCTGGATTGAAATGGGACATAATCCAAAGTAGACCTAAAACATGCGATTTCCTTCCTTTTCTTTTCTCGTTTTATATGGACCTGGACAATATTATAAATTTATTTCCACGAATCAGAAGAATTTACCTTATCACTTTTGCCTCTGTTTAACTCTCCTTTTACCTGTTTAGATCTACTTGACACATAAAATTCATATCAACGGCATAAAATTACAACGATCCCTAATGAAAGGTGTCAGTTTACTGGCTTATCAGAGGTATTCTCTGGAGCAGGCCTTGGTGCAGGATTCCATGTGGTTAGGGCTGTAAAGCGCTGGTTTTTCTTTTCCCCGCAGGCATCTTCCCCCTGGTCCCACACAGCTCTGCGAGAAGTCCACGGGAGGATTGGGACTTAAACGCACCTTATTGAACAAACTGAGTTGCACACCAAATGGATTAGCGTTTGATATTCAATTCTTTTGTCTGACTGCAGTGTGTTTGGAGGGGAAGAGTCAATCCTACCTTCACTCTCACACATCACTGCTTCTTAGGCTGAGCCATATCAGAACATCTCCATCTATAGCTTCTGCCCACCGCTCATCATGGCGGGGTGCTGATGCCTACATTAAATGGTGATGGCTTCGTGCCTGCTGCAGTCCTTGTGATCTGGAGTATATATTAAGAAATTAGGCTGGGCTAGAGTGGATCTGAATTACAGAGTGTCGTACATAGAGTGCAGGCCTTGGGTCTAGTAGCTGTGTGGAAGTCGGCACATCTCTCAACTTTTCTTGATATTGGTTGATACATTTCTTTATCAAATGGGCATACTTTATGGACCCTTTGAAGTATTTCTCAGCATTAAATAAGGAAATGCAGGTAAAAAGCTTGTACCTGGTATCGTATAGTTACCCACCACATAATAAGTCCCTCTCACTGGATAGAAGAATTGACAAATGCTCCTTTATCTCTAGTTTTGTTGTTCTTCCAATTTGTAAGTATCTATGATCCTATAAGTGCTGCCGACCTACGGGAAATCCAGTCTAGGGCTTCCTGCACATGCGTTCTTTCAGCAAGGATGCTGCCATGCTCATGCAAGACTGCAATTAACCCAGGAGCTGTGCTTACAGGAAACTCAGAGTTTTATTTGATGGAAACAAGCAGTAATGTGATCTTTCAAAGAAAAGCAATATTAATACAGGGAGATACTGATATAACATGATGTGAAATTGCTAACATAATAAAGCCATATGACATTTCTGCCTCAGTGTGAGTTCTGTCTGAGAGCCAACCTGCTAAGGAAAAGGATGCAGGTTAAGTGAATGAATAGGCTCCCCACCCCCTGCCATCTTGGAGAGGTTCAGTATAGAAGATGGCAATATCCTCCACGATTACAGTTGTCATATCAAACCCTGGCTCTATCCTTTATCAGGCAAGAGACTGAGGAAGAGAAGGGGATATATTACCCATAAACTCAGGATGTTGCATCCTGAGAAATGCCTGAGAAATAGTGCAGTGTAGTGGCTAATAGTGCAGTTTCTGGGGCTGAATTATCAAGGTTCAAATTCTAGCTCTGCCACTTAGAAGCCATGTGAATTTGGGCCAGTCATTTTACTTCCCTCAGCCTCAGTTTCCTCACCTGTGAACCTGGAAAAGATAACAGTGCCCAATCTTTAGGGTTGCTCTGAAGTCCATACTATAAGTCACTTTGAAAAGAGCTTGGCACATTGCAAGTGTTTAATAAATCTTGGCAATCATGTCTCAAACACGTTAGACTTCTATTCTTACACACAATAATAAAATCTGGCTCATCAAATTGGGTGTAATTCTTTTGGCATTAGCCAAATATGCACAACTGATCAATGTATGGGAAACCTGAAGAAATGCTCTTTTTATTATAGCACTTAATTGTGGTTTGTTTTTCTGCACATGCTTCTTTATTACAACGTTGTGAATTTCTTGAGGACACCATCTGTATGGTTTTCTTTTTTTTTAAGTTTACTTACTTATTTTGAGAGAGAGAAAGAGTATGAGCGGGGGAGGGGAAGAGTGAGTGGGAGAGAATCCCAAGCAGGCTCCTCACTGTCAGCATGGAGCCTGACGTGGGGCTCAATCCCACGACCCTGGGAACAGGACCTGAGCTGAAATCAAGTGTCAGACGCTTAACCAACCAAGTGCCTAGGCAACCCTGTATGGTGTTCTTCTGTATTCAGAGTGCCTGCCATCAGGTTTGGCATAGCAGGTAGTCAATAAAATTTGTTTAAAAGGTTAAGTAAAGAAATTGCCCAGGTAATTTCATGAATGAAGCAAAGGATGCCTGCAAGATTCTAAACCATTTGCAATGTATTCAAACCCTTCCTCTTTCCTTATGTTTCCATGTATGTGTGGCTTTCAGAGCTAATTCATTCTGTGTTGGTGGCTAATGATAAAAAGGGCTGTTATGAGAAGGGGCCGCCTCTTAAGCCCAGACACTTCTTTTCTCATCGCATCTGCCAGTGTTTATGTAAGAAAAAAAAAAAAAAGCATGCATTATATTTTTATGAGCCTTGCGATTTATTCTGTTTTGTTGTCAGACCTTTGGGAATGCATTCTATAAACTTTATTGAGACAAGATATCTAGAGACGTTTGCATATGTCTGAGCTCAGCACAATATTACTTTTTAATGCACTTTTGACTTTGCAGGCAGAGGATACAGTAAAAAATGTAAAACAGCGGTAGTTGGGGCTTTTTTATTACCCACGTTTTGCCTTCCTGGTTCGAAAACAAACAAGTGCCTCATTCAAATGAGATAAACTAATACGCATTAGTTTGGCACAGTTACAAATGGGATATTTCTGTTGTTGAGTCAGAGATAGAGTTTTACTCCATGATGACAGGTACAGGGCACAAGGTGGAGAGCATTCTTGTCAGCGGAGGTCAGTACCAGCTCCCTGGTCCCCATATACTAAGAGAACAACCGTGGAGGATGATTGCAAGAATAAACTCACAGATTCAGAGACGGAAAGACCTTACTTCCATCGTGGGAAAGAAACGGAGTCTCAGGGAGGTTTAGATGTACCAGGTCACATGTTCAGTGTTGTGTTGTTAGGACACAACTTCAGAGAGGTAATCATGGCTGAAATCAAAGTGTGAAGCCTGAGCTACGGGGCCAGGGCCGGGACAGTGAAACAGGACAGAAATGGAGTCAGATGTGGTCAAGCACAAAGAAAATACACTAAAATGATGACAAATTTGAGCAAAACCAGCATAAGGGCCAAAGCCTGCGTGTTTGTCTTGGGTCAAGCAAGATGGGTGTTAATAAGGAAATATAGCCTGAAACAGTCACCCTGGGAGACAAGTAGGTGAAAAATAATTATTTTTAAGTTTTTTTTTTATTTTGAGAGAGAGAGAGAGAGAGAGAGACAGAGAGACAGAGAGAATGAGAGAGAATCCCAAGCAGGCTCCTCACTGTCAATGCAGAACCCGACATGGGGCTCAAACTCATGAACTATGAGATTATGACCTGAGCCAAAACCAAGAGTCAGAGGCTTAATCGACTGAGTCACCCAGGTGTCCTATAGGTGAGAAATAATTCGAGGTACAGGGGCTGCTGGTGCCCGGCCTGGCCTCATAAACTTGCCTCTCTGTGAGGCAACTCAATCCTAGCTAAGAGGAGGCAGCATGGGGACAGCTGGGACCAGAGCTCGGATTCCAACAGTGATCTAGCCCTTTGCCTTTCTCCTCAAACCAGACCACCCAATACGATACAAGAAGTTATTTTTGTCTTTGTTGGAAATTACCCATAAGTGTGTGGCTAAATGCAGGTTAACTGACAAACCTGTCCAAACAAAAGCACTGCAGAAAAGTTACAGCAAAATTTTCACTTCCAGGCTGCTGATTATAAACAAATCCTGGGCCTCAAAGAATCAAGTGATCAATATTTGGGGCTCAGGTAGTTTTATGGTAAAGTGAAAGGAACTGAGATATTAAAATGAGGGCCTTTTAGGAATTTCAAGTAAAAGAGGGGGGAAAATCTTCAATATTAGTTTTTATTTCTTCATGTAAGGAACTTTAAAGTTTACAAAGTATTCCTCCTTCTTCACAACAGCCTTTGATAGGAATAAGGGAGGTTAATTGGCTTGCCCACAATTACAAAGCTGGGAAGCAGCACAGTTAAGATCTGAACCCAGGTGCCCTGCACTAATTTGGAGGCTTTTTCTTCTCATTCCCAAGAACATGTGTGTTTCTACTAATGGGGTATGGGGGAATCTCATTGTTCATAAAAATAGATGTGATCTTCCCTTATCTCAGATGCATAAATGTGTATCTCCATTTGAAAATCATTATTCCCGCAAATGTGGCAGAGATACACGTGGTTTGTGGACAGCAACAGCTAGCCCAGACCGCTGAGGATGAAGGCGGGATGGTAGAGAAGGGCACAATCACAACCATCCAAATAGTCTGGGTTTTAGAATTAGACCATCAAGGTGAGTATCTGGGCTCCACCTATTAACTGTGTGTTTCAGAGAGTTAACACCAGGAATCCGTTCTTGACCTCCCTATGCCTTCTTCCCCATCCCTGCCATGAGTGCGTAAGGAGGTCCCTCTTTCTGCCCATAAAGCATCCTATATTACTCTTGTCATATGATTTATCAAGTACCAGAAAGAGAGTTTCTTAAGGACAGGGGCTGGGAAGATTTGTGCTTATATCACCAAGGCCTAGCATCATGCTTAATGTATGGTAGGCTATTGGTCGGTGTTCTCCAGAGAAAGAAAATCCATCTCTCTCTTTGTATAGGGGGAGAGAGAAGGAGGAAGACAAAGAGGGAAAGAGGAAAGGAGGAAGGGAGCGAAGGGGAGAGAGATTAAGAGTGGTTTATATGACTGTTGTGGCTAGAAAGTCCAAAATCAGCAGGGTAGGCTGGCAAACTAGAAACCCAGGAAGAGCTGATATTGCAATCTTGATCCTGAAGGTAGTTTGGAGGAAGAATTCCTTCTTTCTCCAGAGAAGTACTTTTCTCTTAGAACCTTCAACTGATTAAATGTGGCCCCCCATTTTATGGATTTTGATCTGTTTTACTCAAAGCCTACAAATTTAAATGTTCCCATCATCTAAAAAATACCTTCACAGCAATATGTAGACTGGAGTTTGACCAAACATCTGGGCAACATAGCCTAGCCAAATTATATATAAAATTTACCATTACCATAGGCTCTCAATAAATACTGGTTTACATGTCTGATATCTTCTGTTTTCTTCTCAATTATATCCTTTTTAACCCTGGTGCTGTACTAGGAAGCTCTCTTGTATGTTCTATATTAATAGGGCTCTTGTGCCTTCTAGCTCCCATTGGACTCAGCCAATGGGGAACCCCAAGGGGAGAATAGTGGGAGGGAAGAAGGTGAGGTCAGAGTGTTTATTTTTCTGTTGCTCTCCCTGGAAGCACCTCTAGGACCATCTGTGTGCCTTAATTAAGGGTCACTGTACTTTTCAAGATAGGCTACTCTATGTGCCTCTCTTATTTAAGGCTCCAGTAACCTCTTCCCCACCCCCCACTAATCCTTTCAAAACTAGGTATCAGCTTTCCTTCTGCTACACCTAGGTTTCTACACTGTCCTTTGTGGTCCTCTTATATTTTATCTATATTTTTACAATAAGTCACCTTAAAATTAAACCCTCTTTGAATTAAAGTATGCATTCATTTATTGATTGATATCATTGACTAAATAAATTTAAATTTTCTTCTTAACCTCTCCTTAGTTATGATTTCCTCATGTATAAAACGGGAATCGGATGCCTTAAAACATAGGGCTGTTGGATGATTAAACCAAATAATACAGGTACCATGCTTATTGGACACATGGCAAGTTCTTCACATAAAATAAACAGTTAACAAGTATTCAATCATAAAAGTAGTAATAACAGTAATAAAAAGGATAGCTGATTTGATACAGTCACCCAACCTAATTACAAAGATACATGATAAAATGAGAGCTGACAGGCTGAGAGCTTAAAATGCATCATTAGTCTATTCATTCACTTATCGAACATTTCCTGAGCATGCTACCAATAATATGTGCTGGGAACACAAGGGTCAACAAGATGGATTCTGTGTACCCTCCTTACCATCGCATTAGCCAGAGTCTCTGTCACCCTACCTTGACAATGGTAACGCCCTCGTACCTTGTCTCCCTGCTTCCACTTTGCCAAACTCCTATGCCTCATCTGTCATCCACCTAGGGAGGGGTCACGTCCCTCTCTTGCTTAAGACTCTGTGATGGCTTCTCAGTGTTCTTGGAATCAGGACTACAATGTGGAGGCCCCACATAAGTTAGTCCCTGGTCATCTCTGTGCCCATCTCGAGACACTCTGAGTTACTTGCTGAACTACAGCCACAGTGGTCTTGCTTTGGTTCTTAAAACCACCAAGTTCTTGCTTCACCTGTCATTCCTTATGTCTGAGCACTCATTTTTCCCTAGCCCATTTATTTCCCAATTTTTCCAGCTAGTCAGGATCCCTGTCACAGCCATAGAGTACATGTTCCTCTTTGCAATGGAATTCTTGTCATTTATTGATTAATGTGTTTCCCCCACTCTTTTTTTTTGATATTTATTTATCTATTTATTTTAACGTTCATTTATTTTTTAAGAGAGATACGAGCACAAGTGGTGGGGGAAGGGCAGAAGGAGAAGGGGACAGAGGATCTGAAGCAGGCTCTGTGCTGAGAGCAGAGAGCCCAATGTGGGGCTTGAACTCACGAACCATGAGATCATGACCTGAGCCCAAGTCAGACGCTTAACCAGCTGAGCCACCAAGGTGCCCTTCCCCACTCTTAAAGAGTAAGTCTTATGATGGCAACAACAGGGACATTTTGTTCACCACCATATCCTCTATCACCACATAAGTGTTCAGTGCCCAAGACGAGGTCCTGACCTCAATCAAGTTCATCATTTTGTTCTAGTGGTTTGATTCCTGTAAGAAATGGGAAGAAGTGAGGATTTTGCTCTATTTCTTGCTTCTAGGTAGGAAGTTCCATGAAATGTATGGAACCTAAGACACGGTGTGAGGATGCTGAAGGGATATGACATCTAGAATTAGATCACACAAATTTAAACCCAGCTCATCATCCTTAAGACAAAGACAACACAGGCAAGTGACTTAACCTTGGAGAACCTCAGATTCTGCCCTTAAAATGAAAATAGGGGGTGCCTTTGTGGCTCAGTTGGTTAAGCAACCAACTCCTGATTTCAGCTCAGGTCATGATCTCATGGTCAGGAGATGGAGTCCCGCATTAGGCTGTGTGCTGACAGCATGGATCCTGCTTGGGATTCTCTCTCTCCCTCTGCCCCTTCCCTGCTCATGCTCTCTCTCTCTCTCTCTCTCTCTCTGTCTCAAAATAAATAAATAAACTTTAAAAAATGAAAATAGTAATTACTGCTTCACAAATTTCAGGAGGATTGAGTGACATAAAATACTAGAAGCATGTAGTGCAGTGCCTGGCACAGAGTAGTTCAATAACTTTTATATTTTTATTTGTTATGATCACTAGTATTATCATCCTTACCACAATAATCCCTTTATTCTGTGAAATGAAGAGCCTGTGGAAATGTGTATAAAAATAAGTGGATGAGATAGTTATAAATGAGGCAACCACCCACTATCTATCTCAGTGAAATGTCAAAAGCAAAACATAAGAAGTTATATAGTATGGTTAGAAATCAGCTTTTCAGAAATTTTTCAGAGTCTTCCAGCATTAATCGAGGGAGTAAATTTAGAATTGGATATAGAGTCGATAACTCTTACAGTAGGAATGTATACGGTGTCTGTATGTGGGGGGGCAGGGTGCAGTGTGGAGTCAGAGCCGGATGGAGAGGCGGCTATGAAAGAAGTAAATTATGGGGAGCGTTAGGCCTTTGAGGTGAAGGAACCCTCAGTGATGCCAAACTGTGGTGTGGCCCACAGCAGGTGGTTAAAGAAGGGCCTGAGCTACAGAAATGTTATATGTGTGTATATATGTATATATATGGACATATGCATATTTACACATGTGCATATATATACATACATAATTTTTTTTTCCAAGTATTCCCTCTAAAGCCAGTATTCCTATAAATGAAAACCACCATCTAAAGGACTTCATTCTGGCGGTGCCTCCCTGGACTTGTCAATGACATTCAGGAGAGAAAGCAGCAGCCCTGAGACCACCTCATAGAAGCCAAGAGATACTAGTCTCTGAGCCATTTATCCAGTTCCAGCAGTAATCATGCAATCAGTACGGAATGGTTGATCACCTTTCCATAGCCGAGAACTGGGAGGGGGCTCAGAGTGGGGTTTCTGCTGTTAGACTGATGCTGTAACATTTCTCATTGTGAAAATTCATCCACATATGAATACAATCTAAGTCCTCAGGTATTGAAAATCATTCAAACATCCAAGTAGGTATCAACAATACAAGGAAAACACATGGTGAATTTTATATTCCAACGAGCCTCTTTTTATGCTCCCCTTCCGTCACGTTGCCCTCCCCTACGTAGGGCCCACTTGTTTACACTGTTCTCAGAGTGCTGGTAAAGAGAAGGGCCTTCAGAGGCTGTCAGAGCTGGGCATGGAACCCAAGCCTACTTTTAACTAAAAGGCCACCTCCCTGGTCTCGGTATTGGTCAATATTTCTGTGACATTGTATTTAGTCTTATCATTTGTCTCAAATCTTTAGTGGACTGAGACAGAGAAAAAAACAGTATTTATTATATGACCTTGGCTTATTTTCTTAACTTCTCTGGGCCTAAGTTTTCTCATATGCAAAGTGGAGATAATAGTACATTCCTCAGTGGATTACATATTAATACCCTGTCTTATTACAGAAAGAATTCAGGAAACAGAGGCACTTTGGGGATGAAAAAATAAAACAAAGAATGCAAACTGCCTATCAAAGTATCTGCAATGAGATATACAATCACTTCCTGTTAATCCTCTCCCTTTGCTCATTTTATTTTCCTTTTCTAGTGAGAAAAAGAAAAATTAACTTCCTCTCTTCATCTCCCCTCCGTTCCTTGCCTCTTATAGCTTTGTACTGAAACAAATGTGTTGAGCCACCATCGTACACAGAGACCAGTGCTGAACCCTGGGGACATAAACATGAAGAGAGGAAGGCAGATCCCTAACCTGAAGACTCTCAGACCAATGGCTAGGAACAAATGTGAATGCACACAGTTGTGTTTTGAGGTTAATTAAAATAGGGGTATTGCAAAGGAAAGCTTCCCTGGGGAAGTGACATGTGAGCTGGCCTGATGTCCCTTCTGCTCCAAGATAGTGTCATCCCGGGCTGCTTCTTTTCAGTTTGGGGCACCTATATTTGCATGCTGGAGAGAGGACCCATCTAAAGCCGATTTGATTCTGGACACAACCTATCTTCTTAAAGGATGACCAACTCCACCTGAGAAGTAAATGTTTGGAGATTTGTCTTCAACTTGGCAAAAGGAAGACTTGGATGGCCCTCCAGGGAAAGTGGCCCTGCAATTCTATTGCTGTTAAGTGGCCCTGCAATTCTATTGCCGGCCCGGCCAGCCTGCCCTGTCCCATGGAGGAGCAGGCATAGCAGGGAAACAGTTCATCCTCACACTAGCCCCTTCTTGTCTCTCTTTTGTTGTGTTCAGAGCTTTCTTTGCAATCAGAGAGGAAGTTAGCTCTGAAGATACTGCAATCTGCAATATTTGGGGAAAAAAATATCAGGTCATTGTTATTTATTGGAACAGCTCTTCCGTGTAAGTCTCAGTGATACCTGGATAATGAAAGTTCTACTGCTTGCATATCCACGTCTATTCAAAAGAGTTCTTGCCAGCCACTGGCCCTTTTGAAAAAAAGTCTTATATTAGATTCTAACATCTTTATTGACACTCATATTGAGTGGCTTGGAAACATATAGTCACTAAGTCTATAGTTTGGCTTCACTCTTTTTGGCCTTTTCCAAGCAAAATCTTATCCAAGAATCTAGCTGAGTATAATTTACATAGAAATTATCTACACCAATATCTATGTCTATACCTTCCTCAGGATGATAACATCATACTTCTTGGGGAAAAAAAAAAAAAACGCTCCTTGTGTCTGCTATTACTGCATAGTCCTAGTGGGCAGAGTAGATCTCAGAGCTCTGCCTCCTTGACATGAGTGTGAGCATGTGATCCAATTTGGGCCAATCACAAACCTTCCCAAGGAAATTTTAAGTTGGAAATAAGGGAAAAAAATCTCTTTCTACATGGTGTCTAATTTGGCAAGATGGGAGCAACAGATATTTTTTGCCTCTCCACTGGCTGAGATGAAGTTCAGCTAGAAAGGAAAGGAGGGAGGGGAGATGGAGAGAGAAACTTCTTGGAGCTCCAGACCCTGGTTCCTGTCATATTAGGGGCCCCCCTAACTCCCTGTTTTTCTTCCATTTGGTGATAGGAGTCAATAAATTCCCCCTCCTAGATATTCTAGTTTAAGTGGAATGTCTTCAACTTGTGACCAGAATCATCCTGAAATATTTCCCTCTATTACGCTTACCTCTTTTCAGGAGGAAGTTGGCGGGGGCCAGGGGGGTGGTGTCTGTGTGTGTGGCATTTTTGAAAGTCCAAAGTGAAAGTTAAAAGATTACCCTTATATCCTAGGACAAACAATGGTACAATCATGGAATAGAAAGAGGTTTAAGGAAAAGGGTATGGACTTTAGAGCTGCCATAACAAAGTTGCACAAGCTGGGTGGTTTGAAACAACAGCCATTTGTCCTCTGAGTTCTCCAGGCCAAAAAATAAAAAACCAAGTTGTCAGCCTGGCAACAATTCCTCTGGAGGCTCCAAGGGAAACACTTTCCTTATCCCTTCCAGCTTCTGGTAGTTCCTAGTGGTTTTTGGCTTATGACAGCATAGCTCCAGTCTCTGCCTCTGTCTTTACATGGCCTTCTTCCCTTTGTGTCTTTCTGAGTTATCTTTCTGACTCTTATTCTTATTGGATTTCAAGCCCACCTTAATCCAGTATGACCTCATCTCAACCTTTTTTATTTTATTTTATTATTGTTTTTAAAGTTTATTTATTTTTGAGAGAAACCGGAGAGACAGAGTGTGAGCAGGGAAGGGCAGAGAGAGAGGGAGACACAGAATCCGAAGCAGGCTCCAGGGCCAAGCTGTCAACACAGAGCCTGACATGGGGCTCGAACTCACGAACCGTGAGATCATGACCTGAGCCGAAGTCAGATGCTTAACCGACTGAGCCACCCAGGTGCCCCTCAACCTTTATTTTATCTTCAAAGATCATTATTTTCAAATAAAGTGCCATTGTAAGGTCCCAAGTGGACATGAATTTTGGGAGGACACTATTCAAAACACTGTAACATCCAAACTGAATTAAGGTTGAGGCCTGCATCTTACAAGACACTATTAAGTATGTAAATCTAGATAAAAATCATTTAAACTCTGAACCTCAGTTTCTTTTTCTATAAATGGATGCAATATTACTATCTCTAAAGAATTTCTGTCAACATTAAGGGAGATGTAGGAACCTTATCTTTCCTAGTACGTGACACAAAGTAGGTGCTTAAAAGTTAAATTTCTAAAACTGCTTTACTTCACTAATGATTGCCATTAATTATATAAAAAGGAAGAATTAAATACATGTTTAAGTACATTAAACAGAGGTAAAAGCAGTCTACTGTGGGAGTTTCACCGAGGAGATCAAGGAAGGCTTGTGGTTCAGGTGCCATGTTTAACTGGATTTTAAAAATGAATAATTTCATTAACTGGCAATGTTATGGGTGCACAATTAAAGTCAATTCAGGAGAGGGCCTCTGCAGATAATGGTCAACATGAAGTATAGCCCTCTAGTGGTCCAATTCACTCCACATGATTCCTTTAGGAGTGGACAGATATCACACACTTTAGACAAAACATCAGTTTGATAATTTGGGCTTTTATAATTTCAGTAGGAGTAATTTCAAGATGGCAATCTATGATGATAATCTGTGAAGTAGATATTCTATATTATAAAAAACAAATTAGGGGGAGTGGAGTTTCATATTTTGAAAATAAGTGCATGATCAGGTCAACGTTTTATAATGAATACTGAGAAACCAAAATTCTAACACTACCCCATTTGGAATGTATGCTGAAATTTACATGTTATATGTCTTGTTCCCCAGCTAGATGGTAAGCTCCCTGAAAACAGAGGTTGTGGCTGCCCATCACAGTGACTCTCATGCTGGAGTATGATAGGGTCTTGCTCCTACTTGGTAAACAAGTAAATGAAATTACGTCACATATCATATCCCATATGAAAAATTGGTCAATGTGCAATCCCAAGTCATGTGCTTTCATTCTCATTATTTTTTTTTTTTGCCATAACTTTGCTAATGAGATCAAGAGCCCCACAAGTGGAAGTACATTAGGATGAAATGTGGACAACTGATCTTCCAGCTTTCACCTTTGCACCCTCCACGCTGCAATTTGTTATGTATTTAGTGGTCACAGTGAGCCTTTTAAAACGTTAGACCCTGTGGCTGCCTTGCTCACATTCTCCACAGGTGTCTGTGGTAGATAAAGAAGACTATACATTCTGGCTACCTCTCTCTTTGAAAGGTGAAGCCCAATTCTATTTATTTGTCCTCCCACTAAATTTTCTGGCCTCAGTAACTTACTTGACCAATGGAATGTGGTAGAACTTATTTTTCTTCACACTTGCCACTACTAACACCTTATGTATGTGTTTATTATCAGTCCCAGGCTCTCTCATAAGCTTCATGAAGGTATAGACTTTGTCTATTCATAGCTTTAGTTCTCAGTGCCTAGAACAGTTCCTGTCACATAGTAGGAACTCAATAAATACATGTGGAATAAATGAATCAAATGGGCCTTAAAAATTTCAGTTGTTTACACTGCACTGGTGACAAAGTGGTGCTCTAAAAATGTTCCCTTTCCTTGGCAGGAGATAGGCTGACCAACTTAATTGTTATTTCCTCAGCTTGAATTTCTATGATTTAACTTAATCTTCCATCCTTGCCCTTCAAACCTATGTGTTCTTGATTTAATCAGCAGGATCAGAACTATTGCACTTCCCGTTGCCCTTCAGCCACTAACAGAAAAATGATTGACAGTTAATCATGTCTGAAGGAGATCTCTTCCTCTCTTTTGCCTTTTTCCATATTAGGGTTGAACTAGGTTACTCACTTGAATAAAATAACCCATATTAATACACATTTTAAGTCTTATTTCTCATAGTCTTCGTGTATGTGTTTTTGATTCTCCAGGTTTTAAACCAAGTGGCAGTACTCAGTCAACTTTATAAGGAAAAAAATGCAATAGAAGAAAAAAAAAGAAGCAAATTGACATTGATTGAATATCTACTATATATTGGGCTCTGTACTTGAATTTTTCAGTTTATAAAATGTCTGGCCCTTCATTCTGGTCTTGGAGCACTGGGGTCATTTCTGAAATTTGAATCTCTATCATTTTCATGTCACACAGAATTGCAGGCATAGGTCAACAGAGGTCACTGTCAACATTAAACAGAAAATATTGTCAATTTTCCAATGTTAGCGCAAATATATATGATATGCTGCTTCTTCTTCTTCTTCTTCTTCTTCTTCTTCTTCTTCTTCATATGTTAAGTCAGGTAGGCTGGGAGGTTTATATTTACAACAAATCCACCAAATCCCTAAATGCAAACTCCATGGAGGTAAGGGACTTAACTTTGTCCATACTTTATCCCCTGTGCCAAGAATAGTGCCAGTTCCACAGTGAGTACCCAGTTGTTGTTGTGGAATGAACACTATTAATAGTTTATTGGTGGGTCTGCCTATCATTGTTGGTCGAATACAAACATTCAAACCTACACAGCATGTTTCTCTTTTTAATAAAAGAAACTTTCTCCCCAATACCCTGAGATGTCTAACCCCATTGATTAAGCTCTACATGGCCTCACTTATCTAGACTTGATGCAGTACTTCTATGTGCCCTTCAAAGTATATTCTTTTTTTGTTTTGAAAAACTTTTAACGTTTATTTATTATTGAGAGACAGAGACAGACAGAGCATGAATATGGGAGGGGCAGAGAGAGGCGGAGACACAGAATCTGAAGCAGGCTCCAGGCTCTGAGTTGTCAGCACAGAGCCCGACACGGGGCTCAAACTCACAAACCAGGAGATCATGATCTGAGCCAAAGTCGGACACCCAGCCGACTGAGCCACCCAGGTGCCCCCAAAGTATATTCTTAATGTCTACAAGTGCTATTGCCAAATCTTATTATTTCCCTTCTTCTAGACCCTTAAATACAATGATCACCTCCCAGAGATTATCAAAAGCTAATGAAGAGAAAACAACTCAGTTTCAACTACTCAAAAAGGATTGCCTTATTCTCTTTGTTTCCTTCTCCCAAGCTCTTAACTTTCTCCTATGACATGATCTTCTGGTTTGATCTTATATGATCTTTTCCAATTTGATGCCACCCTTTCCTCACACATACACATGTACACTTACAAGCAAGTACCACTGGACTCTAAGCTCTCCATCCTCTCTTGCTACTAGTGGGAGATGCAGCTCCTATAAGAGACCATCTCTTTATTCATTTGTGTATGAATATTTTTTGAGCAACTGCTATTGGTCAGGCATACCTATAGGTACTGTAACAGGGATGAACCTTAGCCTCTGTCCCTTAGAAGTCTAACTGTCTGAGCTAACCTACTTTTTATGCTACATATCAGCAACCAGGATTTCCTGCTGGAGCGAGTGGCTAAACAACGATAATCCTCAAAGGTACAAAAATCTTTATAAAATTTCTGTTTCTTTTTTTTTTAAGCAAAGTAGTAATAGGTTGGAGCAAATATAAAAATCATGTACTATTTTTCCAGAACAAATAGTGTTAACATATAAATAGGTCATACATTATAAATGATTACTTTTAGATAATACAAAGAAAAAACATGGAAAACAATAGCAAATGTCTACAGTATTTTTTCTCAAGAAATTCTCCATTGTTAAGAGGATGCATATTTTTAAAATTCTAGATCACGCTTTGTTTGGATTTTCTTACACATCAGCTTTGGCTCTCTTTAAGGTTAATGCATGAGGTGGCAGTGGGAGATGCATGTATTAAAGGCATAAATCCATAATGACTCAACAACTATTTATTCAGCACCTACTCAGTTGTTGGTTGTTCCAGGTACTAATGTAGACTCATATGATTAAATAGGATTATCTGGGAGATATTCATACACAAAGAGCAGTAAACGGAATTACACAGGAAGGAACAAGGTGCTGCATGCTGGGGGTTATTTTTCAGCTAGGACCTCAACCAAGAAGTTGTTCTTCCCACAATAAATTTACCCTGCTCGCTTCTGGTACAGAAACTCAGGAGAAGTTGGCAGAGATGATAACAGGGCACAAAGTATTCAGAGCAGGGTGAGTGAGAGTATTGTAATGCTAGGAAAACAAAGAGATTCAAGAGCCTACTGCTAGTTATGAGTAATTAGCATCAGGCATTTAGAGAATCTTAGAGACAGACCTTCATACACATTAATTTATAACGATTTACAAATGAAGTCAACATAAACAATCATTATCAACAGAGACTGGAAATAAACCGCTAAAGACAACATCATGGCATAGATGTTCATAGTATCACATTCTCTGGCTACTTCCTGAATTTTTAGGTCAATTCTCAAACTCTACCACTCTGATAATTCTTGGACCTCACAGAGACTTCTGTTCTTTGGCATTACAGTTTTCTAAACTATCCAACACACTACTTGTGCCCTTTCCCTCCTTAAACAGCTCTGATTCCTTTGCTCATTAACACAGAGTTGTGGTTTTCTATTTTTTTATTGTGAGTCCTTCTTTGTTGTTTGGATTTCCTGACAGACTGTCTTCTACATCTACTTATGTCATGTGCTTAAGGAATAGGCTGAAATGGTTGCTGGAGTATTTACTCCACTCTATTTTCAGTGAGAATGAGGGTTAGGCCTTTTCCTCTACTTGTCTCCCTAAATAATTTCATTTGGTACCATGCCCTTAAGTACCATCTATTGTTGTATGGATCCCAAATATATAAGTGCATCCTAGATCTTTTTCACTTCCAGACTTATTTATTCATGGCCTCTGACCACCTCCATTTTAATAGCTAGTCATTACCTAAAATTCAGAATTTTGAAAAAGTGTTCCAAACAGAGCTTTTGACTCCCTAATACCATATAATTGTTTCCTGACTCTTTCTTGATAAATAGTACCACCATTCACTAGGTTGTTCAACACAAAAGCCAGCAGTAACCATTAGTTATTGTCTTTCCTTCCTTGATCTCCTCTTGCCCCATATTTGGTCTGATGTCAAGTCCTGTTCCAAGGCCATCCACTTTTTTTTATCTTCCATAGCCACTACTACAGCTCACATTGTCTTCATCTCTTCCCTGTATTACTTCCAGACCTTTCTAACTTGTTTCCCTATTTCTACTCTTACTTTCCTTTCATCCACTATGTGCCAAATAGCTGATTTATTTTATTTATTTCGTGACAAAGTAGCTAATATTTCAAAAATATAATTTATATCTTATCACTGTGCCACATAAAACCCTTCTAGGACTTTCCTTTTGACCCTTAGAATAAAATTCAAACTCTACAGCATGATTTGAAGACCAGCATAAGCTGCTATCTGTGAACTGCCTACTGTAGTCCACTCTACCTTTTGCTCACTTATGGTCCAACTAAACTGGCCTCCTTTCTGTCCATCAATTAATTTAGTATATGACTCAGCAGCTCCTAAATGTCACTCTTCCCCAAAAGTAAACAAAAAGGGTCCCTGCTCACAGGAGCTTACCTTTTAGGGAACAGACAGTATTTACTCCAGCAGGTATAGATGGGATAACTGTTGTGAATTAATAATAAGATAAGAAAATAGAATAAAGAATGATTGAGGCTACTATATTTAGGTAGAGTGGTACAGAGCAGAGATCTAAAGAAAAGGTACGAGTCAAGAGAATTCTCGTGAATGACTAATTCAAAGCAGAGGGAACAGAAAGGGTGAACATTCTGAAATGAGAACTTGTGTGTTTTTGAAGAACAACAAAAAAGCCAGTGCAGCTGGGACAGGGTGAATGACAGAAAGAGGTATCAACGTTCCAGGCTGTGTTTTTCTTTGTAAACACTTCAGCTTTCACAGTCAGTGAGATAGAGAGCCCCTAAAAGAGGTTGAGCAGAGGAGCATCTGACTCAGTCTAGTCCCTGGAAGATGAGGAAGTTCAGATGAGAACTTCAGTTCATGTGAGAAATGGTGATGACTTAGATGAGAGAGGAAGTAGTAGCAGTGGAGAGAAGTAATGGATTTGAACATGTGTTTTGAAAATAATACTGAGACAACTTAGTGTAGGGTTGGATGTGGATTATGGGTAAGAGAGAAGGATCAAGAATGATTACCAGTTCTTGCATTGTTGGCCAACTGGATGAACGGGTGATGAGCTAGAAAGTCAACAGTGTCCTGGGTCCTAATAAGAGTCCATAAACAAATAATGTATTCCACAGACAGTTATTAGGATGTCTGTTGTATGTCAGGTATAGTGCTGGGCATAGAGTGTACTAAAATGACTCAAATTCTGATCCTGTCCCTGAAGTATTCACAGGAGAACATGAGACAGATGCACACAATAAGTGTATAGCTCTCATACATCCGTCAGCTGAACACAATTCAAAGGACACACAGCATTAATAACTCCAACCTCAGGTAGAAACCCTGGAGTTCTTTCCAAATTTCTCACCAAATCCTTTTGTGTCCTGGGACAGTTTGCAATTTCATTTATTCTTTTAATTTTCTATAATAGCTACAAATCAGAAATATCATTATTTAGTGACCACATAAATGACATACCATTTCTCATTTAAAAATGATTTACCACTCCAGTGTGAGTTCAATGTCTTTATCAGGAATAGGAAACTGCAGGCTAAGAATACATTGATCTAAATATCTACTCAGTGGCTAAAAGGAACACAAATAGATTCATAAGTAATGAGATGATTGACCTTACGCCACTAACAGTAAACACTTTCAACTAGAGATTTCCCTGTAATTGTTGTAATTAAGGACACCTTTCTGGATCTATACTTTTTGGGTGTTTGGAAGTCACGAATGTGCCATGAACTCAGATCAATGGACATTTGCCAAGCTCCATCAACACAGCCTTTCTGGGCTTCTTGTTCCAATCACAGTGGCTATGGCCAACTTCTAAAAAAAGGGAACATTCTGTGCTTTTGAAATATGAGTGGATATAAAAGACAGCAGGTGGCTGAAATTGGATGGAATGTTCAAATTTTAATTAAACCATCAACACAATTGCTAATGATAGGAATATCAACAGTTTGCTGAAGGAATAATGACTGAAGCTAGTGAGAAAGTAGAATAAGTTAACAGATTTTTGAGACTATGTTAGCTAACTCACTTAGAGTTATAAAAATTTAAACTTAAGTCAGTCATCTTTTTCTTGATTAAGTCTTTCCCCTTCTCTTAGGTATGGTTACATGCCCCTTTGGGGTGCTCTCATAACACTCTGCCCATACCTCTATTTTATGTCCTCCTATTAAATATGAACATTGTGTTCAAATGGGAGAGCAGCCCTGAGACTTTATGGAAACTTAATACTTGGAGTGTATAGGCCATTTTTAAAGGTCTCTGGTAATCCTTTCAGTGATGTGATCATTAAAAAGATATAGTAATAGTATTTTTCAGGAGCCTCCTCTGTATTAGACATGTTTAGGGCTATAAGTACATTATTGCATCTAATCTGCATAACAGATTTCCAAGGTAGGTATTATCACTTTTTTAAATAGAAAACTGGGGGTCAGAAATGTGAAGACCTTGTCCAAGGTCACTCGGCCAAAATATGGTGGCACTAGGTTTCAAGCTTAGGCTTATATATATTTAAAAACATTCAACATTGGTCTTGAGCTCCTTGAGGCCAGAAATAAATTAGTGTAAGCATGACATTAGGCTTCTCCAGGGGTGGTTATACATAGTCTTAGAAGCAGAGTCATTGATAAAATATTTTCTCTTAAGCCTATGTTAGTGTTTCTTAAATTTGGCATTACTGACATGTGGGGTTGGGTAGTTCTTTGTTTTGAGGGGGCTCTTCTGTGCATTGTTGGACATCTAGCACCACCATGGGTCACTATTCATTGGATACCAGCAGCACCTCCTGAATTCTAACAGCCTAAAATGTCTTCAGACATCGCTCCATGTCTCTTGTCTCACCTTAAGAACCACTGGTCTACACATAGAATACTAATTCTGTCTCATGTTTCTTCCAAGTAGTGTGTGTGTGCGTGTGTGTGTGTGTGTGTGTGTGAATGGGAATAAATTTATTACAGGACTCCCTCAAGCTTGACTATAATGAACTCCACCTGCAAGTGAAGTGAGAAAAAAAAAAGGCTTAATGAGTTGCTAAAATGTTCTAAAGTTAATATTTAACTCAAATGGGATCAGCACTTTCTTGGAACAAAATGTGTAACTGAAAGACAAAAACAAAAGTCTTTGCAAAGGCGCTTCTCTGCTGTGTGAATCAGGCCCTGGAGTCCTACTCCACTAAACTTTACAGCACACATTTTCTTAATGGCAACTAGGGAAACTAGACACTAATACTGCCCACCCACCACTCCCCCCATACACAAAATTCCAGATCCTTTAACAATGCAGAAAGGAGTCATTGTGGGCCTCACACCAGTGTAAATTATACTATAAATATTCATTAAAACCCAAGTCTGGAAACGCATGCTACTTTTACAGATGATGAGGCAGAAAGTAGTCAGAGGGACTATTTAGATGAGGTCAGGGGGAGCACACCATACTGAGGAGGAAGTGGAGATAAATCTCCTGTGGGGAGGGAGGAGCATGGGAGTAAGGAGCTGTATTTGCTGAGTGCCTCTATGTGAGACGGGCATGTAGTAGGTACTCAAGAAATAGTAATCCCAGTCCTGCTACATTTAAAGAAACTACAGTTTTTACTGATCGATTATTGGCACTGACTATACAGACCACTCCATGTTAAAAAAAATAGCATTTAGTCCTTGTCTGTCTATACATGCAATGTTTTCTGGCTTATTACATGCTTTATCTCATTTATGATTATCATAACCCCCAAAGTCAGTATAATATTTCTTATTTTACGGATGAGAAAGGCAAGGCAGAATGAATTGCCCAAGGCCATAAAACTAATAAAAAGGGGCCAAAATTTGAATGTAGGTCTGTGAACTCCAAAGTGAATGTTCTATTAGTTACATTACAGTATAGAGAATATAAAATGTAATATATTTGATGGTGGTTCACATTAGCTTTATTGATGTTCAAAATAATTCTTTTCTATAATAAGGAGGACAAGTGAGATTCTCTAATTACAATGAGCAAACTGAGCCTTATTCCTCATTCAACCCCCTCCCCCAGGGATATTACTGAACTTAAAAGTAGAAGCAAAGAGAATCACTACCATTCCTAAGGCTCATTTTGCCTGGGTCACTGTGGCTGGGGCAGAATTCTGGCCTCACCAGTTTCAGCTGTGTGAACATATAGATGACTTAACTTACTTGTATCTCATTTCATTTCTCTGAAAAAATGGCAGTAATAAAAGTGCCTAGTTCATAGTGTGAAAGTGAAAACAGAATGAGATTACACATACAGAGTTTAGAAGAGTGAATGAATACATAAAGGATCAATAAATGTTAGTTACCTTTATTGTTTTTATTCTTTTAGCAAACATTGATTGAAGACCTGTTGTATGCAAGATGGCTAGCTAGTTAGCATGGGGAATTCGGCAATTGTTTACTGAGCACCAACTATGTGCTAGCCACTATTTCAAGCGCGTGGGTTACATCAACAAACTGAACAGACGAACATGACGTTATCATTGTTCTTCCTGTGCCCCCTACGGTGTAACACATTTACTAATATTGGAGTCTTGCCTGGTGGATCACAAGTCAGCTGTCACTGCCCAATCTCTTCCCACCACCTTTCCTGTTATCATTCTTTCATCCCTTCTAAGCATGCGGAGGGTCCAAGCAAGGGAAGACATACAAATGGTATTAAACACACACACGTAAACACACGTTTGATATTCAATCTATGCAGGCACTGTTAATATGCTCATGCATTATCTCATTTCATCCATTTAGTCCTCCAACAACTGTATGAAATATTTTCCTTTATTAATGGTCACTTAACAGATGAGAAAAAAAATGAGTCTCAGAGAGGCTAAGTAACTTGCCTGAAGTTGTACAGCCAGTGAGTAACTTGTCTGTTACTGGAAATAAGTTCTCTGCCCTCAGGGCCCTCCCATAGGACCTTCTGGTATTTACCTTCTTGATGGAGTCAGGCACCTGAACATCCATACTCTTTCTTGGGAAACAGTAATCCTTCAGGGAATGAAAACATGCTCTCTTTTCAAAGGTAGGAGAGCCCTCTTTGGAAGTGGAAGCTTGTTGCTCGCATAGGATCACAAACGAAAAAGTTGAAAAACCATAATTTGAATCCAGATTTGACACAAAATATTTCCAGGTGTATTTTGCTCTGTGATCTTTCTTAGCAGTGGTGGGATTTAAGGTCAGATGGAAAATTTGGTGTGAGCTGTTTCTTTACAAACGATCCCCCAATGAAGCCTTTTTGATGTTCTCTCTAAATAAGGTTAGACAGCCAGATGCAGGGATACACTGGATGTATTGACGGGGGGAAAAAAAACATTTAACATGTGTTCTACTATCAAAATACATTGCCTCTGGCATACTATGAATAAGAATTTTTACAAATCCTATAATTATTCTTGGAACACATTTCCATTTTTATGTTAAATGTGTTCATTCATGAAATGTAAACACTTAAAAAAACACATCACTCATTTTATAACCCTATTTTGACATTTTTGAGGCTTAAAAATACAAATTTTTAGAGGACTGTCCATTAGTGAGGAATGAGGCTGGGGGAGAATTGTTAGTTTGTTCTAGTCACAGATCAGTTCACAAAACTGGGACCAGAGATGCATGGGACATAGTGGGAAGAGGATGGTGAGGGCAGGTATGACACTTGCCTTCTTCAATTTGGAGGAAAGTGAGAGAAGGGCGAGAGAACCAGTGGCAGCAAGAAAGGAGGAGGAAGAGGAAAAAAAAAACCCTGTGGGGAGGGTTGCAAGGTATGAAATTGTGAGAAAGGAGAAGAATGAGGGGGAAAAATCTGCAAGCCTTGCCATTGGCTAAATTGAATCTCATTTAATGTCTCTTACAGATGCCAGTAAAATCAGAATGGTAGACTTTTTGTTTTCTTTTCTTTTTAGTAATGTACTGCCACAATTAGCCTGAACCACATGGGATCTCTAAATTTGCAACTGTTGTATAAATAATCCTTGAATGGAGTCTAATTAGGAGTAACAACACCATGGAAGTAATAGATAATCTAAATATATTCGATATCCATTTAAATCAATTCTAGTCAACAAGCATTTATTGTGCACATACTATGGACTAGATACTGCCTTTCAGAGTTCAAAGATACAACTGACTCATTTCCTTCCTTCAAAGAACTCAGAGACTGTTTTGAAAGAAAGAAAAAAAAAGTACCATGCACATTACAAGACAGGGTGCTAGTACATATATTTAAAGCATATAAAATATACAGAAGGTGATAGAAAAGGTTTCAGATAAGTTGGTAGACTTCAGAAAAGGGTTAAACATTTGCCCGGCAAACAAGCAAGAGAAACAGTCATGATCAAATGCCCAGAAATATGAAGTAGCACAGACTACTTGCAGACATTCTAGTGCATTCTCTCTTACGTGAAGATGCCTCTTAAAATGACTTGTAGGTATGTTACAAGGTGGAGACTCCGGGTCTCTCCCTTGATCTCTGCATTAGGATGCGAGTGTGTGTATTTTCAGATATCTTCCAGATGAATCTGATATATACTCCTTTTTAAGAGCCAATTATTTGAGTTTTCCAGTAGATAGGATGTAAATTCTGAAGCAGGTGCCAGAGACACAAGTTATTGTAGAATAGCAACATAAATGCAGACATTAAATACAGAGATCCCTGGACTTTTTGTTTTTTCTGCTTTGAAATGCTCTGACTATGCAGTTACATTTCCATGTGTGTTACATATCTTATAGTAATTCCATCCAGAGCTTTCAAGCTTCTACTATAAAGAAATTCCACTAGTAAATAGAATTTTACATTCTTCGCTATTTTATTATGAACTGCAGTAATATGCTTTGTGGAGTTCACAGCCTCATTTTAACCCAGAAATGGTGTACTTGTTTGGAAGTGACAGCCAAGTATATGAATAATCCCAAACAACCCCACTAACCTAAGGATTCTCCCTACCTATATGAGGCTTTGCTTTCCCTGTCTCTCTCATAAGTACTATTTGGACAATTAACCTTCAGCCCTGTATATCCTTCTTTCAAGTATAGTTCTCTAGGAGAATGAGAGCAAGGGACAAATAAACATGAGAACAGTTTTTACATAATTATGCTAGACTGGCTTTAAGAATGTGTGGAGAAAATGATAGGGATCCATTTTCCATAATCTTTGTTTGGGTGTGCAGCATTTTCAAGTTGACAGTCTGTTGAAACTGAAAATAAGTCCCCTGGCTGATGGAGGTGACATAATTTTAATAGATATTAAATGTCATATGCAAAAAGTTGACAAGTCTAATTGAGTTTTCTCTGATATTAATCAAATTAACTGACATGGAAAGTTTCTAAGCCTAATGAACATAGGCTGCTGTCCAAACCAGTTACCATCCAAATACAGGCAAAGATGGACAGAACTAATTGTGCTTTATGAGCTGGGCGTTTGGATACTTGGAAAGAAGGTTCAGTTGAAAGGAAGACCTTGGAGCTTTGTGTGTTGTAGTCTATCCCTTGAACGTCTTTCTCTGCAAACATAATGAGTTCACAGACTGCACAGATTCTCTTTTACATATCCCTGCCATCCAGGGTCCTCAGGGCCTGCATCTGCCCGTCAAAGAGGAGGCCTTCAGAGAAGGTCTGATGAAAGAACAGATAAATGAAATAAATTCCTTACAGCATTCTCAGGGTTGGGAACTCCTTTGTAGGTTTCTTATCTCCAAACTCTCCCCTGACTGTAGCTTCCTCCAGGGTGGAAACGATTCCATTCCTTTGGGTTTCCAGCTCATCCATGGGCTTTAAATAAAGGATCTGTGACATCTTTGATTGCCCTTGCAGATCCCCTTGCTATCCCTACTACTCTGTCCTTTGTCAGCTACGTCAGGTCTCCCTAAAGCTCTGTTTTCTGGTTCGTTTGGCCAATTGATGCCCCAGCAGGAGTTGAGAGGGATGATGGGAAGAGCATGAAGTTGTGGTACCTATTCTCAGGCTCCCTTCCTGCATAGGCACCTCACACAGGCTTTAGCCCTCTACCAATATTACTGACTCTCAAAGAAACCAGCTTGACAGTTCTCTTTCCTCCCTGCTTCCAGTAACGTCTCCCTCCTCCTCACTCCAGGCTTAAGGATGGTTTATCTTGTGGTCTTTAGTATTGTGTTGCTCTGCAGTCCTGTCCACACCATTTTAAATAGTCTCCTTATTGAGCCTACCTTGAATTATTTAGCTTTTTTAAGTGGAGGAGCAGAGAGGAGGGACAGAATCTCAAGCAGGTTCCATACCATCAGTGCACAGCCCGACGCAGAGCTTAAACTCATGAACTGTGAGATCATGACCTGAGCCAAGATCAAGAGTCAGATGCTCAACTGACTGTGCAACCCAGGCACCCTGAATTATTTCATTTTAACATGACATTTGTTTCCTGTTGGGGCTGTAACTGATACAAATGATCAGATCTGGGGGCCACGGTGGGGCATACATTGGAAGAGTTGGAGTTCTACGTGAGGAGGCCAGGTAGGGGCTTCTATCCCAATTCCAGAAAGAGAGGCAGATGGCCTGCACAGTGCAGTGCTACTGAGCCTCTTACGCTATGTTTTGCAAGTACATTATCCCCTGGAGCCTCTACGCAGCTCCTTACACACAAGAACTTTGCCTTCCGTATGCAGTCTAACACTATCCACTTCCCTCCCCAGCACTGCACTTGCCCCAACCCTACCCACCCAGGTACATGGGAGGGCTTCCTGGCACAGGTCCACTTTGGAAAACAATGAAACCCTACAATCATGCAAACTTGGATACAAGATTAATGCTTCACTTCTATCCTCTGAGCCTGACTTACCTGGCCCTATCATTAACCTTGTAATACTAATACAACTCTGCATTTTGTGAGGCAGATTTAGGTTTGCTGAAAAAACAAAGGAATGACTGAAGATTGAGGACTGGGTGGAGGCAGTGCGACCTTCAAAAGTGTCAATGAAACTGCATCAGCTAAAAAATAAGCAACTTAATGTTCTTTTTTTCTATTTTTATTTTTTTTATTTTTATTTTAGAGAAAGAGGGAGTGCAAGCAGGGGAGACAGGGGGAGAGAGGGAGAATCTTAAGCTGGCCCCACGCTCAGCACAGAGCCCAACATGGAACCCAGTCCCACAAACTGTGAGATCATGACCTGAGCCGAAATCAAGAGTCGGAGGCTCAACTGACTGAGCCACCCATGAGCCCCTTATTTGTTCTCAAGTTAATGTTTGAGTTCTTCAAGAGAGAAACTAAGACTCAAATCCAGGACTTCTGACTCCCCGTCTTTCCAAATACTCAGGAGGCCCCTCTTTCCAAATAGCCTTGACTCGAAACATTATAGTCTGCTAAACTAAATTGCAAACATTAGAAATGGTGGCCCTTTGGATGATTAATCAACTTAGTACTCCACAGGAAGGCAACCTGAATTAATGCCATCATCAAGCCATTAAAAGAAACAACATATTAACATCAATACCTCAGATTAAAAGCTTACATTTAATAGTCCTGCATTTAACAAGCTTCACTCACTTAAATTGAATCTTTTCTTCTTCCAGTTCTGGAAAGTGAGGAGCTGTCTTTGACATAGTGAAAAAAGTGCTCCTTGGGAATGGGGTGGGGAGAGGGTGGGTAGGGAGAGAGGGCAGAGACCTGACAGGTAGTATCTGCAATATTATATGCAATATTGGTTTATTTGTTTGTTTTAGCACTATGAGGATGTACATAGGATACAGATGGGTCCAAATTCTTGTTTTATTGTGTACAAGCTACATAACCTCTCTGAGACTCAGTTTCCTCATTTGTAAAATGGAAACAATAATGCTCCTTTCATAGGAGTGTTGTAAAGATTAAACAAAATAGCATGGGAAATTTCTTAATTCAGTGCTATGCCTATGGTGTACTCTTCAGCACCTTGAAGTGCCCTGAAATTGTCTCATACATCACACCTCCACAAAATGCATGCAAAGTTCCACAACGGTGGGTGAGTTGGAGGAATTCTTCTAGCATTCCCTGTGAACACTCAGGACCCTCCTTGCTCCTGTTCCATTCCAGTCTCTGTCTAGTTCTTGGCACTTAACCTTGTCTTTTATGCATGAACATACATCCCCATTTAGAATATATCCTTGGCATTTCTTTTGCCCGAATGGGGCCCACAAAGTTCTTTAGGACTGACATCCTGGCCGTTCCTGCTTCTAGCTGCTTCAGGTGGACCAACACGACCCCATTTGTCAGGTTTTCAAAACTCAATTCTCTATGACATTTTTCTTTAAGCTGGACCATTCCCTGGAGTTAAGAGGACATGCAGATTTCTAATGGATACTTTGTGATGGTTGAATTTGAGAATAGACTTACATATTAAGTTATCTCAAGCTCCTTCTGAATTTACTTGGTACGTCCATCAATAACATCCCTGTTTTACTGTCTATGCTGTCTCCAACCTCACACTGCTCCCCAGTGTTTTTTGAGTGTCCAGAGCTCAGGAAACTTATGAACTCACTCATGGAGGGGAGATTGTGTTGCTGTAGTGGGAGCCTTCCAGATACGCACTTAATACCACCCTGAGGTCACTGTTTTTCTCCTCTGCCCAGAGATAACTTTAATGCTCTTTGGAGATGGTCTTAGCTGTACTGAATGTGACCTTTAAGTGTAAGAGCTTGGTCTAGTTTCTTCATCCACCTGGTACTCTGTTTATGCATAAAGTGGGAGAAATAAAATCTGCCCCGGAGTTATTATGAAGACTAAACAAGTCATGTGTTCATACAATAAACTTTATTGCACCACTTCCATGTGCCTCTCAGCCTGGTGATGGAAACACAAGGATAAGTAGGACCTGGTTCCAGCCTGGCAGTATCTCAAAGTCTGGAGAGGGAGAAAGACAAATAACAGGACTCTGGGGAAGCCCGAGACAAGCGCTGTGGTGGGCAAAGAGCTGCTCTGTGGAGACCTGGGAAGGTCAGGAGGTGCTTCCCGAGGAAAAGACTCCTGCCAGGAACAGGAGCTGAAGACGAAAAGTTCTTCAGGCACTGCTGGGTCCATGTGTGCTTCGAGGAGTCATTAAGAGGTCATTGCAAGTGGAGGGAGGAGACTTCGTGAAGATATGGAGGCTGAATAGTTTGGAAGTTGAGGGCAGTTGGAGCACACAGTGGGAGAAGCATGGTGAGGAGGACAAGGGGTAGCACTAGCAGAGTTAGAGGACCAAACAGAAGGAGGAGGCACTTCTTTGCCCATCCCTTCTCCTGCGGCCCTGATTTACACCCTATTTTCTCTTCATGGGCATTTGTGACTGTCTTCTGAAGGTCTTCTCGCTTCTAAGCTTGACCTTTATGAACTTCTGTAAGAGTTACTATCATAACTCTGGTGCTGACGTTCTGCTGTTAGAACCATTTACTAATATTCTTTCTTTTCAGGAGCTGTCCCATAAAGGCATTCTGGGAAGCATCTGTCCTGAGAATGCTCTGGAGTTCAGACTGGAGAGGGGTAATGGAGTAGTGAGCATGAAGGTTTCCATGGGGAACATGTCAGGAAGTATTCCATTTCATTCCATCCTTTTAGGCAACATATCAGGAAATTTTAAAGCTCTGAGATGTCTTATAGTAAAGGAACACCTTTCCATTTAACATGGAATTTCACACAGTTATATTAATCATTGAAGTCTCTTTCTTTCTTTCTTTCTTTCTTTCTTTCTTTCTTTCTTTCTTTCTTTCTCTTTTCTTCCTTCCTTCCTTTTTCTTTCTCTCTCTTTCATTCTTTCTTTCATTCCTTCCCTCCTCCCTTCCTCCCTTCCTCCCTTCCTTCCTTCCTTCCTTCCTTCCTTCCTTCCTTCCTCCCTCCCTTCCTTCCTTCCTTCCCCCTTTGTTTTCTCCCTATAGCATCCATTACCATGTCCCTGCAGGCAGGAGTTATTTACAGAGCCCAGCATGGGTAATGCTGGCACGTGAGATTAAGAACAGACTTCTGAGAAGGACACACACTTATAAACTGGCTCCACACATCTTCAGTCTCATCTTCCATGCTTTCTGTTCTCACCATATCTCTAGTCCCTTGGAATAACTTGAGGTTCCCCAAACTTACCACAATACTGTTGTGAGGATCTGAGGTGCCTCCTGGAGAGAACTTGGCTAAAATGGAGAAGAATTCAGATACAATAAACTTGACTCAGGATCAAGATGCAGTCTTTGGAGGGAGTTAGAAGTTGTGAGTGTTGCAGAATAGTGACACTTGACAGACCATTCCCAGTGCCCTATGTATACACAGATTCTGGTGTCAGCCTGCTGGCCAGGAGTGAAAGCCATGTGCTGTGTGCCTTTGCTCAGTTATTTACCTTCCTAAACCTAGTTTCTCCTCAGCTATAAAGGTGAGATAACAACGATTCCTGCCTCAAGGTCTACTGAAGGGATTAAACACGAAATGTCTGGTATACTAGTTGGCACGTGGCAAAGTACTCAATAATCCAGCTAGCACTGTTTATGCATAGTCATTACTAATTAATGATAACATTAATAATAGCTGATATATATAGTGCTTACTATGTGTCAGGTACTATTCTCAACATTTTACACAAACTCATTCTTTACTACAACACTAGTAATTACTATTATCCTCACTGTGCTGATGAATGAGTGATTTATTTATCACACAACTAATAAGTACTGTAGCCAGGGTGTGATTTTAGGAAGTTTGTTTCCAACACCTATATTCTTAACTACTACCCTAAATGAAAACAAGCAAAATAACAGAATATCCGTTTCAGTAAAAACTTTGTATGTGGTTTGGGAGCACACAGAAACATCCCTGTTTTATGCTCTTGCCAATAGAAGGGAACACACACACACACAAGAAAGAGAAAGGCAAGTTCCCTCATCCCACAAGATACCCCTGTGCAGGTTTGGCCATTAGTAGCAGTACTGAATGAAGAATAGCAGTGGCCTGCTAGATTCGAATTGCTAAGTAGAACACAGTAGTCTAGAAACTTCCAGAAATCCAGAGTGTTTTGCAGGAAATGGGACTTTCTGTGCCAGTAGACTGGGACAAACACTAGCAGATAACTGCGAACCCACCTATACCTATGAGTCAATAGCTTGGGTGTGTTCCAGCTTCTCTGTTTTGGTGCACATCCTCTTGACTGTTAGTGATTCTTTCCTTGGTGGGCACTCCGAGAGAATACATCCTAAGTGGATTCTTTTACAGGTACCCTCATGTCTTACTGCTTTGGGCCCTAACCATAAGGGCTGTTCAATAAATGCATTTTAAATTAAATTATATTGAAAAACCAAAGAAAAGTCCAAGTTTATAACTATGAAATGCTTGTAACAACTGGCCATCCGATACCCACAGGGTGCTTATTTGATCTTATAAAAAGCTGTCATGGAACAAATAGAATTTGCTTCTAAAATAATTCTATGCAGTTTGGAAGTGACACAAGCCAACTTGCAAAGTACGAACAGTTTGAAATTAATGTTCATCTTTCAGCTTTTTATTAAGTTGGCTAAAAACCAATCTAATTCCATTTTTTTAAAAAATAATGTTTCTTCTCTATAAAGCTGAGGAAAATGGTGAAACCATTGGATCTTTTTGAAAGTGGCAAGAGCCAAGCGCTGGACCTTTTAGGCTTAGAGACAAATGAAGTAATGCCTCTATTTGGGGTAGGTTTGGCACCTATCCATCATTGCTCCTGCTAAGTTCTGACTTATGAGTTGATTTGGGCTGGGAAAGCAGTCTGGGACAGGGAAGTGCTGCATCCTGCTGGTGGGATTTTGAATGCCACATTTTTGCTCTTTACTTCTCACCAGGGGGGTGACTGTTCACCTCAGCCAGCAAGTGGCTCTCTGCAGCCTCCGTGTTCTAGGCAACGTGGATACAGCAGCGGACAAAGCTGACCTGGTCTGGTCTCTGTCCTTGTGTAGTCCACAGTCTGGTAGACTAGACTACAGTCTGGAAAGACTACAGGACTGGAAAGTCTCACTTTCCTTTATAGGAAAACCAGTAAAAGTCTAGTATTGGAGACAGTGTTAAGGGATCTGGCATACTGCACACCATGCTCCATGTGAACCTCATTTACCACTCCCGTTCTTGCCTCCATGTGGCCCTATGTCTGGAAACCTGCTATGTCCTCTTCAGTCTCACTGCTTGATGCACTTTGGACACCCAGATCTGGAGGTTTAAACCATCCTTAGGTCTGCATTCCTCCCGACCTCAGTTTCTCCCTGGAGCCAGCCTCCCCTCAGTGGCCCAGTGCACTCACACGTTATCATTTTCTGACTAGCCTTGGGCTCCTGGCTTTTCTTCCAGAACAAGTCCCAGTGGCTCTCACACACCACAGGCCTGACTTTGCCTGGATGCCCTCCCCCACACCCTGTGTCAAGTCTTGGCACAAGGGCTACAATACAGTTTCTTCCCGAAGGACTTTGAGCAACTTTTCCTCCTCCTCTTACGTAAGGCTGGGAGGATTCACACCACAGGTATCTAGCTTTTACACTCTGAGGTCTCAGAGGAATCTCAATTCCTCAAGACTCTTGGCTTTGAAGTTTTCAGACCATGGAAGCGAGCAGCACCTACAGATATGAGTATTTAGCCCCAAATCATGAATGATGGGGATCTTAGGAAGCAGTTATGTGGTTAGTTAGGAAAAGCACAGGGTCGCACTGAGGCTCAACGAAACTCTTTGGATCTGTGAAACTGCCCAGAAAATTTCAAAGGATAAAGGAGTCTAGGCTGAATGTATGTTGCTTACTGGCCTGTACCCAGGACTCTCCAAGTCCAAAGCACACATTGTAAGGAAGGGGAAAACTGTATGCTCTGTGTTCAGTCATAAGAGCACCTCCACAGTGTGTGTATTCATTCATTCATTAACAAATATGCATCGAGTTTCTACTCTACTTGCCTTGGTCTAAGGAGATTCTGGGAAGGCCGACCTAATCCTGCAGCTCATGATGGTTACATCTGCATCAGAGAAACAGACGATATCTATGTGAACAAATGCGTAAGATAATATCAGTGAGTCTGATCATGGAATAGTGACCAGGAAGTGCTATTTAAACTAGGATGGGCAGGAAAACATTGCTTACTTATAATTTGCCAGGTACCCTAGCATTGGGGCTAGAGGAGGATTTCTCAACCTCGGTACTATTGACATGTGGGCTGCATAATTCTTTGTTTTGGGGGACAGTTCTATGCTTTGTAGAATGTTTAGCAACACTCCAGATCCCAGTAGCTTACCCCTTCCTGCAGTTGTGACAATCAAAAATGTCTCCAGGCACTGACAAATGTTACCTGAGCACCGTGGATGCTAATGGATTTGGGCTGTTTTTTTTTTTTTTTTTTTTTCCTTTGTGTCATTCCCAGCTTGAAGCACCAAATGCAGAAAGATAAAGTCCTTTTGGTTCAATCATCACAGTAATGAGATTCCATCAGATCTGGTCCCAGAAGAGAAAAAGCTGAAAGCCTAAGGTATAATAACTCAGGTATAAAGCACAGATTTGGATACACCTACTCTTTTATCAGAAGGAAGTAAGGACAGAATAATGGACTGACAATGGGCTTCCCACAGGAAGGGAGAATGGGAACTCCGTACTATCTGTGTGACAATTAGCAGGTTACGAGGCTTGCTGCTCTTCCATTTCCTTATTTGTAAATGGATTGTATAATGTCCTCCTCTCAGGTCACAACTGCAGAAGACTTTGCTGTGAGGCTTAAATGAGAGGACATATGTAAATTACGTGGATCAGTAAACAATAGTTCTTATGATGGTTATTGCCTTTTTGATTAAGAACTGGGAGCCTATATTTAAATTTTTTTCCCGAGGTTGAACTCAGTCTGAGTGCTGTTGGATTCTGGATTAACAAAACAAAGTTGTTTAATTGTCTTCATTTACACACTTAGATTTTTTTCTCAACTAGCTTAAAATCTTCAGTAATCCTTAGAACCCCAGTTCTTGTGAAGAGGCCCAATTTTTCCTCATCTCTGGGTACAGTGGATGCTACTGGCCTTTTGAAGTCTGTGGCTCAGAGCACACCATGGCTTAGGTCATAGGTTGAGCTAGGTGAATTCCAGTGCACCAAACAGACCTCAGGTGAGGTGTCTGAAGCCTAAGAACAGTGGTGTGGCCTTGTGGAATAAATCCTGGATGAAGCCCAGAAAGTCCTGGGCCTAAATCCTAACACTGCTGCTCACTCTCCGAGTTGCCCTGTGTAAGCACCATGCTCTCAGGTCTTGGTGTCAGCAAAAGTGACATGTTGATGACTCTCAGTGCATGCTTGGGGCTTGAGAAAATGCAGTCACTGATATACTGGTGCTCCTAGAATATTCTGTGCCTCCATTTGCTCTTTTAGTGTCATTGAGACTTTGTAGTCCAAAAATGTTTTATAAAACGAGGCAGGAGCAAAAGAAAATGTTACAAAATACGGGAAACTGTTGAATTCTGATGACCATAACTCCATTCTGAGAATCTGGCTGACTCTCAAAAGCAGGCCCCCCGGAGCAACAGCAGCCAGCTGGTAGAAAGGAGATCACAAGTTTGATAAAATCCCTTCTTACAGAGCTGTTCTATATGGCGACAATTTCTAATTTAGAATCATAGACTGGAAAAACCTCAAGTATCCTTAGACATCACCCATTTGTTGTATTTGCAAATGCTTTTAGTGGTAGAACCTTTTACCTGCAACAAACCTTTTAACTTGTAAGTGAGACTGACCTTTAATATGTAAGTGAGACTAAAGCAAAGAGGTGGGTTGTGGGGAGGTGCCAAACAGAAAACAGGTAGGTGAAGAAAATAAGATGGAGGTGGTTTTGCCCTTTAAGTCAAGGCAAAGCATAGGCTAACACCTGCTTTAATTTGGACGGGCCAGGCTGCATCCCATGGTCTTCAAATCTGTGTTTCTGCATCTCAGATGTAATTAATCCTCACTAAGACATGCTTGCAAGAAGCAAATACCATCACTATCAACCTTACAGGGGATACTAGATTGGAGACAATCTTAAATAAATTCCTTTTACATGCCTCACTTAACTTTACCATATCTCACTTCCTAAGTAGAAGAAAGCCTTCCCAGTTTCCTTCAAGTAGCCTCTCCAAGTGCAAATACCTCTCCTCTTCACCGGGGCACTTGGGCTTCGAGAAAAGGGAAAGAGTAATCTATTCAGTTTCTTTTCCACATCCATTCCCTTCTTCAACCATCTTTTCCCACTTAAAAGAAACTGGGAAACCCAGATTTTTCTTTCTGAGTAATGTGCTCAGCAGTGGTCCCTCAGACAAAGCCTAAGCATTTGCTAACACCTATCAGCCCACAAGTATCTCCTTTTCCCTGAATTCTAAGTGTTGTTGCAAAATGCTTGATAAATAAGTGTGAATAAGATAATTACCTACTCCCATTTCCAAAAGGCTTGATTGCAGGTGGAGTTAGTAAGACAGAGCTCTCACATTCAATAATAACTTTGTAAATATTGCTTTCTCCTGTTTAGATGGAATAACAAATAATTTCTAGTTTTCAGATAAATGTTATCCAGAGGGTATTAATGGGCATGAGAATGTCTTACCATTTACCGTTCTAATAGTAAAATTTTTAAATAACCAAATCAAGCAAGAAGCATTTCAAGAAGAGTCCTACTGCAGGTGTCATCCTGAATTTGGGGACTTCAGGAACTGACACGTCCCTCAGCCTGGCACAGACAAGGTGAGGCATCACCTTTGTGAAGATAAAGATGCTGCTGGATCCTCACCTAGCTTGCCTCCTTCTCAGAATTAAGGCTATGTCTCTATATCACCTTTCTAATCCTGCCTCAGCAGAGACTGTCAGCTGAGCTGTAATTCACAGGTGTCCTGGCTTCTCTCTGGTCTTTCCATTTTCTGGGGTGCTCATTAATGTCCAGTGATATTGTTTGGCTTAACACAGAGAAGTGAGTCTTGCAGTAGGGATGAAGTCCAGGGCCATTACTTGTATTCCCTAAAACAAAGACTGATGTCAGTGAAGAGGAAGACCCAGAAGGGAGGTCACCTGGTCGCTCTGGAAGATTATCTCACATTTTTTTTGCTTGCTTGTTTTTGTTTTAATATTAGTTTCCAGAAAGGAAATACATTTATATCTCCATATTAACTGAATTATTTAGAAATAACAGTGTTTCTAAGATACTAGGTGATTCACATGGCCTCTACACCAAAAAAAAAAAGAGCTGCATATCATGTTCACTCTACCCCAGATTTGAGGTACAGTCAAATTTTGCTGTTTTATTGCTGTGGTTGTTGTTTTTAGTGTATTTGTTCATTTGTTTATTGGCTTGCTTTATTTTGTTTTATTCAAGATGTTCCTGACTGGAACATAACAGGGCTCAGTGAATATTTGTGGAGTCAATCAATCAATGGATGACATTCGTGACGATCTTTGCAATGTGCATGAGCCTGAGATGGCAAACTAAATAGATAAGGGGAGGAAAAGTCAACTGAAATTGGAAGTGGAAGGTAGGGAGTAGACATTTTTGATAATGAAAAGGCAACACAGTTGGTAGTTTAGGGCTGAGGCTCTTAAAATATGCAGAAAATACCTTATTTTAATTTCTCTCTCCTTACTCCCTCCCACCCTCAAAATAAAACAAAACAAAAAATTAGTGATCTTGCTTAGACCAAGGCACAACTAACAGAATTTTGGAAGACAGGAGTAAATCTCACATGAATATGTGTTTGTAATGAAGGAAGGTTACTAAATGGCTGTTAATTTTAATCACTACAATCCAATGGGCTCATGTATATTAGGCTATTTGAGAAAACTACGGTTAACTATTTAAACTTCCCACTTTACAAGTGAAAATACTGAGACTCAATTTTACATGAATGGTGAGTCCTGGAATGGGAATTTTTTTCCAATGTCTACACGGATCTGTAATCCCACACTTTATTACAACGCACTTTACCATGTTGCCTCTTCTCAGATGAAAGGGTAAGAAGAGAAATGAAGAACAGGTGAGATTCAGCTTGAAGATGGAAGTGAGAAAACCTGGAGGGATGGGATCAGGACAGCCCCTATCTCCCCAAGAAGTGAGAAGAAGCCGTCTGTTCAGACTAGAGGGTGCAAAATAAGGGAATGCTGGTCGGGAGTGGGGACAGAGGAGAGCAACTGGACTTTAGAACAGTTGTTGATGAGAATGTGAGAAGGAGTTAACATGAGATGAGTGATGGCCAATCTTATCTGGAACTCCCTTTGTGGTCTCTTCAGAAGCTTTTTTTCCCCCTGAAATAGCACTCCTTCCTGAAAAGGGCATATTTCCCAGTTGTGCTCAACCTGACTTGAATAAGTGAAAGGCCACAGCTCAGCAATGGTTGTAGGAACCAGAAGGGCAGACGTTCCATGGACTGGGGTCCTTACCAGGGGGAAGACTGCAAGCCATGGGCCGACTATCCCAGCAGATCTCATCACATGTTCTGAACCTTAGCCCTTATCAGGTCAAACCTCACTGCTGAAGTCACCTTTGCTCTGTCATCTGCCATCTTTCCCTTTGAGTCTTGGGAAGGTGTAAGAAAATAGTTTGATGTCTATTTGCATATTTCTTCATTTATTCAATGAACATGTATTTAACAGTAACTACTTACCAAATGTTTTTATACACCATCCCATTTTGATCTCAAACCAGGACTATGGGATTGATTTTCTTCACATTTCATAGGTTAAGCAATTGGTTCAGAGAAGTAAAGTAGCATGGTCACAGCAGTGAGTAGTGTCAAAGCTGATTCGAGCCCAAGCTTTTCTGCCTGCCTCCCCTGCCTGTGCTCTGGGCACTACACTGTGAAGGGCTGCTCTGCCTAGACATACTAGTTCTACAGGTCTTGTTCTTAGAGGGCAGAGAACCACACTGCAGATTCTACAGGCCTACGTGGACCATACATATTATTCTGCAACTTTGGCTTCCATCTTTGAATTTTGCCTCACGGCCAAGATATTTCCCTGTTCTGAGCCCTGTGGGAACCTCTAGGACACAGACTTGACTGATTGCTAACCGTGAGAGCTATTACAGTAATTAATTAATTACTACCCCATTAATTTGGCATTAATTTACCATTGCGGCCATTTACCATTGCATAACTTGCTGTGGGGCTTTTGGGTGAGCTTTAACATTAGGATATGTGACTCTATCCACAAGGCAATTTTGCTTTTGCACTGAATAAAAAATGCTACATGCGTGGGAAATAAGAAAGCAAGACTGAAAAAGCAGCCTCCTTTAATTCTTCTTTTCTAAGTCTATTATTTTTCCCTTGACTAAGTTTAGAGCTACTTCAGAAATTGCTATCACCAAAGTTTTGGCTATTTTTGGAATGAGGAACTCAGAATTACTTGAGTAATTCTTAAGTATTACTTAAGAGAGAAACTGACTTTTCCAGGTTACCTGGACTCCTTTGCAGTTAAGTCCTAATTGTGTGTGTGTGTGTGTGTGTGTGTGTGTGTGTGTGTGTATTAGGGGAGTCAGAATGGGCCAAAAACGATATTGGGAACATTAGGGTGAGAGGAAAAGGAGTAAAGACTCTGTCCTTTCTTACATTATTCCAAGCGAAAGAATGATTTTTTTTAATATAAATATTACTAGTCATGCTCCTCCCCGATTTCATGGTTCTCGATTGCCTGTTGATAAGAGTCCAGACTCCCACACGTGACAAGTCAGTCCCTTCTAAATCTAACACCTCTACCTGCTTACTCCTCCTGTCACACCTGTAGCCCTTTCTCCCTGCCACCCTGTATTTCAACTAAACCAAAGGGCCTGCACCCTTGCCAGGAGAGGCATGCATAACCTTGCACAAGAGGGATCTCTTGTCTCCTGTCATCTGCCTGGCAAGCTCTGATGCATCCCTCAAGCCTCTTGTCAAACACTGACCCTCTGTAAAGCTCCCCTTGATTCCTTCAGTCTTTTGCCTCCTTCTATAAATCATTGATATACATCTGCATTCTTGACAGAGCTTCATGTAACATCACACATGTCTGCATGCCTTTCTGTTCTCCCCCACTATACTGTGAACCACAGAAGATAGGATCTTGTTTCTATTTGTTTTGTGTCACCACTCTTAGAATAGTACCTAGAATAAAAAGGTATCCATTAACTTTTCAAAGATGTGCAGAAGGAAGGAAGGAAGTATGAATGGATGAATGGATGGAAGGAAATAAGGAAGGAAAGAAGAAAAGGGAGGGAAGGAGAGAAGGAAGGAAGGTAGGAGGGATGGAACAAAACAGGGGAGGAAGGGAAGGAGGAAGGAAGAGAGGGATTGAGGAAAGGCAGACAAATGAGTGAGAGTCACTTTTTCACCAGTGGTCCCAATCTGTATAGGCAGTGAGCTAGGTGCATTCAAGGTGACATCTTCTTCAGTCCTCACAAGAGCCCTGCAACATGTGTCTTATTACTCTTATCTCGGGTGAGGAAACAGATGCTCACATAGGGAGAGCACTTTGCCAGTGGTCATCATGGGAAATTTCGGAGTCGGGATCAGAGCCTGATCTGTCTGGATCCAAGGTGTTATTTAATTCTATTGATCTGACTTGCCTCTTAAATCCATTCTCCTCCCTCAGGCTTTACAACTCAGGCCGTAGTTGATCAGAAGTGTTCTTGGAACCCTGAAACCAACACAATCATTCTGCAACTCTGTTAACACTCTATACTGAATATTTTCGGGGTAAAACTGAAAGAATAGGAAAAAAAACAGATTTTACTGTTCTCCTCATCTATTCAAGAGTAACAATACAGGCTAATATTTATTGAGCACTGTAAAGTTAATTTTTTGTCAATTTGGCTGGGCCACACTACCCAGATATTTGAGCAAACATTATTCTGGATGTTACTGTGAAAATATTTTTTTGGATGAGATGAACTTTTAAATTGGTGGACTTTGAGTAAAGTAGATTACCCTCCATAGAGTGGGTGGGTCATATTCAATCAGTTAGATGCCTTAATAAAATACTGACCTCTCACAAGCAAGAAGGAATTCTATGGGGCGCCTGGGTGGCTCAGTCGGTTAAGTGTCCGACTTCAGCTCAGGTCACGATCTCGCGGTTCGCGAGTTCGAGTCCCGCGTCGGGCTCTGGGCTGATGGCTCGGAGCCTGGAGCCTGCTTCCGATTCTGTGTCTCCCTCTCTCTCTGCCCCTCCCCCGTTCATGCTCTGTCTCTCTCTGTCTCAAAAATAAATAAAAGTTAAAAAAAAATTAAAAAAAAAAAAGAAGGAATTCTACTAGCACATTGTCTTTGAACTCAAACTTCAGCTCTTTCTTAGGTCTCTAGCCTGCCAGCCCACCCTGCAAATTTAGGCTTGAATTTCACAATCATGTGAGCCAATTCCTTAAAATCTCTCTTTTCTCTTTCTCTCTCTCTAAAAGATGAATCCTTGGGTTCTTGTTAAAATGAAGGTTCTGATTCATTCCATCTGGGGTGGGTATTGAGGTTCTTCATCTTCCACAAGCTCTCAGGTGATATCCAAACTGTTGCTCAGGGAACCTCCCCTCTGTCCCCCACCCCCCACCCCCACCCCACTGTGTGTATGGCATAACTTTAGGGCACTGACTATTGGATCAATACACATGAATTTAACTCTGACACTGGAATGTTAACCTCTTTGTCTTTCAGTATCCACTTCTACAAAACTAAGATGACAAGACAACCCACTTTATCATCAAGTTGCTCTGGAGATGAAATAATAGGGTCACATAAAGCTCTCAGAATAGTGTCTGACATACCATAAACACACAACAAACAAAATGTGTAATGAATTTATATTGTTATTGTCATCTTTAAATTTTTTTAAATTTATTTTTGAGAGACAGAGAGAGAGCACGAGTTGGGGAGGGGGAGAGAGAGAGGAAGACACAGAATCCGAAGCAGGCTCCAGTCTCAGAGCTATCAGCACAGAGGCCTCCACCAGGCTGGAACCCGTGAAGCTGCGAAATCATAACCTGAGCCAAAGTCAGACGCTTAACCGACTGAGCCACCCAGGCGTCCCTGTTATTGTCATCTTTAAAATGTCAGTGGTTCTCACTAGAGGTTTTCAGGTAGAGATGGGCCATGATTTTGTCCTCCAGAGGATATTTGACAAAATCTAGAATCATTTTTGGTTGACATGAATGAATAGATGGAAAGTGCTCTTGGCATGTAGTGAGTAGAGGCCAGGGATCCTACTATGCATCCTACAAATGATCATCTGGCCCAAAATATCAATAGTGCTGAGGTTGAGTAACCTTCCTGAAACTTAGGAATTGTCACTCCCAGTTTCGAGATGAAGGCACAGAGCTCTAAGAATATGGTTAAGTGCACACATTTAGCCAGTTATGTATGACCAATGTGAAACATAGACCAATGTGAAAATACACACCAGAAGCAGATATTTTGAAGATTCCTGAGTCAATATGTATGGGCAACACACCTGTATCTTCATGTACTTAGACTCCCTTTTTTAACTTCTAGGGTTAAAAACAAGTTTTGAGCCAGTATTATTCTTGAATTTCAATCAGAAGTGGAGTCCCAGAGGAGGCCATTCAGTCATGAACTATTCTTTGCAGAACAGTGGAGTCAGATACCATTCGTGCAATTCAAATCCCCTCAGACAAAGGCAGGACGATTATTGTTTTTTGAGAAAATGAAAATCCATATGGATTAGAGTGTGGGCTTCAATGCATGTTTCCAACCTTGTACAAATGAACAACAGGAGTTTATTATTATTATTTTCCAATCACAGCAAGGCATTGTAACACCCTCTGCAACCCACTTCTCTTTTCTCTTTTAATTCTATAAATACTTCTAAACTGTCACTGTCTCTCTAAAGAAATCATCTGGCTAGAAAATTTGTAGAGATAAAACCCCACACCTTTAGATTGGTTCACTCAATTCAAACTAACCAGCCAATCAACCAAATAAATAAAATCATAATTGCCATGGTAAACTATAGAGGAAGGGCTCAAAAGGTGGCCTTGCTACAATGTATTTACTACGTAGAATTTGAAGACCTACCATCTAGTTATGTTATTCATGACAGCCAAAAGGGCACTCTACCAAAGTACAAATGATTGCTCTGATTATGGGGACACCAGTATTGTTGAGACACTCAGTGATAGTTCTTCTCTGAAGTCTTGGGATAATAGTAATAGATGCAGCTATAGAACTGGACTCCCCAGTTGAATTGTTAGGCCAAGTCATATCATTTAACTTCCAGAAGCAAGTGAGTGTATTCATTGTAAGGGGAAGCAAGGGAAGAATGTCTGCCAGGGGAACTAAACTTGAAGAGATCTATAGAGCCTGATGTTTCTAGAGGTAAGAAATGGGCAACCAGCAAGATTGTCCCTTAATATATATATTATATGTATGTATATATGTGTGGTGTGTGTGTGTGTGTGTGTGCGTGTATATATATATATATATATATATATATATATATACACATACATGTCTTGCCAAGTTTCTGGATGTGCTCTAGTTTTTAGACCCAGTTTCTATCAATGAGATGGGAGTTAATGTACCTGTGTGAAGAGCCCTACAGCACCATAGCAAATATATACAACAGTGGCCCCCTATTCCTTCCCCAAAGGAACTTGTAGCTATTTAATAGGTGAGTTTAAACCATGAAAAACAAATATCCATATCTTTTTCAAAATTGTTGGATACAGGGTTCAACCTGATGGTGACATCTGGGGATTCAAAGTGCTATCATGGCCTCTGTTATGGCAGAGGCATAGTGGAATCAAACAATAAATGGAGTCCTGATGCAGGTTTATTTCACAGTGGACCCATCTATCCTGTGATCCCTTCTCTAGTTCCCTGATTATATAATTGAAAAAGACATGTGTAGAAGTTGGCAGAATGTTCATTGATATTAGTTGTTAGAGTAAGAGCTATGGTAGTAGGAAAGACCAAGTAGAAACTCCTGAAATTATTAGACTTACTCCTACCTTACCCAAGATAGTAAGCAAAGAATGATATTGTAGATACTTTTCCTGAACTTAAGAATCTTTAGAAGTTGTTGGAAGTAGCTCCTATATGATCAGGAAGACTCATCCCTGAAGTTAACAGGAGCCTTGGCCAGAGGTTTAAAGGCACATCAGACCAACTTTATCATGCAAGTGCCCTGCTAAATCACGACTAGACTTTGGTAATGATGGAAGAGTGAATGGTCATGTGAAAACCTACAAATAACAACCATAAATACTGGATACAAAAAAAAAATCTGTACATATGCAAAAACAGACTAGACAGTTAATTTTGAAAAAAAGAAAAAACCACAAGCCTTGAAGTGGTAAACATTGTGAATTTGTGGCTTTGTGGCTCTGGGACACTTCAACAAATGCAGCTTTTGCTGTAGAAAACCAAGGTAAGAAAACCTGCAGTTCAGAAATGGGAAAGCAACTGGAAATTTAAAGAGAAAATTCTGGCAGGAAAAAGGAAAAAGAAAAAAAAACTTAGAAGGGATGAGACTCAATCTGAACCAATAAACTGCCTAAATTGCTAGTTGGTAGCTGAACTATGCACATGTAGAAGAAAACAGGGAAGGAAGGAAGGAAAGAAAGAAGGAAGGAAGGAAGGAAGGAAGGAAGGAAGGAAGGAAGGAAAGAAGGCAGGCAGGCCCAGCAGAAATCTACTCATGGCATAAGAGGTCTGTAGAATCAGGTATGTGAATTTGATGCTTCCTTTACTAGGTGTATTCTTCAACCTGGAGAATTTCAGCTAGCAAAAGTCTGAAGCTTGACATTCTTGAAGAATAAGTAAGAAAGAAATAAAAAAGACAAAAGCTGGCAGAGCAGCTGAGAATATGAGAAATCCCTAGAAGAAAGGAAACCATAGAAAGAGTGAAGACCACCTTTTCCCAAATCCTAGCCTGATCTCAAAAATTCTCAAGCACCAGGAAGATATACAAACAGCCAGACTAAAAGATCAGAAGTGGAGGGTAATAGGTACAGCATCAGCAGCTGTATAAGTTTGAAATTTGAATCCAAGTAAGTTAGCCACCCAATATAACCCCACTAATCATCAGGAGAACATGACAAAATCCTAAGCCAATGGGGTATTATCTATAATGTCCAGCTTTTAGCCAAAAATTATTAAATAGGCAAAGAAACAAAAAAACTATAACTCCTATTTAGAAAAAACAGTAGTCAAAAGAAGATGAATTTGTGTGAGATAAGATGCTGACTTTAAAAGAAAAAGTTTTCAAAGCACATATACATACATTTAAGGAATTAAAAGAACATATGTTGAAGTAAATAATATGCTAAAATAAATGAAGAGGGAAAAAATCTCAACAGCAAAATATAAACTATTTAAAAATAGAAAATCTAAAGCAGAACAATGAAATAGCTGAAATAAAAGATTATGTCAATGGGCTCAACAATAGATTAGAGATGGAAAAAGAAAGAAGCATTAAATCTAAAAATTTAACAAAATAAATTACCTAATCCAAAGAATGCGGGGGGTGGTATTTGGAAGAACAATAAGTAGACTCCCAAATACTTCTGAAAAAATGAAAAGTAACCTGACAAATATTTAGTTGGAATCCCAAAAGGAAAGAAAAGTAATCTGAAGAAACAATATCTGAAAACCAAATTTGAAACTAGATTCCTAAATTTGGCTGGGGTGCCTGATTGGCTCAGTTGATTAAGCATCCAACTTCAGGGGCGCCTGGGTGGCACAGTCGGTTAAGCGGCCGACTTCAGCTCAGGTCACGATCTCGCGGTCCATGGGTTCGAGCCCCGCGTCGGGCTCTGGGCTGATGGCTCAGAGCCTGGAGCCTGCTTCCGATTCTGTGTCTCCCTCTCTCTCTGCCCCTCCCCCGTTCATGCTCTGTCTCTCTCTGTCCCAAAAATAAATAAACGTTGAAAAAAAAAAAAAAGCATCCAACTTCATTCAGCTCAGGTCATGATTTCACAGTTCATGAGTTTGAGTCCCACATCAGGCTCTGTGCTGCCAATGCAGAGTCCGCTTTGGATCCTCTATCTCCCTCTCTCTCTGACCCTCCCCTGCTCGTTCTCATTTTCTCTCTCTCTCTCAAAAATAAAGAAACATTAAAAAAATAATAACTAAATTTAGTTGAAAATATTAATTTTGATAAAATAAATAGTAAAATACAGAAAAACTGAGAACTGTCAATGAACCATCAGTAGTCTAAACACAAGAAAATCACCTTTAGACATATTAAAGTCAAACTACTAAAAGATAGCAATATAAAGAAAACCTTAAAAGAACAGTCCCTGCTAACAAACAAACAAAATACGCTATGTGCATGAGATGAGAAAGTTGACTGACTTCTTATAAAAATTACCAAAGCTAGAAGACATTGAAAAATACTTCCTAATTCCAGGGGGTGATGGCAAACAAACAAAATCGAAACCAACTCCTGATAATGGAAATTTCTGTATCTAGCAAATCTATCCTTCAAAATGAAGGAAGGTAGAGACCTTTTCAGATACACAAAAATGAAAATAATTTATTGTTCCCAATACTGGTGGCAATAAATTATTTATATAAATGCTAGTGTAAGTTCTTAAATCCAAAGGACATGATATTAGATGGCAACTCACACCAACTGAAAGGAATCAAGAACACTTAAACATGTGGGTAAATATTAAAACCGTGTGCACTCTCTCTCTTGCTCTCTCTCTCTCTCATGTGCACATGTGAACATGCACACACACACAATCAGTCTTGCTGTTAATTTCTTTAAAGTATATATGACTATTTAAAGAAAAAAAATGGAAGAGTTAAAGATATACACAGATACAAGATTCTTATATTTTAACTGAAGTAATTAAATATTAACTAATTATATTGGTATAAGTTTAAGATTTATATGGAATCTCTAAAAGTAAGCACTAAAATTATGAAAGAGATATAGCTAAATAGCCAATAAAGAAACTAAAATGGAACACTGAAATATATTGAATTAATGCAAACAGGCAAAAAGCAGGAACAGAAAGACAAAAGAAATGAATTGCACAAATTTAAAAAGAGCAAAATAGTAGGCCTAAATACAATCATAATAAAATTACATTACATATTAAATGGACCAAACGCTCCATTCAAAAAACAAAGATAGCCAGATGAAATAAAAAAGTAAGAATCTAAGATTTCATGTCTGTAAAATACTTTAAATACAAAGGCACAATTAGACTAGAAGTAAAATAAAAAGATATACTATAATGGCAAGCATAAGATAGTCAGAATGACTATATTAGTATCGGACAAAATAGACTCCAAGTCAAAGAGTTTTTACTAGAGATGAGCAGCAACTCTTCAAAATGAGAAAAAGGTCAATAAACCAGGAAAGAATGAAATTATAAATACAAACTCATGTAAAACAGAACTTCAAAATACATGACACCAAAACTTATATAACTAAGCAATGGTTGGGATTTTTAACACCATATTTTAGTAACAGATAGAATAATTAGACAAAATATAGAAGATCAATCCCCTTAACCAAATTGGCATTTATAGAACATGCTAGCAACAAATGCAGAGTACACTTTCAAGTGCACATAGAATTTTCAGCAATATACACTATAATCTAGGTCATAAAACAATTACCAATAGGTCTTTTAAAAATGTTTACTTATTTAAAGAGAGATAGAGAGTGGGTAGGGGAGGAGCAGAGAGTGAGAGGGAGACAGAGAATCCCAAGCAGGCTCTGCACTGTCAGAGGGACTCGAACTCAGGAACCCTGACATCATGACATGAGCTGAAATCAAGAGTCAGATGCTCAACCACCTGAGCCACCCAGGTACTCTCCCCGTTTTTTAAAAACAATTACCAACAGATTTAAAAAAATTTTTTTATGTTTATTTATTTTTGAGAGAGGCGTAGGAGCAGAGAGAGAGAGGGAGACACAGAATCTGAGGCAGGCTCCAGGCTCTGAGCTGTCAGTACAGAGCCCAACACGGAGCTCAAACCCATGAACTGTGAAATTATGACCTGAGCCAAAGTTGGACGCTTAACCGACTGAGCCACCCAGGTGACCCTCAATAATTTTTTAAAGACTGAAATAATATAGAGTATGTCCTCTGGTACCAATTGAATTAAGTTACAAATTTAAAAAATTCATAAAATACCTAGAAAAGCCACCAAATCTGGAAATTACAAGCCATTTATTTGAGGGAGTAGACTGACTATAAACGGATATGAGGGAACACAATAGGTGTTGTGGTTAAATAATCATATATATTTGTCACAACTCATTGTACACCTAAAATTGATGAATTTAGCTGTATGTAAGCCACAACCCAATTAAAAAAAATCAACATTGTGTCTTGAATAAATGACAGTGACTTGAAGGATACAATACAAAGTTGGTAGTCTTTCTCTTCTTTCCCATTTAATTTAACCCATGCACAAAATCTAATGGAAACCTGTAGATTATAGTAAACTACTTCAAACTTAACCAAGATTTAGCAGCATTTTAGCTGGTATTTATTTTTTTTTTATTTTTTTAACCCTTTTATTTATTTTTGAGACAGGGAGAGACAGAGCATGAACAGGGGCGGGTCAGAGAGAGGGAGACACAGAATCTGAAACAGGCTCCGGGCTCTCAGCTGTCAGCACAGGGGCCCGATGCGGGGCTCGAACTCACAGACTGTGAGATCGTGACCTGAGCCAACGTCAGACGCTTAACCGACTGAGCCACCCAGGTGCCCCATTAGCTGGTATTTAAATGTCGATCTTAACTAGAGAAACAAAGCCTTTGGCTCATGGTATACAACTCCTGATCCCATGAACCTTTCTTCAATAGCCATTATTAAGGATGATTAGTAATAGTTAACATTCACATGGCTACAACAACCAACAGTATACATCCATGATCTTGTCCTTTACATTCATGATTCTCTGGCTTTGTAAAGCAGTAGAATTTAAAGAGACCAGGATCATTTAGAAATTCTGAGGAGCATTCCACGGGTCTGTTATACTTTGGAGATTTTAAATATATCTGATGAAAAAGTACTCTGGATGCCTTGGTAAGTTACATGTGCTCCAGAGGGAGGGGAATAAAACATACAAAGATTCAGAGTCTGATATATCAATACAGTTCTTAGGAGTCCATATTGATAGTGATGCACTGTTCCAAAGGACAACTATTCTACATTGCTCCCACCTTTAAGAAAGAAGCCCTATGCTTGTAGGCATCTTTGGATTTTTAAGGTTACCTATTCTGCAACTGAAAATATTGTTTTAACTCATTTATTGAATGGTGCAGAAGCCTGATAGGCACCTGGCAATGCAGGATTCTTCAAAAAGTGTGGCTGCATTTGAAACATCCATGCTGCTTGGAATGATATGATTCAGCAAGTTCTGTGGTACTAGAACTATCTATTGTGGAGACAGATGCTATATGAAGCCTCTGTTAAACCCCAATAGGAGAGATACAGCACAGATCCTGTACTTCTGGAGTAAGGTCATGCCATCAGCAGCAGAGAGAATTCTACATCATTTGAACTGGAGTGTTTGGGATGCTACTGAGCTCTGATGGAGAATGAGTATCTCACTTATAGAATATCAAGAGGCCATGTGGCCAGAATGGCCCATTGTGATCTGGGTACCACAAGACTGGTCAGCCAGCTGGGTTGAAAACCAGTGGGACCAAGATCATCAATGTTTTGGATAGATTTTTAGTCTAGATGCAAGTTGAGACCCCTTTGGAGATGCTCATCAGGACAGTGAAGGAAGCCAAGGAAAAGACTAAAGAGAAGAAGCTGCCAATTGCAGAGATTGTCAAGGGTATTGAACAAGGCAGCAGAAACTGTAGCAGCAGCATCTCATGTAGCAACCTGGGCCTTCCAACCCACTGCTTCCCCTCATCAGTCAGTCCAACCTGGATTCTCCTGCCCTAAGCTGAGATTGAACTTTATCACTAAAATCTATTTCCAGGCCTATTTACTGCCAACAGGAGTACTATTTACTCAACCCCAATGCACCAGGAAACTCTAAACAAGGCTGTTGTTCCACACTGAGCAGCTGAGGAAACTGAAGAAGAGAGAGAGAGGCAAGGTGACTTGTGTGGTATCACAGACAATCTATCATGAAGCCAGGACTCAGGTCTGTTGCTCAAACCAGCAGATATTCAGGGGGTATAATATAGCCAGTAGGTACAATGGTAATAAGAAGAAATACCAAGAACTCCTCAAGGGCAGGGATTTTTGTTTTGGGGTTAATGATGTTATTCCAAGGGTCTCCAACAAGGCTAGTCATATGGTAGGTACTTAATCAATATTCACTGAATTGGTATTTATCTTCTAAATATTGTATTAGAGTCATAATATGATACTCACTGTTGCTTTTGGTAAGTATATGAACTTGACATGAGATCTGGCTCCGCCACCATTGGGACTCCTCAGAGTCTTGCATTTTTAATAATCTATAAAAAGGAAATAATAAAACCTACTATCCAGAGGAGTGTGAAGTATATGAATGTGGAGATATTCATGATAAAAATGAATGTGACACATGATAAAAATTATTTTCATTCTTGTCCAAACCTTCTTCTAGCAGCTTCTAGTCAGGACTGCCATGTATATGTATGCAGGTTGTACACACATGGCTCCAGATGTCATTTACACTGTAGTCTCTGTAAATAGTGACTCTTGAAGTTGTCCAGGGAACAACCTTTAGGGCTTTATATAGCAGTTCTGTATCTGGCCTAGTAACGAGCATAATGAGAAGACAGCATAAACTTTTCAGGTGAACCATCCATCATTCAATGAATTAAAAACCTACGTATCAAGATAGATCTATTTGATCCTAAAATTTGACCCATGCCAGAAACAGTTTTAAACAGTTTTTTTTAAACACTTACTGTAGTAAGTGGTAAGAGCCCATTCAACCAATCCTCAATCAAGTATGTTCCCAGCCTTGTTCCTGGCAACAAAGAAAGGCGAAATGGGGTTAAAAACAGGGCTCTCATTCACCACTCCTAGAAACTTCCTCTGCTACGTCCACCAGGAACTTCCATGACAGCATACTGATTAATCACTTCTCTGTTCTGATTTTACTTGGCCTCTCAACAGCATTACATAGTCTTTTCTCAGCAACCCCTCCCTTTTCTCCTCTTGAATTCTGTGGGTTTTCTCCATCCTCAGAGATGACTGTTTCTTAGTCTCCTTTGGTGACTCCTTCTTCTATCATGGACTCTAAATGTTGGAAGAGGCCCATAACTCAGTTGTTGAATCTCTTCTGTCTACACTTTCTCCCTAAGTCAGTGGTTCACATCCTTGGCTGGATAGAAATATACAGGGAGCTTTTAATAATACAGATGCTCAGGCTGCACCTGAGACCAATTACATAAGAATCTCTGATGGTTACTGAAGCATCAGAATTTTTTAAAAGCTCTCCAGATGGTTCCCATGTGCAGTCAACGTTGAGAACCAGTGGCTAGGGGATCTATTCATTCTACAGCTTTAAACACCACCCATATGCTGTTGATTCCCAAATTTATTATCCCAGTCCTCAGTCAGATTCCTAAGTCTTATTCCAGCACTGATATCTGTCCCTGACTCACTTCACACATTTCTGATTTGTTTTGGCTTTAGTAACTGCACAAACTTTTTGCAACTGTCATGAGAACTCCCTGGACCCCACAGATTACCACCCAGGCACTGGCTCAGCTTCTCATTGCCACTCACATCTCTACAAACATGCCTCAGGGAAGACATTAAGATAGGCTGTGCATATTAGAGTAGAGGCCCACTTGTATTACATATCTACCATGTGACAACTACTGTGCACAGGATTTTATATATTTTATCTCATTTAAATCCTCATGACAACCTATCAAGTCTTAAAAAGTTGAACAGATTTATGTGAAATTACATGACCAGTAAGTAGAGGGGCAAGGACTGAAGCCCAGGTCAATTTTACTCCACATTACATACATAATTATTAAACGCCCTGCTGCCTGAGTCCCTTGACTTTCAGTCTAATGAACCACACTCCCCTCTGAGAACATATTCATGTTTCTGATCACTACATGACATAAAATCTTTGGAATTCTAGAAAGTTATGTTTTGATGGGGCTGGAGAGATATTAGAATTCAATTCTCTCATTTTACAAATGAAGATATCAAGGTCTTGAGAGTGAAAGTTACTTTCTCAAGGTCAAATAATTAATTAGTGGCCAGACAAGGATGTAAATTAGGTTTTCTATGAACTCCATGTTCATCCCAGAACATAATGTTGATTCCTGCTAAAATGGAGTGTTTCCAATAATTTATTTTTCCCTTCAACTTAGTCAAGGACCCTTCATAAAACAAGCTGTGTGTTGTTCGGCTGCATAAAATAATTATTTATTACTTTTGCTGCACTCTTTTTACCTTTAATTTCATTCAATTCAAATAGCCATTGCTCGCCAAGCTACTTTAACCACAGAGCCGTTATGAGGTTTATTTGTCGCTGAAGTCTTATTTTCTGAGGTAAATTAATGATGTGTTATTCCCAGAGACTTTATGGTGCTTATCACCATATTAACTCACATCTAAAAAATCACAGGGAGCTATTTTTCAAACCCTGACAAAAACAGCCTAGAGAAATCCTAGTAAATTGGGGGCTTTGAAATATAAACGCACATATGGATTGCATATTTCTCATAAAGAAAATGTTTTCATTTCACATTAGGTAAACGCTTTCTTTAAAAAGTTGTCACTTAGCATAGGAAAAGATTCATTCCTCCTCAGTACTGGTTTCTAAGAGCAGAGGGACCAGTAGTTCCTTTGCAAGCAAGAATTATGAATTGTAAGTGGTGGTATGGTGTGGAGTCGGAGACCACAGTTTGAATTTCTCATCTTCTGAGTCCTAGCTCTGTTTCCTTAAGTATGTCATCTAAATTCTCAGTGCTTCAGTTCTTCGTCTGCAGAACAGGCATGAAAATCCTACATCAAAGCTTAGAGAATTAGGTGAAATAATTGATTCATTTAATAATTAAGTGAAATAAAATACCCTAATTGTTCTTGGACCATAAATGAGTTGAATAATTGTCATTTCTCTTCTCTGCAAAGATTAAGTTTGCTCTTACTACCTTACAGAAATCTAGTCACTTTTCCCAACCATTCCAGGTAGGTTCTGTCCTTTTCCTTTGATGCCATTCATTTGCTCATTAAACACCTCTTAATTATGTGCCAGCTATGTCAACCACTATGCAAGAAGCCCAGAATCCTATCTCCTACTAGCTTGGAATCGAGTGTGGAAAAAATACCAGGAAACAGCAAATTATATGAAAGCTCCTAAGAAGTCTGATGGGTAAGTATCATATTGCTCCTAAGGCACTGTACTGCCCCAAGTGCATCTGTAACTAGGTCTTCTTATGGACAAAGATTTCCTGGAGGGAGTAATATCTAATCTGTGCATCCAATACCACTCCATCAGCTCTCGGACAGACTGACCTCCTCAACTGGTTTCTTTGGGGCTAGGACAGGCAGACAGAACATTTCTTATTGAAGCCACAGGTAGCAAGTAAGAGATACTGTATATGAAACATACCACTACGTGCATTTGAGAAACTTCTACCGAAGCAAGACTCCAATTAAAAAGCATCAGTCAAGGAAGCAGAGAGGCGAGTAGAAACTCCTTACAGAGGGATGTGGGCCGGGAGATGGAGGCTATCCACTCTTACCTGGTAGCCAATTCCAAAGGGTCAGGAACTCTGCCTGGCATTGTTCTTCTCTGCCCTGGCCTCTCATTTGCTCTCTCATTTTCCCTTGCTCTTTTTCTTTTTAAAAATTTAATTACCATATATTATCCTCATTTTACATAGAGGAAAAAACAAAAACAAAACAAACAAAACCTAAGTCCCAGGAAGTTCACATTACCTTGCCTGAGGCCATACACTAGTAAGTGGCCAGGGTGGAAAGTTGGATTCACTTGGGCTGTCTGCACAGGCTGTGGTCCTTCCACCTTCACTGAGTCGGGCTGAGCCAAGAGTCTCAGCTAAGTGGGCTGGTGTTGGCCCAGCAGGCCACATAGTCCAGCATTGCTCCGTCACACCAAGCAGGGAGACACAAACCAACGGTTGGCCCAACACAACAAATCACATGAATAGCAAGACTAAGTCAAGACTCTGCCTTCTGCTCAGTAGCAGGGTCTTCACAAGGGCCAGGCAGGTCATCGTTGGCTTAGGAACAGGGGTGTGTGGGGTGGGCAGAGACTGGCCCCGCCCCGTGTTGGGAAATGCTGAAGAGACATGGCAGAGGGCCTGATGTAACATCCTGGAGGCCCCGTAGGACAACCTGACTCAAACTGGCAGTGAGTCATCAGTAGTAAGACAGAGTAAAAGGGTTCTTCCTTATTTAAAAGGGGAGGGTAAAGTTGCTGACCAAGATATGCTGTGGATAATGAGAACGGGCTCTAGAATAAAGAAAAAGAATGGAGTTGGGACGGAGAAGGTGGTGAGCTGCTGAATCAGCTCTCTGGCAGAAAATAGAAATAAAGAGTTTTCTTTCTCTTTCTGACAGAATGGATGTTGAGGCTTTCTTTTTCTTTTTTTTCTCCCTGATTCATCTAAAAGGTTCTCTTTAGAAGCAATGCATTGGAAACCAAAACAGAAAATCCTGCCACAAACTATTGACAGGATGAAAGGTGGCGGGTGGGGGTAGTCACTGACACTGAAGTTGGTCCAGAGGGATGAAAAGGGCCCTCCTCCCACTAAGAAGGAGATATTTTCCAATTCCTAGTGCCAAGGATGTTTTAGTTCCCTTGTAAAATGAAAGAGAGGGAAAGAAGGGAAAGAAACACACTGACATTTGCTGAGTGTTAACCATGGGTCAGCAAGCAGCATGGTAACATACAACATTACATTATTTAATCCTTATAAAACCCCTACTGGGTTATATGGAATTGTACCTATTTTGCTAAGAAGAAAAAGCAGGCAAAGAGAGGTTGCCCAAGATCACCCTGCCAATAGGTGGCAGACCTGGGGTGCACATTCAGGGCAGTCCAGCTCCAGAGTATAGGTTCTTGTCAGTATACCTCATCAGCAAGAGATTTCTTCCCTTCCTACCCCTGCAGTGCATCACAGACATATCAGAACTTAAACAGTAGGTCACCTTCAGGTTTCTATCTAATCCACAGAGTCAGTAACTTTAGTTCTGTTCCCTACTCATGAAGAAGGCATTTGGAGGTGTGCCTTGGTGACCCAGTTAAGCATCAGACTCATGATTTTGGCTTAGGTCATGATCTCGCCGTTCATGAGATCAAGCCCCACTTCAGGCTCCATGCTGACAGTGTGAAGCCTGCTTAGGATCCTCTCTTTCCCTCTCTCTCTGCCACTCCCTTCCTCACTTGCTCTCTTGCTCTCAAAATAAATAAAATAAACATTAACAAAAATTTTAAAAAGGGGCACCTGGGTGGCTTAGTCAGTTAAGCGTCTGACTTCAGCTCAGGTCATGATCTCGCAGTTCATGAGATGGAGCCCCGCATAGGACTCTGTGCTGACAGCTCAGAGCCTGGAGCCTGCTTCGGATTCTGTGTCCTTCTCTCTCTGCCCCTGCCCCACTTGTACTGTTTCTCTCTCGCTCTCAAAAATAAATAAAACATTGAAAAAAAATTTTAATTTAAAAAAAAGAAGGCATTTTGAGGAGAGAGTGAAGAGGCTTGAAATGGAATCTGAGCTCCCTTAGTTAGCTTATCTTACTCTGTTTCTGCAATCAGCCATCTTTATATTTCTCCCTAAAGTCAAACCTGAAGGTGATTAGTCCTTCCCCACCCATTCACTTCTTCATTTATTCATCAGACAAATATTACACATCTACTAAGTAACTGACTTCATACTAAGTAAGGGTAAATGTTCCTTCTTTCTCTGGTGGAAACTCACTTTAGAGAAGGTAGGAGGAGCAGTGAAGGGCACCCCCAATAGTATAATGGAGCATAAAGTGATGATATGTGATAATGGAAGATTACACAAAAGCTGTTTGAATCCAACAGAAATAATTTACACATAGTCTGGGGACAGTGATGCGCTGGTAGGGGAAACTTCTCCAGAATGACATTAGAGTAGATCTTAAAGAATGACTTGGAGTTGATCAAACAGAGGAAGTAGGGGGGGTGGGGGGTAGCAAACACAGAAGTGAAGACGGAAACATGTGGTGGCTTAAGAGAACTATAAATGGGGGCTGTTTAGGTGAGGACAAAGGCAGAGAGGCAGACAGTGGGTCAGGGAGGGCCCATGCAGCTTACTCTGCCTTAACTATTACCTGATGACCTTTAAAGTACTTTGATTTAAGCCCTTCATGTTGTACAAACTCACAAAGTCAAGTCCCACTGGCATTCAAAGCAAAATGTTGTGAGGACTGGTCTTCCCAGTACACAAAGTTGCCTGGTGCAGGGTCTGTTTCTCTCGCTTCTCCATGCTTGTGCTGTCCCTCTCGTGGTGAGTCTTGCCAGTTAGTCTGGTTCCTACCAGGGCTCTGCCTTTCCTATAGGTTTTGATGTAGCCTCCTCTCTATAACTGTGGAGAGTCTGTTCTAGACTAGCCTTTGGGTCACTTTCTGGGGGAGTTCCATGAACATGGCCATTACCTATGTGTATCCACGGGACAAGGTGAGCTTAGGATGCACCTGTGCTCCCGTCTTAGCCTTTAACGATTTTATTGGCAATGGGGAGCCACTGAATAATCTTGTTCAGGGCCTGATGGATTAGATTTGTATTTTAGAAATTTCTTGCTAGTAAAGGACAAGATGAGTCTCAGGAACATCTAAGAAGTACCTTAGTCTTTTAACAAAAATTCTAAGTGGATTTATTTATTTAAAAACATTTAATTTAAAAAATTTCAAATACATTCTTATTTATTGTATGTATTTATTATTTGTACTTACTATTTGTACTCATTTACTCATTTGTTCATTCATTAATTAAATATTTTTGGACTGCCTAATATGTGTCAGGTACTGAGTTAAACTTGTTTTGTATGAAGGTGAGTAAAAACAGGTGTAATTCCTGCCTACTTATAACATGGACTCTAGTTGGGAAAAAAGAGATTAAATAATCATACAAATAACATTGCAGCTGTGATAAGAGCTTTGAAGAGGATTATATGGTGTCTTGAGAGCCTGTTAGAGAATAAGTTATCCTTTTGAACTTCCATAAGCAAGTGACACACAACCTGAGATTTGCACAATTCTTGGCGATGGGCAGGGAGCCATGAGAGAAGAGTGTTTCAGATGGGTTGAAAATGTGCAAAACCCCTTTTGGGTGTGAATGGGGGAGAATGGGGGTGATTGCACCCAAGGAGGTAAAGGACTCAGGGTGTGATGTGAGGCTCCAGGGGTCAGGAACGGACGTCATTTGCTTTAGTCAATGGAAGGTTAGGCAACATGCTGTAAGCAGAAGGTTGAAAAGTACCTGAGTGACTGAGCTTACTTTTATTCTTACCCTCCACCATGGCCAGGAAAAGGTGCCCGCCACAGGAAGATGAGCTGTGCGGAGCAAAGCCAGACCACTCTGATCATCCCAGCCAAGGCCATCTCATACTAAGCAACAAACAGGTGACCCTGAAACATGTGAGTAAGCCCGGCTGTGACCAAATGAACCACCCCGCCAGAGACTTAAATCGCCGGTCCTTGGACTCATGTAAATTAAACACATATTATAAGTTAAACGCCACTGAATTTTAGGGAAGTGTGTTGTGTTTGCACATGGGGTGAGAGCTGGAGGAGCAAAGAGGTGTCAAGAATGATTCTTAGGTTCCCGGTGTATATATCTGGACAAATATGGGAGCCATTTTCTGAGATAAGACCAAGATTTAAGCTGTAGAGTAAGATGTGCCTGTGAAGGGACAGTTTAGTCGCCACGGGAAAACCAGAAGAGAGCTTCGCCAGAAGGATGATCATATTATGAAGCGTCAGTTCAGCCAATTTGTACCGTACACAATTCTCAGATCCTCCTTTTAATCTTGAGTCTAACCGACCTGGGTTCAAATTCTAACCCTCTACATTCTGTATGTTGACTATGGTGAACTGATGAAAGTTCCTGAATTTAAGCCAGAAAATAAAAAACAATTTCCATTTGTAAAGTTTTAGTGAGGATTACAGAAGTAACACTTGAAGCATAAACCACATTGCCTGACCTTTATTTAGTATCCAAAGCATTTGTGTAGGCTGTTCTCCATCTTCAAGTCCTATCTATGCTTTAACGTGTATGTGTGTGTGTGTGTGTGTGTGTGTGTGTGTGTGTGTGTTTTCCCCCGAAGGAGAGAGAGATAGAGCATGAGCAGGGGAGGGGCAGAGAGAGAGGGAGACACAGAATCCGAAGTAGGCTCCAGGCTCTGAGGTGTCAGCACAGAGCCCAACGAGGGGCTGGAACTCACAGACCACGAGATCATGACCTGAGCCGAAGTTGGATGCTTAACTGACTGAGCCACCCAGGCACCCCATCCTTTTTTTTTTTTAATGTTTATTTATTTTTGAGAGAGAGACAGAGACAGAGCATGAGCAGGGAAGGGAAGGGAGAGGGAGACACAGAATCCAAAGCAGGCTCCAGCCTCTGAGCTCTCAGCACAGAGCCCGATGCAGGGCTCGAACTCACCATGCACGAGATCATGACCTGAGCTGAAGTCAGAGGCTTAACTGACTGAGCCACCCAGGTGCCCCAGCACCCCATCCTTTTTATGCCTTAAACTTGGCTCTAGATTCACTAAGTCCCCGAAGTCCTCCCAAACTATTCTAACCCTCCAATGGCTCTCACTTTTCTGAATTTCTGGATTTCTGCATTCTTGTACACATTCATTCATCATATATTTATTGAGCACTTACACTGTGCCAACCACACAGAGAAACAATAGCAAGGCAATAGTTTGCCCTACTCACAGGTGGCAAATACCACATGATCTCATATTTCATTTAAAAATGAGAATACTTCCCAGGTTACATATTGCTTTGATACAGTCACATTTTCTGTTCACAAAAGTCTGTAGAGAGGGCAAGGGTGAACAGCCTTATTTCCATTTCATAGATGAGTATAAGCCAGCAGGGCCATACTCCTCATCCCTGTCACTTGATAGGTAATGTCATCATAGAACTTACCAGATTTTACTTATTTTGTAATGCATTTGTCTTCCTCACTTGTAGGGTGGATTCTGAGCTCAGCAACTATGGGTTACTTACCACTATAGTTCCAACATCTGGCTAAATGCCTGGAGAAGGATAGGTACTTCATAAATATTGGCTGTATGAAAGAGGGTCAGAGAGTTTGGGGGACTTGCTCAACCCCACATAAAAAATCAATAGCAGACCTGGGGTTAGAATATAATTTCCCTTTCTCTAAATTCAGCGCTCCATCCCTGACAATATGCTGTCTTCTATGAATTTCACATGTCTTTATCTGCTTTTACAAAGTGGATGAGAAATATCTCAAAGAGAGGGCAAGGTGTTGAGTGGATAGTATGAGTTCATAAAACACCTGCATGCTGCTAAATGAAAGGAGGTAGGGGCCAAAGAAATAACATTTATTGACTACACATGAAACATACTATCTTAATATTCACAGCAAATTTATGAGGTCAACACTGTACCTGATGGGACAACTGTAATTCACAAAAGCAAACTTGTGTAGTACTGTTCAGCAGGTGAGTTGTGGGGCTGGTAATATAATCCAAGTGGGTATAAATCCAGTGCCTGCTCACTTTGTATTACAGCTGACAGAAAAAGAAAGTATGTGGACAAACAGACAAATAATTATATGGATGAACATTTTATTTTCTTGGACTGCCTTTTAGTTGAGAGAATGCACCTAAATGTGACAGTTTTTCAAATTCAGAGGCTCAGCCTCCTAATCCTCAGACTGTAATTTTCACTCCTGTGGCTTTGTAAATAATGTGGTTTTTTTTGTCATTTCATAAAATGACTCTGATTAGGAAGGGATTGATCATTTCCTAAGACTGTTTTGTACAGAATGCCCAAAGCCACTCAGTGTCCCCTGTTGGTGCTTATTTCTCTGCGTTTCTGATAAAATATAATTGTCTTAAGTCTCTCAGGATTGATTAGATGGAATGTTCAAAAGGAAAGCTGTCTTATTATTGACCCTGCATCCTTTAGTTAATAAGTTTTTTTCTAATTTTACTTCAAAGATGAAAGTTTCTTAATTAACCATCAGAGGTTCTCTGAAGCTAAGTATATTAAAATCATATTATGCCTTCCTGAGGCTCTCCTTAGATTTTTTATTAAGCAAAGCTATTGGAAGTAAAGATATGAGGGTAATCGTATCTATATATAATAAAGAAAGATACACTTATGAGTTTTCTATTCTAATCAACATCACTGCCACACCAAAAAAGTCAATTATTTTGTAATATTTAAGAATGTTAATAAAAACGAATGTTATTTAGCTAAATCTTGTTAGCTTTGGAAATGAGAAACAAGAATACCAAGGATGGAAAAAAAAAAAGATTACAGCCTAATTCCAAATGTAATTTAGTGAATGCGTGTCAAAGCAACTCAATCTGTTCCAATAGTTATTTATTGATCACCTGCCATATGCCAGTACACCCAGGTTCTGAGAGGTAGAAAAATGAAGACATTGACCCAGTGAGCTCACAACTTCATAGGAGAGAATTATTCTTTAATTATAACACAGGTGAGAATGGACAGGGACTGTAATAAGGACCTGTGCAAAGCAATGACGTGCTGGCAAACGGGTACTCTGGGGGAAATAAAGCCCTGATTTGCCAATGTCCATGGTGTAAACATTTCCAGCACAGCCAATTTCCTAGATTCCAATTAAAAAGCCTCCAACAACTTACAAATTGGCTTAAAAGTTATTGACTATTTAACAAATGGCTCTCACAAGCCCTATAAGCCAGCTTCAACAGCCCACTGGAAGTGTGGGGGAGTCAGAGGAAAACAGCCATGAACTTTGCCTGCAATGGGGCTGGAACGAGTCAGAGCAGAGGGAATTTGAGCTATGCCTTGACAATGAACAAGACTGAAGGACAGAGAAGAGGGAAGAAGAATGTTCCATGCGGAGAGAGTGTCCTATGCAAATTCAAGAAGGCTGAGATCTGTGGCCTGCTGGGGCATGAGTGATCTAAAGAGCTGGGGCCAGATTGTGAAGCACCATGAATGCCACAGTAGGAGTCGTAATTCCTTTCTATAGAAAATGGGAATCTCTGGAGGGGCTCACAAAAGCTATCTGAAGAAAAACTACTGAAATAGCCCAAGTACAGATGTATTCTGCCAAATGGTCAGCATTCTGCAAACACGGTTATTTTCAAAATGACTGATTTCTTGGCTAAATTTTAATTGTTTTTCAAAGAATTTGGCTTCTTTAGAAGCATGGGAGGAGGAAGTGAAGGAAGAAAAGATGGAGGTAAGAAATTGAAATGCAGCTTTCACAGAAGTCTAGTATTAACAAAGTAAGGGGTGCCTGATAAAGAAAACAGAAGATGTAGGAATGAAAAGGAGGAAAACAAGACATATCCTATCCACTATATGTAGCAGCTTTTATCATTTTTATATTTTTCTAGTATTTTATGTATGTATTTATTAGGCACATATTTCTAAAACTGAAAATCAGTTCATATTGTGTATGTTTTATTAAAAGTCCCCATGAACAATGCCACAGGTTGGCAAGTATTATTCTACACCTTCATTCCTAATGATTTCATGGTGTTCCATTGCATAGAGATTACTTAATTTGTTTATCAAAGCCATCATTTATGGACATTAAGGTTGTTTGCAATTTTTTTACTCTCCCAAATGGTGCTTTAATAAAAATTCCTTCTTTTATACTTGGGCACACATTTTGACAGAACACTTTCAGGATATGAACATAAATTTTTTTTTATTTTGCTTTTGAAACGTAAATTTCAGAAAAATAAAAAATTAAACATTACTTTGCAGTCATTTCACCAACCACTTCCTTGTCCTTAGCACTTCCCCACTCCTTGACAGAATTTATTGTTGGGGAGTCGCCTATATTTCATCAAGTTCTCACATGTTTCAGGACAGCATTATCTTTCTATGATGCCAGATAAAGTGTGTTCTAGAGCTTACCTCTTGCTCTAGGCCATACCTGTAGCACAAGGATTTAGGTGACAAATGTCTAGATAGCCAAATATCCTCTAATGAAAATTAAATCTCACACATGGGTCTCAGGTGTGTGTGAAGCTTGTCTTACAAACCGTATGTCACGCTGGTTAGAAGTGACACAGGTTGTGGCTGTGTTACTTCGACTGATAGCCAGTAATTCCTTCAGGGTCATCATGGGACACAGTTCACACAGCACGTTGTTACTGAGGGTGTACTATGCACCGCGCATGGGTCCTGGGACACTGAAAATTCATTCTGGGACCAAGCTGTGTATAGCCTTGAGCTTCAGGCTTAGGTATAAGGACTTTATCCTACAGCTTACATTAATTATGAAATGGGCTTCAGTAGGAAAAATGGTATGTGAATCTGAGCAAAACAGAGAATAAACCATCTGTTAAGAATGACCACTGCTTGAGTATTTTAGATGAATGCTTTGCTTTACTCCAAGTAGTATATTGCATTGCTGAAGTAATGCAACATATTTGGGAAATATACACCTGTTATACACCAGACGCCCTAATAGAAACAGAAGGGAGGCAAAATAAAATCACAGTCTTTCCTAAAGGAAATTCACAGTGTATTTAGGAGTCACGTACAAGAGCATATAGTCACACAGCGATGCAGTAAGCACCATCATAGAAACACACATGTAACAAAGAGGCATAAAAGTAGGACTGACTGACTGATGGGACTGAATGACTGATGGGAGAGATGGTAAGGAGTGGCCAAGATTGCTTCAAGTGCTGGTGATGCTCAGGATACATTTTAAGGAATGAATGGAAACAATTTAGGCAGACAGGGGGGAAGGCATTTCAGAGACAGAAAACAGTATGTGCAAAGACAGATGGATTTGAAATAATGCCTAGCATATTCACATTATACATACATACATGTATATGATGTCAAATATATATGTGTGTATACACACACACATATATATATAAATTATATATATATATATATATATATATATATATATATATATATATAAATGAAAGGTGTTCTATGTCATCCAAAGAGTGGATTTTAGCTATAGATTTGAACCTAAAGAATGATATACATGGTCAGATCTGAGCTGCAGACAAAAAACTCAGACAACATTGAGGAACGCAGGTTATAATGTGGTAAGACTCAAACAAGGAAACTGGGAATCTAGCTGAAGAGAAAATGGTGTCCTGGATGAAGGTAATGATAATGGAGTAAAACAGATGAGATACATATGAGAGGACTTAGAAGATATAAATGGAGAGGACTTGGTGACTAATTAGATGTGAGGAAAGTGTAAAGATGATAGTATATGACTCCCTGACATCTGGTTGGGGTGGTTTGGTGGGTGATAGAGATATTAATGACACTGAGAACAGTAGGAGAAGCAGTAGAACTCTCATGAGTTCAGCTTTGAACATAATGCTTTTGAGATACAACGAGATATCCAAGGAAGAATGTCTAGGTAGCAATGGCTTATATTGCTAGATATTGCTAAAGATTACTGGGATACTGTGAATCATGAGAAAAGAAAAGGTTAACATTTTTTAATGCTCCAATTTATTATCAAGATCACAGAGTGTGTTTTCTACCATGTACAAACCACAGGCTAAAGGCCTTTGGAGTTTCACAGTTGAAATCTATGGCTTTTCTTATCTGCAACAGAGACCCATAGAGTATCTGGAATAACTGCTGAGAACTCCATGTATGACATCCCCTAATTAAAGATAACTACCAAGTTAGGGATTCTGGAAGCAGGCAAGAAATAAAGTGCATTTATTATCAAACAGAAACGCACACCAATTCCAGTAGTGATTCTGATTGAAGTGACAGCATTTGTCATGATTGGCTTTCATTTTCCTTTGGGGAACTACATTTTGCAAGAAACCATAAGTAGTTGTCTTTAACTTGAATGTGCAGATGAAATAGATTTACATGGTAAATTCATTCATTCATTCATTCATTCAACCAATTTTGGTTGAGAACTTATTATTTAAGTTTTTAGTTTAATTTTGGGAGTCAGAGATGAATCATATTTAGTGCTCAGTAAGACATGTCCTTGGCTCTCCAGGAACACAAAATAGTTGTTTTCCTTTATTAGTGTTGTAGCTATAGTGGTTGTCATTACTTAATAAAGACAAGAGTTAATATAATTTGTTTGTGGTTTTGATGAGTAAAATTTTAGTCTTTCTTATCTCCAGATAAGGGACGTATACTGCCAGGCTAAACTGCCTTCTCTTCAATTCTCCTCAACCAGGAAGAAATGTGATTTAATGAATGCAAAGGTTGCTCCCATCTGTGCCTAAGATCATATATGGGGGACTTGTTTTTTATGCGCATTTCCAGACTCCAGCTCCAGAAATTGTGAATTAAATTTGACAATTTTTCATTTTTAAAAGCACCTCAAGGAAATTCTGAAGTACATGGTTGGCAGGGAGCACTTTGAGAAACCATGGTGTGAACACAACAGGGACTGTGAGGTCCAGCCACCAGTGTTTCAATGTTACCAGAAAGGAACAAGTGTGACCTTGGGTTGGTTTTATAAAAACGACTTGAGCCTTATATTATTCATCTCAGCAAAATGACTCTGTGGCTCATTTTTTAAGGACTAAATAAAATTGTGTATGTAAAATAGTCAATATTTAATTGATATTTAATTTTAGGTTTTCTTCCTCCTTTCCCTTTTTAAGATACTGATTAGCAGTCTACTTTGTGCTTCTAATCTAGCACTCACCCTTTCTTCCTTTTATTAGAACTCCTTGTGTATCCCTTTTCTTTCTCATTGGACTCTGCACTCCTTGAGTACAAGTATTTGCCCTCGCTTCATTTCTATGTCCCCAAAATGTGCACACAACAGACATACACTAAAGTCCTTCCATAGAAAGTTATCCTTACACCATGATGCTTACTTCATTTTATGATCTCTTACCAAAAAGATCTTAAATCCTTGCAAGATTCACATTTCCTGAAATGTATTAATTCTTCGTTTGTCTTTTTATAGCAGAACACATTTGGCAAGAAATAGGATCACACATTCTTTAATTCCCTAATCAAGAGGAAATGCCCAATTTAAATCAAATAACTTATTTAAATCAAATTCATACAGACTCATGTGTTTATTGGCCAAAGAATGACTTGGTGACTTAGGTTATATAGCCTATAAGCTGACAAATTCATTTATTCTATCTAATTATGTTTATTACTTCAGGGAATACTTACTGAGCTCACACTGTGGTGCCAGACACTGTGTTGGGTGGTGGGGATATACAATGAATAAAACATCCTTTTTATGTTCAAGGAACCCATGGGTTAGTAATGATGGCTAACGACTATATAAATAATTTCAACACATTGTGGTACATAGTCATCTAGAGATAAGTTTAGGGACTTGCAGCCTACTGTAAATGGGAGAAGGAAAATTTACTGGCGGTGAAAGCAAATGAAGTAAAGAATCACAAAGCGAAGGAAGGGAAATGTGCTCCAGGAAGAAACAACAGCATGTGTAAAGACTAGGGGATGAAGTGTTCTTCGTGTTCATAATAAGTGGCTCAATCTGGTAGTGAGAGGAAGTTGGAGTAATGAATGTGGAAGTCTGTCATGGAGAGATTTATTTTGCTCAGGGTAAGAAATTAGCTTGGTCATGAACCCAAAGAGAAGTCATTAAAAAGTTCTAAGTACAGATGTGACAATATTATAATTGTAATTCTAAGTTCATGCTGTCTACCCTCCAAAAATTTTACCTGCAGCTGATATTTGAAAATAAATCTTTATTAAATTCATTTCTATTTTTCCTAAGAAATTTGAGCTTAACTTTTACAATCACTTGTAAGTTGAATGTCTACTAAGAGCCAGTAACACTCAATAATAGAACATGATAAAGTGTCATCTCAAAATAGGGGGCATTTATTTATTTTTAAATGACACATTGTCTTTAAGATCACACTAGAAAATTCTAGTGTAAAATGGCTTCTAGCTCATATTACTTCACACAGTATCTCCCAATCGCTCAGTTTTATTGGTCAGGATAGTCAAGGTTATGATGCAATAATAAACAGTCCCCAACTTTCAGTGGCTTTATTTTTTTTTTAATTTTTTAAACGTTTTTATTTATTTTTTGAAGGAGAGAGAGACAGAGCATGAGTGGAGGCACAGAGAGAGAGGGAGACATAGAATGTGAAGCAGGCTCCAGGCTCTAAGCTGTCAGCACAGAGCCTGATGCGGGGCTCGAACTCACAAACTGTGAGATCGTGACCTGAGCAGAAGTCAGACACTTAACTGACTGAGCCACCCAGGCACCCCGGCTTTATTTTTTTAATGTTTATTTCTTTATTGAGAGAGAGAGAGAGAGAGAGAGAGAGAGAGAGGAGTGCATGTGTACATGTGTGCATACATGCATAGGGCCAGAGAGGGAAGGAGGAGAGAGAATCCCAAGCAATCTTCATGCTGTCAGTGTAGAGTCCCACGTGGGGCTCGACACATGAAATGGGACCTGAGCTGAAATCAAGAGTCAGACACTTAACTGACTGAGTTATTGAGGCGCCCCTCAGTGGCTTTAAAGAAAACAAAATAATAGCCATTCTAGAAGTCTACTGTGAAGATTGTCAGTGGAAGGGATTTTGCTGAATATAGACCCTTGAACACTCAGGTTGTAGAGAAGCCACCTTCTTGAAAGATTCTTACCAGTGAACCAGAAGAGAGACCTCTAAAAAGTCCTACACTGCAGCTCAAAACACATTTTCCAGAACTGTTCCCACTCAAATACAAGGAAGCCAGAAAATTCAACTATACCATGTATCCTGAAAAGGTCAATCAAAAATATTTGACAAACACCACTGACTACTGTCACACCAATAAAATAGCTATAAAACCTTGAAAAAAGATAAAAGCTTTATACTACCTCATAAATCCAAGAATGACCAACATCCTTTCGCTAGGATCTTGAAGAAGAGTTTACAACCTAGAAGGCCCGTGATGGTTCATCACTAAGGGGGGGAAAAATGGGTAGCTTTTGTAGCCTTAGGCTCATGAAACAGAGAAGCTTCACCTACCTAAAGTCATCTGAAGTTTCTCCATCATCTTCACACTATTTTCCCCATGGCATTGCAGTTTTCTGTAGCAAATTAAAACCTAGTAACTGCCCATCAGTCTCAAGGGTTCTTCTTTTTGAAATATCTTAGAGTACTCTTCCCTCCCACACCCTCAACTTTTCCATATGTAACCAGAGGTTGTGGTCACTATAAAACAGCAGGGCAAAAAATACTATGCTAAGGTACAAATCTTCATCTCTTTTGACCCCAGTCATTGTTTGATGAAACTAAATTGTAGCAGCATTCACTGGATTCTCATTTCCTTTGTCATGGCTAGTCGAGTGCAATTCTGGTATTTATGGTATAAAGGCAAGGCTGTGGCCTTGTGATTTCTGTCTGTTCTCACAGGAATGATTTCTTCAAGCTGGCAAAACTGAAGAGGGCATTGAAGTGGAATAATGGAAAGGTTATGCAAATATATAGACTTAGATCTAAATTCGGGTTCTTCTACTTATTGGCTGTGTGAAGTTAACAAAGTTAACTTCCAGTGCCTCAGTTTCCTCATCTGTCAAATAAAAATAATAAACCCACATCCTAAGGCTATTGTGATAAGACAATCTTATTTGTAAAGATAGAGCAAAGGCCTGACTAGGATTATCAGTGGTATTATCATACTTCACAAGCAGACAGAAAATACTTCCTGAGTTATGGTCTATTCATATGTGAACCTAGGCTAAAAAATAGATTTTTTTTCCTATAAAGCCATATTTCCTGGTCTCCTAGGGAACCCACAATTGCTCCTCCCTGACAATCCTGTGTAGAGACTTGGGTGTTTGTTGCCCCTTGATCTCCATTCCAGTAAAAACTATTTCCAGTTCCTGCTGTAATGATTAGCAGCTCAAAAATACGAAACCCAAAATGGCAAAAGAACAACAAAACATGTATAGTAAGTTTTCATTTTCTCAAAACCCAAAGGTTCGGGGAGCCAAGTATCAAAGAGCATGTACTATAAACTATTCTAGGTGTTTCCTCAGTTGGACTGTAAACTCTAGAAATGCAAATATTGCATTCATCTTATGTAGTTTGGACTTAGAAGCAAGTCTGGTATGTAACAGGTGCTCAAAAGTATTTGAATAAATGCTTTAATGAGCCGGCTAGCCCCATGCTGACCCAAAATAGGTGGCAATGTTAAATTTTCTTCAGACTCCTTATCTTCAATTTCAGACTCCTTATCATCTCCAAAACAAATGAGTCTCAAGGCTTGCAAATTAACATGCTTTGTGTGGTCTGATAATGTGAAAATCAGTGTGAAAATTCTATCATGTGATACAATGCAGGAAGGAGTGGTGGGGACTGTAGCTAATGAGAGATGCCCCAAGGGTAAATTTGTACACAGCGCTTTTTTTTTTTTTTTTTAACACTGAGCATACCAAAGAAAACTTATCCCCTGGGAAATAATTCATCCTTCAGGCTGCTTGTTTGTGACCCCTAGTAGTGGTAATCCCAGTCCTTTCCTGCACTAACATTTTTGGTTGTGTGAACCAAGGAGTTTTCAGAGTAATGGTGTCTTATCCACAGCTTGGCTGTTGTGAGCCTTGTTAACTCCAAATTTTTTTTATGAGATGTTAAAAAAGGTGCGCATGTAACTTCAGATGACTATGTCACCTTATTTATCAAGGATGCCTGTTTCACCAGTAACTGACTTTGCATTCCAGGTAATACTATTTGTATCCAATTCTGGACATTAGGTCAAATGGCTGAACTGTTACTTACTCACTTACATCCAAGGTGTAAGGTATCACTAGATCCAGAAATGAATTATCCCTGGTGGGGTCTCTTTGACATATGGCTCCAGGAACTCATCATTTAGATGTCAGTCATTCCCTCCTCCTGGCTCCAACGTCTTGCAGGTTTCCTGACAACAATTAGGGGGACTAAAATCACTCATAATCACAACCACACCTGCCTTCCTTATTGGCTCACAGGCAATTTACTCCTCTCAGCTCTTCTGTCACCTTACAGACCCCGGGTGTTACTTTTCCAAACTTCAATTATAGACATTCAATCTGACAGCTTCCCTGAAGTCATTATTCTGCCCCTATTTTCTGATATTGATCCCAAATGTTTGGGTAAAAGTGTAAAAAAAAAAAATGCAGTCAGCCATCCAGATGTTTAGGAATATCCAGATGTGTGTTGTCTATAGGCGTGCCTCTGGGTGATGGTGGTGTTTCTGTAAGCTTTGAGGTTATATTGAGTCGGAATAGAAATTTTCTACCCCATGCCTCCTTTTGCATATCCAAAACTCATTATATCTGCTAAGAGGAAGGTCCATACACATCTGAGTTACCCTTCAGCCACTCACAAGACATGACAGAGGTTTAAGATTTCGGCCTTCTTTCTACTTCCCCAACTGTTTTCTGGAACAGGACTGGAATAGCTTTGACATTTATTTTCCCACTGATATGACTCATGCTGCCAGTTCTCTTAAAAGGCAAAAACAGGTACTGTCAATTTTATTTGAAATAATTTTCTTTCTCTGTTATGACAACAACAATAACTACAGCCACCAGCTCGTGAATATCTAGGATGTGTCGGGCATTCAGCCAGTGTCTATAGATATCTTATGATATTTAATCTTAAAAAAAACATTAAGATGTTTCTTTTGACTCCTGTTTTATAGATTAAAGAAACCTAATCCACATTAAAGCTTACTTTCCTTAGAGAGCACATAAATGCCACATAAGGAATTCAAATGCAGTTCTGCCTGATTCCAAATAAAAATATTAACAACAAAGCTGTATACGTTACCTTGGGATAGGTCAGGTCTTTGGCACACATTATTCTGCTTAAACCTGGCAACAAACTGTGAGTTACCTATGGTTCTCCCCACTCTGTGGATGGACCTATCATTCACCTATTTTTAGTTTAGTATCTTCCAAGTCCGTGTCTTTGAGTTTACCTCCATTTTCAGACTTCTTTCTTGATTTCCTCCAAGTAAACACTGGTTTTGTTAGTGTCTCAATACATTTTTTTTTTTTTTAAATTTTTTTTTTTTCAACGTTTATTTATTTTTTGGGGGACAGAGAGAGACAGAGCATGAACGGGGGAGGGGCAGAGAGAGAGGGAGACACAGAATCGGAAACAGGCTCCAGGCTCTGAGCCATCAGCCCAGAGCCTGACGCGGGGCTCGAACTCCCGGACCGCGAGATCGTGACCTGGCTGAAGTCGGACGCTTAACCGACTGCGCCACCCAGGCGCCCCATCAATACATTTTTTAACATTTAATGGAGTACTTAATGCATGCCACATTCTGTTTGGGTTTATACAGATAATTTAAAGAGATTAAACTTCTTGGTGGTATTTATTTATTCTTCAAATCTTTCCCTGTTTATCATTCCCACAAAACTACTTTTTATGTAAGAGTGTCTCGCCTTTGAGGCTTCCACTTTGTATATATAAATATAAAAGTGTGTTGAGATAACAGCTCATTGGGAGTCTGAAAGCCAATTCATTTCCTGATTACCTGTGTGATCTCAGAAAATTAACCTAGACTTTCTGAATTTCAGTTTACTGACTTGTGACATGAGCATATGGTACCTTCACACACACGCACACACACACACAAACACACACACGAGATGCTTGAAAGAGTTCAGTTAGACTAAGGGTGAAATGCCTATCATGCAGCAGTTGTTCAGTAGATGTTACATCTCACCCTAGATGCATGCCCATGCATTCAGTCCAGGTCCAGAGGGCATCTACCCCATTGTAGAAATGTCTCCTGTTAAGTCTCCATCCAAACAGGAATGGTTTAGTAAAGTGTCTGATACAGTATCTGGAACTCAGTCCCTGTTAGTTCCTCCTTTAATTCCTCTCTTTGCATCTAATTTTTTTCTTTTTAATTTCTTTAGGGAGAGACAGAGTGAGAGAGAGAGAATGTGCACATGTGAGAAAGGGTAAGGGGCAAGAGGAAAGAGAGGGAGAGACAGAGACAGAATGTGCACACGTGAGTGGGGCAGAGGGGCAGAAGAAGGGAGGAGAGGGAGGAAGACAGAGAGGGAGAGAGAGAAAGAATCTTAAGTAGGCTCCATGCCCTGAGTGGAGCCTGATGCAAGGCTCTATCTCATGACCCTGGGATCATGACCTGAGCCGAAATCAAGAGTCTGGAGCTCGACGGACTGAGCCACCCAGGCGGCCCTTTGTTTCTAATTTTTGTAACCTGCCCATGACACTTGAGACACTGTGTTCCAAAAAATCCTGAATAAATAAATAAAATACCAAATCTGGGATGCATGTCCCATGTGTTTGTAATCCTTAAAAAATTCTGTGAAATGGGAACTATTATCTCCATTCCAATAATGAGGAAACTGAGGCCAGTGGTTAATGAAAACCTCCAATGCTACACAGCTAATGATTTCCAGAGGCAGGGTTTTAACTCTGGTTTTCCTTTCTTATTCAAAGTCCCCTGATCTTCTGAACATACAAATATATTTCTCTTCAATGTAAACATGCCCCAACTGACTCTGTCTTTAACTTTTTGACATTTTATCATAAACTTTTATATTAATTTAAATGTAAACAAATATTGTAGTAAATATATTTATACTGCTTGCTAAGTTTTTTGGCAGCCCTTAAATTTGGTGAGTGAGACACTGTCTCCTTAGTTCCAACATTTTACATAATTCCTCATGTCAGTTGTCAACTATCACATCCTCATGTACTGTTTCTTTCATTCATTCATTTGGAAAAGTGCTTACAAACCCATGTTTCTATATCATCAGAGCTGTTAGTCTTCTTGTAACTTGGTTATAAATAAGTCCGTACTGTTATGGAGCCTGGGGCAGGTTCAAGAGCCCACACTCGAATATTAATGAGTGGGAAATGGATGATTTTATGATTCCTGACCTTTCCGCTTTAATCCATTAGGAAGTATAGATTGGTTAGTAGTTAGCACAACTGGGCAAAAGCTGTCTAAGTGGAAAATTGATCCTGGTAAGTGCACGCATAGTGGTTCCACCCATTAATGCTTCCTATTTTAGCATTTTGAACTTTTGCTCAAAGATACCTCAGATTCTAAGTTCATACCCTAGTGTGCCAAGCTGAAGGTGTGGGAGACTTGGCATGAGCTGACAGACACATCATTTTTTTTAACATTTTAATTAAAAGGATGAGTTAGAAGAAATGACATAAAAATTAGCAGATCGGTATCAGATGCTAGGGAACAGCCCAGTGTCTTCTGACCCCAGGTCAATTGGCCTCCTCATTGAGAAAGTTTTGCAGATACTTGCAAATATCGATGCAAGGCCCATTTTCTTTGGCTCCATAGAAAATCCCAGGCCTGGCTGTCCCAAGTCACTGTTGAGGGCATAGCAGCAAGAGGGATCAAACTACGGTCTGGTAGAAAAGGCTTGGGGGATTGGAGTTCTTGACCCAGTTCTGTCTCAGTCGTGATATTTGGGCATTCATTGCCCTATTGGAGAAGTTAGAAGACTGGATTGGGTGATCTTTAAAGACCAACCTAGAACTCTATGATCCCCATGACTTCCCACTCTAGCTCATATATAGCTCCACATCTGCCTTTGCACTACATAAGAGTAGCAAATTGATTTCATTTCAAGTACTAAATCCAATTAATTGGTTGTATCTGACTGGAGCTCTGCTTTGAGGGATTTCTGATGATGCATTTGACCCAAAAAAGACAAGTTTCATAATGTCCCCACAGAGTAGAGTGGAGTGAGATTGGGGATGGGGTCACAGTGGTTCCCTGAACACACTGTCAATCTTCCTTGCACTATATTGGAAGCTCACTGAGGTAGGAACTCTGTTCTTTCATCTTCATACTCCTGGTATCCCCTAAGGGACTTGAAAATAACAGATATCCATTAAATGTTGAAGAATACCAAAAGAATAAAAGAACACCACACACGTTGCACTAAGATCTAAGTATTAGAGAATACAGGGCATTTATTTGAATGTCTGCATTCTTTTTGCCCAGCACAACACCTCCCTACTGTAGTTACCTGCTATAGTTCTCGATAACAGTAGAGTAAATGTTTGAGTAAAATGATGAATTCTGTAGTAAAACAAATATAAATCAGGAGTGACATGGTTTCTGAAGTCAAAGTGCTTGTATTCAAATCCAAGGCCCACTGCTTGCTAAACATTATCTTTGAGCAAAATCCTTCACTTTACTAGGCCACCATTTCCTCATCGTTAAGATGGAGATAATAATAGTACCTAAAGCATTAGTGATTATAAGTACAGAATGAAGTAGGAGTTCATAGTAGAGTACCTGGCATATATCATATCAAGTATATTACTTATCATAATTATTAGTTACTGCTTCACTATGAAAATGTATTATATACTAGGTGGGAGCCTCGGATATTTCATGTATTCACAGTACTTCTAAGAAAGTCAAAGCTATTTTGAGGAGAAATAGCAAAAAATATCATTTTCCTTTTGGGAAGGGGTAGAATGTTGGAAAGAAAAGGTACAAAACAGAGAGAAATGGGAGTGAACAATCTAGATCTTCTTGATTATCTCCAGATGACTTCCCAAAGCCTTTTACCCCGTAAGCCTTATAAATCTGTAAACATTTCCTTTTTGCAGACAAGTTCAAAGTGAGAAACACCAAATGGTTCCATTACTTAATCCTGGATCCAGGCTGGACTGTCTTCTCAAAGCTACATATGTTCTTATTTAAGTGATTCTTTTCTTAAATGCTTTGTGCCCATCAATTTTTTAAAGGACCATAATCCAAACAAAAGAAAATCACTAGAGATGTTGGATTATGGCCTGGTAGGGTTGTGGATCCCTTTTGCATTTTATGGCCACCATCTATACACACTAAGTAGCACCTATAACTTATACATGGAATGCTTGAAGGGAGCTCTACAAAAATACTTAGACTAGTGCAGTAGTATGGCTAACATTAGAAGGAAAGGAAAATATCATGATCTACCTAGGTCATAAAGTTGCTTAGTTAGCTAAGTTACTGTATATCAAAATGGGTAGCAGAATCTGAAAGAAAGTAGATCATCACATGTTAATCATCTCCTTTTACCCTAAATCTTATGACCGTTACCAATGCTATTAATGCTCTTGTTCCTCACATTAAGTCAAGACATTACTTTCACAACCTTCTTCATAACCATCTTGCTTCCTCCCTTCAGCGGCTAAGTATGAATTGAATTTTCTCCCCACTTACTGACAAACAACACACATTCAACATGCATCTGTAGACTCTCTTCTATATGCCAGGTACCTTCCAGGGACTGTAAAAGACACAAAACGAACCAGACATTGGTCCTATTCCCAAGAATTTTAGAATCTAATTAGGCTAGTGTAGAAAGGGGTTAAGATCAACCTGCGTCATCATAATACAGAGTAAAAAGTAATCCAGGATCTAGATATTTGGACATGAACATCTGAGTGAGAAGGAGAGAAGGAAAGAAGGAGGACAGAAAAGAAAACTAAGATATATTTAGCAACCACTATGTAACAGGCTCTATTCTAGCCTTTTAGCCATGTCTATGTCTACACCTACATCTCCATCTGTATCTATATAACTTACAGCTACCATCTATACAGTCATCAGTAAGTTTGTTATTTCTACATTGCCAATGAGAAAGCTGAGGGTCAGAGGAGCTAAGCAGTACATTTAAAATGTGTTCTTAGAAAAAGGGGGAAAATGATAGTACAACTGTCTTTATGACTCATCTCTCCTTTGCTTCCCTGGCCTCCATATCCTTCTCTAGAATAATAACTTTGATTTATTAAATGGCATGTCTGCATTAACCTCTTTATTCATATTATATTACTAAATGAGCTGTGATTGTCCTTTCTCATTTTATAGATGAGAAAATAGAGACTCAGGGAACTTACAAAGAAGGATTTCAAAACAAGACTCCAAATTGAGGCATTCTCTGTTACATATGCTCTCTGTCCATAATCTGAAAATATATATGCATATAATACATAACCTGAAAATATGTATGTATACAATGCACACATACATATATATGATTATATTAGTATCATGTATTGAGATCTTTTTTTGTGTTCAATTTTAAGCCAAGCTCTTTTCGTATATGATAACATTTTACCCACTTGAAAACCCCATGATAAAGGTGCTGTCCCTTTTTCTATTGCATACATGAGAATATAGGTTCAGGGAAGTTAAAAAATTCACTGAAGGGCATGCAGTGGGGGTGGCTGAGCTGGGCTATACATGTTGGCAGTCTGGTTTCAGAATCTTCACTCTTAAATTGAGAAAAAAGGGCTGGAAAAAGGAACTGGCCACACTGCTGAGGCATATTCTTCTTTGGAAGTAGAGTGAGAGAATTGAAAACTTCATGAGAAAACTTGGCTTGGTTCTATCATAAATCCCCTTAAGCCCTCTATATAGCTACAGTGTATGGGTTTCAGTTCACAGTAAAATAGCTTGAGTGCATGCTATGAATCCTCTTACCCAATTTCTCTCTGTCTACAGTCCACATTAGCATGAAGCTAGAAGAATGTCTCCATCTCTCACCAGTTCTATTAGACTAACCTGACACATGAAGCCCACATTTCTGAGAGTGACAGACAAAGCCATCTGTTGGTCTTGTGTGAGACCCTGTCACTCTCTCTGCTTATGGAGACCTGCTCAATGTATTGACAGCCCCAATCAGGAAGATCCATTCTAGTGTGACAGGGCCAGAGTATTCAGGCAAAAAGTTTTGGAGATAAGGCCAAGACTCATTTAGTGAGACTGGTGGGGGGTGGGGGGCACGGTGAGGAGTAAGAGGATTCTGGGTGCTTGATCCCTCCATCTAGAAAAAGTGACTACGAGATCTGGAGCCAGGGAGACTAAGCCAGGAACAAATCTTTGTTCTATATATTACTAATTACATAACATTAGACAAGTTACTTACATTTTTTGAGCTTCATTTTCCTGAGGTATAAAATGGTGATAATACTGATCATTATTGTAGGGCTTAAATCAGACAATTACTGTAGAAAGCATTTAACGTATTTCCTGGTACAAGTAGGTGCTAAATTATGGTAGATATGACAATTATCACCTTCATCATCATAATTTTCATTATCATCATTCTCATTATTAATAACACAGGGTATAAGCCACAATTCTTACACACTCCCTTAGAATATCAGGATCTACCACTGTTGGATAATTTGGTCAAAGGCGTGTTGTAAGTTGCAGAAAAGATCCTCTTTCTCAGGTTCAAATATTTGCTCATTCTGGAAGCAAATGAGAACTTGCTTTAGAGATTAATGTGAGATCCAATTTTAAATTTCCCTGTTGGAAGTGGGGATGCTAAATAATGATCTGGAGATTTGAATATCAACATTCCCTAGAGAGGAAGTAGCCAAATGACATTCTCTATTGCTTTCAGCAAATCCAATTAGTTCAAAGCTCAATTTACAATGAATCATGGGAGGGGCTTGTAGAAAGAATACTGAGTAGGAATAAAGAGAGTTATGATCTAGTTGAAATAACACTGATGATTAATATTTGCACTACTCTATGTAGTTTAAAACATATTTCATAGTATTTGATCTTTACAACAACCTTTCGGGCACATATTATTATTTTCCTGGAAGGCAGTGCTTCACTAAGACCAATTGCTATATGCTTTAACAATATCTTGGCTCCAACCCTTCCTCTACCTAACCACATATCCACTCCTAGATTGGGTCTCATCACCTCCTACCTGATGTATTGTATCAGCCTCCTCACTGGTCTCCCTTTCTTAATTTCACATCCTCCATTTCATGCCCTACCCTTATGACAGAAGGTTCTTTTTAAATCACAAACATGATCATTTCACTCCCTGTGTAAAAACCTTTCAAATTCTATGCTTCCAAGTTATCATGCTATCTTCCCTTCCTCCCTCCCTTCCTTTCTTCCATCTTCCCTCCCTCCCCTTCTTCCCTCTCTTTCTCCTTCCTTCCTTCCTTCCTTCCTTCCTTCCTTCCTTCCTTCCACTGTTGGGCAAATTCTAGTTCATAAATCTCACCTTAAAGCAGCTATGAGCACAGTTGTTTCAGTTGAGGTTCAGGTGGAGAACCCAAACAGCACTTATTTATCCCTTGTTCTCTGCTTTATTCCCTCCCCCTAATCCAACTCATCTATGGGACACACTTTGAAATGTCACTCGCCTGTAGAATAAAGTTCAGACTTCTTACTTGAGGAAAAAGTCTGTATTTAACCCACCAGGCTCTCAGTAAGGAATTAGCCCAAGTTACAAAGGTCATCTGAGAGGTGGGCCTCTCATAGCACAGAGCTGAGCTGATACATCTGTGGTGAGGAAGGGGGAGAGCAAATCGAGAATGGTCAATATACCTACCCTCCAACCTTCTCTTTGATCAAATGGAATTTTGAAATTACCTGAATGAAATATGCATGCTTACACTTTAGGACCTTTGCAAGAGTTGGTTTTTTCAGCCTAATACAACAGATATGTCATGTCTATAATCTCTCTGACTTCCTTGCCCTTTCTGTAGTCTCCCTGCTTTATCCTGTACATGTTTTTTTTTTTTATACCACTCTATGTTTAACTCTATGATACCATGTATCACTGCATACTGACATCGCACTCTTATGTCTGTTAGACTTTCAGAACAAGAAGCATGTCTTATTCGTGTTTCGGTCACCACCCCAGTGGTTGACACACAGTAGGTACTTCATCAATATTTGTTGAAATGAATGAAAGGATTTATTTCACTAATAGAAGTGGAGAAAGCATACAAACCCTGGCTAATAGTGTGGCTGCGATTTTAACCTGTAGGAGATAATTCTTTGTTTTACAAAAGGATTTGATTGACAAAAGCTGAATTAACAAGCAGCTCTTCTCAAAACAAAGCTATTACATTATAAGAGGTGAGCCATCCCCAACCAGCAAAATAGACTGATTAAATTTAGGGCTGCAAATTAATTTTCGAAATGACATGGAATGAGATGATGTGTATGAAAGAGACAGAATAAAGAAGAAACATATGGGCAGAATACAGGGCTTTCTGGCCACTGTAAGCTGTGCCCTCAGATATCTGAGCTTTTGACCAAGAAAATCAATGCATAGCAGCTGAGAGCTGATATATGGGTGGTCACCATAGAAACATCATGACTCTCAGGATAGGTCAAGACGTGATTGCTCCCAAATCAGTACATTATCATATCTGGAAAAAGAATATAGAGCATCAAAGTGGAGGAGTCCCCTTACCAGAGGAAGTATAAAGAGAAAGAAAATTGACAGAGTGGTGCAGCAATCCCAAAGGAGAGACACTGAATCCAAACAACATGAACATTCCAGTTACTACACAGAGAAGCTTCATGAAACCTTATCTTAGCTCCAGTAAAAAATCTTTTGTGACAATCTTCATTTCTTCATTTTGTTTAGGTTTTCCTTTTTCTTTACTTTTTTTTTTAACACATGTGTATAGAAATGGTCATCAAAAGCGTACACTTTAAAGTCCAACAACAGACTCAGGTTCATGTCCCAATATTATTCCTGACAAAAAAAGTGGGACCTTGAGTGGAACTCCTCTCATATCAATGGGTGCGCTTCCCACTATAATACACTATACGTGCCTTCAAACTGCTTGTTGGCGAGAACAGCAGGTCAGCAAAACTGGAGAATCATGTCCCTCAAACCCACCCTTAGCAGGCCTCAACCAATGACTCATGGAAGGTGGTATATAAATAGCCCAAAGTGCTTAGTCTGCTGAGATAACTTTCAGGTATGTGTTGTACTGACTGCCTTAATCCCACTTTCCCAGTGGGATTAGATTCTAGTTACCCACAGTGGTCTCTGGCTGGATAATGCACCCTTTCCTGGCTGTTTCCCTTTCCCATCTTATGTCCTCAATTCCCCAGAGAGGTTTCTTGGGATCATCTCACAAGTCAACTTGCATCTGAATCCTATGTTCGGGGTTTGCTTCTGGAACCCTCAAACTAAGTTAGTGACCATCTCTGGGATACTCACTTTTCTTCTTCTGAAAATGCTGACCATAGCATATAAATGCAAGTTGTGGAGAGTTTATAAACTAATACATGCAAAATGCTTACTACAGTGTCTGCTACATTTGAATGCTGTAGACACGTTAGCCTGTAATTTGTGTTGTTATGAAGAGCTCAGTATGTGCAAAATATGCTGGATACCTTGTTAGGTGCTACGGAAAGAATGATGAACAAGATGCTACTCACCTCTGTCCGCAGAGAACTTATGGTGTCATGGGAAATATAAGTTAACTATTACACCACATTTTAAGTGCTGTATCATAAACATATATAAATTCTGATGATGAGGAGAGAGAAGTGTGCGGAGCTGTGGGAGCACATACTGAAATTTAGCCTGGAATTGGACCTCAGAGAACACTTCCTAGGGTGATATTTAAGGAATGACAGGAGTTGGCAAGACGTGTGTGTGTGTGTATGTGTGTGTATGTGTTTGTGTGTGGTGAGAGAGTATTGTAGGTGGAGAAAATCATATGTCAAAGACCTGTATATATATATGAGTGAAAAATGGAGGGGGCTAGAAAGGGGTAGGGATGAAGAAGGAGAGAGTCTATCTATGATTGACTTCAAAGAACAGGAAAAAAAATCCCTTTGATCTGATCCCATGCACATTAAATAACCACTGCTTCAGTCCCCAAGTTTATTTGTTTGTTTGCTATTCTTGTTGTTTTGAAACTGGGAAACCAGACAGATGTCTGGTGAGCAAACATTGCTGGTAAGTCACTTAAAGGCATATATTTGCTATTTAAGTGAATATACTGATAGGTATTCTGGTTGAACCTGAATTTGTGCCTTATGAGTTGGGTCATAGTCCAGAAAGTCATTTGAGTTACATCAGCGATGGGCCACTAACCAGATAGAGTTTATGGAGCTAAAGGCTGGGAATGCCAGCCTAATCCTGGGCGTACTCACAGAGTCGTGCCACTCAGGAGAGTTCCTGGTGGGCTCTCCTCCTCTGGGACGGCTTCATCTTGACATTGTGCCCTCACTCTATGTTAGCAAACAACATCTATCCTCCCACCCCACCCCCATTCTAGATTTTAGATCTCTCTCTATTCTAATGCCAGGAAATATGCCCTCAGCAACTTTAATCAGCCAAGACCATTGATGAGTGATCTTTCTTTCTCAAGCCCTGGGCCCTAGAGCAGTCATAAATCAGACTGCTATGGTAGGGGCGAATTAAATATTACATGGTACAGCTCTTTGAACTCGTAGAAAGGAAAGTGCTCAATAAATGCATGTTATTATTATTGCTTCTGGCTGTAGACAGGAGGACATCTGAGACCTCTTACTTTTTTAATGTTTTCTTTCTTTTCTCTCTTCGTTCCTCTCTCTTTTTCTTTCTTTCTTTCTTTCTTTCTTTCTTTCTTTCTTTCTTTTTCTTTCTTCCCATCCTTCCTTCCTTATTTCTTTCTCTCTTTCCTTCTTTCTTTCCCTTCCTTCATTCCTTCCTCCCTTTTTCTTTATTTCTCTTTCTTTCTTTCTTTCTTTCTTTTTCTTTCTTTCTTCTTTTCTTTTCCTTTTCTTTTCTTTTTTCTCCCCCCCTTTATATTTTTAGTGGTTGTAACGAAACTTATCTGCTTACAAGTATTACCCCGACAGTCTATCTTGCCTTTAATGTTGAGTAACTTCAAAAGCCAATGGCCATTGCATCTGCCACTACTCAGATGTTATCGAGAAGACATATGTTTTATTCTTAATTGGGTGGTATGGATTATTTTTTCTTTTCAGTATTACTGGAAAGGGGTATGAGTGGCTTTTCCAGAATGGTGCAATAAAAATAAAATGTCATTGATTAATTCAATAACTATGGCTAGGAAGCATGTTGTGCAGTAGTGGAGAGGAAATGCATAATGCCTTACAGACAGTGTCTGCATAACTCAACATTTGTTTGATAGAAAGACTCCAGAGCTAGATGCTGGTTTTTTGGAGAATGACCCACTCTTGCAAACACAAGTCAAATTGAATGGCTTGTTTTCCTTAAGAACTTCATCTAGTGAGGTGTAACTTCACGACATCAGGGGATAGATGGTAAACCATATTTGTGAAGCTCTTTAGCAAGTCACCTATCATTTCTGCCATGATCCCATCAACAGAGGCACTTAGCACCTGCCCGTGGGTGGGCTTCAGAGGAGTCTTTACCTCAAAGAGAAGGCTGCTGAAAGAGTCATTGGTTCATTTTGCATGGTAGGAATTTCAGTCAGGTGCCAAGAAACTCATGATGTTGTATGCAAAGTTTTTATGTGTACATTTTTCTGTGGAAAGGAAGATACTGGTTTCTCTGAGATGTCTATGAGTTCTCAAAAGGTTAAAAATCACTGCCCTAGAGTATATACTCAGGGACAGGTAACACTGCAAGGTATATGGCATTTTTTAAAGTTTATTTACTTATTTTTCAGAGACAGAGAGAGAGAGAGCACAAGTGGGGGAGAGAGGAAGAGAGAGAAAATCCTAAGCAGGCTCCACACTGTCAATGCATAGTTGGAGGTGGAGCTCAAACTCACTAACCACAAGATCATGACCTGAGCCAAAATCAAGAGTCCAATGCTTAACCCACTGAGCCACCCGGGCGCCCCTATATGACATTCTTAATATGTATTTGTGAGCCTAACATGACCATTTGACCCGAAATGCCATTTTTTCCCTCTAGGAACATTATCTAAAACTTTGAATTTGCAAAGGGTATTAAAGTCTGATTTAAAGAGAGGTCTGTGTAAATAGATCAGAGGTGGTGTAGACTCTGACTTATCCTTCAGGGCTCATTTCATATATAATTTTTTCAAATGTCATTTCACCATGTGCTAATGTTGGAGCTCTTTGAAGGCAGACACTCGGTCTTTTTCAAAATTACTCTCCTGAACCATACTGTCACATAGATGCTATAAATGTGTACAGATCGAAAAAAAAAAAAAGTGTACAAATGGAGTAAGCATAAAGGCCTCCCGTGTGATGGGGGCTCTATCAGCAGGGATCCTAGCAGGTCAGTGAGGAGGTCTGTGTTAACCACACAGCTTAATATTGTGAGTGACAGCTGCCTTGCCAGTATAAGTCAAATCAGGGGATTTACTATTTGGCAATGGTTGGAAAAGAAGGAATGGCTGGATACAAACCTCAATCAGTGTCAACGTCTTCTCATTAGCCTCTCTTCTCAGCTTCCCTTTCTCCATTGGCTCAGTGTGTTCCCACTACAGAAAGATTTTTCTCCCTGAAGTGGTACACATAACTAACCTCCTTACTCAGTGTTTCACATTCATTGATTCCTCTAAATGGGCACCAACTTTTTCAGATAAGCAGACTAAATCTGCTTTCTTCCATCTTACAAAGGAAACAAAATCAGAGGGGGCAACTGATCAGAATAATGTCACACAGCTCGAAAGCAGCAGAGACAGGGGGTAAAATCTTTCAAAATGTGTTCGTGGACACAGGAAAGCCTGAGCTTCAGTATTACTAACATCCTTACTTAAATATTGTGGATCCACTGTCTGAGTGATGGTAAACAAGTAACCATGGCTTTCTGAGCTCTGGTCTTCCTCTCTGATAAATAGAGGGCAGAATAATATCAACTCCTCAGAGTTGGTTGATATATATATACCATGAATTTGAAATCCCCTGATACACAGAGGGTTGGCAATAAGTGTTGACAAAGTCAAGTATATGACTGATCTAGCAAGTGTACAAAACCACGATTATGAAACGAACTTCATGGAAAATTATTCACACTAGTTTAATTTTTATTTGCCCACATTTTTTCTTCTAACGTTTACATCCCCCTCTTAGTTGTTGTACTTTTATTGTATGTATTTGGCATGCTATTCCAAATACAAATACACATCCTTAAAAAAAAAAACCTTTGTATTCTTTCATTTATCTAAAAATATTTAGTGAGCACCTATCTTAGGGTACCACATCCTGGAAGACATAGTAGTAAAGAAGACAGATAAAATCTCTGCCTGTGTGGAGTTTACATTTTATAGGAGGAACATGCTTCAAACTAGAAAATCAATAAATGTATATAGTAAATCTTCAGGTTAAAAAGAAATGGACAGTGTGTGTGTGGGTGGGGGAGGCAGCAAAGGGATGGAGAAGGAAGAGAAGGTACGATTTTAGGTACTGGAGCCATTGGAGTAATCTTCCCAAAGAATCTTCTGTTTGAATACAAACTGGAAGAAGAGACTGGATGATACATCAGGAGAATAGCTATGGCAGACGACAAAGCAAGTGCAGAGGGTTTAGGGTAGGAGCTAGTTTGTCTTCCTCGAAGATCTGCTAGAAAAGTAGAGTAAGAGAGGGGCAGTGATAGGAGAGGAAGCTAGACAGGTGGCCGGAGTACAGATCATGTGGCGGCCTCACAGCCCTGGTAGTGTCACCTGCTAAGTGTATTAGAAAGCCATGGAGCTAGCCTGAGACAAGAAGGGACTTGGATGATTTTTCTGGGTTATGGGCACACTGCAGGGACGAGAGTGCTAATGGAGACACCAATTTGGGAGCTACTGTGACTGAAAGATGATGGTAGTTCCAAAAGGAAGTCCTGGGAGTGGTGAAAATTAACCAGATTTGGAAAATATTTTGTCAGTATTAGCTGACAAGAGTTGATGATGGAAAGGAAGACAATGTACAGGTTTTTTTTTTTATTTTTAAGTTTTAAAGGAACAGAGATAGACATTTAAAAATCTATTTTCTAATAATGGCCAACATTTACTGAGCACTATATGCCATGCCCTGATGCTAGGTGCTTTATACTCATTACATCATTTAATACCTATCCATCACAAAATATTTTTTTTATTTTTTTTATTTTTTGTAAACTTGGACTCTGTTTATGTACATCTTGATCTTCTCAGTGTTGCCCCCCTTTTCCTGCTCTGGGCACAACACTTCAAACTATTGTCAGATTCAAATTTTAAAAACTGTAGGGGCACCTGGGTGGCTCTGTCGGTTAAGCGTCCTACTCTTGATTGCGGCTCAGGTCATGATCTCATGGTTCATGAAGTTCAAATCCTGCGTCCAGCTGTGTGCTGACAGTATGGAGCCTGCTTGGATTCTCTCTCTTCCTATCTCTCTGCCCCTCCCCTGCTGGCTCTCTGTGTGTCTCTCAAAAAAAATAAAAATAAACTTAAAATAAAAACACTCCAATACCCTAAGTTTCCCAGAGGAGGGCTTCCTTACACATTTGTCCACTAGGGCTTCATTCTCCCATCCTTCAGATAATCTCTCTGCCCTTTAAGCCTTGCCTGTCTGACTAGGCTGGCCTAGACCCCTGGGACAGGAGATCAGCATCTCTATTCCTGATTCATGTTCTTCAGCAGTGCAAGTTTATTTTGTTTTGTATATTCATTATGCATGAAGAAACAGGCATGATGATTTGCAGTGCCCAGAAAAAAAAATTAAAAACGAAAGTTATTTAATCAGGCCTCAAGTGGAGATGGAAAAAAAAAAAAAAAAGAAGTTTCATTAAGTCCAGCTCTTGGAGAAGCAGATTAACTCATTGACTTGTTTTCTATATCTGAACGTTCATAGAGTAAAGGGCCATCCTTGTCATGTTTATTGATAGAGGCAAGAGTGAGTATCAGAACCCACACCTGCTTTGGCCATAACATGATTTCATGGTTAGTATACAGTATGGCAGGTAATGAACATCTAGTGTAACATAAACAGCCATCTTCATAATTGATGAGATCGATCTTTCCCCACACAATACAGTTCTCACTCCTTTAACTCAAAGCTTTACTGTTTCATATTTTGGTAATTTTTATGTGAATAATAAAACAAATAAGTAATGCCCTCAAATGGGTTTGGGGCAATGTTTCATATGAATACAAGTGATGTGAACTGAAGGAAGAATTCAGGATCACTGACAGGGCTTAAGATTGCTCCTGCCTTTCCTTTTATTGTATGCCTGTGTCTAAGAGTTTTATTGATTTGATCACCTATCCCTGGAGACAAGAGCTAAAAGGCTTGCAGCCACATCCATCGGGCTGCTGGACACCATGCTGCTCTTGTGTTCCTATCTACACACAGTGGAGGGCATCATGCATGGGATCCAGGAGTAAGCAGTGGCTCTGAAGTGAGCAAGGAAGGGAAATATTTGTATGATGTTCCATTGCTATGCTTGCTTCCAAAAGGCATTTCTTAGCTAAGTTGAGCTTGGTTTTGTTCTGGACACTGTAACTTGTGTAAATTATGTTACTAGCTGAGACCTCAGTTTTCCCATGTCTAAAATCAATAGACTAGACCAGATGATGTCTCGTGTTCTTTCAGGCAGTGATTTTCTGGGAACCCAATTATTCTTAAAAGCATAATTTCAAAGATAGCACAGCGAAAAATAAATTGATGAACAATTGGGCCCAAATCAAATCTCTTCTATAATGAAATCTCAAGTTAAAAAAACAAAACTAAACAAAGAACAACAACAACAACAACAACACACACACACACACACACACATGACAATTAAAAGAGCAAATAAAAACCCTCAGAAATTCCACAATGCAAAGACATATACATTCACAGCTGGGCAGGGTAAGAATGCCTCCTCTAACTTCTAATCTTCCCAATGTAATAGAAGACAATCAAATTTGGAAAAGTTACAGAAGAAATAGAAAATCAGAACAAACCAAGAACTGAGGAAGAATCATGGGAAGCTCTTTGACAACTGTTTGCCCAAAAGACAGTAGATCCTGAGAGATTTAATAGTGATTAAATTAAAAGTATTCAAGAGATACATAAATACAAAAAAAAGAGAGATACATAAATACATCCATCCTAATATATTCTAGACAGTGGAAGATGGAGAATGTACCCAATTCATTCCACATGGCATATTGGATCCTGATTCCCAAAGGTGATAAGATATTATGCAGAAAACAAGGAAAATAAAACAATCTAAACCATGAACATAAATTCAAAACTGTAAATTAACTGCTTCAAAACTCAGTTTAACAACTTAATATTGCTGATTCAATAATCCAATAGGAATACACCCAGTTTCAATATAGGAAAACTGAATAATGCAATAGAAATTTATCAGTAGGCTAATAATAAAAAATAAAAGTAGATAATTATTTCAACATCCCCTAACTGCATTTGATGAAATTTAACATTTTCATTTTTCAAGTTAGAATAAAATAATTCTTCCTTAATATGTTTAATATTCCTATTTTAAACCCTCAGCCAAGTGATTCTTTCTTAGGGGCATCAGACACAGATCTCTAAATTAGGAATAAAACAAGTCTGACCACTCTGCCCATTGTTGTTTAACATTATTTAAATAGGTCTAGCTGGTGCATGCAAAAAGACAGAGAAATAAAATTAATACATATTAAAAAGAAAGAAAAAATATCATAGATCCATAAGTCTTGTTTGTAATTCTGAAATCCAACATATTCTGAAAGCTGAGCATTTTTTAAGTTTATTTATTTATTTTGAGGGGGGGCAGGGAAAGAGGGAGAGAGAGAATTCCGAGCAGGCTCTGCACTGTCAAGGCAGAACCCACGTGGGGCTTGAACTCATGAACCATGAGATCATGACCTGAGCCAAAACCAAGAGCCAGCCGCTTAACTGACTGAGCCACCCAGGAGCCCCAAAACTGAGCATTTTGCATCACTCATTTGATACACAAACTGATTTGAGCTGCTGTAAAACCACGTAGTGTGAATGTTTATACTGCTGCAGAAATATTAATATGTTTGATTATGGGCTTCTTCCCCAGACCTTGCTAGGGGTATTATGTAATCTCTGGACTATGCACCATATTACCACTCAAAATTCCAAATTATAAGACATATCTGGCCCTAAGGATTTTAGATAAAATGTTGTAAATCTCTATTATGTGCAGATGGCATGATTACCCACCAAGGGCATTTTATAAATCAGACAGTATTTGTTAGAATTAACAAAACATGTTTACTATAAGTAGCTATACTCAACAAAGCTGATTTTAAGATAGTCTATTTATATATCTGTCTACCCCCTACATTGGTAAAGTGCTTGAGGACACGGGTTACATTTCTCTGCCACTTGTACCCAGAATATTTCTTGGCATAGAAGAAGTAAACAGACATTTTACTTTAAAGAAAAAGAGATGGATATATAAATAACAAAATTGTCGTTATTAAGTGTTCCATTTTTTATTTTAATATATATATTTCACACAATTGCAGTAAATATTCTAACATAATTTCAAATTTTGTTTTGCTTTAATTTTAAAACCCAAGAAGTTCATAAAACTTTTTATTTGGAAAAGCAAAACACAAAAATAACATCAACAAGAAAACATTCTTTAAAGACAAGCAACTGAAAGAGAAACCAGGTTCACACTGGTTCCAGGTTCCACTTACTATTTGAGTGATTTTTGACATTACTTACCTCTTCTAAGTGCCAGTGTCCTTGTATGAAAAAAAAAATAGTAAGTGAGGCTGAGAAGATTATGATATACTTACTGGCCACAATTTTTTTCCTGTGAATTTCTTCTTTAATATCCCCATTGGACGTTTTGTCTATCAACGTATCAATCTCGGTTTTGTAACCGATTTATTATAAATGTCATGCACGTACATGTGTTAGGTCGCTACTCTTTATATCCTGGTACAGATTTTAGGTCTGTTTTGGGGTTCTGTCTTCCAGTGCATTGATATTTACATCTTTCTCTTCTCTAGGACCAAGACATTTTTATATGGTAAACTTATATTTCAATATGTGGTTCAATATATGGTTGAGTCAGCCAGAAGTGGAACCGAGTGACCAATTGAGGGAGCAAGTTGCTTTTTTTTAAAAAAAAAAATTTTAGGGGCGCCTGGGTGGCGCAGTCGGTTAAGCGTCCGACTTCAGCCAGGTCACGATCTCGCGGTCCGTGGGTTCGGGCCCCGCGTCGGGCTCTGGGCTGATGGCTCAGAGCCTGGAGCCTGTTTCCGATTCTGTGTCTCCCTCTCTCTCTGCCCCTCCCCCGTTCATGCTCTGTCTCTCTCTGTCCCAAAAATAAATAAACGTTGAAAAAAAAAAATTTAAAAAAAAAAAAAAAAAAAAAAAAAAAAAAAATTTTAATGTTCATTCATTTTTGAGAGACAGAGAGAGACAGAGTGTGAGTGGGGGGAGGGGTAGAGAGAGAGAGGGAGACACAGAATTTGAAGGAGGCTCCAGGCGCTGAGCTGTCATCACAGAGCCTGATGCAGGGCTCGAACTCACGAATCGCGAGATCATGACCCGAGCCAAAGTTGGATGCTTAACCGACTGAGCCACCCAGGCACCCCACAAGTTGCTTTTTAATAATGTTTAAGGTAATATTATTGGCATGGGTTATTATGAAAAAAGAAACAAAAGCAACAGAAATAAAATTATGTTTTTAAAAATTCTTACTGCACCCCCTTGAGGTAGGGATTGTTATTCCCATATTCTACATAAAAAATCTGCGGTACTGGGGCGCCTGGGTGGCTAAATCAGTTGAACGTCCAACTTCAGCTCAGGTCATGATCTCACGATTCGTGGGTTCGTGCCCCGCCTCGGGCTCTGTGCTGACAGCTCAGAGCCTGGAGCCTGCTTTGGATTCTGTGCCTCCTTCTTTCTCTCTGTCCCTCCCCGACTCATGCTCTGTCTCTCTCTCAAAAAATAAGTAAACATTAAAAAAATTTTTTTAAAAAAAGAATGTGGGTACAGAGAGTCCAAGTACCCTGACTCATATGGTTTGCATATGGCAGGGCTAGGATTCATGTCTAGAGTCCACTTCCTTACCTGGTCCATATAGAAGTGTTTTCCAACAATTGGAAACACGAATTGCTTGACAAAATAGTGCTGCCAAAACACTATACATAAACCCTTATCTACGGAGAGCTGTTGGTATGTTTTCAACCACAGACTCCAGAATAAAGAGCTCGGGTTGCCCATTTGGAAAACTAGCCATGGACAATGACCCCAAAGAAAGCAGAGACAGAGGAAGCCAGCCCTGGATTCGGAGGGTAGAATTCAGGCAGAGAAGACCGCATCTCTCCTCTCTGTTTTTGTAATGTAAGTTCTCCATAACTGGATGAAACTCAAGTTTATGTCCTCTGTCCCAAATGCTATGCAGGATCTCCTGAATTCAGCACTGGCCTTACCTAGTTATTATATGTCCTAAGTGAGGGTAGGGTCTTGGGGAGAAAAAGAGGACTCTGTGTCCTCAGAGAACCTGAGTGGTTAAAGTGGGCTTGGCAGTGGTTCAGAGAACAAGCACTTCAGAAAACTACGGAGCACCACTCTCTTCTTTACCCAGTGATAGTCTCATCCCCTATCACCTAGGATGCCCCCATTGCTCACATTGCACAGTATGCATGCAGACTGATCCTGCTTAGTGCATAGCCACTCTTACCAGAAGAAGGTCCTCCCTGTTCTATTCCCAGACTTTGTTGGGGAAAGCCCCTTGGGCTCACAGGCCTTTTTCCACAGCAGCTGTAATCTTCCTACCCTGCTTCTTCTAACCATCCCTCTGTAGTCTTTAAAAAGAATTTCCTATGTGACTCACTGCAGCACTGTGCTGTGCGAGGCCCTAGGCAGACAAAGGCAATTCAAAAAGCAAAGACTCAGGGGCGTCTGGATGGCTCAGTCGGTTAAGTCTGACTCTTGATTTCAGCTCAGGTCATGACTTCCGGGTTTTATTCATGAGTTCGAGCACTGCAATCGGGCTCTGCAGCCTGCTTGGGATTCCCTCTCTGCCCCTCATGGACTCATGTGCAGGCACGTTCTCTCTCTCTCTCTCTCTCTCTCTCTCTCTCTCTCTCTCTCTCTCTCAAAATAAATAAATAAACATTAAAAAAAGCAAAGATTTGGATTTCAAGGGTCTCTTAAGTGACAGAAAAAAAGGACGTACAGCACAGCATCATTTCCTTCTTGAGAAATAAAGCTAGGGATTTAAATATATAGAGGCTGGAGATGTTTAAGTTTCATAGAAGGAATCTGCAAAGGAATTTGAAAGGTGAATAGGAGTTTGCCAGACAGGCAAGGCAGCAGAGAGCAAAGAACATCCCAGGCAGAAGAATCTGCAGGTGCAAAAGGCATAACATGTGCAGAAAAATAAAAGGAATGTGCAAGGCAAGAGTATGAGGAGAAGCTAGAGGCATTCTCATGGAGGACATGGAATATGGTAAGGAATTTGGACCCAAATGCAAAGGTAATCAGGAGCAACCAGGGTTTTACACATAAGGATGATTATACAGACCCCCATGCTTCATGATCATCTCAACACTAGTATCATCGTATCACCACAACCACATCCTGTGAATAGGACACTTTCCTTTGCTCTAGGAATTTGTCCACTCCACACCTGGCTAGCTGGAAATAGTCTTTGGACATTATCCTTTTAAGCACCCAGTTTCCCTTGCAAGGCTACACTCTGCAGCAGAATCCTTTTCTCCATTTCCTCCTGCCTGCCACATACTACTGCCCAGTTCTGGTAGGTTCTTCCTGCTAAAGTGTGGTCCATGGGTCTTTCACATCTATGTGGCCTGGAAACTTGTTGAAAATGCAGAATCTCAGGCCCTAATAAAGACCTACCAAGTAAGATTCTAAATTTGCACAAGATCTCCAGGGAGTTGTGTACACATTAAGGTATACTTTAACATACCACAGAAGTTTCATTATAGAGCCATCTCTCATGCACCTAGCATTTACAGAGAAAGTGTGGGAGGAAATGGACATCCTCCAGGATCATGTCTTGGGTTGGCTAACGCCTGAAGCTAGTGGGCTAAAACATCCCACGTTATTTGATCTTACAGCAATCTTGTTAGGTGAGTAGGGGTAGTCTCGGCTCACAGATAAAGAAAGATCATTTAATTTCACTGTATGACCTCTTCCCCAAAGTTCATCATGAACTCCAAGAAGAAAGAATTCACCATGTCTACTGATCTAAAAAAACAAGAAGGAACCCAGAAGGAAAAGAGACCTAAACTGCCAATAACCAACTCTCCGTTCCTGGCCAGGCTGCTGTTCATCTCCAGTGCAAAGGCTGTCTTTCAGGATTAGCATTCCCTCGGCTCTCCCTTCGCCACCCATCTTGCCTTTGCCTCCTACACACATACTGCAGGTAGATTTAACATTCCGTGTCTCACACAGAGTTTCAGATTCTCAGTCAGCACAGTCCATCTCAGAGAGAGAAATCAAGCAACTGAAAAGCAGTCTGCCCTAAAAAAGGGGAGGAAAAGCGGGTGGATTCGATAGAACTGCCTAACAAAGTGTATTTATGAACATCATTGGAACAAATGTCCTCCCGTAACTGCAGCCATCATCTCCTAATGTCACATCATGGAGACACGGGGAAACAAATAGGACTTATAACCTGATTTTCTATCAGCTGGCAATGGCATCACCCTCCTCCAGCCTCCCCTAACTAGGCAGCATATGACTCACAGCTTCCTCCAACTTCTGAAGCCCTTCAGGACTGTAAAGAAATAACACAATATTTAAAAATACATATATCCCATCAGTAGCTTATTTCTTAATGCATCAAGCAACTGATCACCATACATGCCTTAAAAGGTGCTGAAATGAATTACCAGGGGCTTGGACTCCTTGGAAATTGATCTGACAGTGGGAGAAGTGCAACCAATTTGATTTGGAAAATTCAAAGCTATTCTTTTCATAGAGCCTTGATTTTCTGAGTGTCTTAGTTCTCTCCTTCTCTACGCTTTCCCTGTGCTCCCAGCTCAAACATTTCCTCTGACCCCTTCTCTCCATTTCTATTACCACTGCCCCTGTCCAGCACCCCTGTACCTCTGTCCCTCCTTCTCTCATTCAGAATGTTGCATGAGCCTCCTGCTGGTCTCTCTGATGCTAAGCCCCTTCCTCTTCAAACCACTCTCTGCTCTGTGGGATTAAGGTTTGTGTATGTGTCTGTTTTGTTTTGTTTTGTTTTGTTTTTTTCATTTAGACCGTGAACACCTTGGAATTAGGGACTTCCACATGCCTTTTACTTTTCTGCCTCCAGAACAGGGCTATGAAAAAGAACCAAGCTACTGTTCAAAGAATGAGTTAAAGGTTATGCTACAATGGCTGTGCCTTGAGCACCCAAAATGTGTCCAAGGAAACCCAGTACAGTACCAGTCCCTTCTGTTGGTGAAGACAGGTTTTCTTTTGATGAAGAGAGAAGATCATGATGGAAGAGATCCTCCCTCTTATTCTAGCTGCCCCTTCTTCTCTGGCAGCCAGGGCTCATCCAGAACATATAGACATGGGGGGAATCTTGCAGTTCCTTGCAGGTGAAATTCTATGAAAATGAACTATCAAGCCTTAAATAGGTAGTAAGGATCATATAATCTCTGCTAAAGAGGTGTGTGAAGGTCAGAGACATGCCCATGCTATCAGCCTGGTGAAGCAAAAATTCTATGGGTTAATCATATGTATTTAATTCAAATCTGTTTCATGAAGTGTAGATATTTATTTTAGGTGGTCCACTTCAAGCATTCTAACATTATAGAACTTCAGTAATGTTTTCCCAACTTGTAATTCTTATTAGATGCAATTCTGGTTTATTATGCAGGTTTACTTCTTCTTACTTTTCTGGAAACCTCAAGAACTTCTGTTTCAATTTGCATGTTACATCTTTATCAATAAAACATTTCTTTTGATTCAATAAGAATGTTCAAGGAACTGTGCTAGGTGCATGCTATGGTCTGAAAGTCTGTATCCCCCAGAATGCATACGTTAAAATCTTAAATCCCAAAGGTGATGGCTTTAGGAGGTACTTAAGTCATGAAGGTGGATCCCCCAGGAGAGGGATTAGTACCTTATGAAAGAGAGATCTATAGACTTCTTCTAGCATGTGAGGAAACAGTGAAAAGGCACTCAGCTATGGTCCTCACTCAAACATTGCAGCATCCTAATCTTGGACTTCACAGCCTCTAAAACGGTGAGAAATAAATTTCTGTTGTTTATAAGCTCCCCAGCCTGTGGTATTTTGTTATAGTAGCCTAAATGAAATGAGACAGTGTGTTAATCTCATTTAACTTCACAAAAACTTAAAGATAGATACAATAAAGCTCTATGACAAAATGTCCCCTGGTAATAACTTCATATATGTAATATATGATATGTAATATGTAATGTATATATGTATATATACATATATAATATATAGACATTATACCAATCAGAGTTTCATATATATTATAACTCATATATAATTAACTCTCATCCTCTGCCTAATCCCTATTTTCAGACACACACAGAGATTGGACACTTCTCATTTTATGCAGATGGAGGGGAGGTTGGTCAATACAATGTCAGTCAACTCTGTTTGGAAATCAGAGAATCGAAATATGGGTCCCTAACTTTCCAATATTCTCTTGGTTCAGCAGGCTGAGACAAGACACGCTACATCTAAGTGCAGAAAGTTCCAGCGACCACATGATGCAGAATTGCCCCCATTAATATTTAAGCTGCAGTGGACTACTGCCAAAAGAGGGCACCAAATCAACGGTCAGAGGCTGGATGGGTTTTGACTGCCCAGGTGGACTCTTTAAACTTCTGGCCAGCAGGCTATAAAGGCTCACCCCAGTTATTTCATTAATACAGCTACTAGGTTTATATGATTGAATTTTTATGAACCACTTATCCTGTTATGGCAGGAAGGGCTCACTGTACTATATTCTCCCTATTACATATGAGCAAAGTGAGGTTCAGAGAAGGAAGCTCACTTTGTCTCAAGAGAAAGCGGTAGGGGAGATACGTGGAAAATGAACTTGGATGAGTCTCATTCCAAAGCCCACAATTGTTACCACTGCAACCATGGCTCCTAACTAGGACTGGCTCTGAGCATGCCCTGTGGGTCTGACATTGTGCTACACGTTTTATATTCATCATGCCACTTAATCCTTACAGCCATACTATGTCACTGAACTAGTGTTTCCCTATTTTATAGATGACGAAACTGAGGCTTCTGTGGTTAGGCAACTCGTCCAAGGATTCATAGCTAGTGAATGTCAGAGACAGGACTCAAAATTTTACCTCTCTAGGTGATTCCAGAGATGTCAGGAAATATTGGATTTGGGCTAGACACAAGAGTTAAAGAGTTAATTTAGAGGCAGAACAAGAATGATGGCCTTTGCAAGCAAGCATGGAGAGAGAAAGAAAGGTAACTGTAACTGTCTTCCCCTTATACCCAAAGGGGTAGGAGGAAGGTACTGGAGGTGTACAGGAGCTTTGAGCCCATATTTTGGGCATATAGGTGGGACCCAGGAAGCTGACTCTCTGACCCATAAAATCAGAAAGGCCTTGGATATCTAGATGAAGTTCAGACACAGAAAAAACTAAATTCGTCTTAGCATACAGTAATCTACAACACAGTAACACAAATACACAAGCTCAAAGTCCCTTCTATTTTAAATTGGAAATGTGAAAAATGTCATTGACAGTCTTTTTATTGCGTGTGTCATTTTTATTTATTGGCTGATTTTATTGAATACGAAAAAGAAAATTAAAATGCTTTCTGAGGGTCACCATAAACACTATTTTTTCTTGCACTGACTTAAGATTTAATCCTTCTTAAAACAAAACAAGCATGGCCACAATTATTTCCAAGGATCTCAACCTGCAATTAGGGATAGGCTGATGCACCTGCACCTATTTTGACCAAGAAATATGCCTTGAAGTCCTCTGAGTGTTGTGCAGGCTCCGGTAGCCTGTGGGGAGGTAGGGTCTTAAACACAGCTTGGGGGAGTTAGACCAGCATCCCTGCTATGCCCTGTCAAGCTGCATCCATCGAATTAGGTTAAGAGTTAAGATGTTACATGATGTGACCAATGGGATCAGACGCAATAACACAACCTGTCAGCCAGTGCTTTCCTGACAATTCTAGGGAAAAGAGGTTGTCTGCTGGAGTGCTGAGGAGATAAGAGAGGCATTGGCTTGCGGGGGTGGGGGGGCGGGGGGGGGGAGTGGGGGAGGGGCTGTCTGGCTCTTTATTTTCTATAGTGGTGCTTGGTGGGGAGGGAGTGGTGAATCAGTCTGTGCTCCCTAGTCTGACTTTACAGGTTTTGCTTACAAGCTACAATACCAAATGCCTTTTCTTATGGGACAAGGGTTGCAAAAACTTGCATGTAGTATGTCAGGTGCTAGATGGTCCCCCAGGAGCAAGGGCAGAAGGTAAGATTTGCGAGGCCTTCTGTTTCGTAAGGATAAGGGAGGGTCACCTCAGCCAACCCTGTGCTCAGATAAGGCCATGAAATGCAACTGAAGGTTGAGGACAACTGGCACCAGCTCGGAGGTGATCGAATCGTGGCTTCTGTTTGTCGGCACCGGGGCCATGGGACTGGCCTCAGCTCAGTGCCGATGAATACTCTGATGTTGGCAGACAGGAACAGATGCAGCTGAGCTCCTGTAGGAACTGCACAGATGCCACCCTCAAATGCGTCTGCTGGGACTGACCTACAAACACCCCACGTCGCAGATATTCCAGGGGCAGGAAATTCAAACAGAGAAGAGATGTTCAGAGAGCACGTCACTCTAAATGTACAATCAGAGCTATGATAAGCTCCAAATTTACAACAGGTCACTGGCAGAGAATTCCCAACCACTGGATGCTTCTCCTTGAGGTGTCTGCCCTCTTGCTCTACTTGAAGACTGCTGAAACACACTGACCACACACATACAGCCACAGAGGTAAACTAAAGACTTGATTTTGTTTGGGTGAATCATCCTGGATTCTCCTCATTTATCCAAGACCAGATGCAGACCAGTTCCTTTGAAACTGCAGAGGCAATGTAGAGTGGCCACTGGGAAAATGGGTTCTGAGGCCATATACCACTTCCACTGCTTCCTAGATCTCTGACCTTGGAAAAATTACTTGAACTCTCTGTGCCTTAGTTTATGCATCTGTAAGATGGGGATGATGTTAGTACCATTTTCATTTTAATGAGTTGGTATGCATAAATATTGAACAGTGCCTAGCACTTACATAGTCAGTGTTCCATAAATGTTAGCTGTTTTCTTTCTGCCTTCTTAAAAGGAAGTCTTGCCCTTCAGACTTAGAGTTTGTATTTGGTGCATGTTCCTTGACATCTGGCCATTTCTCAAGGACTATGGGTTGGAGATCCATGGTTTGGCTACTCCGATGAAATTTCTCTCTTTCTAAGTAGCTTCTGGAAATCTGATTTCTGGCATTAGCCTTCTAGGCAATCTGGCTCTCTGAATTCAAACATGGTTTTTACCATCCAAATGTCTGTGGTAGAGAACTCTTGTTCCATTCCATTAATTCAAAGGCTTCTTGACATGATTCACATCTTGGCGCCTTCCTCCCAGAAACTGGTCCTTTAGATTCAAAAGATCAGCCTGGAGACTTTCCTCCTCAGCTGACCTAATTCCTAAGGAATACACCAGGGGCTCCGTGAATATTTTTGACCACCTCTCCAGTCCCTTTTCTAGGTCTGGCTAACTGGTCTTGAATTGTTTTTAGCTTCCATTTTGTAAGAGTGGTGTCAGGGCATCTATTTGCCCTCTGGCTAGGGACAGTTTCCAAGAAGAGGGAGTCACCCCCTGCATATCCTGGGCAACTCACTAAGTTGGCATTTACTTGAGTATGCCATGTGTCTCAGTAGGATCGAGTGACCTGTAGCCTATCACATCCCAAGCCTCAGCTCTCTGCCTGGTAAATCTGGGCAAATATATCCTCTTACATCCTAGAACTCTTCTTAATGAAGTGCTTTAGAAAGAGGTTCTCGGAAACACAATCAATAATAACAAATATTATATCCACGTGTTGGAGTCACAAATGGAAACTATGACCCTGAACAGTGGTTTTGTACCCTGTGCAGGTGGCAGAACACCTGGAAATCACACAACACCACAACCGTTACACAGCCCTCATACAAAAGATACAGTTAAACCCAGTATCGAAAGTGGGTATGACTTTTATGAGCAGAAACTATGACTAGATTGCTGTGTAAAAATGCAACAGAAAACCAGAGTAAGGTCATTCAAATCTTTAAAAAAAATACATCATGACTTTAGCACGATCACCTATTTCTGAATCTTTCCATGAACATCATTTTCAGCTTTTTTATTAATTTGATCACTGGCAGGTGCACATAGAAGGCCGAATGAGAACCGATCTCAGAGGTTCAAGAGAAAACAGGGGTAGGAAAGTTTTAAAATGAAAGAATTTTATCCATTAACTTATTTTTTTTCTGTGAAAGAAAAAAAACATACCCTGTTATTTGAGTTTTACAGAGACGTACTTTAGAACAAATGGAGAAACAGAGTATTTGCGATCTTAGATCCCTCCAGCTCATTAGAAAGTTGGATTGAAGGAAGGGAAGAGGATTACAACAACTTTCCTGTTAGTAATTCATTAATTCCACAACTCATTTCTCACTCTTGTGTTTCTACTCTGGTCTCTCCTTTCTGAGGTCACTCTAGTCCTTCAGGGTGGATGAATCCAGGGTCTTATCAAAGTTGTCTTTTACTGGCTACTCTCAGACTCTGGACCTCTGGGTTGCATGTAGAAAAGGACATTCCATTGGTCCTTTGCTTTTCCAAAGATTCCCAGCATCTCTTGGTACAGCTAGACAAATGGGAAAGCCTGGGGTCATTTATATCTCACTCCCTGGACCCTTCTCGCAAGCAAGCATCCCTTTGAAGTTCTTTCATAAGTGCCACTCCCTCCCCCTTAGGTCATCTCTTATGTTGCTCCTTATAGCATAGAGTTGTAGCTTCCCTTTTATTCTTTGTTGGTCCAACTTTGTGTTTTCCTATTCAATGGAAATTAGAATTGGACTGGTCCAAACAGGTTTCAGTCATATCCCCACATAGGAGCCAGGGAAATTCTGCTATTCTAAAGTTCCTAAAGTAGATTGCAATGCATAGGGATTCAGTAGCCAGTAGTCTGGTCAGTCCAGAAACCCAGCATCCCCCCAAATGGGAGTTCTTCTACAAATACCTGATATTTCAAGAGCCCCTTCCTGGGAAAGAGGCCCAGGACTATTTCTTTCACTTTGTCATCTTTAAGCCATGCAGATTTGTTACCCTGACCACAACTCATTGGACAATATATGTGCACAACAGCTATAGACAAAGAGCTGTATTCTGGACATGAGACAGGCCAGGGACCTACAGGATGTTTCACACAAGGACTTTTCCCACTAGAATGTCCTATCATGAGTAGTGACAAGCCAACTCAATCTGTTCCTTCTCCACTAGTTATATGGAGGTGTGATGCACTTCAGCATGGCACAGAAGTGGTGAGACAGAAGAAGCAGAGACATCTGTAATAACTTGAGTGGAGGGCAAGGATTACGCCTCTTTCTGACTTTTAAGGACAGAAGACTGGCTACAGTCAGAGGTGGTTCTCAGCAGTTACAAAGGTATGGCAGGATGAAACAGTCTGGGCTATACATCTGGGTCACTATTATATGCTGAATATTGTTCCTCTTCTTCACCTAGGTTATTGCTCAGATGATTTTCTCTATTTCCTTACTCTTCCAGGTACTTTTAAAATAATTTCCCATCAGCGGAGGTAACTTAAATACCCCTCTTTTCTTTGCACCCTGAAAGAATGTCACCGTCACAGAGATATACCACAAAATCTCCTTTGGAATTTTCTTTCTTAGACATGAGCTATGGTTGAAATCAAAGACCACGGTATGAAAAAGCACAGAATATCCGATAACTCTTATGAGTTTCTGCTAAAATATGATATTGTATTTTCAGACATGCACTGCTAAATGCTGATCACTCTAAGCTAAAAAGGTTAACAGACTGTGAAATGCTAATACACAAAAAAGACAAATGCAGGAATATCTGCTGATAGCCAGTGTGGGGACCTATTTGAAACCCAGAGTTGGCATGAAGATTATTTGTAGCTGAAGATTTTTGAGATTCAACAGATGAAAAAAAAAAAGCTGCCCTTCTTGGATCTTCCCTTATTTGACTAAAGGCAGAAACTTCTGAGAAAAGAAGACAGCCATAAATTCCCTCCTCAGGGTGGGTATGCTCTCAGAAGAAAGGCCAAAAGTAAATCTGCTGTTAAATCCTGTCTCCTGGGGAGTTTTAGGGCCTGAAGAAGACAGAAAGACCACTCATCTCTGTAGAGACAAATATTATCACAAACTTTCTTATCTCCTGTTTGTCCTCTCAAAAAAACCCATTTGTCTTTCTTAAAGAAACCTATGTGATCTTCCTATAGAAGTTTCTCCTCCCCGCCTCTTTTCCATCCTAAATTAAGCACACAAGTCCCAATCTATAACACTTTTCAATTACTCATCACCCAATCGCCCACGTATATGTGCTTTGCACACGTCTATAAACTTTTTCTCCTGTTAATCTGTCTTTTGTCAACTTAATCCATAAGCCCCAGGCACTAAACTGAGGATACAGGAAAATATTTTCCTCCCATACAACAAACAATTTACTTAAGTTTACTTAAATATAGTTCTTCTCATTTTTAATTGAAATCTATTAAGCAGAGAGGGGATTTAAGCAGAGAGGGGATCTGACCTGCAAGAATTTTTAAAGTGCTAGACCTTCCCTTTGCATTACAAATAAAGACTCAGTCCTCTCCTCAGGACTTCTAAGATTTAAAACAAAAACAAAAAACACAAGGAAGAAAGCCAATCCATCCAAACCCAGAAGATCTGCACTTTTAATGCCAATCTCCTCCACCCACTGTGATAGACCCTACTAACAAAAGTCTGTTGAGAACGCCACTTTCCAACCCACAGGGTTTTGCTCAAGACTAAAGAGAAGGGAAATAACACCCAGTTATTGCTTTTCCCTTCCCTGCTTGTCCACCGGCATGAAGCAAATCACGAACGCTTGAGCGAATAATAATAAACTTAATCATATATAAAATTTAATTAAAATGCATATGATTTTACCTTATTCAGATGTTTCCATCAATGTCCAAGAAGAAGACTATAACTCAAGCTTTCTTGTGAGCCGCAATACTGTTCATCCTGGGTATAAGAAAACACAGAAGAACATGTAAACTAAGAGACTGCCTACTTTTAAATGTGGTGATTCACAGTTTATAGAAGGGAACAGAGGATGGGAAAACGAACAAGAGTACTTCATGGCAATGACACAGGGCAGCTAACAGCAATAGCTTGCCTAAAAACCAGAAAGAAAACATACACACACACACACACACACACACACACACACACACACACATCAACCCCTTAATAGATGGTTTTCTTGGATCTTTCTTCTAATGATTTCTGGGAATGTAGGCTGCTTGTTTGGAATTCTTGGTAGGCAGGGATTGCATTGCATTCTTGGTAGGCAGGGATTATATCTTGAAAGGGAGAGGAAAGAGGTTTTTATGCCAGAAATGCCTCGGTCAAACGTTAATTGCTCAGACTTTTATTTTCCTCATGTGTGTAATGAGGACAACAATACCTACCCCATAGCCCTGTGATAAGGATTAAATAGAAGACACGAAAAGCTCTCCCCACAGTGCCATACACATACTTAGCAGGTCCTGTACAGGTATTAGTGCTTATTTCCTCTGCAGCCCCTCCCCCAGCCTCTCCTTCTCTTGGAATTACTTCCAACACCTTTTCACAGTGTTAGCTTCATGGCGTTTAACTTAAAAAGGGCGGGGAGGCAGAATATCTCAATGACTTCAAAACAGCTGCTTTAAAAATTGAAAAAAAAACACGAGAAATGATACTTAACTTCACATTTAATAAGAACAGCTAAATGTATTCAATGTTTCCTATGTGTGAGGCTCTGTACTAATAATTTTATACCAATCATCTCTTTAGCCCTCACAACACGCATATAGAGAGTGTAATATTAAAAACCTGGGGCATGGAGCAGTGAAGTCCCCTTTTGCAGATTACACAGCCCTGCGGAGGCCGAGGTGGGAGCCGAGTCCATGTGGCTCACCTGGGCACACCCTCTTCACCACTTTATCACGTTGGCTTCACCGTAATCCGCACCACTGGACTGCCATTCGTTCCAAATGATGCCCCACCTTCGTTTCGATTATTCTCTTCCCCTTCCTGCCCTCCTTCCCTCCTTTCCTTCTTTCCTTTCCCTTCAACATTTGTTTTTAATCTACATTTAATTGGTGTTTTGTTTATTTTGTTCTTTTGCTTTGACAGACTGAGGTGGAATATTGATCACTGTAAGATAACTGGGTTCAGCTCTGGGGCCCAGCCTTTTCCTACTGTGTCATCTCAGATGAGCCGCTGAATTTCTTTGGGGTTTTTCTCTCCATGAAATGAATGCAGTAGACAAGATGATACCAGGAGGCCCTTTCCAGTTTACTGGTCCTATCACTGGCTACTTACTTTGCAAGCAGTTTCAGATCATTCTAGCGTCAAGATCGTCATGGGTCCATAACAGTCATGGACTCTTAATACAGTCACAAGTTTTCTTGCTTTAGCTTAAGCTAAAATTCCAAATTTCTGGGAGGAGACATTTATATTTACATACACTCTGTAAAAAGCTTTCAAATGAAGACGCTGATATTCAAAGAAGTTAGGTCACTTACATGAGGTCACACATAAATGGTAGAGCCAAAATTTGAATCCAAGTTTATATGTCCCTAAAGCTCATGTTCTTTGCAATATCCCAAGCCTACCAGAGAGGACTGGATGGAAAGGTTAAATGACCCAAATTAGTCTCATTTCGGTTTTGACTTACAATTTAGAGTGGTAATGACAATAATAGCTACAGTGTGCATTGTGAGCTTATTCTGCACCAGCCAGTGATGTCAGAACTTTACATAAATGATCTCATTTGGCCTTCCCATCATACCCAGTGCCAGGTACTGTCATCACCCTCTTTGGAAAGATAGAAAACAGAGGCATGAGGATTAACATTACTGGCCCAAGACACCGGGCTAATAAGTAGAGGATGTAGGATTTTTTTTTTTAATCATGGCTTACTGTTTTAGCTAAACAATCAGCTCAGGTTATGATTTATTATGCTCACTGGCATGTGACAGTTATGATGCATTTTCAAGTTAATAACTGCAGTTGTGAAAACCAGACGAGAAAGTTGGAGGTTAGTGTGAAAGTGACCACAGAGACAGGCACCTCGTTGTTTGGTAATTCACCCACTGCAATACAGGAGAAGGATGTTTTTAGAAAGATTTACCAGAGACTGTTGAGAACCTGCCTCCTGAACTGTTTCCCCATTAAAATCGCTGGCTGTTGTCATTCTGTCTGAGAACCGGGAAAGAAATGACAAAGTGAATTTCAGGGGACACTGTCTGTCAGCGAGGTGTGCAGCGTGCCCTTCACACTTAAGCAGTCAGGCCTACGTGCTGTCTACCTTGGGCGGAAGGAAACTGAGCTCCAAGGAGAAAGCAGGTAAAGCAAACATCCAAGAAAGAAGCTCTATTTATTTAGCTGGGTCCAGATTTACTGGGAAAATGCCTTCCAGATGCATTCCAAACACAGTGGCATGATTAGGATGGAGAAGACAGTCAAGTTTATTTGGCTTCTGTGGGGGATTTGTTTGTATATGCTAATTGCATCATCATTTAGCTTTATTTCATCTGGAACCTGACTGCCAAATGAGCGTATTGATTACCTGTCACGGATGCATATTTCTCAATTAACAGCCATCAAGGCTTATAAAATCTCAACTCTGTCAAGACCCACGAGCAGATTTCAGTACAAGTGTGAGTGGTAAGGCAAGCTACCTTTCACTGAGCATCACCTACGAGGCCCACACCTACCAACCACATATGCTGGTTTGTTTAAACGTCACCACCCCCTTCTAAGGACATATCACCATCTTTCTATCTTTTAAGTGAGGAAACGGAGGCTGAGAGAAATGATACACCTTGTTCAGGGCTGCACAATTAGTAAGTGGTGGAGTAGGAATTCGAACTCATACATGTAACAATTTAAATTCCACAGGGCTCTCTGCACACACAGGCTGTGCAGCACACTGGCGATACCATGCCACTTGGCCGGAAGTCCTGCTCTGTCACATACAGAGTCCATAGTCTTGAGGAAGTTTCCTAACATCTCTGAGTCTCAGCTTCCTCATTTGTAGAGCGAGGGAAATTGCAGTTTATAGATGATTAGTATTAAATGAACTACCACATGTACAGCATCGAGTGCCTGGGATAAGGAGAGACCATTATTCTACATCCTCTGGATGCTGTGACAAAAAAACTATAAATCTTTGACCTTCAAAAATTGGCTGTAGGCACTTTGTACTTCCAAAGACTTTGCAACAATTCAATTTTCCTCACAGCAGCCTAGTGCTTCGGGTCAGACCACTGTCTCTCCCTCTCAGACTGAAACATGGGGACTCACTCTGCCAAAGTATTTTCAGCCCACACAATTCATGGTCCTCCTTATCACATCTGAGGACACACATGATAATGCTCTTTGTTTATTTACCCACGTGCTTTGAATACCTTAAGTTGACTACTCACAACAACCTAGCAATTTGGTGCTATTATCTCCATTTCACAGATGAAGGTGATATGGGCCATAAAATTGAGATGATTTGCCTAGATCATGTATTTGGTATGTAGCAAGATGGAGATTTAAAGACAAATCGGAATGGATTCTAAATTTGTGTGCTTGCCTCCAAATCATGATACTTAACCGTGATTTCTCCTGGGGTGCCTGGGTGGCTCAGTCGGTTAAGCGTCTGACTTAGGCTCAGGTCATGATCTCATGGTTTGTGGGTTCGAGCCCTGCATCAGGCTGCGTGCTGACAGCTCAGAACCTGGAGCCTGCTTCAGATTCTGTGTCTCCCTCCCTCTCCACCCCTCCCCTGCTCGCACTCTGTTTCTTTCTAAAAAATAAGTAAATATTTAAAAAAATAAAAAAAATAAAACATGATTCCTCCATGTCCCTCTAGTCAACTTTTATCCCTTTGGTGAGATTGAACCCATATATAGATCACTCCCCTGATTTTCATCTACTGAGTATGTATTTTACTGAGCCCTTTCTCCATTCCATTCTACTGGGTATTGTGTGAACAAGGATGAATACAAATATGGTCTCTGCATGAAGCAGAACACTGAAGGGGTGCCTGAAGGGGCGCTATGCAATTACACACTTGATACATCCTAAGAAGAAAATGATCAAGATGCTAGGTTAGAAACAAACAAACAAAAAGAGGGCAACAGGCCAATAGATGGCTTGGGGCTCTGTGAGGAAATGACATTTAAGCTGAGATGACAAGGGGAAAGAAGCAACGCGTGAAGAGTCGAGTAAGGGTTTCTGGCAGAAAAGGAGCCTGTGCACAGATCCTAGTCGAAACAAGAGCAGGGAACCAGAAGAAAGCATGTATGTGGGGGAGAGTAAGGGAGAGGGGTGGAGACAGGAGTAGGGGTTTGTGGAAGATGCTGGAGCATGTCACTCTGGGGCACAGGGAGCCACGATGAGATGCTGAGTTCTGAGTCCGACAGCACCTTTGTGCAGCCCTTGTTGGTAGACAGCCATTATCCCACTGCATTGTCCTAATGTCCTAAGCATTGTCATCATATGCTTATCTGTGTCCTTCCCATCCAGAGAGCGAGCTGCATAGGAGCCTACGGCAGTGTTCAGGACAAAGCGGGCATTTAGCAAATTGAACGAGTCAATGAACAAGTTGCATCTGATAATGCTTCAATTTCATAAGATTATTATTGAAAGACAGATAATAAAAAGGCTGGAGTAAAAAAAAAAATGGGGCACCTGGGTGGCTCAGTTGGTTAAGCACCCAACTCTTGATTTCAGCTTTGGTCATGATCTCGCAGTTTGTAAGTTCAAGCCCCACATGGGGCTCTGTGCTGACAGTGCTGAGCCTGCTTAGAATGCTCTCTTTCCCCCTCTCTCGGCCCCTCCCCGACTTGTGTGCGTACTCTCTCTCTCTCAAAATAAATAAATAAACTTAAGAAAATAAACAAAAGGGGCTCCTGGGCGGCTCAGTCGGTTGAGCGTCCAACTTCGGCTCAGGTCATGATCTCGCTGTTTGTGAATTCAAGTCCCGTGTCAGGCTCTAGCTCAGAGCCTGGAGCCTGCTTCAGATTCTATGTCTCCCTCTCTCTCTGCCCCTCTTCCGCTTGTGCTCTGTCTCTCTCTGTCTCTCAAAAATGAATAAATGTAAAAAAAAATTTTTTTTAAATAAAAAATAAAAAACTTAAAAACTTAGAAAGAAAGAAAAGAAAAGAAAAGAAAGAAATGTGTGCTTTTGTCCCTGGCTAAGAATCAAATCAGATATCCTTACATATATATTTATATGTATATAAAAATAGAAAGGCATTATATATTAATAATCATAGCCACCCTTAATCACCTGACACTGGGCTCAGTGCTTCCTATGCAACCTATTTGATTTTTGTGAAAATAAATATAAAGTAGTTATTGTTAATCCCAATTTAGAGAGAAAAAACAACATCAATAACAACAATAACAACATAACTAAAGTTTCTATAAATTACTCAGAGTGAAAAAAAATAGTACTTATAGCATCACAATTGGAACCTAGGCATTTTCTTCAAAGTCTATACACTTGGTGACTTTCTCAAAGATAGTTATCCTTGGACTTTTTCACAGTTTAAAAATATAAAACATAATATGTAAAAGTAAAGGTCATTGAAAATACATGAGTAATGGTAAACATCAAAAATAGAAACAATGCATTTGTAACAACAGTGACTGGTTAATACAAATAAAATCTGACAGAATCTCATTGATAATGACTAGCAAAAGAAAAGTATTCAATGCATTAGATGGATGCATTGATTTTAATTTCTTTATTTTTATTATGTTGCTTGTATATTACATAAAAATTAGCAGGAAAAGGGAAGCAGTGGAAGGTACAATTTCCTGGGAATGGCAGACCAACAGAGTGGGTAAATAAGCCAATATTTGCATTCTTCACACTTTTTCCATCACTATTCCCAGATGACTAAGTCTAGAAGGCCTCCTTTCTCCCCCTGCTGTCTGCATAACTCCTAATGTTTCTTCAACACCCAGATCAAATTCCCCTCAGTCTGGGAAGCTGTACCGACCTTCTAGGCTCCCACCAGACCATCTGTTTCCTTCGTATAGTTTATAAAATGTTCCAGTATAATTTTTTTCTGATTCATCCAATGCAGAAACCAAGCCCTACTATAGTAGGCAGTTTATAATTAGTTGCTGAGCAAGCAAATACATGAATTATCCTGCTCAGTCATCTGTTTGAATGCAAATGATGTAGGCAGTGAGGAAAGGGAACCTATTCAGACATGCCAGACATTGATCTGGGCACTGGGTTTGAATGACTACATTTAGCATTCACAAAAGCGTTGTTGAATATGGATCTCTATCCCCATTTTATAGATGGGGAAACAGGTTCAAAGAAGACAAACTGTTCATATTAGTGAGAATTAATTTTGCATTCTTGAGGAAGATGGGACAAGTCATGGAACACACAAAGTATTGGGGATTTGGGGAGAGATGAAGACATCATAATAATACCAAGAGGAAACAGAGCTGAGTAGTATTTGGAATGAGAGCAAGATGGAATCTCTGCTCCTGTGGCCCCGAGCTGCTCTGAGGCAGTTCAGCACAGAGGCTAAGAGTAGGACTGATGCAGAGACAGCCTGCCTTGGTTTGAATCCCATCTCTACTACTACCTTCCCATGGGACCTCGGGCAAATTGCATAACCTTTTTGAGATTCAGTTTACCCCTCTGTAAAATGGGGATGATAACAACAGTATTTACCTTTCAAGGATATTATGAGGAAGAAATGAGGTAGCATATGCGATGAATTTAACCTCATCCCTTGGCACTTACAAAGGATGAAAGTATGAATGAACTGTTATTATTCAATGCTTTCATCAGTAACAGAGAAAAAGACGGTTACAAGCTAAATAATGAGTATTGCCTTGTTGGACACAAATGAATGCATTGCTTCTTGTAAAAACCCAGAATACTCGGGAACAACATGGCAGCACACATGACCCAGCACTCATTCTACAAGGCACTGTGCCAAGCTTGCCAGTATCATGGTGGTGACCCTCACAACACCCACTAGGAGGTAGGGCTCTTTTAAACTAATTTTTTTTATACTGCTCATTTTATACCAAGTAAAATAAGGGTCAGAGAACTGATATGACTTGACCATGGTCACAGAGTAAGTATAAGAGCTGGGATCCAGACCCAAATTTATCTTGTGTCAAAACTTGTGTCCATAGCCCCACATGTGGTTACCCCCAAGGTCCACTGCTTGTTCCTCCTGAGAGCTTGCAAGCTGCTGCATTATCCTGACTCTGAATAATGCCCTCCAACAAGCAAAGGCAGGGGAAGAGGGAGCTAATTCATCTTGCATTGTTCTGGAGGGCACAGTGAACAGAGCACAAAAGAAAGAAACTTTGGTCCAACATTAGGGAAGATCTTTAGTGATAATGAGGCACCTATGGAAGCGGGGAAATATCACTGGACTTTGGAGTCAGAGAGGGATTACATTTCATCTCCATTGTTTCCCAGCTGGAGCAACAAATAAATGAACATTCTCTTATCCTCAGTTTTCTCATCTTTATAGTTAATATAAGAACACTTAATTCACTTGGTTGCTTGGAGAATAAGATAAGATGACACACACAAATTGCTGAGAGTGAGCCTGTGTTTGCTCCTTTGTTTTACCCCATTTTTTAAGCAATTAGAGCTGTTCAGTAATGCAGTGGGAAGTATTGAGTCCTTTCCCCCTTCCCCATCACTGGAAGTGCACGAGCAGGGTGTGGGTAGCTAAGTGCTAGGGCCCTGTAGTGCCAACCGATAGAACCTCAAGGACCCTCTAAACCTTGGTTTCTAAGAAATTGGGAAGGACAGATAATGTGGTGAATGGTAAAACAAAGATCAAGATAAGCTCAACAGTTTGATCAGGGAGTTAAAATTCAGGCAATGAAATTGCACAGGGGTAAGTATAAAAAAAGATTTGCACTTCAATTAGAAACAGACAAGAGCAGGGGCACCTGGGTGGCTCCGTCGTTAAGTGTGTGACTTTGGCTCAGGTCATGATCTCATGGTTTGTGAGTTCGAGCCCTGCATCGGGCTCTGTGCTGATAGCTCAGAGCCTGAGCCTGCTTCAGATTCTGTGTCTCCCTCTCTCTCTCTGCACTCTCTATCTCTGCACTCTCTCTCTCTCAAAAATAAATTAAAAAAAAAACATAAAAAGAAAGAAATAGACAAGAGCAATAACAACACAGTCTTGCTTATAGAATGGCAGAGGTATGATTGGGCCATGGTGCAACTGAAAACATGATCGGGTTTTTGTCAATCATCAGCTCCACACATGACTTGATTTCTAAAACAAATATGAATTGCATTTTTAGGGGGTCTGGATGTAGGCCAGGACACTAACTGTCCCATTATATTGTGCACACCTTATTGGGTGAAAATTTCCTTCTAGAGTCAGCACGTAAGTGAAAAATGTCATATAGCCAAAACTAACTTTGAAAAATCCTTATTTTATCAGGTACTGTATACATGGTTTAGGGTATATACCACCCTATTTGGTAGCTCTTATGCACTTACGAAGTACTGCAGGACTAAATTATGTCCACAATAAAAGTCCAACCGTTTTACACTTTAAAAATTTAGGAAATCTCTAATGGTCCATGGGAATTGAAGAATTATGAAGTGCTCCTGCTTGTCTTCAGGGTTTATTCAACTTAAAAAAAAAATCATTAAGCTCTTACAACTTATAAATAGATTGTTGTGCAAATTAAATGAGATACTATATATTGATCCTAAGTAGGCATTAAATTTTCAGAGGAGAATTGAGACATCAAAGATTGGTGACCAGGACTATGACAGATTGGAGACTAAGCCATAAAGCAGAATTCAGTAAACGACAGCCTTGGACAAAATGTGGCCTGCAGCCTATGTTTTTACACCCACCAGTGAAGGTTTTTTATATTATTAAAAGGTTGTAAAAAAGAAAAAGAAAAAAAAAGAGAGACGAATATGTGGCAGAGGCCATATGTGGTCTGCGAGCCTAAAATATTTACTCTCTGGCCTTTGACAGAAAAATTTTGCTGATTCTGGCCTTGAAATGTATCATTGGAAATTCCCCACCGCAAAGAACACCAATCTCTCATATCTCTGGGTTTATGACCACACTCCCTCATAAGACCCTTCTCCATTGTCAGCGTCTCCAGTAGCTCCTGAGTTACCTCTTGTTCTTGAAATACTAAACGTCCCATAGCTCTTCACCTGGGCATACTACTGCTCTCTGGGCTGTTGCTGGCCCTGTTCCCTGGTAAAATTCTTCTCCTCTGTGCTCAAGAGCACACATACAGACTTCTTTCTTTTTAACCAACTCTCTCTAATTGAATGCATCTGTTCCTTTATGGCCTCTCCTAGAATCTAGATGGTAAGCTCCTATAAAATAACTCAAATTATCCACCTGTGTCTTTAGCACCTACCACTGTCCCTAAAACCTGGTAGGCTCTTGAAGTTTTCTAAATGGAGGTCAATCTATTTAAATATTAACAGAGCTGTCGGAGCAGGAAGGAGTGGACTGCTTTGGGAAGACTTCACAAAGCAAAAATGGGACCAGCGAGGGAAAATTACAAGTAGGAAGGAAGTGACTTGTCCAAATTCCCATTGACAGACAGGAATAGATAAAGGAACAGATTTTATCCTCTAGAAGACCTGACTTTGAATCCTGACAACATGTCTCAATTTCAAACTGAGACTTCAGAGGAATTTACCTTTAGAGCCAGTTTCCCTAACTTGTAGCCTGGAGATTTTACACCTACCTTGTAGGAATGGGGAAGATTAAGACCATGTGCATTAGAAAGGCCGACACGATGTCTTGCCCATAGTATGTAATCAGCTCCTTTTTCACCCCTTTCTAATTCCTCATATCCTCAGGCTTCCCCCACTGCTCTTGAAAAAAAAACAAGTGAATTTCCACGAAACTGCTCCAAACGTTTCATCACAGTTTCCCTTGACTTAATATACCACCCCTGGAAGATAAACACCAGGGTTCTGTCAACAAAGGCAGGCTATGCATCCAGAGAAGACAGTTCATAGTAATTTTGTCAGCAAAATTGTAACAATAAAGGCCCAAACAACACTTCATCTCCCTGTCAGTTGTCTTGAAAGGGCAGATTACTTTTTCCTCAATCTTGGCACATCCAATTAAGGTAGACTTACAAGCCAGGCAGGCGTAAAGTGCAAGCCAGCACTTGTTCACATTAGCAATTATCAATGGAAAACTCCATGAATGCGAAGGCTTAGCACCATGGTTGCCCTGGCAACCATCCACCTGCAGAGGCCGGGTGGACAATGACATGAAAGCTTGACATCTTTGAACTGAAAAAAGATGGTTTCTCCTTCTCCATTTCTCCAGGTTACTCTTTGTGTTTGTCATTGCAGGTCCCCAAATCAAACACTTCTTATCGTGTGCTTGGCACTTGGGAATCCACCCAAGACTTAAATTGGCAATAAGATATCTTTGGTGAGTATGTTCTGAGCACCTAATATGTGCCAGGCACTGTCTGAGAAAAGCGACTTTCAGTTTAGAAAAGCAAACTCATTTTCCTTTCCTTTCTTTTTTTTTTCTCCCTTTCTTCCTTCTTTCCTTTTCACATACATTCATTCAACAAAATGTTGTTGGGAGAATTGCGTGTACCCACCATGCTTGACACAGCTAATGCAGACATGAATAAGAACCAGTCTTCCCCCTCAGGAAGTTCGCAGTTATAGTGATGAGGCATAAGAACACAAGAACCAGAGGTAAAGCAAAGGTGCCCATAAGCAAGGTCAAAAATGATGTCTTACGAGAATGTTATAAGCAAAAAAAGAAGAAGAAAACACTTCAGAGATTCGAAAAGACAGAATGTCAAATTAAAGATGCCAAGTATTTATAACTAACATCGCCCATTCATCCTTTCCCCTATTCATTCATTTATTCACACACACATTTTTGGATGATGGAGAGTAAAAGAAGCCCAATGGAGAAGAAGAAGTTTGGAAAGAGGACAAGAAACAGAGAGAGAAAGGACGGCTAAGGATAGGCTGGGGGAAGAATCTACATTCACAAAGACCCAGCTACAAGCCAGACACTGCATCTGATTGGGTCTGACTTTCACAAAAGTTAGACAGCTTTATCCATCTTCCTCTTGTTTTTTTTTTTTTTCCTCCTTCTCCCCTTTCTCCTCTTTCTCTTATTATTATTTTTTGTTGTTAATTCCACTCCAGAGATTACCAGATGAGGATACTTTGTCTCAGGAAGGCTAACTCTCTTGGAATCATCTTGCCTACATTCATTCAAATGTCGGACCCCAAAGTCTGTGCTGCTGTTACTAGGCCATGAGGAAGAGAGAAGGTGCAAATTTATGAAAGGTAGACAGAAAGAACTGCATCATAAGCATGGCCCTTGAGGAAGAGATATTTGGCGGCTCTCAGGGGTACGGCTTTCCTTTGGAAGGCCCTGATTCTGGAATATTTAACCTTTCATTTAGCAGAGACTCTGACAACCAAGAACACCAATTGCCTCTTGACATGTTTTTAGTTCCATGACAAGCCCCATACGAAGAGCTTTCAAAGAGGCTTAAAAATAAACGGAAAGAAGGGGTGCTTGGGTGGTGCAGCCGGTTAAGCGTCTGACATCAGCCAGGTCACGATCTCATGGTCCGTGAGTTCGAGCCCCGCGTCAGGCTCTGAGCTTATGGCTCAGAGCCTGGAGCCTGTTTCCGATTCTGTGTCTCCCTCTCTCTCTGCCCCTCCCCGTTCATGCTCTGTCTCTCTCTGTCCCAAAAATAAATAAACGTTGAAAAAAAAAATTAAAAAAAAATAAACGAAAAGGTAAAATCACTGAAAATAAAATAATTACTTTTAAAAAGGGCTGTATAGCACAGTTAATGCCCTGAAGCCACTCACAGGGACACTGGTGGGGAGGCAAGGCAGGAATTGGCCAGGTGCTTGTTTTACAGATGAGAAAACTGGGCCCAAGGAGGCAATGGGACTTGTCTAAGCTCACCTCTCACTTACTTCATTAAGACCACCAGGCACTTCCCTTAACGTGCGTATTCGCAGAGGGGAATTTACCAGTAAATTTTAATTTAACAAAATATAGTTGTGCATTATTGGTGATGAATAATTTAAGCCCAGAATTAGTATTCTAAGACTTTACTGCTCAAAGGGTGATCCACAGACTGGCAGGGGCAGAGGCACATGAAAGACTGTTAAAAATGCAGACTCCCAGAATCTGCATTTTAAGAAGATCCCCAGGTGATTTGTATGCAAATTTAAATTTGAGAAGCCCTGAGAAGAAAAGGCATACGTTATAAAAAAGAGAACAGGCCTCTCTCTGGGGTTTAATCCACCTGGGTTTAATCTCAATAGAAGTATTTGAGCCAGGAGCATGATTTGGAGAGTGAGGGAAGAGCATTCCAGAAGAAACAGCAGGGGTGCCTGGGTGGCTCAGTCCTTAAGCATCTGACTCTTGGCTTCAGCTCAGGTCATGGTCTCAGGGTTCCTGAGTTCCAGCCCAGCATGGGACTCGGCACTGGCAGTGCAATGGGCTTCTCCCTCTCTCTTCTCTTTCTGCCCCTACCCCACTCACGTTCTTTCTCTCTCTCATAAATAAATAAACATTTAAAAAAAAGAAGTAGAAACAGCAGCTTGGCTGTAAGTGGACGTGGGTGTTCAGGGGTTGGCACGCAGCTTAATGCTCTTCCAAAGTGTGAAGAAAAGCTAGAAATGGGTTTTAGGTTCCTGAATGATTATTCTCTGTGGATTGGGAAACAATTCATGGCTAATACCACAACCACAATAAAAACAATTATTTTTGGACCTTAACTGTATCTGACACATGGATACTTAATAAATATTTGCTGACTGACTGAATCAGCATAAAGCACTTTCACGCCCATCATATAGGACGTTTCCAACACTTGTGAGAGGTAAAAAGAACAGGGATTTTTTTTTCATTTTATTACCATTTTCTTCCATCTTACAGAAAACCAAGTTAGTGGGTTTGCATAAGGTGATACTACTAGAAAAGTCCAAGATCTAGATCTCAGTCTCAAGTCTTCCGACTCCAAAGCATACCTTCCTTTTAGCCGACTGAGGCCTCTGTGCTTTGGTGTCATACTTTTGCCAGTTCACACCTGTGATCTCCTAGTGAGAACTAACCACACGGAAAATGAAGAAATTACAAAAGATGCCCTAGTGTGCCATGATTACCAGTCCTTCACAGAAGTAAACTGTGTGGTTTTCTGTACCACAGATCCTTGTATCTCCCAAAGGCGGAAGAGGAGCCTTTGCTAATTGGAACTAATGAGCTGTCTTTGTATACCTTGCTCTGCCATCACGATGGCCACTCTGTCTCCAGATATTTCAAGAACGAGTCTCCTTTCCTGGGCCTAAATGATAGTTACTGAGTTGCGTTTCCACTCAGAATGGCACAGATTGCATTTGTGGGAATGGAAATAATTCAACCTACGGAAAGACTTACCAAGAGGGGGAAAAAAACATTAGTAAAGCAAACAACTTACTGACCAAAGATTTAATAGGTTTAATATGAGCCTTTCATCTTTCTAAGCTGATTTAAAACTTTTTTAATGTTTATTTATTTTTGAGAGAGAGAGAGAGAGTGCACAAGCAGGGGACAGAGAGAAAGACACACACAGAATCCAAAGTAGGCTCCAGGCTCTGAGGTGTCACCACAGAGCCGGACGCAGGGCTCAAACTCACGAATAGTGAGATCATGACCTGACCTGAAGTCGGGCACTTAACCCAGACGCCCCATCTAAGCCGATTTTAGATTACTCATGACCGAAGTTGCCTCTTTTACGTTAACTAATACATGCAAAGAAAATCCCGAAGATGAGAAAAGCTTGTTGTAGAAGACTGCATGGTGTCATAAAAGACTTTGGACTTGAGGGGCACCTGGGTGGCTCGGTCTGTTAAGTGGCTTACTTCAAGTCAGGTCATGATCTTGTAGTTCATGGGTTCAAGCCCCTTGTTGGGCTCTGTGCTGACAGCTCAGATACTGGAGCCTGCTTCTGATTCCATCTCCCTCTCTCTGCCCCTCCCCCACTCATGCTCTCATTCTAAAAAATAAATAAAACATTAAAAAAGATTTTAAAAAAAGACCAGACTTGAGAATTAATCTGAAACAAATGCTGCTTTTGACATGAATACCACCACCATTCCCTGCCAACTGACTAGTTACCGTTTACCAAACACTTAAGATGTATCAAAGAAAGTGTCACATGAATCCGTGCAGATGATTTCATTTAATCCTCACAACTACCCTGTCGTTACCCCTACTTTGTCACTGAAGATGTAGGTTCAAGGGGTTTCAGAACTTCCTCTTGGTTACACAGTTGAAAAGAAGAGTGTATAGTTTCAGACAGAATCCTGTCCATCTCTACAGCTCACTCGATCATTACATTATGTGCTTCCTAGGAGACTTTGGTCACTTCTAATCAGTTAACCTCTGAAAGACATGGTTTCCCCAATTTAAAACAGGAAAATAATGCATGCAAAGATTAATAGCTAATGCATATAAACATGCTAGAAGAGCACAAGACATACAGTAGGTACTCGATAAATATTAACATTTTCCTTTCCCTCTTGAGAAGTCCCAGGACGAGGAAAAAAAAACATGTATGTATATATATATATATATATATATATATATATATATACACACACACACACACACACACACACACATATACATGGCTGTCATCTAAATATTGGCTATGTAAGGCTTGCAATGGTTCTGATTACAAGCAACATCATTTTTAATGGAGCTAATTAACAGTGCTTTAAGTTCCCAGACTAGTTTTGTAGGCAGTTCTGATGGGACCACGGGCTGTTACAGAACAGGAACTCTTCCTTTTTGTTTTGTTTTCCTTTTCTCTAGAGTGAGCACTAATAATGGCTTAGTGCTTGAAAGGTTCTGTGGTGCCACATGCTTGCTAAGTCACACTAAAAGTGGTATGGACAGGCTTGGCAAAACAACTTTGATTTGGAGTGTCTCTGATGTTTACTCTTTGCTCTAGGTTTGGGTAATCTGTGGCAAAGCTTGCAGCTGCTTCATGACTCTTTCCCCTTCAATTTCCTTCACTTTTGGATAGAGAAGTAACACAAATGAGCCACTGCCAGGGCATTTTCACATTCAGCAATAAAATGGGAAGAACATCACCTACTTTCCAAATTCACTGTGAGAAGGGAATAAGATAGGGGCGCCTGGGTGGCTCAGTCAGTTAAGCTCGGTTTTGCCTCGTCATCATCTCACGGCTCTGTGCTGACAGCATGGAGCTGGATTAGGATTCTCTCTCTCTCTCAAAATTAATAAATACACTTAAAAATAAACTTAGAAATGTGTGTAAGATAATGAACATGGAAGCAAATGATGTTGTGTCTAGCACATAACTGGCATTTAATACATGTTTGTTGAATCTGAGGCCAAAATGATAAAGGACTACCCACTTGCATTGTATTTCACAGTCACCCAGGATGCTCTTTTACATGTTAGAGTTTTCAATATCAAAAGGTTTCCACTTTTAAAAACACACTGAGTAGCCATTTGTATAACAAAAAAGAAAAAAAAAACAAGCTTGGGCTTGTGTATCAGAAAGAGGTGGGAGGCACATCCCTTTTCCACCTCCACACTGAGCTGTGCGAGCCTGTTTCCCTTCTGAGTCAATTACTGTCAAGAGCGATAGCAATTTCTTCCCTGTTGGAGTTTTGTGGCTGTTAAATGAGGTGATGTATATGAAATCACTCCCAACATAGTGCCTACATGGTAACAATTCAAGCCAGTACTGTCCGTGCCCTGACTTTCTTTTCCTTAGGTTCTCTGATCCTCATTTGTTAAAAATTATGATTCTGAGGTTCTGACGGAGACCATACCCTTCCCACCATCCTGCTTCCTCTGGTGATAGGATATACTCGTCATTTTGGAGCATAATTTAATTTTAAAAGTTAAGATATTGTGAGCACTTGAGACAGAGTTGAAGTTATTCAATCAGAAAAGGTCATGCTAACATATATTGACAATAATGATAATTAGGCAGGGAAAACAGCAAAACACATTAAAAAGGCATGGAACAATTTTTAAATGCTAACATCCCAATTTAGTGATGTTTACACTACATTTAATAGTTTTATTTAAAGCCAGATTTCTGGTGCAAAAAAAGGAGAGGACTTACTTAGAAGCAGTTCCAGAAACATGCATACACACTCATTATCATGCACACACACAAATGAGTAACTGTTCTTTGGGGATGTGGCTGTCACTAATAATTCTCACACTCCTCAGAACCATTTACACAATAAGCTTCCAACAAGTTCAAAAAAAAAAAAAAAGCCACTGAGAAGAAAGCAGCACACCATAATAGGCTGGGTTTCCTTCTGCAGTTGGTAAATCTCAGAGTTTCAGCAATCTGGTCTAGATGTTTATACAAAGCCCTTCAGTCTGAGAAAGAAATCTTTGAAAAACAAGTCCAAAGCACAGGCTTTGCAATCCACAGATCAGGCTTTGAATCTATCATTTTTTGGCTGTGCAAGTGATTTAACCCCTTTAAATCTCTGTGTCCTCATCTGTAAAATGGGAAAAAAACTGACATGTGTATTAAAGGGTTCCTCAAATAAATACAGCCACAAGTATAGCATGTGGCACACAGTAATTAATTATAAATGTCATCCCCCTGCTCCTATCTCCCTTTCTGAGATGCCAGAAAACACTTGTTTCATCATGTACATTGACTAATCCTTTTAAGCATCTGTGCTTAATGAAAACTATTCATGCTTAATGTCACATAATTTTTACATAATACATATTTTAGTGTGCAAAACACTTCCACAACCATTATCTAAATTGGTCTTCACCAAGACCCTCTGGGTAAATTAAAAGTAGATGCTAATACTAATTGGCAAATAAATGAATGAAGACAAGGTGTACAGATTGGAAGCGATCCCTAACTAGCCCCCAAGTTTCCCACTTCTTAGAAACACAGTGTTCTTCTGCTTCTAGCCATGACAGACTGATACTAAACTTGTCCTCTGACTGAAAAATAAAAGTTACAAAACTGGACAGAATATACAAGGGCACTGTTTCTAGACACTGGACAATAAGCAATGCAAGACCATGGCCCTAGAGAGAGGAGGTGAATGAAATAAGTGCCCCAGTTTTCTGCCTAGGTGCCTCTTCCGGAATGCAACAAATGGAAGCGTCTTCTGGAACAGCAAAGTGGAAGCGTACAGTGGGCATGGCTAAGGAGGCCAAGACCAGATTGTGGGGCTGCTGGTGAATTTAAGGAGGTATTTGAGAGGTTGAATGAAAGGTGCAGGGGGCAAATCACAGGAGGAGGACACTTTTCTCGTGTGTTGGGCAGTGCATGATTAGAACGAGCAAATGATATGCCTACCAATGGGTAGCTGCTCTGGGGCTGAGAGCTAACCAGAAATATCAGTGGTTGCACAGGGCAGGAATGTTACAGTTTCATTCCATCCAGAGGATAGGCATTGCTGAGATGAGACTCAAAACATGTAGAAGAAAAAATAAATAGCAGGCATCAATGAAATTTTTTAAAATGATAATAAATTAAGCCCAAATTTAGTTCCTTGCAAACATTAACAAAATTGAGAAACCCCAAGCATGTGATCACGGGAAAGATTTTTTTAAAAAAGAATGTCATTGAGCCAATTGTTTATTTTTGAGAGAGAGAAGAGAGAGAGGCAGAGCATGACCATGGGAGGAGCAGAGAGAGGGAGGCACAGAATCTGAAGCAGGCTCCGGGCTCTGAGCTGTCAGCACAGAGACTGACGCAGGGCTGGAACCCAGGAACCATGAGATCATGACCTGAGCTGAAGTTGGACGCTCAACGGGCTGAGTCACCCAGGTGCCCCGTCAAGTCGATTTTATACTCACTGCCCTTTCGACTATAATATGTGTCACATTAATGGGGCTGGAGATCTGGAGGGGGGACCTTCCTTAATAGCTGTGATGACTCAAGCTATTTTCCCATGGATGAAGAGGTCCAAAGTCAGAAATAATATTAAAGAGGCCGTGTATTTCTAGGACCCCATACATCTTAGAGCACTCTTCCACATCATCCCCTGTGGGTCCCATAGCACTCTATGTTCCACATACCAAAGGAGCTGGTGGAGGTACAGAGATGCGGTCTCATGGCCAAGTACAAATGGCTAAAAAGGAACCAAGGGAGAACAAGGATCAACATTTTAACTCCAATCTTATTTTCGCATTGCCATACAGTCAGAAAAGTTGCTAGTACTGAGGACTTTTCCCCACCATCTATCCGTGACCATATTTGGCCAATAGTGATTCTGTTTCTTTGACGATAATTTGTTTATTATTAATGGAAGGGAATTTCCATTATTTTAAACCATCAACACACACCAACAAACAAGGCCTGTGTCTCAGCCAAACTGCAAGTTCTTCTTCTCTTTGTCCTTTTTAGTTTCAAGTTAAATAGAAAATAGAAGCAAACTATAGGGATTGCTTAACAACTAAAATGAAATGTAAACATATGTGAAACCCTAAAGAAAATTAAAGTTCAATCTAAATTCCTCTCTTTATTTCAATGAGCTCATTAGTCAACAAGAAATGAATGAAACTGTAACAAGGTAACATGACTCACTAACAAAATAACATATCAATCATTTTTAATTGGCATACTTTTTTGTAATCTAAAATAGTTTCCTTTCCATTTCAAAGGAGTCCTTTCAGCTGCTTTTTAATTTTTGTTTTGAATTCCACTGATAAGGACGCTAATTACAGCTTGGTTTTTTTTGGTGTTGTTAGTTTTATTTATTTATTTTTATCCTGTTTTAAGAGAGAAACAAGAAAGGGATGATCATATTTTTGACCCAAGAGAGACCCTTGGTACAGAGGAGGTTAGAACTTCGATTCCAGTTCTGAAGTAATCATTCCTGAAAGACTTTGGAGCATCTAGAAGATACTAATTCCTCTTCATCTATAATTTTTTTGCAGTTTTTAAAAGTTTATTTATTTTGAGAGGAAAAGAAAGGTGGGGTGGGGGGTAGAGAACAAGCAGGGGAGGGGCTGAGAGAGAGAGAGAGAGAGAGAGAGAGAGAGAGAGAGAATCCCAAGCAGGCTCCATGCTGTCAGCACAGAGCCAGATGCAGGGCTCAAACCCATGAACCCTAAGATCATGACCTGAGCTGAAATCAGGAGCCAGATGCTTAACTGACTAAGCCACTCAGGCACCCCCTGCAGCTTTTATTTCAAAACACATGCTGCAACCGGACTGCTTGGGTTCAAATCATTACTGACTGTGACTTTGAACAAGTGATTCAACCTGTCTGGGTTTTAGTTTATTGACTTGTAAAACAGGGCTATTGTGAAGACTGACTTAATGTGAGTTAAGGGCTTAGAAGAGAGTATGGCTCTGTAAATATCTCATACTGGTATTGCAACTTCTTATTGGTTGTCTTCTCCATTTCCTGACACCACCTTAATTCATGAAGGTGACCGGCCAAATGTTTAAGACCCTGGGTTTCGGCATCAGAAAACTGAGGTTTGAATTCTGGCCACCCCACTCATCCAATTTATTCTACCTTTCTGAATTTCAGTTTCATTATCTTTACATTGAGGATCAAATTTGTTTCTGTTGTAGAGGGCTGTTCTTCCAGTTTATTCCAGCTGTTCTTTCCCCTGACTCCACCTACCCTCATTCTCTTCACTCATTCAGGCAGCCTTGGCTCAAAAGAGAACTCCAGTGTGTCTTAACTTCTCCTTTTTGTGAGTACTTATAGCCCATCTCAGTGCATTTCTTCTTCTTCTATCTTGGGTTACAGCTGTTCCTGAAGATAATATATTTATCTTCTGGTAGTCTGCAAGCTGCCTGAGGGAACAACTCAAGTCATATTATCCTCATGTCACCATTTTTATCAAAATGATTTGGCTCCAAAAGATAGACTGCATGGAAAAGGCTATCAGTGCTACAGTAGAAATAAAGTGACCACAAGTAATCCTAAAAATGAAGATATACACTCTAGTACCTTGTGTCAGGGTCTCATACATCACTTCCCAATCTCCATGTTCTGATCTAAATTGTATGCTATGGAAAAACAATTCCATACAATTCTTCAATTGCTTCACCTAGATGCTGACTTTCAAGATCCTTTCCCATGATAGCATTTTTTCACCTCATATCCCCTCTTTCACCTCCAAATCTAGTAGAGAAAACTTGCTAATCTCTTTCCTGGACCTTCTCAGCCATCCATCCTCCCATGCATCCATCCAATAACCATTTAAGTCAACTGTAATGCAAAATCACTGTACAGGGAACTGAGAATATAAAAATAAAGAATATACCTTCCCAACCCTCAAAGAGGTATTAAGGCAATTTGGTGTAGAAAAATTCAATTCAATTCAAACTGACTGAGTATATTTAGTTCTGAGGAGTGTGATAATCAGTAAAATATGTGTTTCAAAAAGCTTACAGGCCTAGTAAGAAAACCAACCCTTAGAAAAGTTGTGTAAGTTTGATACATGTTGAAATGCACATTTCAGACAGAGATTTGTAAAATGAAGGGTAAGAGTATAATGCAATATTGCTTGAACACCAAGTAAAATAGTGTGGATAAAGTGCTTATTATATGGTAACTATTCTTAGAACTCTCATGGCAATATTTTCCTTGCAGAGTCACTGTGAGAAGTAAATGGGATAATGGATGAAAGCATTCAGCACACAGTCAGTGTGCAGTACTTATTAGGCTCTCTCTTCCCTTTTCTTGTCACTCATTTGGTCAATGTAGGTTCCATATTACAGCCTCCAAAGGGAATGCTTCAGGAGTCCTATGACCTCCTTATAATTTTCTTTCTCCATAGGTTTCTGCATGTGACAGGTCAATTCTGCTGTCATCTCGGATGCCCACATTATCATGAACCACTTGACAGCCTTATCTTTATCACAGAGTGAGACAAGACCATTGCTCCCACTCTGAGCAACTCAAATGCCACTAAGTGATCTACTACTGTAGCCTCCAGCCAGTGGACTCTAACCACAGCATCACTGCCCTGCTTGGTAAATTAAGAATCTGCTCGGGGATAGCACAATGCATCTGTGCCCTCAAAAGAAGGTACGGAAGGAAGAAGAAATTCATCCATGGAATAGAAATAAAGCCTGCCTCTTCAAATGTACTTAATTCTTTTGTTCATCATGCACAATAACTTACTAATCAAATATTTACTTAGGGTATACTGTGGGCTTAGAAGTGTTCTAGGTGATGATGACCAAGAGATGGACAAGACGGTTATCTCTGCTCTCAAGGACCTCAGAATCTAGTAGAAAAGACAAAGAAGTATTAAAACTCACCTGCCACATGAAAAGAACATACAAGGTGCTGACTAGAACCCCATCTGGAAATGCTAAGAAAGATTTCATAGAAGAGGTAACACTTAATCTTATGCTTTGGAGAGTGAGTCTGAGCTGAACAAATTTTATTTAATAAAAAATTACTGAACAATTGCTATATACTGATGATATGCTAAGTTTTGAGCTACAAACACTAATATGATGCTAGTTTGAACTACTGAGGTAGCTCACAGCCTAGTAGTTGATCATATAGTACATTCTAGAAGATTCGTTGTCAAGGTGTGTGGGAACAAGGCATGTAGAACAATGGTGAGCACTGTAGATTTAGGAAGAAGAGAGAGTAGTTGGAGATGAGGTTGGTACCTGATTCAAAGAGTTTCATAAGTGGTGTTAATGGATGTAGCAAAAAATTTGGATTTTAGTTTTTTTAGAAAATGAACAAACGTAAAGGGTTTTTGTTTGTTTGTTTGTTTGTTTGCTTGTTTTTAAGTGGGAGAAAGATAAATACATAATGCTACTCCCATTCCCAAATGAGAGGAGACTGATCTAGAGCTACTGTTCTAGTGGAGTTTATGAACCAGCATCATCATCATCATCAGGTGGCTCTGCTTAGCAATACAGAATTCCAGGCCACCTCAGGGCTACTGAACCAGGATCTTCATGTAAACAAGATCCCCAGTAAGCATATGATGTTAAAGTCTGAGAAGCATTTTCCTAGGAATCCAAGCAACTTATTTTTTTAAGTTTATTTCTTTACTCTGAGAGAGAGAGAGAGAGAGAGAGAGAGAGAGAGAGAATCCTAAGCCTGTTATCTGCTGTCAGTGCAGAACCCAACACGGAGCTTGATCTCACAAATGGTGAGATCATGGCCTGAGCCGAGATCAAGAGTTGGACTCTTAACCAACTGAGTCACTCAGGTGTCCCTCCAAACAACTTATCCATGGCCACACAAGTGATCAATAATCAGACACAGATTTCCTGACCTTCTCCTTCAATGCTTTTTTTCATTTCCTTGTCTATGACCATGTCACCATGGTGGGGTAGGGAAGGAGATTTCTTGTTTCCAGTCACTCATGCTTAAGTAGAGACATCAGGTCTCTCTGGAAAGGACAGTCCTGAAAAGGAATTTCATCCTGGCCACGAGAGTTATTTGGCAAAAATATTAATATGCTCTACCACATCAGTGATTATTAAAATGTACTTGCCTCAGCAGATATTTTGTGCTAAAGATCATATATCCTTAAAACAAGCAATAATAATAATAATAATAATACGCAAACCACAAGAGAGTCTTAAAGCACACACACTGAGGGTTTCTGGAGTGGTGTTGGGTGGGGGGGATGGGCTAAATGGGTGATGGGCATTAAGGTGGGCACTCACTGGGATGAGCGCTAGGTGTATGTAAGTGATAAATCACTAAATTCTACTCCTGAAATCATTACTATACTCTATATTAACTAACTTAGATTCAAATAAAATTAAAAAATTAAAATAATAAATTTTAGTTGATGGAATTTGAATTATCCTGATGAACAAAATTTATTTCAAGAGGAACAACTGTAAGGTACTACATATGTCAGGGGCACACAATGACAGTACCCATCAAGTTGCATGCAGCAGTGAGAGAAGAGTGATAGAGGGACAGAGATGACATAGGATGGCATCAGTGAGACAGAGCATGTTTTTGACCAATGAATGTGAGGCTTTCTCAAGACTATCAGGGTGCTTAAAAATGGTTGGGGACAGAGGATTTTTTAAAAAAGAATGTTAGAAACTACATTTTATGATCCCTCTGAATGTTTAAGAGTTAAACAAATATTGTAATTTCTGTTCAGGATGAGCTTCTTTACATATGTTGACACTCCAGCACTGAGCCCAGTGCTTTGTTTTACATAAAACTTACAGGAAAAAAAAAAACCCCACTATGTGGATTCCCCTAAGTGGAAATTCCACTTCCACTACGGCTCTTATTTGAATTTTGAGCTAGTTTGTAAAGATGCCCCTCTCCTTATGGAACCATGCCTCTCAGTACTCATATCGTACATCCCCCTCCCTTTAAATCTAGGCTGGACCTATGACTTGTCCTTGATCAGTAGGATTCAGAAGTGATTCTGTGCAGCTTTTAAGCAAGAGTATAAGAAGCCTTGCAGCTTCTGTTAGGATCTCCTAGAATACTCATTTTTATGAAGCTTTATATAATTTCCATTTAATCTTTATCACACCCCTTTGAATTAAGAAACTAAGTATGACATAGTCATTGCCCTAGAATAAAACAAGTGAAGAACCAAACAAGTAAGATTGCTGTCCTCAGAGAGCTCATGTTTGATTCCCTCCACACCATCTCTCCTAGGTAGGCCTTTTTAACTTCTCTGTTCTGTTCTCATATCAAGGCTGGCTGGGACCTTACAAACACATTACTTCGACTTCTGCACAACCAGCTGTTGTTCTCCCCAAACCTGGACTCTTCACCTTCCAGTCCACTTAGCATGTCACCACTCACTGCCAGATGCATCATCGTAAAATCCCATTAAATCTTGTCACTTTCCTGTCAAGAGACAAAAGTGATACATCAGATGAATCTATAAGCTTCAAAAGAAACAGGTGAAGTCACAAGGGGTTGATTAAGAACTAGAATGTCTTGAGGTTGTCAGTGAGGTTACAGTGGGAATCATTCAACACAAGAACTGAAAGATTGGGAGATAGAGTATAATGTCTGAATTTGATGCAGCAGCGTAGAAAAGTCCCAGTGATGACCAGGTCTGCATCCAGAGGCAATTATATGGTTGAGGTTGAGTGAGATCCTTTTGTATTTGAAATTTGGAACATTTAGAAAGTGAGATAACAGGATGTTATGTGGGTGATGTGTAAAACTTATGTCTTTATATAAAAACACTTAATATGATGACAAGACTTTGGGTATAGAGTAAGATTATGAATCAAGTACCAGACATTTCTAATGAACGTGGGGAAAGGACCAGGGAGGTGGTAGATAACCCTAGAAGACATCCAAGATGGTAGAGGAGAATTCACTTCCAAAGAGGGTGGAGAAGTAATCATTTAGAAGTTCTGGGGAATTAGAAGAAATTGAACCTCTACCCCCTGGCCTGTGGTTAGTAGAATGTTCATTCATTTGTTCTGAAGTTCCTGTGAGCTCACGCTATGCAAATAACTGGATTGGGATCTGGGAGGAAAAAGTTGCCTTCACTTAGCAGTGTTCTTGGGAGGAAACTTCCCAAGGAGATACAACGGTCCTGCAGAATTAGACCCTAAAGAACAGTGCTTATAGTAAATAGATGATTGTTTTTCACACAAACTAGGTTTTCATTATCACTTTCTTGATCACAATTATGGGAATTCAATTTCACAATCACTGTTTACATGGAGAAAAAAATCAAGAACGGTTTAGGAAAAACAAAGCAAATGCTATTATTGCCAAGTTATAGAATCTTAGTATTCTTCGTAGCAAGTCAAGGTGGACAATGTGTGATTTTGCTCTTTGTCCTAATTTCCTGTCAATTTTGCTGACATTTAAGTCTTCAGTATTTCTACTCTCAGAGGACAAATAATAGAAAAGCAAAAGGGAATGAAGAAATAATGCTACTATGATTTTTCTATCCCTTTATATCTTATCTAAGTTGTTTCTCAAAACAGGCCTGAAACTTCACCGGCATGAGTCAATTTGTGGGATTGTTGAAACACAGGCTGTCAGACTGTAGCTCCAGAGATTTTTCTTCAATAGGTCTGGGATAAGGCCAAACAATGTGCATTTCTAACAAGTCCCCAGGTGGTATTGATGTTTCCAGTCTAGGAAAACCACTTTGAGAACCAATGGTATATAGAATTCAGGGGTTCTGGGTTTTATTCCTGGGACAAATCTAGCTATATATAGCCTTAGGCAAGGTACTTCAATTCTTTGATGCAGTTTATGTATTAGTAAAGGGGGAACATCAACAACTTCCTCTAGAGATGGCTGCAGTGAATAAGGCAATTAATGCATGTGAAATCTCTTTGTAAACCCAAAGGCTATAAAATATAAGTTTCTACTGCCCATTTTAAAGTGGGAAATCCAAGAGAAAAAATTACTAATCTATTTATTTTTCTGGAGGCCACCCACATCTTTATCTCATAATTGTCTTCCTCCATCTCCAAAGCCAGCAACGGGTGATTGAGTTGTCCTCACATCACAGTCATGTGATGACTTCCCCTTCTATAGTCAAACCTCACTTCCTACATTTTTAAGACTGTGATTACATTGGGCCCACCTGGATAATCCCCACTAACCTCCTCATCCCCTGATCCCTAACTTAATAACATCTGCAAAAGTCCTTTTTGCCACATAAAGTAATATATTCACAGGGTTCCGAGAACTAGGAGGTGGGTATCCTTGGAGAAGCATTATTCTGCTACCATATCTAAAAAGCATTGTATGATCCAAATGGGGTTATGTGCCCCTCTTATGAGTGCCTATAGATGCTGTCCTGATTGCCTACTGATTTGTTTCTGACATGAATAAGACAGGGTGTTCCTTAAAAGCAAGTATGTGTCTTTTTTTGCCACCGAATTCCCAGAGATTATTTTTATTTATCTTTTTAAAGTTTATTTACTTATTTTGAGATGGGGGGAGAGAATCCCCAGTAGGCTCCCTTCCAGCAGCATAAAGCCCAATACAGGGCTGGAACTCCCGAACCGTGAGATCGTGACCTGAGCCGAAACAAGGGTGGGATGCATAACCGATGGAGCCACCCAGGTTCCCCTGGGATTTCCTTTATTTTTAAAGCCAAATAATATTCCATTGTATGTATATATCAATTTTTCTCTATCGATTTATCTTTTAATCGATATAGGTTGAATACACATCCTGGCTGTTCTAAATAGTGCCACAATGAACATGGGGGGCATGTATCTTTTCAAATAGGTATTTTTGTGGAATTGCTGACTCATATGGTACAATCTTCAGTTTTTTAGAGAAACTCCATACAGTTTTCCATAACGTATGTGTGAATTTGCATTCCCATGAACAGTGTATTAAGGTTCCAATTTCCACATCCTTGGCAATACTTGTCTTTTTTTTTGTTTTTAATAGTCATCCTGACAGGTGTGAGGTGATATTTCACTGTTGTTCTGATTTACATTTCCTTGGTGATTAGTAACAATATAAGCATCTTCTCACATTGGCTTTCTTTATGCCCATTTGTGTGTTTTCTTTGGATAAATGTCTATTCAAGCTTTTAGCCCATTTTTTAATTGGGTTATTTGTTCTTTGGCTATTTTGTTGTAGGAATTCTTTATCTATAGTGTAAACGAACCTCTTATCAGATATATGGTTTGCAAATATTTTCTCCCATTCCATAGGTTGCCTCTTCACTATGCTGGTTAGATACCCAGTTTTCTCAACACAATTTGTTGAAGAGACTGTCCTGTTCCCAATGTGCAGTCTGGCACTCTTGTTAAATATCATCTGACTTCATATAAATTAGTTTATATGTGGGCTCTCTATTCTGTTACACTAGTCTATATACCTGCCTTTGTGTCAGTACCACACTGTTTTAATTACTGTAGCTTTGTAATATATTTTGAAGTTAGAATGTGTGAGAGTTCCAGCTTTGTTCTTCTTTCTCAAGACTCTTTCGGCTATTTGGGGTTCTTAATGTTCCATATGAATTTTAGAATTTTTTTTCTTAAAATGTCAAGGGCATTTTGATACAGATTGCCCTGAATCTTGGGTAATGTGGACAACATTAAGTCTTCCAATCCGTGAATAGAGAATGTGTTTCCTGTATTTCCATTTTCTTTAAATTTTTTAGCAATGTTTGTAGTTCTTAGTATACCATTTTTCCACTCATTTATTACTAAATATTTTATTTTTGATGCTATTATAAATGGGATTGTTTTCTTAATTTCCTTTTGTGATTTTTCACTGTTAATGTGTATAATGAAACTAGGTTTTTATGTGTTGGTTTTATAGCCTGAAACTTCATTTTCATCTTACTTATAATTCATTTATTATTTTGTGGAATCTTTAAGACTTGCTATATTTAAAATGGTGTCATCTGCAACAAAGTAATTTTACTTCTTCCTTTCTGATTTGAATGCATTTTGCTTCTTTTCCTTGCTTCACTGCTCTGGCTTGGACTTTCAGCACTATTATGAAGAGAAGTGGCAGGAGTAGGTCTCCTTGCCTTGTTCCTAATCTTAGAAGAAAGGCGTTCAGTTTTTCACCATTGAGTAGGATATTAGATGTGGGATTTTCATATATGGACTTTTTTAATACTGTTATTTTTGCTTTACTCTATAATTTCCCTCCTTTTCCTAACTTTGGGCTTAGTGTGTTCTTTTTTTCTAGTTTCTTCAGAGAAGGATATATTTGAGATCTTTCTCCTTTTTTTTTTTTTTTAATACAGGTGTTTACCACTATAAACTTCCCTTTTAGTACCAATTTCCTGAATCCTTTAAGTTTTGGTATGTTGTTTTCATTTCATTTGTCTCAAGGTATTTTCTTTTCTTTCTTTTTTTTTAATGTTTATTTATTTTTGAGAGAAAGAGACAGAAAGTGGGAGAGAGAGAGAGAGAATGAACGGGGGAGGAGCAGAGAGAGACAGACACAGAATCCAAAAAAAGCTCCAGGCTCTGAGCTGTCAGCATAGAACCTGATGCGGGGCTCAAACCCATGAACAATGAGATCATAACCTGAGCCAAAGTTGGATGTTTAACCAACTGAGCCACCCAGGTGCCCCTCTCAAGGTATTTTCTAATCACTCTTTTAATTAATTATTTACCCATTGGATGTTCCAGAATATGTTGTTCAATTTGCACATACTTGTGAACTTTTCAGTTTTCCTTCTGCTGATTTCTTGTTTAATTTCATTATGGTCAGAAAAGATACTTGATATAATTTCAATTTTCAAAAATAGCTTTCTTAAGACTTAGTTTGTGACCTAACATGGGATGTCTACTAGAGAACGTTCTGTATGTGCTTGAAATGAATGTGTATTATGCTGCTGTAGGGTAGACTATCCTGTATATGTTTGTTAGTTCCATTTTGTCTATAGCGTTACTCTAGTCCTCAGTTTCCTTACTGATCTTCTGTCTTGATGTTGTGCCCATTATAGAAAGTACAGTACTAAAATCTCCTATTATTAATGTATTGTTGTCCATTTTTCCTTCATTGTTCATTTCATATATTTGGGTGCTCTGATACTGGGTAAATATTTATAATTGATATTTATTTATTTATTTATAGTTGTTATATCTTCCTGATGGTTTGACCCTTTTATTTATTATATAATATCCTCCGTCTTTTGTGACCTTTTTTTTTTTTACATTTTTTTAATGTTTATTTATTTTTGAGAGAGAGAGAGAGAGAGAGAGCGAGCAGGGGAGGGGCAGAGACAGAGGCAGACACAGAATCTGAAGCAGGCTTCAGGCTCTGAGCTTTCAGCATAGAACCCAAAGCAGGGCTTGAACTCACAAACTGCAAGATCATGACCTGAGCCAAAGTCAGATGCTTAACCCACTGAGCCACCCAGGCACCCTGTGACCATTTTTGAGTTGAAGGCTTTTGTCAGATATCAGTATGTCCACCCCTGTTCTCTTGATGATTATCATTTATATGTGATTATCATTTGTATGGAATGCCTTTTTCAGCCATTCTATATCTTCTTATCGAGGAATTTAATTAATTTACATTTAAAATAATTACTGATAGTGAAGACTTCCTACTGCCATGTCTGTCTTATAAGGTTTTTGTTCCTCTTTTCTCTCTTGATACCTTCCTTTGAGTTTTGTTGATTTCTTTACAGTGACTCACTTTTTCTTAATGTTTTACTTATGGTTGAGAGAGCACAAGTATGGGGAGGAGGGCACAGAGAGAAGGGGCAGAGTATCTGAAGCAGGCTCTGAAGTGACAGCAGCAAGCCCAAGATGGGGCTTGAACTCACAAACCTTGAGATCATGATCTCAGCCAAGGTCAGATGTTTAACCAGCTAAGCCACCCATGTGCCCCTGTAGTGACATGCTTTTATTCTTTTCTCATTGTCTTTTGTGTATCTGCTACCATTATTTTTTGTAGTTACCATAGGGCTTACATAAAATATCTTATAACAACCTATTTTAAGTTGATAACAACTTAAATTGCATACAAAAACTACTTTTTTATTGCTTCTCCCTCCACACTTTGTTATTGATGCCACAAATTACATTTTTAATGTGTGCTCATTAACATATTTTGATAATTACTGTTATTACTGATGTTTTTGTCTTTCAATTTCTATGCCTGAGTTAAAAGTTGTTTATGCAATGACATGGTATAATATTCTGTATTTCTCTATAATTACCTTTACCAGTAAGCTTTGTACCTTCAAACTACCTAGTGTCCTTTTATTTCAACCTGATGGACTCCTGTTGGCATTTCTTATAAAGTGGGTTTAGTGTTGATGATCTCCATTAGCTTTTGTTTTTCTGGGAAAGGCTTTACCTTCATTTTTAAAAGATAGTTTTGCCAGGTATAGTATTCTTGATTGGCAGTTTTATTCTTTCAGTACTTTGAACATTCCTTTCTGTTTGGTTAGGTTTCTGCTAAGAAATCTGCTGAATCCTCTGGAGCCTCCATTGTACACGATGAATTGCTTTACTCTTCTTAAAAAGATCTCTCTTTGTCTTTGGCTTTTGACAATTTGATTATAACGTGTGGATCTCTTTAGTTTCATCTTAGTCAGAATCCTTTGAGTCTCTTGAATACGGATACTATTCCCTCCTTTAAGAGGGAATAAGAAGCTAAGAAGTTTTCAGCCATTTTTTTCTTCAAATAAGCATCTACATCTCCTCTCTCTCCCTTTTCCTTCTATGACTCCCATAATGCATATATTGGTGCATTTATACTGCCCATAACTCTGAGGGTTTCTTCATTCTTTTTTTTTTCTTTTTGTTCCTTTCACTGGATAATTTCAAATGACCTATATTTGAGTTTGCTGATTCTTTCTTATGCTTGGTCAAGTCTGTGATTAAACCCTTTTACTAAATTTTCCAACTCAGTTATGATTTTCTTCAGATCCAAAATGTCTGTCTTTTTATTTACATTTTTTCTTTGTTGATATTCTCATTTTGTTTGTGTATCATTTTCTTAAACTCACTGAGCATCTTTATGACAATTATTTTGAACTTTTTTTCCAGGTAATTAATATATCTCTGCTTCTTTAGGTATGTTTTCTGGAGATTTGTTGTTGTTGTTCCTTTGGTTGGGCCAAACTTCCCTATCTCCTCATGTGCCTTCTACTTTGTGTTGGTGTCCTTGCATTTGAAAAAAGCATACACCTTTCTCACTATTTACAGCCTGGCTTCTTACAGAAAAACAAACAAACAAAAAAACAAAATAAGAAATCAAAAAACTTCACAAATCAGCCCAGATAAATATTCTGGAGCCACTCAAACCTTTTTTGGATGCTTCTTCTTTGGACTTGTGCTAAATTCCTAATTAAAGGGATTTGCCAGTTTTCTTTATTAGGAGTTTGTAATCTCTTGCTCTCTCTGGTGTCTGCTGACAATACTGCAGGTTCTCTAGAGTTGCTCAAGCCACCCAGTACTTATTCTCAGAGGCCCCCAAGATTCTAAAGTATTCTGGGTGTTGTCAGCATTCTGCATCAGGTGAGAGAGAATCCAGGCATCTCCCTGAAAAGCCAAAAGATTGACTACACACTCCACTCTTCTGTCTCCCCTCTGAGGAATATGCCACCAAGCTACATCAGCTTGTCTGCTGTGCTGTGGGTCCTCTGGAGTATCAGAAGGCCCAGATCTATTTTGTTCTCATAAGACCCTAGGCATCTAGAATATTCATCCACTTCCCAAGATAAATGAGACAGAATCAAGTACTCTAGGCAGTTCTCTGAAAATCTTAAATCTTGGGGGAAATGTTTCAACATTTTCCCTCCCCAGGGAGATACTGCGAATTGAGGGGGGAGGGGTGTCCTACCACTTGTTCCATGCTGAATGTTGTGGTGGGACTATGGCAAGCTAATGCCATGAGTTTTCCTGTAGACTTTGATCAAGCTGGCTTCATGCTTGCCTGGGGTGCAGATACCTCTTAAGTTTTCTGGATTTTTCACAAAGAAACTGGTCCATGTATTGTTGAATTGGTCTCTGTTGGAGAAAAGAAAGACTGGGGCTTCCTATTTGCCATCTTGCAAATGCTCAGAATCGAAAGTTTTTTAATATGTTTACTCAGTCATAATGTTCCCACTTCAGCAAAATGCTCGTTAATTTCTTTCTGCAATTCACTTACTGTATTGGCACCCCCATTCCCTTATCTCTTAAAAGCAGAAAAACACTTTTTTAAAATTTTCTTCTTAAAGATTCTATATGACTGAAATTCACTGTAAAACAATGGTGGTCCTGAACACCAATCCTTAGGCAAGTGCCTAGTTAATGGAGTCAAAATTGAAGAAAGGTGGAAACAGGGAAGGTGGTGAGATTCAAATTAGTCACCACTCTCAATCCAAATGTCAATCCAACAGTCTGGGGTAGAGGTTGAGGACTAACGAGACAAGAATTTATATTTTATATTTTAAGAATTAATATTTTATATTTTAAAGCTCCTTACATGATTTTCTTATAGCCAACCAGATGTGTTTGATCTTCACATCTCTATATGGGTACAAACTGTATTTAAGTTGAAGTTACCATCCATACTATTTAGAATGTAAAGTTAATTGTAGTGCTTGCAGAAACAAGAGTGGAGGGTTACTGAAGATGTGTTCTAAAGACTCTATATATTGCAGAGCCCCCGAGTCCGGCTTGCAAAAGCGGAGGGGCCTGACGGACTGTGTTCCGACAGCAAGCGCGACTTAGCGTCTGGGAGGTCATAAGTTAACAGCTCTGCTCGGAAAGCGGGAAGGCTGGAGGACAAAGGGAGGGTGAGCTGCGGAGCCCCCGGACGACAGAGCTCAGTTTGGCGGGGAACAAAGGCGCTCGCCAGCGCCATCTCCCCCGCCCATCCCCCAGCCAAAATCCCAAAGGGAACCGGTTCCTGCCAGGGAACTCGCTCGCTCCGCGCGAACACCCAACTCTGTGCTTCTGCGGAGCCAAACCTCCGGCAGCGATCTGACTCCCTCCGGCTGCCACAGGGCCCCTCCTGAAGTGGATCACCTAAGGAGAAGCGAGCTAAGCCTGCCCCCCCTGCCGCCTTGCACCTTGCCTTCCCACCCCAGCTAATACGCCAGATCCCCAGCATCACAAGCCTGGCAGTGTGCAAGTAGCCCAGACGGGCCACGCCACCCCACAGTGAATCCCGCCCCTAGGAGAGGGGAAGAGAAGGCACACACCAGTCTGACTGTGGCCCCAGCGGTGGGCTGGGGGCAGACATCAGGTCGGACTGCGGCCCCGCCCACCAACTCCAGTTATACACCACAGCACAGGGGAAGTGCCCTGCAGGCCCTCACCACACCAGGGACTATCCAAAATGACCAAGCGGAAGAATTCCCCTCAGAAGAATCTCCAGGAAATAACAACAGCTAATGAGCTGATCAAAAAGGATTTAAATAATATAACAGAAAGTGAATTTAGAATAATAGTCATAAAATTAATCGCTGGGCTGGAAAACAGCATACAGGACAGCAGAGAATCTCTTGCTACAGACATCAGGGGACTAAGGAACAGTCACGAGGAGCTGAAAAACGCTTTAAAGGAAATGGAAAACAAAATGCAAACCACCACGGCTCGGATGGAAGAGGCAGAGGAGAGAATAGGTGAACTAGAAGATAAAGTTATGGAAAAAGAGGAAGCTGAGAAAAAGAGAGATAAAAAAATCCAGGAGTATGAGGGGAAAATTAGAGAACTAAGTGATACACTAAAAAGAAATAATATACGCATAATTGGTATTCCAGAGGAGGAAGAGAGAGGGAAAGGTGCTGAAGGGGTACTTGAAGAAATAATAGCTGAGAACTTCCCTGAACTGGGGAAGGAAAAAGGCATTGAAATCCAAGAGGCACAGAGAACTCCCTTCAGACGTAACTTGAATCGATCTTCTGCACGACATATTATAGTGAAACTGGCAAAATACAAGGATAAAGAGAAAATTCTGAAAGCAGCAAGGGGTAAACGTGCCCTCACATATAAAGGGAGACCTATAAGACTCGTGACTGATCTCTCTTTTGAAACTTGGCAGGCCAGAAAGAATTGGCACGAGATTTTCAGGGTGCTGGACAGCAAAAATATGCAGCCGAGAATCCTTTATCCAGCAAGTCTGTCATTTAGAATAGAAGGAGAGATAAAGGTCTTCCCAAACAAACAAAAACTGAAGGAATCTGTCACCACTAAACCAGCCCTACAAGAGATCCTAAGGGGGACCCTGTAAGACAAAGTACCAGAGACATCACTACAAGCATAAAACATACAGACATCACAATGACTCTAAACCTGTATCTTTCTATAATAACACTGAATGTAAATGGATTAAATGCGCCAACCAAAAGACATAGGGTATCAGAATGGATAAAAAAACAAGACCCATCTATTTGCTGTCTACAAGAGACTCATTTTAGACCTGAGGACACCTTTAGATTCAGAGTGAGGGGATGGAGAACTATTTATCATGCTACTGGAAGCCAGAAGAAAGCTGGAGTAGCCATACTTATATCAGACAAACTAGACTTTAAATTAAAGGCTGTAACAAGAGATGAAGAAGGACATTATATAATAGTTACAGGGTCTATCCATCAGGAAGAGCTAACAATTATAAATGTCTATGCGCTGAATACCGGAGCCCCCAAATATATAAAACAATTACTCATAAACAGAAGCAACCTTATTGATAAGAATGTGGTAATTGCTGGGGACTTTAACACCCCACTTACAGAAATGGATAGATCATCTAGACACACGGTCAATAAAGAAACAAGGGCCCTGAATGAGACACTGGATCAGATGGACTTGACAGATATATTTAGAACTCTGCATCCCAAAGCAACAGAATATACTTTCTTCTCGAGTGCACATGGAACATTCTCCAAGATAGATCATATACTGGGTCACAAAACAGCCCTTCATAAGTTTACAAGAATTGAAATTATACCATGCATACTTTCAGACCACAATGCTATGAAGCTTGAAATCAACCACAGGAAAAAGTCTGGAAAACCTCCAAAAGCATGGAGGTTAAAGAACACCCTACTAACGAATGAGTGGGTCAACCAGGCAATTAGAGAAGAAATCAAAAAATATATGGAAACAAACGAAAATGAAAATACAACAATCCAAACGCTTTGGGACGCAGCGAAGGCAGTCCTGAGAGGAAAATACATTGCAATCCAGGCCTATCTCAAGAAACAAGAAAAATCCCAAATACAAAATCTAACAGCACACCTAAAGGAAATAGAAGCAGAACAGCAAAGGCAGCCTAAACCCAGCAGAAGAAGAGAAATAATAAAGATCAGAGCAGAAATAAACAATATAGAATCTAAAAAAACTGTAGAGCAGATCAACGAAACCAAGAGTTGGTTTTTTGAAAAAATAAACAAAATTGACAAACCTCTAGCCAGGCTTCTCAAAAAGAAAAGGGAGATGACCCAAATAGATAAAATCATGAATGAAAATGGAATGATTACAACCAATCCCTCAGAGATACAAACAATTATCAGGGAATACTATGAAAAATTATATGCCAACAAATTGGACAACCTGGAAGAAATGGACAAATTCCTGAACACCCACACTCTTCCAAAACTCAATCAGGAGGAAATAGAAAGCTTGAACAGACCCATAACCAGCGAAGAAATTGAATCGGTTATCAAAAATCTCCCAACAAATAAGAGTCCAGGACCAGATGGCTTCCCAGGGGAGTTCTATCAGACGTTTAAAGCAGAGATAATACCTATCCTTCTCAAGCTATTCCAAGAAATAGAAAGGGAAGGAAAACTTCCAGACTCATTCTATGAAGCCAGTATTACTTTGATTCCTAAACCAGACAGAGACCCAGTAAAAAAAGAGAACTACAGGCCAATATCCCTGATGAATATGGATGCCAAAATTCTCAATAAGATACTAGCAAATCGAATTCAACAGCATATAAAAAGAATTATTCACCATGATCAAGTGGGATTCATTCCTGGGATGCAGGGCTGGTTCAACATTCGCAAATCAATCAACGTGATACATCACATTAACAAAAAAAAAGAGAAGAACCATATGATCCTGTCAATCGATGCAGAAAAGGCCTTTGACAAAATCCAGCACCCTTTCTTAATAAAAACCCTTGAGAAAGTCGGGATAGAAGGAACATACTTAAAGATCATAAAAGCCATTTATGAAAAGCCCACAGCTAACATCATCCTCAACGGGGAAAAACTGAGAGCTTTTTCCCTGAGATCAGGAACACGACAGGGATGCCCACTCTCACCGTTGTTGTTTAACATAGTGCTGGAAGTTCTAGCATCAGCAATCAGACAACAAAAGGAAATCAAAGGCATCAAAATTGGCAAAGATGAAGTCAAGCTTTCGCTTTTTGCAGATGACATGATATTATACATGGAAAATCCGACAGACTCCACCAAAAGTCTGCTAGAACTGATACATGAATTCAGCAAAGTTGCAGGATACAAAATCAATGTACAGAAATCAGTTGCATTCTTATACACTAACAATGAAGCAACAGAAAGACAAATAAAGAAACTGATCCCATTCACAATTGCACCAAGAAGCATAAAATACCTAGGAATAAATCTAACCAAAGATGTAAAGGATCTGTATGCTGAAAACTATAGAAAGCTTATGAAGGTAATTGAAGAAGATTTAAAGAAATGGAAAGACATTCCCTGCTCATGGATTGGAAAAATAAATATTGTCAAAATGTCAATACTACCCAAAGCTATCTACACATTCAATGCAATCCCAATCAAAATTGCACCAGCATTCTTCTCGAAACTAGAACAAGCAATCCTAAAATTCATATGGAACCACAAAAGGCCCCGAATAGCCAAAGGAATTTTGAAGAAGAAGACCAAAGCAGGAGGCATCACAATCCCAGACTTCAGCCTCTACTACAAAGCTGTCATCATCAAGACAGCATGGTATTGGCACAAAAACAGACACACAGACCAATGGAATAGAATAGAAACCCCAGAACTAGACCCACAAACGTATGGCCAACTCATCTTTGACAAAGCAGGAAAGAACATCCAATGGAAAAAAGACAGCCTCTTTAACAAATGGTGCTGGGAGAACTGGACAGCAACATGCAGAAGGTTGAAACTAGACCACTTTCTCACACCATTTACAAAAATAAACTCAAAATGGATAAAGGACCTAAATGTGAGACAGGAAACCATCAGAACCTTAGAGGAGAAAGCAGGAAAAGACCTCTCTGACCTCAGCCGTAGCAATCGCTTACTCGACACATCCCCAAAGGCAAGGGAATTAAAAGCAAAAGTGAATTACTGGGACCTTATGAAGATAAAAAGCTTCTGCACAGCAAAGGAAACAACCAACAAAACTAAAAGGCAACCAACGGAATGGGAAAAGATATTTGCAAATGACATATCGGACAAAGGTCTAGTATCTAAAATCTATAAAGAGCTCACCAAACTCCACACCCGAAAAACAAATAACCCAGTGAAGAAATGGGCAGAAAACATGAATAGACACTTCTCTAAAGAAGACATCCAGATGGCCAACAGGCACATGAAAAGATGTTCAGCGTCGCTCCTTATCAGGGAAATACAAATCAAAACCACACTCAGGTTATCACCTCACGCCAGTCAGAGTGGCCAAAATGAACAAATCAGGAGACTATAGATGCTGGAGAGGATGTGGAGAAACGGGAACCCTCTTGCACTGTTGGTGGGAATGCAAATTGGTGCAGCCGCTCTGGAAAGCAGTGTGGAGGTTCCTCACAAAATTAAAAATAGACCTACCCTATGACCCAGCAATAGCACTGCTAGGAATCTACCCAAGGGATACAGGAGTACTGATGCATAGGGGCACTTGTACCCCAATGTTCATAGCAGCACTCTCAACAATAGCCAAATTATGGAAAGAGCCTAAATGTCCATCAACTGATGAATGGATAAAGAAATTGTGGTTTATATACACAATGGAATACTATGTGGCAATGAGAAAAAATGAAATATGGCCTTTTGTAGCAACGTGGATGGAACTGGAGAGTGTGATGCTAAGTGAAATAAGCCATACAGAGAAAGACAGATACCATATGGTTTCACTCTTATGTGGATCCTGAGAAACTTAACAGGAACCCATGGGGGAGGGGAAGGTAAAAAAAAAAAAAAGGACGTTAGAGTGGGAGAGAGCCAAAGCATAAGAGACTGTTAAAAACTGAGAACAAACTGAGGGTTGATGGGGGTGGGAGGGAGGGGCGGGTGGGTGATGGGTATTGAGGAGGGCACCTTTTGGGATGAGCACTGGGTGTTGTATGGAAACCAATTTGTCAATAAACTTCATATAAAAAAAAAAATAAAGACTCTATATATTTTTGCACAGGCGATTTTAAAAATCCATATCAATGAGAAATATTTTTATGAATTTGTAGAATCAGTAAATATATACATTCTATCTGTAGATTTGTATTGCCATCAAATATAATTAACACCTAGCATAATTCTTAGCATATAGTAGGTCCTCCAGAAATGTTAGCTGAATTAATGGGTATGATATTAAAATGTGGGAACAGTTGTCTAGTATTAGCTGTCTAAGTGATATCATTGAAATTTAGCAATCTGTCCATTTTTCTAACCTACAGATAGTTCCTGAATGCTTTAAATGTGCAAGGCATTCTTGTTGGGAAGTGAATCCTGAAGGCATGAATTCAGCAGCTAAATTAATGAAGATAAGATGTGTCAAACAAGAATCTGTTCAAAGCAGAAATAAGAGCCACAATAGTGGTTGGACAGAGAAGTGTGCAAGTCTAGAGGAAGACAAGATTGCATCTAATGGTCAATCATGGCAAGCATCCTATAGGAGGTGGCATTAGAGAAGGGATTTGAAGACGAGGAATTTAGGCAGAAAAAGAGACTCAGTGGGCATATCAGGATGAGGAGTGAGAATTATAAAAAATGCATAGGTTAAACACAGGGAAATAAGGCAGATCTGACCACAGACACATCTCAGTCAAGATGAACAGGATTAATACCATTGCAGTACCATGTACTTGCAAGGTGAGCAAAAATTTGGCTGGGGGGAGTGTGTTAGTGTACTGATACAAAATACATAGCCCCTCAAATTGGGAGATCTGAGATAAGTTTAATGAAGACATAGTTTACAAAGGGATGGCCAGGGGCTAGGGCAGTGCATTGTGGTTTTTAACAACTGGGAGCCGTCATCACCACCATCACCAAACCCCTCCCCACCCCACAATGCCTCCCCCACCCCAATCTCAACAGACCTGAAAGGCCATAAGAGAGAACGGTTTTCCAGAGCCATAGAGAATGAGAGAGACAGAGGTATTCTTGTAGGAACTGAGGTGGGGAAATAAATCTCCCAGGGTCATTTCCTCTTCCTCTGCCATCCCATCTCCTGCTGGTGCTTCCTTTTGACTGAAGCCAAAGGGCATGTGTGTACATTTACATAGTTCATCCTTAGGGAAAGATGGTCATATGCTGATTAAAATAATCAGTGTGGGAACATGCCCTCAGTTCTTATCATCTCATTATATAAATCTATGCTTATTTCCTCCAGAATGTCAGAGAAATCTCCTCACTATATAACACACATTTTTTTGTCTTTTGTTCTTTAAATTACTTTTCAATCATAATTATTGTTATCATCAAAAATGACCATGCTTAAAATTAACTTGTGCATTATTGGATGCTTTGTGTGTACTTGTGGCCTACTTTTCAATTGTTTTGAAATCTCATTGCACTTCCTAATGACAACAAAGGGGAGGTAAATTATAGCCTACCACTCAGCATCATAAGCATGAAGCATTTTAGATTATAGGATCATTATATGCATATGACAATGAACAGAATGTCCTCTGTATAGATGAGAGAAGTGACAAAACATCTCTTGGGATTCAGAAAGAACACAGGATAATCCAGGCTCCTATTCATACGTCAGATTAACTAAGATGCTAACAACTTCTGATAGGAGGACATTTATGAACTGCTTCTCTTAGGGCAAGTCATTTATTTGAGCAAGACTTTTGGTGACTATGGTTTTAGCGATCCCAGTTCCTTTTTCTCTACATCTTTAAATGACAGATTTTGTTAACCATACCACAGAGGACGGCACACAACCCAGGCTGAGTCCATCATACAATGTCCCATCCTACATCCACGGTGACCTTTAGGCCTGGACAGTTTTTATACAGGAAAAAGTATATCTGTTCCAGTGCTTGGCTATAAGGCTGTAAGAAGGTGGCTGCAGCTGCCAGCCACCATGTCATGTTCCATGTGGCTAGAGAAAGAACCCTCAGAACTAAGCCAATGTCCAGAGAAGAGAAGAGAGAGAACCCCTGCTTCTCTCTGGGGGGTGTGGGTGGGGGGCTCCTGGCCCTACTCCAGAGCTTTCCCAGTGAGAGTGGCTGCTGTCCTACATCTCATCTTCAGAATCTATGAACCACTCAATCAAGTCTCCTTCCTGTAAATCTCTTGCTTACTCTGTTTGGAGTTGAGTTTCTGCTACTTTCAGTTGAAAGAATTCTGCTTAATGCTGCATGGATCCTACCAGGCCTGTGCCAGCCTTCACCATTTACACTTGTTGTTTTCTTTGCTTCTCTAGAATTCTCTCTAGAACCTTCATGGCTCCCTCCCTTTCTTTCTTCAAGTCTGGGCTCAAGCATCACTTTCTTAGTGAGGCTTCCCTGGCCACTCTCTCTGAACCGTGCTCAGCACTCTTTACCACACACCCCTTTTCAGTATCCACTATACCACATATTTTATGTAATAATCTGGTTATCTCTCTCCTCAACTAAAAGGTAGATTAAGATGTTTCTTCTGTATACTGCATATTCCCAGTACCTAGAAGAAGCATAAAGTTAGATATCAGAGGTTAATAAATGTTTGCTAATAAGTAAACAAGTCAATACTAAACACCTGTGTGTCAGACACTGTGCTCAGAGCATGCATGTAGAATTTTAGGGAATTCACTCATTCTTCGCATTCTTCGGTAAACATAATATCATGGAAGTGATATCATACTGACATCATGAAGTCATGACAACTCACCTCTATGAGGGTAAGGGTCATGCCTGCATTTTTCAGCACTGACCCCACTGCCTAATGTAGTGCTTAGAGTCTGGAATATATGTAAGTATCTTGAACATAAGAATATAAAATATATCTTATATTTTAAACATAGCTATGCTCCCTTTAAGTCATGAGTTTGTTATTACCTGTGAACACGGCAAACAATATAGCTGTCAAGGCTTTCCTTTGGGGTTGGCTACTAGACATCTTTGAGCAAAATGGGATCCCTATTCTTAGCCATCGCATTGGACTGAGTCCTCTATCTGCCTGTCTTGCTCTTATTTCTTTTCTTCCCCATTCTTAAATCATATTATCGTGTCCTTGTAAGCCACCTTGAGTCCTTTCTGGTACAAGGCAGAGAATAAGTTAATTAATTCACAGATTCATTTAATTCTCAGAGCAACTCAGTGAGGTAGGTATTAGTTCCCTCATTACATGGGAGAGGAAACTGAGCCTCAGAGATATTAAGCAATTTGTCCAAGGTCATACAACTGGTAAGTGTCAGTGTCAGGATTTAGACCCAAGACAATCTATCTCCATAGCAGGTGCTCCCTCACCTCCCTTAAGATCTATAATGTCTGAGGGCTGCTTTGAGCTGCAGACTAGTGGAAATGATATTGGACAAGGAGATAGAAGGCTGTGCATCAACTCCAGGATTTTGTTTGGCAGCCAGCATGACCTTGGGTTGCTAAATATTTTCTAAATCTCGATTTTCCCCTTATTCAACAGGAATGGTCATGCATCACCCTTCTGTCCTGTGAGAGTTCCATCTAGGCATCTCCAACGAAGAAGGGGCCTGGTCTGAAACATTAGCAGTCAGAGTTCCAGAACAGGAGCCCAGTTCAGAACCTGTAACCTAGGCTCAAATGAAAACACCCTTACACCCACTACCATCTGATACACACAACAAACAAAGTTGGATAGTGACCACGAATGCTGTCTGACATGATTCTAACTGTCTCCTATGTCAGGATTATAAAAATACCAATGTCACATAAAGTTGGGAAGCTTTGGGCATTATGCACAGAGAATGGGCTCTGGACTTAGACATACTTTGGGTAAAGTCCCAATCTGTCTGCTGTGCTTTGTGATTACGACCTACTTAACTTCTCTTTGATAAATCAAGACAGGGAAACTAGTCACAATATTTACTAACTGTATATTCACATTTTGAATGCATCTGAAAATTAAGCATTTAAGAATGGCCCCATGCACTCAGTAGCTAGCCTTTTCTGGTCATGTGATTTTTCTTCTCAAATTTCATTTGCAAATGTCATACTGCTGTTAGAACCCCGTAGGGGTTGGTCAATTTCTTGCAAAAACAAAGATTCTTCAAGATGTTTAATTTGAAAAAGGTGTTACAAATATCTTTCCTAAAATATATAAGTTTCTGAGGGAGCTTATATGAAACTGAGGCCACAGCTTGCATCTCCCACTCCTTTTATTTATTCAGACATTCCACAAATTTGTTGAGTGTCTGCTCTGTGCCAGTACCATGCCTGACATGAAAAAAATAAAGCTTTGCTCTAGAGAAGCTCTCATTCTATTGGGGAACAAAGTCAGGCCCATAGGAAACAGCGTTACTTGTGGCATAATCAAGGGACAGAGAAAGTCTTCCAAAGGCACAGACAAGATCCACTTGGAGAAGTGTAATCTAGGCACATTTTAGCATCATAACGTCTTCATATATGAGCCTGATTCTGGCTTTCAGACTCCAGAGAACACTTGTGTCTATGTGTGGGGTCTCTTCATCTTCCAGGCATCTCTGCCAGTAGGTTTTCCCATTCCCCTGCCATTGCCTTTTGAACAATGCCATGCAATTCATCTGGGCTTGGTGCTTTGTCAATTTTTAATGGTCCTAATTGTTTTGTTATCTACTTCTTCACTTCTTCGCAATAATAAAGTCTTTTAATATTTCATTCCCCCCCCCCGGTGTGGGGGGGAAGCCGTGTCTTCATAGAACCACTACTGTCTCCATGATTTTATTAAAGGGAAAATGAGACAGAGACATTGTCCCATGTCCCATGCATTGTCCCATGCAGGCCCCAGATACGCTGCCACCTGCTGAACCCTAGACCCTCAACTAGACCACCAGAACCGCAGGACTGTTCTAGTGCAGCCCCTCACTTTCAGCACTTGGAACCTGGGAATAGAAGAGGGGAATGACTTGGCGTGCCTGGGTGGCTCAGTCGGTTAAGCGTCTGACTTAGGCTCAGGTCATGATCTCACGGTTCATGAGTCCAAGCCCCATGTCAGGCTCTGTGCTGACAGCTCAGAGCCTGGAGCCTGCCTCAGATTTTGTGTCTCCCTCCTTCTCTGCCCCTCTCCCACTTGCACTCTCTCTCGCTCTCAAAAATAAATGAACACTAAAAAACTAAAAAAATAAAAGAAGAGGGGAATGACTCAGTTGGGGCCCCCTAATTTGTGCTTTCCACCACACCAGCCAATTTACTCTAAAACTCCAGGACCCAACACAACTGCTTTCTCCACATACTATGTCTACTGTGATCAGTGGTCCTTGTGATCAATGGTAAGTGAATCTTACCCAATTCACTCTTTTCTTGTTACTTCTACTGAGCATGCAAAGGCTACTAGGCACTATTATAACTGTTTTATGTAGTATGTAGTTTCCTTTTGATCACAAAGGTAATTTTGGGACTTGATGGAATAGTGCAGTTGGAATGGCATATTTTAAAGGAGCCACACTGAAGAACCCTATGGTATCTCCTCGGACTAAGGGATACATTTGGCCACTCAAGAGAAGACAACACATCATTTGCAAAAGAGAGACACCATGGAACCCACAGCTGTCACCCGAGCTGTCTGCTGAGCCACAGATTCACAAGATCAAATGACAGTTGGCCAGTGTCACTTCCCTCTCCCTATTAAAAGGAGCACTATTCACCCACTTGAGCAAACCAGAAGCACTCCTGATATTTAACTTATTCCAAATTAAATTTGCTTTCAAGTGTGTGCAGCATACTTTTTAAATCACGTCTCTTCTCTCAGGTAGATAGAAGATAAAAGGTGTTTTATGTGTTCAAGCTTACACAGGAACTAAGAAGGATAGTGCCTGTTCAACTACATCATGTGTTAGCCTATTCTCTCTCCCTGTATCATACAGAAAAAGAAATAAGAAGGTCTAGCAGAATGGCAGCTTTCTTCTTTTAGTCACTCATTTAATTTCTCTTATTTAATTTCTCAGAATCTCAGGTTATTTTCTATTAAAAAAACATAATACCTTCCCTGCTTACTTTACACTAAAAATAAAGTCAGGTTAAGTGGAAATAATGGTTTGTATGTTAAATTTTTTTTCCTATTAATTCTAAATGAACATTCTTTTTTTTTTTTACTAAAAGAGAATCTAATATTTAAAATCAAACATTGATTCTTAAAATGCTGACAGCTGGCACTCTGGGAATAAATTAGAGCCCAGAATCAAAGGAAAATGGAAAGCATTTACAAGCTACATGGTCTGGAAAATGGGAAGAGAGTCGATCTTTAAAAAGAGGGAAAGAAACAATTGACTGAATAATTAGAAAACAGAAATGGCATGTTAATAGCACACCACAGAGAAAAGGAAAGCTGTTAGATTCATTGGAGGACTATTTTTTTTTTCCTTTAGCACAGTCTCAGTGGGCCAATGTAAAGGGGAAGGGACAGACTGTTAAGAAAGGCAGCAGAGACACTGAATTAAGTAACACAAAAACAAAGTCACGTTATTTTGCAAATTCAGAGTGAAACATGATTTCAGATGCAGGATCATACTGATGGTTTGGTGGCAGAACAGACATGCTGGGAAGGAGGAAAATGATTATTTCACTCATGACTGACAAATCAAATGCAACGGAAAATCCAGAAGGCCCTTCTCTTTGGGGGTGTTGCAAATCTCAGTTTCTACTCAAAATCCTTCATGGCTCTCTCTGTTGTTTCCTGAGTTGCCTTTTCTGATTCAGCTAGCCTTCTGTCAGGAGACCTGGATCTTAATCCCTACTCTGCATCTAGCAATCTGTGTGACCTGCAAATCATATACTCCTCTGAGGATTTGGGCTTATATGTAAAGTGGTGATTCTAGCACCTTCCTACTGGTCTCTCGATACTGTTTTGGGAGTCACGAGGGAAGCAATAGGCATAATGGCTAAAAGCATAGACTCTACAGTAAGGCTCTCTAGGTTCGAATCTCAGCTTTATCAACTGTGTAGCCTTGATCAAGTAACATATATTCTCTGGCCTTAGTTTCTTCATCTGTAAATTGGGGATAACTATAGTACCTGTATCACTGAGTTGCTATAGGGACTGACTGAGGTAATGTAGTTATTGCTTACAACAGTGCCTGATACTTATTAAACACATGAACATGCTAATTATTGTTATCTACAGGTGAAGGAAATATAAAGCTACTAAGTTAAGCCCTATGAAACATGAAACAGTGAGGAGCAAAAAAATATTCTTTAGTTTATTGATTTTTCATATATGCCAGCATCACTGATGAAGCCATACTGAGCTCCTGGGTATCACCAGTTGATCAAAGAATAAATTCCATAGAGAGAAAAAGGAGAGAAAAATAGAAATGTAGGGAATATAAGAGGACAAATAAAAAATTACTTGGAAGATGTTAAATCAGAATTGGCACTGGGCAGACTATTTTTTTTTTTTTCTAAAACTCAGCTCAGGCATAACTTTCTGAAGGGAGTGTTATAAAGGGAGAAAGAAAGAAAGAAAGAAAGAAAGAAAGAAAGAAAGAAAGAAAGAAAGAAAGAAAGAAAGAGGAAGGGAAGGGAAGGAGTGGGGGGATGGATTAGGTCATGACATCAGACCATCTGGGTTTATATACTGAAGCAAGTGACATAACCTAACTCTGAGACTATTTACTTGTCCCTAAAATGGGGATGATAACAAATACTTAGTCCAGAGGATTTCATAGGGGAGTAAATTAAATAACTACTTAAGGCATTTAGAACACCGTTCAGCACTTACCACACAACTGTCCGTAGATATTATTCCTGTCCCCTGAAATATGCCAAATTGTGTTCATGGTATTGTTCAAGTAAACTATTAAAAGTCTCAGCACAACTGACTGAAAAGAGTGCAACTCAAGGGTATTAAGTGATTTGCTCAGAACCCGCCAGCTAATGAGAAGCAGAGCTAGGATTCTAATCCAGCCCTTTCTGATTCTCAAGGCCCATGCTCCAGTGCCTCCCAAATGAATTGCCAAGTGCAAATCACATTCACTCCACTGCATAGCACATCACTTAACACCCCAAAATAGAACTTTTGCATACGTTAAAGAAAGGCAGCATTTTGCAGAAGCCCACATTATTATTTTAAAGCCAAATTTGAAAAGCTAAAAATTATACTATGGTTTATTAAATGCTGGTTACTTTGTATACATCACATTAGCATCATCATTGTCATCATCATATTATTGATTACATGTTTCATATCTCATGGTGAACTTAATGTTTTCTATCTGTGCTTCTCAAACTTTACACTGGATACGAATCACTTGGAGATCTCGTTAAAATGCACATTCTAATTCAGTAGGTCTGGGGATAGTCTGAGCTGACAGTAATGTTGTCTTGCCAGAGTAGCAAATTTTATACAATTTTTTAAAATGTTTATTTATTGAGAGTGTGTGTGTGTGTGCACACAAGTGGGGAAGGGGCAGAGAGAGCAACAGAAAAGAGAGAGAGAGAGAGAGAGAGAGAGACCCAAGAAGGCTCCAGCAGGGCTTGATCTCACGAACTGTGAGATCATGACCTGAGCCAAAATCAAGAGTTGAATGCTTAACTAAGCCATCCAGGTGCCCCCAAATTTTATACAATTTTTTAATTTAATCCTCATATTAATGCTATTATAGGAATTTTAGAGGGACTATTGTGCTCATTTTGCTGAAGAAGAGACTAAGGTTCCAAGAGTTTGCATGCCCTGCCTCAGGGTACAGTCACAGGACACAGAACTAGAATTCCATCTACCATCTCTGTAGGTCCAATGTCCCTAGCACCTTCTCTCAAATACATCGTAGAGAATATAGAATCTACTTCATGATTTAGCACTTTAAAATGTTCACACTTATTTTAGAAATAGAATGCCTTCCATTAGCCAACATGTTAATATGTATTAAAAAAACTATTTGGATATCAAAAGATGATAAATAACCATCTCCACTCTCTATAAAACTAGTCTTAAACAATAATATAAAGATAGTCAGTGCTGGTAAGGGTATAAGAAACCAAAGACTTTAATAAAATCTCATGAGGGAGTTTCAACTGGCACACCCTTTCTGGTCAGCAATATATATTAAAATGTGAAATTAATTAATTTAGTTAATTCTATTAGCTAATTAAAATGTTGTATATTAAAATTTTAAATACGTGTATGGATTTATATGGCAATTGTATCTCTAGACATTTGTCCTAGAAAAAATACACAAGTGATGAAAGATGTATATATAAGAATGTTCACTGCAGTATTGTTTCCGAATAGTGAATAACTGAATACAATAGAATAGTCAGATACAATTGAATAACTGAATTCAATATCCAATGATGTAAAGTTAAATACAGTATTATGCACCTATGGAATATTACAGATCTGTTTATAAGAATAAGCTAAATCTATATGAATTGACATGGATAATTATCTACAGCATATTTTTGTGTGGAAAGAAAAAAGCATGTTACTGAACAGTATGTTTGGTAAGACTCCTTGTGTAATAAAATGTTTACATAACTGGTAATATCAAGAGATATATAGAACATGCTTTATATAAATGGTGCTCAGCAGGGGGTGGGATGAAAGTAAAGGCTTTCCCTCTCTTTTTTATGTAGTTATATCCAAGAATTTACCATGTGGATAAGCTGTATAATTGGCAATAACTATAAGAATATCGCCGTTGTAGAATGAAACATTCACTGTCAGAAATCTAGCAAAGGGTGTGCAGACTGTTACTGTGAGTAAGAAGCAGAACCTCCTGTCTCTGCCTGACCAGATGTGGGAACCTTCACAGAGAGGTGCCCTTCCAACCAGAGCTAAAAGATTGAGTAGGATTTCCTTAGAATGTGAAGAGAGGAAAAAGTACCCAGAATTGGAGGAGCAAGTTAAGCAAATCACTGTGACTTGCTGACACCAAAATGAATAGATCTTGGTCCTATCTGCCCTCAAGGAGCTCCCAACCTACGTGAGAAGACAGTTCACATGTATGATATTTCATGACTCAAAGCCGGACAATGGTGGGACGTGGAGCAGAGATGCAGTTTGCATAAGAACTCTTCTGGATAAGATGACTTAATGTTTTCTACAGGGATTCTCCATTCTCCCCCACCCCCAACACATCTGAATGATAGGACACATTTCATGATAATGGTGACACAGAAGACTAGCAATTCGTAAGGAAATTGGGAGCGGAGCTGGTCAGTTTCCCCTTGATAACTCTTGGCAAAGAAAGACACTCTGAAGGGGAATGATTGAGAAACACTGAGTAAAGGAGGATGGCTAGAAAAGTTACTTGGTTTGTGGAGGTTTAGAGCATCTATGCCCAGTACAGTCTTGGCATTAGGTTCCTCTCCAAGACTAGATCCCTTTTCCAGAGTGGCCATGAATAATGCATGTCACATCCTCCTTTTGATTCCCTGTATTGTCTACTGATTTTATTCTAGTATGCACATAAAATTATAACACAAAAGTAATTTTAAAATAGACATGTTAAAAATCGCTCATCTTTCACCAATTTAACTTCATATATTTTGCAATGATTATTCTTTGTCCATAAGCATATATATTTTTTTAAATAGTAATAATAATACATATATGCTCTGTTCATTTATTTATATTACTTAACACTACAGGTAGAAATTTTCCCATGTAAATACATAGTTCATAATTGAAATTTTAATGACCACATTATATTCCATTGCATTGATGTACCATAATTAATTTACCCAGTAATCAGACATTTATGCTGCAATGGGTAGTATGGCTCATATCTTCCTCATTTATAAATTTAAATAGGGGTGCCTGGGTGGCTCAGTCAGTTAAGCATTCAACTTTGGCTCAGGTCATGATCTCTTGGTCCATGAGTTCAAGCCCCATATCGGGCTCTCTGCTGTCAAGGTGGAGCTCACTTCAGATCTTCCGTTTCCCTCTCTCTCTACCCCTTCCCTGCTCACTCTTGTGCGCTCTCTCTTTTCCTCTCAAAAATAAATAAAAAAACATTTGAAAATAAAATAAAATACATTTAAATACATTTATATATACTATGTAATTCTTTACAATAAATTCTGCAAAGATAAATTATTTTTTATTATTAAAAAAATTTTGTTTTAATGTTTATTTATTTTTGACAGAGAGAGAGAGAGACACAGAGCATGAGCCAGGGAGGAGCAGAGAGAGGGAGACACAGAATCCTAGGCAGGCTCCAGGCTCTGAGCTGTCAGCACAGAGCCTGACACGGGGCTGGAACTCACAAACTGCTAGATCATGACCTGAGTTGAAGTCGGACGCTTAACCAACTGAACCACCCAGACGCCTGTGCTTTAATTATTATTAAGGCCACATGGCCACCTACTGATTTCTAATTTTGAGGAGGTGCTTCATTTCCCTTTGTCTTCATTTCTTCATGCACCAGATACAAGAATGGCCATAACTTACAAGACTTTTGTGAGGATTTGAAATAATATACATAATTAAATTGAGAAAATTTAATCCTCTTAGAGGCTAATATAAGAATTACCTTAGGAAGAGGGCCTCCTTTGTTCAGAAATTGCCATAATAAGCCCACTTGAGGTGGGCTTCAATGCTTTAAAGAAAGAAAAGAAACCATCCCTTGTAAGATAAGGAATTCACTCCTGAGAACAAGAGGAGAGTGACGGGCGTAGGGGTAAAAAGATGGCAAACGCTTTACAGTGACATCCTGTTTCCTCCTGTGACACCCCGAAGTCTCCTTAAAGTTTCTATGTTCAAAACATTTGTGGAGTGAATTCATTTTTAGGGAGGAGGACTGTGTTTGACATGGGACACTATAAAGAGAAGCCCAGGGAAACTCAGGTGCTCAGAATTTAGTAAGGAGCTATGAGGAAACGGATGACACAGACTTCTGGGATTTCTCCCATTAATTAAGGCTTTGATCATCCCAAACCATGGAATTAGAGGGATCTTAGGGTGCAGGGTGGTCCTACTTGGGTTGAGAATGGTATAAATCCACATACCTAGTGCATAAGAACTCATTGTTCAATACACTGTAGCATAATTTTTATTTTATTTTATTTTTAAAAAAAATTTTTTTTCAACGTTTTATTTATTTTTGGGACAGAGAGAGACAGAGCATGAACGGGGGAGGGGCAGAGAGAGAGGGAGACACAGAATCGGAAACAGGCTCCAGGCTCTGAGCCATCAGCCCAGAGCCCGACGCGGGGCTCGAACTCACGGACCGCGAGATCGTGACCTGGCTGAAGTCGGACGCTTAACCGACTGCGCCACCCAGGCGCCCCTGTAGCATAATTTTTAATAACATTAAGTTTATTTTGTCTCATAGTTAGCTATGCATTTGCACATATACCAGCTCCTTTAATTTTTACAACAATTTCCTTTGGCATATCTAGGGAAATATTTTTCTCAATCTGTTGTTTTTTATTTGGTATGGCATTTTTCTCATTGTGCATACATTTTTAAATTGTATGTAACTGAGTATGTCAGTCTTTTCCTTGGTGGTTTCTTTTATTGCTCCAAACCTTAGAAAGCCATCATTCCTCCAAAGACATGGTAAGTACTCATTTGTATCTTCCATTAGTCATCTGATGATTGTCTTTTATTATTATTATTATTATTATTATTATTATTATTTATTTTTGAGGGAGAGAGAGATCAAGGATGAGCAGGGAAGGCACAAAGAGAGAGCGAGACAGAAAATTCCAAGTAGACTCTGCACCCTCAGCAAAGAGCCTGAGGACATGGGGCTTGAACTCCTGAACCATGAGATCATGACCTGAGCTGAAATAGCTTAACTGACTGGAGCCCCTGTCCTTTTTTTTTTTTTTTTTTTTTTTAATGTAACTCTACATGGTATATTCATGAAAACAAACATGTGGAAGACAGAAAGATCACATTTAGTAACTTTGATGGAATTTAAAAATAGGTAGGTGATTTACAATGACCTTGTGAGGTAGGTTTTTAGAACCCATTTTACAGAAAATAATTGGAACATTTAACTGAGCTTTCACCTCCTGCAAGGCTCTGAGGTCTTTGTAGTTTATCTTCACAACATCCCCATCATGGAAGTACCCGCCATTATCCTCATTTTGTATATAAGAAAAACAAAGGGCTATTCAGGTAGATGAGGTCACAGCACTGGCGGGGGACAGAATGGAGATTTATACCCTGCTAGTCTGATGCTGGAACTACTTGCATGGACACCACCTAATACAGAAGACGCTAGAGCTCAGAGAGGCTGAGTCGGTTGCATAGCTCTTAGGTGGGTCTGTCTAATGGCACAGTCTGGGTTTCTTTTAGAGCTCTACTTCCTGCATAAGTTCCTCTTTCCCTCAGACTGAATAGTCAAGATGGCACAGTCATTCGCACACAGCCATCCTAATTGCCCTCAACTTTTTGAGCTATGTATATAAACCGAACTATAAGGCAAGAGTGAGCAATATACTCAGGAAAGGGGGAACTTCACTGAGAGCAAAAGTGCTTCTCAGTGCTATTTCCACTGAGGGGTTTATGTGCCTGGTAAAAATTAGATGGCTATGTGATAAATTGACCATGAGATAAAGCAATTTTCAAGGGAATAGTGACAGGAGGAACAAAAATGATTAAGAAAATGGGACTAACTGGGTGAGACAAGATTAAAGGAGTTAACTGTGTATAGCTGAGCTTGGAGAAGGTAGAGGAACTGAAACACCAACAACACCCAGGCACAAAAAGACTGACAGGAATTCTGAGGGGTAAGAGGGCAAGGACTGTTTTGTATGGTTTAGGCCTCACCCCCAATTAAGGAGCAAATTAATAGGAAAGGAAGCGAAATCACCAAATCAAAATCACAAAGCCACTTAACAGCATTCGCATTACAACCAGGTTATGTACAAAGCAAGAGGAGCCAAGGGCAGGCTGGGGAAAATGGGGGTTTGCTGAGCTCTCTCTTCAATAGTAGGCTCCATTCTGTCAAGGGCGGACCCACTTCCAAAAAGCCTCTGCTCTGGTTCATGTGGATCCAGATGGCTTCTCTTCCCACTCTTCCACTATGGGCTACTACCCCTGCCCTCATTCTCTGGGCTCCAGACACCTTGCTCTCCATTCGACTTCTTGACCAAGCTCAACATGTGCCTCCCTTTAGGGCCTTCTCAACTGCCATTCTCTCTTCTTAGAATAATAGTTTTTGCCATCATCATCATCAAACTGGTCCTCTTCTGACTCCTTTACCTCATTTATTTCCCACAACTCTCTGTGACAGGTTTTACTATTAAACGATAATAATACAGATGTGGAAACTGAGGCACAGAAAGTTGAACAGCTTACTCCATCCCAGAGAACTAGATTGTTTTTCCTCCTTTGGTCTTCATCATTTCAACTCATTCATTCTTTTGGTCTCAGCTTTAAGATAATTTCCTTAAGGAAGACAACTCTGACCTCCACATTTTCAGCTCTTCTGTCCTCTCAGAGCAGCCTTCACATAACTGTCATTGCATGCACAATTCTCTGTTTCATATCATTCTTTCACTCAGGTTGTATGCTCCATGGAAGAAACACAGTTATCTGTTAGGTGAAATGCCTGGCATATAATAGGTGCTTAAAAAATATTTATTGAATGAATGAATGTGAATAAATAATAACTAGAATAATGGGGGGGTGACCCTGCTTTCTTTTGTAGTCAGATCTGACTTCTACACTTCAAAAAGAGTGTATATATATATATATATATATATATATATATATATATGGCAATAGGAATGTGTTCAGAGAAAATTAATGGGTGTCTAGGAATAGCTATGAGGGCTGCAGCTCAAAGCGATGTCACATAAGGCATACTTGATGAAGCCTGTTTACCTTAAGGAAAACAGGTATAATTATTTCAGATATCTGAGGAACTGTATGCATTGAACAGATAACATGATCAATTGCTCTAATACATTAAATCAGTTTACTGATACCTAATGTTTTCCCACTCAGAGAGAGAGAGAGAGAGAGGGAGAGAGAGAAAGGGAGGGGAGGGAGGGTACGAGAGAGAGAGAGGGAGAGAGAATAAATTTAAAAGAAAAAAAATTCCATAAACAATTTACTTTTTTGAACTCCTTAGAACAGTACCAAGGCAAAAACAAGCAAACAAACAAGAACAAAAGAAAACAAAACAAAACAAGGCTCCTGACAAGTGAGAACATGAATTTTGGCTTGATTTTGAGGGATACCAACCTGGGCACAACACAAGCACACATCCCATAAAAACAGGAATATTTTGAATGGTCAGTGTTCAACTAAATTGGACTTCATCAAAGGTAAATTCAAAACAGTTTCCAGGAGTTTTGCTGTAGATGTCTTCTACATACTGATCACTTTTGATTACCTGGTCTTTCAATTATTTGTGGAGCCTAAGGAGCAGCCTGGGGGTACTTAAGAATCGGCAATCAGTTTGGTAGGTAGGTGCTCCACTTAAAGGTCCATGGATTATGAGAAGCTACCCACTTTAGCCTGCATTTTACACAAGTTACATTTATATTATAAGGAACAGTAATTCCTAAGCCTTGTACTCAAGCCTTAAGAATCTTAATTGCAATGCTCAGACTATTCAAAAAACCCTTTGCTAAAGCCAGATTAATTGTTCCCTGGATACCAAGTCGGTTCTTACCTCTTTTCCCATCTTTTCTTTGCCCTATTTAAATACTCCCCAACCCTGAGAACATTCTTAAGCCATCTGCATGAAGCCATTCCAGATCTTTCTGGCCCAAGGATCTCTGAGTCTTTTGTGATATTCTCAAAATCACCTTAGCACTAAATCAAATTATGCCATGCAAAAACAATTTAACAATATATGGTACATTTTGTCTCTCTGACAACATTAATATCTAATTAAAGGCTGTGTTTTCTTTTGTTTTCAAAACCCAAAAGGTATCCTGCAAAAAGAAAATGAATCTATAGTGACTTTTACTGGGTTGAAGAATTAAGGCATTTTAAAATACTTTTTAAATGTTTTATCATAGTTTACTTGTCATTATTCTAACCCCTTCCATAAAGGATTTGAGATAGACCATTAAAAACAAAAGTCAAATAAATGTTAAATTTTCTGGAAAAGAAATAGATCCCCAAGCCATAAGAAAGAAGAATCAAGCTACTCTAACCAGGAGGGTTGTTACAGGGATGAATGGTTCTGAGGCTCCTGGTAATCAAGGTGATAGATAATATGTTATATAATCTCTTACTATCTGGTAAAACATAGTAGACCAGTTCTTTATCATTTTCCTTATACTCAATTATAATAGAAATTTATCTCCTGAGATGTTACATAAGAGGTCAGTAGGTAAAACAATGAAGAATGTTTTCAATATATTTTATAACAAATGCATATGGATTTTTCTTCTGATGTTTGCTAAAGACCAGAAATATACCTAGCATTAAAACAGCTTAGAGACAGAGATACATAATGCGATACTTAGATAAGCTCCTGTAAATACCTTTTATTTTTCTCAGTTGGGCTTTTGAGATAGACAAGTTAGGGAGTTTTCAATATTTCCATCCTTTGTCCACACAATACCTTAGTATCCATACAGAATGTTACTATCCATTATTGAATATGACCCTCACAAGAACACCAAGTAAGTGTTATTACTACCTCTGCATTTTATATGTGAAAACTAACAGATAAGAGATAAATAACAGATACCTGGGTCCAGTGCATAATGTATACATTAACAAGATGGGGATAAAGAGGGGGGCCTGAAGATGGTGATGGTGCTTCCATTGTTTACCAAGGTAATCCATTTTGAAATAGCAGTGCCATCTAGTGGTGATTTTAGACCTAAAAGAATGAGGATGTCTCAAGATGGCCCCTGGATAATGCAATCAACATTTTGTGTTAGCCTGTTATGCATTATTTGAGCTTGAGCATTTCCTGCTAGTTGACAGATTCTGACCTTTCAATATGGAAAGTGTACCACATCTACCCAGAGTCAGTCAAAGCAATCGATCCTGATAAATGATTTGACCTCAACCAGTGGTTCCTCTCCAGTTATTTAATGCTTAAGAAAGCCAGCAATGCAATCTGAAGAGGTCAAACGGGCTTAGGAAGGACTATTGACATGGTATCAGAAAGATGACTGGTATGTACGTGTCTAAGAGAAAAACAAGACATGTTGTTCTGGATGTTTCCTAGGAAAAGGGACACAAAACTCTTGCCCCACAAATAAAATGAGTGTCAGTAGATAGCAATAATAATTAATACTATGGTTCCTCACATTTTAAAGATTATGAGGCCATCTAACATACAGCTTGGGTCTCCTAAAATGTTTATAGGTGGCACATGCTTTTCTTTGCTGGTTCATGTCATTAGCTTTGTTAGCAATATTCTCTCCTCTTCAGCCGCACACTGAAGAGCCAACTAGTATGTCACCATCTCCTTTAAGTTCTTACTGACCCTTCTCTAGTTTATCATATTGAGCTGCCAAGTTTTCTCCTTTTTAAAAAACATTTTCCCCAGTTTTATTGAGAAATAATTGTCATACATCACAGTATAAATTTAAGGCATACAGCACGATGGCTCAATTTACATATATTGGAAAAATGATTACCACAATAGGTTCAGCTAACATCTATCTTCTCATATAGAAATGGAAGGAAGGAAGGAAGGAAGGAAGGAAGGAAGGAAGGAAGGAAGGAAGGAAGGAAGGGGGGGAAAGGAAGGAAGGAAAGAAAAAAGGAAAGAAAGAAGGAAAGAAAGAAAAAAGGGAAAATAATGTTAGGACTTACTTTTTAAATCAACTTTCTCCTTTTTTGTTTATTAATAGCATACAGCATTGTTAGCTGTAGTTATCATGTTGTATGTTATATCCCTAGTACTTATTTGTCTTATAATTAGAAGTGTGTCCTTTTTGACTACTTTCCTCCAGTTTCCACTGCCTCCCACTCCCTACTTCTGATAACCATAAGTCTTCTCTTTTGCTTTGTTGGTTGGTTTTAGATTCCACACATAAGTGAGATATATAGTATTTGTCTTTTTCTGTCAGACTTCCTTCACTTAGCATACCTTCAAGGTCTATCCATGTTGTTGCAAAAGGCTAATTTTTTTTAACAAAGTACTTTTTTACTATTTATTTTGAGAGAGAGAGAGAGAGACAGTGGAGGAGAGGCAGAGAGAGAGAACTCCAAAAGCAGGCTCCATACTGTCAGCTCAGAGCCTGAAGTGAGGCTCCAACTCACATACGGTGAGATAATGACCTGAGCTGAAATCAAGAGTCGAATGCTTAACCCACTGAGCCACCCAGGCACCCTTGTTTTTGTTTTTAACTCCAGGACTTACCACACTTCAAGGTTACTTTTAATACTTTGTTTGTTTGTTTTGATGTTGTTTATATAATTTTGCCTATGTTCTATATCCTCTACTAGATCAAAAAGACTGGGTATCTTAAGTCTTACTGGCTACTCTAAAAGATGTGCCCTATAACTGGGCTAGGGCCTATTATCATAACCCCCATAGGTTCTTGGGTAGCTGACTCCTGTTCTAGTTCTCCAGATCAAAGTTTAGGAATGTGCTTAGAGCAGTGCTGTCAGCCTGAGAAGGATGAGGGTAAGAAATGGGAGCCATTATCAAGGCTGAGGATACAATGCTATACTACATTCTGTTAGCCATGCTACATATTATATTGCCCCAAATTTGATAAACTGTCATTGTGTCATTGGCCAACAGGAAGTGACCCCAGCACAGAATTGCTGTGGTTCCATATATATATATATATATATATATATATATATATATATATGGTATATATATGGTATATATATATATATGTGGTATATATATATATATATATATATATATATATATATATATGGTATATATATATATGGGGTATGGTTGGTCATAATTGAACTTTCTATAGCTTTGAGATGACCTTCACTTGCTCAGATATTATCATGTGCAGCTGAGCATCCTCCAAGCCAGGATTCTCCAGTTCCAAAACATGCACTTCTTCCTCTCCTGTAGAACACTGCTGATTCCTCTACCATCTTGACTACACTATCTTTTTTTTTCTATTTAATATACTTTAGATAATTCAAGCTTGATTGATCTACCCAAGTGATGTCTGGAAGTGTCATCGTATCAACCTAAAGCTACTACTGTTAGCAGTGGCTGTGCCCTTAGAATAATGTATGGCCCTATTAATTTCATATGTGATTATTAAATAATTGTATGGATATGTGAATAAATGGATACATGAGCTACCAGATGAATGGAGAAATAAATGTATGGAAGAAGTACATGAGATGATACTGTCAATAGACATTTATGAGGTACTTCTGAAAGTCTAAATTTTGTAAGGTGTTAGGGGGGTGTGTTTGGACAGAGGAGTTAAGAGTAACAAAAGTAATGTAAAGAAATAAGAGTAGGGTGTGTGTGTTGCTCCTCTTACTTCATAGGAGGCAGCTCGGCTACTCAGTAAGTCTGACATCCACCTGTATCTTTATCAGGCAGTTGGAAGGTAGCCCAGGACCACCGAGTACTGTGAAATTGAAAGCACAGAGCAACACAAAGAAAAAAGGCAAGCAGCCATGGTCCTATCACCAAGTTAAACCCCCTTGACACTTTAGTATATGTAATTCCAGGAATGTTAATAAAACAGAAGCAAATATATGCTAATGTTTATGGAGCTCTTGAAATGTCCTGGGCACTATTTTTCTTTGTAAATGTTGTATTATTTAACTACTGTCATAGATGTTGTGAGGCACCTTCCAGAGCTCTCCCTCAGAACTGAAGGACAGATTTTCCAACTGCTGGGAAGCTTGGCTAGCTGACAATGCTTTGCTGACAATCTCACCAATCTCGCTGTCCCATCTCACCAAGAATTGCCTCAGTTGTAAAGAACAGCCTCCCTCCCAAACTCTCACCACCTTCTGGGGCCAGCTTTCATCCAATACTGACCCATATGGGGGAAGAAAGGGCTACCCCTCCTCATTCCAACTTGGAACCACCCTGAAGGGTAGTTTTTGAATTCTTCTTGGGGGTGATTTTGTTTTAACTTCTCCCACTGCTCGAGCCAGCTGCCATCTTTTCTCTGCTGGTGCTGGTCCAGATAAAAATCCTCAGTAAAGTTTTGCAAGCTAACCTCTGTCTCAGTTGGCTTCCCAGGGGAACTCCCAATCTGCAATGGCTACTTGTGGGGAGGTAATATTAGGTCATATTTTACATCTCCACTTTATTGATAAGGAGAGTGAAGCAGAAAGATGTAAGCAAGTTGCTCTTGGTCCTAGGAAAGGAAAGAGCTGATCCCAAGGTCATCTGACTGTTGAGATCCAGCACTGTAACAAGCTGATTAAATAATTGGTTATTATGGACAGAACTGATTTTGGCATCTGTTTTTCCAAAGAAAGAAAAGTCAGAATTTTGTCTCTTCAGATATGAGCTGCTCCCTCTCACATTCTCCCTTCCTGTACACCCCCAGGAAACAGGGATTTCAGACTCCATGAGGAAGACTGTATCAGGCAGTTGGAAACCTAAAGATAGTACTTGGAGTTGAGAGCATGCAAGATGTCCCAACCTTGGACGGTAAGATGCCTAGGGGCTGAGGAGAAGATTTTTAACTCTTCCTGTCAAGGATTAGCATACTCTTCCCGCAGAGATCCTAGAAGCTGTGGCAGGACCTCTCAGACAGTTGTGTAAAGATGCAGGAGGGTGTTCATATCAAGAGTCATGGTTTTAGGAGCTGCAGTAAAATATCTTCCTGCTTAGTGTGTGGAGCCACTGACTTTGGAAAGAAGAAATGGGCTAGTTGTGAGCATCTCTAAAATGGTATAAGGAAGCAATACCTCCCTCAGATCATGGCAGCGCATTAATTCTAAGGTTCCTGTAAGTGTCTCATGGATGCCACTCAGTAGTGTCTAAGAATGGATTTAGCACCAGTGATGCAAGTGGGTATTGCAAAGAGCTTAATTTTATTTAGAGAAATACAAGACTGTAACATGTCCTACTCTTAAATGTTGTGGAATAAAATGTAATTTTTAAATTTTTTAATGTTTATTTTTGAGACAGAGAGAGAGAAAGAGCGCAAGCAGGGGAGGGGCAGAAAAAGAGGAAGACAGAATCTGAAGCAGGCTCCCGGCTCCAAGCTATCAGCACAGAGCCTGATGTGGGGATCAAACCCACAAACCGTGAGATCATGACCTGAGCCCAAATCAGATGCTTAACCAACGGAGCCACCCAGGCGTCCCAATCTAATTTTTAAAAGATAGATAGATAGATAGATAGAGTTCAAAAACTACCCTTCAGGGTAGTTCCAAGTTGGAATGAGGAGAGGTAGCCCTTTCTTCCCCCATATGGGTCAGTATTGGATGAAAGCTGGCCCCAGAAGGTGGTGAGAGTTTGGGAGGGAGGCTGTTCTTTACAACTGAGGCAATTCTTGGTGAGATGGGACAGCAAGATTGGTGAGATTGTCAGCAAAGCATTGTCAGCTAGCCAAGCTTCCCAGTGGTCGGAAAATCTGTCCTTCAGTTCTGAGGGAGAGCTCTGGAAGGTGCCTCACAAGTTAAGTTAATTGAGTATCCTTTTTCCATGTCATTCTCAATATCTACATATAAATCCATTTTATGACTTTTAATAATCTAACAACTGGTTTAATTAACTAGTCTAACCTCAACCCTTAATGATTTAAATGAATTTCAATCTTGCTTTTATAAACAACATTGCAATAAACATCCTTGACGATATTTTTGTTCACATCCAATATCCTTAAGATCAACTCTTTAAGATGGAATTGTTAGGGCACCTGGCTGGCTCAGTTGGTGGAGCATGACTCTTATCTACAGGTTGTTAAGTCTGAGCCCCAGGTTGGATGTAGAGATTATTAAAAAATAAAATCTTAAAAAAATAATTAAAAATAAATAAAATAGAATTGCTGAGTTTTACAAAAAATACACATTATTATGGTTTTGATATATACTCCCTATTTGCTCTACTGAAAATCTGATCCAATTTAAACACCGGCAAGCCCATGTTCCCATACTCTCAGTAACAGATATTCTGTGTCTTTAGTCATTGCTAAAGACATTGCTAACTTTATGTGCAAGCTGTAGTCTTTGCTCTTAGGTGTCAACATTCATGTCTTTCTTTGAACACTTTGATTTTTACAAGATGATGAGTACAGACTCTCAGGATGGACGTATTTAAAGGGGCCACATTTGCAGAGATCCAGTGCCTTTTGTAAATTCCTTATTTCCCCTGCTAACTACGGATGCCTTGTCTAGGATTCCACAGATAGAACAGATAAGGTGGATAAAAATAACAAATATAACTAGATAGATAATGGAACTCAGCCTCTCACTTTCCAAATCCAAAGCTGTCTTTCCTTGCATAATCTCTTCAAAATACAAAGCAACAAAAGACAACAACACAGGCACTGATCTTGGAGCATGGACACTTCAGAAGAGCAAGAAAAGCATATATCAAACCCTCCTAGCCTCCAGGAATGGACTCTGACCTTTATGATTATTGTTTCTCCTTGAGATCAACATCTCTGTTCTCCCTAATAATTGTGGAGATGCAATGAAAACTTTTTTAAAATTTTATTTATTTTTATTTTTTTAATGTTTTTATTTATTTATTTAGAGAGAGAAGGGGGAAGAGCAGAGAGAGAGAGAGATAGAGAATCCCAAGCAGGCTCCACGTTGCCAGCACAGAGCCCAACACGGGACTCGATCTCATGAACCTTGAGATCATGACCTGAACTGAAATCAAGAGTGGGGCACTTAACCACCTGAGCCATCCAGGTACCCTACAATGGAAACTTTTAAATTAATTTCTCCATGTATTTATTTATTTATTCATTTATTTATTTATTTATTCAAGATGTTTATACTGACCAGTTACTTTGTGTCTGACTCTATACCAAGTTCTTTATTTTCATATTTATCTCTTTAAACCTCTTACCAAAAAATCAAGCCTATGAATATAATACTGTATCTGTATTAGTTTCCTAGGGCTGCTATAACAAAGTACCACAAACTGAGTGGCTAAAACTGCAAGAATTTACTGTCTCACAGTTCTGGAGGTTAGAAATCCAAGATCAAGGTATGGACAGGGTTTGTTCCTTGTGAGGGCTATGAGAGGAAATCTGTCCCCAGGTCTCTTTCCTAGCTTCCTGTGGTTGGCTGGGAGTTTTTGGTGTTCTGTGGCTTTTTAAAGTATCACCTTGATATCTGCCTTCATCTTCAAATGATGTTCTCCCAGTGCTCTTGTCTGTGTCCAAATTTCTCCCTTTTATGAAGACACCTGTTCTTTTGGATTGGGGGCCCATGCTGCTCCCTTATTAAGTCTTAACTAGTTAAATTTACAATGACCCTATTTCCAAATAAGGTCACATTCTGAGGTACTGGGAGTTAGGACTTCAATTTATGAATTTGGAAAGGGGGGGGACACAAGTCATCTCAACAGTATCCCAAATATAGACGTGAAAGCTGTGATTCAGAATATATAATACGTGTGAGGGACACATTGAGTATTAGCTGTATACTAGGCCACTGTTTTTGTACATGAGGGAACCAGTGTATGGAGTCATCATACTTTCCATCATGCCAGTAGATGTTGCAATTTCAGATTCACATACACCTAAAAGAGCTACACATGAGGCTGAAAAAGCAGGTAAGTGCTAAAATGGCAGGGTTTTTTAAAGCCAAGTTGAGGTACTCAGTATTAAAGCCAAATTGAGGTGCTCAGTATTAATTCTAGACGGAGTCATAAAAGGTTTATGAGCAAATGAGTGCAATAATCAAAGTCAAGCAACTGGTAGTTAAGTATTGAATAAGGTCTATATTTCTCAGAAAAAAAATATTTTTCTAGTCAGGGCCTGCCTCATATCCCTAATACTCACTGTTCTAGCTTATATTAGGGTTTAACGCTACCTCTCCTCTCCTCTCCTCTCTCCTCTCTCCTCTCTCCTCTCTCCTCTCTCCTCTCTCTCCTCTCCTGCCCTCCCCTCCCTTCCCCTCCCCTTCCTTCCCTTCCCCTCCCCTTCTCTCTCTCTCTCTCTCTCTCTCTCTCTCTCTCTCTCTCTCTCTCTTTAGAATGTAACTCTCTTGGTGACAAGTGTCACAATTGAGGTTAGTGGCAAAGCTAGGGGTAGATCCTAGGTCTTCGAGTCCTACAAAGACTATCTTTCTCCTATACTTTATTACAGCTCTCTGATTCACTGACACCAACAGGGTGTGTCACAATTCAGACCTGTTCCAGCAGTACTAGGAGTTAGCATCAGACTCCACAGGCCTGAGGGCTCAATCCCACAAGACTGCCCTCATTTCAGGCACCAGGCACAAGTTTGTCCTGAGGATACTCACACTTCCATCCAACCTGGAAGCAATTTCAAGGGTTCTCATGACCCTCGTTCAGGTTAAATAATTTGCTAGAATGATTCCTAGATTTCAAGAAACCATTTCGGTTATATTGACTGCTCTATCATAAAGAATACAGCTCAGGAATAGCCAAATCGAGGAGATGCATAGGGCAATGAATGGGATGGAGGGGTGTCCACGGAGCTTTGATGCCCTCTCTAGGTATTCTACCCTCCCAGCACCTCAGTGTACTTACCAAACCGGAAGCTCTCTGGACTTCAAGACTTTTTATAACCCAATTTCCAGCTCCTCTCCTCTGCCTAGAGTTCTGAGTGGAGACAGAGGCTGACAGTTCTCACTCTACAACCTTGCTTTTGGTCTTTCATCTGCCTAGCCAATATCCTGAAGCTATCTGGGGGTTTCACCCTGACTAGCCTCATTAGCATTGATTCAGGTGTGTTCCAAAGGGGCTCTTTATGAATAACAAAAGACTCTCCTCACACAGGAAATTCCAAGGGTTTTAGGATCTCTATGCTAGAAAACAGGGACAAAAAGCAAATTTATACTTTTATCATGTGACAGGAGCCCTAGAGAAATTGAATATATATTAGTTTAAAAAAAATCAAACGCATTCCCACCTCATGGTTATTTTTTAAGTCATTCTGGACATATCCATACCACTTAATTGAGAAGAAAGAAAGAAAGAAAGAAAGAAAGAAAGAAAGAAAGAAGACTAGGAGTTTTTAAAAAGATGCAGTACATATTGCTTATAAAATAGCTATTATATGCCAGGAAATGTACACAGTGTTGGGAATAACAAATAACATGTTCTGAGAATGATAATTAGTAATTCCAGGCCTTCTGGTTTCCCAGATACATTTCCTGGGTCTTCAGTCTCAGGAAATAAACAATCAGCTGAGATTTGTCCAGCATATTATAGTTTACATATTATAACCTTTATCCCATTTGAACTCCTAACCTGGCTGATTTTCCTCCTGATGTTTAGACCTTATCTCTTTGGATCTATACCTCCTAGTGGCCAAAGTTGGCATGATGAAACCTAAACTCACATCATTAGTGGTCTCAACATTAAAAGAAAAGAAAAAGAAAACAAAGAGAACAAAACAAAACAAAACAAAAAAACCCTTCTGTTCTCCAAGATACAATGACTCCTATGGACTTCTCTCTGCCTGGTTCACCTGCCTTCCTGTATCTTCTAGTGACTTTCTTCTCATCCAACTCCTAACATCTGGTCATGCCCCCAGCCCTGCTAGACAGCTACAGCAATACTGTGTAACAGCAGTAACAGAGAGTGAACAAAATCCTGCAATAGTACTTACCATAATTAAAGTCAATATTACCATCACTGTCAAGTGACCTACAGCCCATACACAAAGGCAGCTCAAAGAAACAAACTAACAACAGTTCCATGGGACAAAGAGATGCTATAATTGATCAAACCACAGGGTTCCTAGGCATAAACCACACTAATTCTGATGGGTTACTACTTGAGATCGTAGTGAAAGACATAATGGCAGTGAGATGTCAGAACACTTTGTGACATTGGGAAGTGTGACCTTCAAGAGCACCTGGAAAACAGTCAGACGGAAATGAACTGCACCTTGAAGGAAACCAAAGCCACGTCACATAAGCAATGTTTCACTTAGAAAAGACACAGGGGAATCAGATCTCTGCGTCATCAAAAAGGCTACATATGTAGCGGGTAGAAGTGAGAGAAAGATATGGCTACTTTTTTGCTGATCAAAGATGCCTGGAGAAGATCTTGTGTGCATTGTTGAGTGATGGATTCCCTGTCCTGGATACACGTAGGGAGAGAAAGGGAGAACTTTTGAAAGGAACGTTTTTGAGGAGATCCAAAATAGGATGGGTTTTTGTCCTTTATAGCTTTGAATGTCCCTTTGATTTTGAGATTCTGCATTTCCAGTATTCCTCACCTACCTCCATCTCCAGCTATATATGTACACACAAAAATCCCTCTTTAAAAAACAACAACAAAACAAAAACAAAAAACTTTAAAAAAACCCAGCAAGAAGAATACAAAGCAATAAAACAAAAAAGTTACCTGGAGAACAATGTCTCTGAATTTCATATGACATGGACATTTCTTTAGACCCTGCTGTCCCCTCACTAAGCCCCGTGTCTTGAAGAACAGTAGGTCCCAAAGAATGCCGTGTGTGGCTTACTTGAAATATACCAGGCAGGCACCAGGTGGCTCTGATTCAACTGATGTACAAGACTCCTGCTTCCTTGCTCTATCAGTCACCAGCCACTCCATTACGGCAAAAACTATACTAGAGAAATGAAAATGGAAATCCAAAGTGAAAACAGAGAGAAGCACAAATTGTCCAACCCTATGTGACTGACAGCCTGTAACATTTCAGCCTTGCTGAAAGGCCAGATAAAAGCTGGCACAGAGGAGTCTTTCCTGCAAACGACAGGAGTTACTTCTAGAAGCTGAACTCCGGAGAGGAGGCGCACCTATTTTTGACAGGATATGTTAATCACCCAAATCACTCTCATGAAAAGGGAATCATCACTATAAAATTCTCCAAAGTCAATGGTCGTCCAACTGGAAAACTCCAGGTTATCTCTGACACACTGAAAACCATATAAAGAGATGACACACAAAATCAGCACTCTCATGTGATTAATGACTTGAAGTATGCCTGGCTATTCCCACAGGCCCTGGTCCCACTCAGCACTGCCATCAGAGACAATGTGCTGACCTCTTTAGTCTTTGTTACTTCAATTATAGTTCTGTCTACCTGGGTAAAATAGTGGGCAGGTTAGACTTCCACCTTCATTTGAAGTCTGTTTTCATAAATTTCCTTGATGAGCTTACAGTTCAATAGAATTCATAACAAAAGGGCCAAGTGCTAACTCTACACTCTGTGTTAGGCCCATGGATTATAGAGATGAACTGAACGAAATGCTTTCTTTCAAGAAGACCAATACTGCCAAGGAGAATAATATGGAGAGAACGCACTCAAATATAAAGCAGGGTGTGCCAAGCCTGCCAAGCATGCAGGTGTAGAAGCTTGGGGAAGACTCTGACTTGGGTTTGGAACTTGAGGGAATATTTCCTGCTGAAGAATGAAATGAAATGAAATGAATAGGAGTAGACAACTTGTATTCTTTCTTTAAATGTTTCTTTGTTTTCAGAGATGGTGGGAGCAGGAAGGAGGGGCAAAGAAATCCCAAACAGGCTCTGTGCTGCCAGTGCTGAGCCTGACATGCTGTTCCATCTCATGAAACATGAGATCATGACCTGAGCAGAAATCAAGTGTTAGCTGCTTAACCGACTGAGGCTCATATTTTTGTTCCTAGAAACTTACACTGTTATTCCCAGTACTTAGCTCTTGTTGTCAACTTTCCATGCCACCCTCTTCCCTAATGTTAACATTAATTATGAAAGTGTGTGTGTGTGTGTGTGTGTGTGTGTGTGTGCATATGTATGTTGTAACAGCCGATATGACAGATAAAGAAGCTAAATCTCAGTGACTTTCAGTGACTTGCCCACAAGAATATCAGGGCCAGAACTTGAGTCTAGAACACCTGATTATAAATTTGGGAGTCTACATCAGAACCATCAATGGGCCATGGACTTGGTTGTATTTCATTTTCTTCTCAGAAATGATTGCTCTACCCTCCCCAGTCTCAAGGTCAGTCTGGATACTACACAGAAGGAAGCAGGTCTTCTGTAAAAATGTCACAAGAAAAGTATTATAATGATTCTTGGACCCTTGCATGGTTTGACATTGAATGACCCAACAAGCAGCTCAACCTATCCCACTCTCCTGTTTCTGCATTTGTGAAATGGAAATTACCTACCTTGCCTCAGTTGTCAGCATTGCCCAACTTCCACTGCTCAACTACGAGCCCAATGCCTCAAAGCTACAGTACTCTCTCCATTCCATATGGTTATCGTGGTCATTGTTCATGCCTCTTTCCTCTTTCCCTTGGGAAAGAGTCAGCCATTGCCCCACAGCCCCAGTCGGAAACTTCCCTGCCAGGCCTTATTTGCATCCTTCACTAGCCTATAGGACTATATCCACCATATTCACACTCATCTGCAATGAATAGTCTTGCCTGTCATGTAGGTATAGATAGTTTGAGTAGTCCTGTGTTGAGAAAAAAAAAAAAAAACAGTTATATATTTTAAGATAAAATTGTAGCACAAATGTAAACTTTCCCGTTTCTACATCATTCAATATCAGCACATTTTATCTAGGCAGGCACTCCGAACTTTAGGATTAAAAATCTCCTTGCTCTTTGTCTGGAACCCTTCTGTTATTCCCTCTGGTTCCTACCCTGGCTTGTCTTTTCTATCACTTCTGCTTTTATTCTCTGAGCACTCTCTTTCCTATTTCCTCTTCTGATGCTGAGATGTGCCATTTCTGTTAAATTCTGTCAATGAGAAATAGTCATTCTATAACTTTCAGACCATAACAGGTATTTTAGATGGAGATGTCAAATGCACTCAGATAACAAAAGCCAGTATTCCTTTTTCTCCCAAACCAGGCCTCTGAATGATGCTCTCATATAAAAGGGCCAGCTCAGACAAGACAGACACGTCTGGGCTCTTCTCGCCATCTTAACTATTCAATTTTACTAACTTGGCATTGAAAATTTTTTCTCTTGGGGATAGGAACTTGGGCTTCAAACCAGGTAGACCTGGGGTCTAATCTAGCTCTTTTGTGGCCTAGTTGTATGACTTATTCAATCTCTCTGAGACTTAATTATCTCATAATGATGCCAACCTCACTATGGTTGTGGTAGGTTAAAAACAACAATATACATACTATATATTTCTAAGCAGAAAATTTGACACATACTAGGTTCTCAAACAAATGTTTGCTCTTGATGTTTCCTTTGATCTCCCCCCCCCTCTCTCTCTCCCTCCCTTTCTCTCTCTCTCTCTCTCTCTCTCTCATGCAGTTAGTCACTAACTCCCAGTATTGTTTGGTGCAGAAAATTCCTGGGATGAATGGTAGTTATACATACAAGAAAATGCCCATTCCTCCAGCGGTAGCAAAGTATGTTGTTATCCTTCTCAGAAGCCCTGTTTTTTTCCTCCTTCATTAATTACAAATAATTTCATAGAAGATGTATATTTTGGCATGAATGTCCTTATCTTTTGGCACTTTTCTTCTTCTCCATCTGCAACAAACCTTACTGAGCACCTACTCTGTGTCAAGAACCATACTCTGGAATGAATAGAAATAAATGAATAGAAAGACATCACCTTGGTCCTCAAGTAACTTGGAGAATACATGAAGAAACAGCCATATACACACAATTCTACAGCATACCACGGTAAGTATAAAGTGGGGGAAGCCTGGAGTTGGGGACACCAGGAAGAAGGCTCTTGTGTAAGTTGGGATAGGATATGAGATGGTCTGAACAAAATAGTGTGCATGGAGAGAAGAGAGCTAGGTCACGGTAATTTACAGAATGGAGGTCTGAAGGTGAGGAGAATGTACATGTGATTCCCTGGATCCTAGCTCAGGTACCACCGTGAATGGAGATATGTCCAACCAAGACTAGGATATGAAAGGAAAAGCAGATTGGGATGACTGTGAGGAAGACAGGTTTGGATGCATGGTGGAGAAGGCTCTTGAAATTCAACTGGAGCTCTCAGGAGGGCAGTTGGAGACTGTAGTTCTGAACTCCAGGAGGCTCCATGCCTGAGGTGAATAAGCATTCATAAAGGATGTGACGAATGAATATTAAGAAGCAATGTTCCTCTTTTTGAAAATATGACCTTCATCTTCTGTAACAAGCCTATGGTATGCTCACACCTTTATGTAGTACCTAAATTCACTATTTTCTGGGCACATTTATGATCAAATTTTTTATCTAAAGTATCCAGGGCATAGGTATTTAGCAGAATTAAATGGAGCATTTCTCCTATCAGCAAGGAAATGGATCAGAATATGCATGTTAAAGTCTAATGGAATAGAATAAGAAAGAAGTACAAAGAGAGTCCTTACATTATTTTATCTAATTCTAGACTTTCTGGTAAACTCTAAAACTTGGCTCTGTCATCACCTCTATTTTGAGATCTTTACTTACTTGCCTTTCCATCTTTCCATTCCTCCCAATCATGCCTACTCCTATAAAGTAACAAATGTCCCTTCTTCTATGTGATTTTTGAGATTGGTGTGGGCTTAAAACCAGAGAGATCCCAGATTTGACATATTTTAATTATGTAACTTGGCAAGGCACTTAAGATCTCTGAGCGATAATATTTAGTAATAATACCATGTACATGATACCTTTTAATCATTAAATAAATGCAGTCAGACTGGATACATTTCATTGAACGAGGATTTTATGTGAAAGACAGACAATACTCCAAAAGGTCTGATGCTAAGCAGAGGTTCAATGATAGCCAGAGCATTGCAGCAGATCTATTATTGGATTCATCTCATTTTTCATATCAATTTTGTTCTACCCTTCTGTCTCCCTCTGAAGTATGAACTCCTCAACAGTCTATTTATTCATCTGTATGTTTGCAGAGCTTGGCATTTAGTAGGTGCTCAGTAAACATTAGCTCAACTGGGCCACTGAGAAAGGACCAGGAATCCTTGGTCTAGCTGTTCTTACCCTTAAGATCCACAGTGTTGGGTGAGAGAGAATGAACCAACACCAGACAGGCAGAAGTGGGTGGGGGTGGGGGTAGAGAGAGAGAGGGGGAGGGTGCCTCTGGGCACCAGTATGGAACACAAAAAAATAGACTGTTCCAAGGGCATCCTCATCTAGGACTTCTGTGGCACCTGTATCCTCAGTGCTTCCCCTTCCCAGCCATGGGGAAAGCTTGCTTATTTCACATCATTGTGTGTGTCCTAATTCCACAACTTAATGACCCTTCTCAGCAGCCCAGCCTTCCTTCCTCCAGTGCTCCCCTGCTCTCCTCTGAGCTCCTGGTCACACTTTATATAACATAATTACAGCTCAGGTTGACTCCCCAGTTCCCAGAATGCAGAGGTTACTCTTTTAATTGCAGTGAGTTCTTTTAAGTCTCTGCTTATTTTTAATTATGAATGCCTGAAGCTGGCCTGCCACAGTATAACTTTCAGCTCTGAAGAAAGAAACAAGCCCAAGAAGCAGAGAAGTCATAGAAATCCCATTTTCATGCAAATCGCCTCAATGACAAAGAAATGTGGGAAAAGAGACTCGTTCCTGCATTCCTGAGAGGTGACACTGGCCTTTGAAAATGTCCGGCTCCACATTTAGAAGAGATTTAGATAAAACTGGCTCATTATACCATAGTTTCAGGCCCTGTAAACATATTAGTAACTCAACTCCCTTGCCTGTGTTTATGGCTCATTTCTGATATTTTGATTGGCAGGATGGGCCTTAAGCAACACTTTCATTTAAAAAAAAAATCTGCCTTCAGGAAACCAAACTCCTCAGCCTAGCACCTAAGACAATATCTTTTCAATAAAAAGTTCCAGTAGCTTCTATTCTTGTGTGGAATCTTCTCTTCCCCCATTGTCCCTGTGGTTGCTGCTGGCAGACATTCTCTCTTGTACTTCCTATGTGCCTGATGTAGTTAGTGTTCCACACCACACATATGATTTTATTATTATGTAATTAATAACAGTTTAAAAATATTAATTAAGGTATTACTGAGATATTTCATTATTCATTATTATAACACAACTTAGTTACCACAAGCCTGTAATGTACCTGATGCATACCCCTGCCAAATTCCTCATTACTGAAATCCAGACTGGCTCAGGGCTCTTCCCAGATGGGCAAATTCACTTGTGCAGTTCCTACTGATTAGGCAACCTCTCCTGCCTCTCTCACTGCCTCCCTCTGCCAGGAGGCATCCTGGATGTTGTGAGGGGGAGGAGGAGGAAAAACACCTCATACTGATCCAGTGCTTCTCTGGGCCAGCAAATACCCTAAGTGCCTTATTCACAGTCTTTCAATGAAGTTTGAAATGACCTTACGGAAAAAGTATCACTAGCCCTGGGTTTCAGAGGAGAAAATGGAGGCTCCGAGAGTTTAGGCAACTTGCAAAGCCACCAACTTGGTTTGGGTTCCCTGGAAACAAGAAAACTTCTGCATCTGCAAAAGCAGAGAAGTATGACCATGGTCAACTGGGACCCACTGGAGCTCAATCCAACAGTGAAACTCTGGTTTTACTGGTTATCCCACCTGAGGGATAAGGGAGCTGGAGGTCTCTCATAAACTAGTGTCAGTCATTGCTTAACAGCTGCTCCCAGAGACGTTAGTCTGTTGTCTCTTGCAGTCTGCCAAGAGGCTGGGCAGAGTGGTCCTTTCTCTAGTTTGGAGAAAATCCTCCAAGGAAATGCACACAGAGGAATCTGGAGTCAGTGGCTGTCCACTGAAGTGTTAGGGCCTTAGATATAAGCAAAGAAAGGGCTGATGACATCTTCTGTACTTGCCTAGTTCTTAAAGACCAAAGGAGGAATTTAAAGCCAGGGTTACCCGGCTTTAAAGTGTATAAGTGATTCTACTACAGGATACAATAATATACACCTATACACAGTGTAGGACTAAATAGAATTGGAAAGATGTTTGCCAGCCTGTATTTAGGATCTGTATCATGCATGTAGAATAGAGAATTAAAACTACCAAATATTCAGCACACATTCTGAAGTCATACCCTGGTGAAGATGGGTGGGCTTCTCCCCCTCCAGATGCTACTCACTGCAGGAAAGAACATCATCTCAATGTTGTATTCAATATACAGTCTCCACTCCACCCCAGGTCCTGTCCTGGCCTCTAGGAAGCCAGGAGACCCTTGTATTGACTAGAAGGAAAAAAAGCCCCCACATGGCTAATGCTCCCACTTTCCTTAGAAAGTTTTATCCCCAAAAGAGGCCTTCTCTCATCCTCTGAGCCATCACATGTCCAAGGGCTTCTAAAGGGAAGATCTGTCCCATACTTTTCACATTGAACAACTATCCATCTTCGAGATTATCAGGGTCACAGACAGCATTGATCTGCTGTACATCTGCTAGTGCCAGAGCCCCTCCGCCTCCTCATCGCCTTGTGTTCTACAGTCACTTGAGTCTTTCACTGTGTATTCTAGAACCCGCAATTGGCCAGCAGCACACTCATGATTTCTAGGCTGTTCTCTCCACGTTATTATTTTCACCTCTCACCCTACCTGTCCAGCAACTACAACTGCTGCTTCCCCTGCAGCGATCTTTAGTGTGCATCTATTAGTTTTTGTTCCGCAAGCCAGGTACTCAGTGTTGACTGTCCTTCTTTCTTTCCATTTTTCCATTTTCATCTTCTTCCTTCTTCAAAATCCTAACTCCCTTGAAATTGGTACCATCAGACTCTAACGCCAATTCCTCTTCCCTATTACCATGAACTGCCTGCCTCCTTATCAATCCCTTACATTCACTAATATTTTTAACACCCATTTTGCTATTCTTCTTCACCTCTATCCCAGTCACCATTCTTAGGATTCCAAGATTTGTTTGGATGACCCATTCAACATTTAACTCTCTTTGTTCTTTAAAGTAGGATCTTGTGATTTTTCCAGCATCCCACCTCAGACATCCACTTGTGCACTCATATACCATCCATCTTGTCAACACCTATAATCTGACCCTATAATTCCTCCACATCCATCTCACAATTCTTCTAATTCCTCCACGTCCATCTCACTTGCATTTTCATCCCCATTCTAACATCTTTCATGTCTATTAAGATCTTCTGTCGTTCCACTTTTGTAGGCATTTCATTCCTTTTTCTCACTTTCCTCCTTACTCAAATTTGGTCTCATGGCTCAGCACTGTAACCACTCTTTTGCAATTATAATTAGTTCTTTTCCCTCTATCCTACTTTCCTGGCAGAACCCTAACCCAGTTAAATCTAACTACTCACCAACTCTGGTCCTGCACCTGAACAACTAGACATCTGGAGATATACACAGCTTTGTTGTGTGGTTTCACTTTAAAAATATAACCACAAATTCTAGAATTCCTAGTTATCCTACTAGCCTTCCAGAACACATCTGGCTTCCCACTCTCCAGGTGAGTATTTTGCATTTTTGCCTCTCTTCAAAACCACATCTCCCCCTTTACTTTCATTACCTACCAATTGACATAGAAAATAGAGACATTTGGGCTTTTTTGAAATAAGCCAACTTGCACTCATTCATTCCATAAATGTTTAACTTACTTTGCATCAATCATTGCTCTAGGTAATGGGGATACAGAGGTGAACAAATACATAAGGACCTCTCTGTCTTAGCTTTACCCTTCTATCACCATATCCACCAATACTCATGTCACATAATTACCAAACTCTGTTCTCCTCTTGTTGGGATGGATGGTCCCTCCTCTCATCTAAGGCCAACCCTCCACTTGAGGCTTGTATCCTATACCCTCTCACTCTCTCAGGGAATTTGCTCCTACAATTATTCCCTGTGTTCCTGAGCACCAATTTCTACTTCTCTAGTGGATCATTCCTAACAATCTATAAACACGCTCTAGTATCTTCTATCTAAAAAAATACAACAAACCAACAAAAACTCTTTCATCACCCCTTTAGTCATTGCCTCATTTTTAAGTTCCCCTTCAGAGCAAAACGTCTTCAAAGAGTTGTCTATAGGTACTGTTTTCACTTCCTAGCTTCACATTCTTTTCTCAGCCCATTCCAGTCTGGTTTTTCCTTCAAGGCTTTAGTCATAGTACCAGTGACCTTCAAGCTGCCAAATCTGAAGGTCACTTCCCCCATCTTCCTATACAATATAATATAAAGGTTAAGACGGTAGGCTCTGGAGTCTTGGATATGCTGGAGGAAGGACATCCAGACAGAGAAGAGGAGCAGTGGAAGCTCCAGGGCCCTTTTGTTCTTGCAGTGTCTCTTGCAGGATGGCACCTGGGCAATGCCTCGGCGCTCCTCAAGGCATGTGAATCCTCAGGGAGCCTCAGATACACGAAAGCTGCTCCTGAGAGCCCTTACCTATCTCCTTGATACTATCTCCCCAAGAGGACAAAGGGAGGCTACATTTACTGAGTCTCAATATCTGTGAGCCCCACTCTGAGGTGATTTGCAAGCTTCACGATAAACCTTAGAGTAGGTAGCGCTTTTGACATTTTACATTTGTTGTGTTTCTACTAAGTGCCAAGCCCTCTGACAAGGCACGTCTCAAACTTCATCTCAACCTTCACAGCATTCTTGGAAGAAGACATAATTGGGCATTTTGGGAAGATGAGAAAATTAAGGTTTGAAGAGGTTGAATACCTATGGGGACTCCCTTGACCAGGGAGTGGTAACGCCAAGGTTGAAAACCAGGTGTGACTCTGAAATGCAAAGCAAGAAGGAGATTAATTAAACTGGAAAAAATTACAGACCCCAGAACAGAGTCTGTTCTCTACACACACTCCCCTACTTGATTTGTTTTTGTTCTTGTTTTTTTTTAACTTTTCCTAGTGAGATATATTGTGGCTTCCTAATGTGCCACTAGCTTTTTCCCTGCAGGGCCATAATTCCCATCTTTCATTACACGATCTGCCCTTTCCTATCATTCCCAAATATGCATATTGTGCTCATCCTGTCCAAGCACAGAGGGACTGTGGCAGGCAGTATCTCTTGGTGGGTAAGAGACTAGGCTCTTGGGGGCACCTGGGTGGCTGAGCTGGTTAAGTGTCCAACTCTTGGTTTCAGCTCAGGTCATGATCTCAAGGTTCATGAGTTTGAGCTCCACATAGGGCTCTGTGCTGTTCGAGCTCCACATCAGGCTCTGTGCTGACAGTGTGGAGCTTGCTTGGGATTCTCTTGCTCCCTGTCTCTGCCCCTCCCATGCTTACACACACTCTCTCTCTGTCTCTCTCTCAAAAATAAATAAACTTAAGAGAGAGAGAGAGAGGGAGGGAGAGAGGGAGAGACTAGGATCCTGGGTCAGATAAGCAGAGAGAAGTTGGAGGATTAAATGAGATAACGTTTGTAAGGCGTCTGGTACATTGAAACCTTCAAAAAAGCCAAGCCAATAACTGCGACTGGGTGGCTCAGTCAGTTAAACGACTAACTTTGGCTCAGGTCATGATCTTGCAGTGCACAAGTTTGAGTTCGAGCCCCACATTGGGCTCTGTGCTGACAGCCCACATTCCGTGTCTCCCTTTCTCTCTGCCCCTCCCCTGCTCACAATCTATCTCTCTCTCTCAAAAACCAGCATTAATTTTTTTTTTAAAAGCCAGTAATTGTTACTATTATTTCAGTAGTAGTAAGTAGTAGTAGTGCAATTATTAATATATTTGTAGCTTTGTATACAATTCAATAAAGATGTGCTGGGCAATGCATCTATGCTCCCACCGCATTTTCTCCTAGTATATATCCACACCAACAAAGGGTATTCTATTGTACTAGGTTAACACAGTGTTGAATAGGAAGCACATGCCAGAGGTCAGTGCCAGGAAAAGAGTACCCGAGCACTGGACAGTGCCAGTGATCTGAGAGGAGAGTGTGTTCAGGGCTATCACTGGGAGGTGCGTTAAGCCACGTGAAGAGGGGAAGGTATCAAGACCAAGCTGGAAACAGCATTTCACATTGATGACAATGGAGAAGAAACAAAATAAGGAAAATAGGCATGTAGGAAGTCATCCTCAAATGATCTCCTTGGCCAGATGGCGTTGCCTCAGTCTCGGTAGGGTCTCTCTGGTCCAGCGTCATTTTCAGGATACCAATGGTGCTTTTCTGTGCTGTTGCCCCAAGACTCTGCTGCCCAACTGTACACATTTACTATTCAGCAGTCACCAAGTTCTTGTTTTACAAAATGAAAAATGGAACCTATTTAGGGCTACTCTTAGGGTCCCAGAAATGGTATTTGTGCAGCTGGAGAGCATGCAGTGAACATGTGAAAATCAATCAGTCCTCGTACCTTGTCAAAGTTGGGCCATGAGTTATGAAGAGAATACTAGGGCACATTTTCTCTCTAGTTTCTCTGTAAATCAGTTCCACACTTAGGCATACATAAACTTTTTGTCCTCTGAGTGTGTCTATAAAACACATTTGTCATGACACAGTGGAAGAAGGATAGTCTTAGAGCCAAAACACCTCGTTCAAATTCTAGAATTACTATTTACTACCTATGTGTCTTTAACAAAATTATTTAACCTCATCCGAAAAATGGGGATAATTATATAATAAGTTGGTTAAGAGGATTATTATGAGGATAAATGAAATAATTTGTGAAAAGTGTCTAATAATAATATTTTTGGTTATTAGTAAAGACCCAATGATTATGAATTGAAATTATTTTTACTATTATTTATTATTATTTATTATTTCAAGTTGCAGCAAAATATAGATTGAAATAAGAAGCATCGATCCCTTGCTGTAAGTTGGAGTTGAGTGTTCCTTTTTTTCTCCTTCACTCCCTCTATGCATCTCTCTCCCTCTCTGTATGTGTTCATCTCTCTCTCTCTCTCTCTCCCCAAGTTTTAAAGAAACAGTGGACTTTATTATGACAATTGTATCATCAAAAATAATTTGCTAAACTAGACAGCTTAAAGAATGAGCTGAAGCAGAAATAGAAGCAATGAGACTCATTAAGAAGCTATGATCATTACCATTATCATTGAAATTACCTAAGTTACATAGTAATTCTTTTATCTAACTAGACTTCAGGGTAAGATGCCTTAGGGTCATGGCCATCCTCAACTTTATCCCTTCTTCCTCTTCACCCATCTAAGCATTTACTGAGTTCTGATCATTTCACTTCCTAGATGTCCCTGGAATCTATTTTCTCATTGCCATCCCACTGGCCCTGTGCCCCCTTTTTTTTTAGAACTTTAAAAAAAAAAAAAACTCCATTGCCTTGGGGTGCCTGGGTGGCTCAGTCAGTTGAGGGTCCAACTTCAGCTCAGGTCATGAGCTTGAGGTCCGAGAGTCCAGCCCTGCTTTGGGCTCTGTGCTGACAGCTCAGAGCCTGGAGCCTGCTTCAGATTCTTTGTCTCCCTCTCTCTCTGCCCCTCCCCTGCTCATGCTCTATCAAAAAAAAAAAAAAATTAAAAACTTAAAAAAAAACCTCCATTGCCTTGAGAATTAAGGCTGCACTCTGTAACTTGGCATAGGAAGCTCTCTGTGACAGACCCTGCATATCTCCACAGTCCCATCTCATGCTTTGCCATGCACCACTCACCCTTGTACTTGCTCTTCTGAAGTTTCTATCTCAAGTTTCTACTTTTTATCTTAAATCCTGTATCTGTGCCAACATTTGCACATGCTAATCTAGAATTCTACTCCACTCTCTCTATTTCCATTTTTCTTTCTTCTTCTTCTCCTTTTTTTTTTTTTTTTGTGAAGACTCACCTCCTTTGTCATTCCTCTCCCATGTAGATCAGGGCAGGCTCCCTCAGTATTTTCCCTAAGCACGTTGTACATCCATTCACTAATATAACTGCATCTCAGTGCAGGAACATGTCAATCCAAAGGGCAGAAACAGTCTTCTCTATAGCTGTGTGGCTTGATTTCTTCCTATCTTTTTTTTTTTTAATTTTTCTTTATTTTGAGAGAGAGAAAGAGAGAGAGAGAGAGAGAGAGAGTGTGTGTGTGTGTGTGTGTGTGTGTGTGTGTGTGTGTATAAGCATGAATGGGGGAGACACAGAGACAGGGAGACAGAATCTCAAGCACTCTCTGCATTATCAGCACAGAGTCCCATGTAGGGCTCGATCTCATGAATCATGAAGCAGAACTCAAGAGTTGGATCCTTAACCGAATGGGATACCTAGGCATCCAATATCTTCATATCTTAAATCACCATAAAAATGATGTCTCTTTCATAGAGCTGTTATGAGGATTTAAGTAAACATACATTAAATGTTTAGAATAATGATTGGTATTAGTCAAAAGTATATTATTATTGTGGCCTCTGTTTCCTTAAATCCCAGCACAGACATGATCTGGAGTTTGTGTCCAAGTTTCTCATCCTGACTAAAATGTACCTTCTCCCCTGCTTTCACCATGCCTAAATGTCCCCCAAACTCAAAGTTCAGTTCCAGTAACTCTCACCTGCCAGGAAGACTTTCCTAACCTCAGCAGAAGATCACCTTCCCTTCTTAGTGCTTAGGAACACTCTGTTCCTGTCTTTCTCTCCCATATTTTAAACCCCATATTGAAGTTATATCATATAAGGCCCATTTCCCCATGGAAATTTACATTCCCTAATGTAGTTATGTGCAGTTACCTCCCTTCCCCAGCACCAGTGCAGAGCCAGGCATACAGTCAACGCGCTGGGAATGTGTGTGGTTGAAGGTACATTCACAGGTGTCTTAGGACATTCAGGCTACTATAATAAAAAATGTCACAGACTGAGTAGCTTATAAACAAAAGAAATTTACAGTTCTGTTGTCTGGGAAGTCCAATATCAAGGTGCTTAAAGATTTGGTGTCTGATGAGAACCTGCTTCCTTGTTCATAGACAGCTGTTATTTTTTGCTGTGTCCTAAAATGACAGAGGGATTCTGGAATTTTCCAGGGTCTCTTCCATAAAAGCATAATTCCATTTATCAGGGTTCCATCCTTTTGACCTAATCACCTTCTCAAATACCTACCTCCAAATACCCTCATGCTGGAGATTAGGTTTCAACATAGGTATTTGTGTGTGTGTGTGTGTGTGTGTGAGAGAGAGAGAGAGAGAGAGAGAGAGAGAGAAACAAACATTCAGTCCACAGGAACACATTTCCTTCTTTCATGTTTTCTCTTGAATGTTGGCAATATCGAGGGCCTGTGGCCATGAACACCAAGGAGATACAATGGCTCAGTGAATGGATCATCCTTATCACTAATGCCCAGGGTTTCATTTCTCCACTTTGCAACTAGAGATAATGGGAGTCACTGAATCCAAAGCTATTCACTGCTATGGTGTGAAAGCTGAGGATCTGAAGAACACTTCGACAAGGAAGTATTTCTGAAAGCAGGAAAGGGGGAAAAAAAACCCAAAACCCTGAAATCAATAAGTATTGAACTGCCACTGGCAACAGGAAAAGAGAAACTCACACCTTGTTTGTGTGGTTGGCCAGAAGTAGAGGGGCTGGAAAAAGTTGAGGACATTTCCTCTTGGAAAGTGCTGGAGTTGTGGGGTGTGGGGCTGGGCAGGAAGAGTGGAGACATTTCCCCAAGTGGTGATGACTGTGATTTCTGGAGATAATGCCACCGTCCCATCAAGTTTTCTTCCTTGTCATCACCACTACCAGTGTCTCGTGCATGCACAGCACTTTACACTTTAATAAAAAGTGCTTTTCTAGTTCCTATCACATCTCTATTGAAGGGTAGCAGAATACATCACCCCAAAATATGTCTCTTTGGCATAAGGATTATTTTGAGCTGATTATTTTGAGAAATTGCAGACACGGGAGAAACTCTGAAAGCTGAGTGGAAGTTACCCTTTTGCAAGGAAAATTTGCATTAGAAAGGGGGCCTGTACCAGGAAGAGAGCTGCTACCAGAGATCACTTTTCTTTTTTCTGTTTTCACTATTTTTAAAAGTTTATTTTATGTATTTATTTAAATACAATTTGTTGTCGAGTTAGCTAACATACAGTGTATACAGTGTGCTCTTGAGTTTGAGAGTAGATTCCCATGATTCATCACTTACATACAACATCCAGTGCTCATCCCAACAAGTGCCCTCCTCAATGAGAAACTTATCTGCTGGCAGGGCAACCTTTGTGCACCAAACATTGTCTTCTCACTTGAATTGCCTTCCCCCCTTTTGAAGCCCCAGCTCCCTATCCCTTTCCTTAGCTCAGGATGGTATATAATCTCAATCATTTGGCTCCCTTTTGAGTCTCATGTCTTCATAGGACTCCTGTACATATGTATATACATACTTTTTTTTCCCTCCTGTGAGTCTTATTTATTTATTTATTTATTTATTTATTTATTTATTTATTATTTTAGAGAGGGAGGGAGAGCACAGGGTGGGGAGAGCAGAGGGAAGGAGGGAGAGGGGGAGAGAAAGAGAGAGAGGGAGAGAGAGAGAGAGAGAGAGAGAGAATCCCAAGCAGGCTTCATGCTCAGCACAAAGCCTGACACGGGGCTCAATCCCATGACCCTGGGATCATGACCCAAGCCTGAGTCAAGAGTCGGTCACTCAACTGACTGACCCACCCAGGTGCCCCTGAAACTTTTTAGTCACAGGAGGATCTCAGCCAAGAACTGAGAAGGATAAAGGAAAATTATTTTTCTTCCTCTATAGTATCTAATTGAAAATCCTGTGAAATAAATATGATGATTCCCATTTTATAGACACAATGAGGCTCAGAAATGTCAAAAGTCTTGGGATCTACAGAGCTGTGTCTCTTCACTCTCGTGGGACCTTGAGGGATGGGTCAGATTCCGGCAGCTGGAACTGCCTCTGCACAACTCCATGTTGACGGAGCGCCTATTTATTTTTCTTGGTTCTATTTCTGGCTGTCTCTCCCCTTTGGAAGTCACTCCATTTTCCCCTCAGAGTTCTTCAGAGCAGAGTACTGGCGAGTGAATGAGCCTAGGCAGGCATGGTTTGGATGACACTTTACACGTAGCAACCTGTTATTCAACCTTAATCACTGTGCATCTTTATGCTTCCTGATTTGCTCCTAAATGCTCAGCATGTAAGTAACCAGTGTGTTAATGCTTTCAAGATTTAAAAAAAAAAAATTATTATTTATTATTTTTTAATTTAAAAAAACATTTTAAATTTGTTTTTGAGAGAGAGAGAGAGAGAGAGAGAGAGAGAGAGAGAGAGAGAGAACATGTATCAGCGAGGGAGGGGCACAATCTGAAGCCGGCTTCAGGCTCTGAGCTTTCAACACAGAGCCCGACGTGGGGCATGAACCCATGAACCGTGAGATCATGACCTGAGCTGAAGCAGGATGCTTAACCTGACTGGGCCACCCAGGAGCCCCACTGCTTTCATGATTTTTAAATCTTTCTTTTAATTTGCAAAGTGGAAACTTTTTTAAGCAACCAACTAATATTATTACAATCTTACTTCCCCCCCCCCCTCAGAAAAAAGAACAGAGAGAGATGAAAAGGTAAATGGAAACATTGCTAAATCATCCAGGTTTTAGTAAGTAGTCAGTATACTAATCCTGGGGATTATTCATTTATCTAGTAACATCCTCTGTGTGTGTGACTGTGTACGAAGACACGGATAAATACAGGGAGAAGCAAATAACATATGCATCAACAAGGTAGGCCTGACTTCTTACAGATTGCACAACACTAAATAATCCTTTATGTCAGAAAAGAGAAACATGAGAATGAAAAACTGCTTTAATATAAACCTCCAAAATCAAGCACATTCCAGAAAATATCTCCCCACCCCACCCCTAATTTTAACACTTCTGACCACATTCAGAAATACTGACTTATAAAATGATGTAAGGTTGATAGAAATAAATTGTGGTATTTACCACCTTGATCAAGAAAGGTCATACCAGGGGCGCCTAGGTGGTTCAGTGGGTTGAGCATCCGACTTTGGCTCAGGTCACGATCTCGCGGTCCGTGAGTTCGAGCCCAGTGTCGGGCTCTGGGCTGACGGCTCAGAGCCTGGAGCCTGCTTCTGATTCTGTGTCTCCCTCTCTCTCTGCCCCTCCCCCGTTCATGCTCTGTCTCTCTCTGTCTCAAAAATAAATAAACGTTAAAAAAAATTAAAAAAAAAAAAAAAGAAAGGTCATACCAGATTTGGGCTCTCCCTCTTTTATTCTCTTTCCTTCCTTCCTTGCTCCCTCCTTCCCTTCCTTGTTTCTTCCCTCCTTCCCTCCTTTCCATCCTTCCTTTCTTCCTTCCTTCCTTCCCCTTCCCATCCCTCCCCTCCCTCTTCCTTCCTTCCTTCCTTCCTTCCTTCCTTCCTTCCTTCCTCCTTCCGTCCCTCCCTGACACCTTCCCTCCTTATACAAATTTTTATTGAGCACTGTATTAGTTTACTAGAGCTATTATAACAAAGTCCCATAGACTGAATGACTGAAACCACACACATTAATTTTCTCACAGTGTAGGACACAACCAGTGCAAGATCAAGATATTAGTAGGCTTCTTTCCTTGGCTGCCAGGTAGTCACCTGCATGCTATGTCCACACATGGGTTTTTTTGTTTGCTTGTTTTTTGTGTGCATTCATCCTTGGTATCTTTTTGTATGTCTTAATCTCTTCTTTAAATTTTATTTGAATGTTTATTTATTTTTGAGAGAGAGAGAGAGAGAGAGAGAAAATGAGTACAGGAGGGGCAGAGAGAGACACAGAATCTAAAGCAGGCTCTAGGCTCCGAGCTGTCAGCACAGAGCCCGACATGGGGTTCGAACCCACGAGCTATGAGATCATGACCTGAGCTGAAGTCGGACGCTCAACTGAGCCACCCACGTGCCCCTGTCTTAAGCTGTTCTTATAAGGATACCAGGTAGATTAGATTACGGCCCACCCTGGCATCATTTTAATTTAATCACATCTCCATACATTCTGACTAGGCATTAGGCCTTTAACCCACGAATGTGGGCAGGGCACGGTTCAGTCCATAATAAGCACTAGATAAAGTGTTCACAATTTGTAAGCTCTCATGATCTTCTTTCTTATTACTTCCCTTCCTCTTTTTCTTGTCTCTCCAGTTTCCTAAGAGTTCTTCTCAAAAGCTTTTGAGAATATTTGAGTTCTTCCTAGAAAGCTTTTCAGTCTCTCCTCTTTGTCTTACACACATCTGTTAGAGTTCTTATCACATTTGTTTTCTTTACCTATAGCACCTGAAGTACTTAGTGAAAATAGGTTTGAATGGAAGACTTGCAATAACTATGAACACAATGTAACCTATGACCATCAGGACTATTATTATTACACAATCACCACTGTAACTACTAGGACCTCTCTTCCTTCTTTCCTCCTCTCTCCTTCCTCCTATGATGAGAACATCTCTTAAAGATGTTGTCAGGGTACAACCACCACAACACAACAGAGTGATATGTGCACAACATCCAATATTTCCTGAATGCTGTAGTCAGACACCTTAGTACTTGTCCTGTCCAATGAGTGAGAGAAACACAAATCAGGAGTCAATCCATCCCCCACCTTTCCTCATTCCTCCTTTGGTTTGGACTTCCTTGGTTTAAGAAAGGATTATTTACTTTGGTTTCCAGGCCCCTTGGCAGGGTTTGGCCAGCTCAGAGCTGCTAAGCTGCTTTCAAGAGCCTTGCCCCTGTTCCTCATCCGGAGCTCTCCGGGACAATTACTAGCTGCATTCAGGAGCACAGCGGCACATTCCACTGGCTGGTGGGTTCAGGCACTTGTGACCCTGGTGGCCCTGATTGACTTGGCAAGAACTTGGCCACCCTACCACCAACCTCAGAGCTGGGGTCTTTTCATTCCCTTCATTATCTGCCTCCTTGCTGGGGAGCCTAAGCCATGCCAGAGCCTGTGTGCTTTAATGCACCTATCCAAGTGGGAGGGAGGTGCTGCTTTCCAAGGAACCAAAACTGATGATGTTCCTTAGGGAGTTTTTAAACCAGGAAGGGGGGGGGGGGGAAGAAAAGCTGCATGTAGTGTCATTTCTGCCTGCCTGCCTGCCTTCCTTCTCTCCTTTTTCTCTTTACCACTCCCTCACTTTCTATTTATCTTCTTCTCTCCCTGTTTTCTTCCATTCCTCCTCCTGCTACTGCTTTTCATCCTGTTTCTCCAATCTTTATTTTTCTTTTTCTCTTTTTTTCTTCATTATAATAATTGTCTAAAGTTTCAGTTAATGGACATATTCCAAGATATACATCATATATGGCTCCAAACTAAAACAAAGGGGGGCTTCAAACTTGTTCATGTTTATATTTGCATATATGTGGATAGCTGAGTCAGTAGAAAGTAGCAACTTAAGTCCTTCCAATGAACAGAGTTCAGAATTATACAATATTACATTTGTTTTTTCGTCTGTCCACTTTAGTCACATGAAGACAGAGATCACATTTTCTCAGTTGAACAATGTATTAGTATGCATTGAATTAATGGAGTTCCTACTAAAGAACCACCCTTGCCTTCCAGGAATGAATCCCAGTTGACTGTGGTCAACTGTTATTCTATAATAAGCTATGGAATTCTTTTGGCTTTTTTGTTGTTGTTGTTGCTGTTAACTTGTGTTTTTATTTTGCATTAATAGATAAAAGAAAGATTAATCTACAGCTCTCTACATTTTTTTTTGCCATCTTTTATGCTCTAGTATGGTTTTCAAATTATTGAAATGTCTATCCCTTAAAAATATGAGTCAGTTCATAGGGTTCTGACATTTTTCAGGACTATAATCAGTGGTGTGTTAGCAGCAAATGTTTAATAAATGGCTCTTCTTTGTACCATTTGCTGATTTCCATAGTGTAAATGTTCCCTCCATGGCTGATTCCATGGGTAGTATCACAATGTCATTGAACTTGGAGGTGGGAAGAGAGGTGCACAGCAGTCTTTGAGAAACCAGTGCCAGCCAGCTCCAGCACACTGCTGGCTGTTGATCTTTGATAACTTTCTCAATTCTGTCAACTGCTTAGATTGTCTGTCCCTTATGGAGTCAATTTTGGCAGTGTTTTCTTAGAAAATCATTTATTTCATCCAGATATTGAAATGTATTATTCAGTCTTGCAAATAATTCTTTATGATTATTTTTATTTCCTTGACATCTCTGATACCACTCCCCATCTTTTCCATTTCAAATGTTGTATATTTGCATTTTCTCTCTTTGTATTTATCAGGTTCACTGTAGTTTCTGCAATTTTGGATTATTTGCTGTTCAACGAAACCAATTCTTAAATTCACTTGTCAGCTTTATTGTTTTTCTGTTTTCTGATATATTATTTTCTGCCTATATTTAATTCCTTATTTTCTAATTTATCTGAATTTGCTTTTATAAAGTGCCAGGCATTGAGTGTATATAAGAAATAAGTTGGGGCGCCTGGGTGGCGCAGTCGGTTACGCGTCCGACTTCAGCCAGGTCACGATCTCGCGGTCCGGGAGTTCGAGCCCCGCGTCGGGCTCTGGGCTGATGGCTCAGAGCCTGGAGCCTGTTTCCGATTCTGTGTCTCCCTCTCTCTCTGCCCCTCCCCCGTTCATGCTCTGTCTCTCTCTGTCCCAAAAATAAATAAAAAAAAAACGTTGAAAAAAAAAATTTAAAAAAAAAAAAAAAGAAATAAGTAGCATTTATTATTATATAAATACATCTACTCAATAAGATATCAGTTAGAGTACACTGGTTTCAGATATTATGCTAGATATTTTAAATTTTTGAATTGGATTAATTAACTATAGAACATATGCTATGCTTTTTATAATACAATCAAACTGTGCTTCATGTCTCCACTTCTGCAATCCCACCAGAGTTGTTGGAAAACATCATTTAGCTATTTTCCTTGTTTCTTCCCTGCCAGTGACTATTCCTTCCATCCCTGACTGGCTTGTATCCCCACCAAGTTTCTCATGGCTTCTAATTCCCATGTTCTCAACCTGTGTCCTCATTAAAGTCTGATTCCCCCTCACCATCCTTCTGTCTCTGACTGCAGGCTTCCTCCTAGTCACCCTAAGAAACAGGACACATAATTTCTTTACAGTCATGATCTCTGTTGCCTGTGATGGCTTGTGTTAAGACTAAGCCATTTGGATGTTTTCTGGGATGCAGAAACTCCCTCTAAAACTGAGATCTGCACTTCCTGTCAATAGTTTGAAGAATCAGTCAGTGGCTTTCAGAACATATAGACAATGAAGGAATCTATGTTAATGTTTGATAATTGTTTAACTTACTTTTTTAAGAAAATTTTTATGTTTGTTTATTTTTGAGAGAGAGGGAGAGAGAGCAGGGAAAATGCAGAGAGCGAAGGAGACACAGAATCAGAAGCAGGCTCCAGGCTCTGAGCTGTCAGCAGAGAGCCCGATGCAGAGCTTGAACTCATGAACCACGAGATCATGACCTGAGCTGAAGTCAGATGCTTAACCCACCGAGCCGCCTAGGTGCCCCTGTTTAACTTACTTTTTGAGCAAGACATGTGAAGAGTAACTTTGGGTCAGCTGAGAGTAGGTGGATGGGTGATAGCTGGTTAACACAAGCTACTTTTCAGGGTGGCATGAATATGGAGTCCAAGTAAAAAGTGATTAAAACAGAAGAAAAAGGAGGAATGGAAGGATTTTGGTTGAGCTCTTACTATATGTCAGATACTACTTACATGAGCTCATTTAGCACTTCGAACATCACTACAAAGCAGGTATTACTTTGTAGTGGAATTTGAAGTAAAATAGCTTGCCCAGAGTCACAACTCTAGAAAGTGAGGGAGACAGGATTCAAAGTCTTACTTACTTCAGAATTTCTACACTTTCAACAGGCTCTGCTTCACTTTTTGGCTCAGATAATTTCTAGGTAATCTGTATTTTAACTCTCATTGCCATGGCATGCCCTCACTGTGAGTTCTAAGAACATCTTTATTTGTTTAATACTCAATGTTGGGGAATGTCTTTGAACCTGAAAAAGTAGCATTCTGTGACTCTTGGTCAATGCACGACAGTGACAATAGCTGTTTTGTCTGTTCTGCCTCTATGATTAATTATCATTAGCAGTATCAGTAGATGTCATATAGAAACTGCCCTACCCAACCTTAACCTTTTCAATGTTTGTAACTTCAGTCACTGTGGCTGCATAGGTTGAATATCTGACTCAAGTACCCCACCCCCACTTCAAAGTATCTACTGTTATTCTACCAATGCTTAGGACGATGGTGCCCTAGCTTCTCACAAGGCCTTGAATTATGCCCTGATTCTTTTATGAGTGATCCCAGATCTCCTGATCCAGCCGATACACATCCTCAGTTGTGTGCTCAGCTGGGGTGACCGTTCCTCCACCCTGATGCCAGCTCCCTGTCAGAGCATTTGAAATCCTTATGGAAGTCTCTGGAAAGAATCTTTGTGCCTTTCTTCAGTTCTAGAACTCTTTCTCCCCAGTGTTTTTTTCTCCCCAACAAAGAAACAAATAACGAACAAAAGAATGGAAGAATGAAAGATAGAAAAGAAAAAAGAAAAGAAAAGAAAGAAGGAAGGAGGGCAGGAAGAAGACAGAAGAAAGGAGGCAGGAAGGGAAGGAGGAAAGCAGGAAGATAGATGGAAAGCAGTAAGGAGGGAAAGAAGGAAATAAATTTAATAGCTAGTTTGGAAGTCACTAGCTAAAATAAAATCTCTTGGGGCCTCTCCCTTTCTATCTTGAGACCTGTTATTTTTATAATCTTACCATAATCTCTTATAGAGTTAGATCAAATAAATGCTGTCACATTTCTCCTGGATGTCAACACAAAGTGGAATCTATAGTTCCTGTTTCCAGGAAGCTTTTGCAGATGAAAGCTATGGAAGTTACTTTTGGATGCTGCTCAGCTTTCGAGCCTCAACCCTTAAAAAAAATGTTCTGTCATCACTGGATCAAGCTCTGATCTCACTTCACTGAGAGCCCATATTTATACTGTGTGATCCAGCCCTTGGCACTGTGGTCACTTACAAGAAAAGGAAAAAGGACACATCTGTGTTTTGTGGTGTGCACAGAATGTAAACCGGTAGAACTGAGTTGTGAGAGTTTCCTGCCATGTGGACTACAGAAAACAAAGAAAGGTAAGATATGGAGGGAGAGAGACAAACGGACAAGCCATGCAGATACACCCCAAAGTACATATCCTATGGGCTACTCATAAATGTACTTTGGCCTTTCCTGAGGTTCTGCTGCACCCTGCCCTTGGGTCCCCTGAGACACTTAGCTTACTTTTATTAGACTACATTTCTTGCAATTATTATCTGAGAAGCTGCACCCCATTATCTGAGAGGCAGCACGGCACACTAGTGGAATGACCAGCTATCTACAGTAGCAGAATTCCTGGCACTGACTCCTAGTTCCAACTCAGTGGCTGTGGTAGGCTGAATAGTGGATCCTAAATGTGCCTAGATCTGAATTGTTGGAATCTGTGTTATCTTACATGGCAGCAGGGACTTTACAGATGTACTTAAGATGGGGAGATTATTCTGGATTATCCAGGTGGGCCCTAAATAGTCATAAGTGTCCTCATAGGAAGGGAACAGAAGGAATTTTGACATGAGGAAAAAGTGGATGTGATGTTGAGGCAAGAGGTTGAGGGGTGCAAGGAATGGGTCATGAACCAAGGTGTACAGGTGTCTCCAGAAGCTAGAAAGGCAAGAAGACACATTCTCTTCTCATGTCTCCAGAAGGAACCAGCCCTGCCAACATCTTGACCTGAGCCTACAGAAATGAATTGCAGCCTTCTGGCCCCCAGAACTGTGAGTTGATAAATTTGTGTTGTGTTAAGCCATGAAGTTTGTGGTAATCTGTTACAGCAACAAGAGGAAACTAATACGGTAGGTTTGTGGTGTTGGGCAAGTTTACTAATCACTCTGTGCTTCAGTTTTACCATCTGTAACGTGAGGTAAACGCATGTTTCATCAGGTGGTTGTAAGGATCAGTGGATCTGTGGTTGAGCGTAGAGTGGAATATTACTCAGCCACAGATTCATTGATTCTTACAACCACCTGATGAAACATGTACTTTCCTCATATTACAGATGGTAAGACTGAAGCACAGGGTGGTTAGAAAACTTGCTCATTATCACATCTGCAGTGATGTGGATGGAGCTGGAGAGGACTAAGCTAAGCGAAATAAGTCAGTCAGAGAAAAACAAACACCGCGTGATTTCACTCATATGTGGAATTTAAGAAACAAAACAGATGGACATGCTGGGAGAGGAAGAGACAGAGATGCAAACCAGAAGACAGACTCTTAATTATAGAGAACAAGTTGATGGTTACTGGAGGGGATGTGGTGGGGGGTGGGATGGGTTGAATGGGTGATGGGTATTAAGGAGGATACTTGTGATGAGCACTGGATGTTGTATGTAAATGATGAATCAATCACTAAATTCTACACGGGAAACTAATATACTGTATGTTACCTAAATGGAATTAAATAAAAACTTGAAAAAATAAAAAAATAAAAGATAAAAAAAAACCTTCCTTCAACTATCAAAAACAATAAGAATCAATGAATTTGTATGTTGTCTGTCACATAGCAGGCACTCAAGTATTTGATCATTTATGCTTACATTCAATACAGTTTTATTCATATTCATTTAATTGGTAGTAGAGTCAAAACTTCTACACAAGTTGTTCTGACTTCAAATCCACAAGTAAGTTGGATAGATACCAATTAATGAACTGAATATGATGTGATCCAACATTTCTCAGGCTTTCTTTTAAATTTTTTTTTTCAACGTTTATTTATTTTTTGGGGGACAGAGAGAGACAGAGCATGAACGGGGGAGGGGCAGAGAGAGAGGGAGACACAGAATCGGAAACAGGCTCCAGGCTCTGAGCCATCAGCCCAGAGCCTGACGCGGGGCTCGAACTCCCGGACCGCGAGATCGTGACCTGGCTGAAGTCGGACGCTTAACCGACTGCGCCACCCAGGCGCCCCTCGGGCTTTCTTTTAAAAGTGATCACTGAATAATAAAAATTCTATTTTCTCTCACCTTGACTGTAGTTTTAGAAAATCTGATTTCACTTCAGATGAAGTGAAGTTCAATTCCTTCTGTGCTGAAAAAGACGTAATAGCTACTCTCAAATCCTCTCATTTCCTATTAATTTGTACATTATTATTTGTAGCTTGCACATTCTACTTTTTAAACCACCTAAAAGGTAATCTTTCTAAAGACTTTTATATTTTTCTGTTTAACTTGATTTGCTTCACATTTGGGATATCAATTTAACTCAGGTTTACTAAGTACCTACTTTTTTTACTTTTCACTAAGTACCTACCACAAGAAGGCTTTTACCTACCTTCATCCCATATGCTTTCAGAAAAAAAAAAACCACAATTATTTATCCATCCATCCATACATACATCCATACATCCAGCTTGCTATCCATCCAATTATCAATTTAACATGCAAAATCTGAGGACCACAGTCTGGGCTGTTTACACATGTGTTAGACCCTGGCACAGACAGTAAGTTGCAGTCTCTGCCCATAGAGGGCTTGCAGTTGAGTTTGGGAGCCAGAAGCATGATCAGAACCTTCAAAGAAATGTGGGAAGGACACCGATCAAGGTTTGAAATCTCAAATCTCACTGATCAAGAAATATCAACCTCACTGATCAAGAGATTGAAAGTAAGCGGGGTGGAGAGCTGGCTACATCATACAGAAAGCATGGGTTGTAAGGAAGACTTCACAGAAAAAATGTAGAGCTTAGTCTGTGAGGTTTAGGGAGGAAGAGTTAGGAAAAAAAAGAGAGCCTTAAACGAAAGCTTTAGAAGCATTAAAAGCAAAACATGGTATGGCTAGATTAGACACGGTATTTGATAGCATATGGTCAAAGAAAATTTCTTTGCTCTTTCCAGACAAGAGTGTAGATTGGCATTTGGTTGTCTGATGGAAATAATTTAGAATAACATACTAGGACGCTATATATCAAGGCAGGGAGCTTTCTGAGATCTGATGCATGCGTTCTGACTTTTTTTCTCCCTTTCTCTTTTTTTAAGCTGAAACATTACTGACAGTCACTGCTATAGTCCGGCGCTCTTAAAGTTGACATATGCTGAGTGACAGATCCAAGATAAGAGTAAAATACATTTGAATGTGCCGATAAAGGGAAAATGGGAAAAGGCTGAAATTACAGAGATATAAAGGTGTATCTTTAAAGCTCTTAGGAGAACAAATTGCTAATCAGGAATAGAACTGTACAGAGGCTTGATAAGTTCGAATGAAGAAACCCTTCTGGGATGGAAACTCTTTCTAGCGTGTAGTGGTTTTATAAGAAGTCTAATGAGATCCATTTGAAAGTGCTCGCTCCTTTTGGTATGAAGGTGAATTGTCAAGAGATTTTTCAGATGTCTGAATGGCAGTAATAAGCCCAACAGGGCCAAGGTGGGGTGTCCGATTGGCCAAGTGGCATAAAAGCTATCTCTGGAAACTCATCACCCACAATAGTCCATTCTGTTCCCATTAATTTCTGATGAATGGAAACCATCTACACGGAGATAACACTGACACTGATCCAGTCAATCACAGCTTGGATTTACTTATAAGCTATAATTCTAGCATATTGTACAACATTATACTCATCAGAAGCACACTTGTACACATGTGAGCACACACACACATGCACAGACTCACACAGGTATTTATGAAGCACAGGAAATTTCAATTCTTATCCTGTCACCAATTTCCAAAATAATAATCTCTTTTAAAAAATTAATTTATTCAATCGTTTTAGGGTTTTTTTTTAAGGAGCTGTAGTCACCAGCAGTAGTATAGTGCAGTGTAATATTTGCCTGATTTATGTATTTTCTCTCCTCCAGGATCATTGGACCTTCAGGAATGATATAAATTGTTAAGAATTTGTCCCTGCATTCCTGGCCATAGTGCATTGATTCTGGTGTAGATGCCCTACCTTAACCGGGTCACTGAAAAGATCTCTACTTGCAGCTGGGAAAATGGTAAGGGAAGACCAGAGGAGAAGCCCATTCAATGTACTCACGTTGCTCAGAGTCTCATCTTAGAGACCTGGAACCTCAGCCTTTTGATGACTGCTAATGTGGGTCTCTTTGAGAAGTTTCCTCCATCACTCTGTGCAATAACCTGCAAACTAAAATTTGCTAAAAACATGAGCTGCCCTCACATTTTGAGTGATAGCAACACAGATTCCCACTGAACATATAGATACCTAGACTTCTCCAGAAAGATAGTTCAAAAATTTTTCTGATAAAAGGCTAATAGCATTTTCCTCGTCCTAGGATTGCCATTCCATGCCCTTTACCACCTTCAGAATTTACTTGCCAAATGATCCATTACTAAGACATAAATACTGCACACGTCTAGGAGACAAATATATATCATGATAAACACTGTGGTATAATAAGAAATATATTCGGTCTTTGTCCTCAGTTCCTGGCACAAAGCAACTAAAACTCTTGGAACTTCCTAAGCAGTAAGAGTGTCTTTTATTATTCACAAGTAGCGCCTTTCAACGCACACTTGCATTTATACTACTGAGGGGACTTGAGGTGCAGACCCTAGAGTCTCACATTGAGGAAAGGTCTTTAGAAAGAACGAACGTGTGTTTAGAAAGTAGGAACTCTCAGTTTCTTCCTGGGGTCTAGGGGGTGTGGAGAATGTCAGGGGGATGCAGAGATTGGGTCTGGGGAAACTCTTGATCACAGAGAATGTCCCTGTTGGTGAACTCACTGAGGTGCAAGAAGGGTGTTATGCCTGGAGAGGGCATAGAAGCTTGATGCTCCTTCTCCCCGCTAATATCTTGTCTCAAGCATCTCTCCCATTTGGCTATTCCTGAGTTATAGCCTTTATAAGAAACCAGTGAATATAAGTAAAGTGTTTCTCCTGAGTTCTAGGAGTTATTCTAGCAAATTATTGAACCTGAGGAGGAGGCCGTGGGAACCTCTGATTTATAACCAGTTGGTCAGAAGTGCAGGTGGCCCAGGACTTGTGATTGACATCTGAAGTGTGGGTGGACTTCGTCACGGAGCACTTTAACCTGTGGGATCTGCAGGTGCTAACTCCAGGTAGGTAGTCTCAGAATGAAAGTGAATTGTTGGACACTTGATTTGTATTAAATTGGTTGTTATCAGAGAAAACACCCTAGAAATACTGATAAAGTGTAATGGATTTGATTCTGATTAAGCTAACATTTATTTGGGTCAATAAGGAATTTTGAAATGTTGCTAAACACTGTTGATTGCTTTTGTGGGTTTAATCCTTATAACCAGCAATCTCTGAGATATATTAGAATTCTCACTATACCACTGAGGATACTGAGTCTCAAAGAGTAAGAAGTATAGAAGGATAGCCTACTACCACCCCAGGAATATATTGATGTTATCTATCTATCATCTATCCATCTATCCATCTATCCATCTAAATGTGCATATATAGTAAATGTGTATATACTCTCTAGTTGTATATATATACATTATATATATATGCATATATATATATAAAATTTTATAATATACATGGCATATAAATGTAGGCATACATATTAAATATATACATATATATTGTTATAATATATGATGGAATAGTGTTTCAGTTTCAGTGGATTTTTTATCTTTGGGAAATATTTTATTAATATTATTTAATTATTTATAGTTTAAATATTTTATTTTTAAGTAATCTCTACACCCAAAGTGGGGCTTGAACTTACATCCCTGAGATAAAAGCCGCATGTTCTACCAATTGAGCTGACTAGGTGCCTCCTGATTACTTGTAATGTATAAGGTTGTTCATAACCCTTATTTTGTATGATTTTTACCATACCATTCTCCACCTCCCACCCCCCACATACATGCATTAGTTAGTAAATACATTTTTTTTGTTCTATAGATAAGAAACTAGAGTTCAAATATGTACTGGATTTTGTCAAAGTTATGCATTTAAAAGAGCTGGAGTCCAAACTTACACTTGAAATTTCTTTTCCTCAACCAAGGCCCATCCTCTGAGGTCATTTATTTTTTCCTACATCATCCATCATCTATATTTACAATTAACTGTGGGGATATGACTTGAATACATTTGCTATAATGGGCATAATGAATATGTACATTAAGAGTGGTTCAAAGTGGAGCCTAACTTGGCTAAAATGAGTAGAGATTCAGAGCCAAATTGCTGTACTGGTTAAAGGCCCTTGGTGTGGAGTCAGGTAGGCTGGGATTCAATCTTCGCTCCTTCACCTACTAGGTACCTAAACTTAAGTAAGGCTCTTAACTTCTCTGAACATTGGTTTCCTCATCAAAAAGGTGTTAATGATAGATATAACCTGCAGCAAGTTTGCAAGAATAAAATCATAGCATGTAGGTGAGGCATTTATGACAATGCTGGCACAAGAATATTCCTACTATTTTTCAGCTATAATTATTATATTATGATTATACTGGGAAGTAATATGGAAAGCATGGCCAGGAAACAGCCTTTAAATGTACCAGGAAAGCAAATACAATTTGTACATGCATAATAATAATAATATCTAGCATTCATTAAATGCTAATTGTGAGCATTTTAATATACTATCCTACGTAATCCTCACAATTATTTGATCTAAAGCAATAAGTGAGCTATTTTCCCCATTTCTTAGGTTAGAAAATTGGAGAATGAAAATATTAAGTAATTTTTCTAAGGACTGTGACAAGAAAATAAAATGATTGGTTTAAATGGAAAATAAGGGTGAATATATGTTACTGATATTTCCATTAATATTTTCATCTCTTATCTAGAGATGTTGAGTAACATAAGGTCTTAATTCAAAGAAATAAGTCATTAATGATGGTTTTTATGGCTTTTAAAGAATGGGGGGGGGGAGCATTCATCCCCCTGAAGTATTCATCCTTTTATTCATTCATTAAACATATTACTTAACTGCCTATTATGCACAGATTTAATGTCTTTATCAAGTGTAGAGTATTAAACCTCTTGTTTCCCCCCTAAAGTATTTATTTTAAGTATCTTCAAGAGTAAATAAATATTACAATGAGCAATCATACTCTTTTTACTTAGACTCAATCATTGTTAACTTATTGCCATGTTTGTTTTACTGTGTGTGTGTGTGTGTGTGTGTGTACAGACACATACATATACACATGCATACATTTCTTCTTTGGCCTACAATTTTAGAGTTAACAGCTGTAATCAAGAAACTTTACCTCCAAATATTTTAGCATGTATTTCCATAGAACAAGAAGGCTCTATACAACCACAATACAGTGATTATGGGCGGGAAATTGAATATCAATACAATTTCATTATCTAAAGTGCCCTCAATATTTAAATTTATCTAATAATCTCAATAATGTAATTTATAGCTTTTCTCCTAATCCAAGCCTCAATCAAGAATCACAGTGGACTTAGTCATCAAGTCAGTCATCTCTTTCAATGTTAAAGTTAACCAGACTTTTCTTTTAACTTTTAAAGAGTTCAGTTTTTTCTTTTTTTTTTTTTTTTAACGTTTATTTATTTTTGAGACAGAGAGAGACAGAGCATGAACGGGGGAAGGGCAGAGAGAGAGGGAGACCGAATCGGAAGCAGGCTCCAGGCTCTGAGCCATCAGCCCAGAGCCCGACGGGGGGCTCGAACTCACGGACCGGACCGCGAGATCGTGACCCGGGCTGAAGTCGGACGCCCAACCGACTGAGCCACCCAGGCGCCCCTTCTTTTCTTTTTTTAAAGAACATACCTTAATAAGACTTCCTTGCTTATTTTCCCATGGTTAGATTCAGGTTAAGCAATTTTTTCCCCTGAATGTTACATATGCAATAGGCATCCTCAGTGCATCACATTGGAAAGCTCATGATGCCAACGTGTTCAATCTCTTTATCTGTAAGAAAGAGCTTGAAATTCTGAAGGAGAAAATACAGCTCCAATTCCCTGCACTGTCTCTACTTGCAATTCTGAAGTCCTGTATTAGCAATCTGAAAGTGACTATAATGATGGTCCCACTCTGCATTCATTCAACTGAAATTTATTATGTACATTCAATCATTCATTCATGAATGGATGGCTCCTTTATGAAATGGTAAAAAAATCATTTTTCACAAATTAAGGATTTTTACATGCAAGACTGGAGTTTATATCTGGATGGGAGTTTTGACTTATTACTCAATTATACTATTCCCAAAGCAGGTTTGGGTGGGGGGGGGGACATCTTTGAAAATTAAAAACACTAAGTTTAGGATGAATAAGAGGAAATCTCAATTTCTACAGCAGCTTCAATTTTGTAAAAATATATTACTTTAATTGAGTCATTATGGACCAACTTCTTGGCTGAGTTGACTTATTTTAAAATGAAAAAGACGACTAGAAGATTTCTAAGTTCTCTTCTCTTTCAACATTCAGTTTCTGGCTAAATTTTGTTGACATTTTAAGGTGTGATTTAGGTAAATTCACTGCAGAGAAATTTGTAAAGAGTTACTAAGGGTAACTGGGATGTTTGAAAATTTCCCTAATGTCTTAATTAGTCATAACAAAAGATTCACCATAGCAGTAAAGTGGTACCACTTACTCTGACCTGCTTCTGTTCACTTCAGAGTTTATTGTGGGTCTTGTGGCTTTCCAATACCTGACTCACTTTCCATAAGTGATTCCACTTTCTCCTTCGTTTTATTACTTCACCAGCTTACTCTTTTGCCTTTTGATCCCTAGCATGTTTCAAATTTACTCTTTGACTTTGTTGCTCTTGGCTGATATAGTTAAACATTTCACCTGCACCTGATCAGCCTGGCCCAGGGTCATACCAAATCTCTTAAGTAGGGTTGCTGATATTGTTGCTTGGCTATAGGGTGGGCCCCAGAAAACAACACCAGTTTGATCTAATATGCCAATATATATGTTCTTAGTTGTTAAACACAGAGATGCAGACACATTGACCTTTTAGAATTCTAGCATCACATTCCAGGAGATTCATTCCACTTCATAGTGTATCCGTGGGGAAAGTGAAAGCAGAAACAATGTAAAATGTTGCTCAAGGGGAGAAAACGGGGTAGACTGATAAATTTAAATTATACTGGATTTGAGAACAGGATCTATAGATCTCTTTTCTGAATGTGTTTAACTGATGAGATTTATTCATTCACTTATTCGTGATATATATAAAAGTATAATAATAAAGAGAACAGATCCTGGACTACTTAGGCTTGAATCCTATCTCTTCAACTTACTACCAGGGTAAGTCATCTGACCTCTATGTGCTTCAGTCTCCTTATTTACAAATACGGTAATAATAATGGTAGCCACCAAAGGATTGATTGAGAATTAATTGGTTAATGTATATGAAACACTGTAGAACACTATTTGGCATATAGCAAGAACTGCATATATATTAGCTTTATTATTAATCAATAGTTATTGATCTCTTATTACATGTCTAACATAATACACGGAATCCCATACATATTCTTGGAGTCAAAGAATAATTCAAAGTTTGACATCTAATAGGAGAGGAGATGAGGGATTTGATATTTATCCATGGGATTTCTTTCTATTATCACTATAATTGTCATAATGACTAAATTTATTGAGTGTTTGTACCTGGCACTCTTGGGTATCTTTCATAATTTTCCTTACTTAGCTTTTATTATTTGGTTTTTCATTTTACAGAAAGGTTAACTATTTGCTAAAGGTCATATTGCTTGAAAATGGTATTTCCAGGATCTGACTCAGGCAGTCTGACTCCAGTATTCCATGATCTTAATAATACTGGATGTCTACAAACTATATAGAGATGTGGCATGCAGTGTCTTCATTTAATACACACACACACATGTACTGAGAACACGTGCATACTCAGGGGGCAGAGAAAAATCAGACCGCTGCCTTCATGTAGCTCCTGCCATCAAAAAGATCAGAGTTTCATGTTGAGGATATAAGAATGAAAATGACAAAGTGTAGAGTGTGCTATGACGGTGATATTTACAGGGCAAGCTCCAGAACCAGCATCTCAGTCTGAGGGAAAGTTAAGAAGGCATAAGAAACGAAGAGAAGGCTCAGCAGTGTCAAGGATGGAGAGGCAGCAGGTAAGTAGGTGAGAGAGGGCATCGGAGGCAGAAAGACAACACGTGAGATGAGATTTGATGCATGTAGGAAACTATGGGACTTTGTGGCTGGAGGAGATCGAGGGGCTAGGAGACATGGACCTGAGAGGACAACAGGGCATGACCAGGAAACCTCTGTCTACTAACATGAAGAGCTTGACATTTAACAAGAAGACTTAGGGATTGTTTGAAAAAATTAACCCAGGAAGAAAATAGGATCAAATTTGCTTGGCAAAGCTCATTGCATAAGAAGTATTAGGGAAAAAAAATTTAATTAATGGCACGTTTGATTGAAATCTGTATTAAGGTCCTCTTGTTTTTGTGGATTTACACCAATGAATTTCAGTAGGTTGTATTATTAACACTACTTACTACTACTACCTACTAGTTTTCTAATTCTCTAAGTTTATAGCATGCCTTCAACTCCATTATCTCCAGTAACTTCTATAACTGCCTTTGCTTTTTATGATTATTTCTAAATTGCGAATGAAGAAACTGAGGCAGGGCAATGTTAGCCTTCACAGAATTGCCTGCCCCAGATCCACAACCCTGGAAAGAAACCTGAGCACGAATGCCTTAAGTGGATACCATTTATATGTATATGCTCTTCTGCCCCACGGTGTACCACGTGGGACCCCTCCTGTGAATCACCAGTGACACTTGGGCATCCCACTATGGCACAAGGGGCAATTCCAACCCAACCTATGTATCTTAGTCCAACTGTGCTGCTATTAAAAACTTTCACTGACTGGGTGGCTTAAACATCTAGGCCTCATAACTCTGGAGGCTTGGAAGTTCAATATCAAGAAGCTGGTAGATTCAGGGTCTGGCAAAAATCTGCTTCCTGGTTCATAAATAGTCATCTTGTCCCTGAGTCCTTACAGAGTGGAAGGGATGAGGGAGATCTCACGGGCCTCCTTTCTAGGGACACTGATTCTATTCATGAGGGCTCTACTCTCATAACCTAATCAGCTTCCCAAAGTCCCCACCTTCAAATACCATCACACTGAGGATTAGGTTTCAATATGTCAAGTTTGGGGGACAAAGACATTCAGTCCATAACACCACCTAATGACCAGTTTCCTGTCTTCCTGGATAACAAATCTTATCTGTGTCCTGGTAGCAGTTGTGGCCAGAGACATGTAGTCAGAATCCTTCTGTGACCCTCTGGGAAATATTTTTCTCTGAAGAGAGAGGGGTATGAGCTGATGGTCGCTTGTTTCCTCCCTCTTTTGTATGCTTTTGTGTGGGAATGTCCTATTTGGAGACAGATGGGACCGTGTGAGCCTTAAGAGATCTTCTAAGAACAAAGAACAAGAGGCTGAGGATGGGGGAAGTGAAGGATACAGGGCCCAGGTCTCTGTGGTGGATGCCAGGGTGTGCTGCCCAGATGTCACTACAGGGACCAAAGACAACTTTCTCTGCTGCTGGGAAGGTCTCTGACAAGTGGCCTTCAATTCAGTCCCTTTGGGAATTGTCTCAGCTGCACAGTTCCCTTGCCTAAGGCCACATCCCTTTTCTAGGGTGGCCCATACTTCTATGACTGATGGGTTCAGAGGCTACAAATCCCAGCCTTCTCATCTCAATAGAGGACAACTGTGGAGGGTCATCTAGTCTTCAGGACTCCTCATGGGGGTCTGCTGACATTGTCCTTGCGACTTCTTAACAGCTTGTCTTCTCCTTCTGCCCAAAGCTGCCTCCCCCCTTCCTTTCCACAATGTTGATCCCAGTGGCACTTGCTAATAAGCTCTTGCAAGGTAGAATAAATCTCAGAGTCTGCTTCTTGGGAAACTCAAGGTGATGTCCCTGATGGCTATTTCGGGCTGCTGAACTAACCACGGGCCAGCTGTATTTTGTTAGGCTAGCAATACACACATGGTTTAAACTAAAATCAGTTGGCATTCATCAAAATGCTTCATACATGTTTATCCATAAGTCCTTCTGACTAGATTGTGATGTCTTCAAAAGTGTTTGCTGCATTTAATTCATCAGTATCTCCTTCTAGGTTCCTAACAATAAGTAGAACTTAATAGACATTCAATAAATGTGTGTTAAAAGAAGGAATGAAAGCTATATCTATTGCAATGCCTGATATTGTTGGCCATGTTATAGTAAACTATTCCTGAAGACCTAAATTTTGTACATGGTCACTTACTTAAATCAGATTTTTTTCAGGAAACTCATCAAGCAAACTGAAAATGATCATATGCTATATATCTAATATTTCAAACAGTGAGATCAGCCCCCAAATGAAAGTTTGGATCTTTAACAACAAATCCCACTGCTGGTACACAATGATGTATTTTATTAAATTGGGGATCTTAATGAAAAGTAAACCTACCTTGAGCTTCACTTTCTGAAACCTAGTTCCCTGAGAACAATGTCCATTTTTTTTTCTCCTGTGCACAGTCCTAAAGGCAAAACAAAACAACACACACACACACACACACACACACACACACACACTAAACAGAAGTCCTGGGCCAAAATATCATCTCTGCCACTTATTAGAGTGTCATCCTGACCATATTGCTTAAACTTTTGACACTTAGTTCTTTTATCCATAAGATGGGCAAAATCAAATGCTACAAAAAGGTTGTTTCTTATAAAGCTGTAATTCAGCCATTTATTCTTAAGATATTTTTGTGTTCTCTCTAGGTTTGAGGATCCTCATGCTACATATGGTTTAGACTATTTTACCAGGACATTGCTTTTGTCTCTTTGCTCTTACATTATCCCTCTGTTAGTTCAAGAGAACTGTGATGTTGCCTTAGCTGCCTGGAAGCTGAGAGCTGGAAGGGACACTTCTTGTTAAAATATTTTCTTTTTCCTTCATGTATGTTCTATTCTATTTATTTCACATTTGCTGTACTGTATACCGGTGTTTTACTCAAATGAGGTTTCCTAGGAAGCAGGCAGGTGTTTCATTTTTATGTAAAATTTAATATATGCAATGTTTAAAACCTCCTACAATTTATGGGTTATCTTCTGTGAAGTAGGTGTTTTAGATACAGCATTATCTTTAATCTTTACAGCAGTCCTACAAAGTAAGGGATTGTTTGTCCATTTTGCAGATAATATAAGGCTTGGAACAATCAAGTAATGTGCCCAAGGCAACTTAGTTAAGTGAGTGGTGAGTCAGGATTCAAAGGCAGAACTCCAAGACCCTCCAGGTTGTATTGTTTCCTCTACATCACAAGGCAAAGAGAAAGAAAATAATTTCTGTGCACATAGATAACTGTTGATAATTCTTCTCCAAGAGATAAGCTAGAGATAACTATTTTCAAGGCTTGCAGGGGGCTTAATGCAACGATATGTTTTAAAAATCATTGAACATAAACCTAATAGAAGAATGATAGATAATGTTTTTTTTTGCAACTGCATTTTCCTTAAGAAATTGCTCATCCTAGTGACCTTTTAAAATAACAACTGGCAAGTGAGTATTACTTGGTAATAATTTAAATTTAGAGAAAACTTGGGATAATCAGACATTAAAAGACTTGCCTTGTTTTATTCCTTTAGAGAAACCAGAACTAGGAAAGCGATATAGAAATATACATTTAATTTCCCCCAATTTATTAATCAGATAACAAATCAACCTCATGGAAGGCATTTTAGAAATTAATTAAGTGACCTACATGCTCATTGCTTTAACGCAACAGTTGTTTTCATTTTGTTTCTTGCATTTCCTTTAAGCCTGTTTCAATATGGGACTGTGGAATTTTCATATTTGAAATATTTTCAAGAATAGCATACTGCCAGGAACACAGGATCTTAATAAATATGATTTGATGAAAAAGCACCAAAGTTCAGCTTTTGCTCCCAAGAGTACATCGTAACTCAGCTTTATTTGATGAAGAATCATTCACACAGACTGGATCCTCTAGTTACAGCTCATAATGGCACAAAGAAATATTGACTATGAAGACAAAGACATACTTTTCAATAAGATATATTAAAGAGATAAAATAAGCTGAAAGATGAGGGAATGAGGAGGTTTTAGAGGGGAAAGTTGAAGGAGGAGAGTTGAATTTCTAGCATTAGAGAGATAAGATGATCTTGAGTTTTAATAATGCACTTTCGACCAAAAAGGGACATTATTAATGTCCACTAATAGCCACAAATGTGCGTGTGTGTGTGTGTGTGTGTGTGTGTGTGTGTGTGTGTTTAGAATTTACTGATTTCTGGGCCCTACACTGTGATGTAGATACTACTATTCCCTTTGCACTAATGAGGAAGCCGAGGCACAGGGAGCTTATGTGACACATAGTGAGTGGAGAGCTGAGAAGGGTTGAGAACAGACTTTGAGCCAAGGCAATTTGGCTTCAGAGACTGAGCTTCTAGGCATCTACTTGTCTTCCAATCATGGAGCCATGCCTGGAATTCCTGAATGTGACAAGAAGTTAAACTAGTTAATAGGTACCTGCTAGATGCTTTACATATATTATCTTTACTTCCTATCACAGCTCTGAGAAGTAGCTAGTGTCATGCATGTTTGATACAGGAAGGAAGAGAGACCCAAAGAAGTTGACCTTGTTGTGCAAGGTGACACAAATAGTAAATTAGGGAGCTGTGATTCAAATTTAAACCTGAACCCAAAGTTTATCCTCTAAGTGTGCTACCTTTCCTCAACTCTCTGATTATGCATCATCTTTATGACAGAGTGATAAAGACAAGAAGCAGGAGGAGATTTAAATGTGTGCCTCTATGGGCAAAAGAGAGAGATAAAGAGAAGAATGTACAGGGTGGGGGTGGGGAGCATTCAGTTAAAAAGCTAATCTCTGAGGACATACTATCGGCAAGACATTACGCTTGGTGTACGGTCAGTGAGTCTTGTCACAGAGAAATTCTGGGTCCAGCAGTCACCACAAATGAGTGTGTAATGACCAGAGCATTGGAGAAATGAATAAGCAGTGCTGTCAAAAGCCCAACAACGTTAAATGCCTTGTGTAGACGCACACAGCAAGTGAGTCTTGATATTCAAAGCCTTGACTCCCCGGTAAGAGATGGAAGCCACTCTTCTCTATTAGGTATATTCTAGGATCTTAACCCAAGCTTAGAAGACCTAGAGAGAAACAGGCTCACCAGAGTGCCCTGGGTTGAGAGAAATCTAACATGCACAGAGGATCACAGGTGGAATTAGAAAGCTGATTTCATTCTTCATTCATTCATTCATTCCTTCAGTATTCACTGAACTCCTGTGTGACAAGTACTGTTCTAGGAGTTAGGGGCACAGTGGTAAACTTAAGCCTTGTTAGGCTTTTAAACAATAGTGGAAGAGTAAAAATAAATAAGTGTGCAATGTAGGAGGCAGTGATAAATGCTCTGCAAGGAACAAGGTAGGATATGATGTTCAGAAGTAACAGGGAAGGGGAGCTTTGTCAGGAAACAAAGAGGAGGTGACATGCGAGGAGAAACACGAATGCTGGGATGGCACCTGTGATCAGGACACCAGAGGAAGAGCACTCGGCAAGGCAAAGCCTCTGTGGCCTTGAGGAGTCAGGTGTGGGGACAAGGAGACAAGGACGATGTGGTAGAGGAGATGCAAGAGGGAGAAAGGGGCAGGAGGGAGGGTGGAGGTGGGCAGGGGCCGAACTGTGCCCTGTGGAGACATGAGGAGTTCAGACTTTATTTTGAGTGTGAGCCACTGGGGTGTTTTCAGCAGAAGAGTAACGTGATCTTAGTTCAGTTGTGAAGATTTGGCTAAGCAGAAATGCTGGCCAGGAGGCTGGACAGCTGTCTAGGTGAGGGTTGACAGGTAGTTTGTACTAGGGTGAGATGAGTGGAGATGGAAAGAAGTTTGAGAAATAGAACTTTTTGAGATTAGGAAATTTGCACTTGGATAATCAACAAATTCTCTCCCTGGAATCAAGCTACATGGGAAACAAAATCATAGAGGCCAGTTCTAAGTACAATATAAATGATTGCTTCTAAGTGTACTATGAATGATAGAATCCAAACCTACTGTGACTGGAACACCACTTCCTGAAGACAACCTTGATGAGCTTTGAGATGACCCAGAAGGTGGCTCTGTGGGCATGGAATCTGAATGAGGGAGTGAGATGAACTGGAAGCTGACAGGCATCAGGGAACAGGGCTCGATTCAACCTTCTCACAGTAGATGGTTTTTCCAAGAGGGTCAGAAATAATTGAGGATCTGGGGCCATAATCCTGTGGATCCACCCCTACAATGAGAATCATTTCACCTTTGAGATCACTGCTCTGACTGGCCCAGAATGTTTGCTACCTAAAATCCTTCTTTTGCTGTACTCCCAGGACTCACAATCTCCCATTTTTGTTGTGATTTGATTATTGTATTATTGTGTAGCAGGGCCTAAAATTTATAACCTAGGTTGTGCAAAAGAATGCTGTTATTTTTCCTATAACTGACCAAAATACTCTTAGAAGCTTTTCTTCCCCTAAGTGGAGGAAGTCAAAGGATGAGACCAATAGGCCCCATTTTCCACTTTAAGATATTGTGGGTTATTTCCACTAAACTTACTCTCTTTGGAGAGAGTGCAGAATCAAATTCAACACTCAAGCACTGTGATGGGGCTGTTTCTCTCCTCCCAAGGGTCTCCTCCCCTCCACCTTCTCCCTGACAAGGCTTCTTGGTGCAAGGGAAAGTTCATGCAACCTCATGGCAGCAGCAAGAGGATTTCTAGCTCGGGGTCATGTCCTTACTGGTACCTCAAATGTATGCTTAGTTTGAATGCATCCCTGTGCACCTGTTTTTTATTTAAAGTAAAATTTTAAAAATGTATTATGCATGTACATCTTTATTTTAAGCATGGCATTGGCATCTACTGATGCAATCTGTAATGCTAGATGATTGTCTCTTGTCTTGCGGCATCCCATACTGAGTAACTGCCTCATTCTGGCTACAGATGTCTGAGCATCCACCATTTTCTTGACACCCCTGCCCCTGCCCCAGGTCACTTGGGAACCCCTGGGTCTTCTGCATCCTCTGCAGAGACAACTCTGTGAATACTGCTCTCTCTCCTTGCTGCATTCTCCCCAAGGCCATCCAGATGGAGCAGGGAAGAGGAGCAGTCTGTCTCTTCTATTCTCTCACAGCTTCTTGGGGGCTATTTTGTTGTCTTCTCAGCCCAATCTCTCCTTAGGCCAGGGCTCCCTGAGGGAGTCAGACCCTTTAAGTGGATGAAGCAACCTCCCAATCTCTCTGCTTTGGGCACCACACCTAGAACTCAAAGCCCTCTACCCCTCCTTCCCACTAGCCTCCTCTGTCTTTATGGCCTTGGCCCTCACCTTGCCTCTGGTATTAACGGCTGAAGGGATTCACAGGACAAAGCCTGTTTATTGATAAAGAAAAACATGAAGAAGTACTCTTTAGATATGTTCACCTTTTTTTTTTTTTAACGTTTATTTATTTTTGAGACAGAGACAGACAGAGCATGAACGGGGGAGGGTCAGAGAGAGGGAGACACAGAATCTGAAACAGGCTCCAGGCTCTGAGCTGTCAGCACAGAGCCCGACGCGGGGCTCGAACTCATGGACCGTGAGATCATGACCTGAGCCGAAGTCGGCCGCTTAACCGACTGAGCCACCCAGGCGCCCCAAGATATGTTCACCTTTAATTACGCCAGCCCAGGAGCCAAGGTAGTACCAATTACTTATCTCTGCTCTGACCTTCTATGTGTGGCTGACCTTAGGGTTTCACTCCAGGAGGCAATCTATTTCCCTTTCATAAAAGTTCCTGGGGAATACACGCAGCCCCTAAGGATCCTTAAAAGGTACAAACAGAGCACTGCAGGCATATAAAAGGACAAGAAAGGAATAATTAATATTTTAGAAGAGCTTATGTGCTAGAGACTGCTAGGAGATTTACATGTATTTTCCAAATTAAAACAACGAAATGCAGTCTCTCCATTACAACTATGGAATCAGAGACTGCCAGAGTTTCAGATCAATATGGTTATCTTCTTACTGATGTCCCACAGGAACTTCAACCCCAAATGCCTACCCTTCTCTGTACAGAAGCTCCTCATTCCTCATCCCCATTTTTGCGCCTGTCACCAATACCCGACCAAATCCTACGGTCTGAAAATGTGTAATCATACTGTTCCACATCCTTGTCCTCATCTTCCACCTAAGAAGATGTCAAGGTTTAAAGTTCCTGCTGCCTTTATACATTCTTCCTTTCCATCCTCTTTATCTATGTCACTATGCCATCTACTGTGTCATCTATGTCATCTACTACGTCATTGGCTTCAGCAGATACGAATCAACTCTCATTTCAAGAGTACAATAGAATCCCAACTGGCTTGTTCCATATCATACTCCACATACCACAGAGTGATATTTCTAACACACAGATTTTATCCTATCACGTCCTTACTTAAAATCCTTTAACAACTCTCCATTCCTTCCTTTATAAAGTCTACCCTCCTCAACATGAGAAGTCCCCTGACTCGCCTACTTGCAGGCTCACCTCTATGCATCTTCGTGTTTCACATTTCTGTGCCTTTGTTCTTGCTGTTCTCTTGACTTAAAGTGCCTTTCACTCGTTTGTGTCTTTTGGTTACCTTATCTGCCAAAATGAGTCCTTTCTGAGGCCCCAATTAAGATCAGCCCACCTTCCTTTGCATTTCCACACAACCACTTATCATAGGATGCTTTCTTCCTTTGCTGTCTATAGTTATTCAGTGATGTCTGTGTTTGTATCCCTGGTGCCCAGAAAAATCTTTGGCTCTCAGTTGGAATCTAATAGTTGTCAGTGCTCATGTTGAAAGAGAGACAAAGAAGGAAAGAAAAGAAAGAAGAGATAAAGCAAATATTTCGAGAGTAACAGAGGGAGAAAAAGCATGGAAGAGGGAGGCAGAAATAGAGGATAAGAGGAAGGAAAGTGGAAGAAGAAGAAAGACATTCCTACTGCAGGATTATTAGTCAAGATTGCTATGTCCACGTGCCACATCCCTGAGCATTTGTTCTGAGAGTCAGATGAAAGCAAGCATGGTCTCTACAAAGCATGCTTGAGAAGCTATGAGCCTCAGAATACTCCCAGCTCACCTCTCTGGTTTTTTCCCTTAAGGCAAGTCTTCCGGGCATCCTCTGCACAGAACATACTAAGAATGCAGCTGAAGTAAATGTGTTTTTTTCTATTACTGTTATTTTCAAGAAAGATGAGTCCAAATACCTGCTATCCACATCCAAGACCAGTTATCAGCTCCAGCAGCTTCCAGAGGGTTGCCTGACCTCCTGGATCGTGATGTGGGTGCTTCGCACACACTCATAGAGAAGCTCCCTTGCCTGACCTGGGATTCATGGACCAAGAGTCGCAAGCACAGAGTGAGTCAGAAGTCAGGCACCACGTGATGTGGACTTAAACAGGAGCTTCTGAAGTCAGAGGCTGTGGTAGGCCTGTGACTAGAAGGGAAATGAAACATGTGTACAAACAAAGATAAAGCTGAGTTATTTAATTTATGGAAATAAAAGATTTCTTTTTGGCACGGATCTTCTTTTGTGCCACATTTGCCCTGGCTCCTCTGTTACTCCTCCTTCTTCCCAACAGCTACACTTGGAATTAACACAGATCAGAAACTAATACTGATAATGATGACAATGTAAACAATAGCAGCAGCAACTGTCAGTAATAGGTACCTGTCAGAGGTCAAGTACTACTTACATTATGTAGAACAGTGAATGTAGTTCTCAACATAATTTTTCAAGATAGGTGTTATTATGTCCATTTGGTAGAAGAAGAAGCAAACTTGGAGAATTAACTTGCTTAGGTCACATTATATGCGAAGATGTTGTGTTCAATCCCCTAATGGGTTCGCGTTCCCTAGTGTCTGTTCCCGACTCGCTACCACTGTTCTTTGCTTTAGTGGACCTCTCTGACCTCACCTCCATCTGCTTCCCTCTTTCCTTACTGCACTGATTACACTAATCAGTGGCATTTGATTTTGCATTCATGCCTTGCTCACAAGTGTCTTGCAGGACTTTGTACTTACTGGTCTCCTTAGCTAGGGTATCTATCCTCAGTCTTCTGCATAGCTGGATCCTTTTGTTCAGAATTCTGCTCAAACATAATCTTCTCTTCCCTGTTGGGCCACTTAATCTGAAAGAGTTCATGACACTCTGCCATACCCCTCTCTCAACCCAAATGGCAGCTACTGACATCAGCTCTTGGATTTTCCATCGTATTTCACAATACGCACAAGATCATGAATTTTTCATACTCATTTGGTAAGTAGAATTCACAAGCTTTACTGATGAGGTGAGTGGGGCTGAAAGGAAGGTCTTGGCAATAAGTATAGAAAATTAACAGGTTTAGATCCACTGGTATGGCCATACAACACAAGTCCAGCACCGCTCCACACTGCCACATACTTGGTTATCTCTAGCACAGAGCCTCAGACCCAGGTTTTGAATTTCATGCCCGGTAATCTCCCCTACCTCCCCGTATCATGACATACCACGGTTATACCAAAAATTAAGTTCTTCAAAATGTCAAGCATGATGGTTGACCTATGTATACTCAGTATTTTTTTTTAAAAAGCTTGGCAGTGAGCAAACATATGTGTGTATATGGTATAGACAAATCAAAGGCTGAGTTGAGAATGACAGGACAGAAAAAAGGGAGTAAAAGATCAAAAAGCCTAATTTATTTCTGGGTAGTCTTACTCGTTTCTCAGAGAGTTCTCCACTGACTTGATTTTAATTAAGCTCTTCTTAAGCCTAAGAGTTCTGGGAAGGTAAGTGAATGCGGTACCAGATGGGAATACGCCAAGAACTCCCAGATCTAATTTTTAAAATTCTTCCTCATAGCAAACATCCATTACACAGATTCTGTTGACAAATGACCTGGATACAGCTGAGGAGTATTGGTTGTTCATTTGTGTTTGGTGTTGACAGAGTCCACGTGACCAGGAATGCTAAACTGTCACTTGGCCCCTGGGTTGGAGAGGAAACGTGACGTGAGGGAGACAAGTCAGGACCCGGTGTCAGTAGTTGTCAGGTTAGCTACTAACGGCCTGTGTGACCTTGAAGATGCCTGTGAACTTTTCTGAATTTCACTTCTGTCAGGTGTCAAGTAAATAAAGTAGATCATGTTACAGACAAAAAGCCCATTCTGGAATCAAAAGTCTATACTTTCTGGTTTTTATTTAAAGCAGGCAACATGTTTTATCCTTCTCTTTATACAAAGCGAAATAAAAGTAATATTTGTGGCAAACACACTGCTCTTCCTCCTGTCTGGAATATCGTTCAACCCTTGCTTATCTGGCTAATCTCTACTCATCTCTCAAAGATCATCTCAGAGCTCTCCTTTTCTAGAAAGCATTTAGTGACCCCCTCATGTTTCCCTGGTTGGTCCCATCTTTGTGTTCACAATCCTCTCTTTAAAGCTCAGCCTACACTGTCAAGCACTTGAGGTCAGAGACTATGTCTTTCCTTAGTTTGGTAACTCCTGTACGTTGTGCAGATTCATCTACCTCGCGCATAGACAACAAATGTGTGTGAATAAATGCATGTACAAATAAATGAATTCTAGGTAGGAACAATAAGGAATAGACATTGAAAATGTGTAATATTTTTATAATATTTCAAAATTTATAAATTGTGAAACGGGCTTTCTGGGGAAGGGTTGTTCATCTGCTTCTTTTTCTGGCCCCTTTTACAGATAAGGACATGTAGGATTGAAGACCCCATAAGTCCCTCAAGATGAAAGATCATATCTACGGTTACCGGCAAAGCCTTCTGCCAACTCGAGTCATCTGGGACAGGATCTGTTCTTTTTCCCAAAGCCAGGCCACTGACAGTAGTTCTCAGCTTACTAGGCTTAACAAGAATGAACGGGGTACATTATTGCAAAGGGGAATGAATGGCATCTGTCTCACAAGGTGGGACAGAGGATGTGCTGGACAAGCATCTAATCTGGCTGAGGAGAACTGAGAAGATCAGAGTCTATGCAGGATGATGAGGCCAAATGCCTGGATACTCCAGCAAACCTGCACACCAGGAATGTGAGGGTTGCCAGCAGGCAGCACATGGCTAAGTACCTAACATATGGTGTGGACACACGAGTGCCTTCTCCTTCACGAATGCTTTCAAAGACAGCCAGGGTAGGGCCATGCATGTAGAGGGCACTGGCGATGATCTGTAAGGTAAGAGCTAGCCCATGAAGATCTTATAAAAGAAAAGAAGGTACCTTTTTCCCCCCTTAAGAATGAAGTTCTAGGCAAGAGAATCAAGGTAAGAAAAATTTTAAATCAAAATAAAAAAATCAAATATTGATCTGATGCTACATGTGAAATAATTGGGTTCATTCATTAAAATACACTTTTAATACTTATTGACCCATCTGTGATTTGAGAGGCACTGGACTGCCTAATCATTCATCCAGTCACTTATTCTGTTATTATTTCAACCCACATTATTGAACATCTATTATGTTCAGCCTTGGCAAGGGCTGGGGATTTCTCCATGCATAAGACATACTCTCTTCTAGAGGAGAGGCTAGTAAAACCATTATTTAATGAGTATATATGGATGCTCTGTGTTGTGCTAAGCATTTCATGAACAGCATCTCATTTTATTTATTTATTTATATCTTTTTAAATGTAATTTATTATCAAATTGGCTAACATACAGTGTATAAAGTGTGCTCTTGGTTTTTGGGGTAGATTCCTGTGGTTCATCGCTTACATACAACACCCAGTGCTCATCCCAACAAGTGCCCTCCTCAATGCTCATCACCCATTTTTCTCTCTCCCCTGCGCCCCCCCCATCAACCCTCAGACTGTTCTCTGTATTTAAGCGTCTCTTATGGTTTGCCTCCCTCCCTCTCTGTTTGTAAGAAAAATTTTTTCCCCTTCCCTTCCCCCATGGTCTTCTGTTAAGTTTCTCAAGATCCATATATGAGTGAACACATATACCTGTCTTTCTCCGACCGACTTATTTCACTCAGCATTAATACCTTCCAGTTCCATCCATGTTAACAGCATCTCATTTTTAAAAACCACAATGACCTTGTGAGGTGAGTTTTGTTATATAGTTTTTAGAGATGGGGAAACTTGGACCCAACTTAAGGGAGGTCCTAACACTAACAGTTGGTTAACGCAAGAATCAGGCTGGGAATCCGGGTCCTTTAGATAGTGAGTCTTTATGCTAAACCATGAGTTATATGACAAGCCACTGAAACCCTGTTAAAGTGCAGATTATGATTCATGCTGTCTGATATAGGGCCTAAGGCTCTGCTTTTCTACCAGACTACCGGGTGATACCTATGTTTCTGGTCTGTGCACCGCACTTTGAGCAGCAACAGGATGGAGGACGTGCCTGTCCGATCAGAGCCCATTTCTCCCTGTTCCCTCCGAAGCAGAACCTACATTTACTGGCATCTCCCCTTTGCTGGCTATGGCCCACATCCCTCAGGAGAAGCTGACTCTATCTCCAGCTCCAGGCTGTATCTTGATCCCTCCACCATTCAATCCAATATGGCAGCCAGTAGCTATTAATTAAATTTAATTAAAACAAAACCTTTAGTTTCTCAATTACACCTGCAGGCTTCCAATACCTAAGAGTCGCCTGCGGCCAGTGGCCGCTGTGCTGGCCAGTGAAGAACAGAGTGTTTTCTCACTGCAGAAAGTCCTATCAGACATGCTGAAAGTCTAGATCAATCATGGTAATTCTACTCCCATTTTTTTTCAGAATTCTGTTTTCAAGAGCATGACATTTCTGCAGCAACTGCTATTGGCCTACACATGTGTAGTTCAGCTAAATTGGCCCAACGTGGCTGAAGGACGACAATAATCTTTGGTCGAGGGGGAGATTTCCTTTTCTTTTGAGTGTGCTAAAGTAAATAAGGAAACATGAGTTATCTAGTTCTTGTTCTCGGCCCTCAGTGAAAGCAGGTCAAAGCAGGAGTCCTGATGGGCCTTCACCAGAGGCTTTCCTTACTTTCTGCTTCTGCTTGAATGAGACAATAAATTTCCTCATGGGGCACCTGGGTGGCTCACCAGGTTGTGTGTCTGACTTTGACTCAGGTCATGATCTCACAGCTCATGAGTTTGAGCCCTACGTCCAGCTCTGTGCTGACAGCTCAGAGACTGGAGCCTGCTTCGGATTCTCTGTTTCCCTCTCTCTCTCTCTGCCCCTCCCCTACTCATGCTCTATCTCTCTCTCAAAAACAAATAAACATAAAAATAAAGTAATTTCTAGTATTTTGAGCCCAACTTTATGGGCCCAGGCCTAGTTTGTGGTGACATGGCTAAATGCACCAAGAAAGTGCACTGTCAGTAAATACAGGACCCCTTATGGTGCCTCCCTCAGGAAAATGGTGAAGAAGACTGAAATAAGCCAGCAGTCCACGTACACTTGCTCCTTCTGTGGCAAAACCAAGATGAAAATATGAGCCGTGGGGATCTGACATTGTGGTAGCTGGTAGTACCCGGACCTACAACACCACTTCTGCCTTCACAGTAAAATCAGCCATCAGAGACCGAAGGAGTTGAAAGACCTGTAGAAGTTTCACCACGTGACACACTGCTAGCCTTTAATAAATGGGTTAATAAATGGGTTAATTTATATAACAACAAACAAAATACAACAAAACAAAACACCAGGTTGAACCTGGTTTCTGTTACTTAAAGCTACAAGATAACTGAAAGATATCTGTGATTTAAGTATCTGCAAGTCAATGGTCCAGGATAAGGCTAAAGATAGAACAAGACAAAAAGGGTACATTTAGCTTTTAAGTATGATCTAGTTTCATGTTAAAGATATCTCATGTAGAAAAATTCCTGCAATTGGAGGTTTTAGAAGACAGGGGAAAATTGGTACAATGGGTATTCAGAAGAGGAAAAGTCTCTTCTCTGTGAGGGAAAAATCCAGGAAGGCTTCCTAGAGGCGGTGATATTTCAGCAGGATGTTGGAATAGGTACATTTTGAGACAAAGACAAGATTAAAGGCATTTAAAAAGAGGAAAGAACATAAGAAAAGGTGAAGAGGTGGGAAAGTCCAGGGTATTTTTTTTTCTTTTTTCTTAAGTAGGCTTCCCGCCCAGTAAGCAGCCCAATGTGGGGCTTGAACTCATGAACCTGAGATCAAGACCTGAGCTGAGATCAGGAATTGGACACTTAACCAACTGAGCCACCCAGGCACCCCAAGGCCAGGAGATTACTATGAAAAAGGCAAAGGCCTAGCCACTGTGCTTGACATTACAGAATGTATCAAACTAAAATAGAACCAGGCTGCCTTGCTAATGAATGGAAAAGCCTCCTTAACATTCGCATAGCATTTTACAGTGTTCAAAATATGGTAACAAGTATGCTTTGTTTGCTTTGTTGTCTTTGCAACATTGCAACAATGCAGACAACATAGGCCCAGGTAGGTAATGTGGCCAGGGTCACAAACTAATAAATGGCAGAGTTAAACCTTGAAGCCACACATCTTCTGACTCCTGACTTTACTGCTCTGGGGCCTCAAAAAGTGCTGTGATGGGAGGGTGATCTTACTTCTCCAATAACCAGCGGCAGTCTTGTTCAGTGTTCACTTTTAAAAGTGTCCCGGTGTGGGTGACAAATTATTTGCTCACCTTACTCTCTCGGCTGACATGACTTCTGTGAAATCCTCCTAGATTTTATTTTAAGAGGAGTTATAGAAAAGTCAGACTGGCCTAGAGACCCAGGCTCCAAACTGCAGGAAGCAGTTCCCAGCCACTTCCCCCTGAGTCCGTGGGCAAGGAAAAAGTGCATGTCGTCTGTAGAGAGAGATATAGAGACAGAGAGAGAGAGACAGAGAGAGAGAGACAGACAGAGAGAATGAGAGAGATGTTTAAAGCCAATATATCAAGAAGTTTGTGATTGGTGAAACTGTTAAAAAAAAAAAGGTACTATTTCCTTTTCAACTTCTTTTTGTAGATTTGAATACTTTCAACATACAAACAAAAAACTAAAAAAAAAAACCCTAAAAATGTAATGCAGATAGGTATTTGGGGGTAGGCAATGGAGTCAGTGGGACTCACCCACTTTTAGATGGGCAATTAAAAGTTAATGAGCCTGCCCCTAATACCTACAGACTGAGGGGCTGTGTGCAAGTCTCCTCCGGAAAGTGCACGACCCAAAAGATCTGCACAAGTAATGCTACTTTCTTACAAGTGTTTGCCACTTCCTTTGACACCAGCTGGCCTCTAAGGGCTGCACACAGTCATGTCCACTTTGCAACCCAGAATCCAATTTTCCACTTTCTCAACCTGTGCCCCCAACGTATATGACATTGAAACTCATCTTGTCCAACTCCAAACCCCACTTGCGTACCATGAGATTAGGCTTTCTGATGAGGACACACTGGCCAGAATGAGATCGAAGCCTGGGTAACTGCTTGGGGGTGGGGGAGGGAAGCTAAGTGGTAGACACAGAACATAGATATTGGTGTTTGAGAAGTCTGGGAGGAGATTTAAAACTCATATTTTTTAAGGTTTATTTATTTATGAGAGAGAGACAGACAGAGCACGATCAGGGGAGGGGCAGAGAGAGAGGGAAACACAGAATTTGAAGCAAGCTCCAGGCTCTGAGCTGTCAGCACAGAAGCCAGCACAGGGCTTGAACTTACAGACTGGGAGATCATAACCTGAGCTGAAGACAGATGCTTAACTGACTGAGCCACCCAGGTGCCCAAGTCTGGGAAGAGATTTAGGTTTGCTATGCTTTGAGAATAAAGTGAGCACTCAAAGCTCAACTCTGGGGTCTCTGACTCCAGACCTGGTTGTAGCAGCTGGAACCTGGGGTGGGAGTCAGGGAGCCACCATGGAGGTTGGGAGCCCCAGCTGAGTACTTTTTTGTTCACAAGAAGGAGGAGAGCTGAACCTTCTTTTGGCTGGGGATGGGAACAGAGCAAGAGCGTTCAGGACCACCATGGGCCCCAGCAGAGGAATGCAGGTGAGTGGGAGCAGGAGAGGGGAGTGTGGCTGAGGCTAGCTGTGTGGAATCAGAAACCATCCTAAAGGAGGCAGTCGGCCTTATGAGCAAAGAATGTTTGGGCTGAGATTCTTCAGTCCTCTCTATCTTACTCCATTACAAGAGAATGGAACACAGAGTAATACGAAGCAGGGAACAGCCAACTTATCTAAATGTTAATGACAATAATTACTGGCCTGGAGAAAATCTTTTGGTTCAACTGAAGTATTTCACAAACATCACTGGGAGGATTTGCATGGGGTTAGCAGTTCTCCTAGCGATGAGCGGTCTTTGTCAGGGCTAGCATGACTTGGCAGAGGAGAATTAACACTCTGTGGGCTGAGTGAGGGAGAGAGCTTGTGATTCTCCAAATATGGCGGCAAAGGAGAGAAGAAGGTATGTAGGTGAAGGTCATGGTGGCCAAGGCTGAAACTGGGGAGGCCAGGTGATTTTGTTCAGGGTGATTAACCCAGACTATGTTCTGGACTTTCATTATCCCATCACTCATTTGCAATGCAAGGCTCAGTCAGCCAACAAAACCATCAACTTATTTGGGATGCTATTACTAAAGGAAAAAGGTCAGAATGTAGAGAAGAAGAAAGTATGGGGACCGTGAGGAAGGAAGTAGGTGTACACCCAGACAGCTGGGGACTAAGAAAGTACCCTGGGATCTCACTTGGGAACTTGTTAGAAATGCATAATCTCAAGCCATGGACCAAGACCTGAATCAGAAACTCTGAGAAGCAGTCCTGCCATCTGTGTTTGTATAAGCCCTCCTGGTGATTCTGATGCATCCTAAAGAAAGGGAACCATGGGTTACACTCAACTTCTCCTAAGTTCCTACAAGGAGCCAGGGGTGGTGTCACACACTGAGGTTCAGAGAGATGAAAAGACAACACAGGGAATGATAAACAATGGATCTGGCTCGCCATGCGCTGGCAAAAATGAGCCAAACGAACAAGAAAGGATAAGGCAAGCATAACGCAAATAAGTGCTGAGCAGAAGGCAATATGCATGCTCCAGAAGAAAGAATTGCTTTCCCATTCCCGCTATTTTTTCCCTTCTAGGTAGCAAAAGACTAAGATTTCATTTTCCAGTCACCTTACAGCTAGAGATGGTCAATGAGATATAAAGATGAGCTGTGAGGGAGAACACAGGGAAGACTTCCTAAATGGATACAGTTACATAGTATGTATATTACTATTTTTTTGTGTCTGTCTTCCTTCTTCTCTCTGCCTGATGTGTGTATGTGAGGACTGGAACTCTACCAGCCACTCTGTGTCCTTGAGGATAGAAGCCTCTTGCTACTGTGGATAGAAAGATAGAAAAATTGGTATTCCTGGTATATTTGTGATGTCAAACACAATCTCTGGACTGTCCATCATCTGGACTTTTTTTTTTTTTTTACGTGAGACAATAAATTCTTACATTTTTAAGCCACTGCAATTGGGCCTCCGTTACTACCAGCTAAAGACAATTCCTAACTCATAAGGTTAGGAAGGTCATTCTGGACTGAGAGAACAGTGGGAGCAGATGCACAAAGCTGTGCATGTGCACAGCATGCTTGAAGAATGAGCTTCAGGACAACAGGGGAGTGAGGTGTGGAGAGCAATGCAGATGGAGGTGAGGCACAGTGAGCTTTCTGGGGCTGGCTGGAGGAGAAAACAGGGGCAACTTTCTTAGAAAGTTGGAGACTTCTTGGGGCGCCTGGGTGGCTCAGTCGGTTAAGCGGCCGACTTCGGCTCAGGTCACGATTTTGCGGTCCATGAGTTCGAGCCCCGGGTCGGGCTCTGTGCTGACAGCTCAGAGCCTGGAGCCTGTTTCAGATTCTGTGTCTCCCTCTCTCTGACCCTCCCCTGTTCATGCTCTGTCTCTCTCTGTCTCAAAAATAAAATAAACGTTAAAAAAAAAAAATAAAGTTGGAGACTTCTTGGTATTCTACCAAGTCTTTTTCTATGGGCACCTCCAACTCAGAGATCCTCAAGGGGAATCTGTCATCCACCATCAACTTCCTTTCCACATCTATAGCTCATTCTGTGAAATGGCAACACCATTCACCCATTGCCCAAACCAGAACATGAGTGGCACACACGATCCCTCTCCTTGTCCCCAAAGCTCATAAAGGACCAGATCTCAACAAATCTGCTCCTAACACTTGCCCATATGCCCCTTTACCCACTTCGGTCACCAGCACCCAGCTCCCACTTTGCCCTCTCCCAGGAGTGCTGTGACAGCCCTGTCGTCTCCTTGTTTCCGAACAGAAGGCGTCGCCATGCCCCACACCTTAGCCAGAGTGACATTTAAAATGGCAAAATTGATCTCACCATTGCCTAAAGCCTTGTTTACACCCTTCTATCCCAAACAATTCCCTGCAGTGATGCTCCACAGGATTCAAATGGATGTTGAGAGGGGAAGAAAGAAATATTTGTGTGTTTTAGGGATTTGGGGAAAATTCTAGAATTAAACTGAGTTAAATGCCTTCCTTACTTTCTAGCAGATTTAATACGTGAATGTGCAACGTGTCCAGAAGCAAAGACTTTTTCAGAGTTATCTGTCTCTGCATTGCGCCCTGGAGGGGCACCTCGTGAGAACTGGGGACTGCGGTCCGACAACACGAAGGCCTGGCTCCTTAGCCCCTTAGGCCTTGGCAGTCTCGTCTCTGTGGCAATGCTAAGCTCCTCCCAACCCTCTGCTAAGGTCCTCGCCACTCTGGAAAACACACTGACACTTGTCGTTTGGTTCTGCTGCTCCTCTGTTTGAAATGTCTATTCTTCATCTCCATATGTTGACACCCTCCTCTTGAAAGAGCAAACCCCAAAGTCATTTCCTTTATGGAAACTTCCTAGATCCATTCCTCAGAGTTTAAAGCAGAAAATTTTAGCTCCCTCTTTTACTCTCAAACGTGTGTGTATCTTTATCAGAGAATCACCACATTATAGGAGTTAGCTGTAGACTAGTACATTTGCTTGTACAACTAGGGTGGGGACATCTTAAAAGTGAGGATTGCTTATCATCCATATCTATTTATCCATCCACTTATCCACCCACTTATCCAGCCACCCACCTATCCACCCATCCATCCATCCATCCATCCATCCATCCATCCACTAACCTATTTTATCTTTCTATCCATCCACCCACAATGATGGATATATATAGTAATCAAATAAAAAATTTTTAATTAAAAAAAAGTGGTATACATGTTAACCTAGCAAAAACCTATTTGTATTAAAAATGCAGTTTAGGATGAAATTGTACCTAGGTGTAATAGCTATATACCAGTATATATATTTCAAAATTATTAGATCAACATTTAGGCAAAGGTAAAAGGGGAAAAAAGTTTTTATGGGATCAAAATGCATTTCCATCTCAATACTCGACTGTTCATTTAGCAACATGCTTAATTGAGATGTCACGTTCCTTGAGGTTAGGGGCTGCAACTTGTTCATGTTTGCACCCTTGCGCCCATCACTGTGTCTAGGAACAGAAATCACTTTTATAGTATTGTTTTCTGGTCTTCTGACCTTAGTCTTTCTTTCCTTTCTAAGCCACATCTATAAGACAAATTGCCTAGGATGCCCTTTCTACTATTATAGCCCAAATTCCCACTTTCTGAGGGCCCTTTGTACACACTATCATCTTTTAAGCCATATTTAGATTCTACCTTTTCAATGTGATAAGAAATATAAGAAAATATCGGTAAAGACTTTGCTATAGACTAAATGTGTCCTTCCCCAAATTCATATATTGAAATCTTTACTCCCAATGTGATGGTATTTGGAGGGACCTTTGGGCATTAATTAGGTTTAAATGAAGATATGAGGGTGGAATTTCCATCATGGGATTAATACTCTTCTAATCAGAGGAAGAGACTGGAGATCTCTTTCTGCACGCACACATCAAGAAAAGTCCATGTGAAGATAAAAACAGGAAGAGGATCTTCACCAGGAACCTGACCAAGCTGGTACTCTAATCTCAGACTTCCAGCACACAGAACCATGAGAAATAAATACTTGTTTTTTAAGCCACCTGGTCTATTGTAATTGTTAAGCAGCCCAATTTATGAGTAGAACGGACAGGGATGTGCATATCTACTGCAACTAGGTAATCAGAGCACACACAAACCACCTACTTTAGGGTTAACAACATACCAACTTTTAGAAAGGCCATTCTGAAATTCTACTGGATAGCTGTGTAAATAGCATCGAATATTTAAAAATTAGGGAGTAGTGGGGCTTCTGGGTGGCTCAGTAGGTTAAGCGTCTGACTCTTGATTTCAGCTCAGGTTTGTGAGATCGAGCGGGCATCAGGTTCTATGCTGACACAGCAGATCCTGCTTGAGATTCTCTCTCTCTCTCTCTCTCTCTCTCTCTCTCTCATTCTCTCTCTCTCTCAAAATAAATAAGTAAACTTAAAAAAAAAACTAGGGAGTATAAAAGATGGAATTTATAAGCAGCATACAATTATTTAATAGTGTAATAATTATAAAAAATACATGGAAAAATATGATCCCTCCATCTGAACTAAAGGCAGTGAAATGGTGACTTTTTTCCCCTTTCTTCTAATTCTTCTTTTTGATCCTTCATAGTTTGTGCCATATTATGGTTTATAATCACTCATCAAACATTTTTAAGCTCCTACTATGCTCCAGGCCTATGAGATCAACTGTGAATATTTACTTTATAGAACGAGTTGAATTGAAAAGACTGAAATGATTGTGTTACTCACCTCTTCCTATGATTTTTCTTCTTCATGAAAGGCATGGAAACAAATTCAAACGATAGTCTAACTTCTATCCATCTTTCCTGCTCCCTGCTAAAATCATGCAACTACCCCAAAGCTTCCCTTTATGTTCCAAGCTGTGATCAGTCTCTTCTTGACCTACTCTTTTATTACATTTTATTTTTACTTACCTTAAGCACATTTTACAGTACCTCTTGCATTCTTGTTTGTTTTACTTACTGTTTTGGATGCCTCACATGCTCCACCCATTGCTGTAACCTAGCGGCACTTACATGTAAGCCAACAGTGCCCTGTTAATCTACAGGGGTACCTCTCACTTTCTCTTGGGAGCTTCTCTAATGCCTGTGGCACTCGTGTACACGTAGCCTGGAAGCATGAGTTACCACGCCAGGGGTAGCCGTCAAGTAGTGGGGGGAATGGGAGCTGATGGTCCATAATTTTGAGACAAGGTCTACACCACTTCTTGGAAGGGCATGGTGGAAGGGCTTCAGTTGCTCACAGGGTGTCCAGCTTGGTACCATACATCATATCATATCTCTCTTTTGTTGTTTCCAGTGTTCTTTTCATCTGTGAATCACTTCACAATTTGGCTACCTACATGCTAGCCCTTTCTCAGGCCTTCAGTCTTGATGGTGCTGAGGGCGAGAGGGGCATCAAGTTAAACATTCCTATCCATCTCATCTGCCAGGTTGTCAGCTCCCAGAAGAAAGAAGCTACACTTCCTCATGTAACTTACATATTCCCAGCCACAGAGACAGGCCAGACACCGATGAGGTTCTCCAAATATCAGTTGAACTTACTGAACAAACCCTGAGAGGTCTATAAGTGCAGACACAGCACTATTAATTCATTTGTTTAACAAATACTTATTTGTGTGTCTTTTTTTAACACCCGACACCGGTCGGGTGGCTACAGGCAGAAGCAACAAGCAAAATCCCAGCCCTTACAGAGCTTGCATTCTATTAAGAGGAGAAAATAAGCCAATGGATATGTAATCTGTGAGATGATAAAAAATACTATGGAGAAAATAAATCAGGAATAGGGCAAACAGGGTACAGATAAAATTTTAGACAGGGTTGGAGAAGGCCATACTGGGAAATGTTATCAGAGATCTGAAGTCAGGGTAGGAGTAGGTCATATGGAGAGCAGGGAGCTCAGTGCCCTAAGGTAGGGGTAGCCCAAGAAGACCAGTGTGGCTAAACAGAATGAACAGGGACAGATGGGGAGGAGACAGGGGATGACAAGTGACAGAGCAGAGGGCTTCAGTCTTTTATAAGGCATTGGCTTTTGCTCTAAGAGAAATGGAAACCCACTGGAGAAATCTGGACAGAGGACTGCCATGATTAAACTTATACTTTAAGAAATTAATATGTTGTGTTGAAAATAGACAGAAGGAGGCAAAGTGGGAAGCAGTGAGCCAGGTTAAGAGACTCTTCCATTGATCAAGGCTAAAGGTGATTGGTGAGGAGAGGATATATTTCACAGATAGGAACACTGCTATTGGTTGATGGGTTGGATGCAGAGTGTGAGAGAAAGAGAAGAATCAAGATGACTCCAAAGACTTTGCTTGAGCTGTTGGAAGAGCAGAATTGAAATATTCTAAGAGGTGACTCTCTGTGGAATGAACTGGATTATGAAATGGTGGGAATAAGAAGTTCAAGGTTGGAACTCTTAATTTGGGGATATCTGTCAGGCAGCTGAATAGGTCTGTAACAAGCTAGGTCAAAGAAGCAGTTGGATGCACAAGTCTGAAGTTCAGAGGACAGACTTGACCTGCAAATATAAAAACCAGCAAGTGCTGAAGGTAATATTTAAAACTGTGTAACTGAATGACATCAAGTAGGGGTAACCATGGATAGAAAGCGGAAGAAATCTAAAATCTTCTAACTTTCAGAGATCTAAGGGATGGTGATGAGCCAGCAAAGAAGAAAGTGAGTGAAGAGGAGAAGATTGATGCCTTAACAAGATAAGTGAAGGAAATGTTCCAAGGAACAGAGATTTATGACCTGTGTCAAATGGTGCTGATAGAACAAGTAAGGCAAGGACCAAGGATTGACCTCTGGGTTTATCAACATTGCAGTTATTGGCGACACTAGTAGGACCTACTTTAATGGAAGGGTAGAAATGAACATCTACCTGAAATGAGTCCAGAGGGAATGAGAAGAGGGAATTAGTGACCACTTCTTGATCATCTCTTTTCTCTTGGGGTTATAGTTACATTATATGTAATGAAAGATATGGATTATGAGTTATGTGTACCCACTAATTCATCTTAGCGACCAGGGGCTCCTCTCTAAGACAGCACATTTCATTCCATCATTTTCTGAACTGTAAAACAATCTGGAACAGCAACAACAAAAAATTATCACCATCTCAATAATCATTCCTTTGGTGCCCATTCTATTTTTTTAATGTTTATTTATTTATTTTTGAGAAAGAGAGAGAAAGAGTGTGTGTGTGCATATGAGTGGGAGACAGACAGACAGACAGAGGGAGAGAGAGAATCTGAAGCAGGCTCTGTGCTGTCAGCCCCACATGGGCTCAAACTCATGAACTGTGAGATCATGACCTGAGCCGAAATCAAGACTTGGATGCTTAGCCAAATGAGCTACCCAGACACCTCCCCCCGCTTCTTTAATACAATTCTAAAATGAAAGTGCTATTTGTGTGCTTATTTTATTTTTTTAATAGTTTATTTTGAGAGAGAGTGTGAGCAGGGGGAGAGGTAGAGAGAGGGAGAGAGAGAATCCTAAGCAGGTTCCACACCATCACTGTGGATTCTAATGCAAGGCTCCATCCCACACACTATGAGATCATGACCTGAGCCAAGATCAAGATCTGGACACTCAACTGACTGAGCCACCCAGGCATCCATATGTTCATTTAAAAAAATTCTTTTTTGGGGCGCCTGGGTGGCGCAGTCGGTTAAGCATCCGACTTCAGCCAGGTCACGATCTCGCGGTCCGTGAGTTCGAGCCCCGCGTCAGGCTCTGGGCTGATGGCTCAGAGCCTGGAGCACGTTTCTGATTCTGTGTCTCCCTCGCTCTCTGCCCCTCCCCCGTTCATGCTCTGTCTCTCTCTGTCCCAAAAATAAAAAAACGTTGAAAAAAAAATTTTTAAATAAAAAAATTCTTTTTATTAGTTTTCTTTATTTTTGAGAGGCAGAGAGAGACAGAGTGTGTGGGGGGGAGGCGCAGAGAGAGAGGGAGACACAGAATCCAAAGCAGACTCCAGGCTCTGAGCTGTCAGCACAGAGCCTGATGCAGGGCTTGAACTCACGAACTGTGAGATCATGACCTGGGCCAAAGTCGGACGCTCAACCAACTAAGCCACCCAGGTGCCCCGCTATGTTCATTTTAATAGGTGAGAAAACTCAGACACCAAGAGCTTAAGTAATTTGCCCAAAGTCACATAACCTATAAGGACCACCACCCTCTATGGGAAGGATGAACATTTGGGAAAAGTCAGGGTTCCCACTTCTTTTTCCCTTCACCTTCATCAGCCTTCCTCTGACAGTGGCCTCAGCAGTGGGAATGCTTTCATTAGAGATGAGGGGAATATTCGGAGCAGATCCCCGCAGAGATGAAAACCTTGGCTATTGCTGCAAAATAAAAGGTACAGTGTGTGCTCCTGTACCAGCCTGCTCTGGGCTTCCTGTAGGTTGGCAAATAATTTTGTTTTCCTCAGTCTTTCATCTTCACTTTTCTTTTAAAAACTGGGAAAGAAGGCTTTCTTTAAGTAGAAAAAAAGAGTAGTATCTCTTTTATAGAGAATCTGTGTGTATACATAATGTGTCATGATAAAGTAAATACAGCAGCGAAGAAAGAAATTATTGAGGGAATGCAAAACATCTTGTCTTTTGAAGTTGAGTTCAACATTTTCTGTCCCAGGAGATAATTTTTCTTTCCTTCTTGATTCACTGTTGTTATACACTGTGCCGTATCTGACCTGCCTTTTCACTTGCTCCATATCATCATATGATAATAAATAATAAAATGGTCATTATTCCTGGCATGTCTTTAAACATAGGATGGGATGAAACTGGGAGTCTGGCAACCTGGATTTAATTTCCAGCCCAACCACTGTTCCTGTATCTCAGCGACTTTTTGCTGCCCTGTTATAACGAGCTTTGTTCACAAAGTTAAATTAGAATAAAGAAGATAGTCTGTTTTATTCTGTCTCCTTACTATTCGTTCCCATCATCCCTGTTCCCATTTTTCTCCTGGGCCCCTGGAACAGCCTCTGAATTGTTTCCCCACATCTGCTTGTGTCCTCTTCCAATCCATTTTCGCCACAGTAGCCTAAGTGACTTTATAGAACACAAAATTTCATCGTGTTACTTTTCTGATTTAAAGATGGTTCTCAATTGCACTAAAGAACACATTTCTTCTTCTTCCTTTTTTTCCTTTCTTTTTTTTTTTTTTTTTACTGTCTACTTATTTTTGAGAGAGAAAGAGAGACAGCATGAGCTGGGGAGAGACACAGAGAGAGGGAGTCAGAGGATATGAAGCGGGCTCCACACTCACAGCAGAGAGCCCAACACGGGGTTCAAATTCACGAACTGTGAGATCATGACCTGAGCTGGTCAGATGCTTAACTGACTGAACCACTAAGGCGCCCCCAGAACACATTTCTTAAACTACTTGTGTTTCTGTCCTTGCCTACCTCAACTACTAATCGTTTACCATTCTTCCCATCTTCTCTTTAGGACTTTGTCTACACTGCCTATGTTGCATTTTCTGACTTCTCATGTTGTTGCATCTGCCTGGAAACCTCCCTGACCCATTCTTTATTCATTAACTCATTGCTACCATCTTTTAGAGCTCACCTCAAATTCACTTCGATAGGATAATATTCTTTCATGCTCCCACACATCCCTCCAGGATAGGCTCTATGTTCTCAGAGATCCTGCACTCCTTCATTGTCCCTATTAACACTAAATTGCATATATGGTATATAATAATTTATCTGATGACTATAACCCCTGATGAAAAGCAATCTTTACGATTAAAAACAGTTATTTTCTACTACTTAGCTCCTGGTATTCCATCAGCATTCAATGAATATTTGTGGAAGGAATGAATTCAAGATTGTCACTACACATGTGTGAAATGGGAAATGTTTTCCATCTTTCTAACTAGCAGGGCCTGGGTAAACCATATACCCTTTTGAGGTACACAGTCACCTCACAATGACACACCCTTCCACTCTGGAAATCATAACCACTTGTCTCTTGATTAAACAAGTTTTCATGAGGTACAATTTCAATATTTACTTGACTACAAGTAAACATTGTCTGGTAGCCAGCCCACAGTTAGGTAGACCCCAAATTGGGCCAATCAGGAGCCAATCATCACAACTCTGGACTTGAGCCTGCAAGATCTCAATTCATTCTAGACTTCTCTTTGAATGGAGAGATGAAGAACAAAAGCAAAAACAACAAAAAACACAGCAAACAAAAACTCCACCACAAACAATGACAGCAGCAACAAAAAAACAAAACTGAGGGGCGCCTGGGTGGCTTAGTTGGTTAAGCATCTGACTTCAGCTCAGGTCATGATCTCATGGTTCACGGGTTTGAGCCCTGCATCCGGTTTTGCGCTGACAGCTCAGTGTCTGGAGCCTGCTTCAAATTCTGTGTCTCCCTCTCTCTCTCTGCTCATCTCTCTCTCTCTCTCTCTCTCCATCTCTCTCAAATAAATAAACATTAAAAAATTAAAACAAAACAAAAAACTAAAATTGAAGTGGCAGAGAATGGACATTTTACAGGATTTGGAGCAAGTAGCAGAGAAGGTTCATATGAAGAAAATAAAACAGTGGTCCAGATGTGCAGAGAGAAGCTGAGACAGAGTTAGAAAAGTCCCTCAGTTCCTTATAACTTTCTCTTCTTCTGGTTCTGCTTCCTTTGTGAGGCTTGGCTGCCTGCCTGCCCTTGAGCTGGTTCCACGAGATAGCTCCGTATCCTTTATGAGAAGTTCTCCCCTTCCCCACACAAGCCACATTGTTACTTGCAATGAAAGCGTTCTAATGAAAAGATGTTTAAAAATACCATAACAGAACATAGTAGGCACTCGATCAATAACAACTGGGATAATTATGCTTACCTTCAACACCACCGCTCAAATGACACATGTACTGATTCATATTTATTGAAGATCTCCTACTTGACCATTCAAGGGTTACCTGGCCCATGCAAGGGCTTTTTACTACATCTCAAATTTGTGCAAAATACCAGTGAAGCAGAAATCTTAATGGTTTTCCTATTGCATTCTACATTGTTCTGTATGTACTGTGTCTTTTACTGTAGGTAAACATGGCAATGGAAGCTCCTCTGCCATTATTTTTATCCTTGGCAGCTGGAATAGCTCCTAGTGTGTTAACATGTATGAAACACGTGTTTGTTGAGTGAATAACTGAATGGCTTTGTGTAAGTTTCTAAATCTCTCTGAGCTATTGTTTTCTTACTTTTAAGTAGGGATTTGTACTTGTCACACAGAATTAGAGTGAAAGTCAAGTGACAGATGCGAAATCATCTGAAAATACTGAAGTGAGTATCCATTGCTATTAGCACTTTTAGTACTGTGGCAGGGGAGATGCCATCAGTCCCATCTTACAAATGAGAACCCTGAGGCCAGAGAGTTCAAATGGCATGTCCAGAGTTAACAAGCATTAAATATTAAATGGATCATCTAAAAAAATGACACTCTCTATCCTCCCAATCTAAACATATCAAGACTGGTTTAGGCAAAATGGATCTGAAAAGAAATTTTGGAAGAGGGAAAAGATCTATGTTACTAAGAGCAGAATGTGTTAAGTATATGACATATAAACAGGTAAAATTGAAGAGGATCTGACAGAATGAGGCAAGCCAAAAACAGAGGAGGAATCCAACCTCCAGTTGAACCTCCAGTGGTATCTGTACCACTACAGATACCTCATTTAATGGGACCCTGTCTCATTCTGTTGTCACAAGACAAGCTGCTGAGCAACATGTGGTCTCAGTGGGTCTACCTTGAGGGACAGTCTGGGAAGAAACAGGTGGATTTTACACACGGGGCAAACGACGTTATGAAGAAGCAGGGTTGGACTTGGGTTATTGACTCTGGGGTACAGGTAACATTCCTGCTCTAAAGACCTATTCAGTGGCCCACTAATGTGTTTTGAGACTGTATAGATAGATTGTTTTATCTTTTCTACCTGATGCTCATCTACTGATCAATGAATATCTCTTCTTGAATAGAAATATAACATCTCAATTTTAACATGTCACACACATATTTCTTGGTCATCACCATCCCCATTAACATAAAACAAGCAAAGCTCTCCTGCCCCTGTAGTCTGCCCCATGTCAGCAACTGATCTCTCTACCTTTCTAGTAACTAAGGCCAAAGCTCGCCTTGATTTTATTTCTCTCAACCAACACTCATTCTATCAGCAAATCCTATTGGTTTGATCTTTAAAATATGGCCTCTTCTCAATAATCCATTGCTACCACCTTAGACCACATCACCATCATCTTTGGCTAGAGGCAATAGCCCCCTCCTAGTCTTCCGGCTTTTTCCCTTAGCTCTCTTCAGTTTATTTAAAATATAATAGCCATATTGATCTTAAAAAGTTAGAGACTCTCCTTTCCTAGTAGTTTTTCATCTCATTTAGAGAACACGCCAAGTCTTACAATGCCTTACAAGACATGACACAATCTACCCAAAATGCAGCATACACATATATACATATTGGAATTATAGTTGAGGTCTGTATTTATTCACTTGAATGAATATCTTCAACCTATTTATTTTTATGTAAGACATAGCAGATTATGAAAACAGCAGGGGGTTGTACATAAGTACTGTACTCCAGTGGATAGTTTCTTTTACACAAGGTTGTGGGGCAACAGTTCTGAAACCATTATGCATGTACACAGGAATTGAAAAATTAAGTAAATGGAGGGAAGAAAGTGAGAGTCAGTTTTCTCACTGTTAGAAAGTGAGAGTTGAGTTTCTCACTTGCTTATGTGAGCAAAAGGAGGAGACTATGAACATCCATGTGGTAACAGATTAGAGTTGGAGACATCAGTATGAACTCATATTTAGCTTAATGTAGGTAAGATAGATGGTTATGTGCAGGAATATTTGTATATATGTGTATACACATGGGTTATTATATGCACATATATTTTCTTGCTCTGTTAGCTGGGAGGGCCTGGAAGCAATGATACCCCAGTAGCAGCAGGCACACCTACCTCTCAGATCTTGAATATCATTCTCAAGTAAAGGAAATCAGGGATCTCTGGGGGGAAAAATCCATTCTAGGACGGGTGCTAGAAATATACAAAATGAACCCAGAGCTTCTTGTTGTGCCAAAAAAGTACCAAAACACAGGCGCGCGCACACACACACACAAACACTGATAGGAATATGTGAAAAGGACACAGGAGCTAAGTGGCAGAGTTTTGGCCAAAGCTGGAACAATCTAAGCAACAAAACTAAAATAAAGTAGCAGTGGATATGTAAAATAAATGTCCGTAAGCCCATACTACCTAACAGAAGAGGTTGATTAATACGGAAGAAAAAATAAATCTCCCATGTTGAAGAATTCCAAGTAATTTATGTAGATATTCCACCATCGGGGAGACAGAATTTAATTATTTATTCTTTTTTTTTAAGTTTATTTATTTTGAGAGAGAGAGAACCAGGAGGGGAGGGGCAGAGTGAGAGGGGGACAGAGAATTGATCCAAAGTGGGCTCTGTGTGGACAGCAGAGAGCCCGACATTTGGCTCAAACTCGAGAAACCATGAGATCATGACCTGAGCCGACATTGGACTCTTAACCTACTCAGCCACCCAGGCACCCCAAAGAGTTCCAAATAATTTATGTAGATATTTCAACCTCAAGGAAGCGGAATGTAACTCTTTAATCTTTAATTGTGTGGGCTGTGCATATAACTTTGTCCTAAGACTACAATATGGGTGTGGCGGGAGGGAAAGTAATTTTATAATAAAGAAAGCTGACAAATACTCTTTCAACCAGTATTTCAAAAAATATTCTTTCATGATCAAATTTAACATAAACAGTAATGAATCATGTTGTTAGTATGTACTCTGAATAGGATGTGATAAAAATGGCATTTTACTTATATGGTCTTCCTCCTCACACCCCATAACCCCAGTTTAATCACTAGGAAAACAAATTAGACAAATCCTGATTGAGGGACAGTCCACAAAATATCTTACCAGAACTCCTCAAAACTATCAAGGTTTCTCAACTCTGAGAAACCATCATAGCCAAAAAGAGTCTACAGAAACATGATGAATGCAAACATAATGTATTTTGGATGGCACCTGAAATAGGAAAAGGAAATTAGGTAAATAAACAAAAAAGAACCACACTAAGTCAACCTGAATGAAATTATAGGCTTCAGTTAATAATGTATCATACTGGCTCATTAACTGTGACAGATGTACCATACTAAAAATCAGATTTCAATAATAGGGACAACTAAATGTGGAGTACATAGGAACTCCCTGTATTATCCTTATATTTTTTCTATAACTCTAAAACTATGGGATTTTTTATATATACCTAGGTATCTTAAACGATGTTCTTTAAAATATTAACAATGATATGATTTGGGAAAATGTTTTCCTTATTTTTTATTCTGTTTTGATTCTTTTAAATGTTATTAAAGTACATACCTCTGTACTGAAAAGCTTATCTATCTATTCTTCCTATCTATCTATCTATCTATCTATCTATCTATCTATCTATCCACCAACCTACCTACCTACTTCTTAGAGGCATCATGCTACTATATTCCAAAAGTGTATTTTTCTTTAATGTTAAGAAGAATCAACTCCTTTTTTGCAGAAAAGTGTGTAGGTATCTCCAGAAAGCAGTGGTTTTTGGTCTGAAAACATGCCCCCGCCTTTGATTTTTTTTTTCTTTCTTTCCACTGGGACAGCTTCTAAGAGTCTGAAACAGCTAATCAAAGTAATTGGTGAATCCTGATGGCCAGGGCTTCAAATGCCAAGCATTTTCTCCCAAACTGGGTTATTTAGAGTCCAATGAGGCCAAGAATAAATATATAAAGCTAAGTAATTTGGAGAGATTGGAGAATTTTCAGAAAATGTCTTTGACTTGGAAGCATGAAATTACATGCACTACAGTAGAATGAAATCAAATCAATCAGCAGCTCGGTATCTCCCAGGCTCTATAATCAGCAGGGGTTCCAAAGCCTCTCACCAAGAAAGAAGCTGAGGTTTGGTAGAAAAGTCACTGGCACTGGAATGAAAAGAGACTGAGCCCTCGTCCTCTGGGAGATCCAGCTTTGGTAGCTGACGATAGGTGTGGACAGGAGAATACAGGTTGACGGGAGGAAAGGCAGAGAAGCCAGAGTGATTGATTGCCCTAATGCCCAGCTCTGTGCTATACTTCCCTGCCAGAATCATTCAGTGGCTCCTCATTTCCTTTTGGATAAAACCCAAACTCCTTAGGATAGAATACAGGTTTCTTGAGTATTTCATTCTTACTTCTCTCTTGGGCCTATTTTTATTCCTTCTTCTATTATATCCCAGTTTGACCTTAGCCAGGTCCTTCTTGTGAATTTCTGAATGACCCAAGCTCTCTTGGGCCTCTGATATTGCACCAGCATGCCAGGAACACTAAGAATGCCCATTCCTTGCTTCATCACCTGGCAAACTCTGAGATTTCGTCTGCTTCAAATCAACCTCCCCAATCCCTTCATTCAAAGATAGGTGCCTTGGTCTGTGCTTTCCCAATACATTGCATCAAATCTATTATACCAAATACGATAGCAGGTTTCCTGGTCTCCAAAAGACTCTACCTTCTGTCAGGGTTTTCTGATCATATAACAGAATCCAGAACTTAGTAGGCACCCAGAAGCTGCCCGTGGAATGGTGAATGGACAAAGGGATGTGGCAGTTTATTGAAAAACATTAAAATTTGGAGCAGGTAACTTGGTTTTAAAACACACAGCATGAGGATTTCAAACATTCAGTATACTTTGCTGAAAGGCATCTACAAAAGCATGGAACACTGCAGCCTGAAATGAATGCAAAACCTAACTCTAAAAGAAAAACAAGAGAGGTTTCTAAAATGAACCTGTTACAAATGCCCTTTTCTAATATTTTTCTTATGGTTTGCAAAAAAAAAAAAAGTCCCCAATGTATCAAGGAAGAGATGGAAGCAGAGGACATCCACAAACACTGTAAATCAGCCACAGTCTCCCATAATCAGGCAGTTATCTAAGAGAATGTCTCTTGGAGTGCATCAGTAATTAGGGAGCTAATGGAAAATTACCAACCAACAAAATCTATGACCGTTCCGAGGACAATGGAATCACAGGCCGAGAGTACCACAGGTTTATTAAGAACAAATCATGCCAGAACATTTTGATAGCTTTTTTGATAGTGGCTGCCCAATTCCTGCCACACTTGCTCCATTGGCTCTACATTGCCTTCTAAATCAATTTAAAATGACTTCTTTTGAGTTGACCTTCAAGGCTGTCCAATACTCAGTTTATTACTTTTCTGTTTCTCTTCTCTTCTCTTCCCCTTATTCTCCCCAGTTGGTTCCCTTTCTCTTCTTGGTTACCTCTCCTGGCTCTTTGCCTTTGATCACCAGCTGACTTTGTACAGACTCTCATGTAACTGTGACTTCACACACACTACTTGCTCTACCCTGAAGAAGGCCTGTCCCCTCTCTAGGCTACCTAGTTAAGTTCTACACATCCTATCTCTGATGGCAACTTTTTCAGGAACCAATTCTCTCCAGGCCATCTTCTAACTACAGAGTAAATCTCTCATTCCTTGGTATTCCTTTATACATGCATTTATTGCTAAATGATAATGTAATTTAATTTTTACTTGAACCTTTCCCCTATTAAGTTAATGCATAGATATTAGAGTGAGAATTCCACCATGGCAGGGATTTTTGCCTGCCGTGTTCACTCATGTGCCCACATGCCAAGAACACACCTTCCCAAACACACACCTTGGTAAACGCTTATGTTCTCCCACAGTAAGGCAGTGTCTTATGTAACATCATAGCAGATGGCTTCAAATAAAATAGCTGCTCAATAAATGACTGCTTCATTGATGCCATGGCATATAATGGGAGGGAACAAAAAGCAATGAACTGATTCAGTTCTCTGAAAAGCATTTACCATGTCTTCTTTTAATGCAAGAAACAAGAACCCCCCTGCCCCCCGCAAAAGAAAACCCCATGTGAATAATACTGTTTCTAGGAAATATTTGTGGACACTATTCATTTCTTTCATTTTTCTGTTTACTGATTTACTAAACAGAATGAAAAAAAGATAGCTGTGGGACGCCTGGGTGGCTCAGTCAGTTAAGCATCTGCCTTCAGCTCAGGTCATGATCTCACAGTCTGTGAGTTCGAGCCCCATGTCAGGCTCTGTGCTGACAGCTCAGAGCCTGGAGCTTGCTTCAGATTCTGCGTCTCCCTCTCTCTCTGCCCCTCCCCTGCTCATGCTCTGTCTCTCTCTGTTTCAAAAATAAATAAAAACATTAAAACATTTTAAAAAAAGACAGCTGACAGTTTTTGAGAGCCATGTACCCAAGTATTGAGAGTACATGATTAATTAATGAAGAGAAGGTCCCCTGAGATAGGTGTTATTTTAATTATTTTTATTATTATTAATCTCATTTCACAGATGAGGAAACTAAGGTATAGAGAGGTTAAATGTCCTGTTCACAGTGAGACAGTTATTCATGGCAGATGGCAGAATCAGGATCTGAATTCAGGCCATTTGGTGCCAAAGCCTGGATCCATAAATTGAATTGAATGCATAGGTGAAGCCAACAGGCCTAATCCCATTAAGACTGTACATAGGGGCGCCTGGGTGGCGCAGTCGGTTAAGCGTCCGACTTCAGCAAGGTCACGATCTCGCGGTCCGTGAGTTCGAGCCCCGCGTCGGGCTCTGGGCTGATGGCTCAGAGCCTGGAGCCTGTTTCCGATTCTGTGTCTCCCTCTCTCTCTGCCCCTCCCCCGTTCATGCTCTGTCTCTCTCTGTCCCAAAAATAAATAAACGTTGAAAAAAAAATTAAAAAAAAAAAAAGACTGTACATAAGTACTGGTCTGAAGAGTAGTGTAGGTGGATTATCAGCCCTCCCCCCCTCCCCCCCACCCCCGGCCAGCATTTGGGGACTGGAACTGCTTACTGGTTGATATGAATAAGTTATTCAGGATTGTCTAGGCCTCCATTGTTCCACTAACACTCGTTATTCTGCCTCTTCTGCAACTGACCTTATGTCTCAGACTCTGACTGGGTTTTTAGTTCTTCCATTAGGATTGCTACTGTACAAGCATTCCTGTACACTAGGCCACCTTTGACAGTCTTTATTCCCCAGGGATTAAACTCTAGCAACTGGATCTTCAGTAACTGTCTGTGCTCCAGCTCCAAGCCAGACAGGTTACCCAGAACCTCCCACTGCCTCTACTATGTTGAAGATCAAGAATGGGGCTTCCTTGTGGATAGCATGCTGGCCTAGCTCAAGCCTCCGTTTGATAAAGCTCTTTTCACACAAGCGTTTGACTTGCTGGCCCCACAATATTTTGCCATGAGTGCCTCAGCTTAGATTCCACTTGATCCCCCTCATCTTCTTGTTCCAAAATTCCTGCAGATGAAGGCCCAGGATAATGCAGATCTGAGTTCACTGCCGTAAAACCCTTATACCATCTACTTCGAACTAAGCATAATTATTGTTTTTGTTTGTTTGTTGAATCAGTGCTAGTAGTAAACCTGTCTCATTTTACAAAAGGTTGGTAGGTTTGGGGGTTGGTGTCTTGATCCACAAAGTGACATGCCCAAGGTTACCCAGGAGGTTAGTTGTAACCATAACTAGAAATAAGGGTGCCTGATGCCAGCCTTTAATCTTGCCGTGTGGCCTCATTACCAGACTATTTTATCTTGTTCTCAACCCCTATACATACTAGCTTGAGGAACTCTCACCACAAAGAAAAAAACATTATAATGTCACTTTTATGTAGTTACGTTAGTATCATTTATTCCAAAGTGTGTATTCTTTTACATAAGTCAGTATAATGTAGCAATGAAGGGTAAAGGATGAAACCTCACAGGCCTCAGTTCAAAAGTCAGCTCTCCCACTCATGGAATCAGTGGGAAGGGTGACAGCATCTACTCATGGGTAGGTTGTAAAACTTAAATGACACATTCCAAAGTACTTCGCTAAATATCTGCAGCTTATTAACTACTAAATATAAAGAAGCCAGTAGCAATATCATCATGCATACATTATATCCTAACCATTAACCTGTTAAGTAGCTTGAGTAAAAAGTTTCCGTCACTATTACATAATACAGTATATGACATCTTAGAAGTATATACGAAGGCTTTACACATGGTTGTCTTTAATTACTATTCAAAAGCTTCCCTCAGTCAATTGTATCATTGCCATTTAAGGATTTCAATAACAAGTGAAGCGATAAGGCTATTTAGTGACCAGAAGAATGTAAACTCCAGGAAGACAGGGACTTTGAATTTTTTAAAAATTTCCATTACATAGAACACTGCCTAGAATGTAGTAAGCACTAAGAAAATATTTATGGAACAAAAGAACAAAGTAATAAAATTATTTCCAAGCAGTGTTGAGCATCGCATGAGCATAAAGTTCTGTCACTGCCCATAATCTGCCCTCAGTATTCTTTCTCTAAAAATTTTCTTCCAGAGATGTTGCATATTTCTGAGTGATTCCTTTATCCAAAAGAAATGTCTATAATTTCTAATTTGCTGTAATAAATTTTTGGCCTTTAACAGACGCATGGCAACTGTACTATACTGTGTTGTGAATTCCAATTATGTATAAGACAGATGCCTGCCCTTTCCCATAAAGCTCACAGCTTTGGGAACGTTCGTTGTAAATTGCATTTCAGATTCATAAGTGGACATTTTTACTGTGTGTGTGTGTGTGTGTATTTAAATCACTCAGTGAATTACATGCTTCTGGGTTGGAATACATAGCAAAATGGACACACATTCAAATATATTTAACACAATTTTATAACTCTATTATGTGGTGATCATCAAAGAAGCAAACAACAGTAATAAAACTTGGGTTTTGTCATTTGGTGATGATCACCAAATGTATGCCATTTATTGCTCAGGAAGCCAATTCTTTAAGATGAGGTTCTGTGTAAAGATCATTTAACCCTATAACCAGCTAGATTCATGATTAAATACTGGCTCCTCCATCATCACTGACTGTATGATCTTCAGCAAGTTTCTTGGCTTGTTTTCCTTTGTTCATACGAAAATTTAGGATAATGATGATGGCTTACTATGCCTCGCAATGCCCAACTCCTTTTATGGAGAAAGTTGTTTAATACTAACAACAATCCCTAGGCAGACATGTTTCCTCTCTAACTTACAGAAGTCTGCCTCACATGTAGAATTAAATGATTGAGTATATATGGCAGAGGCTATGCAACCAGAGATGTTACCTATTATTAGATGTAATAGCTTCTTTGTAACATCATTTACACGGGCTATGTCAATTTTAATACAAAATAATACAGAAAAACCTGATTTAAGTTCAGATGCCACAACTTACTATCCTTTTTAAATATACATTATAAAATAATCCTTACAGTATGTCCAGTGACCACCTGTCACCATATACCACTTATTATCTTTGACCTTGTACAATATACTTACACTTTCCAAGTCTCGGATTTCTAAAGTGGGCATGATATAGCACCTATTTGTAAGACTATTTTGAGGATTTACAGAGATAATGCATAATGCCTGGCATATTTGCTCAGTAATTGATAGTTATAATGATGATAGGGATAATGGTGAAGATGAATGCATTCCCTGGGAAAGTAGAGTAAAATACGTGAAATGGTGATAACCACCTCCTTAATTTGATTGCCTGATATTCAGGCAGCTTTTGTATAAATTCTCCACCATCCTTAACTACAGTACTATGAGGTGCCTAAACTGTGCCCTATATGCATTTCTACTAGCCCCAAATTCCGTCATCTGTTTTTATTTTATTTTACATTAGATCTTTGAAGGCTAGCAAGGTTAGGTGTCTTGTTGGTATAATATATAAATATATCTGCTTAATTTATAAGTTTCTAAATTCTGAGACACCTTAAACATTCCCTGGAAAAGCCTGCAAAGAAATTAGCAAATACTCAGTGCACTGATGATACAAGTTTATGCACAGAGGAAGATTTATTCAAGACACAAAGCAACTACATCTTCAACATTAAAAAAAAGATGTAATAATTTATAACTGGGGAGAGAAACTAGAGATATGTAGCCCATCTTCTTTTGGAGGTCTTGCAGGAGTGTTAGAACATAACTCATTATCCTCCTACCCAAACTCACCTATCTTCCCCTGTTTTGCACCTCCATAAATGACTTCCACGAATTCAACCAGAGATGCTGGAGCCGTGTGTGATCCCTGCCTCTCTCATGACTCGCTTCTGAGTGGTCACCATGTGCCTCCTTCTCTAAGACACATTTGCTTCTCTCCCTCACTGTGTCCTTCACTGTTTCTCTCTTGTACTCCTACAGCAGTATCTTAACTGAACATTTTCTCTTCCAGTCCATTTACCATCCTATCACTAAAACATCTTACCGGGGCACCTGGGTGCTCGGTCAGTTAAGTAAGGGTCAAGTTAAGGGTCAAGTCTGACCCTTGACTTCGACTCCTGTCATGATCTCATAGTTTGTGAATCTGAAACCTGCGTCGGGCTCTACATTGATAGTGCGGGGCCTGCTTGAGATTCATATTCTCTCTCTCCCCCTCTGCTCCTCTCCTGTTCTCTCTCAAAATAAATAAATAAACTTAAAAAAAGTCTTACCAAAAAACAAACAAACAAACAAATCTTATCAAGTCACTCCCTTTGAAATTCTTCAATGAGTTCTATTATTTCTGCAAAAACATCAACCTTGCTAATATGGACCATGGTCTGCCCCTTGCCTACATCTCAAACCATTTGAAACTTACTTCTTCCTTGGACTCACTTTCTTTCCCCTTAAAACACAACATTCCAGCCACACTGAGCACCTTTCAGTTGTTCAACAGTGTCAACACTGCCTTTCCTTCTCTGAATCTCTGAACTCGGTCTTTATTCTGCCTTAGGCAGTGTTCTCCTCATCTCCTTCACTAAGTTAATTCTTAGTCAACCTCAAGGAGTCAGTTTAGTGATCGCCAGGAAGCCTTCTTCACACCTTCAGCCAGATTCTGGAGCTCACCTCTTGCCTTCATAGCACCCTTTGTGCACCACATCATAGCTCTTAAATCACTGAAACATACTGCCCTTTCTTTTCTATATTCCCTACCAGAGACAGTTCTTTGAGGAAAGGTTCTGTGCCTTGTTTGTTTATCACTGCATTCACAGGACCCCTCTCAAAACAAAGCACAGATTAGCTGCTCAACACAGATTTGTTTTTTTTTTTCTTTTTAATTTTTTTATTTTTTAAAATTTACATCCAAATTAGTTAGCATATAGTGCAACAATGATTTCAGGAGTAGATTCCTTAGTGCCCCTTACCCATTTAGCCCATACCCCCCCCCACAACCCCTCCAGTAACCCTCAGTTTGTTCTCCATATTTATGAGTCTCTTCTGTTTTGTCCCCCTCCCTGTTTTTATATTATTTTTGTTTCCCTTCCCTTATGTTCATCTGTTTTGTCTCTTAAAGTCCTCATATGAGTGAAGTCATGTGATTTTTGTCTTTCTCTGACTAATTTCACTTAGCATAATACCCTCCAGTTCCATCCACATAGTTGCAAATGGCAAGATTTCATTCTTTTTGATTGCTGAGTAATACTCCATGGTATATATACACCACATCTTCTTTATCCATTCATCCATCGATGGACATTTGGGCTCTTTCCATACTTTGGCTATTGTTGATGGTGCTGCTATAAACATGGGGGTGCATATGTCCCTTCGAAATAGCACACCTGTATCCCTTGGATAAATGCCTAGTAGTGCAATTGCTGGGTCGTAGGGTAGTTCTATTTTTAGTTTTTTGAGGAACCTCCATACTGTTTTCCAGAGTGGCTGCACCAGTTTGGATTTCCACCAGCAGTGCAAAAGAGATCCTCTTTCTCCACATCCTCGCCAATATCTGTTGTTATCTGAGTTGTTAACATTAGCCATTCTGACAGGTATAAGGTGGTATCTCATTGTGGTTTTGATTTGTATTTCCCTGATGATGAGTCAAGACAGATTTGTTAAATGCATGCATGCATATATGAAAATTTAGAACAGAAAGGATTCATGAATAAAAATAAAGTTGTATATGGGGTGCCTGGCTGGATCAGTTGGTAGAGTATGTGACTTCTGACTTCAGGGTTGTAAGTTTGAGCCCAATGTTGGGTGTAGAGATCACTCAAAAAAATCTCATCACCATCATCATTATCACCATTAAAAGTTGAGTAAAGGAGAGAAGTGGGAACAATTACATATAAAGTGGTCAAGGAAAAAAATTTTTAAAAGGTATCATTTGAGCAAATACCTCAAAGAAGGGAAAAAATAGCCATGTGGAGATATGGGGATACAGTTGTTCAGGCAGAAAGAAACAAACAGTCTGTGAGGTTTGAGGGAACAGCAGGCATTACCTGTATAACTGAGGGGCACTGAACAGAGGGGAGAGTGATGGCCGTTAGGGTTAGATCATGCACCAATTTGTAGGCCAAGATATGAACTTGGATTTTATCTAAGTGCACAAGAAAAACAATTGGAGGGTTTTAAGTAGAAAATGTCAAGACAGAACCTAATATTTATTTCTTGAATACGCATTATAATAAAGCACACTGGGAAAGTATTCTGAGATATCTAAGTGAATGCATTTGAAATGAATGACATTTACAAAAACTAAAGCTATCAAGTCACACATTGTTTTAGAAATAAGTACTTTAATCCAAAGGAAGCTGATTATTTTACTCAAAGTTACACAGCAAATACATGGCTATTAGAGATGAGAAGCCATGCCTTTAATCCATTAGTTCACTTTTACGTGGAAAGAGATACACGTGTTACTTGAGATCACATATATGAACTCTTAAGCAGCAACTGTAGATAAGAAAAGTACCTTAAGATAACATCGAGCTTTCACATATTTTAATGATCTTTTTCCTTGGTACCTTCCAATTAAAGACTTCTGATTTGACACAGAGACTGATGCATCACAGAGCATCAACAACAAAGGCCAAAGTGCAGCGAATGTGTCATTCACTTGATCTGAATTCTTCATTAAATGATCTGAAAATCATTCATTTATGTATCAAGTGTTTCTAAGCCCCTATTTTGTGCAGGACACTGCGCTGGATATTGGCATGACAAAGATAAATATGACATGGCACCTGTCCTCCAGGAACGTGTCATCTAGCTAGTATGGCAGACATGGAATCAAGTCTTCATTTAGCACAATGTGAGGAGGGTCATAATGAAACCAACACACTTTATCAAAACAATTATAGCAAGACCTCATACTTACTGCCTACTTACTGGGTGAGTGCTGTAAATAGCTAATGTGATTATCTCATTTGACCCCCTTAACAATCCTCTTAATATCTCATGGATGGTAAAATTTACCCCTCTACTTGACTTCTTTCATATGAGGAAACCAACTACAGAGAAGTTAGGTAGTTTGCTCAAGGCGCATCAGGTGGTCAGTGGCGGAGCTATGAGTCAAACACTGGCGGTTTGACTCCAGAGGCTGTGATTCAACCACTTGCATCATTTTGAGAAACACCGGCTTATTTTTAGTTCTTGCAGAAAATCTACAAACCAGCTTTTATTTTATCACAATTTCATAGGCGAAGAAACTGGCTCAAAGGGGTTTCAGAACTTTCAAGGTTATTCTCAAGCCCAAGGTAGACTTGATATCCCTCAGTTCTAAGTCCTACCTTATTCCCACTAGAATATGCTCCCTCTGTACACACTCTTGCATCTTTCAGAGATTCTTGCATCTTTCGGAGAGCGGAAAGAACACATTAATTCTGACCTGACAGTTTGGAGGTGGAGGCCTCCAGCCTATTTTTTTAATTTAATTTTTTAATTTTTTAATTTTTTTAATTTTTAATTTTATTAATTTTATTTTTTTTAATCTTTATTCATTTTTGAGAGCGAGAGACAGAGTGTGAGTGGGGGAGGAACAGAGAGAGGAGACACGGAATCTGAAGCAGGCTCCAGGCTCTCAGCTGTCAGCACAGAGCCCGACAAGGGGCCTGAATCCACGAACTGTGAGATCAAGACCCGAGCCGAAGTCAGATGCTCAACTGACTCACTCACCCAGGTGCCCCCTCTTTTTTAAAAAATTATTTTTAATGTTTAATTTTGAGAGAGAGAGAGTCACCCACCTTATTTTTAAATGTTACCAAATTAGGTATTTTGCCAATGTGAAATAGTAAACTGTTTCCAGATAAATGCTACTCTGGAAAATGAAAATTCAGCTTTTTATTTAGCTACTATATTCTGGAAAATACATGCCAATTGATCGAGTGTTCTTTCTCCATCATTGTTGAGCTAAACATTCTCAAACAAAAATGTACTCAAGAGTGTCTTGGAAGGAGAATTTTCTGCCATTTACCTGAAAATCTAAATGTTGAATATAATCTCAACAAACAGGCAAAAATAATGTCAATAAACTTACTGCATTATTTTGTTGATAAAAATAACAACAGCAACACTGTTAACTCATGCTCATTACCAAAGTACTCATTCTATAAGCATTTTTAATGGGTTTTTAACCCAAATCCTTATCATAACCCCGGAGGTTGCCATTTTGCATCAGAGGACATTGAAGATTTGTGATGTTATATCACAAAGATGAGAAGTGGGAAAGGCAAGAAATAACTCAGGTCTATATAAAACCAAAGTCATTGCTCCTTCATGGTTTTCTATGTCATGCTGAGCTCACAGAGCAGAACGTTCAATTACACTGGAGAAAGTCATGGGTGGGTATTAACTAGGTATCTGGTATGAAGTCATGGGCTATTTTGGTGTCAGACTTATAAATTTACCTACATATTCCTGTGTTAAAAACATACATTAGAGGTCAGCTCTTCCAATCACCAAAGAAAGCATACAGGTGCAGTTTTTCCCACGAACCCTAACCCATCAAAGTTTGAGACTTAGTAAATGAATCTAGAAATGGCTTCATTAATGTTCCAATTTACATATTCAACAAAGTATAGGTTGATGGGCTGGCTGCTGGAAATCTCAACCAACAGACGTATTAGAAAATTTGTTGTTGTTCAAATCTACTCTCCACCTGATGTCTGCCCACTTTCTCTAAATTACTTAAATTATTTGGTAGGCTCAAAGTGAACACTCAGTTAGATTAGGCATGTCTGAACCCATGCCCTAAACAACTTCTTTTAAGAAAAGCAGGGTATTTTTCTCCTTATGGATGGATATCCCAGCAGCAGCCAGCATTCAATTTGAATGTTCTATGTTTGCAATCACATGCTCATTTACGTGAGAATCACCCAACAATGCTATGAGGAATGTCCAGTATTCAGGAATTTGCTCAGACTCCTATATCTTCACATAAGATTATTTACCTTCCTTAAGCCAAATTAAAACAGAACCTAACTTATAAAAGATGAAATGAAGGTAAATAAAGCATTTAGAATAAATCCTGGAAGACATTTTTGCAGGGGCGGGGTGGGGGGGTGGGGGCTGGGGTATAAATTCTGCAACATAATTTTCCCCAAAAGAGTTTAATTCATAATTTCAACACAGAATTTCACTGAGCATTTACTACACCCAACATTCTGTGTTAAGTTCTATGTATACTTTACATTTTGTTCAGTTATCATCTATTCAAGTAATATATGTCAAGCTCTGTGTTAGGTAATTTACACATAATTCCAGGTTACCTTCTGGAAGGTTACACATAATTCCAGGTTACCTGTTTATGGTTACCTTCACCATAAACAACTCAAAATTCACATTCCTCATTCGAAATGAGTAATCTAATAGTCAGTTATGTGATACACTACGCTTAGATCATGTAGTGATTTCTCAATATGAGTATCATAAGCGAGGCTCTGGTCCAGAAGGGCCATTTACCTACAATAAGTCACTGAGTATGTGGATGTCCACTCAACCTCCATCCCAAATTCTTTCTCTCAGGACACCTTCAAAAACTAAGCCCCAAACTGTATTTCTTAGACTTCCTTATTTGTAGCATTCTGGATGTAATAGCTTTAACTATTAGATATATTTGCCTGAAATATGAGGGAAAAATTGAGACGGAAGACATTCTTTCTTCTCCCTTTTGGCTGTCTCTCTGAAAGTGCACTATGGAAACACAAAGTTTCTCTGCATCTCATGTTCAACTTCCTGGGTGGCTGGGAAAAGCAATGGCAGCCATGGTGGCAGACACTCCTTGACCTGACTTCTTATTGCCTAGTGTGTAGACCAGGTTTACCTTCCCTTTACTGTGGGTATATATAATGCAGACGGCAGTGATGGCGAGATTAGGGGTTGGGAGAGCTCCAGAGGTAGCCCAGGGGTGGTAGCCTCCTTCTGGACACTAAATATTACTTGTATTATTTGGGAGTCTTTTTTGGAGACCCAGGTTAGATTCCATTCCTTTGAACTATGTAACAAATTTGTAAGCCTCTGATTCTCTATAAAAAAAATCCATTCTCACTTAAAATATCTAGTGCAACATCTGTTTTCTGTACTTAATCTTGAGTGATACATTGAGTAATAGACCCTACTTGTTAAAACACGTTTGTCTGAGAACTCATCTTGCAATTCTCTTGCAGTGAGAGAGGGAGGCGTTTTCAAAACCTCACCTCGTTCTTCCACAACATAAATGTGAACTCTGGGAGAAATGGGAACAAACCTATGGTAAGAATCCCACTATCATTGCACTTGTTAATCAATGAACAAATGAACAAATAAACACACCATCACCAGTAGTGCATTCATACTATTTCTGACTTCTTTTGCACTCGTTTTCACTTAAATTAAACATGGAAGAAGCTCCTACTTTTTGAGTGTCTATCATATACCAGATGTAGGGATAAAACCTTTGATAAGCCATTACCAATCCCCATTAGGACTTTATGAGTAATTTTTAATCCCTGTTTTGCTTATTTGTTTCTTAAGATGAAGAAACCATGGTTCATACAGGTAAATCTGGCTGACTCAAAATTAATCCCTGTTCCTTCTAACACAAGCAGTCTGGTCATGGATCTTCTCTTTTACCTTGCACCTTATAAAGGCTTTGATTGGATGCTCTTTCCTGTTTTGTCAAAGATTAGTTGGCTATACATTTATGGATCCAATTCTGGGTTCTCTATTCTATTCTATTGGTCTATGTTTCTGTTTTTGTGCCAATACCATGCTGTCTTAATGATTACAGCTTTGTAGTAGAGGCTAAGTCTGGGATTCTGATGCCTCCTGCTTTGGTTTTCTTCTTCAATATTACTTTGGCTATTCGGGGTCTTTTGTGCTTCCACACAAATTTTAGGATTGCTTGTTCTAAGACAGTCTCTTTAACAAACGGTGCTGGGAGAACTGGGCAGCAACATGCAGAAGAATGAAACTAGACCACTTTCTTACACCACACACAAAAATAAACTCAAAATGGATGACGGACGAAATGTGAGACAGGAAACCATCAAAATCCTAGAGGAGAAAGCAAGAAACAACATATTTGACTTCAGCTGCAGCAAATTCTTACTCGACACATCACCAAGGGCAAGGGAACTAAAAGAAAAAATGAACTATTGGGACCTCACCAAGATTAAAAGCTTCTGTACTGCAAAGGAAACAATCAACAAAACTAAAAGGCACCTGATAGAATGGGAAAATATATTTGCAAAGGACATATCGAATAAAGGGTTAGTATCCAAAATCTATAAAGAACTTACCGAACTCAACACCCAAAAAACAAATAATGCGGTGAAGAAATGGGCAGAAGACATGAATAGCCACTTTTCCAAAGAAGACATCCAGATGGCCAGCAGACACATGAAAAGATGCTCAGTGTCACTCATCATCAGGGAAATACAAATCAAAGCCACACTGAGATACCACGGCACCAGAGTGGCTAAAAAGAAACAAATCAGGAAACTACAGATGCTGGCAAGGATGTGGAGAAACGGGAACCCTCTTGCACTGAAGGTGGGAATGCAAACTGGTGCAGCCGCTCTGGAAAACAGTGTGGAGATTCCTCAAAAAATTAAAAATAGAACTATCCTATGACCCAGCTATAGCACCGCTAGGAATTTACCCAAGGGATACAGGAATGCTGATGCATAGGGGCACATGTACCCCAATGTCTGTAGCAGTGCTTTCAACAATAACCAAGTTATGGAAAGAGCCTAAATGTCCATCAACTGATGAATGGATAAAGAAGATGTGGTTTATATATACAATGGAATACTGCTTGGCAATGAAAAAGAATGAAATCCTGCCATTTGCAACAACATGGATGAAACTGGAAGGTATTGTGCTGAGTGAAATAAGTCAGTCAGAGAAAGAGAGGTATCATATGTGTTTACTCATATGTGGATCTTGAGAAACTTAACAGAAGACCATGGGGGGAAGGGAAGAGGAAAAATAGTTACAAACATAGAGGGAGGGAGGCAAACCATAAGAGACACTTAAATACAGAGAACAAACTGAGGGTGGATGAGGAGGTGGGGGAGAGGGGAAAATGGGTGATGGGTATTGAGGAGGGCACTTGTTGGGATGAGCACTGGGTGTTGTATGTAAAGCATTTTGACAATAAATTATATTAAGAAAAAAAAAAAGAAAAAAAGAAAGGCTTTGAAAATTCCACCAGCTATAATGGGTGAAAAATGCCCTTGAAATCGAAATATCTGCACTGGATTCAGCTCCAAGACTTCCTAGCAATGAATCTGGGGCACGTCACTCACATGTTCTTAACCTCAGTTTCCTCATCAGTATGTTTTAGCGTCTGCCTTGACTTTTGCATAGGGTTCCCATATAACTCCACAGCTCTTTCAGCTTCTACTAGGATGCCAAAAAGCTTCAAAAATGTACATAGCATCTAAGGGTAAACACCAAGGCAATTCATCCCACCTCTTCAAGTATATTTTATCATCTCAAGTATGGGTCTGGTAATTAGAGCTCCCGCACTGTTGGGAGGGTTAAACAGGATATAGTAACTGAAGCGCTCAGCACAGTGCACTATGTGGTAAGCACCTAATAATTTTACCTATTAATTTTTCTTATTATAAATAACAGAATCACAAGCGCATCTGAGACATTTTGTCCAAGCAGACCCCTCTCCAGCCCTGTTCAAGAGTTTAAAAGAAGAAAAAATGCTGTTCACTTTACAGAGCTCTGAAAATTGTTCACCTGCCAGGTATAACTTGTATCCTGAAGAGGAGAAGTGAAGCCTCCTGCCAGCTGGCTGCAAACTCTGGTTGGAAGGCTGCTTTCCCTCTGTCCTCTTGGCTGCCAAGGCAGAAGAGTGGATTTTCATCCTTTGGTCACTGCCAATGACTCAGGCCAGAGGAACAGATGTGAAGAGTAGTACCCCCAAGAGATGGGTCTGATCAGATGTGAACCTTTTCCTGGGACCTCTTCCTTTATGCCTGGCCTCCCTGGCAAGCAGGAGAATGGAGGAGAGACAGCAGCCATATGCCAGAACCAATGGCAGACACTCCAATTACAAATGTACCACAAAGGTTACTTTGTGTTTGGTTGCCTCCTTTCAGCCAGAAAGGGTTCTGAAGTCTATAGAGAGTCATAATCAATTCATGCCTAACTGGGCATGAAATAGATCCTTGAGTATGTATTCAGCTAGAATGTATGACTGAACTAGTTTGTGAGATAGTCATTTATTCACAATGGAAAAGCCTTTTGTAGGTAGCAGTCAGCATAGAACTCATCTTTTTCATGCCAATATCTCTCCTGCTATCCAGACTCCTGCAAAGAGACAAGTCTATTCTTGGAAAAGGCAGCAAGCATGTTTGTGGAGTACACACTAGAGAAGGATCCGCCTTGAGTCCAAGCGGGGCACAAACATGGAAACAAAGTAAGCCATAGCAGGAGCTAGCAATTATAGAAATGCAATCACCAAGGATTTGTATTGCAAGTCTGAAGCTTGAGCAATTGTAGACAGAGAAATTAAGAGGGTTTTTTTTCCTTTTTTTTCCAAACTTGTTTAACAACCCATGTAAAGGAAGTCCAACAAAAGGCAATGTTGGACACAGAAAGTGATCATAGATGTTTAGAATCAGTTCAATAAAAGCAGAGCTTCTGAGTTGGAACAACATAGTAACATTTCCCTTAGATACTCCCAGCTATGAAATTCACCAACTCCTTTGTGAACAGGGATGGAGTGAAGATACACATCACAGTGTTTGGTGGCTGTTTTTTCATTTCATGTGTGTTACACATGCTGAATTTGCATCTAGTCACCTGGTAACACTACTCAGACATTATTACCAGGTCTTTGGAGACTCTTTATATAGTTTTTACATTAAATAGGATTTCAAAATCTTTCCTGATTTCATAAGAAAGCACTTAGACCAGGTCTACCTAAAGAGCAGTTTAGAATCAGGATTCTTATGCTCAAAGTGTAAGACTTCATAGGACAAGCTTTTTAAATAAGGCTCATTTTCTCTTTGAGTGGTATACAAATTACAGGAATCTTCTGATATCTAATTTTCCTTTAGGGTTCCTGTGTTTTGATATGCTTCTCTGAAGCATTGCCAAAAGCCCCCAGAAAACATGAGACCATTTTTAAAATCAGTTTAGGGGCGCCTGGGTGGCTCAGTCGGTTAAGCCTCCGACTTCGGCTCAGGTCATGATCTCGCGGTCCGTGAGTTGGAGCCCCGCGTTGGGCTCTGTGCTGACAGCTCAGAGCCTGGAGCCTGTTTCAGATTCTGTGTCTCCCTCTCTCTCTGCCCCTCCCCGTTCATGCTCTGTCTCTCTCTCTCTCTCAAAAATAAATAAACGTTAAAAAAAAATTAAAAAAATAAATAAAATCAGTTTATTATTTTTAAGTATATACTAAGTTCTAGGTGCTTTTTTAATTTTTTTTAAGTTTATTGATTTATTTTGAGAGAGCGAGAACAGGGGAGTGATAGACAAAGAGGGAGAGAGAACACCAAGCAAGTTCCACACTGTCAGCACAGAGCCCGATGTGGGACTTGAACCCACAAACCACGAGATCACGACTTGAGTGGAAACCAAGAGTCAGACGCCTAACAGACTGAGCCCCCACCCCTAGGTGCTTTTAATGAAATGTTAGACTTAGCCACGCCAAGAAGAAAGTTTTCTTGAGAAACTCCTTGAGGCGATGAGCCAGTTAAGTCCAAACCCAGCTCCCTGCTGCCCTCCGTTGATTTGGAAAGGGATAAATAGAGCAACTGGGTGATACAAGGGTTGAGTATCTTCCATGGAAACAAAGGGAGTAGGAAAAGAAAATTATTACCTTCCTCTAAGGACCACCCTCTTGAGGGTGAAGGAAGAAATAGGGTATTTATATTTGTTGAGAGACGACTTTATAAAAGGGCTATCCGAGGTAAACATTCCATCTTAATTCTCAAAACAGCACTGGAGCTATGGATTTCTATTTTCATTTGACACAAGAAGTCAGTGCCTTCACTACTCTGTCCTCCCAGGTCTAAAGTTATATTTGATCCTTCTCTGTTTCTTGTTCCCCATCTCCAATCAGCAACTCCAGCAACTCTAACAACCAAGACAGTTGACTCTTAGGATCTCTCCCACTCACCTCTCAGGACTGATTTTATCTAGTGTTCCTTCCCCTTTCCCACTAACTGTAGCTTACTGACCATATCCTGAACCAGTAAGTTACCTCTTGATTATTCTTCCACCGCTGGTATTTCCCTAACAAACACTATCTGTGATGCCGTGAGATTAATCTGCTTAAGGTCAACTTGATCATGTTACTCCATAAATAATGCTAACAATAAAAACAGTGGTTCTCAGTTGCCCTCAAAATTGCTATTATATTCCATGCTCTGGCTTTTAAAGTCTATAACATGGTCACAATATATGCTTCAAGTCTAATCTCAAGCCAGGAGCTTACATCAAACTATATTTCAAACTAGAGTTGTACACTTCCCTAAACAATCTCAGCACTTGGATTTTACTCATAGGAGTATCTCTACAAGAGTTGCTTTCCTCTCTATCTTTATATATTCAAATAATTCCACTCTTTTGAGGTCGATCTCAAGTGCTACTTTCTCTGTAAGCCACTCTAGATAGTCTCAACCAAATAATACTTTGCTTTTTTTGGATCAATCTTCCTCTAGTTTGGATGATGGAAGAGAAGAAAAAAACATTGTCAACTGTGTGCTACACTTGTTTTATCAACCTTACATATATTATTTACTGTTCTCCATAAACTTAAAAGATTTAATCCTATTCCACATTGTACAGATGAGGAAACAGGCACTCAGAGACAGTGAGTTAGTCCAATTTCCTAATGCTAATTAAGTGGTGGTATGGAAATAAAATCCAGGTCAATCTAATTTCAGGTGGGTAGTATTTTCTCTATTCCACATGTGTTTACTAGCACCTATAGCTCAATCTGTCTCATAGACATATTTATTTTCACCATTACAATACTTTAAGATAGACAGACATAATTATTTCTCAACTTGGAAAACATCCAATAAAAATCTAGATTTTTAACTGCTTTTGAAAAAAAAAACAGAATATATAGACATTTCAGGTCTGCATTCCCTCATGATACTAGTTGGTTTAATTTGCATATTGACACCTCTCTTTCTACAGGTGAATGTCCTCTTATTCACTATAGTCCCAATCTTCCCTCTCCTTGCTATACTACTCTGATGCCTCTATATTTTTTCTTCTTTTTTTTGCGAGAGCACATGTGCATGCATGCACATGCAAGCAGGAGAGACGTAGACAGAAAGAAAGAGACAGAATCTTAAGCAGGCTTCACTCAGCACTGAACCTGATGTGAGGGTCCAGCTCACAAACCTGAGATCATGACCTGAGCCAAAACCAAGAGTTGGGCGCCTAACTGACTGAGCCACTTAGGCCCCCCACTGCCTCTACATTTGTATTAGTTTCCCATAACAATTTATTTTCAGGATCTTTCTCTTGTTCCTTTTTTTGTTTTTTTAAATTCTCATATGCTGTGGCATAGTATGCACAGCAGAAATTTAAAAAAAAAAAAACAACATTTAAAAACACAGATTTTTGGTTTCAGAGATACCTGAGTCTGAGTTTCACTTTCATTCCTAAATATTAGGCAGATTAGTTACACTTCTTTTGTCTTAATTTCCTCCCAGAGTTAGTGTGTGAATGAGATAAGGCCTACAAATAGTAATATGGCTGGCACATAGTAAGTGCTCAATAAATATTACAAGCATCGTGATGGCTATTATTTCCAAAGTTTAAGTAAACTGAAGTTCTCTTCCGTTAGCATTAATAGAAGTAACAAAATCAGGAGGAAAAAAACTATTAATGGTCTGCCCTCTTACTGAATAGATCACAAAGAGCAATCTTTTTTCTCTCCTTTTCTTCATTTTTCACAGGAGAAAAAAGTCAATCAGAATCTGCTAGAGCAGAGAAAAGCAAATCACTTTGGCACCTGAACAACAAAGCAATGTTAGTTTATTTTCTTTGTAAAAAGTCATCTGTTCGCAAACCTCTTTTATGAAATACCTGTCATAGTCCATTTTATTGAACGTTACTCACTCCGCATTTTTTTGGCCTCAAGGTCATTCCATTATCAGTTCCTACATCACCTTCAGTATTGGAAATGGACTGGGGGAGATGGAAAGGAAAACACACACACAAATACACAACACACTTACCAGGCAGACAGCTCAAATAATAAAGGTGATTTCAATCCATGGCAGGCGGAACTCAGATCTGTCCCTACTTCAGATGAAACCAGCTCCAGTGACACTTACTGACAGATCAGGAAAGACAGCTCGCTATGGAAGGTGCCTGAAGCCAGGAGCAGCTTCCAATCCAATCACCAGGTCTTATGTAAGATAACCCAAATGTTAAGTTGTTTCTTTCTTTAACACATTTGTTTCATTTCTTTCAAAAAATAAAGTAAAACAAACAACACCAACCAACTATTCAAATAGCCCTCCCCATCCTGAAGAACAGCCCAAGATCCCCAGCACATCATTGGAGACTGCTGCCATGTTTTGCTACTTTTAAAAGGCTGGCCCACGCTCTGGAAAACAGTGTAGAGGTTCCTCAAAAAACTAAAAATAGATCTACCCTATGACCCAGCAATAGCACTGCTAGGAATTTACCCAAGGGATACAGGAGTACTGATGCACAGGGGCACTTGTACCCCAATGTTTATAGCAGCACTCTCAATAGCCAAATGATGGAAAGAGCCTAAATGTCCATCAACTGATGAATGGATAAAGAAATTGTGGTTTATATACACAATGGAGTACTACGCGGCAATGAGAAAGAATGAAATATGGCCCTTTGTAGCAACGTGGATGGAACTGGAGAGTGTGATGCTAAGTGAAATAAGCCATACAGAGAAAGACAGATACCATACGTTTTCACTCTTATGTGGGTCCTGAGACACTTAACAGAAGACCATGGAGGAGGGGAAGAAAAAAAAAAGAGGTTAGAGAGGGAGGGAGCCAAAGCATAAGAGACTCTTAAAAACTGAGAACAAACTGAGGGTTGATGGGGGTGGGAGGGAGGGAAGGGTGGGTGATGGGTATTGAGGAGGGCAACTTTTGGGATGAGCACTGGGTGTTGTATGGAAACCAATTTGACAATAAATTTCATATTAAAAAAAAAGGCTGGCCCAATTAAATAATTTCTTATGTGGAACTTTGATCATTACGTGGGGCTGTCTAAAACACATTTGGAGATGGACAGGTTTTATAGTGTCCCCTAGTTCTGCATACTTCTCTTTCCCTCTTGCCAAACAAGTAGTAAGCCTCCTTTCAAAGCATGAGCAGAGACCCACAATCATGCTACACATAAAATCTCATTCTGGCCTTTAAGACGAAGGAAAAGGAGACTGCCAGCCTTCTGTGTTGTAGGCAGAAGGCATATAGAGTACCTACATCATCTCACTGAATTTGTAAAAATCCTCTGCTGCTGATAATGGCAATGACCACATGAATAACAGCAGTGATGACAGTGGTGGTGATGGTGCTGTTGATGATGGGCATTTTATAAATTAGGAAATGAGGCTTACAAGGAATAAATAACTGTGGCCAAGATTATGCAGCTAGCGACAAGGGTTAATGCAGCATCTCAATCTAGGCCTTTCTCATATCCCTGTTGCTCTCCAGTCTTCTCCCCACCTACCTGTCCTCTCAATTCTCAGTACTCTCCAGTTGGAGATTCTGCACAGCCACTGGTCTCCATGTGCTTTTCCATTTGTGCCTATCAATCACCCCTGTTAGTTGAGATGTTTCTGATAATAGCTTTTTTTGTAGTTTAGGGCCTGGCACAAAAAGGAAATTGATGAAGGTCAGTAGAATTGAGTTAAATTCAGGAAAGAGATGGATTTTCCACGGCATTTGACTCTACATATATGAATGGATTACAGTTCAAGCTGCACAAACAGAGCCAAATTATGGGGAAAGAACCTCTATCTTACAGTTGCAGTGAGGTCTGGGACCTGTAAGAATGATACTCTGAAAAAGCAGATAATAAATACAGGCCAGGTAAGACAGATGTGTATTTAGTCACTCCTTTTTTAAAAATTATATTATAATGGCCTGACAAACACTTCTGAATGAGTGAAACGTGCCCTTGATTGTAAAGAACCCAGAAATATCATTTTTTATGTTGCAGATGTATATTTATTATTACAAGATAGGAGTGACCATAATAGAGAACAATCCTGCTTTCTGATTAGGGTTTAAAGAAGGGCTTTACACTAACTATTCTGCAGTGAACAAGTTTAGTTTTGGCAGGTATCTTCCAACACTTAATAGTTTTGAGTACTAATCTCAGCAAATCGATTCTCTTAGTTACCTACAAGTATATTTTACAATGAAGAAGTCCAAGAAAGATAATATTTTCAATCACTAACCCTGCTATTGATGGAGAGAAGGCAAATACCAGATATCTCACCACATGAACATGAAACTGTAGTATTTTTTTTAAATAAAGCCGCCTGGGTGTGCCTCTGTTAGTGTTTATTTAGAAAATAGTACAATTTATCCATTCAATATCTTTAGCCGTTACCTACTTTACTCTGATTTGGCTGTTAAAAATACTAGAGCAAACCCAGATAACAGTATTTTTTAAAAAAACTTCCCAGCAATTCTCAGTGGGTTTCTCAGATTTAAGGAGCCTTGGAAGGTTTGCTCCAACCAGCTGCTAATGACAGTAAGACAAAGAATATTTCATTTAAGTAGCATACTAAAGTTTACAGATTACTTACACATGTTATGTAATTGGACTTTTATCAGAATTCATTTGACAATGTAAGTCATGTTATATTTCTTATTTGAAAGGTGAAGAAATTGGTGTTCAGAAGGGTTAAGTGCTTTACCACAGCACATACAACTAAAGTGGTGTATTTTCTGAACTGGCTTTTTCAACTAAATAAGGATAACTCCCAGCTCTATAACTCTAGCTCAGATGGCTCTCCTGAGATTGAGAACTTATCTAATTGCCTTTCAAACATCTCCATCTGGACATACCACAATTACTTTGCCCTCAATCTGCCCCAAACCAAACTTGTCATCACCCCTTAAACCTGTTTTCCCCCTTGGATGCCCAATTTCAGTGAACAGTACCTTTAAACACTAAGTGTATCAAGTCACAATTTCCTTTATGCTTCATAATACTCTAATGTCCACTCAGTCAACACATTCAGCCAATTTTTATGCCAAATGTCTTTATAATCTGCTTATCTCTCCACCTCTCTAGTTCACATCATAATTTCCTTCTTGTTGGACAAGTACAGCTCTTCCAGTTGGTTCCCTACTTCTAACTAGACTGCAACTCCAAATGCTTTACAAAGTCCAAACAGTTTATTCTTAGTTTCTTCCTTCATAAAATGGAGATAATAAGGTCTGTTTCCTGGAGCTGTTGTGAGGAAATAGATTATGGATATAAAAGTAGAAGACACTGTAATCATTATTTGAATAAAGGCAAGGAATGCCTAGAGCATACATAACTAACATCCTTCAAGTTGCATGGCACTGTATTCATTTTAAATGCAGGAAAACTGAGGTTCAAAATAATGATGAGATCTGCTCACAGTCAGCTAATAAGTGATGCTTGGGAGATTGTTCCATATAACTGTCTGACTCCAAACCTGTGATCTCTTCTTTACAATATCCAGGACTCAGTCCTGTAGGGACTTAGGAAGCTGGGCTGATTTGGGGTCACTTGGCTATTCAGGAGGGGATTTGATGCATATATTCTAGGCATGCAACACTTCTTTACTCTTGGTAGTACCTTCTTTAAGCCTAGGGTGGTAGGGGTGAGCTGAAGCTGTGGGGAAGATGAGATGCTTGACTTAAAGAAACAAATGAAAATGATAGCTCAGGGCTTCTGGGAGGAACACATCAGCCCCGTTGTTAACTCAGATGGGTCATTCTGCCTTGAGCCACATATTTGTGAATTGCTGACTTATTCTTCCTTTGTGTCTCTCATCTTTTTTGACTGATGAGCTTCTGGAACATTTTCTTGACACAGCAATGGCAGAGGTATAAGAGGACTAGCCCAATCATAGAGAAGCATTTCAGTCTTTGATCAGTTCACATCTGCTAACACCCCTTTGGGCAAAGCATGCCACATGGAAGAATTCAATGTCAAGGAACAGGGGAGTACACTGTGTCCATGAAGTTGGTTAAAACTGTGAAATCAGATCTCAAAGGGTGTAGACCCAGGAAAGGGTAAATAATTAGGGCCCGTAATTCAACTTACCACATGGGACTTTCTAGTTTGAGGCGACTGAAAATAGTGCTACCAGAAACATTCTTGTACTTGTCTTTTGATGAATGTATGCATGTCTTCCTGTTGGGTATATACCAAGAATGGAATTGCTGAATCATAGGGTCTGTATATGCCTAGTTTTAGTGGAGAGTAACAAATAGTTTCACAAAGTTTAAAAAAATTTTTTTTTCAACGTTTATTTATTTTTGGGACAGAGAGAGACAGAGCATGAACGGGGGAGGGGCAGAGAGAGAGGCAGACACAGAATCGGAAGCAGGCTCCAGGCTCCGAGCCATCAGCCCAGAGCCTGACGCGGGGCTCGAACTCACGGACCGCGAGATCGTGACCTGGCTGAAGTCGGACGCTTAACCGACTGCGCCACCCAGGCGCCCCAAGTTTCACAAAGTTTAAAAAGTGATTACAACAACATACACTCCCACCAGCAGTGCATGACAGTTTAAGTTGTTCTATATCTTTGTCAACACTTCGCATTATCTGTCTTACTCATTTTAACCATTCCAGTAATTACCAATGGTAGTGTATTCTGGATTTGTATTCTCTAATGACTAATGACAGTAGCATCTTTTCTAAAGTAACTATTCCTGCTTTTTTTTTCTACTGAATTGTTTCTATTTTTCTTAGAGTTGTATAAGGATAGTCAATATATTTTGAAATACCCTTTTTTTTCATGTATAGCAGATAACTCCTCACACTCTGTGCACTGCCTTTTCACTCAATCTTAAGAATAAAAATTCTTAATCTAAACTCAGTGCAAATTATTAGTACTTTTTTATAGTTAGTATTTTTTTTATGTCCTGTTCAATAATGTTCTGGCTACTTAAGTTTATGTAGATCCTCTCCTTTGTGCCCATGCATGTATGTGTGTGTGTTTGCGTGTATGTGTGTGTATGTGTGGGTGTATGTGTGTTTCCTACGTTCTTTTTGTTGTTATTGCTTTATCACTCACATTTAGATCTACAGTCCATCTCAAGCTGCAATTTGTGTGGGGATAGGTAGGAGGTTATGTTTCATTTTTCCATATATATATCAAATTCACAACACTATTTAACATTATTTAAAATACCATCCTTCCCTACTGGACTGCAATGTCATTTTTCTTATAAATTAAGTAATTTTAAATGTGTAAATCTGATTCTGAGCTTCCTTTTCTGTTTTACTGATCTATTTTGTCTATCCTTGCAATAATATCATACTCTCTCAATTACTTTCGGTTTATAGTAGGTCCTCATATCTAGCCATGTAAACCCCCCCACCCCCCACTCAGAGCAGTGTGAATTCTTAAGTTTTGTTTCCCTACAAGTTTTTTTTTTCTTTCTTTTTTTGCTATTCCTTGATCTTCTGGAAACAGAGTTGATTACATTAAACATGATAAACATGCAAATGGTTTTCTGCTTCACTTGGGGGAGAGACTGAAACAAGGGCCTATGAAGCCCTACTTGCACTGATCCCAGTGACTTCTCAAACACTATTTTGCCCCCATGTTCATTCTTGACATCTGTTGACAGGATCTTGGGCCTCTGGAGTCTTCTACAATAAAGGCTTCTTCCTGCTACAAAGCCTTTGCACATGCTGTTCCTGTGTCCCAGACTATTTTCTTGCTCCCCATCCCGTGTTGCCTGTTACTCCTTCAACTGTCAGTCCAGTTGTTACTATTCCAAGGAAGCCTTTTCTGACCCTATCAGTCTGGCTCATATTCCTCTCTTACATATTTCCAGAGCTCAGTGGACCTCTCTTTGCTTCTCTTTGTATAAATAATTATTTAGCTAATGTCTATCTTTCCCCTTGACTTGAGGTCAATGACCATGTCTATACTTTCCATTATTTTACACCCAGCACCTAGTACAGTTCCTGGGACATGGTAGGTACTTAATGGATATTTTGCCAAATTAAGTGGGACTGCATGGTGTATTGAGAACACTATGGAATGTGTAAGGGAATAGCTATAGTCTTTGAGTTTAAAAATGGTAAGACAATTACCAGTGGCATGACCCTGAACAAGTACCTTGGGTACTCCTTTGATACCTTGATTTTCCTATCTACAATGTGGGACAGACACATAGTTTTGTTCTAGAGTATGGCATATAGTGGGTAGTAAGTCAAAGACAACTGTTAGAGAACAAAGCTCAAGCTATATCACTGGCCTCCTCACTCCTGGTTCAGGGCTCCGTCTACCTAGTACTCTGGTGGTTATTCATAGCAAGCTCTCTGAAATGACAACAGGGCCAAGACTTTTCTGAATGAGACTGGAAGTCTCCACATGCTGGAACTCTCATCTGGGGAGAATAAGTCATTAGGTTCATGTTCCCATTAATTTCTATTCTACTACACTTAAAAAAAAAAACATGAAGTATGGGAAAATGACCTTTCTGGAGGACAGGACCATATGGAACTAAGGAAGGCTCAAAGTCTGTTGTATTAGGCCTTGACTATTAGTGACAACAGGGGCTAAGCCATACATGAGAAAGGAATGGTGAGGGGAAACTTTGTAAGGAATCGGTACCTTTGGCACTTTTCTCAAGTTTATATCCTATATTTGTTTCCATACAGTAATCAGTAGGAGATAGGTTAAAATACAAAGAATTTATGAACTACCTTTAGAACAGCAAGGTGATTTCTGTCCCTGAAGAGCTGTGTTGGGATAATAAGGGCAGGGAAGATAGTGACAATAATTTCTCAGATTGTCAAACTCAGATGACCCATAGGATAGTGGTCCTATGTGGCAGGCAGCACAGCCTTGAATGGCACCAAAACAGTTTCCTGAATATAACCTTGCATAATAGTGTTACTTTCATCAAAACCACAATGAAATGTCAACTCACATCTGTCAGAATGGCTAGAAAGAAAAGGATAGGAAGTAACAAGTGTTAACGAAGATGTGGAAAAAAAGGAAATCTTGTACACTGTTGGTAAGAATGTAAACTGGTGCAGCCACTGTGGGAAACAGTATGGAGACTCCTTGAAAAATTAAAAATAGAAAGCATACTATACAGTAATTAAACTACTAGGTATTTACCCAAAGAAAATGAAAACACTATTTCTAAAAGATACATGCATCTCTATGTTTATTGTAGTATTATTTATAAGAAGCAAGAGATGGAAGCAACCCAAGTATCCATCTGTAGATGAATAGATAAAAAGGATGTCACACACACACACACACACACACACACACACACATACACACACACACACACGTGCATGCATGCACACACATTGGAATATTACTCAGCCATAGGAAAGAATAAGATCTTGCCATTTCCAACAACACAGATGGGCCTGGACAGTATTATGCTAAGTGGAATAAGTTGGATAGAGAAAGATAAATATCATATGATTTCAGTTATATGTGGAATCTCAAAAAAAATGAATAAACAAACAAATTTTAAAAAGTAGAAACAGACCCATAAACACAGAGAAAAAAATTTATAATTACCAGAGGAGAGGGGTTCGGGGATGGGCAAAATGGGCAAAGGGTAGTGGGAGACACAGACTTCCAGATACTTCCAGATTCATCAGGGATGAATAAATCATGGGGATGAAAGATAAAGCATAGGGAACATTGTCAGTGATACTGTAATAGTGTTGTATGATTACAGATGGTAGCTATGCTTGTGGTGAGCATAGCATAATGAATAGACTTGTCAAATCAATACGTTGTACACCTGAAACTAATATAACACGGTGAGTTGACTTTGCTTCGATTAAAAAAATTAGTAATAACATCACTTTCAGATAAAAAGTCCACATTTGGTCTTCATGTGTGCAAAAATTATGTAAGGGTAAGTTTGTCGCCTTGCATCCTTATAGGTTCCAGACAATCACCTCTGAAGCTGTGATAAATTCATGAATACTTCGTGGTACATGAATACTTTTCTTGATCTGGTTTTCTGTGGGTATTATGTAGCAAAATTCCATATAAGTGAACCAGGTGGTGAAATGTCATAGTGATAAACTATCCTGTAGTGGTAGAAAATCCTACCCTGTGTAAGAAACCCTCATCAAGTCGTTTCATATCCTCTGTAGAAAACTCATGAGCTTCTATACCAGAGGGAGCTATATGCAAATCCTGACTTTTCCACCAAAGACAGAGATGTAAAGATTGCCCTTGGCCTGGAGTGTTGTTCTGTGAATATTAAGAGCCATGGCTGAAATCTCAGTCTATAAACTATTAGTTCAATGTTTTTAGTAGACCGTACTGCTAGTAATTAAAATCTGAAAACTGTAAGAATTGGAGCAAACCGCATCGGTTAAACTCTCTGGTGTGAATCCAATTGCCTGGATAGAGGTCATAGTGTTGGGTACCTTTTATGGGTTACAAATTGGGAAATGGCAAAAAAGAGCTTTCTAGCTGCTAAAAATGTTCTGTACCCTGATCTGGGCACTGGTTATATGAGTATATACATATATAAAAAATTCATCAAACTGTACACTTAAGAAGTATGCACTTCAAGAAAATTAAAATTCTTCCAAACTCCATCTCTACGGTGGGGAATGCAAACTTCCTATTTCTCACCAGCCTCCCGCTGGGCTTCAACCTCTCATCACTTTGATTCATTCTTTCCATCTAAATCTTGCTTAACTTTCCATTTTCTACACCCTCTTACCTCTGTGCAGTTTAACTACAAAACTGAAAACTTGTCCTGTATTACCCTCCAATGTAATTTAACCATCTTTGTTTTCCCCTAACGTAGGCTGACAAACAGTCTGTCCTTGGCCAGATGTAATCAGGCTCTTCCGAATCCTCTTCCCAACTAGACCTTGACTTTTGGACTTCTGTGCTTCTGTGTCCATCTTTGCATCAGTCAACTGCAAGAACACTGGTAAGTCACGTTAGCCAGAAGCCCTTATCCTCAGAACCGGATCACTCTTGATACCTGGTCAGGTTTCTCATCCTCCAGGTAATGTCTGATCACTATGGCCTGCCTTCAGGAAGATGATCAGGTGGTTTTAGCCAGAAATGTTTCCTCTTATTAATTTTCCATCTAACAACCTCTTCGCCTTGTTCTTTGGCTACCAATCTCCACTCTTCCTTGTTGTATTCAGAGCTGAGCTCAATCTGTCTACACTATGCAAGATGCCATTGCAGTGGTCTCTATAACTATTGTGATAGTACTAACTACAGCCATCCTTATTGTTTTAACAAGTGTCAGAATATTTTTTTCTTTATCAAGGTCATGGACTTAAGTGCTATTTATCCTCAAAACAACCTATCAGGGACTTTATCAGAAAAGCAATAGATATATATTTTTAGGGAAAAAATAATTATCCTTGCTCATTAAGGATATTATTATTAACAATTGTGCTACTTTTCAGAGAACAATTCTTTACTCAGAGCTGACAGTGATATTAAGTGTATTGGCCACATACATGCTACACATATGCATGCTATATATATATATATATATATATATATATATATACACACACACGTGTGTGTTTATAATATATACATTTTATTTAGAGATACCCATTTTCACACTTTAAAATATCTAATATTGGACTATGCTTTATAATATTTTATGAAAAAGTAAAAAAAGAAAAAGAAAAAAAAAACAGCAGTTAGGCAAAGCAGTGTGGTGACATCCTTGTCTTTTCCTTTACACACACCAGTTAGCTACATTCATACTATTGTTACCTGAGTTGGCTTCCTTTGATTGTTAGCATTACACAGAGTTACATTTTGACTTAAATTTGGATTCCTAATTGTCATTTAAAATGTCTTCAAAAAGATTATACAGTACTACAAAGTTCCATTGAAATAAAAAGTTATTTTGTATGTCAAAGATTGTCTATCATACAGCAGGCATTGCAATTATAGTTAGTAGAAACTGTCAAATTTCTGGGAATAGATAATGGTATTTTCAACCCTATGAGAGGTTATTGTGACCAATTTATGCATCATGAAGGACTACCACTCAGGAACATAACATCTATCTGTCAAAAGCCTTTGGCTGACTTGGAAACGAAGCTGTTCACTTCCCATAATATATAATCCCCGTTACAGAAATTTCAAAATGCCAAGTTCATCCAAATGTGGAAAACCCCAGGTATTTTTATTTGGCTCGAAATTATGATATCAGTCTGAAATATGACAAAACGGTCTGGAAGACAAGCATAGGCTAAGGGAAGCAGAATGTTGTCACTGACATTATGCATATTAGTTGGTGGCTGAAAGCGATTCATACATAAAGATTTTAGGCTCAATGCAAAGGAGTTTTAGACTTAAATTTTAATGGTCGTACAAAAAAAGACTTATTTGTAACTGTGTAGATAAATATTCATTTATTGGTTCCACTATTGGTTCATTCTGTAAGAATCATGTTTATTTTTATGTTGATTATTTTTCCCTATACTCCTTCTCTAAGCTGTGGTTAAATTGATGGTGCATTTTATAATCATTGCCATTGTAGAATTAAATAAATAAAGTTTTCCATATTAATGTTGAAAACATGTTAGATGGATGGGCAGGTTGATGAATGGGTAGATGGGAGGGGGAAAAGGAGAGAAGAGTACAAAGTTCTTTTATCTTTATGCTTTAATTCAGGACCTTTTTAATCCATCATAGCTCTATTGAAATAATTCATATTATCAGCTATTTCAGTTAAATTCCACAGCTATTGATTTTCTGTGTTCTGTACAGGGAATGTTTGTGTCCCCTCAAAATTCTTATGTTCAAATCCAATCCCTGGAGTAATGGTATTTAGAAGTCAGGCCTCATGAATTGGATTAGTGACCTTGTAAGAAAACTCAGAGAGTTCCCTGCCCCCTTCCACCATGTGAAGACACAGATGAAAGGTGCCATCTACAAACCAGGAAGTAGGCTCTCACCAAATATCAAATCTATGGGTGCCTTGATCTTGTACTTGCCCTCTAGAACTGTGAGAAATAAATTTCTTTTGTTTAAGACACTCAGTGTATGGTATTTTTGTTACAGCAGCCTGATTGGACTAAGAACTGTGGTAAAAACTGTTGGAATACAAACAATATGGAATATGTTGTACTTGTCCTGTAAGGAACATACATTGTTATCTTTGCATTAATAGGCAGAAATACAAGAAAAACAAGTAGATAATGTCTATACGAGAGAAGAGATTCACTGTTAGTCATTAAGGCAAGTGCTCTAAGAGGAAGTTATTCCTTGAGAAATAAGAAATGAAAGAAAAAAAAAGATTATAGAAAAATGTACATAAGGTACTTTTTAATATTTATTGATCGATTGTTTGATTGATCAAGCATGGGAGGGGCAGAGAGAGAGAGGCAGCAGAATCCTCAGCAGGCCCTGCACTGTCAGCACGGAGCCTGATGCAGGGCTCACACTCATGAACCAACCCCTGAGATGGTGAGAACATGACCTGAGCCAAAGTCAAGAGTCAGATGCTTAACCAACTGAGTCACCCAGGTCCCCCAACAAGGTACTTTTAACATGACCAGATTGGAGGCAAGCCTTGTTGTGGTTGGGAAGATTTAGATAGTATTAGCAATTTCCTTCAGTGTAATTAATCTTGCTCTATTTTCTGTTATTCCTGGCTTTGTCCATAATAATAATGGGTATATTTAATACATGCCATTAAGTCTTTTAAGTGGTGAACAGCTTGATGAGTATTTATTGATAAGGACACACAGACATACAAAGTCAGCCAGGCCAGTCAGTGAGTAGATAGTAGAACTGTTATATATAGACTTTGCTCCTTGCCTGCCTATTTTCCAAGTCCTCTAGAGCAGCGGTTCTCAAGGTTGGTGGTCCTGGGATGCTTTTACTTATTAAAATTATTGAGGACTCCAAAAAACTTTTGTTTATATGGTTCATATCCATGAATATTTACTATGTTAGAAATTAAAACCAATTAATTTTAAAGCAACTTATTTGATATATTTAAAAATAACAATAAGTCTAGGGGCACCTAGGTCGCTTAGTGGGTTGAGCGTCTATCTTCGGTTCAGGTCATGATCTCGGGGTTCGTGAGTTTCAGCCCATGTCAGGCTCGCTGCTGTCAGTGTGGAGCCTGCTTCAGATTCTCTGTCCCCCTCTGTCTGCCCCTCTCCCATGCTTATTCTCTATTGCTGTCAAAAATAAACATTAAAAAAAGTAACAGTAAGTCTATTATATCAACACGAATAATGTAATTTTATAAAAAAAATCACTATGTCTTATGAAACAAAAAATAAAAGTCAATCTAGTGTCCTTGTTTAACACTTTTAGATTTTTTAAGTGTCTGATTTAATAGAAGACATTTGAGATCCCATACCAACTTTTGCACTCAAGCTGTTTTCATACGTTGCTTTCATTGAACTATACAAAGAAAATCCAGCCTCACAAATGTACATAGTTGGAAAGTAAGGGAATATTTCCATTGCTTTTTCTGATAATTGGTACTGTACCAAAGCTTGACAAGTGGCATGTTTTAGAAGTTATTTGCAGTGTGGTATCTGAAAACATGTTGATGAAGTTTTTGTGTTAATTTAAAATCCCCTGGTCTATTTTGCACTTTGATGGACATTGAACCTATGACTTTATATTATGCATTAGGCATTTAGATAAATATGGATTCACTGAGTTATGTAGATCTTCCAAATGTTGATGTATTTTACTATACAATATAAAAAATTCATTTGCTAGGATCACACTGATTTCAACAGAAAAGTTGTTTAGTATTGAAAACTGTTAATTTTATGGTAGTTAATACAATTTTCCTAAATTCTAACTTTATTTAGAAGCTTGAATTTTATCATTGGCAAATAAGTACTGTCAGTTGTTTTCCTTAAAGTGGGAGGTTCACTTTCTGCATTTTTCAGAAAATATCTATGTCTACCAAATAACCAAGTCTAAATAAGCACAATTTCACATAAAAACAATGTCCCTTGAAAAAGTGGCTAGTTCAGCTCATAACTCAATCAGACCAGTGTTTTCCTTACCAATTCAACCAAAATACTTCAATATGTGGCAAGACTGCTTTCAGTGAGCATTCATTTCATCATACATAATAACAACAAACACGTGTTCTCTAGGTTCTGGATTCAATAAAATTAATAATTGTTACGATTTCATCAAGGATATTAAGTGAACCTGGCTTTAAAAATAAGTCAGGGGCGCCTGGGTGGCTCAGTCGGTTAAGCGTCTGACTTCAGGTCAGGTCATGATCTCATGGCTTGTGGGTCTGAGCCCCGCGTCGGGCTCTGTGCTGACAGCTCAGAGCCTGGAGCCTGCTTCGGATTCTGTGTCTCCCTCTCTCTCTGCCCCTCCCCCACTCATGCTCTGTCTCCCTCTCTCCATCAAAAATAAATAAACATTAAAAAATAAATAAAAAAAAAATAAGTCAAAGTGGTGCCGAAGAAGGTAATGATACTTGTATAGTTTCAGGCCATTGCTGAGCTTCACACTAAAGGTCAGCAATATATTTTATTTATTTTATTTTATTTTATTTTATTTTATTTTATTTTATTTTATTTTATTTTATTTTATTTTTTTATTTTATTTTATTTTTTATGTTAATTTTATTTTATTTTCAGTAATTTATTTCCCTTTCTTTTTCTGTCCTCTTTTTTTCTTTCCTCTCCTCTCCTCTCCTCTCCTCTTCCCTTTTCTTTTCTTTTCTTTTCTTTTCTTTTCTTTTCTTTTCTTTTCTTTTCTTTTCTTTTCTTTTCTTTTTTCTTTTCTTTTCTTAACAAGGCTTCATACCCAACACAGAGTCCAAAGCGGGACTTGAATCCACAACCCTAAGATCAAGACCTAAGCTGAGATTAAGAATCAGACTTTAAAAAAAAATTTTTTTTAATGTTTATTTATTTGAGAGAGAGAAAGAGAGCAGGGGAGGGGCAGAGAAGAGAGGGAGACAAAGAATCTGAAGCAGGCTCCACACTGTCAGCGCAAAGCCCAAACGTGGGGCTTGAATCCATGAACTGTGAGATCATGACCTCAGCCAAAGTTGGACACTCAGCTGACTGAACCACCCAGTTGCCCCAAGAGTCAGACTCTTTACTGGCACCCAGGGGTCCCACAGTCAGTGATTTTAAGCACCACTGATTTTGCACCACCAGCACAAATATCAATACAATTTAAAAAGTTTGCTGGTGTTAGTACTTACTACTTTTTAGTACTTGGTACAATTATGAGAATTAGTCTGGACTTCTTGAAGTCCCTGAAGGTTACAGGGATATCCACATGTCTGTGGACCACACTTTGAGATATTCTACCGCAAGTATATAGCACAAAAATTCTTGTTTTAAAATGTTTTAAAAACTTTAAAGGTAAAGAAACTAATAAATAATGTTTTAAAGGATCATTCAATGTCAAAAGTATGAGTAAGAAGACAACAAATGTAATATATATATTATACATAAATGTAATATATATAAGTATAATATATATAAATATAATATATATCTATAAGTGTAATATATATAAATGTGTTTTATATATATATAGTCTTTAAAAGATAAATTAGGCCCGCCTAGGTGGCTCAGTCAGTTAAGCATCTGATTTCGGCTCAGGTCATGATCTCACGGTTCTTGAGTTCGAGCCCCACGTCGGGCTCTGTGCTGACAGCTCAGAACCTGGAGCCTGCTTTGGATTCTGTGTGTCTCTCTCTCTCTGCCCCTTCAATGCTTGTGCTCTATCTCTGTCTGTCTCTCAAAAATAAACATTTAAAAAATGTTTAAAAGATAAATGAAAAATAAATGTTATTGAGGCACCTGGGTGGCTCAGTCAGTTGAGTTTCTGACTCCTGACTTCGCCTCGGGTCATAATCTCACAGTTTGTGAGATCGAGCCCTGTATAGGGCTCTGTGCTATCCCCACATGCGCTCTCTCTCTATCCCTCAAAATAAATATATAAACTTTAAAAAACAGCAAATTTTATGAAAAAAGGTCAAAAGATTTAAAGAGAGAGAGACTTCATTATGATATCCTACAAGATAGCTTATTTATAAATTAAGTTACTGCTCTTTTAAAATATAAACCAAACTATAATTTGAAAATATCAATATGAAAATCATGTCTGATAATTTTAAATAGTTTAGAAAACATTTAGACATGATTTAAGTTTTCTGGGAACAAAAGGAATTAGTTTCTGTGACAAATAATAAATGACATTAAGAATGCTAATAGTTGGGGCACTTGGTTGGCTCAATCAGTTAAGCGTCTGACTCTTAATTTCAGCTCAGGTCATGACCTCATGGTTCGTGAGTTTGAGCCCTGTGTCAGGCTCCAAGCCGACAGCACGGAATCTGCTTGGGATTCTCTCCCTCCTCTCTCTCTCTCTGCCCCTCCCCCGCTCACCCTCACTCACTCACTCACTCTCTCTCTCTCAAAATAAATAAACACTTAAAAAATGTTAATAGTTACTTTTTATTGCTTTCTATATATTATGCAATTTAATCCTGCAGCATACTTGTGATTTAACCCCAGATGAGAAAGCTGTGGTAAGCCATCTGTACTCTGTCCACAGTGGGGAAACTATGAACCAAAATTCAGTAGTCTCCCTGACTCAAAACCTCACCCTGAAACACAAGAAAGGCACGCACACTGCTGCCCTCCTCGAACTTTACATTCCAGATCTCAAAAATACAAGATGCAGCAGCAATGGACACACAGAAAAACTGCTGAAAATCTTTCTTGAAATATGCACTGAGCCAACTCTCTCTTGCAATGAAAGGATGAAGTAGATCTTTCCACATCTAATTAGCAATTTGAAGAAGTGAATTAACACCCTTTTCCTGGTGTGTTGCTGGCCAGACACAGTGTGTCCCCAGTCTTCAGAGCTTGGAGGCCTGATATGGAGAGGTCAGTGATAATAAATCGCTGGGACGCCAGGTGCAAGGCGCCATGGTGGGAAACTAACATTTCTCCACAAAAAAGAACCAGGGAAAACAGAAGCAGATCAAACACCAATGGTAATTAGTCTTCCCACTAGCTTGTCAATTCCTTTTAAGCAGGTAGGCTATATAATTCATTTTTGAATTTCCCTAGTGGCAGAATGAGCAAGTACAGGGAAGGCATTCAATATTTGGTTATTTTTAACAAAACTGAATGGGAATTGAAGTTAAGTGTTATAAGAAAAGGCTACCTATGCATTTGTTAATATTTTCTAAACCTTATTCTAATCATGTATCAAGCTGTTAGTAATTAGCAGATGCTCAAAGAATTATTTATCGTGAAATCGGTAGAATTATTCAGTCAAATAGCATCTGATGCCATATCTATATCTGCCTCTAGAGTTTTTTTTTTTTAACCAGTGAGCTAATCCATGCATTTATATTTGTAAATTTTAAGAGACATCTGTCCCTGAAAGCTTTTTACATTTTTTCCTCATGTTAGAGATAAGGTATTTTCAAGGTTATGTTAGTTAGCACACACACACACAAACACATACAGATGTATGTATATATGCACATATGTGTATGTATACATAGGTGTCTCTAAGATGCATATGAATTATATACTTACATATACATATACATGTACACGATGTATATATGTATCTGTGTGTCTACCATGTATCTTTTCTATACAAATGCACCTCCTAGTAGACACACCAATAAAAAGCCATTACCCAAAACTAAACAAAAAACAGATGTCTAAAAACTTAAACCAATAATTTATTCTTTGTGTTGCCTTGGTTATCCTGGTCCAGAAAATGTCACACCAGGCAACTCACGCGGCTACAAGGAATTACTGCCATGAAATTGGCAGCAGTTACCTGAACTGTGACACAGTAATAACAAGGAAATGAGTGTCTTCTATCCTGCATCTATCACTGCCTAACAAACATAACAGTTCATGTTCATTGAAAATATAAAAGAAAACACTCAGGACATATTTTCACAAACCTTATTCTTACCTCCTCTAATTATCTAGTTCAGTACATTTTCCCCACCCTCAGAAGCATTTCATAAAATCGATCATATGGCAATTATTCTACAACATCATTGGAGACAATTTTTTCTCTGGAAACAATCTCCTGCATATATCCTGTGTCCACCCTGGTGGCCTCTGAGCCACCTACTGCTATGGCCCGCTCTGTGTTCCGTGTCCTTCTCCACAGAGGCATCTCAAAGTCCAGGCCCTCTGGTGAGATTAGCAAACTCTCCTGAGATTTTTTACAAACTAATAAGATCACCCATTCATCCATTGGGCAGGCTCTGGAGACACAGATACAAATTCAAATCCTAGTTCAGCCATTTCCAGCCATTTCTTTGATCACAGACACATCACTTAGCTGCCCTAACCTTCATTTTTCTCATCTACAAAATGACAGTAATACTAATTATTTACCTCTGTCTCTAAGATCAAACTGGATATGTAGAGTGCTTGATGTACTGTCTGGTATACAATCAGCACTCAATGCTGGATTAGCCGGGATAGAATAGGCCAGACTATGGAAATTTATCACCTTGGAAATCTCAGAGGCTGAACTCAAAAAGGGATTGTTTGTCAGTCACGGCACCATTGGCAGAGGTTTGTAGGCTCCTGTCAGTAACTCTGAGTAGTGAATCAGGCACAATATTAATATACTGTCCCTGTTGTGCCTTCCACAGTCACCACAGAAAGTAAAAAGAGGGATGAAGATTGTCTGAGACTTCGCTAACACCTGGTGTGGAAGTTATTTGAATCTACTTGACACTCCTCCTATCTTGCCAGATACCATCTAGCCACATGCAAAGGAAACTGAAAAAGTATAGCCCTGTGCGACTCCATTGTGCAAGGGGTGCTAGAAAATGGTGACTGTGTCCCACCAAAGAGTGATATGGTAAACCAGTGTTTATTAGTGTCATGGCAGAATTTTCCCTGCCATAGATATAGCATTATTACCACTATTAGGGCTATACCACATCAATATTATCTTTTTTTTAACCAAATGGAGTGATTAACTAGAGTAAAATCTTGTCACACATAATGGAAATCCAGACATAAGTCAGCTGTCCATTCATTCAGATTCTCAGCAGATGGCTAACGCTGGTCATTCTAACACCTTCACAACAGTGCCATCCTGCATTTTATTGAATTAAAGTTTTTCGGCCCAAGTTATACACTCTGGCTAGGTTTTATTGTGTTTAAAATATCTTTTTGAATGTACTGACCTCCCAAGAAGTGCAGTCAATGTTACTCTTCTAATGAAGAGTGACTAAAAGGAATCACTGATGAACCTGAGTGGGTAGAGAAACTGCATTATGGTGAACTACTTTGTGATGGTATATAAAGAAAGAGTGAGACACATCAAAAAATCTGGAATTCACATTTGATTCTACCTCCTACTAATTGTCTAACTGAAGATATGTTATCTGTTTCCTCATCTGCAATTTAGATCTTCATAAAATGTAAAAATAAGGCAAAGAACACTAATGGTTACAATATCATCTAATACCAAGCAGTGTATACATACTATGATATTTAATTATCAGAACAATCCTATAGATAATAATTTCTATTCCTATTTTATGTACAAGGGAGCTAATGTTAAATAACGTGCCCAAGGTCACACAGGAGTCAAACCCAGTTCTGTGTAACTCCAAAGTCCCGAATCCACTGTGCTGCTCATCAAAGAACTCTTATCATGGTTAAAATTCGTAGTGCTGTTATTATTGCTATGGTTATTATTATACGACTGACCTTGGCTTTTTCCATTTTGTCTTAGGAAGACTTTCCTATTTAGTCATTTAAAGTAGGTTTTTCTAGAAACCACTTGGAAAATGAAAAGGCAGATAACTCAAGATGCTGATACAGTTTAGAGAATCAGCAAAACTATAAGAGAACATTGAATTTGCAATTCAAATGCCACTTCTGGTGCTACATATGGAAGGTACTAATAAACACTGAGTGGAGCCAGGTTCCTGTGTTGATTCCTATACTCTGTGGCTTTAGGTGGGCCCAGCTCAGAGCTCGATCATCTTCATTGAATGTTATGTGGGTTTACACGGTTTCCTTTCCTCTAGAAAGTTGAAAGCCCCAGTTTTAAGTCATTCTTTTTAATATACTTCACCAACATTTTTCCCCTTATAGAACACTCATTTTACTGCAAGTGAGCAAGTGAGAGAATGTGTTATATGAAACGTTTCTTTTTTAAAAAAGTCTGACTCTGTGACATTCTATATCAACACGTTTTTCTCTTCTTCACAAGAACAGTTTGGAAGGATAGAGAACTAAGTGAAGATGACAGAGATCAGAGACAGACAGAGACAGACAGAGACAGACAGAGAGAGAGAGAGGCTTATTTTAAAGCACTCTGACCTCTCCCCTGAATCCTATCAGCTCAGGGCTCTGGTCTGTGTCACTCAGGCTGACATGTGGCAGGACGGTGGATGTTCCTCAAGTCCAAATGTTGAATAATTCCGGCTGTGACAACAGTATAATTTTATAATATAGTATAATAGTATATTTCATAGGCTGGTAAGATATCAAAAGGCTGAACTCTGACATTCCTGACAAAGATCATTATATAAAATATGAATGAAATCAAGCAAATACAATTTCTTTGACAATGATTTTATTGAGGACTGGGTACTTGAGTGTGCTATCGGATCCTAATGAAAGGCCACATCTAGATATTTCACTAAACTAGGAGCAAAAAGGTGGAGAAAAGCAGTTTGAGAAGGGCTTTCACATATTAAGAAAAGGAGGCTTTGACTGTTAATGAAAGTATACCTTCCTTTACATAATGCACAAGCGAGTGGGAACCTCAGTGAATCTAATTCTCAGGTGATTAAACTGAGATTCCAAGCAGGGAAGCCTCTCCCTGGTGGGAGAACAGGGCCTCCATTCCCCACGCTTCACACCTCTGCCGCCTGACTGTACCCCATCTCCCTGTGCCCAGAGGGGCCAGAGCCGATCCTGCTGCTCAGGTAAGATACGTCACATCTCCCCATCTTGAAAAGTTACTTTTCACTAATATTACTAAGTTTCAGCTCCCTCACCCTCACTCTTCTTCATCGTTTAACAATCTTTAAACAATTATATATCATATACACATGCATAAACTTTTGTTCAACAGAAGTCTTTACAAACTAAGCTACCGCATATTCTTTCATTTGCAAAAATTGAGGGGAGAGGGAAATCTGACGGCTTAAAAAATTTGGAAAACAAGGATACAGATGATCTATCACCCCGTATTTTACTAAAATCTACTCAGAAGAAGGAAAGCAGCATTTACGGGACCCATTCCACGCGCAAGCACCCTGCCTGCTACTTTGCAGACATCTGTTGTTCCGTTTTAACAACAACTCTGTGAGTGAGGATTATTATGCCCATCTCCGTAAACACGGGAACTGCAAAGTGCATACTTAAGCAACAGCTACGCGGTAGAACTGGGACTGAAACCCAGGTGTGCCTGACGCTTTGCAGCATATTGCACCGGCTCTTCCTTCTTATCATTTTAACTGATAACACTGCTGGGATTAATGAGCTCCTTAACTTTATTACCTAGTAGGTGAAGCAGCACATTCATTTAACTATCCTCAATTCACCTCTTTTGAGCTTCATTGAGAGTTTATTTTTTTGAAGTAACAAGGTAGTATTCACTCCATCTATTACTTCGTGCATTTATAAACACCACCTTTAAAATCTGCAGTACCTTTTTTTGAACTTGAAAGAAAACTGGTTGTTTAACGTGTGGAGAGTGAATGGAACTTTTATTTGCATTAGATGAATCCTGATTTCATGAGTTAATATCATCGGGTCTTGACAATCTATGGTTCTAGCAAACAACAAAAAGCTATAAATTAGATCAATAAATGCCATGAGTTTCTGTGGAATATTCTGGTTTAGGGTACTTTAGAAACAGGATATTGTGAACAGTGCAGTGAACTAATTATTCCTGTATTTTATGAATGAATTTTATGTTTGTAATTTCCCCGTTCTTATTAAAGAGACAGATTGCATTTCATAATTTTTTGTTGCACCCAGTGCTTGCCTACTGAGCTGTGGAACACAGTAAAGTTGAACCAAGGATTTGCTGCTGAGAAGTAAACACACAGGGAGGTAGCACTGGTTTCCAGTTGGCTTTGGAACAATCTATGAAGAAGTGGGAAGGAGGAAGTCATTGACTCAGTTTGGTACCTACCATGGACCGGGTACACAGAACTTTCCAAACTTACATCTTTTAATCCTCACAACACTTGTGTTGGACATTTTTATTCCCATTTAACAAAGAGGTTCACAATGGTAATGTGATGTGTTCAAGATCATCTGTTTTGTAAATATACTTGATTCCAAAGTTAAGAGAACCTAGTCCTTAAACCAGAGCTTCTCAAGTGTGTCCTGAAGAGCATATATATGTTGGAGAGCACCGAGGGTCTGGGACCACAGCCTCAAGAGCTAAATTCCAAATTCAAAACATCTTTATGATCTTAGGCATTGTTTGGACATTTATTTTAAAAACTGCATAATATTACACAATATAGCCATACTCCTTTATATAGAGACAAAACAGTTTAAAAGTCCTTTTTCTCAATAGACTAAAGAATTTGTCGTCATGTGCTTTTTTTTTTTTTTTTTGTAAGATTCTTAAACCTACTTTTTACAGGCAGTCTCTGGCCCTGGTCTCTCACTCTTCTCTGTGCAGTAAGTATTCCTTCCGACATCAACAGTCTCCTGGTGAATGTGGCTGTGATTTCAGTCTCAGCCTCCATCTTAACTTGTCATTCCTTCAGTACTAGCTCAACCTGCATCGTGGCTCTCAGTTCTACCACAGCCCCTCTGTCCCTGTGTCTTTGTCGTTAAGTCAGAGGCAACTCCGGGAACTTAGCATTAGGTCAGACTGAGGTCTTGTACCACTTTGGCCTGGAGCTATATTTTTATTAAGAAAACCATAAGTGCTGTGGCTTTTAGATTATTATGTGCATTGCAGGTATTTTCATGTGTAATCCTCACAGCAACTCTATAAATGTTATCATTATCTCCATTTTCAGATTAGACATCAAAACAAAAATAAAAGCTGTCACTTAAAGGGCTTTATAACTTCCCAAGGTCGTAGGCTAGTAGGTAAAAAAGCCCAGAAGAAACACACTCACACACACACACACACACACACACACACACATCTATCTTATCTAGATCCTGATATCCTGGCTTGGTATCCACTGCTCTTGCCAATCTCCATTAGTATAGAAGAGATTCTGAGCTTGATCCCAAACTAAGAGGTGGGCTTTTTCTTACCCCTTTTCCCTCCCCCTGTCTCCTTCCCCCTACCCCAGCTATGTAGGAAGGATGTAGTCCTATCTCTTCAGTCCGAGAGCCTACCAATGCTCTTAAATTCTGAGTTCTGGTTGCGTGAAAATTGTTGGATATGATGGCAATAACTGGCAGGAATACTTATCAGATGTCAATAAAGAAGGCTGAAGAATAATTTTGGGAGAATTCCTAGTATCTATATTTCATTTATTCATCAATTCAGTATGTAATTATGGAATACTGAACTAGTACCATAATATTCTACTTCCATCTTTGTGCTGCCCCCATGGATGTTCCTGGGTACCCTCTCCTAAATGAGAAAACTTTAAAGAGGTTCTGTCATTTCATGTGGAAACAAAGTGTCTGGTCCACTTCCAGCATTTTTGCCTTCACCAAGTTGTCTTTCTACCATAAATAACATATAAGCCATCTTTCCTCAAAAAGCACATGGAATGTATTAAATATATATACTACATGCTAAAATGGCAATAAAAATAAATAGTGAAGCAGTAATAAAAAAGCTCTAAAAATAAACAAATAGAATTACTGTAATTTAGCTCTAAGCTTTCTAGCAGCCAAGATAAACACAGTTTGGATTTTATGGATATATATATATATATATATATATATATATAATTTAGGGACGACTAATATTTCTAAAAGATATCAGATAAAACTTGAGCCCATTCTAGGATATTCTAGGAGCTTATTCATGGTAGGTTATACTTCTCAAACTTTAGCTATAGCCTAACTTTAAATGAGACACTTGGGTTGGGCTCTCATTTCCCCATTCAGAGCCCCACTGAGGGGTAGTCCATGCAGGGAAACCACTCACCCTCATCTTTGGAGAGATTAGAATACATCAAATAAAGCACTAGAATAGTATGTCTAGGATTCCCACTCAAAAGGGCTTAAATCAAGGGAATTGAATGAAGACACAATTTTCATAGAAACAGTCAAGGTTAAAAAGGACACTAAAGAATGTTGAGGTGTCCGGGGAAGGGCAAGGAACAGTAAGGATATTTTCCTACAACCGCTTCTGAGAAGTCAAGGGGAGAAGACAGGATCCCTGGCTTTACTCACTAGCAGCTGAAGTCACTGAGAGTGAGAGGCTACTGCCGAAAACCAGGTTATGGATGTCTGGGAGGAAGGGGAGAAAATACTTTAACCCCTCTCTGCTTTTAGTAGCCTGTCTCCTGTGGCCGCCTCCCATCAGCCAAACCCTACCAGAGACCAGAGAGCAAAGAATCTCTGAAATTGTCAGAAGGGGCAGGGTTCAGGGCACAGAACAGGGCAGGGCTGAACACTGATGGGTGGGAGGTGGTAAGAGAGAATAATCAGCATATCTGCATTGGACTATTGGCTCCCCTACTCACTAACAATACGACATTAGGTGAATTACTTCACTTAATGGAAACTTACTCTCTACAAGGGGTTAACTGAGAGATACTAGAAGGATCTAAAATTAACATGAAGTGATTAGAACATAATGGATATTCTATAAACACTTGCCAAATACAAATCTGAATTAAAATTGTAGTGTTTTATGGCAGCGGGATGAGAGAACTGGGTTGACAGCTTTGCAGGCAAGGTAAGGACCATGAGCAAAGGCCCAATTTCCTAACGAATTAAACTAAAAAGATTTATGCTCATTAGCAGCTAAATTACATATAGCCTCAGATCTAAAGATCTAGTAGAGCCCCCAACTGCAGCAAAGCCTAGAGTGATCACATAGTCAGAGTCCAAAATAACACCACAGGTTTTAAGAAACACTAATGGTTACATACTTAAACTTTGGCACTGAGAACTTAAGGAAGAACCATGTGATATCACCTGGGACTCGCATGACATATATTATATACATTTTCAAATGACATTTCTTACTGCCTCATATCAGAAAGAAATGAATACATGTTGGTGGTGAACCTATCCTGGGGAGGCTGCCTTTTCTAGAAATGCTCTCTAGTACATATGAGTGGGTCATATTGTGCCAGAAGATACAGAGACAGTCATTTGACCCACAATGAGCTAATTTGACTTCTTTCTTTTCAAGAGGGAGAGAATAAATGCTCTAAAAGCTAAGTGAGGCGTGTTTATGGCAGTATACTAGAGAGAAATGTCCAGAAATCCCTATTACCAAGACCCTTGAACAATCTTCCAATCCAAAGTCTTGGGTTGTTTGATTCCTTATTTATTTATTTATTATATTATATTATCACAAGACATTTCAATATGCTTCCAATGAATTCTTTAAAAACATACTTATAGTAGGTATTTTTTTAATTTCTAGAACTAAAAAATATCTTAGCTAATATGATATCTTCAATTCTCACTGATACCATGGTTTCTCTCTCGAGTATTATGGACATTTTGCACTGTGTTTTGTTGTGAGAAGTTGCCCTGTGCTTTGTAGTAGGTTTGGAAGCATCCCTGGCCTCTAGCCCCTAGATGCCAGTAGCCAACACCCAATCATGACAATCAGAATTGTCTGGAGACAATAATAAATGTCCCTTGGGGACACACGATGGCCTCCTGTTGAGAATGACTGATTTAAATTAAGAGGAATCTGCAAGGGAGTAAGAAATATCACTTATCTTTGTGTACCATTTTGACATAGATAGGTCACTGGTTAAAAATCCTATTTTGAAGTTGGGACAACAGGTATAAAATCTAGCTCCATCACTTACTGTATGATCTGGATAAATTTTTAACCTCTCTGACTCTTTGGTTCCTCACTTTTAAATGGAGATGACAATCTAAAGCCCACTAACAATCATTAGGATTTAAGTACTGTATACGTATGTAAAGAGCCAAGCACACGGTAGAATCTCAACTCAATCTTGTGCAGGTTCCCTTTCATCAGCACCAATCATACTGCATTTCACTTAGAAAGAATTCAGTCACCTTTCTTAAATTAAAAAAAAAAGCCTGTAGCTGTGTATGTGCATACATATATGGTCATTTCCAACACTTCTGTTTGCTTATAATGAAATTTCAATTAGGTAAGAGAGACAAAATTTCTGTTTGCTCACAAATATCAGGGCAATTAATAATGAGGGGAAACAAATACACTGGAATTTAATATCTAATTTAGCAAAATATTATATTTTCCCTGTTTGCCACATGTGGATGTGGTCTTCTAAGCAAACATAAAGTTGCATACAAATTACTTATATGCAGAGTTCCTCAAATAACAAAGTCATAATCTCCCCAATGTCTGAGTACCTCCCAGCTGATCAGCTGGGTACAATGACCTGTAGGGGCCCCCTGGGGTAGTAGAATGCTAATGAGTATTCTCTTGAAATAGACTTTCCTTCAGTTTCTCCAAGAAGTATTTTAGAATCAAAAAGGATCCTAAAGAACAATTCTGGTGTGTTGCAAAGGTGGATTTAAGTTAAACTTTGTAACAGAGGGAGGGGGTTTTCTGGAATGTTGGCCTGATCAAGTGGACAGAAAATCATTCTTCTCTCCTTACTTTTCTCTCTTCCCTTTTCTTGAAACTTTTGAGAAGAGAGATCTATGATTGACATTGTGGAAAGAAGGGGAAAAAATCACAACCCCAATCATCCATTCATCCTACATTCATTGTGCACCTGCCTTATGCTGATCATTCATTGGCTACAGGCAATATAATTACCCTGGACTACAGCACCCAAATATTAGAATTACGTTACTATTTAACAAGTACTACCTGAGTTTCTCTGCTATCAGATATGTCTCACCAGATTTTAAAATCCTCACAGTAAGGAAGTGGCCTAACTTATCATTATATCCCTAAATCCTAGCACAGTGCTGTGCACACATTAATGACTCGATAGTGTGTTTAAATAAATGACTAGATAGCTGTTCCTATTCCTGGGATACGTATTTTTTAAGCACTTGCATATTAGGTAATCATTAGGTGACTTAAACTTAATTTAATGCAACAGATGTGTACTATCTATTACCCCCTTCTGTGTGCTATGAGATGGGAAACAAGGATGAATTTAACAACTGTCTTGACCTCAAGCAAGCTTCACTGCTATGAACAAAAGGCTGAGTAGAAAGAACAAGAAGTAACAGCTTTCTGAAATTTTAGGGTTCTTGCAAAGGTTCAAAGCCATGGAATGGGTATTTTAATTATCCAAAGAGCTGGGGCCCTAACATGGGTAATTCTGCAGAACAATAACATCTCTCAATTTTGGACAAAGCTCTCTGTGATATGATTAGCCAGACTGAGGGAGACTGCCATGCAACTGTCATTATCCATTTTCAATACTGGGACCATTGATTATGTTTGAAAACCATGGGAGAGAGGTACGTCTCATCTCTGCAAATAACAGCCTAATCAAAAGAACTTGCATTTTTTGACTTTTTCCTGTAGGATAACTACGCGTTTTAAAGATAGTCTGCAAACTGCTTTGAGCAGCTTGTTGTGAGAACCGGGCTACGGAAGATGTTTTGCTCATATAGATGGAGGGAGGTGCCATCCTCTGGTTCCTTCTCATTTTCATTTCACAGGCTCATTTCCCATGTGATAGAGGAAGCAGACACAATTGCTCAGCCAGGTTTCTTTTTCCCTGTAACCTACAGAAGCATTTAATCTTTGTATTCAAGCAAAAGGAGACATCCTGTGCGTCCTCCCACAAGCATTCCTCCCCCATTTCTACAAATGTAATTGCTGCCCCCCCAACCTTTTAAGGTAGATTTATTCATTAAATACATTCACTAAGTAACTTATTTACTAAACAGTCTCTTTATTCACTTCAGCTTCTGTGCCAAGTATTAAACCTCAAAAGAACAGAGGTGAAGGTGGAGGTGACATAGAAAGACAGGATCTGTGAAGAGAGTACCAAATAAAACTAAGAAAGAGAAACGGGTGTACACAGCATAGAGCATTCTAGGGCTCTAGACTTTGTGGAAGCCATGAGCAGTAGGTATAAAGATATCAAGTGGGACTCGATCACCAAGGAATGTAGGGCATGTTAAGGAGTCTGGACTTTGTATTAAAGAAAATGGAGAGTCATTTAAAGTCGAAGTGAAAGGTAGGCATTTTTCATCACACTAGAGAGCTGCACTGTGAAATATGGTAGCTGGCAGCCATGTGTGCCTATTAAACCCTTAAAATGTGGCTAATCCAAATTGAGATGTGCTATAAACGTGAAAAATACACTGGATTTCAAAAACTCAAATGCGAGGAAATACATAGAGGGATATACAAAATATATCACTATTAATTTTTATGTATGATAATATTTTGCATATAATGGGTTAAATAAATGATATATTATGAATAGTGTCTTTGCTTTTATTTTTTAAAGTTTATTTATTTATTTTGAGAGAGAAAGAGAGAAAGAGAATCGCAGCTGTCTTCAGGCTGTTAGTGCAGAGCCTGAGGCAGGGCTCCATCTCAGAAACTGTGAGATCATGACCCCAGCTGAAGCCAACAGCTTAAGTCAACAGCTGAAGCCAACAGTTTAAGTGACTGAGCCACCCAGGCACCTCAATAGTGCCTTTAAAAAACTATTTTAAGGGGCACCTGGGTGGCTCAGTTGGTTAAGTGTCCGACTTTGGCTCAGGTCATGATCTCACTGTTCGTGAGTTCAAGCCCCACATCAGGCTCTGTTCTGACAGTTCAGAGCCTGGAACCTGCTTCAGATTCTGTGTCTCCCTCTCTCTCTACTCCTCCCCTGCTCACACACTGTCTCTCTCTCTCAAAAATAAATAAAGATTAAAGAAAAAATTAAAAAAAACTACTTTAATATGACTATCAGAAAATTTAAAATTACATATATAGCCCACATTATCTTTCTCACAATATATTCAAAAAGTCTTGGTCTAGATGAGAGGTGTTCTATTTGCATAGAGCAAAATACCTGAGGATAAAGTAGAGACAGTGATTATTATATGTTTATTAACAATAGTGAACTTTAAACTAGAATTTGTATATACATAGGTGATCAAAAAAAAATCTTTGAGAGGCACTAAGGTACATACATGTTTTTATTACAACTTCCCTGTCTATCTATCCTAAACCCTAACTGCCTAAGCAAACTCCTGGGGTTAAGGGAGACACCAAGTAAATTCTCTTACTTTAACTTTCTTTGAGAAAACACCTTGCTCTACAAAAGAAATGGGACCTCTCACCTACCATAGCCTCCCTCTCCAGCATAAAATACCTTAGGGCCACCAAGCACAAAATAATTGAAAGGACTTGAGAAGAGTTGCAGAAGAGAAAGGCCAGAGCCCAGGTATAAATACTTTGTCTCTGGGGTTGCTTCTTTTTGCTTTCAATGACATTAGGAAGGAGACCTAATAAAAGTGACAACTATGTATCATTAAACATGATTTTTGGTGAAAGATCCCACTATGATCTTTGGGATATTATTCAGAAAGATACTAAAAAAATCAGTAAAGTTGCTATAACAAAAACTGCCGATTCCTGTCCAACTTATATATGTGAAGATAGTTTTCTCAGTGCTTACATTTGAAAAACAAATAGAAAAATAGGAAGACAATTGATGTTGAAGCCTATTTTATTCTGTCCATAAGTAATATTCATCCATGGATACACACGCTAATTGAAAAAAATCACTTCTCTGAGATGCATTTCCAATAAATAATTTGATTTTATCTTTACTAACTATATGCTAATGTTAAAAATACATGTATGTGGTTTTGATCACTGTGTGAATAATGATTGTAATAATAAATCAATCTAGAGGAAAAAAAATAAGACTTAGAATTTCATGTCCCAGGAATTGGAAATAATCTAACTTACATACATATTTTTGTTTTAGATCAGTTTGGTAGGTTGATTGATAAGAGACTTTGAGGTATAACAAATATATTCAGATATAATTCTTGGGGCAAGTGGATTAGTAATACAAGTTCAAGGGAAGAAAATGACAAAGTAAGATTTCTTACCATTAAAGAGCTTCTTCACGTATTTTTAAAATGGATGATGGTGCGTATTAAAATCACCCTAGTATTTAGATTTCATTGAATACATTTAGAAGAGTGATATACCAGTTTTATATTTTAATGTTAGTTTTTACAATATGCTGTCAGTTACATTCTTTGCAACTATTTACATATATGATGAAAAATTGTAGATGTCAACTAAAAATGTGAGAGGGGATATATAGCTATTTTTCTTAATTCTCCATAGGGTGTGTGAACCAAATGGCTGGAAGACCAATGATTTAGATGATAGATTCACAGAGTGCCTGGTGACCTTTTCAGGATCTGGGGTGGAGGAGAGAGAGTCTTAGGCAATGCTGTGCATGTCCTAGGAGATCAAGCCTCGTTTAGCTACAAAATCATATTGGCATTTTCTCCAGTGCAATTCTCCACAGTGAGGAACTGCGCTATGTGTCCCTGGCCTCCAGGTACTAAATTCCAGCAGCAATCGCCTTTTCTTCATCAAGACACCCTAGAGTACCCCAAGCATTTCTAAGCAGTGCCTTGGACTGAGTGGACCTTGCCCTGGCTGAGACTCACTAGAGGAGTATTTCCACTTCTGTTTTAGCAGATGAATTGTAGAGGCCTTAAGGAGGCTTGTGCCACCTTTTCCGGCTCCAGCATGGTTTGCCAAGTGTCTGTCAGGAACCAGCATATCACTCTGTCATACCAGAACCATTATATGACATGAGAGAGACAGCTCCATGCTTCCATCCAGGTGATAGTGGAATTATGCTCTTGAAAGGGATTCTTAGTTCAGACCATCATTTTATTTGCACCCCAGGAAGCACACCTGCTCCACCCATCAATATTTGATGGCTATCGAAGAGAGGACAAAGCTGACATGCTGTCAGATTTTATCAAGTAAAGAACAAGAAGCAAGCTTGAACTCGCACAGGAATTGCCCATGGGGAGTCTGGGTAATTGGGAGATTGCCCTCTTCATCTAGACCAGGATTTGATGTAAGCAGCCTGCAGGGGGTGAGGGACAACTATGGGTGGGCAGGGGAGGTGGGAAAATGGGGAGAAGGTGACTCCATGTCCTATGAAATCTGGCACAGGGAAAACATGTCTAAAAGAATATGACTAGCCTCTGCGATTTCCGCCTCCAGCTTCAGCAGCAAAGGCTCATTTCGTAAGTTATGATAAAAAAAAAAGACCTCTAGCTTTTTCTTCTGGATTACTTACCCTGACATCCCTATCTACTCCTAGATGGCTTGGAGGTCCTTTTCCTGCACTCTCAGATCACCCTCTGGTTCCTTCTGTAATAGTACTGTTTACACTGTCAGTTGTGGCCAGTCTGATGGGATAAAAGAGAAAAGAAGAGAAAAAGGTAATAGTCTCTAAGGTCAGGAAGTGGTAGAGGCTCGAATAGAATTCAAAGCCTGTAACTCTCCCGAAAAACTCTCGTGCTTTTCCTCTGTGGTTTTCTCAGCAGTTATCTCCATGCTCGTGTTCTGCTGTTTTTGGCTATTTCTTGACACATATCCAGTCTTCACATAAAATTTGTGTGTTTTCAGTGAATACAGTTACCCAACTGAGTATTTTGAAATCAAGGAGATTAGGGCAGCAGCAATCTTTGTTAGGACTTGGGGCTCTAAAGACTGAATGTGAAGAAAGGATTTAGGAAACCAGCAATCCACATTTCCATTACACAAACCCTGCACTTCACACAGGACAGCGATGAAGGGGACCCACAAACTAATGAGACAGGACCTGTAACTGGAAAGACAACGTATTAAGAGCTTTTGAGAATGACCCATCTAGAAGTACCTACACATATAGTAGGAACAGAATAAAACTAGGAAAAGGCTTGAAGAGTAAAATAATTTTGTATGCTTAGAAAATGAAGTAGCTTTACAGCCTGTCGTATGAAAGGTTTAGGAAGTTTGCTCAGTCTATGCCTCCTTCCTCGGAAGGGTCTCCATGATTCCACTCACGGCATGTTTGTGTCCAGTGGTTTTTGGCCACGATGCCGCAACATCTTGAGCACCTGATCAAAGCTAAGTGAGATTCTTTCCGTCCTCAGCATAGGAATCAAAGGACAAAAACAGTGCACAAAGGATTCTGGGAAGTGGAGCCAGTACGCCCCAGCAGGTTCACAGGTGAAAGCCAATGTCTTGTCACTGACAGCTCATGGAGAAAACCAGCCTGCAGATGGGAGGGGCCAATGAAACAGAGAGAAAGAGAGTGACAGAAATCAGGGGCAAGTGGCCCCAGATGCACATATGCACGCACACGCTCACACACAGAAGTTCATGATGTGAGATACAGCTATGCCACCTTATATCGGGGTCTACAAACTTCCCCTGAACTTTTCAAACAAACCTCTTTTGCTTCAGATTATTTAAGTTTCTTTTCTTTTCTTTCTTTTTTTCTTTTTTTTTTTTTTTCATGACAGCCAAGGCTCTCATGTCATTCAAATCCTTTATTTTCAGAAGGAACCAGTCCTAGAAAAGAAAGATGATTTATTTAAAAACTAATTAATGAGAAAGTCAGGTCAGGCATGCAGGTCTGAATTTCCTATGCTACCAGCTGGATTTCTGACAAAGGGAGCAATCAGCTTTGAAAGAGACACAGACGTTGATTCTCCTGATTCCTCATTCCAGGTCCAGACCAATACAGTCCAAGATTATGAACTGATGCTTAGTCACTAAGTTATTTTTTGAAAAATGTGTGTGTGTATGTGTGTGTATCTATATTTTCATTTGCTTGATGTTAGAATTTGGCATTTACGCATTATTTCTACAGATGAAAGCTTACTGCTTTTAGTTGTAGGTCATTTCAAGGTTTTGAGCACAAAGAGCAGTTATTCTTCCCTCAGCGCTTCCTTCAATCCTCGGTTCAAAATCCAACTATTAAGAACCCAACGCCATGGTGATTCATGACGATCTGATCCAGGAGAGTCCCCTTCTCACCTCTCACTGGGGCTTTTTTTTTTTTTTTTTTGCCTGCGTTTTAGTCCCCTCTGTGACACAGGTCCCAAACTGAAACAGGGCCCTGAATTGCCCTCCAGAGAAATAATAGGAGCTCCTAAGCTAACTGGACCTCTCACGGCTGTGAACAGCCAAGTGCACCCTGAGAGTCTGCAATCCAGGAAAACGCTCTTGCTCAGACCAGGACCTTTATGGCTTCTTAGCAAATCTCTGGTCAACTACCATTTCTTCTCTGTGGGGCTTTTAGTCTCTTCCTGACCTTCCTTTGTAAGTCTGGGTCCTGTATTGATCATCCAAATGTAAACTACTTCCACTCCAGCACCTTCAAATCCCTTTCATCCCTGTCTTTCTGCCATTCCTCACCCAGAACATCCCAGCCTTCAAGAGTGCTGTCATCTACCTCTTCCACACCTACCCCTCAGCAGAGGAGTCCAGCTGTTCAGATGAGCACCAATGCATTCTTAAGGCCACCACTCTGAGCTGTGTCCTTGGTAATGCCCACCAGTCCTTTCTCTTGTGCTTAGTAATACCTACTTTTATTCCAATCCAGTTTAGCTTAGTGCCAGAAAATGACTTAAGTCTCCTACTTCACTGGGGCTACCTGAGGACCTCATACCCCATTTGCTTCACTTCCCTACTAATATCTCACTTCCTACCAAACTATCTATGCCCAGACTTTGTGAATATCTCCTCCAAGCCCAGATGAAAAATAATTCTTCTAAACAAGGATAGCTCATTCATCTGGGCTCCCTCTTCCTCCCTATGGGAAGACCACAATATTTTAATTATTTCAGAGCTCTAGGGAAATTTTAGCCTCTCCTTTCCTACTGACTCACTTGTCTGAGTCTATAGCAAACTCAAGTCTCTAGTTGCTGGTCTCAATCCATTCCTGAGAACAAAGCCCAAGGCCCTAAGGCATCAGTTGTATCTAATGAACTACTTTTGCTTCTATGCATCTAGATTGAAACTGTAGAGGGCTCTCTAAGAAACCAAACCAAACAAAATAAAATAAAACAAAACAAAACACAACACACCTTTATTTGGAGCATTTGCCAGTTCCCGTGACAAAAATATTCCGAGAATGGCTGATTCCAGGCTCTCAATATAATGTAAGTGAAGATGCAGTTGGGAAGAAAAATACAATAGCACACGCTTATAGCATCTCCACCATACAGACATGAGATATAAATAGCCTCAAGATGGTAGATAATAGCAAAATTTAGTAAAATAATTAGAAAATAACAACAGTTGAGTATTCATTACCTTTGTTTTTATTTTTTTAGTAAGATGTATTTATTTTGAGAGAGAGAGAGAGAGAGAGAGCAAGCATTGTGGGGGAGGGGCAGAGAGAGGGAGACAGAATCCTAAGCAGGCTCCACACTGTCAGCACAGAACCCGATGTGGGGCGTGAACTCATGAACCATGAGATCACGACCTGAATCAAAATCAAAAGTCAGATGCGTAACCAACTGAGCCACCTGGGTGCCCTGTTACCTCTGTTTTTAAATTATTTAAGTCTACACCATTCAATTGTTAGCAATGGCTACACTTAACATTTGGCTTGTAAAATTCTGAAGATATTATAATAACCAGTTCTCACAAGCCAGTACCAGCAGCTCTAGCACACCACTGTGCACCACGCTCTTCTTGAAACCTAATGCAGCTACACATTCTGCATTTCTACCTTGTCTGAAGTCCCTTCATATGTACCTAATGCCATCTTTTCTGTGAGCTCTCCTTCTTCTCTCCATCTAGGAAAATTGGTGTTCCTCAAAGTTCTGTACTCAGTCAATTGATGCTCTCACAATGCATGCACTCTTTGATATCACACCTATATTACTTTTTTTTTTCAGTTTGGCTATTAACACCATCATCCACCCAGAAAGCTGACACACACCACTACAAGTCACCGTGGAGTCTTTCTTCATATCCTATAATCACATCGGACATGGTTTACATCCTAAATATATCATGCACCCTTTTGTCTTTGTCATCCCTTTGACCAGGGTTGTAATATAGATTCCAAACGGATCTAGTTTTCTCTGTTCTTGTCTATCCTTCTTAGTAGCTACTGTAGTGATTTAGTAAAATTCACATATAATTGTGACATTCCTTGATTAAGTCCTTTCAGTGGCTCCCCATTTCCCACTGGAAAACTATATTGCAACATAAATTCATTCTTTATTTCGTCTCTGCCTGACCTCACCAGCCTCATCTTTTACCACTTCCTGCTTTATTTACTTTTTATGCTCCACCAATATCCAACTGCTAATAACTGACTCCATAACCAGCTTTTGTGCTCCTCTGTGATTTAACTCAGGCTATATTTCTTTGTTGGAATAACTTGCCCCTTATCAGCCTTCATACGGGCATCTCTGGATCCACTCTTAAATCTTAGATCAGAGAGGTATCACGTCTCTTTTAGGCAGACATTACTAATCTCCTATAATGGTCTCAGTATCTGGATCAACCTTGAAAATGAGCCATTTGCATCTCCAGCTCTGGGGAGCCTGCCTGACCAAACGCACAGTTTCTGCCCCCATTGGATTCACAGGTGCGTTCTTGTCAAGGTCATGCTTTGCATAGGTTGCTCCTCCACCGAATGACTTTGGTTTGAGGATTCCCCAGGCCCTGGATGAACTTTTCTGGAAATCAGATGCAATCTGAGATGCTTCCTATCTCAAGTCTTCTTTCTCTCTCCTTTCATGGGTATCAGACTTACATCCTGATCTAAAGGCATAGCCCTGTCTTCCTTCAACAGATCTCTTGTGTGTCTAATGCTGTCTTGACATCCTAATTCTCTGACAGTTCCAAATAATGCAGTTCCCCAGATTTCTACTAATTTCTATCAACTCTCCTACAAACTATTCTAATATTCTCTCTGCCTGCGGTATGAATGAACACACACACACACACACACACACACACACACACACACCCAATGAGACTATGCAATCTTGAAGGCAGAAGCTCAGGTATTCATCTTCATATTAAAGCATCTAGACACATCCTAGTTGATCAGTAAATGTGCACTGAATGGATAAATAAATTTGATGGAAATTTCCACTCTGTAAAAAAAATAGGTGCTGTGTGATTCTCAGAGTAATTTACTGTGCTAGAGTTTTTTAGAGCATGAAAATATGCGATATGTCAGAAGTATGGCAATTTCATAAAAGGTATTAAACCACTATATCACCATTTCAACTTAATTGCAGTGTATAAAATAACTTTGGCTCTGAATTTGGAAGCAGTCAATATAAAAAGAGTGGCTTAAGAGATTTTTCCCAAGTCTGTGTCTTATAGAAAGTAACTTATTTCTTCTAAAATTGATCTTGAATAAATTCTAGTTAAAATTATCCCAAGGAACTTTGGGAAAGGATAAGTGGAAATGGAAAATATTTTCACTGAGGGACTCCACAAATATACAGTAGTTCAGAAAGCAGCAAATATAGGAAAATTTCCCTCCATAATTTCAAGCACACCTGTTTTATTTCACATATTATCAAATGGTAGACATTAAGTGTTTGTGTTCCAAGTATTATTTGAAACATGAAGAGACATGGCATATATACCCATACAGTTGGTGAAAATTCTCGAGAGTCTTTGAAATGAAGTGACAAACTAATTTGATCACTTTTTAAATGACTTCATGGTTCTATTCTCCCTCTATTTTTAAAAATACCTAAGTATCTTCCAGGAGATATCCTTAACACATTTTCTTCCAAACTGAAAACCAAGCAGATAAACTGTTTATTTGCTCCTAGAGGTAGGCTTCTGCATAAAAAACAAAAAATCACTGGCATGCTTGTATTACAAATAGATTAAAAAATCTGACATAGACAGGTCTACTGCTACTGCTATGCTTTTCCCCCCTAATTATTGAGCTGAAGAAGAGAAGGGAGAGAGTTCTTGCAAGTTTATTTTCCTAAGTGCATAGGACCACAGAATATTAAGCCTACAAAGAAATTATGAGGTCGTTTAATTTGTAAACAAATAAAAAAAGATCCAGAAACATTTAGTTACTTGCCCAAGGACACTTAGGAAGTTCATGACAGAGCTAGGATTTTAATGTATTAGTTGACTGGTTGCCTGATTCATTCATTCGTATTTTCTTGCATTCATAGAGACATCTGTGGACCCATGGGGATATCCCTGGTATTTTGATAATTATGAAAGAATAGAGGCTACAGCAAGGTCCTTGCTTTCAGGGTGCCCACAGTTCAGTGATAAATGGAATATGGTTTTGTAAAGAATTACTATATAATGACAGAAGTGAATGGGCTAGAAGTAAAAATTAAATGATTTCCCCACTCATGGGGAAACAACGTACTTTTTAAAAAGATTTTAGAAAATGCGTGTTTATACTTACCTGTTTACTCTGATCTTTTGCCCTTTTTTTTCCTAATGAGACCCCTCCATAAAGCTTTTTGGTTCTCCAATTAGGCACATCCTTTTGGAGGACACTCTAAAAGTAGGAGCTTTCTGAATTTCTTGTGAAACATAAGGAGCTTGTCCTGTCCTATCCCAGCTTTAGAAGAATATTAGCATGCCTCCTCGCTGTAGTAAAATGGGTGTGCTAAGGCCATGAATAATTTGAAACTAGAGCATTCAGATGGAAGACAAGAGAGAAGCATCTAGAATTCTATACAATACTGACTCCAACATCTATACACATCTCAATTTTAGTAGTTTTTTTTTTTTTTACCCCTGATTTAAGAACTTAATTATGCTTGGGTCACTTGTGCATAGTTTTAAGAAAACTAGACCCAAGAAATGTCTTTCACAAGAAGCAGAAGATATGATTTATGTGAGTCCAAAATTCCAATCAATAATGCTACAAGGAGTTTTGCTTAATGTTCTTTACTAAGGTCAGGGTTGGCTGTGACCAAAAGGCCAGTATTTGCTTAATGGAAAAAGTTTCCTTACACAGACACATGTGGGATTTGTTCTATTCAAGATCCCCAGAACTGAAGCTCCCAGTCTTTCATAATGAAAATTCTCCTTTTCTAAGCCAAGAGGCGTTGGCCACATCTATCGTCCTACTCCTTGCTCTTTACTGAATGTCTTGATGTTCCCTAAATGTGCTGGGCTATTTCTCACTTCTGGCATGAAATATTTTATTTTATTTCCCTGAAATACCTTTTGCTTCTTTCTATCTCTGTAATAACTATTCATTTCTAGCTCACACCTCTCTCAGGAAACTTCCATGATTCTTCAGGCTTTTCCCATGTGCTTGTGTCTTCTGAAATTCTAATTGAAATGCATTAAAACTGCCTGTTTATTTTGCCTCTTCAACTGGCCCTGTCAAATGGAAAGATAATGCAAGGTACATATGCAATTTATAACTTTCCATTAGCCACCATAAAAAAAAGGAAAAAGAAACAGATGAACTGAATTTTAGGAATATATTTAACTAACATTATCATTTTAACATGTAATCAATAGAAAACTTGTCAATGAGATATGCTACATTTTTTTTGCACAGTCTTTGAAATCCAGTGTGCATTTTACACTTAGAGCACACCTCCGTTTGAACTAGCAACATTTTAATTGCTCAACATGCTACCATAGTGGACAGTACAGTTCTAGAGCATAAGCTTAAGGACAAGAATTCTTTTTTCTTGCGCTGTGGGGGGGGGGGTGTTATAATTTTAGGACCTAATACAATTTATCACAGGATTACTTCAATAGAGGGAAGCATTGTTAAACATGGTGGTTGAGAGTTCTGATCTTGACAGATCTGCGAAAGTGGCACTGCAATTATTGTCTTTCTAACCTGGGATGAGTTCCTCAATCGTTGAAAATATTCTAAACTAACCTTTCCAATCTTTCTTTAGCAGTAGAGCCAAAATCTGTAGCATAGATCCGACTGCAGTGATCAAAGACAAAATATAGGTAAAGTATCATGGAAGGCCTCATGTGGCATGTTATAATTATTGACTGCTCAATTAATAATATTCAATTGAATAATTTGAAGTATTTTACCACTTTCCCAATTTTTACTTCAGCGCTTGAAAATTAAATTATTAATCAATAATTAAATGAGTTATATGATTCAATATAAACTAAGAAATACAGTTCTCTCTCTATTATTGCATTTGGAGAACATGCCCAGGTAAACTTTTACCAAAACTGAGGCATAGTTTTGATTTGGTGTGGCTTATAGGACAGCTATACTCCAAGTTTACTTTTGGTTCCTGGGAAATGAGGACTCTCTGTAAAAGTCACTCCCCCTATGTGGCACTCATATTCCAGAACTGAAAAGGAGATAGAGTGACAGGTTGTGTCACTGCCCATCTGGACAGATATGGCATACATATGTGTATTTATAGGTAGAGAAAAACAACAGTCATTGCAAATAACAGCTGCGTAAGACAAGTTACAAAGTCAATTACTATATGTGTTAGTTTGTGGTTAAATCCTCACTATTCCAGGGCTGTTGCAGTGTCAGCAGGAGCCTGGTTTGTTTCCTTAATAATGTACACACATGCACACATGCATGTGCACACACACACACTAACCTTAACACTACAGGTATTTGTTAAGCATTCACTTAATGACAGCCACCGAATGACAGCCACCATGTCAGATGCTTAACAGGTTATCTTTTACTCTCACAAGTCTTGCAAGGAATGTATGCTTACACTCATTTTACAGAAAAGAAACTGAAATCAGAGAGATAAAGTAATTGTTCCAGTGTAAACTGATAGACTGAAAAGAAGTAGAATTAGGATTTGAATCCAGACCTTCTGATTGAAGCCCAGAACTCTTTTTACTCAGTCGCTGGTGACTCTTTCATTTCTAAGGTTTGGTCATTTTGATATCTATTTTGAAGAATTAGAGTGAAGTTAGCATTTAACATGCCTGGAAAAAAGTGGGACAAGACAACTAAATGTCTACTCCTTCTCCCCTTTCATTTTGAAGATGTGAGAACTAACCACAGGGGTTATTGAACTTGCACAGCTCACACAGCTATGTGTAGGCCACGTCTTCTGAGCCTTTCTGTGACCACAGCAAGCATGGAGGATGGTGAAATCGAATCTCCTATGATGACTTGGCAGGTTTTGAAAGTAGGAAGGCAGGCAGAGAGGCCTCCGCGGCTCTGAGCAATGCAAGGCTCTACTCACTGTCGCTAAGGGCACTTGAGCAGAAGACAGAAAAATGCAGGCAGGAGGGCCCACTGACAGAATCATTTCTTTAAAAGCCTACCTGAAATTTCACCAACTAATAACTTCAATCTGTACCATGATTGCAGCGCATGTAGTATTTGTGCTTGGAGAGCATCAGAGTCCAAAAAGAAATAGATTTTGAAAGACTTATCATGTTGAAGGGGGGTTAGACTTATATCGCGTATAACATAATATTTTTGGAAAAGAAAACAAAGTCAGATGGCTGGAAAGGGAGGGTTGTGAAAAGAAGGTAAACCAAAATGTAGCATAAATGTTTTTATAACCATTTCGTTGTGTAGTGTCTGTCATGGGGTTCTTCGTCTACCACCTTTCTTCAGAAAACTGCCCACCCCCACCCCACCCTTCTGCATAAACCTAGTGACCATGGGAGCAGGCACCATTCAGTGCAGTGGCTCCTGATGTACCTGATCCTTTTGGGGGCAACTAGTGCCATTAAATGAGATTCTAAATGGAAACAGAATGTCCTAGGTGACTGAGCCTGAATGGTACAAAACTTAGGAACCCACATTTTCTAACAGGTAAAGAAAGTAAATCTGCAGCACAAGAAAACACTTGAACCAACTATTAGGAAAAAAGAAAAAAAAAACCCCAGAAATCAAAAAAATGGTGCAGTGTGGTTGCTCTGTGAGAGTCTGCACTGTTTTACTAATTCCCTTCTTTGTTCAAGCTATGTCTACTGGGGTTTCTTCCTCTTTCAGTCCAAGAGTTTTAGCTACTAGAGTGAACACCTCTATTATGAAATTAAAGGAAGAAGAAAAAAGAAGGAAGAAGGGGGTAGGAGAGGGAGTAGAAGGAGGATCCACAGTTCCTATATTTGGTATGTTGATAAGCCAGTAACAGCTTGAGGGCCTGAAGAACTGAGACACATGACTTAGAGAGGCCCTGAGGAAAATATTCTGTAAGGCTGAAGTATAAGGTTAGGGTCCTTGGGGGCACCTGGGTGGCTCAGTCAGTTGAGAGGCCGACTCTTGATTTTGGCTCAGGTCACGATCTTACAGTTTGTGGGTTTGAGCCTGTGGTGACAGCATGGAGCCTGCTTGGGATTCTCTCTCCCTTTCTCTCTGCCCCTCCCCCACTCAAGCTCTCTCTCAAAATAAATAAATAGAAACTTAAAAGAAAAAAGAAAGTTTAGGGTCCTTGAGATATACTTTCATGCACGATGCACACAAATACAAGTATACAATCATACACACAATTATGAATTACGTATTTATCTTTGACCCTTTTCAAGCACTGACTCTTATTTGAGGTAGATATTACTTTTCCTGAGGTAGAATCTAGTATCCTGATTTTAAAAACGGCGAGACTGAGATTTCAATAGATCAGGCATTATGCTCAAAGCCACAAAATCAGTTGGTGGCAGAACAAAGGCTTCAACTCAGGTCCTTTGAGTCCTCAGCTCAAATTCTTCCCTGTTTGACTTTGAGTCAGCACTCCCCGGACACCATTCAAGCAGAAACTGGATGGCTCTCCACAGGCAGGTGGGCAAGAGGATTTCTTCCAGGCATGAGAGTTGGAACTGAATGACAGGTCACCCCTCTTCTAGATCTATGTCCCTAGGAGATACTGAGCCCTTGACTCGGTACTGAAATCTACAATGGAATTAAGTTTCCTGCTGCAAACTCTGAACAGTAATTGGTATTATAAGCAGGAAACATAACAATGAAAGGCATTTAAACCTCCTGTTGTTAAGAATCTTTAGGTCAATAGCGGCATTTTAAAATCAATTTGAGGGTTTGCTGGAAGATACAGAAGAGAAACTACAATCAACGTAATAAGGTTAGATAACCCTAGTCATGTTAATAGCTACCTAAAGCTTGACATCAATCCCTTACATTGATTCTCACTTACAGTTTAAAAAAAAAAAGAAAAGGAAAAAAATTAGGAAGGACGAGCATAATACATAATCTCAGTGAAGCATCAAATTAGTATAAATAATGATTAAGAATAATTGCTCCTGTTATTGGAGAACACGTTGAAAATGAGGTTTCCAGGATATCTGCTGACAATGAGGAGAGGCTCTGGCAGTTTCGGAATTCAGAGAAGGGGAAGATTAATTGGTGTTGCAAAAGTACACCTGTGATAGGGAAAGTAGAGCTCACAGAGCTGGATAGAGGGTCAGATTCCTCCTCACCAGGGAGGAGCTGCTCCCTCATTAATGTTGGCAGGACTGGCGCCACCTAGTGCTTGGCACTGTGCTGTGCATGGCAGGGGATACAAAGAATACGAGATTGTACGTTGGCGTGGTTATAAAGATGGTGTGATAATAAGAAGAAAGCTGAATGTGAAGTCAAAATCCTGTGTTTGCATCCTACCCCACCAGTTACAAGCTCTGAGTCTTTTGTATTCTCCTCTCAATCTCGTTTCCTTATCTGGCCAAAGGAATAGTAATGCCTACTTGCAGAGTTGTGAGAGGAACCACATACTGTGTATATAATGATCCCACCAAATGGCACATGATTTTTTTCCCAAGGATAAGAGAATTTCTCGGAGCCAAATAGCTAGTCATTGGAGGATCTAGGTTTCACACCCATGTTATCCTTATCCTGGATCCCAAGTTCCTGAGCACTAGGCATACTTCGCTGTCTCAGAAATTCCATAGCCCAGGGGTTCCAAATACAGTATACACCATGGACACGACTGCTATCCCCTCACTCCCACACACGTACATTCTGGCAACCCAAGGTTTGAAACTACAGGCACCATGAGATTAACGAAGTAGAATTTGCTGAATGAATACAATTTTAGCCAAAAAGCAATAAAGCAAATGAATTTAAATAAGACTATCAGACATAAATGTATGACATTCACCTCGTCATGTCAAATACTGACAAACACCTGGAACCCATCATGAAACTATAAGCCATGTGAGGGCAGGAACTATACTTGATTTTGCTTACCTCTGTATTCCCTATATCTAGCATTGGTGGTACTCAATAAAAATTCTCTGAGTGAACGAATACGTTTAAAAAAGGCATTAAAAAATATTCCTTTAAGGTTTTTGTAAAATCCTGGTTGCTTACAACATAGCTACTTAACATGCTTTTTTCTTAAAGGTGAGAACTTTTGAGGACTATAGAAGTTACTCAATTTGCTCATGCAAATGCCAGAGCTTAGCAAAAACTAGTCACGTGACCCCTAGTTGAGAATATTTAGATCCATGGGCACATTTATTGGCTTACAGAGGGGAAGGCCATGGAATGAGTGGCTTCACGAGAAAAACCATCAGAAAGCTGCAGAGGCCAGTCTTGAATATAACTGGTTCATTTTTTGATATCTTCCTTGTGAATTTTGACTGAAGGAGATGAAAACTCTTTTGGATCTCTCTGGAGTCTTCTGTCCAAGTTTGTTCTGACTGAGACACTATAGAATTGCTGCTAATTAGTATGTGAAGGAATGTTAAGGTCAGTTAAGTCTAACAAACAACTGGGTTTACATTTCTTTCCTTTTTTTTTTTTTTTTTTGGTTAGGCTGAGGCTGTTCTGCTGATACCTGGGTTTTTACAAGTATGCAAACTAACTCTCGAACCCGCTTCAGGATTTTTGGTGGGAATAGCAAGTGCGTGCCCAACTTTTGAATATTTGTTTATTCCCACATACTTTTGATCATTCACTTACTCAGACATTTATCTATCCATTAACTCCCTCTTCCATTCATTATTGCAAATGTTTGTTCAGTGACTTGCAAACGTGTAAACCACTGACCTAAATGTTCAAGTTTGTCTGCAGTGAAATACTTTACAACACATCTCCAAGAGCTTATGAGATATCTTGAATGCACATTAAATGCAACATGTCCAAAAGAGTGTTTTTACATTTCAAGCCTGCTTCTTTTCCTGTGGTCCTTATTTCAGTTATTGACACACCCATCTACCTACCCATCTGGAACAATATGAAAACCTTAGAGTTATTTTTCATTTTCTTTTCCACGCTTCATACAATTAATTTTAAAATTCTGCTGACAACTATCTAAATATTTTATACACTCATTTTAAATGTCTCCAGTTACACTTCTCTCCCCCAGCCATGCCTCCCACATTGACATGATTTTTTCAAGCACTGAGTAGCACCTACTCCTGTATGGCTGGAGATACACAAAGGAGAGTGCCTAAGGTCACAGTTATAGCATTCCTGCCCTCATGGATTTTTAGATCAAGACCACCATTTAATCCGTGGAGCAAACTATCTGAGAAGCAAAGTCACAAAGTTGAATTTATTGTAAGTAGTAAAGAGTTTGCTGGGCAGACTAGGAAAAGCACAGATTTCAAAAAGTGGTAGACTTTCCCAAGTATTGAAAGGGTTGATGTAAGGGAAAAGTGTAATTGTGGATGGGACTGCTGGCTTGTGGGCACTCAGGAGTGTATTCATTGGACAAAGTTCTCTCCCAGTTGGTTGGCTGTCATATGTGAGGGAAATGCCAATGATATTCACTGAGGCGCGTTGCTTCTGATTGGTTAAACAGATTTAAAATGGGTTCTGGTAATTTCAAAGCTACAGAACTGCCGTTGATCTGTTAGGGAAGTTTGGAGCTGCTTTTGGTGACTACCAGCAGTTACAAAATAATCAGTTTTTTCCTATGTATTTGGAATTAAAAAAAAAATTCTCATGAGCTATCCTTTATACCCACCACTTCCGCTCAAAGTAAAAGCCAAAACTCTCACAGCAGTTTTTAGGATTCTATACAATCTGTTCCCATCCACCCTATAGACCATTTACTCTGCAACCTTCACCCCTTTGCTGATTACGCTTCAGTTACTCTGCTCTGCTCCTAGTCTTGTTTCCACCCCAGGACTTACAGATACGCTTGCTGGAACGTTATTCCCCCAAATATCAGTATGAATCAATCCTTGTGTCCTCTGGTCTTTGCATACATTACACCTTCATCTTCTTAGGGACACCAGTCCTGACGACCACCCACTTTACTCTTTAACATTGCAACCCTACTCATCCACTCCCCCTGATTTATTTTTATTTGATCTAAATAAATGATTTATTTATGTCATCATTTAACATAACACACACATAAACACGTGCATATACACGTGCACACATATATACACATGTTTTTAAAGTATTGATTTAGTTTCTCTCTCTTTACACCAAAATGTGAGGTTCATGACGGACAGAAGTTTTTGTTAAAGTACTGTGTTCCTATCTTCTAGAATAATTAATACCTGGTACACAGTAGGACTTGATAAATATTCATTAACTCAATTTCTTGTCTGCTAAGAGTCCCCTATGTAGTTTGCACACCTTCAACTGCCCCTTGATACTTTCACAACATCTATTCTTTGCATTGTTATCAGTGCCATTGTCTCAGAAACCAATTAGATGCCTTAAATCTTATTTGTAAAGGAAAGGAGGGAAGAAATGTGGTAGAGTTTGAAAGAGAAGGAAAAGTTTCAAGGATAAATGGAATTTGAATGATGGCACTCTCTGCTGAAAATAATTCAGTGTTTCTCCACTGCGCTTAGGATTAGTTCCAAAGTCCTCATTGTGGCTTGCAGTGTGCCTCAACTAGTATTTCTACATTCATCTCTAGTCTTCTGTTCATTGTTTTTCCCCTTTATGTGAATTCTCTAAACATGCCATGTAGTTGTATGCCTTATGGCTTCAATTATGTGGTTATTGTCTCTGTAAAATTTCAATCTTTAGGTTGTACTGAATGGATACTTCAAGTTCTAACTTAAAAGCTACCAATTCTGTGAGGATTTGCCAGATTCCTGCTAAATCTGTTTAATCTCTTCATCCTTCTCTCCACTGCTGCATGATCATGACTCTCTTAAAGAATTTAACTTATGATAATAGCTTCTGACTCTTCACAAAACTCTCAACTAACTGAAGGTGAAATCACACCATCGCTTCGTCATCATCATATCACCAGGAAAGAAGGAGTTTTCGTTACCGGCATAGCACCTAGCAAAGAGAAGATGCTCTATAAAACTTTCCTGAATAAATGGATAACTTTATAGTAACTTTAGGGGTGCCTGGGTGACTCAGTCGGTTAAGTGTCCTACTTCAGCTCAGGTCATGATCTCACGGCTGGTGGGTTTGAGCCCCGTGTCAGGCTCTGTGCTGACAGCTCAGAGCCTGGAGCCTGCTTCAGATTCTGTGTCTTCCTCTCTCTCTGCCCACCACTCCCTGCCCCCCTCCACTTTTGCTCTGTCTCTCTCCCTCTCTCTCAAAAAATAAACATCAAAAAAAAAAAAAGGAATCTTCATAGTAACTTTAAAGAACAAAACTATTTTTGCCAAATAATAACTAATTAGAATTGGGACTTCATATGTACTGGACATTTTGCAAGTTTCAACCTATTTAGTCTTTCCATTACCCCCATAAAATATCACCATCTCCTTTTTACAAAATAGTTAACTGAATCACACATCAATCAAATAACTACTCTCAAGCACACTGCTTTTAAGTTGCAAAACTGGGGTTGAAACCCATGCAATTTACTTCTACATTATGCATTCCAAACCATTTACTACACAGCCTTCCTACCAAGTAGAGCCCCAAAGATGTGGGCAAAGACTGGTTTGACTATTCAACACCTGAGTGACTATGGGCAGGTTATTTAATCTTATGAAATAGAGTTTTTGCATTGGTGATGTAAAAATAACAATATGTAATTGGCAGGACTGCTGCAATAACTCAAATCAATACTGGACATGAAGTTTCCATCCCTTTCCCTGGTGGCTTGCATGGCACTAATAGAGAAGCTGACTTATTGGCTAGGTTTACACTTGCCTTGATAACTTATGGCCCATTAAAGTAATGCAGCACCAAGTCGATACTCTTATAGAGTTTCTAAAATCCACCCCATTTTCCTTCAATTCAAGTCAGCAGGAAGGACTTAATGTTTTTCTCCATGAGAGTTCAGCAGAAAAATAAGATGAGTCATCACCCTCTGTCTGGACCTCAGTGTAGAAAGTCCGTGTTGAACACCATGCCAATACCTATTCATATATGTTAAGTGGCTCCTTGCCCTGGGAAACATTAATTGAACCTGGGGGATAAGCCAGCAATGTATTTCTGATCCCCCTTTGAAAGAGAAGGCAACAAGCCCCAAGTTGTCCAAACGGGAGGCAGGGAAGAGAGAAAGACAGGGAAATTATTCAACTGATTCATTATTGAGAACTCATGACAATGTTTTTCATTTTTGTAGCATTTACAGTTTACAAATAATTTTAAATGGGCATAATCTCCTCCTTCCAATCCTGGTCAGGGTCAATGTCGTTATTATAACTTAAAGATGAAGAGACTGAGGATCTAATAAATGGCATGTTAACAGACACTAGTTAGCAAAAATCCCAATTTAACACCAACATCTTCAGGCCTTTGTCCTACAGGCCCTTTTTACTATACGCTACTTGCCATTCCAAGTGTAAGAAGGCAGAGTTCCTGAGGTAAATGCTTTATTAGAACAGCTGGCACCAGAATTTCCCTTAGGATTATATTATCTTGGGAAAATATATCTTGATCAAAAAAAAAAATTGGAGAAGATAAGAGTCTGTGGGAAAGCATGAACCAAGGTGAAGTTTAGGGACAGACAATAAGAAAGATACTTTTTACCATTCCTCTTGGTTTTTATCATTTGCTTACTTTAGTAGTCATACGTGGGAAAAGAAAACTTAACATTTTATATGATCATGAGTAGGTGGATGGCTATAAAGATACAAACCTGAACATTACTGATATTGCTGATTGCACACATTTACCTTCCTTCATCAATAGAATCTGTTTTTATATTTTACGAAGTAAAACAACTCAAAATACCCAGAGGTCTATGGAAAAGCAGAATGCATCCAGATGGCCCAGGTAAGAAAAAGACAAGAAGAAGAGATGAGTTTGTCCAGGCTTGAAGTGAATGTCTCTGAAATATATTTGTCAATGTTCTCACTGACAGTAAGGGGCCATCAGCTTTCCCTAACTTAATTTCACTTCCTGCTGTTTGTACTAGAACGGAGTTACAGTGTAATTGTTTTCTTTTCATTATAATCTTGGCCATAAGGAGTCAGTCATCCCAGAACTCCCAGTCAGAAGTACTGTTTGAAACACAGTCCTGGATCTGGTGTCAACAGATGTGGGTTTCAATCCTGCCTCTGCCACCTAGTGTAAACGTAGATGATTCACTTTCCCTTACAAGCTTTTCATCATACCTATAAGAATTCTGGGGTTTTAACTAGATTTCAGATGTTTGTATGTGAGTGAAAGACTGGAGTTATGAGTCCGTTAGGCGTTTACTTCATTAAGCTGATTGGCAGAAAGTTTTCTTAACGCAGCCCATATCTACCCTTTTAGGAAAGAGAAAGAACAGGGAGAAAGAATACTTAGAAATGTGTATCCCAGATCAGAGGTCCAGCATCAGCATCTACCAGGGCCTGTTAGAAATGCAAATCATCAGGACCCACCCCAGACCTACTCAGTTATGACTTCTGGGGTGGAGCTCCATACCTGTGTTATATCAAGCCTTCCATGCGATTCCGATACTCACTGAAGTGTGAGAACCACAGTCCTTGAACCAGGGCGAAATAAGAAGTGAGTCCATGCAATCTCTGAGTTTGGTTCCCTTAGCCATTCCCTCGGCCTCACACCTAAAACCTAGCACATAGGTTTGCAGGCAGACACTGGAAGAGCACCTACTCCAGTGTTTCTCGTCTATTGTTCCTTCTTTATGAGCCTAAAGAGTGCTATGCCCACCTTTAGTGTTTTCTAAATATGCACTAAACTGTACCAGAAAGCAAATCAGTTCAGTAGTCTATAACACTGCTTTGTTTTCTGACCATTCACGCTTACCAGGAGATTCTTGCATGCCCATTCTAGGGGACCTTAACTTTCTCCTTATTCCCAACTCCAAAATCTACATGTATATTCTGTACACACTGCAATGTGCCCATATATTCTTTCTCATTTCATAATCACCTCTACCTCTCAAGATGCTAGAAACTGGCAGCCCTGCTCCATCCCAATGGATCATCCAGACGCCTGTAGGCTTTCTTTTCTTCTCTTGAATCAATGCAATGCAAGCTTTGGTGAATTTTAGGAGCATACTCGTCACCTGCAAAGGTGGTTTGGCAATACCTACCTACTTTACCTACCTACTTCTGTGTCAGAGCACACAGAAACTACCAGAACTATTTTCTGCATATTTGTTCAGGTTTAACATGTAGTTTGTTATCACAACACTTGGGCTATTTATTAGTTTCTATGCCACAGAAGCTGCTATGTAGTTGCTCATTTGTGGCAAATCTAGTCTCACTTGACTGCATTTCTCTTCTGAATGGAAATTGCTAAAGAGAATATAAAGGCCCAAAACCTACCCAAAGAAAACCAAAAGGAAGGCCCAAACTTGACACTCATAAATAAGAAGAAAACCCTTAGAAAAAGAAATCATACCAATCTTACTGAGAACTAATGGCTAGATTTCATATTTCAAAAAGGAGATGTGTGAAAAGAAAGTTGAAGTTAGGAATTATCAATTTATACTGTTAATTGTTCTTCTGTACTTTGCTATACTATAATACTATTTCCAAGAAATATTTTACCATCAGAATGCATATTACCAAATGGAAGCAATTTTGTCTGAGTCATTCGGTGTGGCCAGCTGGTCACCAAGGGGAGGAATGACAATGCCTGGCCTCAGTTTCCCAGTACTATGAGGTCGGTGCTATAATCACCCACCCTGTTTTACAGAAAAGGATATAAGGACACAAAGACAATGAAGTCTCCCAACACTAAAAATCACTGTGAAGTGTGCAGTAGCTTCAGGCCTCCCAAGAAAATGGGGTTTAGAATTAGTTTGCAATCCTATAATTAGTACAGAAATCCGGGATGAGATTAGGGAACCTGTCCCTCTAAATTTTCTTCTAGTTTCTGCCTTGCGTACACAATACGGGTGACTGAGCCCTTTCCTTGACCTCCTAGTTTTGTTCTAATTCCTTTCTGTGGGATTGTGGGATTGGAGTCGTTCACTTAGGCTTTGCCTACTTCCCTGGAGCTCACAGGTCCTGAATTCACATTGATGCTAGAGATCAGATGCTGCCACTACAGCAATGTGTGTGTGTGTGTGTGTGTGTGTGTGTGTGTGTGTGTGTGTTTAATGGCCTATACCTCAGATCAGACTCCCTTGGATGTCAAAGCTTGTCCAGACCAAACACAAGTCTCCAAATCCCTTAGGATGCAGACCAGTGTCATGTCGCCTCTGCCCACCATCCTGCAGCGGACCCTTCCCCCATGACTGAGCACACTGCAGGTTTCCCTCTGCAGCCTAGCCAGAAATCCATTCAAATGACATAATTTGCAGTGACCAGTGCTATTGTTCAAAGAAAGCTTTCATTTTCTTCTCCTGACATTTTCTCTTTTAAAACACAGGAACACAACAGATCGGAAAAATTTTCAGTGCTTTGTGAGAAGCCTACTATAGTATTTTCTAATAAAGGGACACAGATAAAAAGGAAGAAACAGTGACCAAAAATTCAGATCCAAAAGAATTGTCACTTGCAATATTGCCCTTACCTTTTAATGCAAGAAAAGATCAAGCGTTCTAACGATGTCCTCACTCCTTCAGGGAAAAACCCCACAAAACATAGCTTCTGCTGAGAGAATAATGAATGAATGTTACTCATGGGCCTCTAATGACTGAGTTTCAGAGCAGTCATAAGCATTTTCAATCATGGGCTTATGTCTCAGTACTACTAGTTTCAAAAGCCAATCCAGTGTTTTGTGAAATGCTGGGTGGGATGGTGCCCATACCGCCCTGGATATTAAGAGATCTAGGCGTTTATTCCTACTGTGCTCCAAATTCTGCGTTACTTCCTCATTTTGAGACTTCAAATAAAGATGAAGTGGAACAAGCAAACAGGGGCCAGATGATAAGAGCTTTGTATGCCATATTATGATGTCTCACGTTTATCTTCTGTGTAATTATCGAAGGGATTTACTGAGAAGTTTTAAGCAGTGAAGCGTTTTTGAGGAAATATGCTGCCAGCTGGGTGGGACTGTGCTGTTGGGGAGCAGGCATGGAGGCAGGAAGGCCATTTAGAAAGATGGTAGAGATCCCAGAGACAAGAGATGATGAGATTTAAACTATAGCGACGGAGGCAGAGTTGACACCGGACAATGCATCAAAGTGAGTGATCAGTGAATATTTATGGAAAGAAGAGAGGAAGGAAGGAAGGAAGGAAGGAAGGAAGGAAGGAAGGAAGGAAGGAGGTGGGGAGGGAAGGAGGGAGGGAAGGGAGAGGAAGGGTAGGGAAGGAGTGGAGCTGAAAACAGCTGAAATCCCCTGAAATTTTCCCAGGTAGTGAAATGACATAGACCATATAAAATCTTTAAAAATCTTGTTCTTTTTTTAAATGTTTCTTTGTTTTTGAGGGAGAAACAGAGCACAAATTGGGGAGGGGCAGAGAGAGAGAGGGAGACCCAGAATCTGAAGCAGGCTCCAGGCTCTGAGCTGTCAGCACTGAGCCGTCAGCACTGAGCTGGATGCGGTTCTCAAACTCACAAACTGTGAGATCATGACCTGAGCCGAAGCTGGAAATTTAACCGACTGAGCCACCCAGGTGCCCCTAAAAATCTTGTTATATAGCAGCAGTTCTCAACCAAGTGGCACATTAAAATCATTTGAGTAACCTAAAAAAACGCTTGATGTCATGACTATATTCCAAACCAATTAAATTAGAACCTCTAGGGGTGGACCCCAGGCCTCAGTATTTTTTTAAATGCTCCCCAATGATTAGAACATGCAGGCAGCGAAGAAAATCAGTGTTCTGTAGACTGTCTGCCTCTAGAATCAATCTCTGCTTAATAATCAGTTGCCATGGAAATTTATCTACCAGCTGGGTGAGTGTTGTCCAACCTCCAGGTTACTTTGAAAACTAAAAATAACTGATACTTTTCAATCATTGGAATAATAAATGTATTTTATGATCCACAGAGAAATGAAAAGTATTGCAGTAGGACCCACTCTTCCTCTCTGTATACCCTTTCAGGTGTGCTCGGTATTCTCTGCAGGTGGGCTCCAGGTCTACCTATTCACTAAACAGAACCAGAAAAGCCACTGGACGTTTGCTCTCCCTTGCTGCATAGGGTCACCTCTAAGAGTTCATCCAGCTATTACTTATTTATGACTCAGTAGTGGTATAGTGGAGGAAATATGCACAAAAGGCATGTAAGGCTTCAGTTTGTGTAAGGTCTCTGCTATTTAAGCGCTGTTGAGACACTGGGAAAATCACTTAAACTGGTGGAGACTCAGTTTCCTTATCTGTAGAATAGGGACACTAGGTCTTTATTCAAAATCTTTTCTTGAATTTAGGATGAGATAAGAGGTATCACTTTGTAAATTTCAACTGTCATCTAATATCTATAACAATAATAGGTGTTTCATTTCTCTGTTGACATCAACAAACATGATACAGGATTTTAAGATTAAAAGTAATTTATGCGATATCTTTCCTTTGTTCTACCAGGTTTCTAAATACGAACATCCAAGGGCTCCCTTCTCCCTCAAAATGCAGTCTTAAGCAATAATTTGTCACATTTTTCTAGGGATTGAAGGCAATGTTCAGCCTCAGCCTTGCTAGGGAGTAAGTCCCTGGTAATAAAGTCAAGTCCTAAGATCCTCTTCAGTAACAAACTGCCCTGGGGTTTGCTGACTGAAATGGGTGGACCACTCAGTGTTCTTGCAGGAAGAGTAAATATATCATGAAATCACCTCCATTTGCTAACCACCTCCTACTCGTGATCCCTGCAGTTGACAAGTGTGCCTCAGTATTGTTACAGATGCTCTGTTACTTAAAAAGCAAACTTGAGGAGAGATAAAAAGAGCAAAACAATTCATTTTCAATCTAATTAAAGTCATTATAAACAGCCTCCCGGTGCTTAACCTTTTTTCCTCCAAAATCCCAATCTTTCAGCTGAATGCTCAGATCTGGAGCTTCATTGAGGTTTTTCTTAATTGCCTTTCCATCACTAATGGGATTCACTTCATTATTACCTCTGCCAAAAGCTGCCTCCAACTTTCAGCCCCCATGCTGAGTCATTTACATGCCTATTTATAATGCACATTTTCGCTAAATGGTGAGGTCATACCACCTCAAAGTTTAGGAAGCTAATTTGGATTGTGGCCTCTTTAACTGGAAAGCACTGACTTAAATTCTATTTCCTTACATATCTATAAACTATCTCTCTCCAAACTTTTCCCTCTTTCTTTCCCTGATTCCTTCCTTCCCTCCTTTGTCCCTCTCCTCACTTGTTCCTTCCCACACACATTCTTACAGTATCCTCACAGAGCAATTTTACTATTTCAACCATGTCTGTGACCACCTGATCACTATTTTTATTGAGCAACTATCTTACCACCTGATTTTATTTAACCCCAACAAAAGCCTATGAACTAGATTTTTAAAAAAAAATTTTTTAACGTTTATTTATTTTTTGAGACAGAGAGAGACAGAGCATGAATGGGGGAGGGGCAGAGAGAGGGAGACACAGAATTGGAAGCAGGCTCCAGGCTCTGAGCCATCAGCCCAGAGCCCGACGCGGGGCTCGAACTCACGGACCACGAGATCGTGACCTGAGCTGAAGTCCGACGCTCAACCGACTGAGCCACACAGGCGCCCCAACCTATGAACTAGATTTAATGATCCCAATTTAAAGGCAAGGAAATTGAAGGTTGAGAGAGAAAATATGGTGATGAAGAACACCAAGTTTACGATGATCAAAGTAGAATTTGAACCCAGCCCTTAACCTCTGCAAAGAACTGAGACCATAAAAATCATGCCTAATCACAGAAGGGAAACTACCCAGAGAGGGGCAGTGCTTGTCCAGGGTCTTTCAATGATTCAGGAGAGGATGTCTAGCAAGAATCCAAAACTATAAACTCCCACTGCCATTTTTTCCATCCCTCTTTCACCAAATCTCCTGGGGTAGAACATTAAGTAAGACACATTGCAATCTATTCAAGGAGGGTGAATTAGCAGGGAGAGTAGGTTAAGAATGAGGGTAGATTCTCGCCTACTGCTAGGAAGAGGGCAGCCAGTGCCAAGTGGAGTTGGGGTCATTTTTGTTAGTTTGACGGTTTGTTAGCACAAGGTTTTGGAGTCAACATCTAAGGACTTCTATTTTCTCTGTGAACTGAGAGGGAGAATTCCTCTGTTGCATGTGAACAGGACTGTTGTGGTAGGGGCTTTGAGGAGAATGTGGACACATTTTTAAAATTATTTTTTGGAAAAGTGGAAGTACCTGACATCACTTTAGGTTTCTGATCTCATGTCTACCAAAGCTTGACTGGCCATGCATGAGTGTATGCACTAGAAGTAGAGATATCCAGAGAGATGTGTATGAACATAGCCTCTGCCTTCAAAGTTTATAGTTCAACTAGAGAAATGGGGCTAATTTGAAATAATGAACAAGAGACAGTTAAGAAATAAAAAAACTGCAAAGGCCAAGTAAATTATGACCCATTCCTAGAACAAATATCTTGAAGACTTTAGAAATGGTAATTATGCAAAAATTTATTGAATTCATATGTTTAAGACGCTGCTCATTGTTGTTTAAATAGTACCAAAGAAGATATGGTACTTGGGCGCCTAGGTGGCTCAGTCGGTTAAGTGTCCAACTTCAGCTCAGGTCATGACTCATGGTCCGTGGGTTCAAGCCCCGCACCCAGCTCTGTGCTGACAGCTCAGAGCCTGGAGCCTTCTTCAGATTCTGTGTCTCCCTCTCCCTCAGCCCCTCCCCCACTCATGCTCATGTTTCTCTCCATCTCTCAAAATGAATAAACATTAAAAAAAAAGAAGATATGGTACTGATTGGTAAGTTACTTAAATCAAAAATTAAATGTGTTATTTTGAGATGAACACTAGAAGCAACAGGAGAAAAAAAAAAGGAGAAAATAAACCCATTCTCACTTCCTTGATAAAGTAACATTTAAACTGAAAACCTGGAGAATAAATTGGAATTAAGCATAAGTAAGGGTTATTCTCTTTGGCTTCCCTGCCTCTGCCCATTCTCTGTCCTCTGGCCCGCTATTTCTGTGCCCCAGTGGATAGATGACATCTGCAGAATGCAGTACTGGTCCTTGCTTATCCTCTGGCCTTTGGTGGAATCTTGCCAATGCGGCATGCTGACAGGAAACAAGAGAACTGATGGAGGAAGAAATGGGGTGTTTTCACCCTGTTCTGTTCCTGCTGTGAAATCATGTCTCAATCAGGTACCCTGAGAGGGTAAGAAACTCCCATCTTGCTAGTTTCTGAGTGCCTTTCTCTTCTTTTCCTCTCCGTCCTTTTTCTGTTCCCTTCAACTCACCTAACCTTCTGTAAGTGGTTCCTATATTAAAGCCTCTTCATCTGAACAATTAGAGGTGAATTTTGTGTCCTGCTGACAAGCTGAGTGATACACCAGGTGAAGGAAGAGTGAGAGATGAATTGCAAAGGGGTTAATGTTCAAGAACCATGTGCCATTCAGTATGGGTAGGTAGAGGATGACACCGGAGTAGAGAGAGGTGAGACTTAAGGCAGAAGCCAGAGACAAAGAGCTTTATATGTTGTACTAGCGAGTTTCTACACGACATAGAAAAATTCACATATTAAGTTAACAATAAAAAAGGATTTTAAAATATGTACATTACAATTTTAACTGCGTTGCACCTAGCAAAAAGAATATAATTAAATACATCAAAATAACAAATATATCAAAATATGGCTGTCTTATGGGTTTTGTAACAAAGGGATTTTTTTTTCTTCTCTATTTGGCAAACTTTCTGAAATGGGTTATGTTTATTTTATGAATTTTAAAACACACTTTTTAAGAGTGAATACCTGAATAGCTCAATATTTGGAATTCTCTTGGGAACACTAGATGAATGCATATTCCTTATTCTTTTCCAGCCTTTCTCACTGCATGGGCAATTCTTACAAATGGACAGTTCTGCAACTGCCCACATCACACCATCTAGCGGGCTATGGACAGGGAAATTTCCATAGGGGAGCACAGGAGGACAGCCTTTTCCCATATAAAGACTGCCTATGACTTTCCAAACAAAGGATCCCTGAAAACAGGATGCTTCACTAATAATCCCAAAGTGAGGGTATGTCAGGGAATCATGCATATCTTGAGAAGCTGTTTCCCTGTGCTGACACAAATTCTGAGTAAGTTCTTAGAAAAAGAGATAGCAGTCCATGGGGCACTGGGTGGCTCAATCAGTGAAGCATATGACTCTTCATCTCAGCTCACGTCATGATCTCACGGTTTGTGAGTTTGAGCCCTCTAATTGGGATTCTTTTTCTCCTCTCTCTCTCTTCCCCTCCTCCACTCACTTTCTATCTCTCTCTCTCAAAAACAAACAAACATTAAAAAAAAAAAAGAAGAGACTGTAGTCTGTAACACAGGAAAGTAGCATGGTCAGGTAGATGGACTGTTATGGGATGTGGGGGTGAGTAATGGGAGTGGGGAGTGCTTATCCCAGTGCAGTGCAAGAAGATAAGGTCTCAACCAAAGGACACTGCCTGTCATGGTGACACTTGCAACAGTAGTACTAACAATGAGCATAAGAACTAGAGTTCCATATATTGAAAGTCTATGACCATTATTTTCTTGGTTCAAAAATGACATTGCTTTTAGTTTTGAAACAATGAAAAAAAACCCCACAAGTGTCTTACAATCAATGTGTATATTGAATTCTGCTGTGTTTCTTTGTGCCTGAAAACTTTGAGAATGGCTTACAACATCCAAGAATCAAGGGACTGTAGTGAGCCAAAAACTGTGCTAAGCCCCTAACATAGGACTCTGGCTACTATAGTACATAATGGTATTACTCTTACTGTACAGGTGGGAAAACAGGCTGGATGACAATAAAGTGGTCACTCAAGATGACATGGTTAGCAGTGGCAGAGCTCAGATCCCAACCTTGGTTCATTCAACTCCAATATCTGTGCTTTAATCACTTTTAGCCATTGACTATAGAGGGAAAGACAGCTTTGGTTAAGATATGACTTAAGATCACACTTTTAATTGTCCTTGTTCTGTTTTATCAGTCATCCTTTTACAGTTTTGTAGAGTTGCTCCCAAAGAGAGGTGGGCTTGTAGCCTGATTTATGCTGATTCGAATTTCTGGTACTAGAATCCGTCACTATGGTTTAACACTTTTGTAGTCTGACCTTATACATCAATCTTTCTGTGTTTGGTTAATGTGAATCTGTCCCTGAGAGGAGCCACCTTCACAATGAACTCAGGTAGGTACCTCTTGGAACCAACTTTCTCCTGCCCCCTTGTGGCATCTTTAAAAACTTTTTTAATGTTTGTTTGTTTGTTTATTTTTGAGACACAGAGAGAGAGACAGAGAGAGAGAGAGAGAGAGAGAGAGAGAGAAAGAGAGAGATAGCAGGGGAGGGGCAGAGAGAGAGGGAGACACAGAACCTAAGCAGGCTCATGGTTCTGAACTGTCAGCACAGACCCCAACGCAGGTTTCAAACTCATGAACCATGAGATCATGACCTGAGCCGAAGTTGGACAATTAACCATCTGAGCCACCCAGGTGCCCTGGCATCTTTTTTAAGCTCTGCACTTCCAATGGCATCATGCCTGGGACTTGGCCTGGCTAAGGGGAGAGCACATCCATGAGTAAGGATGGATGCAATGAATCAAGCTATTTCTTAAGCAGGTTCTAAAATGCCAGCACAGACAGAATTTTCTAACTTTTAGAGGGGAAAAAAGCTGATAAAGAAAAAATCTGGAGAGCAGCTCCCAGAGTTTGTAGATATCTATAAGAGGCAGAGACCAAGAATTCAAAAAGCTCCCAAACTTCAGGACCTTAGATCCCGGCCCCGTGCAGTAGTGGCTTGGATTTATGGTGCAGCAGAAAGGGCAAAGCCTATGATTACTGTGGCAGGTGGCTGGGAGCTAACCATACCATCTGTCTTCTTGTGGATTCTTCTGTCCTTCTGTCTAGGCTCTGTTTATGTGGCCAAATCTAGCTGGGGGACAGAAGTAGCCACTAATAGCCAACACGCCATATGCAGAAAGGACAATGCACAATATGGATAATGTGCAACAGGGAACCCCTCAACAATATTACTGTAGCAAGCAAATACTGCAGGAAGAAGTTTACCGTGGCAATCATACATTGCAGGAAGGAGCTATTATCTCATAGGGAAGAACACCGTACCAAGAGTTCAGAGATCATGCATGACTCAGCAGGGCTCATGACTCAGGATTATTGGCATTCTACCAATAATCTCTACCACTAACTTTCTTTGTGATCCTGGACATGTTTCTCTACCCATCTGTCTTACTTTCATCACCTGTAAAATGATTTAATTATTAAATGAAAGTTAACTGTTAGGCACCTGTGTTAGATATATATAAGTAACAAACGTTACTTCCTTCCTAGATTATTTTACTCAACTCATTTTCATTTCTTACGTGAGAAAATCAACACACAAAGAGGAGAATTTTTTTTCCTAAAGTTACACAATTGTGTTTTGATGAAGCGTGGTGTGCCAGAAAGCACATGGAATCAGGAAGAAATGGGTTTGGATCCAAGTGATATTTTTTAATGTTGGGGAAGTTTCTTAACTTCTCTAGGCCTCAGTTTTTTCAAGGACATAAGAGGGATAATAATGCTGCTCTTCCTGAATCTGTGGCATCTAATGTTGCACTAAAAAAAGAAAAATGTCAACCTAAGGAGTCTAATAGAAGACCCACACGTGAATCTCTTGCTATGACCTTGGTGCAAGGGAAATAATGAGAGGCATCCAGGAAGTGTGGTTGGGGGTGGAAATCTCTCTTTAAAACATGAACCAAAAGTGTTCAGGCCAGCTTGCTTTCCAGATTTATACTGCCTGCATACCTCCACCCCTAGCAAAAAGCAAAACAAAAACAAAAACAAAAACAAAAAACAAAAGCAAAAACCTCTCAAGCAGAAAATATCAAGTGGGCTCAGCTTGATAATGCCCCCATGTGACTACTGGAAGCAAACTTCTCTGGAAGAACTTGAATAGTTGCCCAAGGAGGTTTTAAGACATTGAAGATCCATTCCAAGTTCAAAGATGCTAAAGTATGAAAAGATATGCATCTAAGAATTGATGAAATAGGAGATTGGCAGTACTTCTCATGTGATTATTCTAAGGAATGACAATTACATACACACACACATGCGTGTGTGTGTGTGTGTGTGCAATCTTCCTGTGTGGCCTTGGGTGGGTCACTGATGAGATCCGTGGTTCCTAAGTTGCCCTTTACATTTGCATTTATGATTCCTCTTAGCATAATATATGTGTCTTTACTTATTCACAGTGATTTAATTCTGTCAGCTTTCAAACTCAAATTAAGGCATCCTTGATTATACTTAAAATGTCCCACAACAGCTTAATGGCTTGTTTTTCTGAAGAGTTAGGAGAAGTCAGAGTTTCTACCAAATTGCTCTGTATCACCTGCAGTTTCTGCTCTAATCACCTGGTATTGCTCATTATCTTCTTTAGCGTTGAAATGTATTACTATGCCAACACTTCCCTGCTCTGAGATTTAGTCCTGGACAAAGAAAGCAAAGGAATCCCAGAAGAAGCCATTTTTCCATGCCCAGATTCTAATAATGAGGATGGTAATTAGCTTGCAACCTTTTGTTTTTATGCCACAGTAAGAAATTTCATGAGGGATTAATTCATTAAAGACCACAAAAGGAGCATATCTACTTTTCTTATCCATAACTAATTAGGGAAGGACAAAAGGTTTCTTTCGGGGGTGGCGGGGAGGCAGAGTGTTGAGGAAGAGTGAGCAACCAGCAGCTCTGCAGAACTAGATGCCCATCCTTTCAACACACCAGCGATTCCTTATGATGCTATCTGCTTTCCAATTCTCTTGCCCAAGTGGGTTAGCGGGACCAAGAGCAGCATATGAAAGCAAGATTCGACTTTTAGAAGGAGGTCATATTGAGAAGGGCTAATCTCAATATCTTTCAATCAGGCACACATGACAAAATATGGAAGAGTTCTTCTTAGAGCAAAGGCCCTGGGCAGGAAGGAGACTAAAGAGGAAGTATAATGGTATTGAAATATATATCCGCCCATTCATTCATCCAGAAATAACTTCCTGTTTCCAATCCAATTGCTATATACTGTGCTGGGTGAAAAGGAAGGGTTAAAGTCTCTATGCTTCCTATTAGGTATCTTTTCTGTCAGGCTACTGTAACATACACTAGAAAAGGAAGAAAGGCTTTCTTCCTCCCCAAATGAATGAGTATATCCTTCCTCTCACCCTTCCTTTATTTATTTGTCAGTTCAATCAATATGTGAACACATGATATATGCATGGCTTTCATGGAAACCTATATTCTAATAAACCTATGCGTTTTCATTCCCATGGTATGCTACAAGATCTTATAGTAGGTGCTCAACAAATCTCTGTCAATAATGCTAGTAACACGGATGATGATTTACTCATTAGACTTTTTTCCCTAGTATGTTGTACATTAAAAAAAAATTTTGACATAAATTCCAATTAACTATTAATTATTATTTTAATATAATGGCACTAATTTCAGCAGAAAATTAGTCTAAGAAAATGTCAAGTGGTTTGTTAGTGCATAATATTTTTTTCCTAAATAAGTTGATTACTAATTTTTTTCAAGAAAAAAGAAAAATAGCTGAGTGTTTTTCAATAATATCTGATACAAGATTGACAAGGAAATTAGATATTAATTTAGATGCTTTGTAACAAAAGATCTGTTTTTCACAAAGTGCAATTTCACTTTGTATTCCATCTGAAAGCTCCTTTAGGAAGTACTTGGGAGAATGAGTTTATAGAAGGAACACAAGAGGCAAGAGCACAGGTTTAAGGCTGTGATCTCAACTCTTACTTTTGCATGAAACACTGAATGGCCACTTCTTCTTTCAAACACAAGGGCTAAGTCCCTGCCTGGTCCACTGTTAGGGGTTGTTAAAAGAACCAAGAAGAGATAATATGCATGAGATATACTGAGACCTATATTGTGATTAGGATTTTTTATTACTGGGCTTCTATAACAATACAAACTAAAAAAGGGATAAAAGCTTTTGTTGTTACACATTTCCTGTCCTGATTCAGGGCCACAATTTAAAAAAATCCACACCCAGCCAGGATGTGAGGCCACTGTCTAGAGTCCCTGCAATTACATGTCTTCCAGGCAGTTCTGTTTTTGAGATTCCTTCTACTAAATTTTAGATACTCTTGGTTGGTTACACTATGTGATACAGATGGAAGGGACTTGACCCAAATGCCAAAGAGCCCCAGTCTTCCACTTCTTAGCGATGGAAAGATGGCCTACCTTTTCTGAGGTAGGGAATCTTCATCAGGGAAAATAACTACCTGGAATGGTTCCTGACACATACAAGGTACACACAAAATTACATTTCCAAATCATCCATGATACTGAAGCAAGGAAAATATAAGATGCTTCTCTCTCAGCTTCTTCATGAAGGAACATCCTTGTTGGGGGCAATGACCCTTCAAAAGGATGTAATAGAGTGAACAGAGGTGACAGAGGTGAGCTGTACTGTGTCACCTGTGCTTGGCTTCTTAATCTCTCTGAAACAGGTGAACACAGATCATTAAAATCACTGCATGCTCACTGAATTTGGAGAACGATGCCATAGACCATTCTGGTAGCTTCCTCGGTGTCAATTTTTATCTTCTTCTTTGCTAATAACCCCCTAATTAAGTTTAGGGTGGACATATGCCCAGCTTAAACAACCAGATTTCCTAGCCCTTCTTTGCAGTTTGTGACACAATTCTTAATGATGAGATATATATGAAAGTCACTCCCTGGAGCTTTGGAGAAAATTTTTCAAATGCAGACAGACTCAAATGGCATTCACCCTTTGCTCTTTGATATTCTCTTTCTTCTTGTTGGGAACACAGAGGCAATGATGGAGTCTGAACAGCCATATCGCAACTCCAGAGAATCCTGGAGTCAGTATACCAGCCCTGGAATGGTTGCAGGAGAAAATTTAGATTGCCACCTGGTTAAACCACTGTAGTTGAATGTTATGTAAAACTAAAAGCGTATCATGAGTATTACGAGGACTCAGTGAAATAATACAGTTCTACAGCATGAGACATATAGTGACAGGCCCTCACTAAATGTAACTTTCCATTCCATTTTCTTACCAGGAGAGATAACATCCATAAGGGCTCAAGACAGAAGCTCTGCTCAGCAGTAAGAATTCTCTGCAACTACCATGACCATAAATAGAGTAGTAACCAATTAGAGCAAAACCAGGAGATGGGAAGTGGATGGCTTGACAGGAGAGAGGCCATGGTACATACTGTAATCTTCATCTTACAAATGAGGAAACTGAGGCTTGGCAAAGGTAAATAACTCCTCCTGGTTGATGTGGCCCCTAAATACTCATCATGAGACATTTAACCCTAGGGCTGTCTGATTCTGGTGTTTATATGTCCTTTTCATTGTGTCCTTCATCAGGGGCACCAGGCAATGTCCCAGAAGAAATGTATTTTATAATTTGTCTTGCATTGTTTATTTTAGGTTTCTTTGGGATTTTAATTTTTCAAGAAATATGGGGAGGCTGAGAAAGATGGGAAATGTTTGTATTCTTCGCACTATGTGTCTTTGGAGAGTTTGCAAGCACAGAGGAAAAAATGCTTATAGTTTTCAAAGTCTGAAGGCACAAAAGGGTTAGATGCAGATAGTCTTTCCAGGCCACGAGTCCCCATAGTTGTGCAAGTGGCCAAGGGCCTGAAGATAATGATGCTCTAGTGATCACCTGTGAAGTGTACTGTAGCACGAGCTCTTGAGATTAATCACTGAAGACTTTGGGCTCAAAAATCATAGTTTTGTTTTTGTTTTTGTTTTTTTTTTCACTAGCTGTTTGATTACAGTTGGGTAAGTTGCTTTACCTCTTTGTGCCTCATTCCGCTCAAGTGTAAAATAGATGTGATGCCTTGATTCCTGAAACTGCTGAAAGAACAATTAATAAATCAGATTAAAATGCTCAGTCTAGTGCCTTGTGTATAGTAGGTAACCAATAAACCTTAGCACTTACCGGTATTGTTTTTAGCCTTTACTTTTCGAGTTGACCATAAGTAAAAATGGGCTTATTATGAGAAAAAAATAACCATGTAAGAAATACACAGGAGAAAATCAAATTATGTGTCCACATGTTTATGGAAAAAGAAAGCTATTGAAAACTAAACATCTCAGCTGCTTCTGAATTTTCTCATTAACATTTGTTTGCTCTTTTTGATTCCTTTTGTTTTCTGCTAGCAGAGAAGTGGTAGCAGGTGCCAAAGTTTAAGGAAAACTATGGGAGACAAATGTAAATGGGATTATAAATATCTATTTGTTAACTCTTTTTCTCCCTGCACATTCTATAGGGGTGTGAATAAGTAGAATGTAACTCAGGAAACAAATCCTTTTATACAGATGGGTCTGTGTTGGGCTTCTAGAAGGCGAGGCTAATGCTGCCCAGCAGAGGCAGCTGAAGAGCTTCCCATGGGAGCCTGAAGTATCATGTTTATAGTTTTTAACAAACTGGGCAAGGCCTAGAGTGACACTAGTCCCGGTTTACCTGAGACCTTTCTGTTTTTATTGCTGAAAGTGCCACACCCCAGGAAACCCCTCAGCCCTGAAAAACCAAAATGTTTGCTCACTTGAGCGATAATTAGATTCAGCAGCAGGTGAAATACAAACTTAATTATACCACTCTGCAATAGACAGCTTACACCCCCCACCCTCCACCTTGTTCCTTCCTAAAGGAACTAGCTGCCATCACTTCACAATCAAACCTACTACCTGGTCAGTCAGAGGAAAATGACAACATGGCGGGGCCTTTTCTTTTCTGCTGACTCTTACTTCCTGCCCATTGTTTCTTTGTTGGTATGCAGAATGTATTCATGGGCACATATTTCTCTCTGCAAGCCAAATGGCTGACCTGTACTAGTAGCAATGGCAGCAGCAGGGCAAGAGGACCCCTGAAGAAAGGCTTAATTGATGGGATTACCCAGTGTGGCAAGTACAAAGAATGGATAGTATATTCTAAGTGAGTGTCTACATGGATACAATAAATGAGATCACAGATAAAAAACTCATTTGTTCTGGAAAATACAATCTGATATATTGGAAGAGCCTAGAAAAAAGCATCAGAATTTTTTTAGCCATTTTTTGGAGTATTTAGAATGTGCCATGCATTTATATGCATTCTCATTAAATCTTTCAAAAATCTGTAAGATCCTACAGTCATGAAAAAAACTGAGGCTCAGTGACAAGTGTGTAGAAGCAGAATGTGGTTTTCTGTATAAGCTATTCTAAAAAGTAGACAAATCACCTTGGATATGCCTTTCAGCCACAACATACCTCCTTATGTTTATCTGTAAAATAGGTCTGTCTTATTTCCCAGGGTAAGTTTCAAGATAAGAAAAGAGAATAAACCTGAAATTACTTTGTAAAATACTATCCAGATATAATCATGTCCCCACTACACACACACACTCACACACGGACACGCACACACACTCACACTCACAGGAATACATACAGACATAACTGGTACCCTTGGGAAATGTATTTCATCTTTCTGACAAGAGCTAACCAAGAAATTATTAGTGGATGGATGCCGTGACTTTAGCCTTTGTCTGAGTCTTGTCACTCCCTCTTCAAGCCACACGAATGAAAGAGGGGATATCAACACAAAGCACTGCCTTCCAGATGTGTGTCCCCTCCATGTCCCTTCTAATGAGAAATTCCATTCTCCAACCTGGCTCTTAGCTGCAGCTTCACATGTGTATACATCTTGATGTTTGACCGTTTGCTTATCTATTGGAAATAGGAACACAACCAGAGAACCCACGCTTAGAATACTGATTAAAATCCAAGTATTCAGCAGATGTTAACTAGGATATGTTATCTAACAAAGAGAAATGGTTAGTTATAATTTGTATCTTGATATCATATGGGGTTTTGTTCTTAATCTTTTCAGTTTTTGAAGGGTTATTTTGCAATGATCCTCTTTTATAATGGTTTAACAGCTTGTTTTAATATTTGATAATGCCTTCTGTCATATATGATGAGGTTTTGTATATCAGAGCAAGCCAAAGAATGGTAACTTTTGGGCAATTTGGCATTGGAAGAAACACTTCAAAGTCTTGATTTTAAAAGTTTTTCATTTAAAGCAAACTGAAATGCTATTTGATATAGATCTACCAGCAAGTATTATATGCATGTCTGTTTCAAAAGAAAGTGAATCCACAAAGTCCTAACTTATTTATACCAAATACAAAAATATTAGTTTTTAAAATCTTCTCACTTTGAAAAAGGCCATCTAAAGTTCCTGGCATCCCTTTAGCAATAGAAGTAGTATTTTGCCAATGGCAAAACAAACCCAAATATCAAAGGTTTGCTGATGTTGAAAACTAAGATCCCAAGAGGTCTGAGGAACTTTTAAGTTAGACACACATATTCTCTTATTTTTTTAAGGCTTGAGGTACACATCAAAAAATCACAAGGCTATCTTATTCCAGAAGCTTCCTAATGTCTTTAGAGCATCTATTAAAAGAAGTGAGAGCCAAACTACTCTTAAGGCAATCATTGGAAGACAATTATTTCTTCATAGGTGTTTACAAATCAGAGGGCTTAGAAAGCACAGGTTAACCAGAGACTTCCCCTACGTATAGATTGGGCTGTTCCCTTAGATTTGGTCCTAGTGTGCTCCCCCTCCAACCCTGGCCACCCACCAAGTCCTCATCATTTAGGATCTTGTATCAGGGAATCACATGCTCTTGTTGTTGAAAGGGACCTTAAACGTCATCAGGTTCGATTTCCTTTTCAGAGTTTCAAGTCCTTCCACAGCCTATGGGTCACATTGTCAACTAACTAAGGGTCTTCTATCATAAGGTATGCATCATCCTGAGGGGAGCTTAGTTCTTTGGACGGTTATCACTCAGAGCCTTCTCCATCTTGCTGAGTTGTCATTTATTCTGTTCTAGATTCCCTTTTTCATCACTTCCCTTTTTTCCATTCTTTTCTTTTCCTTCCTTCCTTTTCCCTTCCCCTCTTCCTCCTCCCCCCCTCTCTCCTTCCCTTCCCCAAGATAATAACTAAGCACCCACAAATTGCCAAGCACAATGTGCTAATATCTGGGAAGACATAGCTAGGGTTAGGAGTTGGGTTAGAGTTTCTGTTACCAAGTATCTCATCCTCTGTGGAGGTAACAGGAATACAGTACTGTGATGTGTAAATGTTGACACAGAGAAGAAATGAGATGCCATGGGAATATGGAAACAGGATACTTAACGCATTCTTAAATGAAGCTATGACTCCAAAACAACAACTTGATTAATAAATGGAGGTTAACCAAACAATGAGGTGTGGAAATGCAGTGAACATTTCTTGTTTGCGGTGTTGCCAGAACCCATTCCTTCTTCTAAAATCAAATATTTTCCTTGAAAAAATGGTGTCACCACCTGTGTGATCAGTCTTAGTGGGATGATAAGTCCAGGTATCCTGACCCTATCAATAGATGTTGGAAAATATAAGCAAGTCCAACTGCAGTCTTTCTCTAAGGACTTTGAATCTTAAGTAGACTAACAAAGTGATGAGGAAATCATTTGGAATATGTATTTTTAACTAAAAAAGTAATAGGATATAATTCATATATATGTTATATGTGATATATATATATGTGTGTGTATATATATACACACACACACACACACACACACATATATATATATATATATATATATATATATACACATATACATATGACACTGGATAAGTTTAAGGTATACAGTGTGTTAATTTGATATATTTATATATTGCAATATAATTACTACTATAGTGTTAGCTAATACATCTATCCTATCACATAATTAGCATCTCTTTTTTTGTGGTGAGAACATTTAAGATCTAGTCTCTTAGCAACTTTGAATATATAATATAGAAAAATATGGAACACTTCACAAATCTGCATGCCATCCTGAATCTTCTCTGCATTGTTCTAATTTTAGTAATATGTGAAGTGAGCACCAGAGTAGATTTTTTATGTGACAGCTGGATAAGATGGTCAAAGGTTTCCTGCTGTCCAGACCTACAGCACTGCTCCGGTTCCTCTATGTCTGTGCTGTGAGCTACCTTTCCAATAAACTTTAATTTTCTTAATCCAGCAAGAGGCAGAATCAACTGCTAATCAAGTAACTCCAAGTGAAACAAGAAAGTTGTGCTACACAGAAGGTACAGTATATATAAAAACCTGGAAGTGTGAAAGAACCTGAAAGCCTACCACAATGAGGTTTGAGGGAAGAGGCGAAGATGTAGGGATGGAATTCATGGGGAAACAAAGATGTAGAGCCGAAAAGAGAGATTCGGATTGTATATCTTATGTAATCTCCTCTAGACCTTTCAAGTCAAGATAGAATATAATTTTATTCCTGACTCTCATCCCTCTCTTGACTTTCATAGAAGAGGAAATGTCCAAAGTTCTTAAACTCATTTAAATATGTATGTTCTTTCTGGTTCTAGAGCCTAAAATTTGAGGGATAGAAGATTAGACCCATGCTACCATGATAGCTTATCTCCTCTTTTGATGAAGATAAAAGAAAATAATTTTGATCTCTCTAAATAGACATTATATATGTAATATCTCCACACACATCTTCTCTTCTCTTCTCTTCTCTTCTCTTCTCTTCTCTTCTCTTCTCTTCTCTTCTCTTCTCTTCTCTTCTCTTCATTATAATATCTCACACACAATGCTCAGTAAGAATATTTCAGTGTCAGAAATATTTACTGACACAATTCATTAAAAAAAAGCATTTTCAGGGGCTCCTGGGTGGCTCAGTCAGTTGAGCGTCGGACTGCAGCTCAGGTCACGATCTCAGGGTTCCTGGGTTTGAGCCCTGTGTAGGGCTCTGTGCTGACAGCTCAGAGCCTGGAGCCTGCTTCAGATTCTGAGTCTTCCTCTCTCCCCTGCTCACACCCCTGCTCACAATCTCTGTCTTGAAAAATAAATAAACATTAAAAAACAAAAAGCATTTTGGGCACCTGAATGGCTCAGTCGGTTAAGCGTCCATCTTTGCCTCAGGTCATGATCTCCCGATTCCTGAGTTAGAGCCCTGCATTTGGCTCTACACTGGCAGTGCAGGGCCTGCTTGCGATTCTCTCTCCTCTCACTCTCTGCCCCTCCCCCACTCATGCTTTCTCCCACTCTCAAAATAAATAAACCTAAAAAAAAAAGAGCATTTCAATAGATCTAGAAAAATAAACATTTCTAATTGATTAAATATAAAATATTTCTAGAAATACTGAGTAGGGAATTTCCTTTACTTAACTAACGGCTGTCTACTAATGAAAAGCAGAAAATATCACATTTGAATATGAAAATGTACGTCATTCTCTTAAGGTTAGAGATATGATACATTTCTATCTGTCACTGATATTGTTCAAGGTGCACTGAATAGTGCACAATGCATTAATAAAAGTAAAAGAAATAAGAAATTTAAAGATTGTAAAGGAAGAATAAAAAGTATATGATAGCATAATGTATGTAGGTTATCAAAAATAATCAGCAAACAACTAACTGGAGCTAATTAGAGAATGTAAACAAAATTTCTGGCTATGTATTCAGTATATGCAATCAAGAGTATCCCTCTATACTAATAGTCAACCATGAAATAAAAAAGAAAATGAGACCACTTGTAACACTACCAAAAATTTTCTAAAGTATCTAGGAATTAAACTAATAGAGAATAGTCACTTTAAGAAGATTAAAAAATATATACAGTTCTAATAAAAGAATTAAAAGAAGACCTAAATATATAAATACTCTCATATATGGATGGATATAACTACTTAACCTTGTGAAGAGGTCACCCCCCCCCAATTTCATCTATTAATTCGATGTAATTTGGTTCAAAATTCCAGTGGGTTTTTGGGAGGACCGTGCAAAAATATTTTAAAAGTATAGCAAAAGCTAGGTACATATAGACAAATAAGAACACAGCTGGAAACTCACCTTACTATGTATTAAGATATATTATAGAACACTTCTGCTTCCAAACAAGTTGGAATAATACAAATTGGACTTACTCTCTTGTCTGAAACAACCGAAAAAAGATACAAAAAATATGAAACAAGGGTCTTCAGACTTTGGCCATTAAGCAGTACAGGACCAAGATATCTGGGAACTGAAAAACAAAGTGAGTCCTGTGGCTGCCTCCCCATTCTGCCTTGAGAGCTTCCAAACCACAGCACTCAAAATGAGAGCTCAGGTGGAGCCTGGGCTGAAGAGCCAAAGCTAGAATTCTGGGGTGTCAAAGTGGCTAGAATTTTTAGTACACACTCCTGGAGAGGAAAGGGCCGCCGAGAGAGAGCACCAGAGATCTGGAAAGGGTCCCCCACAGTTTTCAGCTGAGTTTTGATTAAAAAAGAAGAATGCCTGGAAAGAAACTACACATGATGAGTATGATCTGTGCATCCTGGGGCTTTATAGTGATGGATTAGCCGTGGATGAACCATTATCCTGGTGCTCACACAAAGGCAAGAAAAGACATCACACACCAGTGAGTCAATGATCGATTGTTTAGTAAAATATGTGAGGAAAAATGAAGTTGGAAAGGTTTTTTAAACAATAAATGACAGTAAGTTTCAAATGGATTAAAAGTAATATAAGGTTCATGAAAACACCTGATTGTGTTTATGCTGTTGGGGTTTGGAAGGAGCTCATAACTAAAATTTGTAGATAAAAATCCACAAAAGTTTAAAGAAAATATTTCTGGATTTTATTAAAACTGAAGGTTCCTATTAATTAAAGAACATCATAAACCAATAAGAGACTGGCAAAAATATTTCAATGCACTAAACTTAGTAGAAATAACACTTAGAAAATAAAGCACTTCTTATCAATCAAGAAAAATGTTGGGGCGCCTGGGTGGCGCAGTTGGTTAAGCGTCCGACTTCAGCCAGGTCACGATCTCGCGGTCCGGGAGTTCGAGCCCCGCGTCAGGCTCTGGGCTGATGGCTCAGAGCCTGGAGCCTGTTTCCGATTCTGTGTCTCCCTCTCTCTCTGCCCCTCCCCCGTTCATGCTCTGTCTCTCTCTGTCCCAAAAATAAATAAACGTTGAAAAAAAAAAAAATTAAAAAAAAAAAAAAAGAAAAATGTAAATTGAGATTTTCAGTAACAGTAACAGTAAAATAAAATTCATATTTTAACAATAAAAACATAATAACATTTTTTTATTTTCAACTTAAGTAATAAATATATATTTTAATTATCATATACTCACAAAAATATATTTATCGTGAAAAGTCCTCCTCTCCCTCCATTCCCAGATACCCAGTTCCCCTGCCTATACCTTTTAAGATGGTAGTAGTTAATTTCTTATCTCTCCCTCCAGAAACATTGTATGCATTCTAGAAGCAAATACAGATATTGTTTTCTCTAATTTTCGTTTAACAATACCTCTTGGAGATTGCTCTATATAGTACTGGTAAAGCTTTCTCATCTTGTGCTTAAAAACTGGTTTTAGATGCTACTTGTTGAGATGGCCATAGAATAATCAAATCCTTCTCAGAATTTTATTCTTTCTCAGTAAAAAGCTAATTAAATTATGGTATATCATGTAACAAAAATTCTATAAATCTGTTAAAATGAGAATAAGGCATCTTTCCTTATAGAAGGTCTCCCTTACTTCGAAAGTAGCCTCATGTATTATGGGTGAGTGTTGGCCTCTATCTTTGACACTCAATACTTTAATGAGGTACCAAAATGTAAGCTCCATAAAGACAGGGATGTTTTCCTATTTAATTCCTAAAATATACCCCAACAGCTTGAACATGACCTGGTCAATGATAGGTTCTCAATAAATATTTTTAATGAATATCTCAATATGGACAGCAATTCACAAGGTACAAGTGTATCTCTAGGATGAATTGCTGCAATTAGAATAGCTGGGCCAGAGACACCTCACGCTGAGATTTTGAGAGGTATTGCCAAAGGGCTTCCATATAGGTCTTAGTAACTTTATAACCACCAACAATATATGTGACTATTCCTTCTGCACAGATTTGGGATCATAGTGTTTTCAAATTGCAGTAGTTTTGTGAATCTGATAGAAAGTGTGCCTATGTGTGTGTGTGTGTGGTATGTAATACCTATGAACTACCGCTTTATAATCCTCAGATGGCTAAGAATTAGAAAATTGTATGATATGAATGTGAGGGAAAATGCTCTTATGTTCTAGTAGAAAACGTGTAATCTGTTAGAAAAAGTTACAAGCATTTTAGAGACCAAAATTACATAACTTTGTAAAACCAAGAGTGTATTGCCTTAAGACAAGTATTTGCCATGGCAGTAATTGTTTTTGGAATAGTAGGTGATTCAATCCTGGTGAATAAGGCCTGAGAGAAGTACCTAGAAGTGATTTCCTTTCTTTAAGAAGGGTCTTACAGAAAGGATATTAAATGTCTGCCAGCGGCTAGCTTATCTTGAAATGATTCTTGGGCACAAATTATGCCATCATGAGGGGCCGTTACCCTGATTTGGCAAAGCAGAAATGTGGGAGGGCCTCTGAGGACATGATTGAGCCTTGGATCTATCCTATATCCAGACAATAAATGTCTTCATTGGTTAAAGTATTACAGTTGCTGTTTTCTTCACTTATGTGGCCAAAAACATCCCCAAATGATAGAAGACTCATTGTGTATATGTCCATTTTGTAGCTCTTGAGGCTGAGGCCCTTTTCTGGGATATGCCTAAGTTTGCACAGTTGGGACTAAGTCTAAAACCAAACAGGTCAGCGGAATATCAGGTAAATTTTCTAGCTGCATAAGTACAAATAGACATTCCCTAGACATGACCATCAAATTCTGAACCTAGTCATAACGTTTTTATTGTTTCCATATTTGGTCCACCATCTTATATATTCTGTAAGATGATCCAGCCAAGAGGTGTAAGTGAGTGCAGTCAAATAGTCTAGATAGAACTCTTCTGTTCCACAAAGGTAGAAAGGATTTCTCTCAATGACTGCAGAGTTGTTGAAAGGCCCAACTGTTTTACATCTGAGATAATTTGGGGCACATGATATACAAATTACAAAAGGCTGTTCTCTGTGGAAAGACAGCTCTACTGTTCATTTGCTGCCCTTGAGAATGAAGGAAAATCATATGAACTTACTAAGTATGAGTGTTCTCACAATGACCGGGGAGATTTAGAGCAAAACTGATATTCTCTAGATATATACATATATTCACACACACACACACACACACACACACACACACACACTCATACACACACACTGTGTGTGTGTGTGCATGCGTGTGTGTGTCTCCCTAATTTTCTACATGGAACATGTATTATTTTTTGCAAACATAAAAATCTACAAGTATTACTGAAAATAATTAGCAAAGCTTTTCCCAGCACAGGTGATTTGTGCTCCCATTTTGGTGGCCTGGTGTGTTCAGGCTTGATAAGGAAATTGTTTCTCCAAAGGGCGCTTTCATTTATAAGTTGCATGGATCTATGTGAAAGGCAAGAGGTTACCATTTAACACAAGTCTATTTAAAAATTTTTTTTTCAACGTTTATTTATTTTTGGGACAGAGAGAGACAGAGCATGAACGGGGGAGGGGCAGAGAGAGAGGGAGACACAGAATCGGAAACAGGCTCCAGGCTCTGAGCCATCAGCCCAGAGCCTGACGCGGGGCTCGAACTCCCGGACCGCGAGATCGTGACCTGGCTGAAGTCGGACGCTTAACCGACTGCGCCACCCAGGCGCCCCTAACACAAGTCTATTTATACACAGACTTAGCAGCACAGAGCCATGAACAATGGAAAACTATATAAAATACTTCCATGCTAAGACATATTTTATAATTACTTAAGTATGTACAATGATTTATCTTTTCAAAAGCAATTTTACATCCATTAACTTGTATTCTATTTATCATTTTTAAAATGTAGTTAGGGCAGGCATTACTATGGTTGCTTTTGTTCTTATTGTTGATGTTTTTCTCAAAAATCAAATTTTCCAAAAAAAAGTATTAATTATAATAATTACCCTAAATCACAAAGCTGTGAAAAGGTAAAGTGTGACCTCAAACTCTTCTTCTAAGAGAACTGAACAACTCACTAAAATAGTAATGAGAGAGATAACTAACACTGGCCCCCTAATTTAGTCTACATATATAACCTAATATAAACTCCATAATAAACCAATCAAGTAGGTACCCCTTATCCCCATTTTGCCTTTGACAAAAGAAACTAAACCTGAGGAAGTGAGACTTGTTCAGGATCCGAGAATAAATGGTATACAGTTGGATTTGAACATAAGTCTATCTATCTGGAAGCCTGACAAATACTTTTGTATTCTTTTCTCCTCTGTGTACCCAGATTTGGCCATACAACCATCTTAATGTAAAATAATCAATTCGTCTGCCTTTCCCTCTTCATTTCAGCATGGCTGTCTGCTTTTCCAAATCCCTTCTATAATAACTATTGCATGATATTATTTTCAATTTTGTTCCCAGATAGACACCCAGTCCCCTTGACTATAGTATACTAAGACAAGGAACAATGAACATACTGCCTAGGTCTAGGTTAAAGGTTGTGTTCTGTGGCTTATTGCTTGTGTGCAAAAATCACTTGAGAAAGTCAATTAACTGTTCTAATCCACATTTCATTAGTATAAAATAGGTGGACGAGCACATATTCTGCCCATGTCATAAATCTTTAGTGAGGACAAAAGCAGGGGACAAATATTTATCTCTGTGCCTATAATTTTATAAAAATGTCTGTTTAATTCATTTACAGAAATAATACATCATTTATAATAAATTTATTTATAATAATGAAGATAATAATGACAATAATAATACATATTCCTATTCAGGACACAGAGCTTGGTTGATTTATATACATTATCTTCTGTACAACAACTGAAAGGTAAATGAAATATTCCTTACTTTGCATATAAGGAAACTGAGGCTTAAGTTGAAATCATTTGCCCAAGGTCATACGGTTCTCTGCGATAACATAATTTATATTAACCAATGGCACAGACTAACTCCAAGGAGGGAGAAAAAATATGGCACCAAATGGTATTCCTCCTAATTTCAGAGAAACATGTGATGCCGCTATGCCAACATATTGCTTCCCTCTGATATGAGGAGACCTAGTCTCTGAAGCCAAGACTAGACAACTTGACCAAGCTACTAATTAGTTTTTTGCTGGGAGCATCAACAAAAAATTTTCATCACTGTTGCTCAGCATTTTATAACCAGTATTCATTATCTCAGATGCAACCACAAATGTTTATGCTGTTTATTCATTAATTCATCTGCATAGGAAATCTGTCCTTAGAAGGGTCTTTTAAAGGACAGACTATTAATTTTAATCATAGCATTAATATAATTGGGATTTTGTTTCTCTTCACATGTCACTCATTCATTCATTTATTGAATAAATATTTACTGAACATTAATTACATTTAACATACTTGATTCAAAGATCATGAATAAAGATATGGAGCACTAAGGGGTGGTTTATAGAGAAGGATTATAGCCCCTTCCCACTTTTTTTCCATCTGTGTGTTCAGGAACCAAAAATCATCTCATTTGAGCGGCACCTGGGTGTCTCAGTCAGTTAAGCAATCAACTCTTGGTTTCGGGTCAGGTCATGATTGGTTTGTGAAATCGAGCCCCGCATCAGGCTCTGCATTGATGTGAAGCTATTTGGGATTCTCTCTTTCCCAGGCTCTCTTCCCTTCCCCTGCTCTCTCTCTCTCTCTCTCGCTCTCAAAATAAATATTTTTTAAGAAAAACATCTCATCTGAGATTCATAAAGAAATATATAATGTCAGTTACTCCAGCCTCTGAACACTGATCTGGAATCTTATCATTTTAGCTATAACAACAGTAGTCTTTGATCAATGGTTCACAGTTCACTAGCTCATGAACCAAGGACAACTGGACAGAATCTCCTGGGCAGTGTATTCAAATTACAAATTTCTTTTCCACATTGCATCCAAAGATTTGAATTATAAGTCTGGAATGGGACCCAAAAGCCTTTTTTTATTGTAGGTAACTGATGTGCCACTTAGGGTCCACTGACTATATCAATACTATATCAATTTTAATTTAAAGAAAATAATAAGAGTTGTGTATCCTCCCCCATTAATGTATATGTGCCTGTATAACATATAAACTTTACACATAATTATAGACAATTTCACAAAGTTCCTATAGGATACACTTATACCTTTGGTGCACGTAGACAAGATTTAGAACTCTTGATCTAGACATCTCCCCTCATCTTGAAGCCATGATAAGACAGTCTAGGCACAAGCTGGATACCAATAATGTCTGAGTAAGGAAAGGGAACTGAGGTCTAGAGAAGGCAAAAATTTCCCCACATAATTCAGTAATTCTATATTGAGAGTAATTATTTTTAGGAAAAAAGTGTTAATTTATATTCTTTATACTCTGTCCTATGAAGAAAGATTCATCATACCAGAAAAGTATTAACATTGAAGGAAGTTAAAACAAAAAGAAAAGAAAAAAATTCCAGCAGGATTTAAAGAAGGGCAGGATGAAAGCTTGCTGAGTATGGGGAACATGGTTTGTGAACACTCCTGTCTTGTTGTTCTTAACTGGAGGATTTGGGAATTCAGCCAGGAGAGAGGACACAGACATCAATTAAGCACTAGTGAATGTTCAAGATAATGGAATGAGGTTATAGGTAGGAAGGTCAGTTGACTTTATGTGGGTTAAATTATCTCAGTTTTAGTTTTAGGTCAGAGAAATACATACTGCAAGAAAAAAAAGAATGCCCCTGGCACAATGATGAAAGACCTAAAGTATGATAATTATTAGAATTAAAGATTTGGACAACTGAACTGATCAGCTATAACCTGACATCCTAACTTTCAGAAGTGTAGGTTTAAATACACCTCCTTCCTCACATACACACACCACAAGTATGGAGAGAAAGAGGGAGAAGGAGGGGGAGGAGGGGGAGAGAGGGGGAAGAGGAAGGGAGGAAGAGAGGGAGAGGGAGAGGGAGGGAAGGAGGGAGGGAGGGAGGGAGGGAGGGAGAGAGAGACAGAGAGAGAGACAGAGAGAGAGACAGAGAGAGAGAGAGAGAGGTGTGAGGAAAGTCGTATGTTGTTTCTGTGATGACTGACAAATTCAGATAAAAATAAATCCTTGAAATGAGTGTATTTTTATACACTCATATTGAAATAGTGGAAGTTATCAGTACACACTTCTTTAGCACTCTAATTGAGGTTATACTTGAATTTAGTAGGTAATTTTCAAACTCTATACCACAGAGAACTAACAGTTCAGAGAAAGTATATTAGAAGGTGTTGGGGCTGAATGTAGGGAGTGGCTAGGGACAGAGAGGGCACCTTGCCACCACAGAGCAGATCCACTTTATTTAGTTTAAAATATTGAGATTGTGCACAGCATTTTGTTTGAAAAGAAAATCTCTGCTATTTGTCTTCCAGTATGGAAGTCATTGCTTGAAGGTAATATTTAATTCCCTAAGATGTCCTTAATCAAATGATGTTCAAAATGCCCTATGCAAATCTGATATAAATTTGTAATTCATTTATACTTTTTAAAGGAAGTTTAAATATCCCAGCAATGTAAGCTGGATGGGGCACCATGATAATCTAGTATTAAAGTTCAGAGAGAAAAATTCTCACGTGGGTGTGTGCTAACAACCAAACTCAATATATTGGGATATATAGAGTCACATTCCTCAAAGCCCATTCTGGAGAAAAGTATATATCTTAGGGGATTTCCTTCCTTCCTTCCTTCCTTCCTTCCTTCCTTCCTTCCTTCCTTCCTCCCTCCCTCCCTCCCTCCCTCCCTCCCTCCCTCCCTTTGAATCACAGCTCTACCATGAAATAGCTCTTGTGATCTTGGGCAAGGCAGTTTAACTTGTGAGCTTCATTTTTTCTGATCTGCATAATAAGGGTAAGATCTTCATTTTATAAGGTGGATGAGAGAAATAAATGAACTAGCACAGGTAACTGGTGCTCAATAAATAATTTAGAGCCCCCTTCAGAGCCTCATGGAAAATTGAGAATGTTCCAATGTGACAGCTCTACTTTGAGAGTGCCATATGGCCAGTTTGGATGGGAAGTGAAGAGACCAACCCAATGACTTTGGGAAGGTGTATGGATGATCATATGGTCAGATGAATGATGTCCACATCCCTTCCTAGATCTCATGACCAAGCATTCCTGGGATTGACGACAACATTCACTGGCCCTTTAGCCTTTGTAAACCCTGAGAAACATTTGCTAAGTAGAGATTTTTTTGTCCCCCCAAAAAAGAATGGACTAAAACTTGATCTAATTAAAGGAATTAAAAACTCTAAAAGTACAAAAGAAAATTTTCTCCATTGTCTGAAAAATGCTCTTTACCTCAGTGACATCAGTGTTCATACCAATAAGGATTCCAAGAAGAATATAAAATAAGTTGATATTCAAAGGAGACCCAGATACATGGTGGAAGCACCAGGGAGACATGAATGCAAGCTAATTACCACGATGGGGACTGCTGTAATTATTCCGCCATTTCATTTTCTTAAGCACATTTTGCAACAGTAGCTGAGTTAAAAAAAATCTGGTGGAGGGCTAAAATTATCAGGGCTCTCTTACTGGAATAATACTAGAGAGCTGCACATAAATTTTAATGGTTTGAGAATTCCAAGGTGGCATTCTTGTTTTGATCCTCCTTTGATAAACGCCTACCCCTGTCTAGAACTGTCTACCATACAGTGCTCCAGCAAAAAACCAAAATGCCAATTTTGCTTTTTGTAGCATTCGGTACTTCCTCATCATAAAACTGATCATACAATATTTTTAGTGCCTATGTTCTGATTTTTTTTTCTGAATACCTTAGGCACCATGAGGACAGGCTTGTATCACCACTGTAATTCTAGTGCTGTCATTCTTGTGGGGTGCAGTGGTATCTCATTTGGTATTTATTTGCATTTCCTTAATGAGTGATGATGTTGAGCATCATTTTATTTGCTTACGGGCCATTTGGGTATCATGTTTGTGAAGTGTCCAAGTCTTCTGCCCTTTCTTTCTATTCAGTTGTATGTATTTTCCCATCAGTTTGCAGGTAGGAATTCTTAATATATTCTAGATATGAGTTTATATGTGATATGTATAGGTATGAGTTTTTATACATATATATGGGACAAATATATTTTTCTACTCATTTTTAAAAATCATTCATTAAGTGAAAAATTAATTATTACACACCTAATTTGTTCCAAAGAGGTCTAGTTTGAGAGATTAGTAAGGATTATTTTAAAAATTGATTATACATGTTTACAGGAAAAGAACATTAGTGAGTTTACAATTAAAAATGGCTAACTGGGGGGCGCCTGGGTGGCTCAGTTGGTTAAGCGTCCGACTTCGGCTCAGGTCATGATCTCACAGTTTGTGAGTTCGAGCCCCGTGTCAGGATCTTTGCTGCCAGCTCGGAGCCTGGAGCCTGCTTCGGATTCTGTGTCTCCTTCTCTCTCTGCCCCTCCCCAACTTGTGCTCTGTCTCTCTATGTCTCTCAAAAAATAAATAAATGTATAAAAAAATAAAAAAAAATGGCTACCTGGGAAGAAGTATGGTAGTTTCCTGACTTTTAATAACCTAAAACCTTTCACCTAGACACCCTGAGTAACAGCTATTTTATAGTGTATCTTTTGCAGGTGGACTATTCTTTATAGGTATCAATAATTTTCTTGAATGTTAAGTAGTTCTAAAAATATAAGCTGCCAGTACATCTTTTTTTTTGCTTTTTTTTTTTTATTTTTATTTTTTTTTTAATTTTTTTTTTCAACGTTTATTTATTTTTGGGACAGAGAGAGACAGAGCATGAACGGGGGAGGGGCAGAGAGAGAGGGAGACACAGAATCGGAAACAGGCTCCAGGCTCCGAGCCATCAGCCCAGAGCCCGACGCGGGGCTCGAACTCACGGACCGCGAGATCGTGACCTGGCTGAAGTCGGACGCTTAACCGACTGCGCCACCCAGGCGCCCCGCCAGTACATCTTTTAAGTATGTATTGGGGGATATATATGCTCTTGGTGGTTGATAAATGATAAACTTCTCTTTCAAAATAAAACTACGAGCAAGATGCCTTATTCGTTAAGTAGCGTTTAGCACTCAAATGATTTCTATTACTGAAGATATTCCAAAGATTTTTGTTCTATAGATTTCATTTAGTACCACTCATCTTTTCTTGTTTCTTTTCTTTACTTTTTAAAGGTAAAATTAATTTTGATTTATCTTGTAAAAGTAGAATGGGATTTAACTTCTTAGTTTGACAGACTAACCATATGAAGATTATATGGGCGTCACATTAATGAGGATAAAAGAATGATTACTATCAGTCCTCCCAGGTAGAAGAGAGGTGCCTAGCCAGAGTAGCGTTTGAAGTCAAAACCTCTTGGGGCACCTTGGTGGCTAAGTCAGTTAAGTATCTGACTTTGGCTCAGGTCATGATCTCACGGTTTGTGGATTGAAGCCCTGTGTCAGACTCTGTGCATACAGCTCAGAGCTCGGAGACTACAGAATCTGTGTCTCCTCTCTCTCTGCTTGTGCTCCTCCCCTGCTTGTGCTCTCTCTCTCTCTCAAAATAAATAAATAAATAAATAAACATTTAAATGTACTCTCTCTAAAAAAAAATTTAAAAAAACATTTAAAAATTTAAAAAAAAGGAGTCAAAACCTGTTTCACTTAATTAATTAATAGAATAACATATTGATTTAGTTGATTAATCAATGAGTCATTCAAACAGTCTACCAACAAATATTCATTAGCTTAAACTCTGTGGAAGGACCTATACTGTGCACCAAGTGGATCCAGAAAGAGAAATGATGGGGTCCTTCCTCTCCAAGGTTATATAGTCTAGCATTAGAGATAAACTAACTGATATTAATTGTAGAAATGTACATATCATAGGCAGTTTATAGATAAATGTTATGGCTTTTTAAAAATTTTTTAATTCCATAATTTGAAGTCTGTATCTTCCACTCCTCTTCACCTATTTTGCCTATCCCCTACTTTTCCCCTCTGAAAATTATCAGTTTGTTCTTTGTATTATAGGTTTGATTCTGCTTTTTGTTTATCTGTTTGTTTGCCTTTTTTATTGTTTTGTTTTGTTTTTTGATTCCACATATGAATGAAATCATATGGTATTTGTCTTTCTCAGTCTGAATTATTTCACTTAGCATAATGCCTTCTAGGTCCATCCATGTAATCCTGAATGGAAAGATCTCACCCTTTATTTTTTTTTTTATGTCTGCACAATATTCTATTGTATATGCCAATGTTATCTATCTATCTATCTATCTATCTATCTATCTATGCCACATTTTCCCTATCCATTCATCTGTTGATAGCCACTTATGTTGCTTCCATATCTTGGCTATTGTAAATAGTGCTGCAATAAACATAGGGGTACATTTATCTTTTTGAATTGGTGATTTCCTTTTTTAAGGTAAATACCCAGCAGTGGAATTACTGGATTTTATAGTAATTCTATTTTTTAAAAATTTTTTGAGGAACCTCTATACTATTTGCCACAATGGCTGAACCAATTTACATTCCCACCAAGAGTGTACAGGGTTTATTTTTCTCCACATCTTTACCAACATGTTATATCGTGTGTTTTTTATTTTACATATTTCTTGTGTTTTTGATTTTAGCCAGGCTGACAGGTTTAAAATGGTATTTCATTGTGGTTTTGATTTGCATTTCTCTGATGATTAGTCATGTTGAGCATCTTTTCATGTATCTCTTGGTCATCTATATGTCTTCCTTGGAAAAATGTCTATTCAGGTCCTCTGTCCATCTTAATGGGATGAGCTGGCTAGAGTTTAAATCCATTTACTAGTTCCATGTACTTCTTACAACAAAGCTGGGAAATGGGTATATTCGCTCCTATTTTGTACTTGAGCTTAATTACCATAGGTTCCTAACTTCCGTAATAACTATAATAATAAAGCAATAATGGATGGTCATAGCTATATTATCTATTTATATGATGTGAGTTAGACTGTTCTAAGAATCTTACTAGTATCATTCAGTATTTACTATTCAATATTCAATATTCCTAACAATTCCTAACTATTCCATTCAATATTCCTAACAATTTTATAAAGAAGAGGTTAGCATTTCCATTTTCTTTTAACAGGTGAGAAAACTGGTTTTTACATAATTTGTCTAAGCTGAGCCAATAACTAAGCTGTAGTCCAGGATTTGAATCCAGGCCATCCGAGTACAGAGGTCACCTCTACTGCAATGCACATAAATTTCCTTTGTCTTAAATCCCATACTCAGACTTAGAAAGGAGAAATCATACAATTCAGTGACTTGACAAGCTGTGGAATGTGAGGAAAAGGAAAGAATTAGACAGATATCCCAGGGATCAATTCCATTCATTTAGGAATGTACCATAACTACACCCTGACTTCACACTGTCCCCTGAATAAACTCTCAGTTCACATTATCACTGCTCTGACCACATTAGTATAATGAAAATGGTCTGGTGTTTTCCATGTGAATTAATTCTATAATTAGAGGGCAAAGGAAGAATAAAAATTATAACATGTACCCAGGATGTGAAAATGAATGGAATTTGAAGAAAAATGTCTGTGTGACCGCATGAGTTGGGATGGAAGTTTTCACTAATACACGTAGGTGCTCACAGCAATCTCAGGGCTCCAGTGCCTTCCCCTGTCAAATCTGGAATTGACATTCTAACTGACAATCCAAGAAAGAAAACATTACTTGAGGTGACTGATTGGTAGTTTGCCTCTTCGGTGAATGAGTGACATTTCTAAGCAGGGGCAAGTGGCTCAAAATTTAAGACCCATCGCTCTGACTTCCAGGCTTCCCAAGAGCGGGGGCTGATGATGCACAGGCATTGGGACATTTATTCAGTTACATCCTTGCTGTTGGCGGTCCAGCCCTTGTGATTGGTTACAAGCAGAAACATTCCCCAAGCCTGAAGTCTCAGTTACTGTCCCCCTTTACCTCTCTTCTAAGGCACACTTCATCAAACCCCATCCACTTAACATCCCAGAGTCAGTCCTCTCTCACCAGCCTCTGCCTCACTCTTAGCCCATTCCTTCATCATTGTTTGTTTGTTTGTTTGTTTTGTTTTTTTGTTTTGCCTCCATTACTCCAAAGGCCTCCTAATCTTGTTTCCAGGTCTTCAATTTCCCTGCTACAGTGTAATCCATTCTCAACATTGCTTCTGATTAGTATTTAAGATGCAGATCTGGTCATGTAAATCTCTTGATAAATAACTTTATTAATTCCAATTTATCTTTGATGCTGTCCAAGCTTCCAACAGGGTTCCCAAGGACTCTCATAATCTGATCCTTTTTTTTTCCCCACCAATTGACACTCCCCTCTCTATGTGTCCTTTCCTGTAACTTTCATCCAGTTTTCCTTCCCTGAGACCATACCATGCATCTCACACTTCATGCCTTTGAAAACAGTGATACAAATTAAAATTTGTACTTTGTGTATATATAGTTTTATCCTCACATATTAACTTGCTATTCTTGTTTCTAGCCTCAGGAAATACCTAACTCAGACTCTGGGGAACCAAACCCAAGCCTTGACTTCCTGAAAGATACTCTTAGCCAGGCCAGTGCAGGAGCTTCTGAAGCAATATTTCAAATATTTGTTCGAACCCAAGACTTGAGATGGAGCTACTTGCAGTCACAACACTTTCATTTAAGAGCCTCTACATACCGGTCATGTGGTTATTCCCCGCTAATAAATACATATCCTTGATGCTAATCACCTGCATAATCTGTCAATGAGTGATTGACTGACAACATATTTAATAGCTGGGCTCTGCTCTCAGGCAGCCTCCCCTCCTTGCTCTCCTTTGAGGAAGGCACCATGTGCCACTGTGAAAATATTCACTGTGATGGTGAATATCAAGACTTTTCTGGGCCGCAGCAGGTGCATAGTACTGGAAAGCAGAGAACAGAATGAATTCTGAAAACAGAAAAGACATGGCACCAACTGTCTCTTCTTCTATGAGTTCACTTTCTTCTTTTGCCATCAGAGGGAAAAGATCAGACAGACTCACTATGGCCAAATAAAAGCCATGTGGCAAGGAAAAAGGGGGAACTGGTTATTCAGACTGGGTCTAATGTGGGCTTCTACAAAAGAGGCAAGGATAGGAGGAGAATTCATAAGTACATGTAAAAGCGCACCAATACAGGACGCAGCACACCCACTCCCATGGATATGGGGCAGCCTTACAAACGTGCAGAGTAGGACACCTCAGGTAAAAGGTAATACCCTGGAGACAAATTTTTGTCACTTGATTTCAGATGTCTTGGAGACTGCAGAGTCATTAAATAAGGCTTTATAAGCACAACTTCAGAAGCACCATTTACAAAGTTGGACATTTCTGGAGTCCCTTGCCTCCTGACTATATCCACCCCCACCAAAAAAAAAAAAAGTGAAGCACGGGCGGATGGCCATTTTCTCCTTTTGGTCTCAGCATTCTTACCTCTGATTTTTATGAGATAGGAACATATAAAATACTCTACGCTTCCTTCTTACTCCCCAGAGGCTAACCAGAAAAGTGTTCTCTCCCCTACAATGGCTATTCATCACCAAACAAATACTACTTGCCCAGAGATAAAAGTGTGGAGGGAAGTTTTAGGCTATTTGTTCTTCATATGGATGCCCAGACATCATTTATCACCACTCAATTTAAGAAAGGTCAATAGTATTGACTGGATGACTTTTTTCCCCTCTTCAGTTGAGACTCTTAAGGACTTGGCTGGATTTTGGTTTAGGAGAAAGTTCAGAAGAGGGGAAAAGGAGTTGGAGATTAGGACACTGAAGCAGGGAAAGAGGAGTAAATAGGGAAGAGAAGGAGGAAGCACCTAGGAAGTTTAGGTGAAGGGATGTCATTCCTCTTCAAGCTTTGGAGACCCTATTAAGTTCACGTGTTGTTTGGCATGTACAGATTCCTTGTGGAAATCAGTGAACACTTTAAACTCTGCAGGGATTGATGCCGAGCAAAATATAGACAACTTAAATCGCCAAAAATGTTGGAAGGTAAAGAGAAACATAAACGTATAAGCTAAGGTAAATGGAAGTTTTGGGGAGAGTTTGAGCTTTCCTAGGCCTAGGAATTGGCGGTAGCTGAAAAGATTCTACCTACATCTTTAATGTACTAATGTCTCCTAGCTGACACTTGGGTAACATCGGGTATTTTCACTTCCTCAACTTTGGTGTGGTCCAAGTCACCTCCAGAGGATAGGAAAGGATTTCTGGCTACAATTCTAGCCTAGCCTGAAGACCAAACTGTGACGTACAAGTGCCAACATCATGTGTCATCTCTTACAAAATCCCCAAGAAGAGCAGCAGTAAGAAACAGACAATGAGCTTCAGTCACATAGCTCTCCACAACTATAAGAACTTTTCAAAGATGTTTAAAAGAGTAAAAAGGGAGGGGTGCCTAGGTGGGCCAGTTGGTACTGTCCGACTTCGGCTCAGGTCATGATCTTGCAGTTCGTGGGTTCGAGCCCCACATGGGGCTCTGTGCTGACAGCTCAGAGCCTGGAGCCTGCTTTGGATTCTGTGTCTCCCTCTCTCTCTGCCCCTCCCCCACGTGCGCTCTGTCTCTCTCTCTCAAAAATAAATAAACATTAAAAAAAAACCCACAAAGAGTAAAAAGGGAGTATATAGAGTTGAATGAGGGACTGAGTTTGTATCTAAAATAAAGCCATTGGGACGTGGATTTTATCCATGTAGAGAGGCAGTGTGGAACAACAGGAAGAGCCTGAGCGTCAGTGATGTGTAGCAGCTCACTTTCCTTCTCCACAGAGCCCCATGGCAATGTGGGTGGTGGGTGCAGGTCCAGGGCAATCCCCTCTCACTCCTCTTCCCTCTTCGTCTGCCTCCTTCTACCTACTTTATTGGCGGAATTGTATGTTTCAGTTTGTTCACACTTGTCACAACAATTGTCAGTTTGGGGCAATTTGTAGTGGGACTAGCTGTCTGACTGCTTAAGTCACTTTCCCTCTCTGGCCCCAGATTTCTCATGCATGAAGTGTTGGGACAGATGGTGTTAAATATCCCATCTAGCCTTATGATACTGAGTGAAGATTTCCATTCCTCAAAACCCATTACATTTAGAGCTTTGACTTTCAAGGATCCAAGTAAGAGAGAACATTTTGCCCCATATCCAGCATGCCACAGGTTCGAATTTCTCATCTGTAATTTTAAACTGTGCTCAAATGGCCAGAAGAGAAATGCTGTGGTGTATTCATAAATTAGTGACTAATGTGACTTTAAACATCTAAGATACAACACCATGGCAAACATAATGGCTGAATATCCATTAGACAAAACATTTTTATCTCAAAATTAAACCAGTAAAAATGTTCAAAATGCTTTAATTTGTGGCTGATCTTAACCACAAGTTATTGTTACAAAATATGGCTCAGTTTTCAGCTTGGTGGAATAATGCCTATGTCCTTTCTCTCACATGGATTTTTCTCTCCCAGTATTATTAAACATCTATATCCATAATTCAAAGTGAATAACCCTGTTCTTAGCAAAGGGAGAACCCTCAAAGGACTACTCTCTCTTCATGCAAGTTTGTCTATCAAAACCCCTCTCTCTTTCTTTAGTCTTTGGATTTGGGGACTTCAGCACCAAATTGAATAATATGACTTTTATGACATTACAAAATTCTTGTCAATCCATGATGACTTTCTGAGATAAAAGTGCAAAGGGAAAGAACATGTATTAATCATTTGCTATGTGCCTAGTGCAGTGTCCTGTTTCAGCCACTCACTGAAATCTTATTAAAGGGATGAATGAACAAACTCACACGTGATAAAGGCACTGATCTTTCCCATTTCATGCCCAATGCAGTCCTCCGGGACAGTGATTGTAGCACTCATACTCCTGGAAAGAAAGGTACCCAAGTTTCCCTAGCTGGAAAGCAATGGGGCAAGAATTTGAATGGACACAAAGTTCATTTTTGAGGGGGGAAAATGGGACCTAAAGATGTTTCTTCATGTCGTAGATATAACTATAGTACTGTACTTGCTTTTAGTCTATCAGGGACATTATACGTCTATAGACAGTATGATAGAGTATAAGAAAGCAGGGTTTGGGATTAGAGAGATACCCTTGACTCTTACCTTTGCTGTTCAGTGTGCAAACCTGGGCAAGTTTTATTAACACCAAGGCTCAGCTTTCTTATCCACAAATAAGGATATTATCTAGAAGGGTCAACGTAAGGATTAGAGGAAATATGTACAGAGTATACCCATATGCCCCGATGTTTTCTGGTGTTCAACAAATGGGAGCTATTATTATTACTGTAGGTGCTGATTAGGTATTTCATGAAAGGGAGCCTCATTTATACAAACGTTTAAACAGTTCGGTACCACTTTGACTTCTAAAAAGTGAAATAACACACATAACCTTTCGAAACCTCTAATGAGCAAATGGAAAGTGAAAGTTCTGGCACTAAGAAGTCATTACTGTAAGAGAGGTAATTATTAGTGTGAGCTGGCTAGAGTATCACTGACTTGACTTCTAATTTTGTTTGGAACAAAGGTCTTAGCAACGCATAATCAGTTCAAACTCCTGAAAGAAAACAGATTTGCCAGAGCCGCATTCATCCATCCTTTCCTTCCTGCTGAAGTGAAGTTCCTTGCTATGGCTCTAAAGATCTACACACACTCTTTCTGAACATTCCAGGTGATTTTTGCTTTGTGCTTACCAGTCACAAAGTGAATAACAACTTGCACACCTTCTTGGTTTCCGTATCAGCAGCTCTTTCAATTACACACCCTGATGTGCTAGGCCTGCCTGAGTGACTGAGTGTTGTTGCTAATGGGGTTTTCTCTGCTTACCCTGCAATAATGGAAAGCTGTTTTGGTTTTATTTATTTTTTTAATGCAATGTGGCTAGTTAGCCCTCAGTCTTTCTTTACACACATAAACACTGAAATAAGACTGATGGTGTTGCCAATCCAAACGTAATTGGTATGAGCATGTAGACTTTGATTACATTTAAAAGTAGATAAAAATTGAATTTAAACTCTTGCCTGATGCTTGAGAGAAACATGGTGCGGGAGGCAGGGGAAGCAGCATGTCTAAGGAGAATATTATGTCTAAAGACAAAAGTCCTGGGTTCAAATTTTGGCTAAGCAAGCATCGTTACCTTCTGTGTTACCATCAAAGTAACAATTACAACAATAAATACAACAACAAAATAACAACCATCTGATTGGTGCCTGGTCCAATAAAGCCATGTAAAATGTCTCATATCACTTGGACTTTATAATATTAAAAAGAATATATTATGTCTTTCCTTTTGGTCAAAAATTGAATCTCAGGTAAACGTGTTATGGCCTATGTCTCTCAAATGGTAAATGACAGAACAAAAATGTGGGCATGGATGGGGTGACTTCAAATTCATGTTCTATTCACTATGTGGTTCCAAGTTCCCCCTCATATTCTATACATGTGATAATGTTTAGGTCACATAAACTCTCTAAATCTCTGTCCCTTTATCTGTATAGTTGCTATTATTAACTGGGACACACTATTACTTGAAGATCAACTATAATAACACATAAAGATATGCATTTTCTGCTGGAATGTACTATGTGATTAAGAATTAGACTAGTTCTACCCCTTACAAGACATTCTGTACTCCTATCATTTTAATACAACAGTATCTTCTACCTCCTCTCCACAGGGACCCTGCCGACAAAATTAGAGACTTGGTTTCTACAGTAAGGTATAGAAAAACTTTGCACTCAGTGTTTCATTATTTCCTTCCCTTTTTACTTAATATAGTCATCAGATGGGTGCTGCCCGTGGTAGATATCAAAGGGGGTGGGATGCTTACTCTCCAGACTGCCAAGGATGAAGACATACTGGAAGGGAAGTCTTAAGTTTGTCCTCAGCTCCTCAGCAAGGGCATTTCAGAAGTGTCAGTAGAACATGGGATGGCAGTAGGCACAGAAGAGTCAGTTTGAGAAAGGTGGGATGAACAGGTCACAAGGACATCTGAATCGGAATGTTCCTATTGTGTATACTCTGGTCCTTACCACTGTGAACCACTTTTCTGTTTTGTTGCTGCTCCCTGTTAAGCCATGACAGTAGGGGGCACAAGAAGGAGACTACAAGGCGGGAGGATGAAGTAGGGACTTGCCCTTCCCATTCCTGGGGACTTCCCGCCTGCTTCCTGCCCGTGTAACACACTCCAGGTACACTTCTGCCCTCAGTCATCGGCAGTTCTTCCCCAGAACAGCAGCCAACTCCAGTTTGCAGGGCTTTTTTTCAGCCCTTGCAGCAAACGCTTGCAGTTTGGTCATGTCCCCTTCAGATACACAAGATTTAGCCAAGCGGAACACTTTCCTCAGGGATGGGGAGCCCAGCTGCACAGCACCCTCCTTGGAGCTCAGAAGCAGGGATACCAACAGAGTAGTGGCCCCTCCGCAGAAATGTGATTTGCAGCTCTTTAGTGTCCCTTCTCCAAACTTTTAAGAATTCCAGTCTTTTCCCTTCCCATCCTACAATTGTACCTCCATGATACTTCAGTGTTCTCTGTCTTTTCAGCCATCTCATTAACAATTTTATACCTAGTTACTGATGCTTTGATATTAAGTATTCTTTGCTTGAATAAGTAGTGTGGGTCCTGTGTCCTGCCTAAACCCTGCATATATAGCTTCCCACCTGCAACTTTAGCAAGATAACAGGACTGATGGGTATAACTTTGCCAGAAGGGAACAAGGACCATAAAACTCAAATCTCTGCAAAAGTTTTGAGCCTCTGTCTGGGAAGTGAGAGAGGACTTCATTAACTGAGAAGCTACTATGTGCAAGTGGTATGCTAAGCAAGTCATACACATTATTTCTAAATCTTTCACAAAAAATTGCAAACCTCTTGTTTATTAAATCACTTTATAAAAGAGGTCTGTAGAGGTTAAATAACTTGCCCAATGATACACAAGTGGCAGAATTGGGATCCAAATGCAGGTTTGAGTGATGTCATAGCCTAGTCTTCATAAAGAAAGATAAAAGAAAACTTCCAGGTTAATCTATTTCGTTAGGTAGAATTTTCCAGAGGAGAGAGGGAGATGGACAAAATATTTTGTTTAGGAGTGAAGATTGTTCATGTATACTTTAGGTTGTTTGCTCAGAAACATAAACAAAATGGATATGGTCCTAGAGTAGAAGTGAGGAATTCTAATGAGCCTGCTATTATTCATTCCCTTGATAGGAATTGATCAGAGCATAAACCAATTTACCCAACTTGCCATCACTTACAAACATAACCCTTAGAGAAAAGAAGAACATTAAAGTTGTTAAGAGGTGTGTGTGTATAGAATATAGACCTACTCCTCACTCTTACGTGATCGGCAATTATGACTGTGGAATTTTCAAGGGTCTTGTGTTTCTTTTTTATTTTTTTGCCCCCCCTGCAAATTTATTGCGATATAATTGACAAGTTTAAGATGTGCAACTTACTGATTTGATACACTTATATATTACAAAATGATTAACACCATATAACACTTCCATTACATCACATAATTACTGTTTTTTTTTTGTGGTAAGAATGTTTAAGACCTATTCTCCTAGAGACTTTCAAAAATATAATATAGTATTATTAACTATAATCAGCATGCTGTAACCTAGATCCCCAGAACTAATTCATCTTACATCTGAAAGCTTGTACTCTTTGACCAACAGCTCTCCACTGCCCCCACCCCTGCAGCCCCTGGTAACCACTATTTTAATCTGTTTCTATGACTTCAGCTTTTTAGGTTCCACATATAGGTGATATCATATATTATTGGTCTTTGTCTGACTTAGTGATGTTGTAGCTGAGGCTGGCATCTGATTAGAGTTTTGGGTATAAGGACATTCAAGACAGAACGACTTGTGTAAAACGTACATACACAGAAGTGAGATCTGTGTTCTAAGAACAGTTCTAAGTCTAGAATCTAGTTAAGATTTTTGCTCTGTGCCAGAAGATCATAAGAATGCAGAGCATGTTAACATTTAAAGAATATTTTGAATTCTCAACTCACACAAAAGTTGTAAAATTAGTATCAAGAGTTTCCTTGCTTCCCTCTCCCAACTTTCCCGAATGTTGACATTTTATACAACCACAGTACAATGGTCGAAAATGGGAAATTCATGAGTACAAGATTATTAATTCAACTATATGATTTATTCAAAACTCACTCGTTTTTCCATGAAAGTTTTTCCTGTTCCAGGTTCCTATCTAGGATCTCATATCACATTTAGTTACTTTTCTTTTATTTCCTTTAATGTATGACATCTCTAAGTCTTTCCTTGTTTTTCATAATCCTGACATTTTTGTGAAGTACTGAGCAGTTATTTCATAAAAAGACCCTCAGTTCAAGTTTGATGTTTTATAGTGACTGAAGTAAAATTATACATTTTTGTCAAAAGTTATGTTATATTCTTCTCAGTGCCCTTTCATATCAAGGGGCTTCTAGTGTTGTTATATATTATTACTGATGATGTTAAATTTGTTTACCTGGTTAAATTGGCATCTCCTGGATTTCTCCATTTGTCAAGTTACTATCTTTTCCTTTGGAGTCAGAGTTGGTTAAGTATCATGGAGGACATAAGTTGGGAAGCTGCAAATCCTATTTCTATTAAAACTTTCTTCCATGAATTTTAGCACCATTAGGAAGATTTTATCTACAACATTTATTATGGTGGTGTTTGTCTAATAGTGATTTTCTATTTTCTTCCTTCCATCTGAATAAATTAATTAGAATTCCTTTGTGAGGAATTGTTGAGCAGGATAGCAATATTATCTTATAAAAATAATATCTTATAGGAGAATAGGATATTGGATGCTGTACTGGAAGTAGGGAGGCTGAAGGTGGAGAACTTAGTAACTATATGGAGCAGAAGGAGAGGGAAAGCAAGGCACGGAAGAGTCTTTTGATCTTTGCGGTGGTGTTGTGGATAACTGAGACGAGAAGGGGCTGGTCTTTGGAAGCATACTTTGATCTTTGAGATGAAAACTCATTCACTTAGACTGTTTGGATCTTCTTAACAAAGTATTTCTCTGACTGAAAAGGGGGAATTCAAATACCTTTTGTAATTATTTATACAAAGTGACCAAATTAAAGAGTAGATGACTAAGTGGTCTAAAATACCAAATCTATACATTCACGCAAGGTATTATAATTACTGTCATGCTTATCCTGCAGACTCCTCTCATGCACACGATACAATACAAAGACATGCAGACAAGACCCTTCACGACCTGGCTCCTGCCCATCCTTGTGGCCGCATCTCCAGGCATGCCTTTCCATTTCAGATCCTGTGCTGAAGTCAAATCAAACAACTGACAGTTCCCTAAATATGCTGCAACATTTCACACTTCACACTTTCACAGACAAAGTTTGCTCTTCGAGACCCACCCCTTTCCACCCCCGTCCCTCCCTCCCCACCAACATAACCACATCCTCTGGTTGACTCCCACTCTTTCTCTTAGATTGAATACACGTGTCTTCTCCTCTAAAGCTCTCCTGAAACCCTCAGGCAACTATGAATAGAAGTTGTACATACCTCTGTTATTGTATTAAATACACTGCCTTACAAGAGTTGGTTCATACTTTCATACAATTTGATAATAATATGAAGTTTACAGTAAAGTATAATACCTATTAATTGCTTATTATATGCCAGTGCTTTACTAGAAGCATTTTATTTCTGTCTCCTGTAAGGTGGTTACTGTTATTTTTACGCAGTCTACAGAGTACAAAACAGATTTAGAGATGAAGGGCCATTTGCCTAAGGTTACTCAATTGGCAAATTGTGTCCTAGGTTGCCTGGCTACCCAGGCTGTGTACCTAACCACTGGATCTCCTTACCCTTCTCTCAGGTCCTTGAACTTCTGAGGACATGGACAGTCTTTAATCTTTCCCTTCACTTCACTGTGTACACTAGAGAGGTGACTAGTAATGGAAGAGACTAGTATCTACCAGTTTGGCACGTTGGGAGCAGAGAGCATAGAGAAGGCACTGGCCTTGCAGTGCTCACTTACCCTGGGCTCCTTGTCCTTCATCCGTGTCGCAAGCAGCCATAAAGCACTCTCTAGAAAAGATGAAGTCCCTCAGTGCTTTCCCCACAAAGCACGTTCACGTCTGTGAGGTCTGGCTTCGTTTTGTGCACACAGCAGAGCCAGCCACATGTGTGGGAAAGGCTTCTGATCAGAGTGAGCCAGGCATCAGACACAATGGGTTTTGTGATGGCTCTGCCCTGCAGAATCATAGCTGTTCCTGGACTTCACCCTCCCCACAACTGGTACAGGCTCTAATTGTGATCAGTTTGGAAGTTCCAGTTGTATCCGATGGGATAAAATATATACACAGCTGTGGAAATAATAAAAACAAAAACTCACTCTGAGTGTATGTGGGGGGTGGGCAACCCTTCACGGATTTCTACTGAGTACTTAAAACGGAAATGTTGCCTTTCCTATTAAATAGCATTGCAATTTCCCAGGGTGCACTTTTCTCTGCTTGTGGGCATATACACAAGGGATATTTTCATAAACATGTCTCCACACAGTTTGGTTGGGGCTACCACTCAGAAGTGAGCCTCTGAATATAGTCCTTTAGTAGGGCCTAAAATGGTGGGGCCGATAGAACACCTCAAGTCATTGTAAGATACAAATCATTACTGGGCCGAAGAGGCACAAAACACCAACGAAATTCTTCTTCGAGTGTAGGGTCAATCTAGACACTACTTCTATTTCTTCTTGCCTCCACTGTTCCAGACCAGTGTTTCGTATCTGGCAGATACGTAAGCACTGTTTGGTGAGTCATTTGAAGAATCCTCCAAACACTGAAAAATGTTTGAAGTCAAAAAGAAGGTCTGGAGAAGGGACAGGATATGTCTTTAGTCATTACTGTTCATTGAACAGTGTGCTTGAAATTTATTTACCTTATGGCACTTCAACCTCACTAAAAATCAGAAGTAACTATTTCTTTTTATTTTATCAATAATGGGGTTTAGGAGGACCATGATGTAGAGCTTAGGGAATCTTTGCTCCTGATAAATCAAGGTCAGAAAAGAGACTGTTCCCCTGCCACCTACATCCCCATGTGGGACACACCTAGGGAGCAGCTTCAACTCTCATTACATTTCTAGAATTAGGTTACCTGGGCTGGATTCTGATTCTACCATTTACCAGCTGTGTGGCTTTGGGCAAATTCACTAACATTTTTAAGCCTCAGTTTCCCCATCTGGAAACTGGATTATTAGGGTTTCATGGAGTTCTTGTGAGGATAAAATAAAATTTTTAAAAAAGTCCTTAGAATAGTGTCTGGACATAGTGAATGCTTAATAATAGTACTAACAGTCATGATATGCTCATGAAACCATTATATCAATACATGTTATATGCATCTTTTCAAATCCACATAGCAGCCATAAAAAGGAAATATTATAAATCCTCTTCTGTAGATGAAGAAACTGAGGCTCAGGTAGCTTGTTGTAGAGATGGCTTGTTCCAACTCTAAAGCTAGTAAATGAGAATGCTAAGGTTAAAATTTATCTCCTTTAGTTTCTAGTTAGCATTTTATTTTATTCCCAACAATGATAACCTTTAAAATTCATTTTTATAGTCTGTTTCCCTTACTAGACTGTAAATACAGAAGAATAGCAACTGTGTCTGTTTTATTCATAACTGATTTCCCAGAACCTAAAACAGGACCTGGAATAAGTTACCTTTAATGGTGAAGAAATGGGGTGCCTGGGTAGCTCAGTCAATTGAGCGTCTGACGGCGGCTCAGGTCATGATCTCATGGTTTGTGGGTTGGAGACCCACGTCGGGCTCTGTCATGATGGCTCAGAGCCTGGAGCCTGATTCGGATTCTGTGTCTCCCTCTCTCTCTGCCCCTCCCCTGCTCATGCTTGGTCTTTCTCTCTCTCTCAAAAATAAAAATAGATATTAAAAAAAATAGTGACTAAGTGAATCAATAAGCAACAAACAAACAAACTAGAACAAAACGCAACATATGGGCCACTAAGTCACAGAGAAGGAATCCAGAGGGTTTGTATTATTCCCAAATATATCACTATTCATCAGGGTGACGTTAAGCAAGTCGCCCCATTCTCTTGAGCTTTGGCTTTCTTTTCCCCAAAATAAAGGTGCTGGACTAGTTCATTTCTGACTTTGTGAGTACCCAATATCCAAAGCGCCTTGGTTATTTGAAGAGAAGGCCACATAGCCTTGGTATGGTGATTAACTAATGCATAAAATGGTACATGCTTTTCATCATTGGTTTTCCTTTCATTATAAATAGTATGAATCTTAGACAAAGCCCTATCCCACCTCCTGTGGACCACACACCTATCTCTTCTGCCATTTATAAGACAATCATTTTCAAGGCCAATGATATTTCCTCTTCCTCCTCAATCATCATCATCATCATCATCATCATCGCAATTAATATTCAGTGAAGTCTCCTTATATGTCAAGCATCCTATTAAATATTTTATAAATGTAGTCTGATTCTTTCGTCAAACCCATGGGGAAGGTATTATCGTGAACCCAATCTTATAGAAGGGGTAAGTGATCCTCAAAGTTGTACGAACTTGCATAATGTCATATAGCAAGTAAGGGGAGAAGTAAGCACTGAAACCAAGAACTGCCTGACTGAAGCCTTTCTCTCAATAACTGTTCATCTTGCCTTTCTATACAAGACATTGGGAATTTCAAAGGAGAAATGAAATGCAGGTGAAACATTAATTAAAATATGCTTCTTGTGTAAGTCTTTCTTTACAACAAAGAGAGAAGTTTTGACGCTAAAATTACTAAATGTATAATTGTTGCTCTATTGCTACAGTGTATGGCCTTGTACCATTTCTTACTGAGGAGCTCATGAAGGTAAATGACATATGCTGTCAGTAATTCCATTAGCTCCTGCTAAGAACTTCTATAGCCCACCATTTCATAAAGGCCCATAAGTGCTAAGCAACAGGCTAAATCCACCAGGATCATCAGAATATGAAATTATTTTTAATCGCCAAAATGGTCCTTTTAATTCTCTGAAAGATTTTTATAATGTGTAATTTAAGTAAATAAACTACAATATTTTCCTGATGCCTATACCATCACATTTTCACATTATGGATATCAGAACTAATGTTTGCTAAGAGCAAATAGGAGTAAAATTAAATATTTTCCAATAGGAGTGATAACAGAGTACTTGAATAACAGAATTGTTTGTTTAAACAAAGTAGACTAGTGTTTTATTCCATCTCAGGGATTCCAGTTCTGCCATTCCATTCTGCATTTGTTCCCAAAACAATAATTAAGAACACATATTCAGCTAAATGGAAGAACTAAGGAGATCTGACTGCTTTTGCATGTCAAAAATCTAAATATAGTTCACTACAGCTTTCAACATTCTCTGAATAAACTATGCTTTCTCATATCCCCAGTACTTCGAGCCTAGTTCAAAGACTTTGAACTCTGTGCTAAGCATTGGTGGAAGGATCTTTGAGAACACCTTCTCCACTCAACAAACTCTTATTCTTCATTTAAAACTGAACAAATAGAACAAAATGCATACAGCTGAAAAGATCATACGTTATTTCTTTTGCTCTCCTTGAAGAGACAGTTACTTGCTCCTTTCCCTTTGATCCAAGGTAATGTCCTCATTCCTCTACACTTGACATCTCAAATTGTCAGCCCATGGTGGGGGGCGGGATTTAATAAGTAAACACATCAAATGTTTAAAGAAAGGAAAAATTAAGCCAAGATTTTAAAATGGAGTGGTTTTACGCAAAAATCTAAATTTTCATTTCTCTTGGAGGGAAAAAAAAACAATAAAAGAAAAGAACAGATTGTAATGATTTGGCTGCCCCCAAACGAATAGTCATCTGGGGCTGAGAAGCATTTGTCCCTTCAGAGAGGACAGGTTCTCTAGTGTTTCATAAACTTCGACGCTCCCTACTTTTTACATTTGACCCATTTCACTTACTTTGTATTTATTGTGGCATATGTAAGCATTTGAGGATGACACTCTTGCTCTGTGACAACTCTGTTTTATAATAGTTATATGGTCATTTCTCCCTTCCTCACCATGAAGGACATATGCATTTTCCCTCTAAATATGTACTTTGCACTTATTATATATGAGATTCTATTTTAAACAGTTTACAATAGCTCATTTAATGCTCACAACTACTTAATGAGCAAGGAATTTACATTATCTCTTCCAATCTAATGTAGAAAATGTGCAAGGAGAGCTTAAGTAATTTGGTCAAGGTCATACAGTTACTATGACTTGAAATCAGAATTCATCTCTGCATTCCACTAACTAGCACATGATCTGTGCTAGTAAATGTTCATTTAATAATGACGATGCCATAATTTCAATTTCAATTGAAGTATTAATGGATCAACATTAGATGTCAAAATGTTTGAAGGACAAATCATCATATAAAACCTTTATTCCCCCCCCCAAAACAAACAAACAAACAAACAAATACAGGAGGACAAAACAAAACAAAAAACAAAATCTGTTCACTGGCCCTTGAATCCTTGTACTTGCTTGGAACACATGAAAAAGAGAGAGTGGAAGAAAGAGATGGATTGGTATTGGGTATGGGGGGTGCTATCTCCTTTATCTCAAGCAGAGAGAATGGATAGGATGATTCAGACCTTGCTGTGTGTGTCCCTGAATTGGGGTCTTACTCCTGCCTGGCATATCTAATGGGCAAGAACCTGGTTGACTCTGCTTCAGAGTGGATACAAAAGAATACTGCTATAGTTAGAAGCCCAAAATTAATCAGGAAAAGGGATGTGACAACGTGTTCACTGTGGTTCAGATGTGGGTCACAGAGGAGGGAATGCTGAAGCAAGAGTTATCTTGAGGTCTGTTTAATAGAGCTACATAGAGGGCAGAAGAGACTTGCGCCCCTAGACAACGCATGGCTTATGAGTACTGAGATAAAAAGTTCCAAATGAGCATCAGGAAGAGGGATGCTTCTGCCTGGGTCAATGGATGCTTCTGCCTGGGTCAAGTGAATTGCAGTAGAAAAATTCTCAGTAATGAGAATCTCTGAAAAATCACATACATGTCTGTGAGAAAAGGCATCCCTTATAAATATCTGCAAGTCTGAAGAGTATGAAGCCAACTGAAGAAACTATAGAAGATGAAGTAAAATTCCTCTTCCTTATCCTTGAGAGTCAGAAACTGGTAGCAAGCTGGGTGGTGAAATAAATGAATCAGCCATATTGCTACTTCCAACTGCCAGCCTCTTCTACCTAAAGTAAGTTAAAGACAAGTTTTAATACTTAATTGTGAACTTTGCTCAAAATCTTGGACTGGACTTACTGACACTGTGTTTGTAACTTAAAGAGACTTCCTGACTTTCTAAAACTCGATTGCAAGCAAAAGATTCATGGGGCCTTTGAATTTTTACTCAGTAATGGGAGAAAACAGAATTCCCACTGAATAACTTTAATAGGGATGGTGAGAAAGACAAATAAATCTGTTTTAACTGTTATGAACTGGTTTCTTCCACACAGAGGTTATAAAAATGGTGATGATGTTGATGATGGTGATGACGATGCTGATGCTGATTTGATTATTCTAGGGGAACACAACTGAGTCTGATTAAGGACAAGAGTTTTGAATGCATACTAACTTAGGTTCAGATGCCTTTTCTGTTACTTATTGTATGGCACTGGGTAGGATATCAAACACCATTGAGCCTTTGCTTCCCCTTCTACAAAACAATTCTCTTTATAAATAGCTTTGAATATTATATGGAGTATTTAAGGTGTTAACGCATGTAAAGCACTTAATGTATGGTTTGAATTTATTAAGCATTCAACAACAGAACCTGGTTAGCTACTGCTATAATGATGACTCCTGAATGAGTAGATGAAAGCTTGACTCTGACAGCACTGCAAACCTGTCCTTTTTCTAGAAACTCAGCTGTGTCTCAGCTCTGACTTCATCCTTCTCTGATCATGGATTTATGTATCCCTCATCTAATGTGTTTGAGTGTTTCAATATGTGAATTTTGGGAGGGACACAACATAGTCCATAGCAGTGTTCAAAGGGGGATTCTGAGGGATGCGGAAGGGAAAGGCAATTATAATCCTCACGGTGTTTACAGCCTTCTAGAGGTGCGGTAGACCCAGGAAAAGAGATTTTATTTGCTGGTGTAATGACATGTGCAAAATGTCTGCAGTGGATTGTGAGCAACTACCATACTAGGGGTGCCATCAAGGGATGTCTTCAAGACACTGAAGTCTGTTATATAAATGTTATCAATGCAATCTAGAATTATTAGTTATAGATCGATAGCACTTGTGTGCACAGTATTTGCTGCACGTATTATACTGCCATCAGATTTACTTCTAAAGAGGAGACTTAAAGACCAGCATTATGATTACATTCCTTTTACAAATGAGGCAAGTAAGACTGGAGGGTTGGGAACTTGCTTTAGGTGGCTAGCAGTAAGTGGTAGACTTGTTAACCTCCACCTTTTAAAAATACAAGTTCTTCTACCCTAGACCAATGGAATAACAACAGATTTTGGATTATGCTTTGTGGAAGACTGGTTAAAGGCTGGTCTGAATGTGAGAGGTGAGTCAGAGAAGGGGGGCTTAAGGAATGTGACTTTGAATCTAAAAAGTAGTATTTTTTTAATGTTCATGTAATTTCTACTGCAATTACAATTAAGCATTTGGCCAATGACCAACTATATACTACAGCTGTTAAACTCTTAGTTACATCAGAATTATGGGCTGAGTTTTGATGCTCTACAACTTTCCTGATCATCCCACAAGAAACACTTTCTCATTCTGTTTTCTTTTGTCATTTTTTTCCCCTGGAAGGAAATTTAATAAACCAAAGCTTCCTTTTGAAATATTTTATCTATATTTGGGGCACAGATGGATTCTCATTTTGAAAGGAAGGTGCTGATCTTTAGAAATCAGAAGACAGAAATTTAAAGGAAAATTCTCAAAGTGATTTAGTCCCAAGTAGGACAAGATCATATCAAAACCAGCAAGCATTTATCAACATTTACAATGTTCTATGTGCTACGGAGTGTCTAAAGCATGCATTGTCTCATTTAAACTTGGAACAACTTAATGAGGGTTCCGCCTCATCTCACAAACTGGAGCCTGGGATCCAGCAAGATTCAGTAAGTTAGCCAAATGGCAACAGCACCAGGAGTCAGTCTTGGACAGTGACATTCTTGAGCCCGCTCTCTTGAGCACGAGGGGAAAACAGTTGTCTGAAATGTCAGATACATTTCACCATATGTAAGATCCAGAAGGAACCTTAGAACTCACTCCATGCAGATTACTCTAGATGGACTATTAAGGTCTGGAGCCTGGGGGTGGATTTTTTAAGTTCCAACAGCTACAGTGAGTGACAAAGGCAGACATAGCATAAAAACCACCTGATTGGTCGAGTTTTTGCTATATGTCAGACACTGAGCTAAATGCTTTACAAGTATCATTTTATTTATTACTTAAAAAACCCTACTAGACAAGTATTATCCCTATTTTCAGATAAAGACCATAAGAAATAGAAGAGAGGTCAAGAACCCAAGTTAACCCAGTAAGTAAAGGGAAGAATGAGGCTGTGAACCTATATCTGCTGAACTAGAACCTACTCCTTCTTTCAAGTGTTGCTATGCTTCATTACTTGGAAGATCTGCAACTCTACTTTTCTTAGGTGACCTGCCCAAGACCATCATTATTATAAATCATTATAATAGCTTATAAGTGTTTAAGGATATAAAGTATGAAAAAAATTTAGTTTTATTATTTGTATTTGTATTCAGGATAATTCTAGGGACTATCAAAAAAAGGACAAAAATAATAATCAGCCTCATCATCACATTCATCATTATGATCGTGAAAGAGATATCTCTGGAGCTGAATATTTTTGACATAACTTAGATTAACAGAGGTCATGAATGGGCCAGAGTGACACAACTAATTATTATTTAGTATAGTCTTATTCTACACATCCAGCCAACAAACATTTTTTTTTTTTTTACAAACCTAGTATTTTCTTTTTTTAAAAAAAAATTTTTTTTTCAACGTTTTATTTATTTTTGGGACAGAGAGAGACAGAGCATGAACGGGGGAGGGGCAGAGAGAGAGGGAGACACAGAATCGGAAACAGGCTCCAGGCTCCGAGCCATCAGCCCAGAGCCCGACGCGGGGCTCGAACTCACGGACCCCGAGATCGTGACCTGGCTGAAGTCGGACGCTTAACCGACTGCGCCACCCAGGCGCCCCAACAAACCTAGTATTTTCAAACAAAGAATATGAATCAGCTTGAAGATACATATAAAACAAGATACAAAAGTAAACTAGGAAATAGAAGCAACATAAAAATAAAGATGAACCAGGATAAAAATCAGTACCCAATACACATTTATTATATTATCAACAATTTCTAGTGGAAATTTGCAGAAAAGAGTTAACATAGCAGGTCTGAAACCAAATCCTTAGAAGGGTCTCATTGCAAAGGTTGGCCCATGACTGGCTTCTGAGAACAGGAATTTCAGGAAGGTTCTCAAACTGATAAAGTGGCTCGCTGGGCCTGAACTGTTTGCATATATATATTTTAAAATGCGGTTTATGCTAAACTCTTGCTCTTCCTCTGGGCAACTGGAATTTGGAGACATGTTAGACAGAGGATGCCTGTGTGACCCATGAAAACCTTGGACACTGAACATTTAATGAGCTTCGTGGATAAACATTATACACTCATTACAACTCATCACTGGAGATGAACTGAGTGTATCCTGTGTGATTTCACTGGGAGGGAACTCTTAAAAGCTTTTATCTGGATTCCCCAGATTTTACTCCATACACCTTTTCCCTTTGCTAATTTTGTTTTGTCTCGTTTCTCTGTAATGTATTATAGCTGAATAATTCGTATTATTCCAACTATTATTTATGGTAAGGCTACCTTAGATTAGATATTGTATTAAACACCACATATAACAATCTCACTTATTCCCCACAACAATCCTATGTCATAATTATTAGTATGCTTATTATAAGGACAGAAAATTGAATCTCAGAATGGTTAAATAACTTGTCCAGAATCAAGTTTACCTGAGTGTTTTCAGCTAGCCACTGGGAATCATTGCTATCTTCCTATTCTTTTCATATCAAGATAGGAGAGCAATTTCTTCCCTGAATCTCTATAAAGGAGACTCTGAAATTTTATTTGATAATATCTTTGCAGTAAACTCAGAAACAAGCTTTACACGACTCTTTCTCATAATGTCCTTCCATGTAGTCAAGGCAAAGCAATCCGCTCTGGTCACATAGCTCCCAGGTTGGAAGACAGGGAGCCTGATTCTGGCCCTCTTAAATCCAAATCCTCTCCCACTGCCTTTGCACTTATAAACATTCCTGCATAAGACAGGCTCACACCTCCTACCGTGTTCTAAATTTGTTTTGCACAATAATCTTTGAAAGATACTTGTTCTTGAAGGAAAATCACCACTCTGGAGGGGAGGGAAGCAACAAGAAATGACATTTTGTTTGCGGATTTATGAAAACATTTGAAATGGCAATTCCACCCCAGAACTCCAGTCTCCAGCTTGAGAAGGCTGCAAGTACAGAAGTAGCACCATTCTGGTTTTGCTCCTTTGGCTGGTGTCCCTCTGGTCTCTGTCTCTCATCCCTCCCCCGTGGCAGGAGAACATCATAAAGAAGAATTTAATATATATGAGACATCATTCTTTTTGTAGACTGTTTCCAGAGGCCGCCCCTTATCTTAACTTAGAACATTCATCCTTTTTCCCTAACCCACCAGCTGTCTGAATTCTGTGTCCCACTCCACGGACATTATGAAGATAAACATGACAGGGGACCCCTTTCCCCCTGGGTCTTGAAATTAGTTTACCACATTGTAAACAAAACACCCAGAAAAGAATAAAGCATACTGCAATTTTAGAAACCAGGGGCAGATTTCTTGCCCTAAGAATTATTTATGAGTCACCTTCAGTGGTAAGTCTTGATTCTTAATGTTTGTTTGTTTGTTTGTTTGTTTGTTTGTTTTAAATCACCTTTCAACTCAAAATACCTCCTCTACTTTTTAATCTACATCTGTGACCCTTCATCTCACACAATTGTCCTATTGCCATCAGGTATTTTAGTTACAATTGGTGTCAGTTTCTTGAAGACTGAAAAATTCTCAGGCCAACATGCTTTAGGAACCAGTAGGTTAGGGATTTGGCTATTACACTACTGCCAGACATTTCACAGCCATAGGGAAGATGCTGTTAGGCTTAGTGAGAGTTTTCTTATGACTCTATTTAAGCCTTCCTTGCCATCTGAATAGAAGCTTCTGACTCAGGGTCAGGTAATAGGATAAGAAGCATCAGTAGTATATAGTGTCCCCTAGTTATTAATATTTGTCAAAGCCTGCCTGTTAATACCATTTAGATTCTCAGAAAGAACAGGGATTTTTTAAAGGATTAGATAACAATTTTGAGAGAGAAAAATCAAATTTCTTTTGGTCTTTTAAACATTTTACCTTAATAATTGGAGGCTTCCTGCAATAAGCTTGTGACTAATTTCTCATTCTAGAGAACTACAGGATTAACATTTTGGTTGTGTCTCTATGGAGCTCAAGGCTCATACAAACCCCAGGAAGAAGTTTCATTGTGACTCAGGATCCCATAATCCTGCTTCTGGCCAGCCTGTGAAGTGTGCCTTGGCCAGGTGCATTAGGACACAATATGACGCAGGTGCTCCTTTCTTTTGAGTAGAAGTACCCTTTGCAAACACAGGAAAACCAGCCTGAGCCTGGACAACAACAGAATGCCAGCTCTTTAAGGGAGTTTTATGCCAACACTGGGAATACCAGCTACCAGCATCTGGTGATTTGTGGGCAGGTGTTTTTGCATAGTCTCTCCCAGGGACATGGTAGAATGATCAGTTTCAGCTAGTGCATTGCCAGACAATGCCAGCAGGGGGCATCTGGCCCATCAGAAGGCATTCCTGTTGTCTTTCCACCTTCAGCAACTACAGGGCCCCCTTCCCCCTTATCCATGGGGAATATGGTCTAAGAACCCAGGTGGATGCCTGAAACTGGAGATAGTACCAAACACTACATATACTAAGTTCTTTTTTCTATACATATATACATACATACCTCTGATAAAGTTTATTTTATAAATTAGACACAGTAAGAGATTAACAATGACAATAATAGTAAAGTAGAACAATTATAGCAATATACTATAAAAAAGTTATATAAATGTGGTAGCTGTCTTTCAAAATACTTTATTGTACTGTACTCACCCTTATTTTACTTGTTATGATGTAAAATGATAAAATGTCCATATAATGAGATGAAGTGAGGTGAATGATGTAGGCATTGTGATACAGTTTTAGGCTACTACTCACTTTCTAATGATATGTCAGAAGGAAGATTATCTGCTTCTAGACCACGATTGACCATAGGTAGCTGAAACCATGGAAAGGGAAACTTGGAATATGAGAAAATAACTGGCTTGCTGTCCGGTGGTTCCCAGAAAGATGGCTATGGGTCAGAAATCTACAGTAAGAAGACTAATTTAGGTAGATATCTCCTGACATTTAGAGGACATTTATATTTCATAATCCTATCCAGAAATCAACAGGTTTAATTGTTTTGCTGTGCATTTCACAACCCATTTGTTTTGTAGGGCACATTAGGATACTCTATTTTTAGGTTAATCATTCTATGCCTACATACAATGGCCTGGGGAAGTGGTGCTTGTTATACCTGTTTTAAAGATGAGATGCTATAGGGTGCTTGGGTGACTCAGTTGGTTAAGTGTCCAACTTTTGATTTCAGCTCAGGTCACAATCTCATGGTTTGGAAGTGCAAGCCCCATATGGGCTCTATGCTGACAGTGCAGAGCCTGCCTGAGATTCTCTGTCTCCCTCTCTCTCTCTCTCTCTCTCTCTCTGCCCCTCTCCCGCTTGCTCTCTATCTCTCCCTCTCAAAATAAATAAATAAACATTAAAAAAAAGATCAGATGCTAAAAGCACATTGTTTGTTCAATGACTAACTGAATGAATGAATAAACAAATATTGGAACACTTTCCACTATGCTGAAGATTTGAATTATCTAGATTCTCAACTGTCTATTTGCCCAAAAACTGGAGTTTATTCAACACTAAATGTTGAAAAAAATCTTGTTTTTATCCCACCTGTGGATTCTGCTCCACAATCTGAAATTAAAAGGAGGAAGTGTATATAATTAGGCTATGACTTTCTCAGGTTTTCCTTTTTCATGAGAGGTATGAACGCTGCCTACAGTTTAGATGACTAGGAAAGCATCTGAACTCATCCAAAAACATAAAATAGATGTACACCGATGGTTATTCAGGAAAATAACCTCATATATACTGTCTATCTGTATTTACCAAAACCTGGGTTAAAAGAAATGGTGCATGTAGTGGGTAGCCTAAAGACCATTGCTGGACACTTAACTCAATTGTTGGGTTATTCCACAGACCAGAGAATATTTACAACAGGCACAGTCCCATCTTACCTCCTAGCAGATTTGTATCTACTAAACCTTGACTCAGCCTGATGTCATTAATACTTACTGCCAAATACTACGAACAACAAAAACAACCCCAGTCAACTAATCGGAATATCTACCATAAGAATATTGTTAAACACATCGCTCGCTGCATTATACATCCGCCTGAATATTCTTTGGTCACCATAACAGGAATAAATAGTGATGTTGCCCTTGAGTATCCATTCTACTTTTATTTTATGGGCACTAGAGTTTTATGATCCCCTCTTTGTACCTGCTTTAAAAAGAAAAATTTACAAACTTGTGGTACAATTTTAGAAACCACATAGGGCTTAAATAGCTAAATATTTTATGTATCCACATTATACATGGACTCTTATTTCCATTTTGATCCTCATTCTCCCTTTTTCTCTCTCTCTTGTTTTCTCTATATGTGTATTTTAAATTGCTATATATTTTTAGGAAAGGTACCTTAAATGATGGCGGGAACAAGATGTAGAATACATAAATGTTCTATAAACATTCTGTTTACTATTAATAATTGTGCTTGAATAAAGTCAACATCAGCAGTCTCGATTCAGGCCTGATGGAGGAAACAGCTCATGCACACACAATACTGAGGCCCAAGCAAGAGGCAGGTCCCAATTCCCTAAGAAATCACTAGGGGAATTGACTGCCATAAAGAGGTCTGGGTTCCAAGACCCTCACTGATATTTCTACCTAGATCGCTCTTCTAAAACACTCTTCCAAGACTCATTTTTAGACACCACATCCTTCTTCCCCACCACAGATAAAGTTAAATTTCCTTTGAGATAACTCCAGACCTTGCATACAGGCTACAAACTTCATTAAATGGTTAGTATGCTCTGTTTATAGTACTTACTCTACTAGACAATGAACTCCCTTGCATTGGCCTTATTCTTTTCATACCCACAAAGCCTAAAATATAACAGACATTCCGTAAGTCATATTTGAAATTTAAAAAGTAACTAATTTAGGGGCATCTGGGTGGCTCAGTCTGTTGAGCTTGCGACTCTTGATTTTGGCTCAGGTCATGATCCCGGGGTCTTGGGATCGAGCTCTGTCTGTATTGGGCTCCATGCTGAGCATGGAGCCTGCTTAAGATGATCTCTCTCTCTCCCCCTCTGCACCTGTCCTCTGCTCATGCACACAGTTCCTCTCACTCTCTAAAGTTAAAAAAAAATTTCTTTAACTAATTTAATTTGGGTAGAAAAATAAAAGTCATGAAAGAAATCAAAATCAGAAATACCATTTCTAATATCCTAATAAAGTAAATCCATTCAATTCAACTATTAAAAAAACTATCTACAGTCTAACCATTTTGCTAAGTACAGAAGATACAAGGATTTCTAATCAAACAGTGTGCCTGTGATGGTAGAGTTCTCAGATATGTCCAACATATAGTCAGATAGGACAAATGTTTGGAACTTATAGATTTAGAATATGGGTTCTACATACTCAAATATTAACTTACAGGCTCTGTGATATAGTGGATAAGCTTGGGTGTGATCTCGGCCTTGTCTCCTTATCATCTCTTTGCCTTGAGAAAAGCTCTCTGATCTTCAGCCTCTCAGATGTGAAACACAGGTCATAACCTGCCTCATGGGGCTATGAGGACCAAAAGATACCATGCTTGTAAAGCCCTCAACACAATGTAGAACACACAACAAGAGTCTGATAAATGCTAGCACTTATAGTACCTACTGCATACATTCTAGGTCCTGGGATACGAAAGTAAGTGAAATATGCCCTCTTGTCCTTAAAGAAATTGTGGTGTAGTGGTGGAAACTGCACAAGTTGGCTTTTAATAAACCACAGTAGGTGGCTAACGCAAATGTGGACGAGCTGTCATGGAAATGCAAAAATGTGGCATTTAGTCCCTTACCTCTACACAGCTCTGTATGCTCTATTTATAGCAGGATAATAATAATAATAGACAGTAATAACGGAAAGAAAAGTTATCAGAGACGTTCAGAAACTAAACGTCTTTAATAATACATAAGAATGTATTATTCCCACCCCAACTCCCAGCTTTGGACTGCAGAACCTTTCTAAGTTTGGGGCCAGTAAAGAGCTGATGGAAGCACAAGAGAGTCAGTTGCATAGTGGTTTCATCTCCCAGCCATGCCCACTGTAGGCTGAGGGCAGATGAGGAAGAAGAGGTGCAGGAGTGTAAGACCCTCTCTCTATGAAGTTTGGGGAATTAGAGGGTCAAGCCAACCTGGGCCTCCTTTGGCCCTGTGTGGACATCTGATAGGTGAATGCTAACGTGGGGCGTTAGGGTGATATGAGTCACAGCTTATAGCCTGGATTTTCCTGTAGCAGTTAAGTGACTGAGTGATACAGGAGAGACTGAGATCGAAATTCATGGCAAAAGAAAGGCAAGGGGATGCATATGAAAAAGACATGATGTGAGTAGCCGCCCTTGGGGTTCAGGTGAGGGCACCATGACATCACCACAAGCGGTCAATGCCAGGCCACCTGAAGGCTTCCCAGCAGTTACTCTGCTCCTTACACTGGGAATGCGGAAGGTTTTGTTGGGAGTGAAATAAAGGCAGATGAAGTTTCAGAACAGAGGGAACTTCTGCCACAGCACTGTGCTAGAGCAAGCCCTGCAGAGCTTCCAGAAAAGGCAGCCTAAACAGAATGCGACTGAATGATACACCTGATAGACTAGGAAATCACTGCATTATGCTGAATTTACCTGGAAGTGACCAGATTTAGTTTCTGCAAAAGGCCTAAAAAGCTTGGAATCGAAACACTGCAATGTACTACAGGAGAACAGTTACATTTTTACCTCACCTGAATCTGTGCCTGCTACTTAGCATTGTCCTTATATATGATTTTTTGGGAAGACAAGGGGGAAAGATAAAGAGCACAATAAGGTCTGTGCAGGCCACAAACATGCTTTACTTGTTCACCATAATATCTCAGTGTCATGCACAAGGCCCAAGGCAACACACAGCGGCTGCCTAATCTCTGAAATATTTGGGAGGTATAATTGCTGAAGTGATAATGATGATGAAGACGCTTCAAATAAAATGCATTATGGAAAAGAACCTGTGTTTGCCATCCCCAGCTTTTTCAAAACAAATTCACTAGGCTCTGGTTCTAATTTTGATGTGAAGAATAGATTACGTTCATAAGCTCAAGATACTTCCCCATCCTAGTCCTGGGAATCCACGCATAACTCCTAGCCTACCAGCTAAATATTTAACATGGACTTCCACGCAGGAGAATATTGGAACATAGAGTAAGAATGTGGAGAGGTCTAGAGAAACTTAGATGCCCTTTAAAGTATGAACTTGTAAATCTTTCAGAAACTCTGGAATTATATACAACTACCTAAGATTGCCAATTACTTGTGAAAAACTCCTAGCATGTATTTGCAGAGAACCTCTGGTCTAAGCCTGTGACCTCCCAGGAGGTCGGGGTTCCTGTCTCATTCAGTTTTGTATCTGCAGTCCCCAGGAGACTGGTGTATACAGTAGAGATTCAGTAAACATTTAATTCAAGCATATCTGCAACATCAAAGCCTTTGGGGACTTTTTTTCATTAAAAAAAAAAATCTGTTCTTTTGAAAGTCTATGCCCAGAATGTATGAGTGCTAACATAATTGAAAAGTTTGCCAGAAGGATTGGGTGAGGGTGTATTATAATAGACTTGTCTGTCACAATAAAATCTCACATATTCAGATGCATATGAATTTATAAGCATCTATTTCATATAACACATTTTATTTTGCATTTTTGTCCATACTACTTAACGTTTCTGTGCCAATAAAATGTCATTAAGTGCTTTATTTTGTCAAGAATTATTTCTTTCAATAATTATAATACTTATAATATTCAATATAATAAAAGACATGAAAGATAGCTAAAATTGTCCTAACACAGATGGGGATGCTCAGATTCATAGAAATTAAGTAACATTGCCAAGTCATCATTCACAGTAGACAGTTTTCTGAGGATGGTCAGAAAATCGATTATAAAAATTATATGAGGACTAGCTAAAGAAAATTTAAAGTGATGGTAGTAACAAGTATTGTTCATTATTAAGAGTCATTAATATACTAAACTATATGTACATTAGTATTCCTCAAATACAAAGTTCTGTATGGAAGACAGTCAAAATAATTTAGAGCAAAATTTTAAAAACTGGAACAAACTGATTTTAGAAAGAGGATTGAGGCTTCACTTAAACTAGAAAAGATGAATCCACCGATCATATAAACAAATCCTTACACATTTAAGTTCCCCCAGTAATCACTGCTTGTCTGTAACAGGAATATGTAAGGGCACACTGTGCCAAAGAGAGCGATGTCATATGTTCAAATATGTTTGCCTTTTTCTCTGAGCAGAAACTTTGCCTTCTATGTGCTTATCACTGCTCTGTGCCTTTGACACTGCATAAAATATTTGGTTAATAGTTCCCTTACAATCTGTTAGACTCCTCTCTTAACAAGCTGCACTACAACATAGCCAACTTTCTGCCAAAACAAAAAAATTTTCTTGACACACACATATGATAATTGGCACCCGACACCACACTTTTCTGGCTGTATGTCTCCATGGTCCACCCTATTTTAACTTTAGCACCTTGCTTAACACATCATACCATAAACATCCAGTTATTTATATAACTCTCGACTGAATAATAAACTCAATGAGGGGAGAGAGTTGATCCAAAGAGTTTCTTAAGGTAGCTGGCATATGGTAGGTGCTCAAGTACATAATTAAGTAAATCGATGAACAGAAATTTTTTGTTAAATACTTGCCACTGAATGACAGACCTTATTACAGGGCTCTGGGAAGTTACTCAACAAAGACTTCCACAAGTAATACTGAAATAGAAGGTATGGATTATAGTTAGTATTTAGATCCATATCAGAGTTGCCCCACCTGTATCATGTCCATGCCTGTATCATGCTCCCTGGTACCCCTACTCTAGAAAAGAGGGTGTGGTATACAGAATGGCTCCCCAAAGATATTCAACTATGAGTATTGTATGTTACATGACAAAAGGAATTTTATAAATATAATTTAGGTTACGGTGGACCTTAATATAGGGAGAATACTCAGGCTTTTCCAAGTGGACCCAATGGAGTCACATGAATCTATAAACAGAGAACTCTCTCAGGCTAGCAGTAAGACAGATGGGCAGAAGGAGACGCCAGAGATATTTCAAATGTGAGAATAATTAGACATTTAACTTCTAGCTCTGAAATGGAGGGGCTCACAATGAAAGACCAGAGAGAGGTCTCTAGAAGCTGAGTGGCCTCCTGCTGATGGCAGGAAATGTGGACCTCAGTCCTTCACCCAAAAGGAACGACTCTTCCAGTAACCTGCATGACCTTGGAAACAGATACTCCCCCAGAGCCTCCAGATATGAGCCCAGCCTAGCCAACACCTTGATTTTGGCCTTTTGACACCCAGAGAAAAGGAATGAACCGAGCTCACCCATGGATACCATAAGATAAGAAGTTTGTGTTGCTTTAAGCTACTAAGTGTGTAGCAATTTATTACTGTAACAAAAGAAAACTAATACAGAGGTTTTCCAAAAGTGATTCTCATTAAATGAATTTTACGATCCTATAGCATGTTCACATCCAAGTAGGAGAGGGATTTGAGTCTATGAAGGGAGATGAACATTTACTCTGAAGATGTTGCATTCACTCCTATCTCAGATAGCAATGGTTCCTGGGTAGGAGCAACATCCCTCTCCCTAGAGATGAAAAAGACTTTAATGTTCTTAGGGTCAGAGTTGTCAAATAGTCTTGAATAGTGGTGCTTTTAAGGAAAGCTACCTTTCAGAAGGCTTCCGTCAAGCAACATTTGTCTTGGGCTCATCCTGGTGCTTTCCTCTGCCTATAGAGTTTAATGAATTTATTTGACTGAGTGTTCATCAAATCATGCATTAGTACTTTCGTGTATGTGTCTATCCATTAGTGCGAGGCACTATGCTCAGTAGGGGACTGCAGAGTAAATGAAAAGTAGTCCTAATCCTCAAGAAACTTAAAGAAAGATAAACAGATAATACGCAGACAGATAATTCTCACATACAGTAAACTGGTCAATTCACCAATGAAGACTTGACCCATACCTGGTATCCATTCTCTATTTTTAATGCATCCCATCCCTTGCCATCCTATTCTGTACCAATATGATCATTGAAATTGCCTCTTCTCTCCCATCTTATATTTACCATTAAAATACAACACCCACTCAAACAGGCCCCCTCTGTTCTGTCCCCATTCTCTGAAGAGCATCACTGTTCTGGTCTGACCACCTATGGTTTCAGGATCCTACAACACCATCCATAATCATAAAATGGCCCCCTAAATACCCTACCCTAATCCATGGGGCTGAATATCATGAGATATTATACCCTGATTATGTTACTATAAAATGGCAAAAGGGATTTTACAGACGAAATTAAGGTTAATAATCATTAAGCTTTGATTCCATCACAAGGAAATCACTTAGGTGGATATAATCTAATCACATAAGCTCTTTTTCTTTCTATGGCTCGTGGCAGGTGGGAAATTCACAGAGATTCAAAGTGTGAGAGAGTAGTTTTGAAGGCAGAAAAATGTGCTTTGCTGTTTTGAAAATGGAGCGGGTATAGGAGAAGGAATGTGGGTGGCCTCTACTTGGTGATAAGAATGAGCAAAGAGGGACCCTGGCTGACAGCCAACAGGAAAAAAAGGCCTCAGTCCTACAACCACAAGGAAGTGAATTGTAGAATTTCAACCATCTGAATGAGTTTGGAAAAGGAACTTGAGTTTTAGATGGGAATACAGCCCAGAGTTGATTTCAGTCTTGTGGTATTATGAGTCGAGAACTCAGTTGAGACTGCTCAAATTCTGTTCTACAAAACTATGAGATAATAAACGGGAGGTTTTTTTTTTATAGTGGTTTTTAATTTTTTACACAGTTGTAGAAAACAAATAGATTTCTGTAATAAAAAATTACATTCTCCTAAAAAGAATGATTGTTTTCTTTGTTAACCGTCCAATGAGATTATTAAATAGTCAAATGGAAGAATAAACTTGTGTTCTCCCTTTGTGGCCTAGATTTTGAAAATCCAGAATGTCTAGAATGTGCTTTTGTTGTCAGTGATATATGGCAGCCATTGCATGGAAACAAACCATGTCTGGTGGCCTCCAGCTCCACCATATACACCCAATCATATAAATTAATGCCTAGCTTACCCCCCAATCTCTGTTATTCTTAAACTTTTAGACAATCTTGCAATGAATGTTATAGCTTTTCTGAGCAATTGTAGTATAAAAAGAAAAGACCTTATCTCCAAACCTATGCAGAACATGGTGCCAAGTCCAGTTTTTCAGTCTTCGTGATATTTTTTTAGGGTAACAATTGGGTTAGCAGTAATCCACGTCAGGGCACCTGGGTGGCTCAGTCAGCTAAGCATCTGACTTTGGCTCAGGTCATGATCTCGTGGTTTGTGATTTCGAGCCCCTCATCAGGCTTTCTGCCTTCAGCACAGAGCCTGCTTCAGACCCTCTGTTTTCCTCTCTCTCTCTGTGGCCCTCCCCCACTCATTCATTCTTTCTCTCTCTGTCTCTCTCTCTCTCTCTCTCAAAATAAATAAATAATCTTTAAAAATGAAGAAAAAAAGAAAGTTCTGGGACATTTCAATAGGGGTGGTTATTTCTTTAAGTATGGTGATGTCTAATGTTTGTTAAAGATAATTTTTCTGAATAGTATCTATTAAATTAAATGATACTGAAGTGTTCACATTCAACCATTTTGAACCAAAACAGTAGCTTCATATGGTTAAACCTAATTTTTTTCTTTAAAAAAATTTTTTTTGATATTTTTATTTATTTCTGAGACAGAGAGAGACAGAGCATGAGCAGGGCTGGGGCAGAGAGAGAGGGAGACACAGAATCTGAAGCAGGCTCCAGGTTCTGAGTTGTTGGCACAGAGCCCGATGCGGGGCTCGAACCCACGAGCTGTGAGATCATGACCTGAGCTGAAGTCGGACGCCCAACTGACTGAGCCACCCAGGTGCCCCTGGTTAAACCTAATTTTAAGAGAAGTTATTTATACAGGGATTTAATTTTTTAAAAAGCTTCATCATAATGATTAAAGGTCCTCTGGAATGAGTTATGGGTAAGTTACCAAAAATCTCATGGATGTTCAGGAAATAATATTTACATCATTATGGTAGTTGATAACAATATTTGACATTCATTCATACATTTATTTAGTCAATTGGTCATTTAAGTATTCAAGGCCATCATCAATCATTTATGAAGAACTTAAAACATGCCACAAATAATTCCAGGTGCTGTTCATACAAAGGTAAAAACCAGAGTATATACCCTCAGAATCTAGTAACAGAGACACACAATAGTTCGAGGATATTATAAGCTCTATGATGAGACTAAGCATAGATTCTAGGTAAGAGAAGCATCCATCTCAGGCTGGGGCTGAGGAAGAACTTACTGAAGAAAGTAACATACTATTTACAAATGGAGATGTGAACCAAGCAGACAGCTGGAGAAAAGGCATTTTGGAGGGAGAGGGTAGCAAGTCCCATGACAGGAGAGCTAGAGAGGATGATGTTCTGGGAGAAATGAAAGAGCAAGGATTTTGGAGCTGCAAAAATGTCAAGGCTGAAGAAAAGCCTGGAGTAAAAACAGAGGCTAACTCAATAGAGCACCATTGGTGCCTTGCTAAGGAGTTGAGTTTTTATGTTCTGCTGCTTAATAATTTTAGATCTCTTGAGGCTTAATGATTTCAGAAGTAATGGTATATCATGAGTGCCTTTTTCATCTTTTATACAACTTTTAAATTAAAGTGTAGTTAATACACAATGTTACATTAGTTACAGGTGTACGACATAGTGATTCGACAAGTCTGTACATTATGCTGTGCTCCCCACAACTACAGCTACCATGTGTCACCATACAACACTATTAAAATGCCATTGACTATATTCCTAATGCTATATTTTTCATCTCTGTAACTTATTCATTCCATAACTGGAAGCCCATATCTCCCACTCCCCTTTACCATTCTGCCCAACCCCCCACCCTTCTTGCCTCTGGCACCATCAGTTTCTTCTCTGGATTTATGTGTTTGTTTCTGTTTGTTTGTTTGTTTTGTTTTTTTTAGATTCCACATATAAGTGAAATCATATGGTATTTGGCTCTCTCAATCTGACTCACAGACAACATTCTTTTTTTATTTTGTTCTGTTTTTTTTATACCAGCCAAATTTATCTTCTAAGTCCAATACCCTAGAGTTTCTCCCTCCTGATAACTCCATTTCCCCCCCACCTTGTCGATGCTCTGTTTGGCTGCTTGACATTAGGGAATCAGACCCTAGTCAGAACTATCAGACAAGGAGCTCAGCTCAGGAATACTATGGTGGTGTGGGAGTTTAGTGATGAACATTCCAGCTGGGCTTCATTGCCACGCTGACCAATAGGTAGAGTGACCAATCACCCTGGTTGCCTAGCACTGCTCCAGTTTTGGCAATGAAAGTTTCACATCCCAAGTAATCATTTCCTGGGACGCAAAAGGCCACCATATTTAGAAACAGGTGCAAAAAGTCAGGGAAAAAGTACAAAACCCATATGGTAGCATTAAAAAGGGGGACTGAAAGCAATATATTGGTCAGTATCAGCTGAACAGATTGTCTTTCATAGTTACTGTTGCTATTTTTTTTTCTCTCCTGACCATTGATGTGAGCATCCCGGATTTGCAATTCGCTTTGTTGCAACAGTCTGAGTAAGTGACTTAAGTGTGCAACTTTATTTATTTATTTATTTATTTATTTATTTATTTATTTATTTTAGAAAAATTTTTTTTTCAATGTTTATTTATTTTTGGGACAGAGAGAGACAGAGCATGAGCGGGGGAGGGGCAGAGAGAGAGGGAGACACAGAATAGGAAACAGGCTCCAGGCTCTGAACCATCAGCCCAGAGCCTGACGCGTGGCTCGAACTCACGGATCGCGAGATCGTGACCTGGCTGAAGTCGGACGCTTAACCGACTGTGCCACCCAGGCGCCCCAAGTGTGCAACTTTAGTATATTGTAATCTGGAGTATTAACAGTCCCTCTCTGGCTTTGCCTGTAGAATGAATTTTGTGTTTTGTATTGAGATAATGTTAGCTTAATTTTTAATATTGTGAATTTTGTGACCAAGTTCTCTATGAGGTTAGGTAAGGAAAAGGAAAATGATGACAATACAAACCTCAGCATGACCCAGACATCAAAAGAGAAAATTAAACAACTGTATTCTTTCATGACTGATGGAAGGACATATATAACTGGATTAGGAAGGAAAATGATACAAACAAAGCATACAGAAAGGAATGTATAAAAGACATACACAATATATAGGAAGTTGGAATTTTGGCACAGTAGAGAAAGAGATGAGAATTTGTGAGACTGAATTTCACCAGTTCTGGATAAGCCAGGCAAGTATTTCTAAAATAATCGAAAGTTTTTATTTTGGTTGTTGTTTTCTTAGTTTTTTGTTTGTGTGCTTTTTTTTCTTTTTAAAAAATCTCAAAAGACAAAAGACATTAACACTCAGGAGAAAATAACAGTACTTGAATTAGCTTGGGAATACCATGGGAATGATCACACATTATACTGTTGCTCCCTTGACTGTTGTATGAAACTTGGTAAGGTAAGGTGACATTTCCTAATTCAGAGGTGGCAACTAAATTGTCCTGTGACAAAGGGGAAATTCTGATAACAGATGAGTTAGCCTCTCACAGAGCAGAGCTCTCTTCTGTGAGATCTTACTAATGTTTTCTACTGAATGTGGTGAGGCATACATCCAGTGATAGCGATGTAAATTAGGTTCCCCCTACCTCTGAAGTACCTTGATTTGAAAAGCGTATTTTCAAATTATTTTCTTGTTTTGTATGAAAATTTTGACATTTCAGAAAACAGAAAACAAAAGTCTCTTGATACTTTGTCCAAATACTAACTAGATTTTGCTCCTGAATCTGTAAGTTTAACAAACAGTGCAAATGTAAGTTTTGGCAGATTCCTTTCAGTCTACAGACTTGTTATTAAAAAAAAAAAAAAGAAAGAGAGAGAGAGAGATCTGTTAATTCTCCTTCACACCTTAGGTCCACTGATAAGAAGGGGTATGATTTGTTTACCTGCAAAATGGATGCTTTCCTAATAGAGATTTATAATCATTTCTCAGTTTTCTGAAGATGTGCAGGAGCACTTAATGAAAATTTTAACTTTATAGAAATTAAAGGAAATAATCTCTTTAGGCATGTGGCTGCAAGATGGCTATCATTGTTGCCTGCTTATAAAAGATGTTAAAATGTTGGTCTGACATTGTTTTCAAAGTTTGGGACAAGAAGAAAATCATTTTCTAATAAATCTAATGCATTGAGGATAAATATGGAGAGAGGATTATAGCAGAACAGAAATGTATATATTTTTCCTCCAAAGCTGTGTGATGATCTTTGAAGAGGTCATAAGGGGCTTAGGAAAGAATGAGATGTTTGATGTTATATTTAGACTGCAAGAAAAACTCACAAAGTAGAAAAAAAAAAACATGACTCATATTTTAGAAATAAGACTGCTTCAGAACTGAAAACAAGTAATCAAACAAACAAAAAATCACCAGAAAAGGGCAGCCAAGTTAAATATTTGTTTCTCCATTTCTTCACTTAAACTATAACTTACTTGGAACTTAATTTCACTTTCAGAAGTTCAAAGTACCTCTGTACCCAAAGCCATTTTCCCTGAGAGAGAGGTTTAACTTAGGATGACATTCAGTGTTCTTCAGAGTGGTTAAAAATGATGTAGGGTTTTAGAAATGGTTAGCATGATGAACGTGTAACATTTACTTATTATTGAGAGACAGAGAAGGACAGAGCATGAGCATGGGAAAGGCAGAGAGAGGAGGAGACACAGAATCTGAAGCAGGCTCCAGGCTCTGAGCTGTTAGCACAGAGCCCATCACAGGGCTTGAACTCACAAACTGCGAGGTCATAAACTGAGCCAAATTTGGATGCTTAACCGACTGAGCCACCCAGGCGCCCTGTCAGAACGAAGAACATGTAGATGCAAAGGACCCGGATGATAAACATATGGTTTCTCAAAACAAACCTGTAAATACAAAGTGGATGATCACTTTTGCAAGCAGGAAGCTAATGCCTTCAAGTGTAAAACTCTACTGTGCTGGTAATAAAATCTTAACTATTCCATGCTCAAATGCCTTTTTCTAGAATATATTTAGTTTGGTATCATCACAATGGAATGATACCAGATACCATTGTAACGTGGGCTTCCTAAAAGTAAAACTGCACATCAACGTGAATTTTATGTTTGAATGTATTCAGTATTGCCACTATATTCAATAACAGAAAGATGTCTTAAAGGCTGCAGTTCTATTAATGATATCGACTTCACAGGGCTTGCTGACTGCTTTCTTTCTTTCTTTTTATAAAGTTTATTTTATTTTCTTTCTTTATTTTTTTGAGAATAAGAGAGAAAGAGAGCGAGTGGGGGAGGGGCAGAGCCTGATGTGGGGCTTGAACTCACAAACCATGAGATCATGACATGAGCCAAAATCAAGAGTTGGACACTTGACCGACTAAGCCACTCAGGTACCCCTTGACCGCTTTCTTTCTAAGAAGCCTCCATCTGTGTGCATTTATGGAATTTAAGAATACATAACAGTGTAGACTATAATAGAGTTGAAAATAGCTAAAATAAATTACAGTATCAGAGGACAAAAATAAATACAAAATATTGTCTTTTTCTCATGCATATTACTTGGTTAATTAGTCATACAATTAATTACTACTAATTGCCACTGCTATAATCCTATAGCTGTTTTGTTTAAAAAATATCATTAATGGAACAAAAAAGTAAATATACAGAGTAATACATAATTTCAGATGAATACTTCATTTTTTATACATAAATTAAAGTAATACCACTCATGTATATAGTTATTTGTGTTATTGGTACTTATTTTTAGGACTGGTAAGTCTGTGTCCTGTGTTGGCTCTCTAAAAAGTTGATTACCCTACAAAAGTCATCTGTGCAGCCTTTTAAACATAAGGCTCCTAGGCCTCACACCTAGAATTAGAGATCAGGAATAAAGCCTCAAAATCTGTTGTGGAAGGCACCCAGGAAATTCTAATGTACTGCTCAGTTTGGAAACCACTGTGGTGTTCTGCTGGGGGTAGGAGGAGAATTCCCAGATTTTGTCTCAGATTCAGGAAATTTTATATTCCAACCCACCAAATGACAGCGCAATACATGAATATGAACATCTTAATCTTTTTTAATGCATTTGTGCTGTCTTTTATAATGTTTATTTATTTTTGAGAGAGAGAGAGAGAGAGAGAGATTCAGAGAGACAGAGCATGGGTGGGGGAGGGGCAGAGACAGAGGGAAACACAGAATCTGAAGCAGGATCCAGGCACTGAGCTGTCAGCACAGAGCTCTACACTGGGCTTCAACTCAGACTATGAGATCATGACCTGGGCCGAAGTCAGGCACTTAACCGACTGAGCCACCCAGGCGCCCCTGAACATCCTAATCTTAATGATTCACATTTGACTCTATCTCCTCAGTGTCAGAAGATTCTGCCTTTACCTTCATCTTTATGGTGACCAAGAAGTTTGGTGTGATAAAACTAAGTGTTGGTGGCAGCGGGGGAAGAGGGTGCCTTGTGATAAGAACACAGTGGCCAGCTGCCTGCATGTATTTAGGTTTGCCATGGACCAAGAGCAGATCTTGGCCAAGTGAAATTTTGTCAACTTGTTTTCCTCAACTATAAAATGTAGATAACTACAGATCATATTCACAGTGACTGAAACTTAAGAAATATTCCCTAAGTATAAATCAAATGAAGAAAAAGATCATTGGAATCTTCTCTATTGTACAGATTCCGGCCTCCAGATGGAAACTCAGTGATGAGTAGAATTAGGGATTACTTTTTTTGTGAGAAAATGCCTACATCTGGGATATAATTGTAGGAAAATGGAAAATATAGCTATGAAATGGCTCAATATTTTTCAGATCTTACTTGACCTTGAGCCAGCTGAGGCCTGGTTTCAATTACTTTACAATGCAATTTTGGCACCATCTACTTGACTACATGCCCTTTTTGAAAAAAAAAAAGGAATATTTGAACAAAGTCTTAATAAATTTAAAATGCTGGGGTGCCTGGGTGGCTCAGTGGGTTAAGCATCTGATGGGCTCAGGTCCCCATCTCGCGTTTCATAGGTTTGAGCCCTGCATCGCATTGGGCTCTGTGCTGACAGCTCAGAGCCTGGAGCCTGCTTTGGATTCTGTGTCTACCTCTGTCTCTCTGCTCCTCCCTCACTCGCACTCTCTCTCTCTCCCAAAAATAAATGAACATTACAATAATTATAAATAAATAAATAAATATTAAAATGCTAAGTAAATGGGAGATACGCTTATTTTCTGAGTTCAAAACTATTGCTTATAAATTTAGCACTGACATTACATGAATCAGAAATAAAATATGTTACCAAATACCAAATGTAGACTGAAAAGAAAGTTTTAATAGAGGTTGGGTAGTTTCATGAGTTTGTTTTATTTTTCTTATATAATATAGAACCTAAAAGAGGAATAAAAATTATGATTCTCATATTATAGATGTGCTTGATGGAGTCCAACGTAAAAAGAAAGAATTCCGTCAATATCTTAAGGTCTCTGATTTCTTTTTTCATTCACATTGTAATCTCTGTTTTCCTCCTGTGTTTGATTGATAATGTACATTGTACCTGATACCTCAATAAATATTCCATGCTGGCTGAACACTAATGAATCGAGATTGTGAACAGGAACTTAAATTATATAACCATCATCTAAGCTTATTCAAATTTTTAAACTTGACAGCAAATGTTCACAATTGGGTGAGCAGGGAAACAGTCCAAATTTCACACTACTAGAATGATAATTACACCGGAAATCAGCATTTCAGGATACTTCTGCTGAATCTTTCCATGTCTTGTAGTTCTAGAGGACATGGAGGAGATGTGGGGTCTCCCATGTAAATGGTTTTTTATAAGGGTTGGCAGCCTTATTTGAACAATATAATCAAATTGTCTAATATCATTGTCAAAAAGTATTTCTTGATCATAAAGTTGTTGATGCTTTCTCACTAGGACATCCCCTAAAGGTCTTAGACAAATCCCAGTCATAAATTCAGTTGTAACGCAACAAAAAGAGCACAGTCATGTCAGAGGAGTACAAAATTCCTCTCCCAGGTTTCTGATACTTATTATATGAGTGACCTTTGGCCAAAGCTCTCTACACCTTAGTTTTCTAATCTGCAAAATGGAGCACAAAGCTCCCCTATAGAATTGATCCAGTATTACAGAGTTACTACAGGTGAAAATGTTTCTGTTTTGTTTTATACTCTGATGCTACAGAAAAAAAATATTTTTATTTTTTGAAAATAAGGTTATTCTAGGAGCCAACCCCACATTGATGAGATCAAAGAAATCAGACACCTGTTAATTTCTGCAGTTGGTAGATTTTGATGAAGAGGAAGTTTTAACGCTGTGCCTCAGAGAAACTACTACAATTGTTGCCAAAGTACATATGCATGTGTGCATGTGTACATCCACATCTGTGTATTTTACTACAAGCCTGTAAAATAGATGTGGTAAAACCAGAATTTAAATTCAGGTATATTTGTACTTCCGGCTGAAGTGGTATTGGAGACATTTTTGTGCCTCTCTCCTCTGTTGAAACCCTCTAAGAACATTGAAAGGGCTAAATATAGAGGAAATCCAGCAACACTACTTTCAATGAAACAAGGAACAGATAAAATGTCAAATCACAAATTTAAGAAGCACGACATTGTCAAAAGTCTTGAAATCTGGGCCACTATGAGAGTGTGTGAGGCCCTGGTGCATACCTTCTAGATCACGAATGAGATCTAGATCATTATAGAAAGAGGTGGTGTGGTCCTCAAATGCTGTCCAACAGCTGCCTAATAAAAATGGTGACCTCTAGGGACACGAATGGGCCACAGGAAAAGACAAAGAACATGTATATAGATTCCAAATCTCATGTCCTAGAATGTCAGAGGGTGAGGTTAAAGAAGGAGGACAACTTGGCATTCTGGCTCAGGAGACTGGGAAGGGAGGTCCACCATCTTAAAAGTGGCAGCTCATCAAGTCACATAAGGAGTTGGTTTATAACAGGAATGCTTGCTGATGGTACACTGTTTGTTGCCCTTGTTTTTAGGTCAACACTAGTTTATCCACTCTTCCTTGTGCCAAAGTGGCTATAAACACTGTGATTCTCCAGAACTGAGGAGCACTAATATGTATCTGAGAAACAGATGGTTTCCATTTCACATCCCTCCCTACTACATTCTGAGCTTCTTGAGTGCAGGGAAAGAGTCTCTAGGACTGTAGCCATGGCCAGGATCTCAGTGGTGCTGAATTTGCATTTGCTGAACTAAACTAAAGATAACTAAACAATTTCATTTTCACTGAGAATCTTCAACAATGAAGTTGTGTGTTGGGAATATATATATATATATATATATATATATATATATATGTATTATATATGTATATATGTGTGTGTGTGTGTGTGTATATATATATATATATATATATATATATATATATATATATATATTTAAATGTGGATTGTATGCCCTTGAACAACACAGGGTTAGGGATGCCAACCCACCAAGCAGTCAAAAATCTGCGTATGACTCTTGACTCCCCCCAAACTTAACTACTAATAGGCTATTAGTTGACTGGAAGCCTTAACAATTAAATAAAGTCAATGTTCTATATGTTATATGTGTTATATACTGTATTCTTATAATAAAGTAAGCTAAAAGAAAGAAAATGTTATTAAGTAAATCGTGAGGAAGACAAAATATATTTACAGTACTGTACTGTATTTTAAAAATCCACATGTAAATGGACCTGCACAGTTCACACTTGTATTGTTTAAGGACCAACTGTGTATATGCATGTGTGTATGGATATGTGGGTGTATACATATGTATATTGTGAATATATATATGTATGTGTATATATATACACATATACACACATATATATACACACACAAAGACACGTGTATATATATATATATATATATATATATATACACATAATATATACACACATATTTGTTTACACACATATTTACTTACTCGTATATGTGTGTATGTATATGTATTTAGATTTACCAGGGAGGCAAACCAAGCACTAACTCCTTGTCAAGAAGTTATAAAAATGACCAAAATACATACGCTCTAATTTGTGAAATTGCTACGGGGAAGTGGGTGATTATCGCAGGTGCCCACTATGTACCAATGTCATCTCATTTATGCCTCAAAACAACCTTGAACTGTAAACCCTATATTCTCTATCCTACAAATTGAGAAACTCATACAAAATGCCTTATTCAAGGCCACCTAGTTTTAGTAAATGGCAGACTGAGACTGTACCTTTGGTCACTGAATTGAAAGCCTGTGTTCCATGTGGGTTACTGCATTCTATAGTGAATTATTTAAAAAGGATAGATAACCCTGAAATAATTAGAATGGTGATCCAGTCAGAAAATAAATCTGAAATGTACCAATTAAGTCTAATCCTCATGGGTCATTTCCCAATGGAGAGCATAAGTCATGAAATCATTTTAAAGCAGAGATCAATAAAATAGTACATCAAAAAAGAAGTATTCTCCTGAGATTTTAAGTTACAATCACATTAACATTCTCACATGGCGAAGAATCAGTTCATCATAAATAGAAAAAAAAGCATATAAAGGTAACAATGATATCAAAGTTGTAAAACATTATGCAGTATCCATAAATAATGAAATAGCTTAATAAATCTTTATACTCAATTATCTTTCCACATTGCATTTAACTTTGAGCTATATTCATGAAATATAAAAACATTTGACTTCATAAAAAAAAAGGTATCTTAAATTAAGCACTAATACTTTCACTCTGGTGGGAATCCCAAAGTGCCACCATCAACATATGAAAGAACTCTCTTTTCACAGTCACTGAATCTCCCTGGCAAAACCAACAACTCATTATGATATTTAGTGCTTTTACATGCAAGTACAAATTCCAACTGTGATAGTCACAGGGTGGATGAAGAGGACATTTTTGCATAATTCCAATGGGTATCACTCCCTGCTCCAAAAATAATTTTTACTTTCTAGTCAGACAGGAGGCCCATCAATTTCATAAAACTTTCTCATTCACAGCCAATTTAATCTGACTTTCAATCTGACTGAATGAGCTGTATAACAAAATGGAACAACAACAAAATCAACCAAATGCAAAGGAACCTAAAGTTTACTTAGGCTGCATGTTTTTTCTGTTGACAAAAGGTTTGTTTCCATATGATTTATCCTTCATTTAGCAAATAACTTTTGAATGTCTACCATATACCAGGTATGAGAGAAACAATAGAGAACACAACAAGTTGTCTGCCTTCATTCAGCATACAGTTGTACTAGGAAAATCATTTTTAAATACTAATTTTTCATTTGATGATTTCCCCCTTTTCCTGCCCTCCCCAACCAGTGCTGTGCATGTTTTGGGTTTATTACCCCTGCAGAGGTATCTAACCAGGCTACAAGAAAAAAAAAAAAAGTCTATTTGTGGTTTTCCAAACTACTAAAGCCTAGAAAAGAATGGAAAGGCCCCCTTCTCGCTATCTGCGCTATTACCCTGCGTGGAATGTGGCAAGCCAGCACTGTCTCTTGCTCAGGGTTTTGTAGTCACCTCCCTAGCTAGTTTCATGGCTATTCTTGTTGCTCTAAAGTCCATTCTCCATAAAGCAACTGTGTAATCCTTGTAAAGCTAAAGCCATATCATGTCATACCTTTGTTCAAACCCCTCCAATTTCCTCTCATCTCTCAGAGTACAATCTAAAGAACTTGCTGTAGTTTAAAGGCTGTCTCTGCACATCCCTACCTTTCCTGGTCTGAGCCCACATATGTTTCTTTGCTGTCTCCTGGTTACTGAAAGGTTACAAGATGAAAAACCATGTTCAGAAAGAAGTAAAGATCAAGGAGGAAATACCTTCCTCCATGGCCATATTCTATAAAATATATTGTTCTTCTGGGGCTGATACACAACCTTACATAAATAGGCAAGAGAGGAGACAGGACAATCTTTTCAGCTTTTCCTGATTCTAATCTGTGAATACTGTCTCTGACAGGCAAGCCAAGGAAAGTGAACTTTCAGAATGAGGATTTAATTCCTTGGTTTGGAAATTAAAGTTCAGGCTCTGTATATAGATTCTTCTCAACCCACATCTGTTATGTGACATTTGTGAAATGTGTCTTTCTTCATCACCCTAAGTGAGGAAAGGTAGTCATATTATTAATATCTGCCCTGAGATGCTGGTTTCCGATTGTTGTCTCCATTTACCAACACCCACTCTGTGTTAGGAAGAGTGACAGACCCTGGACATAGAAAGATGAATGAAATAAAACCTCCAACACCAAAGGGCACACACATTCTAGTGGCAGAAACTGAACCTGTGCCTTCACAACTACCTTTAAGTTACAAAGTGCTATAAAAATACCACAGCCTAAAAATGAAACTTAAGCCTGTGTAGTCTTGCTTGAGCCATCTGACCTATACCTTAGCATTAGTTTCATCATCTGCAAAGACTGCTCTAAGGACGTCCTGATCAGTTTTACATAAAGATTGTAGTGCAGCAGTGGCACAAAGTAGGTACTTCAGAGACATAACTATTATTTAAATGCATGAGAAGTGGTTCATGGCATTGCCATGACTTCACATTTCTATATGTAGCCAGGCCACATGGACAATGGGATTATCAAATTATTTCTGAAGCGAACTATCAATTTGGAAGCAAACCAGAATTGAGGTGAGGGTTATATCATTGGTGGGAATCAGGCAGTAAACAGAAAGAATAAATATAAATTCTGAATCAACTATTGGGTTTCTTTGGCATGGCTTTATTTTTTATCCTTTAAAAGCTCCAGTTTCCTCATAATTGTTTAGGTCAGTCAGCAAATACTGGCCATGATGATAGAGCCAAGAGTAAAGACAACTCTTGTAAAATCTGGCCTCTCTTTTCAGATACATATGGTACAGGTGACAGGTCTTTCTGCTTCTCCCTACCTGTTCTTGAATGTTACTCAGAAATACCCTTCAATAGTCAGGGGAAGGAGTCTAAAATTATCTGCATACCTGCCATGCATTCAGTATGTGCGAAGAACATGTTTCATTGCCTTGATTAATTGCCAAAACAACCCTGTATTGTGCCATGGTTACAACTCAGGATTCAGTACAAAAAGGGTGAGTAGACTGCCACATGTCATACAGGTAGTAAGGGCCACACCCAGGGGCACAGGTTAAGTATTCTTTCTTCACAGAGAATTGTCACTTCTCAAGGCTAGCAGAGCTTAAGCTACATGGTCTCTTCAGGAGGCCATCTATCTGACTTACAACTTAGTTTTCACAGTGAAGATTCTTCCTCCATAAGGAACAGACACTGGGAATTTGGGGCTGACTCTTGGTCTCCAAGCTGCAGTACCTCTCAGAGAAAAATGGAGTGGCATCCTGGCATACAGATAAGCCTCAGTTTCGGTGGGTGACAGTTCCTGGATTTGGAGGAGCCAGTAATATTCTGGTGAACACCATCTGTCAGGGTGAAGAGCTCACACAGCTACTTTCCAACACAAAACACTGAGTTCAGCAATTTAAATGGCTTTTCTTCCTGCATGATTTCACAGAATTGTTTTTTTTTTGTTGTTGTTTAATGTTTATTTTATTTGAGAGAGAGAGAGCTCGTGTGTGCAAGTAAGGAGGGGAGGGGCACAGAAAGAGGGAAAGAGAATCCCAAGCAGGCTCAATACTGTCAGCACAGAGCCCAACGTAGGGCTTGAACCCACGAACCATGAGATCATGACCTGAGTGGAAATCAAGAGTTGGATGCTTAACTGACTGAGTCACCCAGGTGCCCGTTCACAGAGCTTCTCATATGCTAAAGTGCATGTCATAAACTATTTTTTTTTTCGTCTGAAGAGATGAGTGCTTAGTGCTCCACTGAAGATACTTTGGAAACAACTGTAATAATAATTTTAAAAAGTAATCAAGGATTCCTTATCCATTATTAGTGTGTGTTATGCTTATGTATATAAACCTGTACATATATGCTTATATATATAAACTTACACATATGTATAAACTTAAGCACATATATATATAAGCTGTCTCTCTCTCTCTCTATATATATATATACATATATATGTTTATATATATACATATATATACATATATATGTATATATATATATACATATATATGTTTATACACATATGTATAAACTTAAGCACACACACACACACACACACACACACATATATATATATATATAGAGAGAGAGAGAGTCAAAGATGAGAACAGCAATAACAATAACAGCTATTTATTAAACCTTAGCTACTTGCCAAAAACTGTGTTAAGTCCTCATTGTCATAAAAGTCCTGCAAGTCAGGTAACACAGAAGACTAAGAAATAATATGATAAGAGCACAGCCTCTGAAGTTGGACCCCTGAGTTTAATTCCAACCCTCTCACTGTGTAACCTGCACAAGGTCCTGTTCTCTCTCTATACTCCAATTCCTTCACCATAACGTAGGTGTAATAGTGCTTCCAAGTACCGTACTTCATTCATCCCATTTTGCAGGTGAAGAAACTGACACTTAGAGTGGTGTTGCCATTACACCAAGGAAAGTGAAGCAGCTGTCCTTCTGGAAGAAGCTCAGATCTTGGAGCCAAAAGTCATGGAATGGCACCCCCCAGCTTTGCCAGTCGCTAGCTACATGGCATGGGGCAAGCCTTTTCTCTTGCCTAAGGATGGCTTGCAGATCTAATGGGGTGTATGCTCCCTTTCTCTCCCCACCACTGTGCAACGCAAAGATTAGATAATGAATTGGAAAGTACCCAGCATGAGGTCTGGTGCACCAACACTCAGTAAAACTTTGTGGAATCTAAATGTTTTCTTTGTAACATTCTCTCCCCATTAAACTCCAATCAAGAAAATGGTGTTTTAAAATAACAACGACAGAAAACTGAGTCAGCAAGTGATTGTATAAGTCAAACATATGTTTTGTTTTGTTTTTTTCCTTTTTCTTTCTTTCTTTCCCCGCACCACCCCCGCCCAGGAGACACAATTCTCTCTGAAACTGCAATTGTAATAGCCACCCTGTGGAGCCTTTGTAAGAGAATTCCATCTTTCAATTATTTTTTCTCATAGGGACTTTATCTTGGATGACACTTGCATGCCTACGTTTTTCCACACCTTACTTTTCCTATACCCTATGCAACAAACACTTTGCGTATCACTCTTTCTGCAGCTCAGTATAAAGTTCTGTATTAATTTCCTTTGAAACTATTTTAGCCCCTAGAGATGTGAATGTATTTTTCAGTATAAAATAAAAACTGAATGGAGCTCACTCACTTTCAAATACCTCCCCTGGTTTCAGACTATACCTCTGACCACTTATTATGTGAAAAATGTGCAACCTGAACATGGAAGAGAAGCTCTCGATTCAGTTTTCATGAAGACATCACCAATGACTGCTGCCATGTCTGAGCACCCCTGATGACTGGGGGTGCTTCCCTCATGCTCATTCACCTTTTGTGTCCCCACCCAGTTATACCTTGCATCTCTTCCATTCACTCTTTCATTTGACAAGCATTTATTTACCATCTACCATTGGCTATGCACTCTGGATATCCCAGGGGTGGAAAATATGGGCCAGTATTCACTTAGAACTACCGATAAGTCTCCAGAGAACAGCTGAACAACTGGCATCAGCCGCTACAGAAGCATGCTGTTAGCAGAGGCAGAGCAATGCATTGTGTTCCGATGTGGGCAAGGCTTTGCACTGGAATTCATTCTTGGTAACTGAGCATGGGTTTTCCATGAGGAACCAGCTTGAAGATACACAGTTACAGGCAGAACACATAGCAGGAGCAGGGTCATGCATGTGGCAATGGAGGCCCAACCAGAGGGCAGTGGTGGGTGTGTATAGGGGAGGAGCATAAAGGGACCACAAATCACAACCCTGCCTCAGGCTGATAAAACCAGAGCAGCGTCCATTTAAGAGGGAAGCAAAGGAAACGGGGACAGTATCTTTGTTTTTTCCCCGTAAGATTAGAAATTACAAAATTCTTGGTGAAGTTTGAAAATTAGTGAGCTTTACCTATTTAGGTCAGAGGGTGTTGTGGTTTACTTTGACATTATTATTGTTTTGTTTTTCATTATTTGAAACCTCCCATTCTACCCTCTTCCTTTTAGGATAAAGTGTAACAGCCTTATAGCCTTAGCAGAGCCTGCAAAGACAACTGCAGTAGAGCCTGGTGAGTGCTATGATGGCGGGAGGACAGGATACTTTAGGAAGCCCATGGAAGGGCACTTAACCTGGACCAAGACAAAAGAGAGCAGAGAGAAAATAAGGAAGATTTAGGAAACCTCGTTTTCAGTTAATTACTCAATTTATTTATTCATCCATCCATTCATTCATTTATGTATTTTGAGAAAGAGGGAGAGAGAGTGTGCAAGTACGCACATGCATGCACACGAGCAGGGAAACAGCAGAAAGAGACAGGGAGAGAGAGAATCCCAAGCAGGCTCCATGCTGTCAGTGCAGGGCCCAACAGGAGGCTCTATCTCACTCACCATGACATTATGACTTGAGCTGAAATTAAGAGTTGGATGCTTAACCAACTGAGCCACCCAGGTGCCCCTAGGAAAACTTCTTAAAAGACATACTTTCTAAGCTGAGACTTCATTCATTCAATAAATATTTATTGAGCAGCTACAATATGAAGGGTACAATTTGAGATGCTTGGGATCGATCAGTGAACAAAAAACTAAGATCTATGTCCTGCAGGGCTTAGCTTTTAGTGCAGAGAAACAGGAATTAAGTAATAATTATAAATAACTGAATTATATAGTATGTTAGAACATGACCTGTGGTATGGATAGAAGAAAAAAAAAACTCTAGACAAGTTAAGGGGGATCTAGAGTGTGAGGAGTTCTGGGTAGGTACTGGAGAGACTTAAAGAATCAATGACCTTTGGTGAAGTGAGGTGTTTGTAATGAAAGGGGGCACAGGGCACATGGGAGCCTAGGACACCAAAGTTAAAGTTGTAACAATCTGGCTTAAGCAGGAAACATAAGACATACATCAGCATTATTTGAGTAGTGTTTAATACAAGAGATCTGAGTATAAATGTGTGGGAAGGAGGTAAGGAGGTCACAAGGAATAAGGAAGTGCCCAGGGTTAACAATAGTGGACCTCCATCACCACCCTGCCCTAAAGGGCAATGGCATAAGCTGTTACCAGAGCCCAGAGAAGAAAGAGCTGCTTAACAGAGGCTGTGACTAAGGAACCAGCCAGACTTCAGCAATTCCACTGGCAGCAGTCAATGCAATTACTACCTTCCCTCCCCTTGATGTTTCGCTGATGCTTCCCATTAATGGAATTCAACCAGCAGCCAAAGATCATGGAAACAGGTGGAAGGATGGATTTGGAAGGACAAATGAAAGACATCCACAAAGGCTGAGGAGTTTACTCTTGTGAACGAGAGGCTCACATGTAATTAATGTGCTTAAAAGTTAAGTGTTTAGTCAAATAAATGAAAAAAGGAGACAGCTTGATATGGAGTTATAAAAAGGATTAACAATACCTACATGTTGGTGAAGAAGATTGTTGAAATAGGCCTGAGTAGAAAGTAATAAACAGTTGTGATGACTGCCCATGAATCAGTGTCTGGGAAACAAAACCACTATCACAACTCTGCTTAGAAAAGGGCTGCAAAATATTGCTTATTTGCTTTCTGCATTTGCATTTAATTGCCAGTGTTATGATTTTGGTGGTTAAAATCCTTCCATATCTGGCTCTCATTCCTCATTAGAAGAATACTCTTCTATATCAGCAGGAGCTTGGAATTCAGCTAATGCACTAACACTCAACAAACAATGTTAATGTGATCTGGAGGAAATTAGCTCACACGCCAAGAATAAATGAAAAATATTGAAAATTTAGAGGAAAGAAGGGAAGAAAAAACAGCCTTCCTTGCATTGATTTGACAGCCTTCCTACAACCCGTATTTCATTGGTAACTGATGGTATCCATATTTATTTGAATAATCAGATTACATCAGGATATCATTGTGAAATCAGAACTGTGATGCAGTTGGCAACAAATGTACTTTGACAGGATACAGATGAATCTTCTTTCCCTGACCCTGCCTTATGACAATGAATAAAGCCAAGAAAATACAACTAGTGAAACAAAATATCACTCAGAGAATAGGGTGCAAAGCTGTTTTATTTTGTTTGAACAGCTATGAAAATGGGATGCTCATTGACTTTATGGTCAGATTTATTGGTCTGACTTCCTTAACTTAGTTCTTTCTCTGCCATGTCATCTCGTCTTCTATAAACAAAGCTGTTTCAAAGCTTCCCATGTAGAAAACAGCCAGCATTCAAATTCCTTTGCTAAGGCTCAGTGGAGACAGTGCGTTGGTTTATGCTATTAATTTCAGTGATTGGAAATGAGACTCAACATGCAGCTGTCATTTTGTGTCAAATGGGCACAGTGGCACGAAGGAGACCACGTCCTCCAGACCTCTCTTTCCCTCTGAACTTTTTCTCCCTCTGGGGAAGCCCATCAGAAGAATGGGTTGGAAGTGTGGGGGGTATCTCTCCCATGGTTTGAACTGGAGTGAGTTCCAAAGAGTGATGAGAGTTCATAGGTGAAGACTTGTTTCCAACTGACCACTGGTACTAAGAGTTGTGGTGAGCCCTTGTATTGTAGCTGAGAATTGGAAAGGAAAACACTGAGAGATAATAGCTATGAAGAAGTATCAGAAGGGAGATGGAAAGAAAAGTTGGAGATGGCAAATGGGAGATACCTGATGAGGAAGAGGGCAGGCAAGTCCAGGTAGATCAAGGTGGGGGTTACAAAAATGATGCAAATAAAGTGTTACACTGGCCCTTACATTCCTGACTTTAGGGGAGTATCAGTGTCTGTTATTTGTAGCACATTGTGAACAGATGTTTTCCTGTGGATTTTTAGAATGGGATTTTGAAGGGCTGTGGACCAGAGTAAAAGGACTGATGTAGTGTGAAATTAGAGTTGTAAGTGATTAACAAAATGGAAAGTTTCTGCCCTATAACTGTTAAATGACCTTGCTAGAGTCTATATTCCATGGTGATATGCAAATATTAACTGCTTACAAGTAGTTAAGCATATCAGATAGACTTTCCATATAAACCATACAAATTTGATTTCATGCAGGAACATATAAGGTGGCCTAGCATTACTAACATTGCTATTTACCACCTAGCTATCACTTCTTTCCTTCTCTAGAATCCATTTTATGTATCCAAAGTATTGTATAAAATTGCACCCCATCTCCTAACATTTGACTCTCTAAAGCATCAGCATTGCTCTAAAAGGTAAAAAAAAAAAAAAAAGCTTCTTCAGAGGCTGAGAATTTGGAACAACAGTATTTGTGGTGGGAAGGGAGTTTTAAAGATGTCTAATTCTATCACTCATCTGGTGCTTCCATGTCTCCTACCACAGTGGTTTTTAATACAATTGTGCCAAGGAACAGGGGCAACAAGCATTTACTTCCCAAAAGTATTTATTTAGAATCTACTATGGGCCAGAAATAAGACAGATACCATACCTTCTTTCTTTCATGGAACTTACAGTGGAGGAAGATAGATAACTAAAATGTAAGCCGATAAAGAAATGTGGTGATTTCAAAGAATCACAAGTACTATGAAAACATAGAGACTGAAATATAATTAAAACTAGCTCTCTAAAAATGTTTGTAAAGCCCTCAGACTACCTCATCTATGCCATAGCAAGAGTGCAAACATAACTAATGATATTGGAGCACATGAATTTCCCACCAAAGCTGAAAATAATGTTCTATATCAGAGAAAAATTGTATAGAGGAGCAAGTCTGTCCTTATTCTATATGGGCCAAGTGATAACTATGCATCTGGATGGAAGTTAAAACTAAATAATGCGTATCAATTTATTAGTCATATATTCATTAAATACCTTCTATGTGCCAGATATTACAGAAATATTAGTCCATGGGACAGACACCACTTGTTGTTCACCACTGTACCTTCAAGAGTAGTTTGACACAGAGTAGATGCTGTATGAGCCAGGGTTCTCCAGAGAGACAGAACCGATATATATATTCACTATAGGAACAGCCTCATATGAGAGTCTGAGGAGTACCACAATCTGCCATCTGCAAGGTGGAGAACAAGGAAAGCCAGTGATGTAATTCAGTCCAAGTCCTAAAGCCTAAAAAGCAGAAATGCTAATGTCCAAGAGCAAGGTAAAATGGATGTCTTAACTCAAACACCACAGAAAATCTGTCCTTCCTCCACCTTTTTGTTCTACTCAGACCCTTATTCAATTGGCTGATGCCCACCCACATTGGTGAAGACCATCTTTTTTTATTTACACCTTCTACCAAATGTCTAATGTTACTGTCTTCCAGAAATACCCTCACAGATACACTCACAAATAGTTTTACCAACTACCTAGGCATCTCCTAGCCCACTCAAGTTGACACATAATAATTAACCATCACAGGTGCTTACTATGTTATTTAATTGACTAAATATAAGTCATTGGGAAATCAATAACAAGTAAGGTCATTACTATAGCAAGTCTAGCAGGCAGAAGACTTTCAAATTTTACATACAGGGACATTGGGTCTTTAAAGACTAAGATGGTTGGGTAAGATTACAGAGTTACGAAGAGAGGGAACCACTACTCAAGGACAGTTCAGCCTGGTTCTGTTGTGTACACTAACAGGTCTCTAGGGGTGAAAACAGGGTCTAGAGAAGCAAGTTTCTGGGACAAGCTGTGACCATGCATGGCTCAGCTATTTTTTTTTCCTCCAATGATTTCCTATAGCTTTAAAATTAAGTCCCCCAAACTTAGATTTGAACACAGAGTCCTCCAGGATCTAATTCATGCCCAAATCTAGTCAGTTTTCTAAACATTCATTAGCTGGACAAGTCTATTTGCCTGTAGAGAGTAACATATCTTAACACTTCTATGCTTTTCCACATACTATTGCTCTATATGGGATGTCCTTCACTCCTTCTCTTGCTTTTAAAATTCCTACTCTAGGGCATCTAGGTAGCTCAGTCCGTTAAGCATCCTACTCTTGGCTTTGGCTCACTTGATGATCTTATGCTTCATGAGACTGAATCATGGCCGTGTCAGGCTCTGTGCTGATAGCGTGGAACTTGCTCAGGATTCTCTCTCTCCCTCTCTATCTGCCCTTCATTCACTCACTCTCTGTCTCTCTCTCTCTCAAAATAAAACAAAAAATAAAATAGGGGCAGCTCTGTGGCGCAGTTAAGCGTCCAACTTCAGCTCAGGTCATGATCCCCGGTTCATGGGTTTGAGTCCCGTGTCAGGCTCTGTGCTGACAGCTCAGAGCCTGGAGTCTGCTTCGGATTCTATGTCTCCCTCTGTCTCTCTGCCCCTTCCCCACTCACACTCTGTTTCTCTCTCTCTCTCTCTCAAAAATAAACATTAAAAAATAAAATAAAATCCCTATTCATTCTCTAAAACCTAGCTCAAGAGCCACTCTCTATAACAATATTTCTAGGAACCCCAAAAGGGTAGGCATTCCCTACTCCATGATCCTATGATTCTTTACATCCCCTCTACCATGCAACTTACAAAATTCTGAAACTGCTCCTTGTTCTGATCTTTCAACAAGACGTCTATACTTTATCTTATTCATGTACTTTCTTCACACAGCAAAATGCCAGGTATAATAGGCATTCAGTTGAGCTTTAATTGAATGGATAAGAAATAAATAAATGAATCCTGGATTGAACAACCAAGACTGTGGTGCCTGTGAGGATACATCCTTAAGAGCAAGATCTAGAACCATAGCACCACTCTCTCTAATGGCCAGGGCATTAGGTAGTTGACAAAAAGATATCAGACATCAGCCATTTATCAGAACTAGGAGATACACAAAGAAAAGGTAAAGCTCATCAGAAGCAAAGGCCAAGTGCTTTTGAGTCTCCATGTTGTAATACAACCTGATTAAATCCTAGGTGCCATGTATGAGACTGTCAGGGGATGGGTGGAGAAATTATTTGTATTTGGCAGGTTAGAAATCAATTGACCCATCTCTGAAGGGGAAAAGGGATTGAGAATTTGGTCATGATAAGACCATGACTTGTGTTGGCTTTTTTCCTCCTCTCCCAGGTTCTCTTGAAACCTTGTACTCTTTTGAAGAGGTTTTACTACAAGTTGAACTGTTTAAAGATACACTCATAGACTGTTCCACTGTCACCGGAATGAATTACCCCTTCACGAATTTTGTACCCAGAGAACATCTCTTTCTCTTTGGAGCTCTTCTGAGTATTGATTTTGACTCAAACTTATCTTACTGAAATAAAAAAGAAAGAAAGCTCCAATCAATTTTTGTTTTAGTTGAAAGCAATATAGCTTTTCAAACTAGATTTTTTTCCCCCAGTGGTGCAAAATACATAAGGTGAGAAAAGCCTAGGATTGAGAATTTCGATCCTTCTGAATTTCATCACTTTGTTTATATATCCATCTCTACCAACTTCTTAAGCAGTACTGTTCATTTTTTTTTATTCTGACTTGTGCAGCTATGCTTGGCTCCTAGCAGGTGATCACTAAATAGTAGTTAAACAGAGTTAAAATAATGACAACTATAACTCTGCAATGGAAGTAAATTAAAAATAAGTAAGAAAGGCATAAGCCTATTTGCTTTAATTTACTCTAAATGCTGGCAGATATACAGCATAAACTCTGATGTCCAGCTGCCTAAGTTCAGGTTCTGGCTCTGTCACTTACCAGCTATGTGATCTTGGACAAGATACTTACTTAACTCTCTGACTGAGTAGCCTCGTCTGCAAGATGGAAATGAAAATAGCACCCATCTCATATAGTTCTTGTGAGAATTAAATAAATTTATATACGTAAAGTGCTTGGAACAAGGACAGTATATACTAGATCAATGTAAATGCTAGGCATTTATACTATTATGGAAAACTTTCAAGTGTTGTTTTGTTTTGTTCCCCCCTCCTTGGACATTACGTTTATAATGGAAATGTGGAATATCTTATTTATGTATTAATTTGTTTGTTTGTAATTTGCCTTTGTAGAGTTACGCTATTGCCTTCTAGCCTTTATCAATAAATGGCACAATCTCTTTGGTGAAATAATAAATGGATTATACATATGAAAATCCCTTAAGATAATGATGGCTCAAAGACTTCAACAGACCAAAGAGATAACCAATTTAAAACAACCTGAATTCAAGATAGGTTTGGATTAGTAAATTTTAATTTAGTAAAAAGCGTGTACTTTTACTAAATCCACACAGCTTTCTTCTACTTCATTCCACATTGAATTCTCTGCAAAGATACTATCTGAGCAATTGTACTATAGTCGAGAAAACAAAGGTCCTGATATTTATGTTAACATGGTCTTGAATTCTGGCCCTGAAACTTTACTTGAACATGAGCATACCATGAAATTCCTCTGAGCCTAGTTTTTCTCACTTGTGATTTTAATCAGGTCGTGATAGTAATATGATTAATTACAATTTAAGAAATGATTTTTCAGCTGTCAAAGTACACATACACATTATATACTTATATTCACACATGCATATGTTGATAGACACTTGTATTAATCTACATGCCATCATCACAAGTTAATTATTATTATTTCAGCTTTATAGATGCATTAACCAACATTCAAATATGTTGAGTGATTTGGCGGTGACATAGCTAAGAAGCGGCACATCTAGGATCTGGATTTAAGTGTTTCTGGCCCCAAGATAAGATCTCCTGCTTTATCATGCTATCATCAATATCTAGCAACTATCTTACCTGTGTTTTAAAATAAAATTCCTTGCATTTTGAAGAATAATTCTATTTTTCCTATTTCCTAATACCCTACCCTGAAATGACCCAAGTAACTAAACCACATACATACAACTTCAAATTATTAATCATGTCGCTGTTTATCTTTCTATTGTAGCAAAACTTTTATCCTAGTCTCCACTTAAAAAGGGAAAGTTCCAGCAAAATGTTGAGTGACAGACCATATACACATAAATAAACACATTAATATATAAATGTAAATATCCAATATCTATATCCAAATCTATGGTATTTATTTCATGCCCTGTATAGAGAACTAAGTACCCAAATACTAAAATGAATGAAAGATAGACCTTGTCCTTGAGTTAACAGTTTAGAAGTCCACATAGATGTTTCAAGTAGAGGTGGGACACTGTGAACCAAAAACTGTTACATGAATTTCCCAAATATATCCATCTATCAAGTGTCCTGAGCTCAAATCTGGGGCTCTTTCTAAACCATCAAGCTGCTCTTTCCCTATTCTTCCCAGACACAAAACTTATCTTTATTTCATATATATATATATAATTTAATTTAATATATATTTATATATATATATAAATTATATATATATTATATATATAATTTCATATATATTATATATATAATTTAACTTCATATATATATAATTTAATTTCATATATATATATATATATAATTTAAAACGTTTAATTGAAGATCTTCCCTCTCAAGTTTGTATAAGCATATTAATATAACCAGTTTTGTTCCACCTATTCCCCTTAGAGATCTCACTACAAAGAAAAGAATAAGCACTGTTTCCAATATTGCTGATACAGTTTCACAGTGCTGACAACTCTCTGCCTCATTCCAGGGGTTGTATACTTGCTAAGTGGAATGATGGTGGCATTGTTCTTTGTTCTGCAAATTTACATGAGTCACTTACCCTCCGCACAACAGCCCCACTTTCATAAAACAGAAAGTACAATATCAATCTCGGGAGTGTTTTGAAGATTATATGAACTCATGTAAGGAAACATTCCCAGATGTAGTTTCAGGCCCAAGTGATTTGGACAAAGTGTGGATTAATTTAATTGAATATACAAATTTTAATTCAGGAAATAGTTTTGGGATACCAACATGTACCAGGAGTTGTAAATAAATACATCAAAAGAGATTGTACTTGTTCTAAATTAATAGTGTAAAGAAATAAAATTAAATACTTTTAATTATTTTTAAATTATCCCTTACTTAGAAAGGTACATCACATTGTTTCAAGATGGTAAATCAGGTTATCAACTGGGTCAGCCAGGATCCTGGCAGGAAGAACATGGTGCCTTCATGTGTAATTTAAGAAGAGTTCACGGAAAGACCATTTACTGACTTTAAGAAAACCAACCAGGAACAGTACAGTGTGCCAAAGCTGATAACCCTGACAGGGCTTTACTACTTATGAATACACAAGTGGAAGAAACATAACTGGACCCTGGAGGAGGTGGTTCCCCTGACATGTGGCCTTCAGTAGAGGGATGCAGGTAACCATGGTGATTTGAGCTCACTTTCCACCTGCCTTTCACCTCCTCATGGAGTGTTCCATTGGCTGAACCCAAACTGAAGTTAAACTACAAGGGAGAATATACTGGTCAGTCTCTTAGGAACCAAAAAACAATGGAGAAAGACAGATAGAAAGAATGGATATAGAAGGGCAAATGAAGGAAAGTGTCAGCAACAGAAATAAGAAAAAAAAAAACATAATGCTTTGGGATATAGGCGAAAGTAAGAGAATATTTAAAATGTTACAGAGATACAGGAAAAGGCAATTTAAATATACAATCTATAAGATTATTTTGTGCTTAGTGTTCATGGTTTCATGTCTTTGAGGCTCTTTGGGCCCTTTAATTTTGAAACACTGAAGGAGTCCTGGACCACAGTACAAATATCTTTACTTCTGGTCCTGATTCACTTGAGTCACCTATAATTCAAAGATCCAAAGACTAACTATAGTCACAACCTAAATGATCCCATGTGATGTCTGAGAAGTTGCATACTTCTGTAACTTATACACGGCCATCTGGAAAATAACTGAGCTGAGCACATTGATCTGTTTCTAAGACAGATTCAACTTATAGGATATACTGCTCAAATGTATGGCTTGCATAGCCACAGGGCAGGAATGGGGGAGGGTATAAACCCTAAGGTAAGTATTTTCTTAGGTTGGTTAATGTTAGAGGTGGTAAAAAGTTAAGTCTTTCTGTTAGTATCCTTAATATAGGCTTAGTGATTTTGAGTGATCAAAAGTTTGTACTGAGTCATCCACACAGATAACTTCTAATGATAATGAACACAATTAAAAATCACTGCCACCCTCCATTTAGACACCTTTCTACAATTAACGTATTGCTGGTATGAGTTTTCCTATAGTCCTCTCTTCTGGCCACCTTGCAATCCATGTGGAAGGCAACTGGAATTGAGTCTGCAATTAAATTTTTTCAAGAGACCGCATCAAATATTTTGGTAAAATTGACAGTTATATCATTAATAAAACCTTGATTATGCTGTCCCCTAACAGAAGGTTAGTATGTCCCACAAGGCTCTTATATAATCTTTTGCAGACATGCTTTTGGTTTTTGGTCTAAACCCAATTTCATCAAGTTCTCTCAAAGTGCCAGGCACTGGGACATGTGTTCCCACCCTCCTGATCTTACTGATTTTTTTTAGAACAGTTCAGTGAGGAAACAGATGCATTTGCCCATGTATAGATGAGCACACTGAGTCCTTTCTTTTGCACGGGCTGTCTCTCCCTCCCAGAAATGTTCTTTTCTCCATTTTCTTCAACTGATCAGCTTCTTATTCATCTTTCAAAATGTAACAAAGTGGTAACTACCTCAAAAAATCTGGAGGACAAGTGGGCGGAAAAGTGCTTAAAAAAAAAGTGGTATTTGAAGCTAGATTGCTTAGTTGTAAACGTGAACCATGCCATTTATTGTGACTTTGGTCACATTATTTAATTTCTTTCTATCAGGTTTCCCATCTAAAAGAATGGGGATGCTTAGAATATACACTGCATTTATCATTCTCCTTTGTACATAGATGTATTATTTCTCAAAAATTCCTTTGAAAGAGGGTGAAATACCCTTTGATGCCCATTTTTTCTCCTTACTAGTTAGAAGTGATGGCTGGAGCTATAGACTGTGTCGCATAATGAAGCATCTTGGGATAAAAGACCATAGATTATCGAAGACCTAATGGATGGTGTTCAGGTCCTTGTCATTGTGGACAACCTACCTCTAGACACCTATGTGAATGAGAGAGGACACAAATTAAAAGTCTACTAAATTTAAGTAAATTTGAGATTTTGTTACAGCTAAATCTATCCATATGACAAAGAAAGAAGAGAATTGTGGATGCAGGTGCAGCCAGGGATAAGGAATACACATTTAGCTTAAACTCACTTATGCTGGATTGAGGATCAGGAACACACATCTATTGATGAAGCACATACATGCAAGTTTTAGCATTGCCTTGAAGGTCCTGAATTCTGGGAGACTCATTTTCTCTTTCCAATTTAACTTTTCTTCAGAGAAGACTTAGATGATTCTACCCTATTCCTGAGTAGATGAGGTTTTTTACAATTTAGAATTAATTTATGTGTTCATATTTTCCTTTTCTACCAGAGAATGAACACTATGGACACGAGGCCCCTTGTCTGTCCTCAGTATGGTGACTACCTAGCCCTCTGCAAAATTTCTGATATATGGAAAGCACTCAAAAATATTTGTGTGTGTACCCATGTACCATTTTGGAATTTTTTAAAAAAAATCATAAGTTCAAATTAAAAATAAACATCATGATACATTTAAATAAATGAGTAAAATAAAATGGGCTAGATATCTTACTAGTATCTCATTTAATCCTCATGACAACCCTAAGAGGTGGATGTTCTAATTTTACAAACAAGAGGCCCTGAATTATGAGGCTAACGAATAACTACAAGTGGATTGGATTGCAATTCCGTTTCATGCATTATTTTATTATTCTCTAATTCTCCACAAGTTTCACAAGGATGAGAAACCCCAAGAAGCTGCAAAAATGTTCCCTCTGTACCCTCCCTCTGTCATTCAAGCACAATATTGGCAGCATGATTTCGGATCAAAAAAATATGTATATATGACATGAATGTGTACATACATATATACAGGGGTGTATGTATACACTTTCTATTTTTTTTTTCAAAAGATAGTGTATCCTACCCTAGTAGCTAAATTTAGCATATTACAGAGAAGATGAACTTTAAGTATAGTGAAGAGACTAAATGGCTACTTCTGTACATCAGACATAAAAGTATATGGTCTTCTTTATGGCAAGGAAGTGAATTCCCCTTTGTAGCATCAGTTACCAAAAGATGGTGGACTAGGTTCATGTTTCTTGTTTTTTTTGGTCCAATGGCATTTACCTTTCCTTTTTTTATGAGACAGGATGATGCTGTGATCTAATGGAGTTAGGCCATCTGGATTCCAGCTGAGTTCCACCACTCACTGGCCATACGACCATAGGGAGATTATTTAAAGTCTAGATTTGGATTTTTTTCATCTGTGCAAATGATGGTAATAAAAGCACCTACCTCTTAGGGTTATTCTGAGAATTAAATTGGATAATGCCTGTAAAGGTCGTGGATTTTCATGGGTTGTTAAAATATATTAGCCCTTCCTACATGTACAGTTCCCTATTTTCTATTTCCAAAGATAGTTAAAAATCAAGAAAAGCCATGAAATAGGCTAAAGATGTAAATACATATAATTTTCAGGACTATTGTAGAGGTCATATGTGTGATAACTACTAAAGTACTTGGTGCCTAGTGCATGCTTCCTCTCCCATTTCCATTAGAAAATGATTCTTAGAATGTAGCCCAGAAGAAGTCAGCTAATTAGGAATGCAGGGTGTGAGAGGTTAGGGTCAAGCCAATCTTGATCATGACAAAAATCATGTCACCAGGGTTAGGAAATTTCCAAAGCTTTTAAGACTATAGTGTGAGACTTGCAAAAATGGTGTCCGCTGCTTCCTGCAGTCTTGGCAAAATCTAATATTGGGTTTGGATTTTATGGGTGCAAGAGGGTACTGAGAGGGTAGATAAAACTGATTCCATATCCCGTAGCATTATTTTCTCACAACAGATGGTTGGTGCACAGCCATGCCTGCAGGCATACTCTGAATCACACTGAGTTCTCTTCATGAACGGCTTCTCTTAATGAAGGAGGTATGTTCATGCCCATCCACATAACAACCCATCCATATAAGCTTGGACTCTTCTGCTAGGGCAAAAGGCATTTTCCTGACTCTGCTCCAATCATTTGTTCTGATGGTTTGCCAGTTGACAAGATTCTGGTGCCTGGCTATGGAGTTAGGCATATCTGCACTGAGATCCCATGCTTCCTGCACCTTAACTGTGTAAGCTTCTGCACATGTGAAATTTTATTATTGATCTTTATTTTATGTCGATCACAAAATTTTAGGGACAAAGAAGAGAAATGGGAAATTCAAAGGTCACAAAAAATATTTTGCAAACATCAGTCACGAATACAGTTCTTCTAATTCTATTCGTCTTTTGGGGGCTGGCTCACAAACCCTGCTCTTCTTGAAACCTTCCCTGATGACTCCAAGCCACAATCATCTGTCCTTCTCCTGAAAATATACGTATTTTGTAAAAATCGATTTATTCTTTAGATATTTTACATGCATTATGTTTTCCTCTCTAAGCTGTACCTAGGCTTGTTGTAGGTAGAAATGTGTCATATCCTACCTGGTTGAATTCTCCCCCATATCCAAGTAATTCATACCTCTCTTAGGAATTACATAAGTACATAGTTGGCAGAGTTTAAGACTTAAATTGATTGTGAAATCCAAACTCTTGGCATAGCATGTAAGGCGTAGGAAACTTGCGTAGGTGTATTTATTCCCCATTCTCACAGCCCATCTTCTAGGTGCAACAAGAGATGTACCACTTCCTAGATACCATGCCCTTATGCTAGGTGCCTTTGCTCATGCTCTTCATTTTACCAGGAAGGTTCTTCCTGTCCTTTCTACTTGTAAACCCTTATTCTTCTTTCAAGGCTTGGATAAAACCTTGTTTTCTTTTGCTGATCCTCCTTCAGCAACATTACTTGCTACTTATGCATGTCATCAGTGTCCACACTGGTGTCCCCATCAACTAAAATAGTTCATACATCATAATACAGTTATTTCATGTTCTTCTCTTCTAAACTCTGACCTTCACAAGGACGGAGACTGCAGCTTTTAAAATATATATTTTTTTCTTTCTTCCATTTGGTACAACACATAGTATGTACTCATTTATATTTGTTAAACTGAATTTGATTTTCCATCTGGACTTAAAAGAAATCTACAAGGAACACTTTGCACCAGTCATTAGCATGTGGATACTGACATCTTATTCTTTCTGACTGCTAAGTGTCTGTCACTCTCCCTGATTTAGGCTAACACCTGGCTTATCTTTAGGTTGATTTATCAGATTACTTCCTCACCAGATGTGTGGCAACCAGCTGGCAGACCCTATCAGTTTGACTGCTCCTGGTTTCATCTAAACCTGTCAGTTCAGGTGCCTTTAGGATTATAAACACTAAATCTGATCCTGCTTGAGAATCTCAGACTATGGTCAGAACTATTAAATTCATTGTGAATCTGAGAAGTGCTAAAGCTCTTCTTTTTTATTTACAAATGTACACAGTTAGCTTCCTTCAAAATAGAGCTAATACAAAAGTTAAATGCATAATCTCAAATCCAAAGGACATTGATTCTGGTATTTATTAAGTTTCTGACTTTTAGCAAGTCACTTAATCCACTGAGCTGCAGTTTTTCCCCTCTATAAAATGGGGGATAAAATAGACCTGTTGTGAAAATCACATGATGATCTTTGTGAAGTCCTTAGTATATAGTTCAGCACATAATAAAATCTCAACAAGCAATCAATCTTATTATGGCAATGATTCACCTTAACATTCTCTGAAGGCCACCATGTTCTAGGCTTGTGTTAGGCATTGACATAGACCTATGGGAGCAGAGATGACTAAAGGGATCTTTGTCGTCAAGGACTTCCATCATGTTGGAACAACAACAAGGTAAATTTAAAAATGTATAATGGGGTAATTTGAGAGCAATGCTGGAGATGTGCGGGGGTAGCAGAGCATGGAGGGCAGAGAAGAAATCCAACCTAATGAGTTAAGAAATAGTCCCTGGGTAATGAGGCAGGTGAAGGGACAGAAGAGTGCCCACACAGTCTCAGTAACTTCAACCTCTTCTGATATTCTAGTTCCATGAAAGGGAGTCAAAAGGGTCTCTACCCCCTGGGAGTGAGTATAACCATCTCACACACCCTCTAGGTGCACTGACACTCACAGACTCACCACCACTGTAGATCTGAGTGTAACAGAACCCTTCTCCAGATGTCTTCTATTGCTGTTTTTCCCCTCCAATGCAGAAAGTCCTAGATGCATAGGTTGCCTCTCATCTCCTATGCTCTTACCTCCATAAAGCAGAATCTCTTGCTCCTTTCATTTTCTTACCTTGAAAATCCCTCCACTGAACCCTCTGGACTTCAGGCTCTGTGATTGGCAAAATTTCCTATATCCTCAAACTCTTCTCTGAATGTTTTCTTCAACTTTTTGCTCTTACAGAAAACTGGCTTCCCCTCACCACCCAAAGACCTCAACTTCCCATCCAGCCTTCCCACGTGGGGATCTTTTCACTCTCACATGGGCCTAGTAGCACCAAACTGAGATCTAGAGCCAATGTCTTCCTGCTCCCCATCACCATTTCCAGATGATTCTCACACCACACTCTTACAGTGGTATGTTGGAGCTGGCTGGAATCTACTTGTGATAGTTGATTATACACATCTCTTCCCAAATCTGTGGTTGGTAATATTCTCTCAGTAGCTTGCAGGCACGATGATACAATCTACATCACAGAAAATGACATACACTAAAAATCAGGATTCTTCTATTTTGTTCTTCTACTTTATTCATCACTGCCATTCTCCCTGAAAACCTTCATCATTGGATTCCATCACCCTTCATTCCTGGTTCATTTCCATTTTCTCCAATATTACTCTACCTTAGCATTTGGATATTTTAATGTATATACAGATAAATAATATTTCTAAGGAATCTCCTCTAAGCTCTAAAACCTTAACTTTCTCCTCTAAAGATATTGTCCTCTGTTTTATGTCCACCACTTTCCACCTAGATTTCTATAAATCTTATTTACCGTAACTGCAATACCCTTCCAATTTCAAAGTAATGCATTCCATTCTCTGGCACCATTTCCTAACTCTCCAGTTTACTTTCTCCTGTACTCCTGATACCAATCAATAATCCTTTCACTGCACCAGGGCCACCCATCCCTTTATCTAACCACTTAATCTCTGTCCCTTGCTCATTTGAAGTCTTATATTCCTTCTTTACACAGTTTAAATTCTATGACTAACATGCTAATCTCTTCTTTGCATAAAAGCTTAGCTTTCTGACCCCTCTTATTGTTTGCAAAATTCATTTGGCAAAACTCTTGTTAAATCCAACTCTGGACTTACTCTATGCCTATAGCTGGCAGTTTACTGTGTCTAGAAAAACCAAACCAAACATAAACAAACAAAAAATCCAGATTGATTGGTCTCCCTTTTTTTTCTTTAACGTTTATTCATTTTTGAGAGACAGAGTGCAAATGGGGGTGGAGCAGAGAGAGAAGTAGACACAGAATCCGAAGCAGCCCCAGGCTCTGAGCTGTCAGCACAGAGCCTGACATAGGGCTCAAACTCATGCAGTGTGAGATCATGACCTGAGCCAAAGTTGGACGCTTAACCCACTAAGCCACCCAGGCACCCTTGATTGGTCTCCCTTTAAATTGTGATTATGGACTTCAGTTTAGCTCTTGTGATTGCCAGACATGTTTACACATCCCTAATCCATTCCCAGTATCCCAACAATTCTTCTCCCTTCTATATCATCATTTTTTTTCTCTTTATACTAAGATACTCTCATTGGCATAACTTCTTGCCTGCATTTCTTTAATAATGAAACAAAAAACTTTTGTAACCCATCTTCACCTTACAGCTATCACTCTAGTACTTAGCTCTTTTACATTTAAAACCCTTGTAAGAATTATCTATGCTTATTTCTGGCACTTTTCCTCCACTTTACACTAGACCTGATGAGCTTCTATCTTTACCATGCCACCAAAACTGCTTACATGAAGACCATCTGTGGCATACTTGTTGTCAAATTAATGGTCACTTCTCAATCTTTGTACCTGCCATGAACTATTAGCAACAGTTGAAACTGTTGGTCACTCTCTCATCCATAATAAAACAATGCATTCTTGTTTTTCCTCCTACCTTATGCCTGCTCCTTCTCAGTCTCCATTACTAGATAATCCACTTCTTTCTGACTTCATAAGATGGGAGTACTTCTGGGTTTACTCCTTGGTCTTCTTTCTTTGCTAGTTGCTCTCACTCCCTTGGTGATCTTCTCTAGGCCCATGGTTTTAAACTTCATCCATACGGTACTGACTCCCCAACTTACTGTTTTAGCCTATAACCTACTCCTGAACTCCAAACTCGTATATCCAATCACCCGCTCAACACCTGCACTGATATAAGAGCCATGTCAAAACTAACATGCTCCAAACTGGCTCTTGAGTGGGGAAGTCGCTCAGATCAAAAAATTACCCTTGTTCCTCTATTTCAATCACACCCTGCTTCAATCCATCATGAAATGCTGTAGTCTTTATCCCCAAAATATATCCATATCTGATCACTCTTTTCACTCCCACTTGATTCACTCTCATTTCATGTCTTACTATTTTAACAGTCTCTTTGCTTCTACTGTTGCTTCCTTTGAAGCCTATGAAATTTACAGCCAGAATTATCCTTTTAAAACACAAGTTAGATCCTGCCACAACTGTCCAGTAGCTCCCTGTTTCCTTAACTTGGCCTACACATTTCTTTACAATTTGCCCCCATCTATCCATTGTATTTCCTGTTTATTATACTCTCCTTAATTCACTGATATCTCTTTGCTTACTAGGACACATGGAGCAGGGATCCCACTTGGAGCCTTTTGTGATGGATGTTCTCTCTGCCTGGAACACTGTTCCAAAAATATAACTAAAATTTGCCTTTTTAAATGAAACTTTATGAGAGTTTCATTAAAAAATTAAGTATTAAAAATAATTTTCATTGAAGTCACTTTGGCTTGCATTTTGAGTAAAGGAAAAGCCAGCATATATCTCTCACTATGCTACCATGTAACACACATACATTAATTATTGGACGGCAATATCTTGGTTAAATATGAAAAGTTTAACTCATATTTATGACTAAAGACATCCAATTTGGTAGACACACAAGAACTATGCACATATTCAACAATTGGATGTTACACTGATTTATCCATACAATACAGGGGTGACTGATATGGAAGATGAATGAGAGTTAGACATTTACTGTGTGGTTTTTAATCTAATCAATGTTTCCTTCAATATTCCCAAATGATTTTCTTTTTTTTCTTTGTAATGCATGTCAAAAAAGGTGAATTGTATAGTGCTCTAGAAAATTGAGTTATATGATATTGACTAGTAGATATAATAGTATTGAGAGTTAGATAATGTTAAATGTACACCTCTCCGCCTCAATTTAAACATGTAGACTCTGACCCTATAGGGTTGATGGGTGTTATAATTACATATAAGGTGAAACTAGACTATCCCTTACTATTAGCCCATTAAATGTGCTGGGTCTCATATCAAGCCTATACCACACAATTAACCTCTGAAAATGGGAGTCTTATGACTACTGACTATCAAGTTGGCTCTTAATGAGTTTGATTCAGAAAATTTTTCAATCACTTTTATATTACATTTACTTATACTACTCAGGTTTATCCTGATACTCAGAAATTTCCTTTTGAAGTTTCAAGCCCCTGACAAATAACAATGTATACATGTGGATGGTTGCCATAAAATACCAAGGAAGCAGAGAGTCCAAAATAATGATGAAGCCTGGCCCATCATCAAAAAAGACTTTGAAAGACCTAACACATACCCAGAAGATTCGATTCAGAGCAACTCAGGGAAAAGAAAGGGGCTATGACTTGGTTCCTTAGTGCTAGCATGTATAAAACAGGCAATAATAATACATATGCTGCTATCAGAAGCAAATGGGACAGGAAATGTGAAAGAATTTAGAAGAAAACATCTGTTATACAAACATAAGGAGTACAAATTATAGAAGTGATACAAACAAGGGTTTTTTTTTTGTTTGTTTTGGTGCCATCTACTCTTTTTAACCACAGAAGATAAAAATATTAAACTACTTTGACCTCTGTAACTTGAAATGTAGGGAAGTGTAATGAAATCAAACAGACAATGAATTTACAGTCAGACTAACCTGTTGAGAATCCTTGTCTTAACACTTCTTACCTCTGTGACCTTGTGCAAGTGACTTAACCTTGTTATGCTTCCTTTTCCTTTTTAATAAAAGAAAGATAATACAGCATATAAATGAATACATTATGTATCAAACACTCTGTAGATGTGAGGTTAAGTGACATAATTCATGTTAATGTACCCAGTATATGGTAAATACTCAGCAGGGGCTACTGGCTTTCCTTTCTTGGGGAAGCACCTTAGGCAATAGCATCAGTATGGAAGCCAATTCTGTTTACATTGATCTTCCCAGTAGAGATTACAATGGCCAGACATCTTGTAATCTATAACCAATTTTGGATACTAGAATAACAATAAAATACTCACTGAGCACTTTATGCCAGGCACTAACTATGTAGAGTACTTTGCATGTATTAAGTCCTTTAATTCTTTCACCACCACCACAGGTAGATAAGAATAATATGATCTCCATTTTACAGATGAGGAAAATGAGTCACATTTCCAAGCTCATACAGCTAATAAACATAGCCAGGATATGAATCTATGCAGCTAAGCTCCAGAACCCATGTTCTTGAAATCTATAGTTCCCTATCTTTTTGCTTATCCCTTAGTGAATACAATGGTCTAGATTGGAGCAAACAGAAAAGAGACAAGAAGATCCATAGTTTTAAGGATGCTGGATGCTGGAAGACTTTCCTGCTCTGGTGAATAACGTTTTGACACTTCCCATGTAGTACAGATCTAACATGGAACATCCACAGTAGGGACAGAGAGGGAAACATCAGCATTGTTGGTGTGTGAGGTGAGTAGGAGAAAGAATTCTCTAGCTGTCTCTAGCATATGATTTGCATTCCTAGTAAATATACAGGAATAGGAACTTCTCTTCCATCTTCCATTCTATGTTTATCTTTTTCACAGGGTCCCTTTACTCTATAAACCTCTAAGTGTGCCCTATTGCCTTCCAGATGAAGACTGAAGTTATTTTTTTTCCAGATTACTGAGATATAACTGACAAATAAAATTATATGTATTGAAAGTGTACTGTGTGACTGATGTACATATACATTGTGAAATATTTACCATGATCCAATTCATTAGCACATTAATCACCTCAAAGTTACCTTTTTGTGTGTACATGAAGGAATGCTTAAAATCTATTCTCTTAGCATAGTATCTCTTAAAGTATACAACGTAATATTAACTATAATCACCATACTACACATTAGATCCTCAGAATTTATTATCCTTTAACTGAAAGTTTTTATTTTTTGACCAACATCTACCCATTTCCTCTACCCTCCAGCTCCTGACTATCACCATTCTAGTCTCTATTTCTACAAGTTTCTGTTTTTTGCCCTTTTTAAGATTCTACATTTAAGGGGTGCCTGGGTGACTCAGTCGGTTGAGTGTTCAACATCGTTTCAGGTCATGATCTCATGGTTCATGAGTTCAAGCCCTGCGTCAGGCTCTATGCTGACAGCGCAGAGCCTGGAGCCTGCTTCGGATTCTGTGTCTCCCTCTGTCTCTCTGACCCTCCCCTGCTCTTGCTCTGTCTCTCAAAAATAAATTACATTAAAAAATATATTAAATTATATTTAAAAAACTTAAAGAAAAAAAGATTCTACGCTTAAGTGATAAGTGATACATATTTTTTTTCTTTGGTGAGTTATTTCACTTAACATAATGCCCTCCAGGTTCATCTGTGTTGTTGCAAATGGCATGGTTTCTTCCTTTTTTTAAAGCTAATATTCCATCGCATTCATATATACCACATTTACTTTATCCATTCATCCATTTATGGACATTTAGATTGTTTCCATATCTTGGCTATTGTCAACAATGCTGCAATGAATATAAGAATTCAAATATTTAAGACAGTGATTTCATTTCCTCAGGGTATATTTCCAGAAATGGGATTGCTGGATCATATACTAGTTCTGTTTTTAATCTTTAAAGGAACCTCTATACTACTTTCCAAAATTGCTATATGTAACAATTTATACTTCCACCAATAGTTTACTAGGGTTCCCTTTTCTCCATGGCCTCACCAACATTTGTTATCTCTTGTCTTTTTGATAATAACTATCCTAACACGTGTAAGGTAATATCTGATTGTGGCTTTGTGAATCCTAAACTTTTTAGTATGCCAGTGCAGGCTGTTTCCTGGAACTATCTTTGTCATCATCCCCTTCACTATATCCCCTCAATTTCCTCCCACACATGCAATTTGGTCACTACAGGGTGAGGGATAGCCCCTAAACACTGCTAATACATCATACACCTACATCTTGCTGCCGTAAAACTGCTTGGTATACAAGACGCCTTGGTGAACATTGACTTATCCCTCTGGACATTCAAATATCACCTACTCCATAAGGTTTTTTCAAATCCTCTTAGGAGAAGTAATTTTTCTGTTTTTCTACACTGACATGTCTTTATTTCAACTCCTGCATGGATCATTGCAATTAATTGCTTTAATGACTGTTTCTCCCAGTAGGATATAAACTTTTCCAGAGGAAGAACCATGTCTCATTCATCTAAATATTCCCACTACTTGATGATTTTCTTGGTATATAATCAATTCTCAATAAGTGTTTATCAAATGAAGTGGAGTTAATTACATTATAAGCACATTTAGGGAGAAATCATACATTCTTCATAATTTTCTGAGGATCAAGCAATAGAGATGTTGAAAAAAAATAAAAAGAAAACAGTTTATTAAAATATCTAAAGGCAAGTAGAGGCACTGGAACTTTGGGCAGGATATTTTTAAATATTTAGCTTTTCATTGGGATTAGTGATGATAATGCAGTGATTAGAACATAAGGTGTGCTTTGTTGGTCTTAGACAAACAGGCTTGAAACTCACCTTCACTGACTTAGTAGCTGTGAGAACTTTGGTTAGATGTAGATTTCCTCCACATTTTTCGCAGTCACAAAGTGTCTTAGTGATACTTAACTCAGGATTGCGGTTGGGATAAAGGATTATGTGACAATGAATTATTAAATGCTTAAAATACATCCTGGCCATAATAAGAGCTTTATTCAATAATTTAACATATTGCCTTTTCTCAAAAAATAATAATAAAGGATTAGTGCTGAGATATAGAATGTCAGTGTATAGTATAATATAATGAAAAAAAATCTGTTTTGGTGTTAGGTGGATCCACTCCTTTCCAGTCATATGACTCTGGACACAGAGATTTGGGGGAAAGTAATTACTTATATCACAATGTAAAACTATGCATAGATGCAGCCAACCACAGCCATTTCCAGGATATTAAGTATAGATGGCACCCAATGAGCATGACCTAGTGAGCATAAACAAAGAGCATAAACAAAGAGCTTGGCACTTGTAAGACGTCTGACCAATGCATAAGCAGATATTTTGTGTAAATAGCAATAAGGGTTCAGTATGAGAATCCAACCTGACATGGTGTGAGGCAAGAACAAATATGATACACAAAGAGAGGATGAGAGACTCTTGGGCCTTCCTGTGAATACAAGGAGTGAAATAGAAGTCTGAATGGGGGATGCTCTTTACATTATATCTGGAGGAAATGCTTTCATCAAGTCCTCAAGTGAGGAAAATTTAAAAAAAAAATAAAGAAAGCTACTCTTCTTCATATAGAATTTGCAATCTATGACAATCTCTTTTAAGTACCCTTCCCTAATTTTTCAAGATTGGGCCAAGTATGCCTCCTATGGGCACCAAACTGCCTACTCCACTCTGCTAGTTCATTCAGTCACTGTTTCATTTATCATTTATTCATCAACAAATTCTTAGTAGTATACCTCTGATGTACCAGGCATGGCTGTTAAGCAGTGGGGATATATACCATTGAACAAAAGAGACAAGACCTCTGTCTTCATGCTCCTTCATTCAAGTGGAAGAGAAACAGAATGAATGAATGGATTTACAAATCAATAAACAAGAGATATCTGCATAGTTATGAGTATTGTGAAGAAAACACACTGGTGGGTTGGGTAGAAGCTTTCTGAGGTGGCTGAATTCAGATAGAATAATCAGGGATGGCTTCTCTGAGGAGATGCCAAGTGAAATAAGATCTGGAAGATGGGCATTAGATGACCAGCTAGGGGACTATTCCTGATGTGGGACACCAAAGGCAAAGGTTGGAGTAGGAAGGGCTGAGTGCATCTGAAACCCAGAGAGAACGCTGGCTCAAGAGAACAGTTGGATTAAAGTGTATAGTTCAAACTGGCTTCCCTCTCTTCTCTCTAGAGCACTGCAGAACCCTTCTACCTTGACCCCCTGCTCCTCTCCTCATCCCTATGATCCCTTCTTCACAGCAAACAAGTCAACCACTTGATATTAGCCTCCTGCTTTCATCCCTGTCATGGTTTCTACTCACATTTAGAACTCAAAGTCCTTGCCATGGCCTATAGGGCAATGCTTATCATACCCATGACTTGTTTTCTGACCTCATTTCTGCACTTCTCCCTAGGCACAACATCCTTCTTACTGTTCCTCAGATATTTCCAAGTACCCCTGCTTCAGGAACGTTGCACTTCCAAATATCCATGTGGCTGGCTCCCTCACTCCAGTTCCCAGCTCAAGCCACCTTCTGAAAGGCCCCTCTCAATGACCTTCCCCTGTCACTCTCCACTTCTCTATTTTTTCTTTCTATAATGTATAAAGACCCAGCATTTTACTATACACTTAACTGCTTGTCTATTGTCTATCTTCTCCATTATAATTCTAAACAGCATGAAGACAGATTTTTTTTCCTGTTTTTATTCATCCTGATGGTGATCAATATATATTGAAAACATGTATGGTATGTCAATAAAACTTATTTCCGTTCTGGTAGGCTATGTGTCACATGTCATCACAGTGCAGTGGGACTCCAGAGGAGAAAATGTCTTAGAGAGGTAGTTGAGAAAGACTTCAGAGAAGAGGCAACATATAATTTAGGTATTAAAAAAATGATACCATTCAGGAATTTTGGCAGATCAGGGAGAAAAGGAAGGGGAAAAAGCAATTTGATTAGAGGAAACAGAATGTGTAAAGGTACAAGATCAGTCACTGCAGGGAAGGTTGAGATGATCAGAGAGCATAGGGAATACAGAGTTCATGAGAAGCATGAGGAGCGGCAAGAAAAAAAGCTATCTGGGAACAGATAATGGTGTGTTTAGTCACCTTAGTACGAAAATTATGTTTCAGCGTTTGGGTACCAGGGGACTAGTTACAGTACATACCATTCATAATATAATTTGTCACTAGGAAAACCATGAAAACAAACAAACAAACACCTGTTAGGTTACCAAGGAAAACGAATGGGGGGGATTGTTTTCCTTTTTCATAGATCTGTGTCATTGGCCATGTATTTGCATATGTTACTTCAAGCTACAGTCCTCACTGCTGTCATCACGCAACATTTCTAGAGCTCATCATGTCAGATACATTGCAGACTTAGTCCAGAGCTTCTTTGGTTGTCCTCTGTTCTTTATCAGACACCAAGCCATCTTCATAAATTCTCCATCCAGGAGGAAGAGCCATGCACAGTATCTCCCTTACTTTGATCATCTTCAGTAGTGCACACACCTGCTGCTCTGTTCTTTCACTGTCCCAGGGCAACACAGTGGGATAAATTCATAATGGGGAATATGTAAAGTCTGTCTGTTTCTCTGGAGAGCACAACTAAAATACTGCAGTCTCTCCTCCTTTGTTTCTTTTTTTTTTCCTTTTTTTCATGTGTTTGTCTGACTGCCAAGGAAGGGAATAACAGAAGTGAGACCCACAGCTGGTACTTTGATATCTAATCAGCCTTCACAACTCTGCCCACCCTGAACCTACATATGTTATAGAAAGATATAGATGGGATACTGGAAATTTTCTTAAATTAAAATAATAATAATAAAGGAAAAGGCAAAAAAAAAATAAAGCTCTGGCAGATATTAGGCTTGGAGACTGAAGTTTACAGTTCTTTTAAAAACAAATCTAGCACTAACTTAGCCAGAATAAAGATAGAATAGCATTGCATTTATGTAGTACATTAGTACATTTTTCTTAGATCATCTACATCTGCCTGGGGCAATATGGTATAATAGTTAATAACATACACGTTGGAATAAGCCAACCATAGATGGGTTTGAGGTTTGGTTTCACTACTCACTAGCTGTGTGCCCTTGAACAAATTATAGAAGGTATCTCAACTTCTGTTTCCTTATCTATAAAAAGTATAATAATGGTCATACCTATGTCATAAATTGTTCAAAGGGTTAAACAAGATTATGTGTCTCATGTAGTTCTTACAATGTGTGATCAACCCCACCTTTTCTCTGTTCTCTCCAGTCTGCCCTTTGGAGGCTCTGCCTGGTGTCATAACAATTATGGATCCTAGGTCTATATGTTACTGTAACCCACCTCTTGGCCCACTTCTAGTCTACTTATATGGCATTTGTTGTTGCAGAGGTAAAATAATGTATAAAAACCATTTTTTTTCCTCTCTCTCTTCCACTTTCTTATAGTATCCTGAGTAGCAAGGCTTGGGAACTTCACTTGACAACTAGACATGCCTTCTGTCTAGAATTTTCTTCAACACAAGACAAGGAAAAGAAGCCTAAATCATATGATGACTCTAGATGACTCAAGGCTTTAAGGGGGAAAAAAGGAAAGTGGGTTTCCTTTGGTTTCTTTCAGTTCACATCAGCAGAAAGAATTAATCAAGGATGACACGAATTTGGCAGGAAGAAGCCCTTTGCTTTGCATTTCTAGAGCCCAATGACTGACACTTGTACAAATCAAGCACAGGACTGAGAACCCATATAACTCACACCAGATACTTTACTTTTTCCTGTATGCTCGCTGCCACATGGTTGTCCCTCTCAGGTTTGATTATATCATTTGTCCAACTAATAAACATGTATTGAGTACCTGATATGTGTTAGTTCTGAGAAAAAAGAAATCCAAAATCTTAGTCACTTCCCCCAAAATACCTAGTCTGTGTGAAAGAAACACACATAAAATACGTTTTGATAAGGGAGGCATAGGGCATTATCGGAACACATAGAGAAACTAGAAGGAGGGCAAGTCCAGAGTCAGGAAACTTACTATCATACTAAGGTAGAACTCATCTGCCACATCTAGAATTTCAGCTTCATGACTGACACAGTGAGACTGTCTTGTTTACACTGAGGCTGTTTTGACCCCATGACATTGTTGAAAGTATGGGATAAGTGAAACTGATGGAGCCTGTTGGGCCAGAAAGGTGGGAGGGAGGGATACTGAAGCATGTACCCCCCCTCCTCTCATGGAAGCAGCTCTGCCCGGTTGGCAGTTATCCTGTCATCTCTAATCATCCATGTAAAGGTAGAAGTTAAAGATAATTAGCATGCAATAACTTTCCTCCTTGCTCTTTTAAATCTAAATTGAATGCTCATGAGGGGGCCTGTTCTGAAGCAGCTAATAAGAGAGCTATGGTTTTGATTCAGACTGCATTCACTAGCACATGGCATCGTTGTATCTCTGTGTTGACTGGGCTTATTTTTTTTAATGAAGAAGCATCAAGCTGTGCCTATGGTGTGTGTGTATAGGTATGTGTGTATATATGCACAAGATGGGACAGAAAACACCATCAGCAATGCAGAGAATTATTACTACTGTCACTCAATTGTGTGGATTTTTTTTATTAAGGGGCTACCAACACCAGTAGCATGACTTCTATGCACCAGGAACACAGATACTGAATATACAGTGTTTGGTAGATACTGAATATATGGAAAGAAGAGAAAAAAAAAAAGATATAGTCCTTGGTCCCTAGAAACTATTAGTTAAGCATTGGGATATCAAATTAGAACAGATAACTTCTAGGTAAGCACGGGCTGCTGAAAGACTTGGAAGTGAGGCAGAAACACTCTTCTTTTACAAATGAGGAAAATAAAGGGGCACCTGGGTGGCTCAGTCAGTTAAGCATCTGACTTCGGCTCAGGTCATGATCTTAGGGTCCATGAGTTCGAGCCCCGCGTCGGGCTCTGTGCTGACAGCTCAGAGCCTGGAGCCTGTTTCAGATTCTGTGTCTCCCTCTCTCTCTGGCCCTCCCCCATTCATGTTCTGTCTCTGTCTCAAAAGTAAATAAACGTTAAGAAAAATTAACAAATGAGGAAAATAAAGTAAGAAGGAAGTTACTTGACTTATGTTTCACCCATTAAATGACAATGTCAGAATTTGAATTCAGTTCCACCTTCCTCTAAATCTCTTTCCACATCTCATGTTGCCCATGTGTAACTCTGAACCATGAGACTTTTATATCATAATACTGAGGCAAAGATACCAAGTTTTTAAACAAAATAAAAATGTAATGATTTGTTGCTTCAACACTGAAAGTCATAACTAAAAAGACATTTCATATTTTTACTGCACAGAATTTTCCTTATCCTTAAAATGGCTCTGAGCGGATTTAATAGGTCTTTTTCATATAATCATAAAATCGAGTATTATAATATCTCCCCATATTTATTTTATTTATTTCTTTAATTGCAGCTTTGCCTCTTTTGAGAACCTAGGGTGTTTAACATAATAGAGACAGTAGACATTACAGAGAGTATATTATGCCCAATCAGCCACAAAATAGTGGTAAATATGGCAAACAAATCCTGGCTTTATCAAAGAGGGGAACTTTTACATTTGAAATGCATTTCAAGGAATCAAAGTTCTGTAACATATATTCTAGGAAGTACTGATCTACATCATTGTCTTTTGTTTGTTTCCTTTCAATCAGTCTGGAGCTTATGAAAGTCACAAAACAAAGTCCACTTAATCTTTTCTTTATTATCAACACTGGTAAATAATTATTTATATGTATGTTATATATCATATTTAAATATATATATTTAAAAGCTTATTAATAAAGAACCAATTTCTTACTTGATTCATTAGTTATCACTATTCTTGGATGTATTTTCTTCCTTCTATTCCTTACACCACTGAATTTTTAGCTCACTGGATTTCTCTTCTTTATCTCTTCATTGTAAATAGTCTTAAAAGTCAATTATAGCATCATGCTTTCTCAGAGAAATCATGGTGTCTTTGGAGTTCAACAATCATTCTAGAGCTGATAACTTCCCCAGAGACTGAGCATTCTTGTTACTTTTTAAATTACTGCTATTCTGTCATTTATTAGCTTTTATTGTAATAATTGTATGTGTCTACCTTTTACACTAGACTATAAGCTTTCTGAGAGCAAGGCCTATTGTATTTTAGCTCTGTACGCCCTCTGTAAGCGTACAATGAACCGAGTGGCTGAATAAATGGTTAAACCAACCAATGAGTAAATTAAAGCTCTTGAAATGTATTTCCAATGTGAATTCTCTCCTTAATTCACCTACTGATCTCTCATTCATCAAAATGCTCTTCAGGTGTCACTTCTTGAAGCTTTCTTTTACTCTTACCAAGTCACAGTCCTGTACTATGTTCTATGTTCTCTTAGTATTTTTTTAAATGACATTTCTACTATGTTCTAATTGTTTATTAACATGTCACCCACATAGATTATGAAGTACCACCTAGTAGGTCATCTATAAAGCCAAGCTCAAAGCCTCTGATACTAAAGACCTCCTTGACCTGAGCATGCCTTTGTAAGGATGAAGGGATTATGGAGTATTCGTAGAGATCCTTCTGTTCTTGTTATCTCTGCCACTCTCCAGTATCTCTGACAGGAATGAAGAGAAGAACCACATTGCTGTGCTGAAAGACCACACCCACACATTCTTACTCCCCTGCCAATGGTCCCTATATGTAGACATCTGGCTCCTAGGAAATCTGGTCAAGTGTCCAGGTGCCAAGTACATCACTATGTGATGATGGCTCTCACATTCTATCTCCAGCCACAGTCCCTTCTGCAAATTCCACTCATATACACCTGTCAAGTTGACATTTATAAGAAAATGCAAATAAGCATATGAAACTTAACCAATAGCAAAATCATCAGGGTAAAAATGGCTCCTCATTTTTTAAGTGAGAGTTGAAAATGCAGACTCTTTTACCCCCATGTCAATGTCAGATAAATAATGCACTTTCATAAAGTCAGGTTCAGGAAGAGGGAAAAGGGAGCTGTAAGTCTATGGCAACCTGGAGAGCATGTGCCTCATTTAAAAGGGGAAGCCACTAGTCAACTTCAGCTCATTGTTGCCATGTGGGAACGTGGGCCAGTTATGCCATATATTCTAACTTCCAAGAGACACTAGAAAAAAAAAATCTTGATTTCAAGTACTGAAAACAGATGAGAAAGAGGGGATGTTGGGGGGAAAAGAGAGAGAATAGAAAAAAGAAAAGAGAAAACATATCTACAGATCTGTAGGCTCTGGATAAACTGCTGTGTAATTCTAGGCCTATAGGACAAATTACCTCAACATAATAAACTTACATAAATACTTCTAACTGCTTGTATTTGAGAGTGGCCTGAAAGGAGAAAGCTTTGGTCATAGTAAACACAAAGTTGATTATATTCCTGATTCAGATCCAGCTGCCATTTATTGAGAGCTGATATATGCCATACAACACACTAAACTCTTTTATTAATATATTAATACTTAAAATGTTCATCAAAGTAATAGATGCACATAGCTAAAAGTCAACTTGTTCTACAAGAGTTATTATGACAAACAGCAATATTCTGAATTCCCTTCCTCACATTTAATGTTCCACAGAGACAAACATACTTTAATCTTACCTCCTTACCTCGAAGTTATGTTGTTATTTATTGATTTTTAGAATCTGTCAATAGAATATGGATACAGTTGACACACTTAAAATAACACACAGAATTCTCATTGCCCCATCCATTCAACATAATTTTACCTTAAGTATTATTAGTTCAGTATTCAGTATTTTTACATTCATCTGGGTATATGAAATCAATTCACTGACTAGTCACGTAGTACACTATAATTACTCATTCTTTCTTATCAAACTCTATGTTTTTCTGAAAGTTAATAAAATCTGTGTCTTTCTATTTACTTAGTTTTCTATTACATATTTAAATTTTGTTTTTAATATTTACTCATTTTTGAGACAGACTGTGAGCAGGGGAGGAGCAGAGAGAGAGGGAGACACTCAATTCGAAAGAGGCTCCAGGCTCTGAGCTGTCAGTACAGAGCCTGACGCAGGGCTCAAATCCACAAACTGTGAGATCATGACCTGAGCCGAAGTTGGACACTCAACCAACTGAACCACCCAGGCTAATGTCTTGAGGACATGTCTTCAAGGCATTTTGCACTTTCTTAACACACTCGTTGCTATCTTTAATGGACAGTTGTCATTTGGGAATCTCTCACTTTCAGGCTATTAACCCCCTGCTTCCTTCTCTCTTTTTCTTTCCCTTTCCTCCTCCCTTCCCCATCCTCCTTCCTTGGCTTGAATTGGATTATGCAATTCCAGAATCCCATTTCTTCTCTTTCTTGGGTTACTTGTTGTTCTGATAGAACATCTCTTCCAGGAGCTAAAATATTTGGGTCCTAGCATGTATCCATATAAAATATCCTTATTTTACCCACAAAGTTGATATGGTTGGCTGTATGTAAAATTCTAAATTAGTAATAATTTTCCTCCCCTAGCTCCAGTGTTGCAATTCATAAAGTCTGTGCAAAAATATTTGGATTTCTGAACTTCCATATGTCATGTGTTTTTCCACCCTTGTCTGGAATTATTTGGGAATTTTCTCCTTCCCAGTGATCTGAAATATTATAGTAGTATACTTTGACATAGGTCAAATTCATCCATTATGCTGTCCATGAACAGGGACTTTTTTGACCTTCAATACTAGGGAAGTCTCTTTTAAGTTATTTCCTCTCTTTCTGGTTATATTTCTGGACATCATTTTAATTTGGTTTTGGACTTCCTAGATGAATGTGATCTTCCCCATCCTCCTTTCTATTTGAAACTTCCTTATCTATATCTTCCACCTCTTCCAATGAGTTTCTTCTGGTTTTAATTTCTGAAGGTCCTTTTTTTTATTACTAATTGTTGCTCTTGTTTAGCACTTTCCATAACTTTTTGGTATGATGTAAATGTTCTACATTATGTGCTACTAAATACAGTATCCACTAGCAACAAGATGTCTAATTTTATTTAATTTTACTTCTTTTGAATTTAAATAGCCATTTGCAGCTAAAACTACATGTTAGACAGGACAGCCTATATTGTGTTTTATATCTATAAGAAATACTAATGATAGATTCTTTTGAACTTTTCATTTTCGTTTATAGTCTCTGTTCCTCCAATTTACTTACTTCTGTTTGTTTTGGTCTGTTTCCCATAAGAATGTGTGTGTGTTTAGTGAATTAACATCAGTATCTTTAGATGGCTTTCTTGATCTAATACATTTCACCTGAGGAGATAAAAAAAAAATCCAAGATTGAGCATTGAAGTCTAAGCTGGCTTTCTGGATTAAGATAATCAAGTAGGGGAGCAGAGCTGGATTTCAACTCTATTTTGTTACGCAAAGTTTTACTTACTTTCTTATTTTCAGTGCAGCATCAACATCACCAAGCAGAGACACCCTTTGTTTTACTTGGTCTAAAGAAGTCATCTAATCTGTTTTGATGGGAAGGAAAAGAAAGGAACTGTGTTTGCTGCACAGTCATGAGGTCTAGAGGATGGATTTTGAGGATTTAGCTCCTCCTTAAAGAGGCTTTAAACCAATCTTATCCTCCCCCCGACCCCTATTCCCGCTTTCAGAGGTCCCTCTTGCTGCCAAATCTTGAGTGACTTAAGATCTCTGGCACAAACAAGGCTGCTTTCCAGTTGTCCCACTAATGGTTTAGGATTCAGCTTTCTCATGCCCGCTAAATCAATTTTTATTCATCCTGTTTTCCAGCTTTTATTTTTTTCTTGCTATTTTCCTGTTCTCTTTATTCTGGTAGATTCATGCTACTTTGTAGTTTTCACACCTTTTACTATTTTTTCAGGTGGCTTTTAGAAGGGAGAAAAAATGAATTTTCCCCCAATACCCCACCTTTAACTAGGATATCCTAAACTCTTTGAATACCTCCCCCCAGTCATTTCTCCCAATGCATTGTAGATTGTTATTATAATCCCAATTAAGCTGATGAAGCTGAGGCTTAAATACATGATCCATTTGAGCAAAATCTTACGGATCAAACTCTCATTCATCTGCCTGACAGTTTTTGCTCACTCATCTGGCAGAGAAGGTCACACAATAGAGTAACAATGCCAAACAGTCTCTGTTACTGACATGTCAATATGGCAATATGCGGGTTTTTTTTTTAATATGGTGTTCAAAATGCTTCCAAAATGAACAATGTGATCACTAGACTCTGAAGGTGATTGCACTAGGATGGGCAGTCTTTACTACATTCTCCCGGACACACGTCGGCTCTTCCTCTACAACCCACAGGCGGCATAGCATCGAGCCAAGAGGGTTCTTTATTTTTTGTTACTATTATTTGTTTGATTCTGTTAGTCAGGCCTGTGATTTTGTTCTCTTACCCCACTTTGCTGACAGTCTTGTGGGAGGAAGTGAAAACACTGTGAGTGACATGTTTATTTATGTACCTAATCTGGGACGACACTGTGACAAGCAGCAGGGATGTATTTTTTCAAGCAGACTTTCTGCGTCGCTTGTCAGCTCCTTATTATGAGGTGGTTGAGTTTACTGCATTTTTAGTTATATTTGAACGCCTAATAATTCCACAGCACATTAACTATAATTTGTGAATTATATCTATCTTCTAAGAATGCATCACTTTATATCTCTTAGTAAAACAATTCGTGTGAATCTACCTACATCAGAAGGCTTCTGATATTTTATTACCAGGCAGACAATTATACTCATCATCATTTGGCTTTTTAAAGCTCCTCTGGAAATATCCTCCCATGTCTTTTGTCTCTTTCTGTCTCAACACTTTGGCCCTCTGGGACAGCCCTTGCGGCTTCTTCTCAAAATCATGGCAGTCTAGCTGTCACCTCAAATTCTACATGTCTAAAACTAAGCTCATTATCTGTACCCCTCTTGACCCTCTGCTCAAACCTGTTTCTCTTGGGAACTCTCTCTCAGTTAATGGAACCCCCACCCTTCCTGTTGTCTTGGGTACAAATCTTTGTATCATCTTCAGCTCCATTTTTCCAACATCTTTCCCCAGCAAGTCATTGCCACATCCTGTCAGTTCTACCTGGGAATGTATCTCATGCTTGCCTTGTGCTCAGGGCACAGGATCTTCTCTTTTCTGTCCTGGATTACTGCTAGGTTCTTCCTTCTGGCCTCTTTGTCCCTAGCTTGATTTTCACCATGATACTGACACAAAAAGCAGTTCGTTACTGAAAAGTTGGGAAACATTCAAAGAGAAAAGTAAAAAGGTAAAAGTAAACATGGCCCAAATATCTATTACCAGAGATAATTACTGCTCTATTTGTGGTACATACCTTTTCAGATAAAGATAAATATAAATATCAATATGCATGCAACACCTGTAATATATATATATATATATATATATATATATATATATATGCATTATACATGTTATGTTACTGCACTATATATTACTGGGACTATTGCAAACTGTTTATACTTTTTTTTTGCAAACTGTTTATACTTTTAATTGACTAAATCTAAATTATTGAATGATGTTTATAGAACTCATACATTTTGCCACTCTCTTGCTTAAAAACCTTCAATGCTGCCTTGCTAACAAGAATGTATTCCAGAGCTCAGCAAGTAATTAGGCCCTGCAGAATTGGCCTGACTTACTTCTTTGGCCTCATTTTCTACTACATTTACTTAATCCCAAGGGTCTATTTGCTGTTCATCTAAAACAAGTCACCCACTTTGGGAATTCAGCATCTTTGGTGGATTTGAGTCCCAGTCTGACAGGCTTCCAGAGTCCCTGACCTGTCTGTCTGGCCCCTGACATTTTCACCTATCAACCTTTTCCTTGGGCTGAATGTAGCCACTCTATGTTCACTCCTTTTGAGAAAGTTTCACTGATTTCCCCTGTCAGAATGGCTGAATATTCACAAATCTTTTTTACATTGTGTATATATTTCCTTGTGGAATAAACCAGAAGCCTTTAAACCATAAAGACGAGACTCATCTCTTGATTCTATACTCTACTAGTTGTGTTATCTTGAAGTACTTGATCTCTCTAGGCCATAGAAAAGGGCCTACTAGTGCCATTATATGGATGGGGAAATGGAGGTGAGAGAAGTAAATAAAACATTTATTGTGTGCTCAGTGTCACACAACCAATTAGAGCTGGGATTTGCAATCTTTATCTCTTTGATAATGAAAGTCCTTACTCCTGACTGGACTGCTATGCCAATTCTTTACTTTCTTCCTCTTAAAAGAAACCGATATAGATGCACTATCTAGAGCTGTTCATGGATGTCACTTCTTACTGTAATCCCTTATCTAGTGAGCATGAAGAGCGCTGTACTAACACACGGTTTCAGTTTCTTGGGCTGCTACAACAAATGACCATAAACCAGGTGGCTTAAAAAACAGAAATTTATTCTTTCAGGTTTCTGGAAGCTAGAAGTCCAAAATGAAGATTGTGGCAAGGCTGTGCTTCCTCTGAAGGCTCTGGGAAGTATATTTCATTGCCTCTTCCTCATTTCTAATGTTTTCCAGAAACTCTTGGCATTCTTTGTCTTGTTCTTCCAATTTATGCCTGTTGTCAGAAAACCCTTTCCACGAGTCATGCCTTTACATGGCTTTCTGATAAGCACACCAGTTATGGGGATTAGGACTCATTCTAATGCAGTATGGCTTCATCTTAACTTAGTAATATCTTCAAAAAACAATTTTCAAATGAAATCATGTTCAGAGGTACTAAGGATTAGGATTTGAATCTACCTTTTTTATGATGGTAGGTACTATTTAAAGGTGTTGAAATATGTCCCTTCACATAAATTAATACTTCCATTATTATGGATTCATTTGACAAGATCAAGTTTCCAAGCAATGAGTATATCCCTATAATATGTCTACTAGATAAAAGAATACTAGTATGTCCTAATTGCTGTCAATTAATAGCCATGGGCAATAGATGCTTGCTTTCTAGTTTCTCATAGAGACATTTACTGGCTAAACCTGACATTATTCATAATAGACATGTAGCCAAAGATTACAATGATAGAAATAGAACGTTAGGGAAGGTGGATAAAAAGGAAAAGAATAGTAGATAAATATTCAATTTATCAACGCCAACATACTGAAATTTTAATTTTAATATATTTGTGATTCACATATCAGTGATGGATGTATATTTATTTAAGGTTTCTTATAGTGCCCTTTCCCCACATATTTTGTTTTTAACAAAAAAGCAACTGCTTGTTATGGCTGGTTTTCAAATCACCACAGTGATTTGCCTACGTTTTTTTTTTTTTTTTTATCCTGAATCTGATAAGCTGGGCTTAAAATATGCACAATAAATGAAAATTTATAAACACATGCACTAAATTTATGTGTTTCATAATGGTGCATACATACGTATAGCAATTTTAATAATTCTTTCTGATACAGATGTTCATGTTGGGGGCTTACTGCGTTGACTATTTAATTTCACCCATTCACATCAGCATCTTGGTCTTCCTTCCTTCTCTATTAGAGCAGTTGCCCCCAAAGAACCCTCTTGCCCCAACCCGTAGAGCTGCACCTGTGTTCCCATGTCTTTCTGCCTTTGCTCAATCTTTAACATACTCCCTTCTCTGTCCCTCAAAATTTATGTATTTTTAGAGCAGAGACACAATGATACTTTTCCCATAAAGAATTTACCACTCTATTTTGTCTTTTGTTTTGTTTTGTTTTATTAGTTGCTTCTTTTTATACATGGATTGAATGTTTCTTTTATTCTGTCTTAGTTACAAAGAATTGATTACAGGATCTATAAATTTCTATAGGTTTAGGATAGAGTTCAGCACGTACTTATTTCCTGCCTACTTTTACACAGAGAGAGTTCTGATTTTGTTGATAAATAAAAAAAGAAATTTGGCCAGGATTAGGGGTGAAGGGTGGTGGTCGGGCTGAAGGCCTGTCATATTCTAGGCACATACAAAGATGAATAACACAATGTATCTGATCTCAGGAAGATCATGGTCATGTATCAGATTGCCCAGGTAACTGACATAACAGAATCTCATAAGAGCTCAAATGGCTGTACATATAGGATCCTACAGTTATCAAATAAGAAGCACACGTGAGGCGCACCCATATCACTCCACGGCAAGTATACTAGAAGAAAATCTCGAACAATAGCTGAGACAACGAGCTGGGGACACGGGAGGAAAAGTGGGTAAAGGGCATTCCAATCAGGAAGGAGTGTGAACCAAAGACAGAGAGGCATGATAACATAGTGTTTGAAAAACCGTAAGCACATTGTAGAAGAGACCTGGTGACTTGATTTTGTTTCCAAATACCAACATCGTACAGAGATGATTACATACTCAGATTCTTATTTACCTATAGGTGTATACATGTCTATGCATGTGTGTGTGCAGGAAAGTAGGTGATGTGCTTCCCTGTGATTCTGCATTTAGAGTAAAAGTCCACAGGAGAGTGGGAGGGAAATATGTTCATCATGGATTTTTCACCACAAAAACAGTCTAACAGGAAGATTTCTGTCAGGCATCTGCCACCTCTAGTAACTTTCTGGAATGGTTACAAAAATGCATATCCAAGTCATAAAGATTTAACAAAATATTCTCCTGCCATTTATAGTAATGCTACCAAATGACAAGTTCAAATTACTTGTTGTGATTACTCTTCATCTGGGCAAAACACATGTTGTAAAGTATGCACAAGATGCAATTACTTCGATTGCAATGACACGGAATAACAACACCAGAAAAAAAGCTAATCACACACAATACACATACTGTTTAGATTTTTCTCAAACACATCTTTTTTTTCTTTTTTTCTCTTGTATTGCAATATGTTCATCATTTAGACTTATGACTAACTCTTTGCTTTGCTTTGCATTTTCATAATGTGCAAAGTATCTGCTGAGTTGGACAAGCACCAAAAAAAGGTCAATAAAATAAACATTAATGCATACTCCATATTTTGAAATTTAGAGAATATTTAAGGGAGATAATAGTCTTGCCATATTCACCAGTAATATTATAGGAAAACCTATAGCATTTGATTTTGTGATGAACATAGAAGGAAAATCCTAGTGCAAATGTAAAAACAGATGTTTTCAAAGATATTCTTCATGTAGAATCTTAGCAACTCTATTCTAGGTAATTTAATAAATGATTCTGGGAATAATGTTTTTGTGTCTCAATAAAAGACATGTCTAAGAACATTTAAACAGCCTATATTTAGGGCATGTGGGTGGCTCAGTTGGTTAAGCATCCAACTTCAGTTCAGGCCATGATCTCACGGTTTGTGATTTTGTGAGCTCGAGCCCAGCGTCGGGTTCTGTGTTCACAGCTCAGAGCCGGGAGCCTGCTTCAGATTCTGTGTCTCCCTCTCTCTGCCCATTCCCTGCTCACGCTTTGTCTCTCTGTCTCTCAAAAATAAATATTTTTCAAAAATTAAAAAATAAATAAAATAGCCTGTATTCACTAATACTCTTGTTTTTGCCTCTTACTCTCTGTGGGTCTTCCTTTTCTATCTCCTCACTTGACTGTCTCTTTGGGAATAGCTCATCTACTTCAGCTTGTTTCCAATCTCTCCTCTAAACTATACTCCTCTCCTCACCATGAGGCCTACATATTTGGCCACTAAATAGACTTTTTCACCTGTGTGTCCTCAAAATCACTATGTGCAATTTAGAATTCATTACCTGCCCTGATCTCCCCACTTCTCCCACCTCAAAAGTGCCACATTCAACAGTGTTTTCAATTTTAGTTAACTGGTTTACTATCCAAACTAGAACCTTCTGAGTCTCTCTCCTACCTATATCTAATAGGACACAATATTGTTAATGACATTTGATAAATGTGTCTTATGTTTATTATCTTTTTCTAATCTCCATTTTTATTGTCTTAATTTACATCCTCATCATATTTTATCAGTACATTGCAAAATGAAATACAAGTTTAAATGAAGTCATCATCCCATGTATATGCTTGCTTTCTTTAGAGGCATGATTATCAACAATGTGCTGGAGCTAGAAAACTAATGGTTGTATTAGATGTTTTTCCCCCTCTTCCCTTCATTTCTAATCTGTAAACAAATATGATAACTTGGTATCCCTGATATCTGTTCATGTATTCTGTTCTCATTTCTACTGCTGTAGTTCACTTTCTCATTGTTTATCACATGAACTATTGTAGCTGAATAAGAACTGGTTGGTCTTTCCACCTTCACTCACAAAATCTCCCCTAATCTTTCTACAATTAGAAAGGGAATTTTGTAGTAATTCTGCTCATTTTTTTTCACAACTAATCTAATAAAATAAGACCAGTGGACTTACCTGTCATGTTCTGTTGTTCAACATAGTACCGGAAGAAGTCCTAGCCTCAACAATCAAACAACAAAAAGAAATGAAAGGCATCCAAATTGGTAAAGAAAAAGTCAAACTTTAATTCTCTGCAGACGACATAATACTTTATATAGAAAACCCAAAAGACTCCAACAAAAAAAATTCTAGAAATAATATGTGAAATCAGCAAAGGTGCAGGATATAAAATCGATATACAGAAATCATTTGTGTTTCTATACACCAATAATGAAGCAGCAGAAAGAGAAATCAAGGAACTGATCCCATTTACAATTGCCCAAAGACCATAAGATACCTAGGAATAAACCTAACCAAAGAGGTAAAAGATATGTATGCTGAAAACTATAGAAAGCCTATGAAAGAAATTGAAGAAGACACAAAGAAATGGAAAAACATTCCATACTAATGGATTGGGAGAACAAATATTGTTAAAATGTCTATACTACCCAAAGCAATCTATACATTCAATGCAATCCCTATTAAAATAACACCAGCATTCTTCACAGAGCTAGAGAAAACAATCCTAAAATTTGTATGGAAACACAAAAGACCCTGGATAGACAAAGTGATGTTTGAAAAAGAAAACCAAAGCTGGAGGCATTACAATTCTGGACTTCAAGCTGTATTATGAAGCTATAATCATCAGCCGGTATGGTACTGGCACAAAAAGAGACATATAGATCAATGGAAAAGAATAGAGAACCCAGAAATGGACCCACAAATGTATGGCCAACTAATCTTTGACAAAGCAGGAAAGAGTCTCCAATGGAAAAAAGACAGTCTCTTCAGCAAATGGTGCTGGAAAAACTGGACAGTGATATGCAGAACAATGAACATGGACCACTTTCTTACACCATACACAAAGACAAATTCAAAATGGATGAAAACCCTAAATGTGGGACAGGAAACCATCAAAATCTTACAGGAGAAAACAGACAGTAACCTCTTTGACCTCAGCCGCAGCATCTTCTTACTAAACATGTCTCCAGAGGCAAGTGAAACAAAAGCAAAAAATATTGCAATTTCATCAAGATAAAAAGCTTGTGCATAGTGAAGAAAACAATCAACAAAACTAAAAGGCAACTTTTATTTGCAAATGATATGTCGTATAAAGGGTTAGTAGCCAAAATCTATAAAGAACTTATCAAACTCAACACCCCAAAAAAGCAAATAATCCAGGGAAGAAATGGACAGAAGACATGAATAGACACTTTTCCAAAGAAGATATCCAGATGGCTAACAGACACACAAAAAGATGCTCAGCATGACTCATCATCAGAGAAATAAAAATAAAATCCACAATGAGATACCACCTCACACCTATCAGAATGGCTCAAATTAACAATTCAGGCAACAACAGATGTTTCCGAGGATGCGGAGAAAGAGGAACTCTTTTGCACTGCTGGTGGGAATGCAAACTGGTGCAGCCTCTGTAGAAAACAATATGGAGGTTCCTCAAAATGTTAAAAATAGAATTGCTCTACAATCCAGCAATCGCACTACTAGGTACTTATCCAAAGGATACAAAAATCTTGATTCAAAGGAGCACATGCACTCCAATGTTTATAGTAGCACTATCAACAATAGCTAAAGGATGGAAAGAGCCCAGATGTCCATTGGCTGATGAATGGATAAAGAAGATGTGATACACACACACACACATACACACACACAGACACGTGTACACACACACACACACACACACACACAGACACGTACACACACACACACACACACACACACACACACACACACTGGAATACTATGTGGAAATCAAAAAGAATGAAATCCTGCAATTTGCAACAATGTGGATGGAACCAGAGTGTGTTAAGCTAAGCGAAATAAGTCAGTCAGAGAAAGACAAATATCATATGGTTTCATTTATATGTGGAATTTAAGAAACACAGAAGATGAACATAGGGGAAGGGAAGGAAAAATAGATAAAAACAGAGAGGGACACAAACCATAAGAGACTCTTGAAAACAGAGAACTGAGGGTTGCTAGAGGGGAGGTGGGTGGGGGGATGGGCTAAATGGTTGACGGGCATTAAGGAGGGCACTTGTTGGGATGAGCACTGGGTGCCACACGTAAGTGATGAATCACTGGGCACTACTCCTGAAACCAATACTACATTGTATGTTAAGTAACTTGAATTTTTTTTTAAAAAAGAACAGTGGACTTTCAAAAACCCCAAGACATTACAATTAGTAGAAATGAGCTGGGACTGCAACAGTGTTTTTCAAAACTCCTTGAGTAATTTCTGTTTCTAGTCATGAAATTGCAATTGATAGGGGACTTGTTCCCTCACCATAGAACTACAACACTGATATACTATCAAGAAGACTCTTGTCAGTATTTGGACTGTAGATGACTCAGGATTTTGTGCACTCAGATGAAGAAAATACCTAAGACAAGACATTTGATCACCCGGACATTCTGCCTAGAGATGCATCCAAGGTGGAGCCCAAGCAGGGGAAGGAGTTCTTGCTAAGGTAGGAAGCAACAACTGGAATCTGGGGCTTCTGAGGCAACACAAATTTGTAAGACAGAGTACCAGAACAGGGAGACATGAAGTAGTTCTGAAAATAAGGATAGGAGTTTATTTATATCTTTGGCTAAATACCAAGCTACACACGTGTATAGCCAGATTTTTCAAGGCCAAGAACAGAACAGCTACCAGGAAGCTGTTAGCTAAGTGGAAATCCCTAAGATTGTACAATACTGAGAGGACAAACACTCTGAGTAGTCAGGAGAGGTAACCTTGCTGAATAACCCGGGTATTGAATTCAGGCCTCCTCAAAGGAAAAACAAACAAACAAAAAAAGGTATTTTAAAAATAGAGCTACTCTATTGTTATAGTAAGAACCACATTAGAGCCATCTTCACAAAGTTTAAAAACAGATTTTGAAAAATCAAGCTGAGTTTCCAGTAAATTACCTGTTAGAACAAAATTGGACAGTTTCCAAAAGAAAACAACATTTAAAATCTCATCAATATAATATACACAATGACCAAATACAATAACAAATTATTAGACATATGAAAAAGCAGGACTATTTATATATACATGTACATATATATACACATACATGTATGTATATATACACATATATACAAATATATATGTACTTTTAAAAAGACTAAATATAAATATATCCAGAGATCTTAAAATTAGCAGAAAAAGACTTTAAAGCAATGAATAGAAAATATTAAGTAGAGAAATGGAAACTATTAAAAAAGAGACAAATAAAATTATAAAGTGGAAACAAATTACCTGAAATGAAAAATCTTCAGTATGGGTTTAACATTAGATTGGATGCTTCAAAAAAAATAGAAATAAGCTTGAATACATGGCAATAGAAAAATTATAGGCAGTAAAAAGACTGGGGGGTGGGTGGGTGGTAACATCCTCAGCCATCTGTTTGAAAATACCTAACATCCAGATTTATGATGGGAGTACCATAAGAAAGGGAGAGGCAGAAAGATGGTTAAAGAAATAATGAAAACAGCTCTTCTGGGGAAGATGGTGGAAAAGAAGGCTCTAGGCTCATCTTGTTCCACAGATACACCTAGGCAGAACTTGCCTCAATGTAAATAACCCAGAAAACCACCTGAAGAGCAACAGAATTAAGTCTACAACTAAATGTAGAAAAGAGGCCACATTGAAGAGGGTGGGACGGGTGGAGATATGGTTAGGAGTTAAATGGACTTGAGGAAGTGTCAATGGGGAGGGAGGAACACCGTGACACAGAAAGAGAAGAAAAAAGGACCCCATACCAGGAATCCCATAAGGGGAAGATGAATCCCTGTAACATATGGCTTTGAAAACCACAGGTGCTGAATTTCAGGAGTTCTTACAATGAATGGGACTTAAAATATGGAATTTTAAACAATTGGTGGCCCAGGGGTACCTGGATGGCTCAGTCCTTAAGCATCTGATTTTTGCTCAGGTCATGATCTCACAGTTCATGAGTTTGAGTCCCATACTGGATGAGCTTGAGCCCTGCTTCAGGTGAGCATGAGTGCTACTTGGGGTGAGCTTGAGTCCTGCTTCACATGAACATGAGCCCTGTTTTGGGTAAGCTCCGCTTCTCTCTCTTTCTCTCTCCCTCTTCCTCTCTCTCTCTGTCTCTGTCTCTCTCTCTCTCTCTCTCCCTCCTTGCTCACTTGCACCCTCTTTCTCTCTTTAACAAATGAAAATAGAGACTCAGCTCTGGGAGAGAAGGCAGGCCAGAGGAAATTGAGTTCCCACCCTCAAAGATACAGCCCAAACAACAGTCCTTGGAAATACAGCATAGAAGCAGCAGGCTGAAAGGCACCTGGGGCATATGGGAGGGTTATTGAGACAGACATCTCTGAGAAACTCCTCTAGAAACAAGGGAACTCTTGGGTACCATTTCCCTCCTCCACCCCCCCCCATTGCCATGCCCCAGCACAAACACAGAGCCACTTGTTGGACTCACTACCCAACTTGCTTGAACTGCTGCCCTGCCCCCTGTAATGTGCCTCTACCAATCCACTCCCCTGGACAGCCTGCTTCAGTCCTAACACTGTAGGGTCCCTTCTGCAGAGTACTGGTGGGGCACTGCCACCTCACCTACTGCCCCCTGTGCTGTGCTTTCATGGGTCTGCCCTCTCCAATAAGCTCTTGGCTAAAGCCCATGGTGGTGATGCAGGCCTAGCAGAGTACAAGCAGCCTCTACAGTGGCCAGCAACATTCCACAGTTACCCCTGCCCCACAGAGAGGAAAAAACCACATACACCAGTTGGATGGAGGCCCCGGCAGTGGGTTGGAGGCAGACAGCTGGCCTGATTGCAGGCCTTGCTCACCAATAATTTTCTCAGGAGAAAACACAGGAAAACTGCCCTGCAGTTTGGTGCTACTTCACCTCTGGCAAATGCTTGGTCTTACTCAACTCAAGCCCAAGCCATCCCCCAGACTGGCCAATTAATACCACAGGGACCAAACACTGCCCACAACAGGCAAAGAGAACCATTACAGACAACTGGACTGAAGAGAAAAAGCAGTTCAGTCACAATAGCAGGATGCATGCATCCCACATAGGAGACACTTCTGAAGCACCAAGTTCTGCTGATGGGGACACTACATGGCAGGGCAGTATAGGACTTTTCCTTCATAAGATCATTACTTCCAAGTAGCTTTTTTTCCCTAACAAACAGAAACACACACAGAGAAACTCAGAAAACAAAGGAAAGTGCCCCAAATGATAAAACGGAACAAAATTACAGCAAGAGACCTAAACAAAACAAATATAAATAATATGCCTGATAGCGAATTTAAAGTAATCATCATAAAGATACTCACTGGATTTGAGAAAAGAGTGGAGGGCATAAGATAGAAAACATGAAAAAGAACCAGTCAGAGATGAGAAACACAATAAATGAAATTGAAAATACACTAGATGGAGGGGTGCCTGGGTGGCTCAGTCAGTTAAGGGTCTGACTCTTGATTTCGGCTCAGATCATGATCTCATGGTTTGTGAAATTGAGCCCCATATTGGGCTTTGAGCTGACAGTGAGGAATCTACTTAGAATTCTCTCTCTCTCTCTCTCTCTCTCTCTCTCTCTGCACTTCCTCTGCTCTCATTCTATCTCAAAATAAGTAAATAAACATTAAAAAAAAGAAAATATACTATATGGAATAAATAGCAGGTTACAAGAAGCAGAAAAATGAATTAATGACCTGGAGGACAGAGAATGGAAAATAATCAACTTGAGCAGGTGACAGAAAAAAAGAATTATGCAAAAATGATAATACCCTTAAGGAAGTCACCAGAATTATCAAACACAATATCTGCATCATAGGGATCCCAGAAGGAGAAAAAAAAAGAAAAGGGGGCAGGAAATTCGTTTGAAGAAATAATAGCTGAAAATTCCTGTATCTGGACAAAGAAAAATAAATTTAGTTTCAGGAGGCATAGAGATCCTCCAACAAAATCAACCCAAGTAGGTCCACAACCAGACACATAATAATTAAGAAAGCAGAAAATATTGGTAAAGAATTTCAAAGGCCTCAAAGGGAAGGAAGCAGTTACATACGCAAGAAATCCCATAAGGTTATCAGGGAATTTTTCAGCAGAAACTTTGTACACCAGAAGGGAATGGCATGATATATTCAAAGTGCAGAAAGGAAAAAGAAAAATCTGCAGTCAATAATACTCTATTCAGCAAGGCTGTCATTCAGAATAAAAAGAGAGATAAAGAGTTTCCCAGAGAAACAAAAATTAAAGGAGTTCAAGATCTCTAAACCAGTTTTTTAAGAAATGTTAAAAGGGTGGGGCGCCTGGGTGGCGCAGTCGGTTAAGCGTCCGACTTCAGCCAGGTCACGATCTCGCGGTCCGTGAGTTCGAGCCCCGCGTCGGGCTCTGGGCTGATGGCTCAGAGCCTGGAGCCTGTTTCTGATTCTGTGTCTCCCTCTCTCTCTGCCCCTCCCCTGTTCATGCTCTGTCTCTCTCTGTCCCCAAAAAAATAAATAAAAAAAAATGTTAAAAAAAAAAAAAAGAAATGTTAAAGGGGACTCTTTGAGCGGAAAGGAAAGACAATAAGCAATAATAAGGAAAGTAGGAAGCATGAAAGCAGTAAAAACAAGTCTATCTGTAAAAACAGTGAAGGGACTCACAAAATACAAGGATGCAAAGTACGATACCATATAACTAAAACATGGGAAGGATAGAAGTAAAGAGTGGGTTCAAATTTAAATGACCATCAATTTAATATAGGCTGCCATATGCAGAGGATGCTATATACAAAATGAATGGGATTAGATACACAAAAAAAACAAAGAAAAAGGAACCAAAGTATATCACTAAATAAAACCAACTAATCATGGCAGAAAAGAGCAAGAGAAAAAAGGAACAGAGGAAAACTACAAAAACAACCATAAAACAACTAACAAAATGGCAATATCAATAATTACTTTGCTCCCATCAAAACATAAACTACATGCTCCCATCAAAACAGAGGGTAACAGAATGGATTGAAAAAAAAACAAGACACATTAATATGCTGCCTACAAGAGACTCATTTCAGACCTAACAACACAAGCAGATTGAAAGTGAAGGAATGGAGAAGCATTTATCATACAAATGGATGTTAAAAGAAAGCCAGGGTAACAATTCCTATATTGGACAAAACAGACCTTAAAACAAAGACTGTTTAAAAAAAAAAAAGTTTAAAAAAGAAAAGACAAAAAAAGAACACTACATAATCCTTACGGGGGTATTCCAACAAGAAGATATAGCAACTGTAAATATTTATGCACCCAATATGGAAGTACCCATATACTTAAAGCAGTTAATAACAAACATAAATAAAGTAATATCTAGCAAAGCAGTAATATTAGGGGACTTTAACACCTCATTTACATCAATGGACAGATCATCCAAAGAGAAAATCAGCAAGCAAACAGTGACTTTCAATGACACATTGGACCAGATGGATTTAACAGATATATGCAGAACATTCCATCCTAAAACATCAGAATACACATTCTTTTCAAGTGCATATGGAATGTTCTCCAGAATAGATAACATATTAAGCCATAAAACAAGTCTCAAAAAATTCAAAATATTTAAGTCATTTCGTACATCTTTTCTGACAATACCATGAAACTAGAAGTCCACCACAAGAAAAAATTCTGGAAAGAACAAAAGTACATGGAGGTTAAATACCATGCTACTAAACAATGAATGAGTCAACCAAGAAATCAAAGAGTAAATCAGAAATACATATAGGGACACCTGGATGGCTTAGTCAGTTAAGCATCTGGACTCTTGATTCAGCTCAGGTCATGGTCTCACAGTTAGTGAGTTCAAGCGTCACATCAGACTCTGCACTAACAGCATGGAGCCTGCTTGGAATTCTCTCTTTCCCTCTTTCCCCCCCCCCATCCCTCCCCTACTTGTGCTTGCACGCTCTCTCTCTCTCTCCCTCAAATTAAATAAATAAACATTAAATAAAATACATGCAGATAAATGAAAATGAAAAGACAGTAGTCCAAAATCTTTGGGATGCAGTAAAAGCTGTTCTAAGAGGAAAGTCTACAGGAATATAGGATTACATCAAGAAGAAGAAAAAAAAATCTCATACCAAAAAAATCTAATGTAAACATTTTTATGTACCTATGGGGTGCCTGGGTGGCTTAGTCGGCTAAGCGTCTGACTTCAGCTCAGGTCATGATCTCACAGTTCATGAATTTGAGCCCCGCATTGGGCTCTGTGCTGATAGCATGGAGCCTGGAGCTTGCTTCAGATTCTTTGTCTCCTTCTCTCTCTGTCCCTTTCCGGCTGCCCTACCCCCACTCATCTCATGTTCTCTCTCCCTCGAAAATAAATAAACACTAATTTTTAAAAAATTTTTATACACCTAAAAATGGAACTTCAAAATTCATAATTCAGGACAAGACAAATCTGAATGAAAAACAAATACATAAACACACATAATTATACTTGGGGATTGAAAAATTCTCTTTTAGCAATTGATATAATTAGTACCCACTCCCCCACCCCAAATTCAGTAAGTATAGAGAAAATTTGAACACTATGACCAAAACTTTCCTAATTTACATGATAGAACATTGTACTCAATAGCAGCAAATATGTGCTTTTTTTCCAAGAGAACATGAATTCTTAACTAAGAAAGGTCTTTTGCTATACAAACAAGTTTAAGTAAGTTTTAAAGGATATTGAAATGACATAGAGTATGTTCTTTGGTCAGAACAAAATGACATTAAGAATCAGGACCAAGAAGTGACTGAGGGTGACTCAGTCAGTTAAGCATCTGACTTAGGCTCAGGTCATGATCTTGTGGTTCATGAGTTCAAGCTCTACATCGGGCTCTGTGCAGACAGCTTGGGGCCTAGAGCCTGCTTTAGATTCTGTGTCTCCCTCTCTGCTCCTCCCCCACTCGCATTCTGTCTGCCTCTCTCTCAAAAATAAACACACATTAAAATTTTTTTTTTAAAAGAATCAAGACCAAAAAACAGTTTGAATATCCACATCTATTTGGAAATAGTGCAACATACTTCTAAATACTTCATGAAACATGAAAAAGAAATCAGAAGATAAAATAGAAAATATTTTGAATGAAGTAAAAATAAAAATCTAACTTACCATTATGAATGAAACCCAGCTAAAACAAGTTGTTTTTTTAAAAAAACTGCATTTACTAAAAAGAAAGCTCTTAAAGAAATAAGCTTCTATTGAAAAAATGTAGAATGGAGTAAATTAAACCCAAAATACTTACAAAGAGTCTGTAAATTAAGAAGAAAAGCAAAGTAGTCAATAAAATAGAAAAAAACCCCACAAATTACCAATATCAGTAATAAAAGAGAGATATCACCACTGAATTTGTAGGGATATTAAGGTAATATTAATCAAATTTATACCAATAATTTAAAAAAAATCTTAGAAGAAATGAAGTTTTCTTGAAAGATACAAATTGCCAAAACTAGCACTGGAAGTAACAGAAAACCAAAGTAGCATGAGCTCAAATTAAATTTTTTTAAAATGAATTTATAATTGAATTATTTTCCAGAAAGAAAACTACCAGATCAGTAGCTTTAATGGTGAATTTTATCATGCATTTAAGGGGGGAAAATTGTCACTAAACTTACTTAAATATTCCGCAAAAGAGAGGAACAACTTGCCAACTGAACTTATAAGGCCAGTATTACCCTGGTATCAATATCTGAAAAATATATATACAAAAACCAAAGAACAATACCCTTAGTAGATAAGGGTATTAAGTCAGCTATTTTAAACATATATAGGTTCAACAATGTTGAGAAAAACTAGAGCATGATGGCGAGTGAAAGGGAAGATACTAAAAATAATTGAAATAAAATTTCTAGGAATAAAAAATCCAAACCTCAAATGAAATATTCACTGGATACAATTAACTGCCAATCTAATATTAAAAAATAAAAAAAGAAAGAGATTTCAATAGAAATTTTCTTCACTGAATCATAAAAAAGGAGGAAAAAATCACTGAAATAAAGTTAACAGAGGATCAGTGAGCTGTGGAATAGCATTAAGTGACTAAATTTAGATAAAATGGAGTCCCAGAAGAAATGGGAAGAGAAGGGGTGAACAGAAAAAGAATTGAAAAAGTTCAACATCTATTCATTATAAAAATTCTTGGCAAACTAGAGTTAGAAAGAAATTTCCTCAACCTGATAATGGGCATATATAATAATCCTACCATTAACATTATATGTAATGGTAACAGTACAAATCGTTTCCCATCAAGATTTTTTATTACCATTTCTATTTAAAATCATACTGATGTTTTAAGCCAGTACAAAAGGTAAGAAAAATAAAGGCGAGAAAAAAGTTTAAATATTCACAGATGATATGAGTATATAAATAGAAGCTGGGAAGACATCTACCAAAAATAGCCTTACCAGAAGTAATATGTACATTTAACAATAGGAGACTAGTTTAATTAACAAAAACCAACTGCATATCTATAAGCAAATGGAGAGCAAAACTGCAAATAATTATCATTTACTTTGTTGAACAAAAACTATTTAGAAATCAATATACCAAAAGATGTGAAAATTTTACATCTGCAACTATAAAGTTCTGTTTAGGTACATTTTAAAAGACCCAGATATATCATTAGTCTATCATGTCTATGGATTATATTACAAAGACTGTATTATTATGATGATACTGATTATTTCTAGTTTCATCTGTATTTATATCTGTGTTTCTTTTTTTTTTTTTAAATTTTTTTCAACGTTTATTTATTTTTCGGACAGAGAAAGACAGAGCATGAACGGGGGAGGGGCAGAGAGAGAGGGAGACACAGAATCGAAAACAGGCTCCAGGCTCTGAGCCATCAGCCCAGAGCGTGACGCGGGGCTCGAACTCCCGGACCACGAGATCGTGACCTGGCTGAAGTCGGACGCTTAACCGACTGCGCCACCCAGGCACCCCTATATCTGTGTTTCTATTCATCTATGTAGTATCAATAAAAATCCCAGCAGGCACTCTAGTAGAAATCAATAATGGACTCTAAAAGGTGTATGCAAAAAACCTAGAATAACAAAATATTTTTTAAATTAAAAAAAAGTTGGAGAACTAATAATACTAATTTCCAAACTTACAGGAATAAAGAACAACTTATAATAATCATGAAGTATGGGCAGAAAGTGATAAATAATCAATTAGTAGAACTATGTAAAGAAACCAACCAACTCTTACAGGTGATTCATTTCTTACAAAGTCACCGAAGCAGATCAATGAAGTAAGGGAAATCTTTTCAACATGATACTAATGTTCAAACAACTATACTTCCATAGAAAGTAGAGGGGAATAACCTTGACATTTACCCCAAAGCATATGCAAAAAATATTTTGAGACTTATCATATATATAAACATAAAAGCTAAAATTCTAGAAAAATAGATAGGAGAATATCTCTGTATTCTAGGCATATGTAAAGTTTATTGATAATAAAACATAAAGAGCACTAACCATCAAAATGATACATTTAAATATTAGACTTTTTCAAAATTAAAACTTCTGCTCAACATAAGGCTCTGTAAAGCAAATCAATAGATAATTCATAGACTGGGAAGATATTCACAGAACATATTTTATGAAGGATTTGTATCTACAACATATAAAAGAACTCCTATAATTAAATTATAAATAAAGACAACCCAATTAAAAATGGGGAAAATATTTATACACATAAATAAGACGTAGAAATGGCAAACACATGAAAAAGTACAAGATATCATTAACCCTTTAGGAAAACTGAATTAAAAATAAAGTGAGATACCACTATACCTCTGTTAGAATTTTTTTTTTTTTAATAAATCAACATCAAATGTTCATGGAACATTTTTCTGGTTTGCTGGTCAAAGTGTAAAAGTTATATCAATTTGGAAAATATACCTAGCCTTATACCCCCACAGTATCAATCCTATGTATTTATTCGAAAGAAATGAAGGTATTTACTAAGACAAATATGAGCTCACTGAAACTTTTATACATATAAAATCAACTCAATTACAGTTCTTAAAATGCACTGTTGAATGACTCTCTTATGAGTAAGATCGGCATTACGGCTGTAGTCTCCTATTCAAATGATTTGCCTGAATGGGTTTATCTAATTTATCCAATTGCCACCCCTGCTCAATTAGAAAATGGCAAGTACTAAAAAAACTGGACTACAGTCAAGACATTTCTCGCTTTACAGACACCTGACTTCTCTAAAATACATGTGGCTGGAAGAAACATTCTCAATTCCATAAGAGCCAGTCATATATCCTCAGTTTCCAGGTTGGAATGGATACCACAATGAGGAATAGGAAGCTACTCTATCTTTAGAGAGGTAGGTATTATCCACTGTGCACACAAATATTATAAAATCCCTCCATGTATCTAGACGTGCGCATACACACACATTTGGGAGGTTTATTGGTTGTCTTCCTAGCATCTGTTCCACTCCAAAAGTTTGACTAAACCTGTCATAGTAATCCCAATCTCTTTGCCACTGATTGTATATCAGGATCATATACCCTGATCCTAGTATGAGATATTAAAAAAAGAAACAAACAAACAAAACAACAACAACAACAACAAAACTATGCTACGGTTTCTGGAAAAAGAATCATCAATCCTAAAAAAAAGAGACACCGGAAAAGATATCCACATGTGACAATGTGACACCTAGACATGCGGAAATCATTTGAGTATAACAAACATGAAAGTCACAGTAAATGGACACAAAGAAGTGGAAAGAACTTTGGACCCTTGAAACTGTTACTGCACTTATAAACTGGATTAAGATCAGCGCTCCTCCTACCCCTGGTTTTGGAGTAGATGAGGTGATTAATTTCCCCATCTGTAACTTTGTTTGAGTCAGGTTTTTCTGTTACTTATAACAGAAGACTTCCTAAGAGATCAAAACACACACAGGCACACACACAAACACCACACACAAAGAGACAATCTTCTAAATGTTAGCGACATTCTGAGTGTGGTGGGCTTTTACAAGTTAGCCCCATGTCTGAGCCATCCTTTTCCTGATCATTACTTTTCTTACTATTGAAAGGTGAAATGGTACAATAAAAAAGGACAGGGATTTTGACTTGGGAAAATCCGTGTTGGGCTTGATGCTGCCATAAACTACCTTTTGTGACCTTGGAAAATACCCTTGCTGAGTCTTATCTCTTTTAAAAATTTCCGTGGAACTTTTGTAGATATTAATGGCATAATGCATGTAAGGTATTTGCACAAGGTCTGGCAAAGAAGAGGTGTTTGAAATGAGCTGGCTATTATAAACACAGGGGAGAAAATCATCTCAGTGTTCAGTGAAGTGAGCTTCAAAAAACAGCATATTTATATAGTGGGATCTATTTGCTCATAGAATATTTGATAGAGTAGATGGGATTAAAAATAGATAATAGGCCAGGCAAGTGTAAATATAATCAAAAAACAACAACAATAATGACAACAACTACCTTCCATATATTTAGGGTCTGAGCTATGTAATAGCATTAACTTTACAGATGAGAAAACTAAGGCCTTAAGCAATCATAGAGTTCAGCCAAGATGTGGCTGAATTATAGGGGTGCCCGGGTGGCTCAGCCAGTTGAGCGACTGACTTCAGCTCAGGTCATGATCTCATAGTTTGTGAGTTTGAGCCCCGTGTTGGGCTCTGTGCTGACAGCTCAGAGCCTGGAACCTGCTTCTGATTCTGTATCTCCCCCTCTCTCTACCCCTCCCCCACTCATGCACTCTCTTTCTCTGTCTCAGAAATAAATAAACATAAATTTTTTTTAAAGATGTGGCTGAATTATTGTCCATCGCAATGCTCTCTGGCTTCAAACCCCTTGTGTAAAACCTAACCAAGGTTGCCGGTTTTGTGTGTGTGTGTTTGTGTGTGTGTTTTATCTGTGGCTAATCTTCATCAAAATGCTCAGCGATAGAAAACTTTTTCAACTACTATTGATATAAGCATTCATATCCTCCTTCCATAAAGATAACTTAGGCAAATAAAATAAACACAGTAGAAAAGGCTTTCCACCTGATTTCAGATGGCTAGAAATACTTAGCAGGTCACCAGTAAGGTTATCTTACTCTAGAATATGATAGTTATCAACTTCCACTGAAAACTAAAAATACTGAAATAAAGATTACTCCTTTTCTCTCAAGCTGTGTGTGTGTGTGTGTATACACACACACACACACATGGATCTCCTCTCTCACACACACACACACACACACACACACACACACAAATGCATTTATTACTGAAAACACAATCCAAGAATGGCAATTTTCAGATGCTTATGTGTAGTTTATTGGTTACATTTCTCTTTCTATTAAAAAATGCAGCACGTCATATGATTATATTTTATGACTATATATTAGTTAAAAACATGGCAGGAGGACCTTCAACCACATTGTGCCCTGGAAAGGTCCAATTTAATGTCAAGAGGAAACTGTCATTAAGCTTTATAGTTTGGTAGTATAGGTTCTTTCACTAAAGAATTCCTTTGCTCAGCTGTTCATGAGTTGTGACTCTTCTAATCACGCAGATATTCTAATATAGATGTAGAGAGCCTATTTTTCTTATTTTTTTTTCCTAAGGGAGAAAAAAAATGAACTCCCATTGACCCTTTTAATCAGTCGGGTCAAATCAGATCTATTGTCAAGGTGGCTTAGAGCCTTCATTATTTTTAAATGAAACTTTAAGCTTCCAATAATCAGACCTCATTATAGATTTTTCCTAGCAAATTTTCACCAGGAAAAGATGGTTAGAGAATTTTCTTCATAAAGTGACCAATTGAGGGCCATGACATAGGCTTATGGTGAGATTTAACTGCTTTCTTAAGCAGATCATCTGCTTTAACTCCTGGTTGTGGTAAAATGAAACAAACTTCCTTCTTCTCTAACTCCAGAAAAGAGAGTCCATTAATACACTGGACAATGTGCTCTAGCAATTTGAGTTGAGTAGATTTCTTGAATAAGAAAAATTCACTCATTCATTCATCCATTCATTCTTAATAAGAAGCAAACAAACAGATGTTTAGTCCCCATACTGTAAAGAGGAAAAAGAGACTTCAGAGAGTTGAAGGGGCTTCCTTCCCAGCAACAGAATGTGAGTTGCAAGACCTTCATAGTAAGCACATTTATTCTATTTTTTTGCTAGAACAGAAATACTCAGCAGGTAGCTATTAAGGTACCTACTATTATGGAACACCTCTATTTACATGTGGAAATGTTAAAATGAAGGTTGCTCCTCTTTTCTCAAGTTGTGTGCATGTGTAGGCAAGTGCACATGGGTTTCCTTGCACTCATGCTCATGAATGTATTCACTGCTCAAAATAAACAAATGTAATTCGAATGAAGCAAATATTTTTAGAGAGATCAAAAAAAAAAAAAAAAGAAAATCCATATATTTCAGGAGATAATGTCTGCAGCAGGACAGACAATAGGGACTTAAAAAAATTTTTTTTAATGTTTATTTTTGAGAGACGGCACGCTCAGGAGGGCAGAGAGAGGAAGAGGATCCGAAGAGGGCTCCAAGTTGACAGCAGAGAACCCAATGTGGTGTTCCAACTCATAGAGAACGACGAGATAATGACCTGAGCCAAAGTCGGACACTTAACAGACCAACTCAGGCACCCTCACAACAGTGACTTTTCATAAATTTTGTCTATCTTGTCATGCTTTCCTGTTTTACCTTTTCCCATCTACTTGCAGTAGCCTTTTTTACTGTCAGTTGCCTTTGAACTTGGTTTAGGCTCTGGATGTGGTCAAACTGAAACAAAACAAAACAAAACAAAAGGAAACAAAAACAACTACCTCTCTAATCCCTGAAAGAAGTGCAGAAAACCCTGGCTTCTCTGGCCTGGCCCTAGAACCACTCAGGAGCTATTCCCGTAGGGTTTTTAGTGGAAAGAGTCTGGGAAAAAGGACAAAATACAGAGCCTTACTCATCTGAGTAGCTAATTCAACTTATAACCAGGCCCTGTGCTAGAAACTGACGCCACAGGGAACAATTAGCTGTGGCCCCCACTGGTGCAGAGCTCACAGTCTAAAGAATACAGGCATGAATAGGACAGCAAATATTTCAACTGTGGTCACTGTGTGCCAGGCTTTATTCTGAGTACTCTACATACACTAAAATAATTTATTCTTGCTGTCAGCCCAAAGAGATAGTGACGCCACCACCATCACCGTTTATAGAGAAAGTGATGTAGGAGACAACACAGAGGCATGCGGAGTTTCAAGGTGACAGTATAAGTGAAGCAGATGAAATGTAAACCTAGGGACTCTGGCCCTGAGTCTGTGCTCTTAGCCAGTAGGTTAGAGTATCATATCACCTCTTATGATGTGACAGCATGAATTGTACCTAACAGTGGTCTTGCCACCAAAAGAAACAAAGTAAAACCTCTCTACTCACCAGACAGTAGCTTTGTTTTCCTTCTTTTTCAAAGATTCTTCTTTCCACGTTAGTGAGGGGCATGTTATTATGTAGGTCAGTTTATCCTCTTAACTAATTACTTTCCCTCTTCTTCAGCCAGGCTGACTTATTCTTTGAGTCATCACTATTAAGGTCCAGGGACCTTTCTGGCAGAGATAATCTGGCCAGAAACATTGGGGCAAAAAAGCCAAGGAGACAACTGGTGGTTCTTTTTATGAAGCTGGAGAGGAAGAGAGGTGGAGATACCTCTATTTCTACCTCTGCCTAAAACTCTATAGAAGATTTTGACCATTTTTTTAATGCATTTATTTTGAGAGGAGGGAGAGGGACGGAGAGAGAGGGACAGAGAGACAGACAGACAGAGAGAGAATCCCAAGCAGGTTCTGGGCTGTGAGAATGAAGCCCCACATGGGGCTTAATCTCATGAACTGTTAGTTCTCACAGTTCATGAGACTGAGCCCCACCTTGAAATCAAGAGTCAGACACTTTATCGACTAAGCCACCCAGGCACCCAATTTTTTCTATTTTTTTAATTTAAATATCTTGACCATGTAAAATGGGCAGAAGACAGTTGCCATAGTGTCTGACGCTTAGCACTAGATAAGCAGCAGCAATTTTCATTATTTACATCCTTCCAGTCAAGTAGCTGGCTTAGCTCACTTTTTTTTTCTACTTCCTTACCTGAAGCCCAAACTGCCATTTATGTATGAGCTTCCCAGGAAATATTTCCGGCATATGAATGCCGTGCCTTAACTTCCCATGTGCCTAGTTTTAATAGGAACTTTTTACTTCTTCCTTTGCTACTTTTTTTTTCCTTCTAAAGAAAGAATTGTCATCAGCATTTAGCTCCCAGGAAATGGCATGTGTGTCTTCCCACTAATAATTATGCTGAGAATGTTCCTTTTGAGGTTCCCTTTGACATTTCAAGACATCTTCCAGGAAATTAGAGAGACTTGTGGTTTAGTGGAAAAAGCTGGGTTGCCTCTAGCTTTGAGAGACTTAGGGATTAAGTAAAGGTGCAGGGAAGGGTTGAAATGTGAATATGGCCAGATAATTGGAATGTCCTTGACACCCTATGGGTAGCAATTCAGGGAATGATGAAAACACACGTCGGCTCTTAACCAGGACATGGGGACAAGGGAGTGGGAATGGTGTGCAGAGTGCACAAGAAAATACATATGCAAATGCCCTAAGGCTGAGTTTCTCAAAATGTGGATGGTGGGCCACCTACAGCTAAGTCACCCAGGAATGTTTATGAGAAATGCAAATTGTTTGCACCCACATCAAACTTGCAGGGTACAGTTACCTGGGAGGTGGGGGCTGGCAATCTACATTTTACCCAGGTTGCCAGGAGATTTTTCTGTAAAATCAAGTTGGAGATCCTTAGTAAAATGAGAAAGACACAGGAGGAAGTAAAAACATTCAGTTCTACTCGAAGCTAAGGTGTCAGTGTGCTAAGAACATCTTCACATTTAATCAAGACTGTATCACTATGACACAATTATGTTCATTCTCACTTTTGATGAGGAGACAAAGTCACAGACAGACTAAGAAACTTGCCAGAGGTCACAAACCGTAGCAGTGGTGGAGGCTGGATTTAAATACAGAGAGTCTGATGCCAGACCTTGTTTTTCTAACCACTGCAATGCATATGCCTCTTAGAGGCATATAATTAAACTTAACACGTTACTGAGTAAGCACCATATGTAAAAATATTAGGAGCTGGTTTTGTTTGTTGTTGTTGTTGGTGTTGTTTGTTTTGTTTTTTTGGTAAGGCAAAAAAAATGCCAATAAAGCAAAAGATGGACATGCAACCCAGTGTAGTAACTGATGGGTGCAAAATGAGTTTCAATCCTATGATAAACAATGTGCTTTATAATCAAAATTAACAATCCAGTGACAGACTTTCACATTGTTGTTGTTGTTTTAGACTGCTAATACTAATAAAATATGTTGAAGTTCCAGCTTCATACAAGAAGAAATGAAGTGATGCAAATTCCCTCATTACCAATATCTGAGGCATGCTGTGGTGCTAAGTCCACTGGGCATTGCGTTGAGTGTTTTGAGTTCAAATCTTGGCATCATTTAACTATTGTCAGTTGGGCCAAGTCACTTGACAGCCTTAAACCTCCATTTTCTCATTTGTAAAATGAAAAGAAAATAACCACTCTCAACGGCCTTGCTGTAAGACTGCTATAACTATCAGCACGTGTTAATGCAAATGAAAGTGACAATATCAGCTACCTTCATAAACTGTAGTGTGTAATCCATAAGCATGGTGCTGCTGGATAAAAACTTCCTTGATAATAGTAACTAAGACTCATCCAGCATTCTACCCCACACAGCACTTAATGCTTACAAGACACTTAGTAAATATTTGCTATGTAAATATGGCCAACTAGTTATCTGAGTTGCTGTAATGGATATATGAATAATCGAACATGTAAGAAATAAATTGCATCCATAAACTTTTATTTTTATGAAGTGTTCCTTTCCCACCTTCCAAAGAAAGCTGTAGAGCTATTTAAAGTAAGAAAGTCTGTGTTTACTTACTGTGAAAATCAAAATTGTTTTCCTTCAGTGTTTCTATATATTGTACATTAATTTGAAAAACAATCACAAGCCTTCTCTTGGAACCCATCTCTCCAGTCCCATAAAGTATCTGAATCTTTGGCCCTATGTTAAATTGATCTTCTCACTCTGCATAATATGCATGCCCTTCAAAAGTGAATGTGTAGGAATAGTAATAAAGAAAGGAAAACAACTAAAAAACAAAACAAAACAAAACAAAAGCTAAAGGGGGGATAAGAAACTGCGAGATTCGTATTCCATTTTAACACACACATACATATACATTCTGTTCTTTTATTATAATTTGAAGTCTCCTCAAGATTTTCTTCTGCTTCACAAAGGAAAGCCAAATGATCTGACAAAGTGGTATAATGAGACGTGTCATCCCTGCAGAAATGTTTAAAAAGGAGATCTTAGTTTGAGTGAGTGCAGGAGTCATAAGAATTCACGCAGGGCTCATCTCCTCCAGGGATTAATCAAGGGAACTTTATCAGGCACTTCTTTCTGCCCCTCAATTGGCCGGTCTACAAAATCCCACCCATGGGTAGGAAAAAGTAAGCTGCTAAGGTCCTTTAAGGTTCTAGCTTATCAGAAAACCTCCAGAATACACAGATCTATCTACAGAAAAGATATATCTGTACCAATATCATCTATATTTATAGAATATATATCTCTATAGAATCTCTCTCTAATATCTATAAATAAATCATATCTTTGTCAAATCATTTGGCTTTCATATATATGCACACATCACATACACACACACACACATACATCTCCCTCGCCCCCAACTTGGCACAATTCTATGAAGGGAAGACTGAAGATCTAAGTGTCACAGAAGAAAGAACACCATGGGGGTTAAAGGCTCTCACTCATTTCTGCCTATTAATTTATTTGTTCATTCAATATACATTTGCTGAGATTGCTGTGGTCTGCTGCAAACATAACAGGAGGTAAAAGTCTATGAGGGGAAAACATACAAGACGTGACAACATCAGGTAATGATAATGTGATGTGATCAACAATACCACTGCAGCACTGGGTCTTCTGGAAACCCTTCCACTTATTTGAACCCAGTCTGAGTGGTCAAAAATGGCTTTAAAGAAGGAAATGAGTAAACCAAATTGTAAGGAATAAATAAAAGTAAGCAAGTAAAGTTAGATTCACCAGATTTCAAATCCTGATTTCACCATTCAATGTCCTTGGATAATATACTCATGTTCTCTAAGCCTGGGATGGGATCTTTCTTTGTAAAAGAATAAGAGTAACGTTGCTTCATGTGGTTTGAGGGAAACTACAAAAGAAGGTGAATTTAAAGTACCCCCCAGAAGTGCTTCTCCTATGCTAAGACCACAATAAATGTTGATTTCCTCTTTGGAAAGAGTAAGCATAAAGAAACGCCAAGTTGTTCACTAAGGCAGTTATCACTGTTGTTTTGAACCTGAAATAAAGTAATGGGTTAACAGCACAATGCCTTGTCTTTTCTCTTTCTCCTTCCTGTGCTCATACCAACAGTTTTTGAGGTTGAAGCACCATAAGGAAGCTTTTTAAAATGAGGCCAGATATTGTCGTAAGCTTTACATATTTTGTTATTTAATCCTTATAAAACCTTTTGCCTTATGAGATAACTGCTGTTCTCGTCCTAATTTTCCATTTTAAGAAAATGAGACACATAGAATTTAAGAAATTGCTTAAGATGAATCTGGCACCGAGTAACCAAACTGGGATTCAAATTTAGGTTGCCTGGTTCCAGAGTCTGTTCCTGCACTCACTATACACCTTAAATATCTGTTATACAATGTGTATACTTAACGCACAAATCATCTCTAGAGTAGGAACAGAATTTCAAGAACAGGACCCTGAGAACACCACCACTGAAGTGTCTGTGCAAGGAGAAGATGCTATGGAGAGTGAGGAGATACTAAAATTGCATCTTGCCTTGCATAAAGGAAACCATTGGTTGCTGATGCAGTACCTATCGTACCATCTTACTTCCCAAACAGGATATCAGTGATGTTCAGGTATCCACTCTGCCCTTTCACATGATGAAGAGGAAAGAGAATCCATCCCCATGTTGCAAGAGACTATGAAAAGAACATGACTGCTGGTTGATCTGCCAGCTGAACCCAAGCAACCAGAGATTCCCTACCCCCTCTCCTGTCTTTGGAACTTATGTTCTGCCTACCATTCTCACAGTGGAAGATGTCCCCAAAACATAGCCTCTTAGAGAGCAAGGTGTTGTTGAGCCCATCTGGATGGTATATGTGGCTAAATCCAGTTAAGGACTCTATATAAACTTTAAAACTTGTGGTGAGTGACTGCAGACATCCCCTTGTCCCATGGATGCCCAAGAAAGACCTTATAAGCAAGTTTCCTTGCTTATTAAAAGCTGATATCTACAAATCTGGAGTGGTCCACCTCTTTCTTCGGTCTCTCCTTGCCCTCCATGTAAGATCCAGTTTGTGAACTAACATCCCAGTTTCAGAAATAAATTCCAATCATTCCAAATTTTTCCAGATTGGCAAAGGCGTTTCTCTATATACTCTTATTGGTCTAACAACCGAGGATGGCCCCCTAAAAGAAGCACTCATATTGCAAGCATTGGTAATGTCCCTCTTTTTCTCCCAGTGGATGTAGACCAAGAAACATGTTGCCCCAGTTGCAGTTGGTAGCCATCCCGTCGCCATGATGAGCCATCCCGAAGACAAAGAAGACACTGACAACAAAACAAAGAGAGTCAGGGAGGCAGAGTCAGACAACCAATGTAGTTGCCACAGATTGTATTCCTCCCTCTATACTTCTTATAATTTGAGAGTTATATAGCAAACGATGGCCTCATTACTGAAGTCGCTTTTTCTGTTAATGGAAGCAAACAAAAAATCTAATTGATAAGTCATTGGAGACAATGGATAAAAAAGATTTAAAATGAGAATGCTCAATATTATTAGATGTTGCAGAGAGAGGATTTTACAGTTTAAAAAAATCTCGAGATATAGATACAAACTGATCTCTAAATCAATTGGCCAATCAGCCCATGGTAAATCCAGAAAATACCCAACACATCACTGTCCACAGTATTAAAGAAAGGGATGGAGGTAGGAATAGAAGGACCAGTAAATTTCACCATTCGGCCTCCTGGAAGTTTATTCAATTCTATGGATTCATGCCTGCAAATGATGCTGCACATTTATATGTAGTCAGTTTTATCCACTGCTTGTAAAAAATAGACTGTGTCTCTGAGGAACCTGTGTAATAAAGCTGGAAGAATTCTGTAATTAACCCTAGAGTAATTATCTTCACACCAAGTAAACCACTCTGGAGTTGGCATGTGGCATAGCTGCCAAGAACCCTGTTATAATAAGGTTGGAGGGAGCAATTTCTAACATTTTGCCCATGGTGTATAAACCTTTAATGGAGCCAAATGCCAATCATCCACAGAGTTATACAGAGAAGATCAAGGTAAGTGAAAGCCTCCAAAGCTCTATTTTAAGCACCAATTTTCATCATTAGCCTTACCTGAGTATTATAAGTATGTCACCCAGCTGCATCATAACATCAAAGAAGCTGGGAAAATGAAAAGATCTAAGAGGTTATGAAGACCAGCCTGCTTCCCAATGTGAGGTTCCTTTCAACACACCCCTGACAGGCAACTGAATAATTTCCATTTAAATGTCTCTGGGAACCAATGGTTGGAAATCAAGAACACAAGCGTGGAGCCAAACAGACTCGAATGTTCATCTCTGACAATTATTAAGTGTAACCTAAAATGGAACTAATGTCACAGGGCATTCGTTTCCCCTTTTGAGATAGTTTAAGACATGATTCTACTCCACAACACTGTTGTGACTGGACAATTGTTTTGAGAAGGACAACATTAGTTTTCTCTTTTCCTTTTTATTGTCAGATGTTTAGAGTTTTCATAAAATTGCACCAAATATGAATCTATACTTGACTTCCCTGAAGAACCTTCTCCTAGGTCCTTACGACTGAATAGAACATGGTTGTCTTCTTGGGAAACCTACTGTAACTCAGACGAAGATATTACTTGAACCCTGCAGGCAAGGCCTTTGACTTAAAATCAGCCTGAGATGAAACTCCTTGTGAGGATTTTTTCCTGAGATTGTTTTGTTAGCAACACTTGATGCAGGGGAAAGGTCAGTGATCTTTGGCAAGGGAATTAACTCTTCTGCTCTATTTAGCCTCAACTTCTCCAATGAGAGAATTAAAGTATTTTATGATTGTAATTAAAAAAAAAACAAATTCTCTTGTCATATAATTTCTGAACTCTCTCGTCCTTGAATATCTGTGTACACTCAGGAGTCTTTAAACATTTCATAAATATGGCTGCTTGAGTTAAATGCCCTATTTCTGATACATGCTCACGACAAGATCCTAATACATAACAAAGTGTCATCTGGATGCTATACACCTATTACAACAGGAAGAAACTATATTAATTTGATGAATGGTTATATTAATAGCCCATTAATTATGTTTTCATTTTACAAAAATCTCTAGAATTTTCCCCACTCACCTAGAAATTGCAGCTTTACTGGCGTTATGACCCCAGGTATGCTATTTGACTTCTAGGGCCCTCATCTTCCATCTGTGAAATAGGAATAATACCTAACTAAAGAATCACCGGGAGGACTAAGAAGGTGATACACAAAGTGCCTTATACCCAGCATGTGCAAGAAGGTCAACCAGTATAATCCCCCCTACGTTTCTTATTCCCTTTTTCATCCCTAACCATTCAAATGGAGGCCTCAATCAGTGACATAGTGGCAAACACCTGGCAACTTAAGACAGAAAGTGACCAAGATTATGAAGGATCTATCATTTGATCATCTCTAGCAACAACTGCACTGTGTGTCTAGAATCTGCTGACAGCAGTGTTCTGATGAGTATATGATTTCGGGCAGCAACAGGTGAAAAGAACGTCCTGGATGATTATCATAAAACCATGAGTATGTGAGAGGCTAACAGAGGCTGCATCACATGCACGTGCTCATGCGCACAGATCTGCACAAATGCACACAGACTCATACCACACTCCAAATTCTGACAGGACTTGTGTCAGTGAGCCTGTGAAACAGAAGCTGGCTCATTTGCTGCTCGCCTGCTTCCAAAGGGAGTGTTCTGCTTCAAGATGGCAACTTCCCACGGTTGTGGACTTAACCCCCAATTCTTCATAGCAAAGTTGGAAGGATGGAAAGATTTCTCAACAATTCTATGCCTTCTGATCTTTGTGACTAATGAGAAAGGTCATCCACGTTAGCCATCCTTTCATTACTGGTTCCATTCTGCTTATAAACTCCATTTAAAATGGCCAAGAAGACAAAATGACTTTCCTGTGGAGAAGGTTCTTTTCCTTTTTTTTCCTACTTAATTAGATACACTTTAGGTAGGGTATTTGGGGGGAACTAGGAACATTATTTAAAGCTCTAGGGAGGACCATACTTTTGCCTATTACAACAAACCAAATCAAATCAAGTGAAATCAATTTAAACTAACAGAGTATATTCTGCTAAATGTAACTTAATTGGTATAGAATATATGGTGTGATTTTAAATGGCGTTTTAATGATCCTTGGGGAGCAAAAACACTCATTTGAGCTTAAAATTTGTTCATCCACTGATTCAACAACTATTTATTGAGTAGCTACTATTCTGGGCAATTTAGCTCAGCAGAATGCTATGGATGTTTGAGTTACAAAATGTAGATGAGATATCCATTTTCACCACTTTCTAGAAAGTGTTCTTTTGTAATCCACATAAAGGTAATCTTTGGAGATACTATTGATTTCTTAGGGTTAATTATGATGAGAAAAGATAATAATGGCAAATAATAGGCACCCCGTAAATGGAGGAGATAATGCTGTTGTTGTTGATATTAAAATGCTGAAAAAATTCTGGGATTTTTCCAAGTGAAATTTACTTAGAAGTTTGGGAGCCTGAGATAACATAAGTGACCTAAATGTTACCAGTGTTTAATTGCAAATAAATTAACCTATCATGGATCTTGCATGTAATGTCTGTGCTTAATCCCAGATAAATGATTTTTTTCTCTGTTGTTTGAGGGCTAACTAAAATACCAAGATGATTTTTTAAAAATAATTGTATTATTCACTTAACATTCAAATCATATACAACTTTTTCTTCTAAAACTAAAACTTTTTCTTTCCAAAACTAGCTTCATAGAAAAAAATCTCACCCACCCTACTTCCCTAGAAATCACTGTCATAGAATGCCAGAGGAGGTTAGAAAATGCCAGAATGTCACATTTTGTTTTATAAACCTATTGAAATTAAACCAAGAATTAGGGCAAAAGGTTAGTAAATTGTGGTATTTCAACAGGAGAGTATTTTTTCTAAGATAATGTAGGAAAGTAGCTTCTTTAAAAAAAATGCAATGCAGGTTGTAATGGACACCACCTGGAATCCGTTTCTACTTTGGTGCCTTATCTGGGTTTGTTCCCCTATCATCCTGCCTCACCTTGTAGGCAGCCAACTTCCAGATCGATTTGCTTGCTTTAAGGGTATCCCATTCTCCTTGCCAGCACTGGTTTAGGAAAAGGTGTATAACATCTAGCCAAAGAGCTATAATGGAAATCTGATGGAGGCTTTTATGAAAAAATAGCCTTGCTCTTAAGAAAGTTACAAGATGATGTGGGCTGTCTCTGCTTCCTCATCTCACCATCCTATCTGTATGTGACACCTGCAAACACTGCAGGCATCTTTCAACCAAAGAATGAAACCAACATTGACTATGGTAGTTTGTAGAGATGGAAAAAACCTGAAACCTTGACCTTTATAACCACTTTTAAAAAAATCGTTTTGGCAAAAGTACCTTTATACCTCTACTGGCTTTTTACCTTGAATAAACTGACATTAAATAAGCCCACTCTGCTTCTGGACTTCCTGATATTTGAGATCACAGGCCCTATAATACGAGTCAGTTTTAATTGGGGCTGCTGTTTCTTTTAGCTGAAAGCATTCTCATTAAGACTATAACTTTCTTTTTTTTTAATTTTTAAAAAATCTTTATCTATTTTTGAGAGAGAGAAAAACAGAGAGAGAAGGAGGCACAGAATCTGAACCAGGGCTCCAGGCTCTGAACTGTCATCACAGAGCTCAACGGGAACCCACAATCCATGAGTTCATGACCTGAGCCGAAGTTGGACACTCAACCAACTGAGCCACTCAGGCACCCCAAGACTATTACTTTCTAACACACAAATACATATGAATAATGATTAGAAAAAAATACATATATAGAAAATAGTACAGTTCATCAAATTGTTAAAATTATTATTATATTGTTATATCATTTTTTTAATATTTATTTTTGAGAGAGAGTCACAGCATGAGCAGGCAAGGGGCATATAGAGAGGGAGAGACAGAATATGAAGCAGGCTCCAGGCTCCAAGCTGTCAGCAAAGAGCCTTACGTGAGGCTCAAACCCACAAACCGCAAGATCATGACCTGAGCTGAAGTCAGACACTTAACCAGCTGAGTCACCCAGGTGCCCCTGTTATATCATTTTTCAAGAAAAAGAGAAAAAAAAACAGAGCCACCCTACATATGGATGAAGATGTTTAGCTAATGGCTCAAGATTTCTGTTTTATTTGTGAACATGCTATATAGAACATACGTCTATTCCATATGTTCTCAGGCTGACTATTCAGCAGATACAAAATAAACAGTTGAACGCAGCTAAAGAAAAGTCAGATGGGACAAAAAATAAATATCTGGAATTCTATCTTCCTGTAATATGTAAGGTAAAATCCAAAATTTTTTTAAAAAAATTTTTTAATGTTTTTATTTATTTTTGAGAGAGACAGAGACAGAATGTGAGTGGGTTAGGGGCAGAGAGAGAGCAAGACACAGAATCCGAAGCAGGCTCCAGGCTCTGAGCTGTCAGCACAGAGCCCGATGCAGGGCTTGAACTCACAAACTGTGAGATCATGACCTGAGCGGAAGTCGAATGCTCAACCAACTGAGCCACCCAGATGCCCCGAATCCAAAATTACTCTTAAAGGTAAGCACAGAATGTCTGGGAAAGGGGAAAAAAAAAAAAACAGAAAAGAATTTTATAAAGCCTTATACCTTTATAAAATTATTTTATAAAAAAGAATTATAGCTTCTTGAGTCAACTTACAGGTGACCCATCTTGTCTCCTCTTACACTCTAATCTGTACCCTATCGGTGGCTTGAAGTGTGACTCCTCTCTGGAAAATCTCTTCTTTTCTTCTCTCTTTCCACGTATTGGACATCCTTGAATTAGATATTACTCTTCTAGTGGCCAAAATTTGTTTTTTCACTTTGATACACCAGAATCTGTAAGAGTTTACAGCCACTGAATCCTGAGGAGGTCAGGAGTCCAGGCACAAATATCTGAGTCCTCTTCTGAGGTCCTCAAAGGTAACTGTTCACAGAATTCAGTTTCTTGTGGTTGTAATACTGAGCCACCATTTTCTTGCTGTCAGCCAGTTATCCACTCTCAACTCCTGGAGTCTGCCCCCAGTTCCTTGCCACATAGCTTTCTCACATCATGGCATCTTATTTCCTCAAAGCCAGCAGGAGAAGCTGGTGCTCCAGTCTGCTAACGCAGAGTCTTACATAACATAATGCTCTCATAGGAATGAATACCCCCCTTACTTTTGCCAAATTGCCTTGGAGCAAGTTCCAGGTTCCAGCTGTGTGCAAGGAGAGGGGATTATGCAGACGTGACCCACTGGGGGGTGCTTATAATAAGGTATATCTGTCAGAAACCCTACAGAGCAACAGAGACCCTGGTATTTCTACCCCCTACCACTACCACTCACGTCTTCTCTAATGGCAATGAGTGTTCAGCGACTATACTTGACAGATGGTGTCGAGAGCACTTAGAGTCAGGTAAGCCTACACTTAAACCCCAGTTTTCCTCACTATCACTTGGGTTCCTCACTTGTAAAGTGTAAAATATTTTAGGTTAAGTGTTCTTCTTTTTCAGGATATATGAAAATTAAACTAGGTAATGTAAGAGAAAAAAAGTTGGTATAGTATTTGACACTTGGTAAAAAGTCAAAATGGACAAAGATTAAAACTGTATAATTTTTGCATGCATACTTTGAACCAAAGAGTTATTTAAAAAAATCAACACATTTGAGGAGGTGCCTGAGTGGATCAGTCGGTTAAGCGTCCGACTCTTGATTTTGGCTCAGGTCATGATCTCATGGTTTGTGAGCCCACATTGGGCTCCATGCTATTAGCACAGAGCCTGCATGGGATTCTCTCTCCCTCTCTCTTTGCCCCTCCCCTGTGTGCACTCTTTCTCAAAATAATAAGTAAACTTCAAAAAATAAATAAATACACTTGAGCATGCCACTTCTTTCTTTAGAAGCCCTTCAAAGTGTACCACTGCTTTGAATAGGAATCTTTACCTTGGCCCACCAGGTTCTGCACAATAGGATCCCTGCTGACTTTGTCACTTGCCGCACTCTTGCCCTGCTCTGGACTGTCTTTCAGTCTCTTACAGGCTACTGTTCTTACCTTTCCTTTTGCAGGAGCTCATCCCCTGCCCTAGCACTCTCCTTGGCCCTTTAACGTGCATGACTGCATTTGTATATCCAACAGCTGTAATATGTAGGTGTTATTAATCTCCATTTACAGACATTAAGAGTAGTTGAGTTGTTTGCCTATGAACACACACAGTTAGAGGAGTAACCCAAGATTCAAATCCAGGAAAGTCTGATTTTCAAGTCTGTCCTCTTTTCTGCTCAGATTGCTACTCTAGATATGGGACCCATATACACTTGTCTTTGCTTTTAACTTTTCTGGGAAATATTTAGGGCAGCACAAGTGAGTCTTAACCCTTCAAATATATGGTTGTAACTTACCTCTTCTATCTCGAGTCCCTCCACAGGCAACTGCCCCAGTGGGAATGAAGTGAATTAGTCTGAACTAAATAAGGCTACTACCCCAAATCTAATTATGATTTTTTAAATGTTCTTCAATAAAACTTTATTATGGAGATACGCTTTTTTTTCTGAAAATTTACAAAATATTTCCCTATGTAAGTGGGAGAGGAAGGGTAATGAGGATATTGATATTTTCTTCAAAGGATTAAATCAGATAATGGATATAAATCCCTGAGAATAGTGCCTGTCACAAACAAGTGGCTTAATAAATTATATTTATTTTATTCACACAAAGAAGTCCTTTTCTGAACATTCTAGTGATTTAATAACACTTAAAATCTGTCTCATATACTTTGGAGTCAGAGTGACTGGGTTCAAATTCTGACTTCTTTACTCATACCTGGGTGGTGGTAGACAGTTACTTAACCCCTCTGTACCCTAGATTCTTCATCACTAATGAGAAGATAATAATAGTATCTGCCTCACAGAGTTGCAATGAGGATTAAATGAGTTACTTTTGGAGAATATTTATGATAGTGTTGGATGCTGTATAAACATTTTATAAATAAAACAAATAAGATATTTATTGGCAACCAGTTACGGAGCAAGATAATATGATTAAAAAAAAAAAAAGGAGACAGTTTTCAACCAGACTGTGACCAAATGCTTAAGGAGTTTAAATAAATCTTTTTTGGGGAAAATGATGCACATGGGAAAATTATTACAGCAAAAAAGTATAAAGAGCCATGTTCCAGACAAGTAAGAGGCATGTTTTGATGCATAAAGCTCACAAAGAACATTTTACATGTTATCGCATTTAAATCTCCTGATAGTTCTGAGAGTCACATGTATTACTATAATTATTTTGTGAAAAAGCTAAGTTTTGAAGATGGTAGATGGTAAAATATTAAAGATGGTTTGTAGGTGAACTGCATTTAAGACCTCTGATTTCAAATTATAATTCATTCATTCATTCATTCTTTCTTTCACTTACCTATCCACTTGCTTATTCATTAAAACTTATTTGTGCTTCATATGCATTTGATATAGTCCCTAAGTGGCCTGAAATAGTCAGTGTGATTCCCTAACACTAGGGATTGGGTTACTGCTAACAGCAGCACTCCTAAGAGTAATTGCAGATCCCAGAGGGGAAAATGTACTTACAAGGAGTTTGTATTAGGAAGTGACTGGATTGAGCAGGGACTAGGCCCCCTTTTTTATAAGGGGACCAAATTCTTTTTACCAACATTCCTCTCCTTCCTCCTTCTGAGAAACCTTGGTTAAAATGCATTGGAAATACTGAGATAGGAGAGCATGTGCCATACCCAAATGCCACCCGAGAACGGTGAAAGGAGAAAGGCGGTGAAAGGCGAAAGAATATCTGTGAGTATCCCCCTGCAGGTTTTCCAGATGTGAACAGACACATCCAGCACACGTAAAGATGCTAGAGGTATCTAGAAAAAATGTGACCAAGGTATCGCAACATCTCTCTAGAACTTATCCAGGACACTCCTATTTTCTCTCAGATTCAATATCATTATTACTACTATGTTACCATAAAATTATGAAGGATATTATATTAAAAAGTGGGAAGAATACTGTGACAAAAATAATTGCTGACATTCTGTTAAATGTACTTCCCTACTTTTTCTATACATATTTTAAACAAGCAGCAAATATGCTACAATACTGCGCTTAACTTGTTTTCTTTCCATTTATTCTATCATGAACATGTCTTCATGCCAAACCATAATGCATATTCAGCAATACCTTTATGGTTGTGTCATAGTCTATAAAATGGAAAATGTATGTAATGAATTCTCCATGGATGTACTTCTTATTGGGTCCTTGATTCTCCTGTTTGGCTCTGTCCCCCATCCCTCCCTCTTTTCCATTCTTCCTTCCTCCATCCTCTCTCTTCCACAGGTACTGATTGATTGGCTTTCCAGTGACAAGCTCACAGACAGATGAGTGAGAAATCCTTGAAGGGCGGTGAGCTAGAAAGGACAAGGGCCCCAGAAGTGACAGATGATCTGAACTGCAACTCTCACACTTAATGCCTTGTGAGGCAAGGCCTACATTTCTCCTTCTCATGATTGACACACAGCTTTGGACCAACTAACTTCTTTGGCATTCCTTTCCAAAATGGGATTTCTAGTTTAAATTTCCAACCATAGTGGAAAGCACCTCCCAGTGGCCCCTCCCATTCACCTCATTCTTTCCTCCCGCTTTTTCCCCTTCATTTTCCTATTTAGCTTTTTCTTGTTCACTTCCTTTCTCTCATCCTACATAGATGTGATTTGAGTAACAGTTTTTATTTTCTATGAGGGAATCCCTGGATTCCACCAAAATTTCTTTTTTAAAAGAGTCTATAACTAGTTGAACTCTATATCTGGTCTTTTAAATAATTTCTCAAATTTTTTTAATGTGTATTTATTTTTGGGAGAGAGGGAGAGAGAGGGAGAGGGAGGGAGGGAGGGAGGGAGGGAGAGAGAGAGAGAGAGAGAATATGAGAGGGGGAAGGGCAGAGAGAGAGGGAGACACAGAATCCAAAGCAGGCTCCAGGCTCTGAGCTGGCAGCACGGAGCCCGAAACAGGGCTACAACCCATGATCTGAAATCATGATCTGAGCTGAAGTCGGACACTAAACTTACTGAGTCACCCAGGCACCCCATATCTAGTCTTTTAAGTAAAAGACTTTAAAATTTTGAATTTGCATGTTTTAATCTAAAATACATTGTTTATCATAAGCTTGGGGTGATCATATGCCTTCCACTTTGCAACTTTCCTTCTTCTCCCCTAGTGTTTCACCCAACATATCCTGATATAGCAGAGATGCTAAACAACATGATAATGATCAGAACTATGCTAGGATATATAGAGATCCCTATATATCCCAAGATATTAAACTGCGCAATACGCCATACATATGCTAGGGATTTGATTCTGCTGTGTGGTAGTAAAAAGACATATAATATTGTCATGACTGGAACTGAAAACAAAGGAAAGATTGATCATAACACTATTACCTCAGATTCTGCATCCACCATTTTACTTTCTGCACCTTGCAGACTGCTTAATTCTCCTTGAGTCTCTAAACTTCACCTTATTTCTCTAGATTGCCAGTAGACTTTCCCCTTCCATATGTACACAGGAAGGAAGAGAGAGAAAGAGTGGAGGGAAAGAAAGAGAAAGAGAGGGGGAGGAAGAAAGGAAGGAAGAAAGCAAGCTAGCAAAGAAAGAAGGGAAGGAAAGGAAAGGTCAGGGAAGGAAGGGAGAAAGGGAGAGAGAGAGAGAGAGAGAGAGAAAGAAGGAAAAGAAAAGAAAAGAAGAGAAGATAAGAGAAGAGAAGAGAAAAAGAAAAGAAAAGGAAAGAAGAAAGAGGTGTAACTTGTATAATTATCAAGAACCAACTGATTCAATCAGTAAGCCAAAAAGATTGGTCTCTAGCCCCAGGTGTATCCCTATCCCATCTGTATTTCAAAGGAATTCCTTTCTACACACCTTTGGCATTACTTCTTCATGTATGCTCTGGGATGTAGGAGTACCCTAAGTACAAGAGGGAAGAGAGTATAGGATTTATAAAAGGGGTGGAAAATTTCTAATTATTATTAATATTGACTCATATTTTTGCTAAAATCCTGACTAAAAATCAACAGAGAAGTCTCATTGCTGGAGGAAAATGAAAGCAATTAAGGAGAAGCCACAAAACTGAAGTCAACCATTCTAATTTGTAATTTATGAACTTCCCGAGGTGGGGGAGTAAGTAAGTAAGTAAATAAATAAATAAATAAATAAATATTCATGATATTTTAACTGTAAAATATCAATTATAGACATGTAGAGTTCTGACACAGCCCAGATGCTAATAGATTCTAAGTGATTGTTAGTGTTAGACATTTCTTGTGCATTCACCGCACATCAAGTATAGTGTAGCATACAACAGAGAATTCTCTTTACCCTCAAAGAGCTAACAGACATCACTGGAGACCACCATTAATTTATTGTTCTAGGTATTGCTATACTACAAAAACCTTGTCCATTTTTTTCTTTTAATTGAGAGGAATATTGATCCTAAAGCTGCACATTATGGTAGAACAAACTTTATCTTTGGAATCGAGCTTCTCTAAAACCATAGTCTAGCAACAACTTGTCAATTGTATACTTTAATTCATCTGATCCTCACTTGCAGGGTTATTATGTCTATTGTATAAGATATTTATATATAAGTGTGTGTATGCATGTATATATATGAGTATGTGTTTATGTGTGTGTATAGAATACATTAGACACAAATATAAAACAAATGCCTACATACACATGAGAGTGCCTAGTAGAGAGATGGGCACACAGGCATCCAATAAATACTAGTTTCCCTTTCCTTCAACCATAAATTGTTTCCAATGATGGTATATCAGATATCACAACAAGTTGCTGAGACATGTTCTACTGTTCAAGACAATGTGATTCAAAGAAACAGCAAAGACTCTGGAGCCACATAACTGTGGGTTTCAGTTTTGGTTTCTGGCTGGTAAGTGGCAATTTAGATTTGAATTTTTGTGTGTCTGACTTCAAAGCTATGACTCACTATCCCACACTTAAGAGGCAAAATAAAACGTTGAGCTAATTCCAAAGCAATCCCAAAGAATACAAGAAAGGCTTGGTGATTCATGTGCAAGGAAGAGGAGTTCTGGTTTCTTAGTTGGAGCTTTAGTGGCTCAGGTAATGGCTACCCAGTGTTTCCAGTGGTCAGCTCGCTTACCATTAATTTACATCTAGTTTCTGTCCATGCCATCCAGGTATTGGTTTGCAGAGTGGCTCAAAGATCTCTGGAGGATGTAAAATTGAGAATACCCTTCCTTTGGGGATTCATGAATCAATGATCCTTAAAAGTGATAGCTTTTTCCTTAGAAAAGCACTCCTAGATTTAACAATTTACAACTGGATCGAGTCATCTGCCTTTATGGAAGGCATGAGACTTAACCAGTTTTCACTGAATGCATCTGTAGGTATAGATACTCTCAGCCCCTAGACTATCTGTTGCTGTTGTTGTTGCTGTTGTTTTGTTTTGTTTTTAGACCCAAGTTTCTCTCTCTTTTCCTTATTACACATAATATCCTCAGGCTGGTATATACTTGGAACAATACGCTGTTTGTCTCATCATACAGCAAAGGGTACAGGGAGGCCTGCTTTCTTTACTGTAAAAACATCACAGAAGCTACTGTGCACCTGAGATTCTCTGGACCTCCTCACCACAGAAAGGAAAGGGATTCAGCAGGGGGGACTATCAACCTGACAAACACCTTTGTCTCCCTCTCGGGAGGCAGGAAGCTTTGGAGAGAAAAGGGTGCTATTCTTCAAGTCATATGAATCAAATTTCTAATTTAAGTTTTGTCTCCCATTAACCCCATGTCTACTTGGACAAGGCACTTTCCTCTCAGTACATGTTTCCCCATCTGTCAAGTCAAGATAAGAGATATTAACCCTGTATGAAGATTAAACAAAATAGCCTATGTCTGCAGCAGCTAGCACAGAACAGGCTTTCGTCGACCTAGTTTTCTAAACTGTTATGTCTATATTTCAGGTTTGTAGAGGACCAGCACCATGAATAACATCCACTTTTGTTTTTAAAATACAAAAAAAAGACTATAATAATTTCTGAATAAAACCGCTTTATGATATATTCTTTTGAAAAGTTCTTGTTTTGAGTTTATTTTACCTTTCATATGAGAAATAAAAAAGAGTAGTAGACTTAACGGGGTACCTGGGTGGCTCATTTGGTTAAGTGTTCAACTTTGGCTCAGGTAATGATCTCATAGTTAGTGAGTTTGAGCCCCACATTGAGCTTGAGCTCCACATTGGGCTCTGGGCTGACAGCTCAGAGCCTAGAGCCTTCTTGCAATTTTGTGGCTCCTTCTCTCTCTGCCCCTTCCCCACTCATGTTTTCTCTCTCTCTCTAAAATAAATATTTAAGGGGCGGCTGGGTGGCGCAGTCGGTTAAGCGTCCGACTTCAGCCAGGTCACGATCTCGCGGTCCGGGAGTTCGAGCCCCGCGTCGGGCTCTGGGCTGATGGCTCGGAGCCTGGAGCCTGTTTCCGATTCTGTGTCTCCCTCTCTCTCTGCCCCTCCCCCGTTCATGCTCTGTCTCTCTCCGTCCCAAAAATAAATAAACGTTGAAAAAAAAATTTTTTTAAATAAATATTTAAAAAATTTTAAAAGATACTTAAAAAAAAGAGTAGTAGACTTAAAATATTAGTATTTATATGATTGTGTTTTTTTTAACAAAAGAACAACAGGTTTATTGAGCAGAATTCATGCTCTGACCTCTGCAGTTAATAAATTTGTGTTTCTGAGCCTTTGTTTCCTCATTTATAAAATGGGTACAATTGGGACACTTAAGTGGCTTAGTTGGTTGAGCACCTGACTTCGGATCAAGTCATGATCTCACAGCTTGTGAGTTCGAGCCCAACGCTGGGTTCTGTGCTGACAGCTCAGAGCCTAGAGTCTGCTTCAGATTCTGTCTCCCTCTCTCTCTCTCTCTCTCTCTCTCTCTGCCTCTCCCCTGCTTGTGTTCTCTCTCTCAAAAATAAATAAGCATTTTTAAAAAATAAAATGGGTACAATAATACTTGCTTCTCTTATGTCTTATGATCATTGCATGGTATAATACATGGGAAGATATTTTGGAGATGTAACATGGTGTTCAAATATAAAAATAAATAGTATTGCTGCTGATATATTTGTATTTGAACAATAGCATTACCTATCACATTGCTTATAATCATTATTTTACTAATCTTAACATTTCATTATTTCACATTCAAAATTCCTTTATTACTATATGAGAATGGTTTATTCTAATGAGAAAAGCCTCTTTATTTTTAGAATTTAAACATAATGAAAGGGAATATATTTGTGTTTCCTACTTTTCTCCTAGGGTTTAAGTATCAAAGACAAAGAAGAGTGAAGTAGATGGAAGAAAGGTAATATTTTTGAAAATATTTAATAATACATTAACCTTTGGAGCTGGCTGTCTTCCCATTTTCTCTGCTATTGAAGACCCTTTCATAGGCAGATTAAATAAAATTAAGGTAGCCAGAGTCCTGAGCTTTCCAAGTGACTTCTTTCAATTTCCAAATTCATCCTACTAATGAGTAGGAGTTGAACAGGTGAAGGAATTTTTCTTTACTATGAAAATAATGTCAATATTGAGTGGATTTTCATTGGTTTGAACATTTCCTGAGCCCCAGCCAGGTGCTGGTCATGTTCACATACACCATTCCATTCATTACTCACAATACTATTCAGACCAGTATTCTGGTCCCAGTTTTCAGACACTGACAAGGACACAAGCTCAGATAGGCAAAGTCACTAGGTCGTGACTGGGTTTCAGGTAGTGGAACAAAGATATGTGAGTAGACTCGACTGACATGCTTTCTTACTGTAATCAGAAAGGCTCCCAGACTGAAGAAATCAGTCTTTGCCTTTGACCATTAAATGGACTTGAATATACACTGACAAAATGCAGATGAGATCTACTTCTGACTTCACAATGAGACCTCTCACCATCAGCCTCAATAAGGGAATAGTTTTTAACAGTGAACAAGCAAATGTGGGGTCTAGGAGCTACTGTGACATTTCAGAGTCTAAACTTTAACAAGATTGGGGAAAAAAAGTCTTTCCAGCTATTCATTAATTAATGGAATTTATGAGTTAGAAAGCACACATTATATATTAGAAATGTCTTCTTTGCAGCAATGGTCATTAACCGTGGTTCTCAAAAGCCTCCAATCACTATCATCAGCATCCAGATCCTAGCCTCTTTTTAAAATTGTGAATTTATAAAATTCTAAAACATGGTGATAGAGAGAGACACAGAGAGAGAGGCAGAGAGAGCAAGGAAAAAGAATGGTTCAAAGAAACATAATTTCATATGTGTAAAAACACTATCATGTGAAGTCTAATCCCTGATATCCTTGCTGTCTATTGCCAAAGGCTGATTACTTTTTCTATAGACCTCAATATAACACCAAGGTTTCACTATATATCTGCATAAATTAAAGTCAAATACATCGATAAAAAATTATTTTGATATCACTGCACCTGATTTTTTTAGGTTAAGTTAAAAAAATCATACTTAACAAAAAAGTGTAGATCAGCATGTTAATGATCTATAAGAACAGTTTGCTAAGAAGTGATTATTAAGTTAATTCTTGTGAAATACTGCACACCACACCTGAAAAGTAGTGAGGCTTCAGGACAGGCAAACCATGATGAGTCTCAAGGAGCCATATTTGGAAAAGAAAGGATAAGGATAAAGGGATAGGGATATTAAATAATAATATTTGTACAGAACTGTACAGTTTTCAACCCAATTTTTAGATATACTATTTCATGTAATTCTCACGTCTACCCTATGAGATAAAACAAAAGCTATACTCTTTGTTCAAATGAAGATTGTGAAGGTGGAAAAGCTTCCATTCTTTGTAATTGTGAAAAGAGGATTCTTGCCACACTTGAAGTCCTACCATCTTTCTTTCATTGTTGGCCATTCCCTGACCTTCAAGTTATTTGACCACAGTGCATCTGTGTCACCTTCTTCCCTTTTATCTCCGAATCGTTTCCTAAGAGGCTTTGCTAACTGCTTGTTAAGTGCTAGCTTCACTCTGTCACCATCCCCTGTTCCACCACACCATAACCCTATGAAGCAACCACGAGCATGAAAGACTAATCATTTTATCCTTTGCTCTTCTGCTGGGGTAAAGAGATTAGAGAGGAAAGGAATGCAGAAAGGAAGAAGCGCTCCTTAGGCAATGAGCAACAGGAGGAGAGAGGAAGCGGAGACTTATGATTCTGCAGAAATCTTTTGTAGATTTTGCCATTTTGCTGACCGTTGTTTCTATTTCTTCCCACGAGTAAGTTGATCTAAATGTCCATAAAAACATTGTTAAGTGAAAATACTGTTCCTCTTTTATCACAATATTTTTCCTAATACTGTTTTGTTAATGACAGAGATGATGATGGTAATAAAACAACTTCAGGTTTAGAGTCCTGTAGATCTCATCTGATCTTTGTAACGACATGAAAACAAACCAAGGTTCCAAGTGAAAGAATGACTTCCTCAAGGTCACTCAGCTTTAAAGAGAGCACAGCTGGATCCTGAAGCCCCGTATTCTTTCCATTATCATATCCTGTACTTGGCATGCAGGAACCCTGCATCATAATAACTTTAGACCAAATTAATCTATCTTCAGATACATGTGACTTATATAAATTGTGTACACAATTGCCGCAAGGCAAGTCTTCCCATTTTAAATTCAGTTGGATAGGTGAGACAAACATGTGATTTTATACCATGGAACAACCAATTTCCTATCACGAATGAAGCTGACATCAATTTCAAAGAAACAAAAGCAAGGAAGAAACAAATCAGCTTAACCTGACTGTTTACAAAGTGAGAATTGGAACCACAACCACATGTCTGCAGACAGCTCTGTGTCAGAAGACACTGGTTTGTAGCATTTCTTCAAGCTTGCTTTCAATTATGAGCTGATAATGACTACTACTTGAAAATAATGTTTTATTTCAAGCATATTTTGCCTCAAAGACCTACTGAGACTTTCCAAGAGTCTTGTTAATGAGAAACATCCTCTGCTGCATCTTCAGGAAGGCAGGATGATGTCCTGAAATGGGCTTTAGAGTCAGGCAGAACTGATGTAAGGCTCCAGCTTCAACATTTTATAGCTGTGCCACTTCGGACATGTTGTAGAAAATAGACATAATAACGCTGGCTCTGTGTAGTGTTATGAGAAGTTCCAGTAAATTCTTTTATTTTAAAGCTTGCAACTATATAAAACAGTCAGTAAATAATATCTATTTTAATGGTTTACACATTTACTATGTTACCCTACCTCTAGAAGGTGCTTAAAAAAATATTTGCAGAATTGCAAGAACTCAGCTGTTTGTCTTAAATTTGTATTTGATCTGAGTCAAATACAAATCTTGGTTATCTGTATCAATCCTTGGTGATGGACTGAGTGTCTGAGACGGTGGGGTCCAGCCTGTTGCTATGGCATCGCATGGCTGACTGTCAGCCCTCTTGTTGAGCGCCACAGCTGGATTTAAAGCTTTATGATCATGAGGGAGGTACGTGGGACTTGTCTTGCCATTTCTAAGATGGGCATAAGGTAGCAGGACATGGTTTTTCTGCCATATAAAATTTTGATGAGGAAGAATTCAGATGTTATATGTGGAAATATTTATAAACTGCGAAGTGCTATTCTAATATAGGGAAGCATTCTTGTTAATGTCACATCTTGTCCTGATGACTGAGGGTTTCAGTACACCATACGTCAACTGTTTGGTCAGGAATGTGGACTGCACAACAATATCGTTTATAGCAGGATAAATCAGAATGTGGAGATCATCATGCCAAGATCATCTAAGGGTTTCTGTGCTTGTCGTTGTTATTTATTGTTAATTTTTTTTTCTTCCTGGAAGTTAAGTGTCTTTGTTAACTCCCCATATTTACACTTTATTTTTAATTCTGTTTCAGGAATGGTGTAGTGAGAAAAAAAATCCTATTCTCACTATTTTTCTGACTTGTCCAAACATAGGCATAGTTTGGGCCAACTTGTTCTTATGAGATTTTGGCACTCTTTCTTGGCTCAAGGAAGGGAAGAAATACTTGGGTCTATTTTCATGTTTGTCATTTTATTTGTATGTTGGAATTTGCCTCTAAACTTTTTCTTTCCATGCAGCGAGATAAAATGTCCTGGACAAATATCCCCATCATTAATCATATTTCCATTAAAGCACAGCCAAGTTCAGTTTATTTCCAAAACCATGTACTGAGTATCTACTCTGCCTCGCACTGTAATGGTAGATAAAGATAGGAAATGGCATGGCTTCCTGCTCTCAGGGAGTTCAGTGGCTAGTGTGGAGACAAATGCTTATTTATACTTCAATGTGATGAATGCTTTGATATTGGTGTGTACATCAGGAAAGGAGAGCTCAGAAGATGGCCACCTAGACTGAGGAGGCAAAACAGCCAAAAAATGTATCCTGAAGGAGGTTACACTCTTAAGTATCAGAAAATTTAAAAACAAATAAGACAAATTGTCAAAATGACTAGCCAGTGGTAGTCCAGAAAATAATATTCCAGAAAACAACTCCATCTCCATCTCGCCCACTGTATTATACCTTGGTTGACTTACTATTCATTTCCTCTCATTTGTGTCAAGGGTGAAAAGTAATGATTTACCCGCTGATCTACTAGAAAATCTGAGGAGGCAAAACAGAGTTGGATTTCGTAAAGTGGCTGATTATATAATCTGAAAGCCATTGAAAGAGGACTGGAGATATTTCATCTTCCAGGTAAAAACAACTGGCTTGCTTCACTGTATTAGAAAACCCCCAGAAATCCTTAAGAAATCATCCTAAACGTGGCGTCTTTCTCAGGGCATCATGTGCCACATGCAGAATGAAAATATTAATGTGGTCTGTTGCACTCTGCCACTAACAGTTTTTTAAAGTCATAAATTTTTCCCTTATCTTGGAAAGGGGGAAAAAGCCCTTCAACTCTCTAATTTATAATTTAAGAAGTTTTGTTAGATCAAAAGAAAAGAAAGAATGAACAGAAGCAAAGAGCGTAAAAAGCTTTAATATTTGAGCGATCTTACCATGTTCGGAGCAGCCTTTCTCACTGCTTGTACAGCACAAGCAGAGAAAAGAAACCAGAGAATGATTTGCTCAAGGTTGTTCAATGTGAGTCAGAAAAGATTGGATATTTGAATGCAGCTAGAGCTGACATCTTTCTCCTCTAAAAAGGTATTTTTTGTATGTGATTGGTTTCAGTCTCAAAAAGTAAACACAATCACATTTCACACATTTCAAGCAGCAAACAAAGTATAGCTGCTTTTCTTCAGGGGAGGAGTGTGGGGAAGCTTCAGGAGGGGACATATTTACTCCATAACAAAAATATAAACATGCTACTCAGCAGGAGAATGGGGGAAATTGGCATGGCCTCCTTGGGACAAATACTGAGTGTAGTGAGATAAGACTGGGTGGAGGTAGTAATGGGCAGAAACGGGGAGAAGGGGCGTGGGGCAGCAGGAATTGCTACTGCTTTCTGCACTTTCTTAAGCAATTTGACACTTAACCACTCCTGCAGGCTTTCCAGCTGACCCTTCCATACTACCCCAAGTAAATCCTATCTCCACTCTTCACACTGAGTCCATATGCAAAGCAATATGACCTCCTGATTAACAGCTCAGTATACACTGTTAAACTGTGCTGCATTCAAATCCAAAACCTATTTGCTATTAACTTAGGGACTTTTGGCAAGCTAAATTACCTTTCTGAGCCTCAGGCTTTCCCAACTGAAAAACCTAGGAGAAACAGGGCTGCTACAGAGATGGTTGTAGAATGGAATGAAAGAATGCATGTGCTCAAAGGACTGCCTGACAATGATTAATAAATAGTAGGGAATGTTATCATTTTTATGGCATAAATTGCATATATTGTTTTCATTTGCTTGTCTTCACTTGACGAATGTTGGCTCTCTAGAACAGGTTGTAAGTAAAACACGAGGTTGCATTGAAGCCTACCTTATAAACTTTGTTACTAAATTCCAATTCCTCCTCATCAAAGAATTTAGCCATAATCCTGAACCATCTGTGGTTGTGGGAATAAATGCACTATGTCCAGAACTGGCATTCCATTCCTTTGTAACTCAATTTTCTTTTGTCCCTCTTGTCTCTCCCCAGGATGTTTGCTTTTTCCTAAAGGGCCTTATTCCTAAGCTTTCATGTTTTTCTGTTTTCGTAGACTGTTAACCCTTAACTATTGTAAAGTCCTTTGTGATGCTTTTCATTTAGTTACAGTTCACCCTCTCAGGTCAGCGTTTTTCAGTAATGGGAAAGAGTTACACATGCCAAAGTGTTGGCAGGAAGGAGCTAGATTTTAAAATAAAATTTCCTACTGGACAGCACTATAATAGTCCCGGTATAAGGCCATTTAGCCTTCCTGCAGAGATGTACTATAAAGCAGTATTTTTTTTCCCCTCAACATTATTTGAGTTCTCCAATTCCTTCTAAAGAGAGGTAGACGTATGCTCTTCTGATTCCGTTTTCACCTATACCATCTGAGCTCTCTGGTACAACAGAATAAGGCAAGTTTTAGAAAAGGAATGAATAAAGTCAGTCCCAATATCAATGTAAGGAGAAGTTGAGATTAAATTGAATTTTTTAAGAAGACGGATATAAGGAAACCATTTGAGCATATTATGAGGAAATATAGGGCTGAATCAGAGAGGTGTGGTAGAGAGAACTCAGGATTAGAATGTAAACCATTAAGGCCAACATGGGTACGAAAGAACATAAAGTAAGATGATGGTTAGCAGATAAGACAACTGACTGGTAGTTAGGATGCAGAGGTCCTAAGAAAATTAGATGTCCAAGTTCAAGATACTGTACTGGAGCCACTTAGGGAGAACCCACTTTTCTTTAGTCCATGGTGTCTGCCCCGGGATTTTGCTTTTTACTAGAGAATCGTATTGCTCATCTCACACATTTCTCCACCTCTTCACCCTTTCCATTTGCCTCAATCCTGTAAGCGTTGGTGCAGAGAAAATAATTATTCAGCAGAGGTGAAGTCAGCCAAGAATCTGAGGGAGTTAATTTGGCCTTGTAAGAATAACAGCATTGAGGAAAGGGTATTGTGGGGTATGAGCAGGAATTTGAAGACCTCTGAAAAGATGTCTGGGTCTTCTCATGAAAGGAGAAAATGGAAGTGTAGTTAGAAAGGTTTCCTAGTAGCAAACGCATGGAGAAGTCTCGGACTTGAGATGAATCAAATGTACACTGATGAGCACCCTTTTAGAAAACTGTGGGTCATGTCTATTTGGCAAAAACACATATCAATAAAAAGAAGGAGCAAAATGAATATTTATTGAACATAGGAACATGTGTTCATTGCTTTAGATACATTATCTCATGAAACACATACAACGTTCCTATGAGACTGGTACTATTATTTCCTCTGTACAGAAGAAAAAAACTGGGCTGTAAGGGTAGGTTAGTTCTTTGTCCAAGGTCACATAGTCAGTGAGAGGCAGAAGCAGATTTTAAACCTAAGACTTTGTGAATTCTAAGCCACATCCATCTCCTTGAGCTCCCAGACCCCATGAGGAACATTTGTTAGCATATTTTATGTACATAAGTGGACGATGGCAGTGGGGAACAATAGACTGAACAGGGAAAGAGAAAGGGACTCAGATTTGAGGAGAAATTGATGGGGAAGTCACACACCAGAATTCTTTGAGTGAGTTGGGATGAGCAAGGGACTCATGTTGTTGGAAGATGGAAAAGTCCACAGATAGATCTAAGTAGTTTTGATTTCCAAACAGAATTCTGGTGAAAAAATAATTTGATGCCACAGGAATTTTCAACCAAGGTAGACCCTACAAATTTGTTTAGGGTGTTGAATAAATGATCCTAGAGAAACTAAAATTTCTCTGGGTCAGAGTATACAAAACAGCATATGTTAGTGGATTGAAATAGAGTTACCTCTTTTCTAAACGTGTGTGTGTGTGTGTGTGTGTGTGTGTGCGCATGTGCACATATACTCGTTGTGGGAAAAAATGCATAGTAATACCACTTAGTAAAATGTGACCCTATTTTATTGGCATACTGATTATGTTTTCAAATCTAAGATTTATTGATAGAGAGATGCAACCTTATTTTATGTACCCCTAAAATATAAAACAAAATGCTTCCAATTATAACTAGAAGGTTCCATTAATTGGAAGACACATGCTGATTTCAGAAATGATAAAATCGGAATACATCTGCATCTGAGAATCGACCAATGGCTGCATTTTCTTCCCATCTAATTTCTATGCATAAATTGAGGTCATATCTAATACAGATAATTTCTAATACTGCTTTTTCTCTTGCTTCAATATTATCTATTAGGATTAGAAATATTTTCAAAATCATAATTTAACAGGTACGTGACACTCCATTATATGGCTATGCCACAATTTAGGTAACAAGACTTAATTCCTCGGTAGTAGAGTTTTTCCCCAATGTTTTATTATTATAAATAGTGCCACAGTAAACACTTTTTAAATATAAATGTCAATACTCCTTTTTGATGAATCCCTTACAATAGATTACCCCAAACTGAATTAGATCAACAAGCATAAATATTAAAGACGTTACCCATATGTTTCTCAATTATTTTAAGCAAAATATATTTAATTTACCCTAGAAAAGGAATTTAAAACCAGAGATAGCAAGTCCAGAAAGCCAATATACTTAAAGGCTTTTCCCAGAACCCAGATGCTACCAGAGAAGCCAGCACTCATTGGACCTATGTCTTATTCTGGCCCTGTCTAGTCCCTTTTTTATTTTCCTGTTCCAGAACTGGTTTCAAAGCATGTGTTGTGTCTAGACTGTTTCTACTCTGAAAACTGGAGAGGATGTCATGCCATCTCCCCGCAAAATGGGTGGAAATGGTTCTGAGACCTGGTAGCCTCCTGGGTTCTCTGTCCTCCAGCCAGTGGACAAAGTCCTGGATTACAATTCAGCTAGGTTTTCCTACAATCTCACCTTTTCTTGGTAATTCCCAACCATCCCAAATAAATCGACTATGTATTTTCTGTAGATGCACACTCTACCACATTTTGCTGATCAAATTCAGCCCAACAGACCAAAACGGCAATGGATTTACCCATCTGTATTGTTTCTGGGAGTCTGACCAAGGAGGGTGGCAGGATAGGACCTGAGCACACTGAAACCAGATGGATTAAATTTAGATTCTCCCCAAGATTGTTGGCTAGAACATGTGGGTGTTCATGGCAGCTCCCCCAGGGGCTTACCTCATTCAGCCTTGCCTTTTCAGTCCAATCAGTCCTGTCAAAGTGCTGATTTATCTAGGAAACGGGAAAGACAGGAGCACAATGAGTAGAATGTAACAGTGAAAATAAAATGTGTAACATAAGCGTCAGGTAAGTTTAATTCTTTCAGCACAAATCAAGAATCTCTCTCCATAAATCAGGAAAAGAACAAAAATTCAGTAAGAGAAACATAATGGTCTTATCAAGTGACACAAATACCACCTATAAAATTTAGACCCACATTGAGTCCAGCCTTCAGAAATGACCTGGCAGGATGAAACAAGAGTCATTTTAGAGTCATTTAATCTCTCCAACTTAATTTTCTGAAAGCAAAGAGCCACAGCAGTATCCAACCTCATTAGCTCAGGGAGGGGGCTGGCAAAGGAATTCAACGTAATTACAAAGTGCTTCTGAAATAATAAGTGCAACATGTGTATGTTCTTCCATGAGCTGACTTCTCCAAAGTTATCCGTATGTTAATAAGCAAATTTAATTCACACTGATATGGAAGTGATGAGTCTAATCCTAAATCTGTAATCACACACTTGGGAATGAGCATTTTCCTCAGCATGAAAGAATACTGACAACATTCTGATGCAATGAGATGTGTGTGTGTGTATATATGTGTGTGTGTGTGTGTGTGTGTATGTGTGTGTGTATATATATATACGTATGTACGTATATATACACATACGTATATATATATATGTAATAAAGAAGACTTCCCTTGGACTACGTTTTGTCAGTTTTCAAAGAAATGCAAATTAATCATAATTGATGCACTCTGTTATCGTAACCTATGAATGGATTCAGAGTACAACTTTTAATAGAAACCTTATGATTCTTCTAACATTTGAGAACTCTGAATCTTCAAATCATTTTAACTATTATGACTTAAAATCATGACTGTTTTATTTTAACATCCCCAAAATGTCAAGCAATAAGATATACATTCACATTCACAAAGGTCAAGGTGAAAAATCTTCTCATTTATCTGTGTTTAAACTAACAGTGTAAACATTTTTTATTCAAATACACACAAATCTAACATTGCATTTCTGTCTTCAATATCATTGTTCTTCCATGTTCATGTAACATTTCGATAGAAGACATTTTTGGTTTCATATGCTATAAAACACATTAAATGGCAGTATTAAAAATCAATCTTCACTGGGGCTCCTGGGTGGCTCAGTTTGTTGAGCATACAACTTTGGCTCAGGTTATGATCTCGCGGTTTGTGAGTTCAATCCCCGCATCCGGCTCTGTGCTGACAGCTTAGAGCCTGGAGCCGGCTTCGATTCTGTGTCTCCCTCTCTCTCTGCCCCTCCCCTACTCATACTCTGTCCCTCTCTCTCAAAAATAAATATTAAAAAAGATGAAAAAGTCAATCTTCATTAAGATCATATGAGAAGATAAATTTGTATAAAAACTACTAGAAAAAGAAAGATGCTCGGAGTTGCAAAGGACACTGTGCTAGTTATAATCCATCTAGGCTGGCATTTTGCCCATATCCCCAATGTAAGAAGCCTGATCACCAATCAAATGTGTTCTATGGTGAGTCTTGAGCTTACTAAATTTGTCATCTAATTTCCCTTTCAGGTTCCAATTAACAGGGACATGTAGTTACCAAGCAAACTTAAAAATATATCATTTCAAATGTATTCATCACAACCACTAATCATTCTCTCATACTCTTGTTCCTTTTTCTCCTAAACTAGGGCTAAAATTGGTACTTTTTGAGATGCCCTCAGAATTCCCTGCACATAATTCTGTCATAACATTTCCTATATCATATGGTGGTTGATGGTTTAGTATGTTCTTCCTTCCCATCATACCGCAGGGTGTGAAGGAGGCAACCATATCTGACTCACTGACGAGACAAAAACTATTAACAGGTATGCTCACAACTTACCCCTCCTCTGATAAAATCCAAAACCAAAACCCAAAACATGGGGCTTTGTTCACTTAGATTACTCCTCATTTTTTTCTATAATGCCCCCCACTTCATATGAATATAGTCCTTCTCACTTTTATATTTCTGTGATGCAGAATTAGGATAGGTGATAGAGAACACAGGACTAGAAAGTAGGAAGGGAAGGAGATAGGGTTTGGAAAAGCAGCCAGGAGAGTTGATTCACAGGAGGAAAACAGAAGAGGAAACGCACTGTTAAAAATCATGCACAGCATGCGGGCAATGCAACAAACTGATGAGGGGCCAGTGGCCTCACAAGGTCAGAAAAGAGTAAATAAGAGAGGGAGCGAAAAGGAGAGGAGAGAGCTAATTAACTGATATTTGGTTAGTTTCTTTTTTTTTTTATTTTTTTATTTTTTTATATATGAAATTTATTGACAAATTGGTTTCCATACAACACCCAGTGCTCATCCCAAAAGGTGCCCTCCTCAATACCCATCACCCACCCGCCCCTCCCTCCCACCCCCCATCAACCCTCAGTTTGTTCTCAGTTTTTAACAGTCTCTTATGCTTTGGCTCTCTCCCACTCTAACGTCCTTTTTTTTTTTTTTTTTTTCTTCCCCTCCCCCATGGGTTCCTGTTAAGTTTCTCAGGATCCACATAAGAGTGAAACCATATGGTATCTGTCTTTCTCTGTATGGCTTATTTCACTTAGCATCACACTCTCCAGTTCCATCCACGTCGCTACAAAAGGCCATATTTCATTTTTTCTCATTGCCACGTAGTATTCCATTGTGTATATAAACCACAATAAAACTTGAGGGATTAAGTAAGTGGAGCTAAAGAGCAGGATAGAAGACAATCTTATGAAGTTCAGGGACCACGTCCTCCAGTCTTCTTCACTGGTCTTTGAGAGAGATCAGTAATAACTTAAGTTCCTTTGGGCATTAATTGACTTCTTTAATAGCAAAACACCTTGGACTAAATCAACAAGTCTTTATATTTAATGGTATTATAATCACTTATGTACCCTAATTGCCCTGCATAGTGTCTGGTACAAATTGTATTTCTGATAATAGTTCATTAAAAGAATACCTGAATATGTAAAATATTATGTGGTTCATTTTTCCACTAGGGGAATAAATTAAACTATGAGAATTTAACATATATGTTAAATATTTGACACCCCATCTTGCATGCATAATGACCTCATTCATTTTTCTTTAATCAAGGATAAAACCTGGGCTAAAAAAGGTAATTAAGGAAATAAAATATAGGTCTTATTCCAGGATGAAGGCCAAAAAAAGAATGAAATATCAAGATTTAAGTCAGACGAAATTGAAGTGTTTTTTTTTTATTTAATAAAAATTAAGTTGGAAGCAAACTGTTAGGTACTAAAGATGAAAAGAGACAGTGCCTTAAGGAGGCTTACAAATTGGTAGGTAAAAGAAAAAAATGTAAAAATCAACCATACTTTTCTTAATAGAGAGAAGCCCAGGTTCTATGGAAGTACAGAAGGAAGGGCACTCACTCTGCTTGGGGTGCCAAGAGTCAGGACTGTCTTTATAGAACTCACACTTCAAGGATGAGAAATAGTTCATTAGGCAGAGAGGAAGGCATGCCTGGCAGAGAAAATGGCATATGCAAGAGGAAGGGGGAGTGAATAGGTATGCTCATGTTTGAAAATTTCAAGAAGATTATGTGTTTAGAAAACATGGAGCTAAGTGTCTGGGATGGATGTTGGGGGTTCTGGGGTGAAGTACAATGAAGATGAAGGTCAGACTCAGATGGGGAATGTCATGAATAAATGAACACTATGATTAATTAGAAAATTACTTCTGAAGATGAAGGGGAGATAACACATACACACACATGCACACACACAAACAGGCATTTGTTTATTTATCTTAAGAGAGAGAATGTCTGTGGTATTCCAGAAAGATGGTCCCACATCAGGCAACACTGATGACAATGAATCCAGTGTGGGTGCTGTGCAAGAGACCAGGTGAAAAATGGCAAGGGCACTAGGAAGAAGTTGGATTTGAAAGACATTTTTGGAATCAGGATTGACAGGATGTGAAAGGTGAGGGCAAGACAGAAATTGATAAAGACACAGAGATTTGTGGTTTCAGAGACTGGGTGGATGATGGTTGCCTCATGAACCAAGATGAGATGTGTATGAAGAAAAGTCCTGTAAAGAAAGAGAATACATTCTATCTTGAACATGTTGCATTTGAAGTATTTGTAAGATATCTAAAGATTTCAGCCATAAATAATATTTCTTGCACCGAGAAGATAGCTCGGGTTTCTTGATATAGGTGAGCATGAGATTTATGGACATAAGACAAGGAAAGAGAACCCAGTGCGACAATCCTGATCTAGAGTGAATGGTGGAACAGTGTTTAAGAGAGAGAATAATCACTAGGAACAGATCCTATAAGTAAGAGGACAATGAAGATACTTTGGGGATCAGGGAGTCTGAATTTAAGATAAAATAAATTCAAGAAAAGTGAAGATTTTTGTCATCCATATTAAAAAAAATCAAAGTGTGGTAGCTCCTGGGTGGCTCAGTTGGTTAAGCATCTGACTTGATTTTGGCTCAGGCCATGGTTTCAGGGTTGTGAGATTGAGCCCTATATTAGGCTCCACAGTGGGCATAGAGCTTGCTTAAGATTCTGTCTCTCCCTCTACCGCTTGCACTTTCTGTCTCTCAAAAATAAAAATAAAATAAAATAAAATCAGGGTATCAATTTATAATTTTGATTTAGAAGACTTCAGGGTCTTCATCTTAAAAATATCAAGGGACTGGGGTGCCTGGGTGGCTCAGTCGGTTGAGCGTCCGACTTCGGCTCAGGTCATGATCTCACTCTCTGTGGGTTCGAGCCCCACATCGGGCTCTGTGCTGACAGCTCAGAGCCTGGAGCCTGCGTCGGATTCTGTGTCTCCCCCTCTCTCTGCCCCTCCCTTGCTCATGCTCTGTTTCTCTCTGTTTCAAAAATAAATAAAAACATTAAAAAAAATAAAAATAAATATCAGGGGATATTGATAAGCTCCACACTAAAGAATATGTGAGAATATTAAAACGATATTTTCAGAACTAATAAAGTCAAAGTACTTCTGAATTATAAATTATCATATAAATATTTGCCATAAAACTATATATTTTAAGTTAATAGCAATATAGTACCTTCCTTCCTCCCTCCTTCCTTCCCTCCCTTACTTCCTACTGGCACAGGAGACCATCAGCATTTACTGAGCATTTAATTCCATGAGCATTGCTAGGAAACAGGACCATCATATTCATATCTGATGAGTTCAGGTCAAATCCCAGAGGGATTAATTAATTAATTAATTAATTAATTAATTCTAACTCCAGGATCTGGATTCCAGGAGGTGGCAGTGAAGTTGGAAAGATGATTGGGCTTTCAGCATAGAGAGAAAAGGTGCTATGAACACAGTAGACACTCAGTAAAAGCCTGTGCAATGAAGATGATCTTGAATAAGACTGCATTTTCTTCATTTTCTTTTTAAAAAAATTTTTTTTAATGTTTATTTATTTTTGAAGGAGAGAGGGACAGAGTGTGAGTGGGCAAGGGGCAGAGAGAGAGGGAGGCACAGAATCTGAAGCAGGCTCCAGGCTCCGAGCTGTCGGCACAGAGCCCAATGCAGGGCTGAACTCACAAACCATGAGATCATGACCTGAGTCAAAGTCAGACACTTAACTGACTGAGCCACACAGGAGCCCCAAGACTGTATTTTCACCAGGTGAATGTAATCTCCAGAGTTTCTATATTCTTGCATCAAGATTTAAAACGGCTGCTTTGGACATGCACATCCTTTGTTCTTTGGGCTTTGTACATAAATGATGACCCAAATCAATGAAAGATTTAATCCAGACCGATGCAAATGCAAATGCCCTAGTTTCATACAGCTGCAACGGTTATTTCAGTACATCTGGGAAACAGCTGTCGAGCCTCATCTTTACGCTGGTTTTTGTTTAACTTCAAATGAGTGTCAAGACTAAAAGGAATGCAGGTGATTAGAAGGTGGTAAACATTTTGGAAATACACAGGAATTTCCGAGCATTCTTTTTTTCTGTGAGATCTAAATAGCCCTCCTCTCAAAGAGCTGGAATAATGGAATGTTCTCATGGATTACCTTTCCTCATCCAAGCTCTAGAGCACCTAGACTTGCTGGAGGGTGTAGCTTGTTTAATGATTCCAAAAGCACTCTTCTCCCGTGATTACACAGAGCCAGTAATGGGACACTTTCAAGGCCAGGTATAAGTGATTACCCACTGGGACACAGAGGCTATGACAGGATAGGCTAAAGCTGATGTGGACAGCAAGAGGCAGGATATAGGGCTTGACTTTCTGCTAGAAGAGGCTGTGGAGACCTTGCATCTGAGCCAGACAGCTGACAAGATGCCTTCTCCTTGGGATTCATACCACAACAATAGGCTAATAGATTTATGCCATAAAGGCACTGACCTTTGTGGGCAGGAACATTTTCTCACAGGAAAGAAAAAGGCACGATACGCCCATGTGTGCAATAGTTTTGACAGTGACTGACAGCACCGACTGGCTCCAGTATCCAGGAAGCATAAGTATAGGCTCTCGCATTGTTACCCTTTGATTAACTTCTGACATACTTTGCAACATAAAACTCTTACAGGGAGATTGCTCTGTAATGCTGGCTGTAACATCTAGAAACTTTGCCAATGAGAGCTAAAATACACTCAAAACCAGTTTAGCCTAAAATGATGTGTGTCTGTATGAATGGGTATGCGTGTGTGTGCGCACGCGCTCTCGTCTCTGTGTGTGCATGTGCCTGCATGTGTGTAGAGGTGACAAATGTGGGTCTTTACACTTTCCGCCTCATAATGCTATTATTCAAGTGCAGTATTTAGAAAAAGCTTCTCACATGTTACACGCATATTGCACATGGAGAGACTTAAGCGAGGCCAAGATGAAAATAAATAATGCATGAAGTCAAAGGCCTGAAGCAAATGTTAACTAATTTCAAAATGGGTCAAAATCACAACAATTAAGTCTCTGACATGTGAAGTCATTTTTTTCTCCCTAAAATATTAACCAACTTGCTTCACTTCTTCTAGATTGATTTGTAGAGCATGAAAGGTCATTTTGGAGGCAGAGGGGGAGTTTGGCTTCTACAAGCCATCCATAATGAGAGCCAATAAATTAGGTAAAGCTCCTGTTTACCTAAGCTGAAATATTGATGTCCAAGCCCACATTGAATGCAAATCTCTACATTAATCATTTTTCTCCAGTCAGGAAATTCAGACCATGGTAACACATGCTTTGATAGACCTATACATCATAGTTACAGCAACATTAGACAGTGCCTCAGGGACAGAATACAAATATATTGCATTGGATTTCCTTCATTTTCCCCAGCCTGACTTTTATTTGTGTCTGAAAACTCTGCCGTGGGTATGTGAAGTTTTGACATGGGTTTGGACAATATTTTTGATTCAGGAAATAACTAAAGATTGGCAACAAGAATGTTCTGTCACTTACTTGCCAGGCAAATCTGGAGGAGGCTCACATCTAGTTCCTCTAGCACAGACCTTGATGATCGAGTTCCCCAGTCCGCCTTCCCCTGCATATACAGTGATATGCCCCGTGCTTCTCAAAGTATGATCCCTGAACCTCCCGTGTCTGAGCCTTTGGTGCTTGCTGATAAGTGAAATTTCCTAGGCCCCATACTATATATAATTCAATCAGATTTCCTTAGGGAATCTTCGATTTTGTGGGATCCCCAGTTGTTTATTATGCATATGATTGTTGCTAATTGCCATAGACGGCTATCAGGTTTAGGCTCCTCAGGACTACTCTGATCTTGTCCCTTTTCTACTCAGAGCCATTCCATACCCAAATATGCCCCAAATCTCTACCCAGTTTTATATTTAGCTCTCTTCTACTTATCTAGAGGCCCTACTCAGGCAATCACATCCACTGATAAGATTGTCATTCTCTCCATTTGCAGAAAACTTCCAAAATACTATTTCCAACAGTGGTGGGTTTACCTGAGAGATTCATATATGAAAACGCCTGCTGACTTCTCCACTTGGCAATTTAAAGTCAACATGACCAAGGGGCACCTGAGTGGCTCGGTCGGTTGTGCATCCGACTTCGGCTCAGGTCATGATCTCACAGCTCGTGAGTTTGAGCCCTGCATCAGCCTCTGTGCTGACATCTGAGAGCCTGGAGCCTGCTTCAGATTCTGTGTCTCCGTCTCTCTCTGCCTATCCCCTGCTCATGCTCTGTCTCTCTCTGTCTCAAAAGTAAATAAACATTAAAAAAAAAATTAAACAGGGTATTGGTGCAACACCTGGGTGGCTCAGTCAGTTAAGCATCTGACTCTTGATCTTGGCTCAGGTCATGATCTCACGGCTCGTGAGTTCGAGCCCCGCATCAGCCTCTGTGCTGACATTTCAGAGCCTGGAGCCTGCTTCAGATTCTGTGTCTCCGTCTCTCTCTGCCTATCCCCTGCTCATGCTCTGTGTGTGTGTGTCTCTCTCTTTCAAAAATAAATAAACATTAAAAAATTAAAATAAAATAAAGTCAGTATGACCCGAAATGAACTATGCTTTTCTCTATGCCACCATCCATCCAGATAGAATTCCTGATATTCTCATTGATCCCTCCGTCTCCCTCTTATTTTCATCAAGTAAGTCATCAAATAAACTGCCTGTGTCCTCTCTCTCTAGTCTCCACTGTGGCCCCTCCTCTTCTTTTCTTCTAGCCTTGCCCAAATTCAGGCCTTTGCCACTTGTCACTTGCTCCACTGCAACAGACCTCTAACTGTTCATCCCATCTTCTCTCTTGAACTTTTAAAATCAATCTTCCACGTGGTTGCCAAGTAGTCTCTAAAAACACATCTTGCTTTCTTAAAACCACGCCTCTTCATGCAGGATAAAACCAAGGTCGCCTGGCATGACACACCTTCCCTTTTCCATCCTGCCCATAGTCAGTTTCCTCCAATCCTCACCTTGAATCTATACTTCTAATACAACAGTTTATGGTAACCTCATAGAGACCAGTCTTTTCCACAAATTTGCATCTTTTTTTAAGAAAATGGGTTTTTAAAAAATTTATTTTGAGAGAGAGAGAGAAAGAGAGAGATAGAGAGCAAGCAGGGGAGGAGCAGAGGGAGAAGGAGAGAGAGAATCCCAAGCAGACTCTGCACTGTCAGCACAGAGCCCGAGGCAGTGCTCAATCTCATGAAACGTGAGATCATGACCTGAACTGAAACCAAGAGTCAGACGCTTAATTGACTGAGTCACCCAGGTACCCCCCCTACACAAGTTTCATCTCCTATTTTCTTTCTGCCTGGAATGTACACCTCAACTATTTCCAGTTAGAAAATGACTACTTAATAATGATAACAATTATCATAAATTTTAGAATAACATTTTCTAACACTAAGTACTTACTTTATGGTAAGCATTGAGTTAAACATTCTTTTTGGTTCTCAGAAGGATCAAACTGTGGTAGCTACCATTAGCAGTCATTTTAACAAACCCTTGTTCAGGTCAGTGTTTTCTCAAGGTTTTCGTTAATCTCTAGTCCAATTTATTTCTCCTCTTATTACTGCCAATATTCCTTGCGCTTACTTCAGCTAAAATGTTTAGCCTACTATATTGAAATAATGTGTTTTTTATTCTCCTCTCTTAATCGGTAAATTACCTGCTCTGTAAGAGCAAAGCATATGTCTTTTTCAGTCCCATTTTCTAAGCATGTAGCTCCAAACTTGGCACAATGTTTCCTTAACTTAACAGATCGGATATACTGTCATGGAGAATATCACCGGGTATCCCTTCTCAGCATATTTAATGGAAGACCATTTGATCTAAAGTCTTGAACTTTAAGGGTACAAGCAGGGCCATGCTCGTGTTTACCCACTTCTGCAGTGGCTAGTACTGTATTTTTTATATGATCAATGTTCAAAAGTGTTGGCAGAAATTTAAATGCTACTATCCAGACTTCAGGAATATTAAAATGATGTTTGGCTCTGCTAAATTTTAGAAATACATAATTATACAGAGTCATTGTTAAAAGCAAAATCATTAGGCACAATAGCCATATTTAAGCAGCATGATGTCAGAATAGATATTCATTAGACTTAATGGATTTGTGTGTATCAGACAGAATAAATGTAAGAAGTTATAATAGAGTACAAAAAAGAAATAGAAATGGATTCCTGTGGTAAGAAAAGGGAGAATGTCATCTTGTGGAAAGACAGAAATCCCAAGAATTAAGGGACTCCATGACATGCATTCTTTTACACTAAATGTTTAAAAGTTGTTCAATAATTATGTATATTTTACTATATCTGTATGATTATTAGAATAACATAATAATAATGAATCATTGTTCCACTTATTGAGTGAATATTCTGGCTAGGTCCTTTACGTGCCTCAATATACATGTTAAGCATTCATTGTCTCCCAGTTTACAAATGAGGACACTGAGGCTCAAAAGGATTTAGTGTTTTCTCAAGGCCATGTTGTAATATATTTGTATATAATATTCTGTTTCCTCATTCATATAGCAAGCACATGCTGAACAGTAACTGTGCCAGACATGGTAGTAGGAGCTAAACAAGTAAGGATACATGAGAACTTTAAGGAATCCACAGTCTTGTTGTAGAGTCATGGAAAATAACACATAAGATACAAAGTATCAGGTTCCCTGAGAGATCTGACCTGTGGTAACAATGATGGGGGCTGTGATAACCTGTGAGATAGGTATCTAATTCAGCATGGGGTGAAAAGGAATGTAAGGCATCATTGAATACTTTCTAACAAGTCACAAAAAGTGTGACTTTATGAGGGAAGAATCTTGTCTCAGATGGAGGAAATGGCACATACCATAGACCGAGAAGTTGGCCCGGTGCACCTTTCTCATTCCTACTTTCCCCAGAATGTGTGTGAGAAACATGGCAGATCATCTTGATACTGGACTCTCAAAGTGGACACCTTGAGAGATGATGTTGAACAGACCACTTGACTTACTCCAAGGTGCTCAGTGAAGATGTAGATGTGTGTCATGGAGGGGTGCTAAAAGTTTGGCCTACATGGATGCAAATGGTGCCTTTGAGTGATGATGCAGGGTACAACCTGAGCACTGTTAATGACAGTCCTGCTCCAGGCATTGTGCTGTGTCTCTGACATAGTTGATCTGATTTATTCCTCACAGTGATTCTACAGATCAGTTTGCTCGCCTTCATTGTATGGATAAGGAGGCTTATCCCCCACGAGTTTAAATAACTGTCCCCAAATGATACAGAGGACAAATAAAGAGCCAGGATTTAACCCAAAAGTGGCTTTAAAATCCTTGCTCTTTCTGCTCAGGAATCAGGAATGATAATAATTTAAAAAATCCTATTTCACTCCTTGGGCAAGCTCTCTGCCAGCCTTACAGAAAGGTACTTTATTCTCTCAGTCCAGTACTTCAGGGAAACAAGAAAACCTGCTGCTTCTACATCAGCTTCTTGATGAGTAGCAGCCTGTGCAGGCCCTACTTCCTTCCATTTTTCTGCTTCTCCCTGATTTGACTCTCTTTTACCACCCCCCCCCCACAATCCAGCTAGAAAAGGATCACTCCCTTGACTTCATATGCTAGTGACTTGGTTCTTATTAGCTTCCCACCCTGTCTCTATTAAACTGTCCCAAAGTTAACCGAGGTCACAGAAGACCAATAGGAATCCCCTATTAATGTAATATTTCTTAAGTGCTGTATGTTCCAGGTTTACAGGGGCTCAAACAGAGCCACTAATGGGAATAAGCTCAGAGTAATGAAATAAATATGAAAAATGGCTCCAGTAAGAAGTGTGGGCTTCCTTTGAACACCCTTCTGTCTCACTTTTAGGACTGTGGGGGTTGATAAGCCTAATTTTATGACCACTGTCATGTTGTAAAACTTGTTAGTCTTTACTGTATCCTTAGCCACGAAGTCTCCCCTTTCACTTAAGTTTAATTCCATATTTGGGTCGAAATCCCAGAAGTGGTAGGTTTCTGCTCTGAGCACACCGTGCATTAATCTACCATGCACCAGAGTCCATTAATTTTGAATAGCACTATCAATTATACTACGTGACAGGGAGATAACTATGTTATCACCTTTGTGGAAGTGTCTTTCTTAGAAAATCTATACAGCTTCATCAAGACTCTAATGCTGATGGATAACTCTCTTTTCAAAAATCGCAACTTGATTGCATTTTTGTTTCATGGGATCTTAAAAATGCAAGCAAATAGAAAACTTCTGAGGCTTATAATACCTATCCACATAGACAATGAATAAACTTAACACTATTCTTCTAATAAAAATAAAATTGCTTCTGCTTATTCTGGGCCCTTTAAATAGATCTACCCTGAAAGTGTAAAAGTGCACAGAAAGACTATGTCAGCACTTGTACTTGGCCTTGTGAGTTCTCCCAGGTTAATCTAGTAGGTGCCACTGTGAAGTGACTCTTCTTGCCTCCCCTCCCCCATCTGACTCTGTCCCATTCTCCTATTCTCTATTTAGACCCCTCATATTGGCACACTGGCCTGTTTTTCCTGGCCGTTTTCAGGATAACTTCTGGTTTGTGTTTTTGTGTTCTTCCCTCAAAAACTCCAAAGAAAATACAAATCCACCTTCGTGCTAAGTGTCAGGCCTTTTCAATGATTTCTCTTAGGTCAGGCATGCGGAAACATTAGAAAGCAACCCTTCCCTGGTTTCCCAACCAGCTCCAAATAAAATAGAATCTCCTTGCCAACATTATGGTACGAACCACTCATTCATTCATACAAAAGCAAATTTTGGGTGCCCACTCCATTCCAGTCACTCTTGTAGGTTACGATTGACAAGATGGAAGTACTCTATCTCTGCTAGACTTAATAAAGGAGAAGGAAAATAGCAATGGAAAATACACGTACAATGCGATTCAACTGCAGGTAGCAAAGTAGGATCAAGAAACCAAAGTGGGGTAAATGCTGGGCAATGGGAAGAAGAAAGGAAGATCAGAGCTGCCACTGGTAAGTCAGTCAGGAAAGACCCCTGAAGGGTTGCTCTTGGAGCAGAGATCTAAGTATGTAATGAAAGCTTTCTAGACCTTGTGAATGTCAAGTGCTCAGGATCTGAGGCTGGGATGCATTTGGCAATTTTAGGAGAAAAAATGAAGCCAAAATGCTTAGGGCAGAGTAAGCGAGGTTAGTTGGACAGGGGGTAGATCAGGCAGGCCTAAGAACAAAGGGAAACTAAGGACTGCTCTAAACTGTTCCTGTATGGCTCCAGGTCTCAGGGCAGACAGAGCACAAAGTTCTTTTACTCCCTAAAGTGACTGACAGTGAGTCTCAAGTTTGAAAGGGAATGATTCTCCTTGCATGTCAATAAAAATGGATTTTCAGGTCCTCTCAATATTTCTTTAGGCTGAAACAAATAAAATGTATATTTTAGAAAAATATTTAGTAATATTAGACTATGCTCACAATATTTTCTTTACAGGCAAAGACTAAGAACACCACAGGGTACTTGGTCTCATTTCCTCTTACAAATTATACATGTTTGTATGTGTGTGTAACATTTATATATAATATTTGTTTTTAATTATATATGTATGTAGTTCATAAAACGTGTGTATGAAAATATCACAAAATTATACGGTATAATACTAAGAGCAATTTTATGGATGGTGGTGGTATGGATGATATTATTCTACTTTTTAATTATTTTTTACTTTATTTCCCAAAATGCCCACAATAAATGTGCATGACTTTAATTATTGAAAAGATCCAAAAGTGAAGGCCTATGTAAAATTGCCCCAATTTGCAGATATATAGGAAAATGTGGAGGAAGACGCATTACTTTGAATTGTTCATCATTCATGTGTGAATCATGTACCTATGACTAATTAAAAGTATGATGTACATGTTGCTTAACTTCTCAGAGTCTCAATTTTATCATTTGATAATGTGGAGAATTAATATGAAAAGTAAATTTTAAAAATAGAAAGGAATAAATCTACAGAAATACCTGAATCATACCCTTTTAGGGGTCAGGGATTATACCTGGTAAATTGGTGTTCTGAGACCAACTTAAATATGTTTGTGTGGCAAACAAACATATGGGGTACACACACACAACCAAGCAATTCTGACACCAGCAAGGTGTCGTGAGAATTCGACTAAATGCAACTGAATTCTAACACTATCTAGCAGGAAATAGCATCTGATTCCACAGGTTAAGGGTTCAGACCTACAGGACTGACCCTACCTCAGACACCAGTCAGAAGCCCAGGTGTTACCTGCATTTCTGACCAACTGGCTATAATCAGAGATCCCCAGTACGTCCTCCTCAGGTTTAGTTTGCTGGAGCAGCTCAAAGAACTCAGAGAAACATTTTATGTACCAGATTACTGGTTTATTATAAAAGGATATAATTCAGGAGCAGCCGGATGGAAAAGAATAGGGCAAGGCATGGGCCAAGGGTGCAGGGCTTCCATGGCCTTTCCAGGTATGCTACTTTCCCCAGTCTCCACATGTTCACCAACCTGGAAGCTCTCAGAACCCTGTCCTTGTGGGGTTTTATGGAGGCTTCATTACATAGCCACGATGGATGAAATCATTGCTCATTGACAACGGATTCAACTTCCAGCCCCACTTCCCTCCCTGGAGGTCAGGGGGTAGGACTAAAAGTTCCTGTAATTAGAGTTTGGCCCATTGGTACCTAGCCCCCAACCTTAAGTGCTGTCCACTGGTCACTTCATTAACACGACAAGGGACACTTCTATTGTTCTCAACACTTAGGAAATTCCAAGGGTTTACAGAGATGTGAGCCAGAATAAGGAATAGAGACCAAAAATATATATTTCTTATAATAAGTCACAATATCACAGCCGTATACACCCAGTATCTTACAGAGTTTTATATGGAGTAGCTTTAGAAAGATAATAAAAGCTTTGATTACAAAGTCCAAAGCACTCTCTATTGATATATAATCATAGAATAATTAGATCACTGGCTGGAAATTGACCTTGAAGCCTCTCTCCTCTATCCAAGTCTAGACTTCCCATCAGTCAATGTCCAGGTTCTACCTTTACACCTTTAACCATAGGCCCCTCATTCATCTAGCAGCAAATCCTCCATATTAAAACAGAACTCACTGTTACTTTTTATTTTTTCTCTGTTAAGCCAAAATCCATTTCTCTGTCCTTTGCATTCTTCAACCTACTTCTTTCTTCAGGATCTAAAAAAAGTGGCTTAATCTAACATTCACATAGTACCCTTTCCAGTATTTAGTAACAGTTATCATCTCGCCTCTCCATTTATCCAGATTTTTCTCATTTTTTTCCAACTAACCCTCAGAAAATAAGGTTACAGGAGCACTCAATTGCTGGAACAGACTCACTATATACCTATACGATTGTGAAATCTAAAATGAACATAAATTCCAGCCAGGTTGGAGTAGCACCTGCCAAACTGTTTTAATTCATTCTCAAATCAGGTAGCATTTGAGGAGTCCGATCACTAGTTGTCTTAAATTTGTTCCCAATATGGCATACTAGGAAGGTGTTGGTCTTGCAACTCAGAGTTAAAGCATCTGGGATAGTGAGTGGCACATGATAAGCACTCAATAAATGATGGCTACTATTGTTAATAATTATCACCATAATCATTTTAGAACCATTAAGATATTTTATATTTGCAACCGCTAAGCCATAGCTTCCTGATCCTGTCCAAACACATTTTTCCCCTGATCTCTGGATAGAACATTCATCTTTGTTAAACTGCATTTTGTGAGAATTAAATGGTCTTATTGCAGCCTGTTAAAATCTCTTTGGATCATGATTCAGTCAGAAACTGTATGCACTCTTCTTTCCAGATTCCTGTCACTCTTGCATTTGATGAGCTGTCTACTAAATCTTCAGCAAAGCCACAGATAAAACTGTTGACTGCAGCAACTTCAAAGGCAAGGCATATCCACTGCATATCCCCCAATGTGAGGAGGAAAGGGGCTGCTTTCAGCCGTGTACACCCATGCCCTTTGAAAAATGGCAGACTGAAATCTTTTTAAACATTTAATTTTAACCCTGGGTCACCAGATTGATCTGCAGTCCATTTAAAGTTATAGGATGCAAGGCCATTTGAAAATTATCATTAACTGTCATTTTTTTAAAAGATACACCGAATCACAATTCAAATTTGGAAATACAGTTGAGCAGTATAATTAATGAAAAGCAGCTAGTCCTTTAAAATTTACTCTGTTCTAGGCCTCTAAGCCAGGTCCTAAAGGAGTTTACAGTCCAAGGAAGCATGCAGATATATAAATATACCATTTCCGTATATGTTGTCAAGTGCTATAACAGAGGCACTGACAAGTGTTTCTAAAGAAACACAACCAAATTTCTCTCCATAAAGTTATAAAAGTTTAAGGTATGGAAACTAGTGTATAGATTATCAAATCCAATCTCCTCATTATACCAATGAAAAAACTAGCTCAGAGAGAGGAGGCAATTTATCCAAGTTTACACAGCTAACTTGTGGATCCCAACTAAGGATGTCTAAGTACCAGTTCAGTGTTGCTTCTCTTCTCCCTTTGACAATATCCTCCCACACCAAAGAATGTGTTTATTGATAGTAATCAAATATCTTGTCCGAAGATGTACTTTCATAAGCTAGGGTGAATATAGATGCAGAAGAAATAGAAAATGTGTATCCTATTGAGTTTTTACCCGTGAATATACCTAAAGAATTAACACACATGCTCACGCACAATTAAATTCCCATAAATTCCAATAGTAGCTTGTCATTATTTGTTTGTTTGGGTGTTTTTCCTCCTCAGTGGAGTGTTGGAAAATACAATAACAACACCTTGTTAATTGAGGATTCAGCCTTGTTAGTTTTTAATTAATTTATTCCACAAATATTTATTGGCTTTTTACTATACAAAAAGTCCTCTGTAAAATAAAATATAAAGGAGCGATGGCTGCAGCCCTTAAGGAAGTCCGTTTGTCTAGGAAGTATTCTGCTCTTTGGGTTACAAAGAGCCTAATGGAATGTGTCATAAAGCCTAAAGAACACAGAACATTCCAGATTCTCACTGTTAACAAGAACACACAGGCTACTGTCACTGTTCTAGGGAATCTGTTCTACCATAAATTAGAAGATAGTAGCTATTTAGTGGATTTTACTAACTGAAAAGAATTGAGGTATGTGAATTAAGTGATATTTTCTCATTTGGTTCTCCCAACTACTCTGAGAGATTGATATTTTAATTACTCCCTAGGTGTTCTAGCTGAAAACCTGAGGTTTACAGATACTGATGAACCTGTCTCAGGTTGTACATCAAGTAAATGGAGAAGCTAGAATTTGAACGCAAGTCTGCATGACTGCAAAGCCTATGTATGCTCTTTCCACAGTACTTCCGAAATGCTCTGGGATCAAAGCGTGGTGAGGGCCCTGAGTGTCTCTAGTCCTGGGACAAATGGATAAGGGGAGCTTGGAAAGAGTCAGTCCATCACTGAATTCAATAATTTGCCTTTGTTAGGGATGAAACTTACACTATAAAAAGCACAATTTTCTATAAATCGAAACACAAATACACATAGGTATATGCATACACACACAAATACACATTCCTCAAATATCTCTAAGTGTAAAATTCTGTGCTTAATCTGTGAAATTCTACACTTGGTCTTTTCAAGCTATTATTCATAATTACTGTTAATGAAGATTATTTTTCACTTTCCTTTCTGAAACTTTCAATTCTGTATTTACAATATGGGCTGTTACATGCAATATGGTTTATGGGAAATTTTTTCCCCCAATGTGGATGGTTCTGGCAATGAGTTTATCTCCCCTTAAGCACATTTCTTTGCGGCCATGCCAAATTGCCTTAGCTATTTGGTCTTACCAGTGGTGCAACACTTGCCGGAAGCTTCCCTGGGGAAATTAGGTAGCTCTAAGGAGCTCCATATCTTTTAGACCCAAGTTTCCTCAAAATATCCTGGAGCATTTCCAAACTCTTCAGTTCCACCTCACTGGTCCCTAGATGAGTTGTGTAAGATTTCTGAATGACCTTGATCTACCCTAATTTTAAATCACCACAGGTAACAGAAGGAAATGCTGAGAGGGGATTATTCCCCAACAGACAGATCCTCTGGAAAGTGACACAGGCCCAGTATGGAAGGCCTCACATCTTCTGGATGGCTTCTTTCCTCATGATGGCAAGGAGGTTTCAGATGAGAAGAGGTGTCCCTGTGGCTTCCTATTAGAAATTAGATATGAAAAAGCAGGGGACAGATTCCCAATCCCTCTTTCATTTACTTTTCTAGAAGTAAATTTGCAATATAGACAAAAGAATGAAACAGTAAGGGCTTCAGCTATTTAAGCAGTGGTAAGCAGTGGGGATAAAACAATAATTTTAGCATCAACAGAGTTCTTTACTCACGAAGCCTGCAGTTAGTCACGAATAGAGGTCATTTCAATAAAGTAGGATACATATCAGGAACAGAAATACCAGGACAACTGAGATAGGCACCAAACCCAGATCCACACGGCTGGGAAAAGTTCTAACTTTTAACACCTATGTCTACTCATCCTCAGAGACTCTATATTAAAAAATAATAATAATGTTTATTTTTGACAGAGAGAGACAGAGAGACAAAGAGACAGAGCATGAGTGGGGGAGGGGCAGAGAAAGAGGTATACACAGAATCTGAAGCAGGCTCCAGGCTCTGAGCTGTCAGCATAGAGCCTGATGCGGAGCTCGAGCTCACGGACCACAAGATCATAACCTGAGCTGAAGTCGGATGCTCAACTGACTGAGCCACCCAGGCACCCCAGAGATTCTATATTTTTTAATCTAACAGGCACTTATTTAATATTTTCTATATACTATATACATAGCATTGTAAATACTTGATAAACATTAACTGTTTTATTCTTCATATTAACCCTATGAGATAGGTACAACCGTCAATAGCCCTATTTGATGGACAAGGAAACTAAGGTAGAGGTAGTTTGAGTAACTTGCCCAAGGTCACACAACTAGTAAGTGACAGAGATGGAATTTGAATCCAGAGGATATGTTCTTACTGCTAAAACAAGCACCTTTCAGTAAATCCCTTAAAAGGAAAAAATCCTAGGAGCTGGTCTACAGGGGTGGCTCTGGAAGGGAAGATCTGGGAAGACTGTGCCATATGCTGCAGCTCTGAGGGAGTACAGGAGGGAGAAGAAATATTAATCCCATGGCCTTGGCTTGGAAGAAAAGAAGGACACTGCTGGGGCCAGAAAAATGGTCAGCAGCCAGGCAGTAGAAAGGCCCGAACGAGGTTCCTTTACTGCGACAGCCGATCCGAATTTCACTTTGCAGTCTAACCCAGGCCCATTGTAGACTTCTGGAAGTGCCAATCTCTAAAGAAAGGAACATGTAAATAATCTTTCCCCACCTAAAAGGCAATTTTTGCAGACAGCACTTTCTCTCACCACACTTCTCCTCTACATGCAGAGAGAGATTGATGATAAAGACAGCTTTCCTGACAGCCAAGTCCAAAACTGCCCTCACTGCTGGCCTCACAGAGGAAATGAGAGAACAGTTGGTCAAATCAGAGGGGGGATATCCTCTTTGTTGTTACCAGCCATAATCCAAAAAAATTACCGGACCTCCCAATAAACAGCAAACTCAAAGAACAGAGTGGGAAAGAGAAAAATCCATCACTTTCGTGGACTAGAAAACATCAAAAATGCAGACAAGGCTCTGCATGTTATCAGCAAACTATCACACTTAAATGAAATCCCCACGGACCTTTGATCACCCAATGTTATCTATAGCAGATTCTCCTTTTCAAATATTAATCTTTGCCTTTCTTTTTAGCCTCTAGTGCCCAGAAAACATAAATGTGTTAAACACTAGTTTGACCTTAAAAAAGTGTCTCACACTCTTCAAGTCTTGGTCTCCTCGTCTATAAAATATGGGGGACCAACCAGACCTTATGGGCAGCTCTGTAGTTAACTGATGGGCACCCCTGGTACCATGCTACGTCATCAGGAACACTGAAAATAGGCTTCTCCTTTTTATTAGCAAGAGCAGCTTTTGAGTACTGGTCCATCTCCTTACTAGTTTTGTGATCTTGCGCATGTCATTTAACCTAGCTGAACCTCCACTGTCACCCATTAAAATGAGTGTAAAGAAGTGAAAGAATTTATCATTCTGACAACCAGAATTTGTATTAGGAATAAGACTGTGTTTTACAGAAAACCACCTTGATAAGCTCTGGTGTTAGCTGATTGGCACCAAAGCTTCAGGGAAGAGGGACAAGATGCTCTATGTGGGAAAACTAAACTTGAAACAGAGGAAGAGAAAAGAGAACCTAGAATAGAAGAGGAAGAAGAGCAACCTCCACAACCCCAAAGCGGAGACACTGAAGTCAACTGGGGATAAAGATGCATGAAACTCCACAGTGGGTTAACTAAGGGCATCCTAAAACCAAGGTTTCTTATTATTCTACTATAAGCACTGTGTGATATAAACCCTTCTCCATTTTACCCTACGTCTTAAAGACAGTATAAAAAAACTGGACATATTTATTAGGAGTGTTGATTTTAGAGAAACAAAAGAACTTGGGTTCCAAGTGTAGCTCAACAAAGATGACCCATGATAGGAGAAATACCCAGACATGTTAGTAGCCATGAAAACAGAACTTTTAATAGATTTAGGGAGCACTGTACATCCACAGGCCCAGGTATGTGGTGAGGATTTTGACAAGTAATGAGCTTCCCTACTGACAGCTTGTTACCCAAGTATAATCATATTAATTTGGCAGGTAAATGGCTTGACCTCTGCATTACATGACCTGGCCCTTAGTTGTTGTCCTCCCTCGTTCATCCTCTCCCACCATTATTTGTATTTTGTTGGTATTATATCTAGCCTTTGATAAAAATGCTCTAGTATTACTTGGGAGTACATATTTCTATGTTGTAGGCCAGCCCACATCATTCCAAAGGGGAAATATTAGCTTGTCTGTTCCAACCGCAGGATCTTTCAGTCTCTAGAATGCACTTTTTCCCCCTTTTAAGCCATATCACCCCAGTGAATATTCATCTGTGTAAAAGTGATTCATTATCACCTTTCATTTTTACCGTCAACTGTCTTACTGTTCATTACCATCCAGAGGCTGGTTTCTCATTTTTGTCCTTGAATCTGCAATTTTTATTTCCTCTGCAGACTACTTTTCACATCTCCTTTTACAGTTGCTGTCTTCCCCCATAACCATCCCTCTGTGTCCCGTGATCAAGCCGAGTGGCAGTCACTAAATTACTGGGTATTCTCTGCAACTTCCCAGCATCGATGATTTTCGGCTATATAATCTGCTCGCTCTTTTCAGTCAGCCATATATTGGTGAGGATATATGGGTATTACCATTCACAAAGCTCAAAATGCGAGGGAGCTTTCTCAGACTAGTGTCTTTGGCTGATTTAGAGATCAACTTCCTGTTTATTATCAACTATTATCTGTGTGGATTTTTTTTTTTCAATCCTCTTCGTCTTTCTGTCTCTAGTTCTGTGTGATCATGCTGCTTAGCTTCCTGAGTCATTGCAATGTTGTTCTTCCATCTCTAATGTCATTCTTCACTGTCAATACCTGGATTTAAGATCCCCTGCAGCCCTCTCTTCTTTTTTTTTATAAACTCTTTTCGTCAGTTCCCACTACATATGAAAACAAGCTCAGGCATCCTGGAATTTCTTAGGGATTCCTCCCTGAAATATTCACCTTGGCCATATACCATCTCCCTCTGGTCTCCACTTCTCTCTGTCTCCCCCCACCTCTTCCTCCCTTCCCCCTCCCTCCCTCTTGCCTTGTGAATTTAAATAGTAGGGAGTTGATTAATCATACTCTTTAATTCAAGAACATTATCAGTTACTATCACTGGTATCAGTTACTAAAGTCGCCTCTTTTATTTTATATACTTAGATTTTTTCTTTTCCTTTCATAATGTCTTATTCTCATTTGTGTGCATGTATTCACACAGCCATTTCTGCTATAATGCTTGTTTTGAAATTATGAGTTTGTTCCAATGCCACTGACATAGAGAACAATTTAAAATTTAAGCATAACACAAATTTCCCTTTATGCATAATTCTGTCCCGGAGACACACCAGGTGAATGCAGAAAACTGCACACCACTGACTGAAGCCCTGTGGGAATATACCACACACACACACACACACACACACACACACACTCACATGCACACACACACAACAAACATCTACCAGCTACCTCAATTCACCATGTGTGTTATGAACTGTCCACACTTGCACCTGCATTACAACTTTCTGTGATCTCCAGGAAGCCTCATTCTACCATCTCATGGTGGCTCACAAGCTGCAATCATCCTTGTGCCCATTTTCACAAGAAACAGCCTAGTATTTTTCAACATTAAGTTGAAGTATGTATGTACTATAGTATATATGGACTTCTTTCAACTGTTTAACATCTAATTGTGCTACAGCTTTTATCACATGTCAGTCTTTTTAATGTCACTGCCAAAGTTTTTGAGTGCTATTCCCAAAACCATTTCCTTCACAAACATTGTAGTTTTATTGCAAAATTTTGTATAGCAAGATTATTTTTAGGAAAGAATATGTTGCATTATCAAAAACTGTATCATTGTTTGGAGCACATGTATTATTAATTTACAAAAATGAAAATGTGTTAGAAATGTCACTCTGTTTTCTACTATTTTTGTTGTTCTTTCAGATTCTTCAATGTTGTTATGTATGTTTTCTAATTACTTAAATATTACTCCTCCACATTTTACCCATCGATTCTCCCATGGGTGGGCGCGTACCCCAGTTATCTTCAAATTTTTGTTACCACAAATAACATGAATATTTTGCTATCTTGTAAGACCCCCATTCTACATCTTCACAACACTTTCTTTGTAATACAGATCCAGAAGTAGAATAGCTCAGTCATAGAGTCAGCAAACCTTTACTTTGCCTGAAAAGTGTGAGCTTGCTCTCAAGAACACATATGCTCATCTACCATCTCCCAAACAATGTGTAAGCACCTCTCTACTTGGCCCTGAGATTCACAGCATTCTAAATTTCACCTATCTAGTGTATATTTTCTCTGCCATTTCTTCTTAGACTTCTGATCATGTCAGAGCACTTGTGATTCTTTCAACTGTCTTTCTCCTGACACTCAATCCACAGTGGTAACCCTTCAGCTCTGGCATTCACATTCCCTTCTCCTTGATCCACATCCATTCCATGGTTACAATGATTTTGCCACCATCTTCCTCTACTTTGTCAATAAATATCCCATCATTACCACCGAGACCCAGCTGCCTGTCTGCTAGTTCAGTATAGACTCTTACATTTAATCCCTCCATTCTGTTCATTCATTCCTCTATTAGCAAAACTTGGACATTAGTGCATGCTGAAACATCTGTTGAGGCTCCTCTCACATATCACCTCTTCTGTGAAGTCTTCTTTGACTACCCTATCTAAAATGGAAATAATTCCTTTCTTCCACAAAATCTGATATGCATTCACTTCTATTTTTTTTCAAGCCTCTTTGCTTTGTTAATATTTGTTTATACATCTCTCTTTCCAAGGGGGATCTTGAATTACTTGAGGGTAGGGCATTTGCCTTAATCATCTTGATTTCTCCCACATTTAGGAGGCTCTCAAAAACTCTCCCTTGAGTGATTGAATGAGCAAAAAAAAAAAAAAAGAATAAATCAAATGTTATTTTATATCAAGTGCTCTTAAGTAATCAAAGTTTGTAATGCCCAATATGTTAGTCATAATTTAAAACTCTGTATTAACATAGAACAAAAAATAAGATAAGATAATTTTTAATTAAAAGACTGTGTCTGAAAACCAATTCACAAAGGAGATTGCTTGATTGTCGCCTTTTTTTTTTCCTTAGGAAAGGATGCTTTATTAATTAGCCTCTTTGGTCTATAACACTTTTCTATAGTTATTGTACTGCATATCAGTAATGCTGGGATCTGCTAAATTGAAATATAATTGATAATGAATTCAGCAGCTAATTCTCACATCATTCTCAAGTGAATTCCAGTTGACTCAATTCATCCTTTCTTTTCCCATGATCTTTTAGATGATTTTCATTAAAATTTAACACAGAAGTTAGTAAGGATTATGGTTCTGTATTATTTTTGCAGGAACGTACAGTATGCTACTCTAGGACAGTGTGTCTGTGTGTTGGGGGGGGGAGGTGTAAATACAGTGCCCGACCATCCCAATTTGCCTAAAACTGTTTTGGTTTTAGCATTAAACTTCTCATATCTCAGAAACTGATTTAGTTCCAGGCAAATTAAGATGGCTGCTCATCTTGGATGTTAATCTTCTACATTTATTTGTGTCTCAACCAGGCATTCAAGACCTTCTATGACCTAACACTGACCTTCTTTTCTTACTTTCAGCAATGCTTCCCATGGTCTACTTTCCAGAAAAACTGAACTTTAGCTTATTCTTTACACATGATTTGGTTTCATTGCCTACAGTGTTATACGTCTAAATTCTACCTATTTGTCAAGGACTACTTAACATTTTATTTTACCACCACATGTGCCTTTCTACCCAAAGGTTCTTGCTAGTCTGAATATGGCTTTTGATGCTGATCCATTTATGCTTTGCATTACAGTGTCTTTTATACATCTTCTTTGTCCCAAAGAAAGAATCGATGTTAAACATAGGACTGCCAATGTATTTCAGATTATGTAAATAATATATAAATACCATTTATTTATATATGATAATTAAGTGTCCATATTTTCTTGTAATATTTCACCATTAATCATTCATCCTATCAACTATTTTGTTTTCCAAGATCTAAAGCATGACAAGTTCTTTCAATGATACCTAATAACTAAATTTATATTTTAAGTTCTTTTATACAATTGGTTGGGAGAAAACAGTACAATAAAATGAGTATATGCACTGAAGCCATTCAAACATGAGTTTAAATTCTAGGTCTTTCTTGCTTTTACATCCTTAGACAAGTCATCTATCTCATTCAGCTTAGTTCTCCAACTTTGAAATGGAATGAAAAATTTTCCTATATACATTTTATAAAGGTGAAAAATAATGGATACCAATTGTCAGCAAACTTTTCTGTAAAGGGACAAATAGTACATATTTTTGATTTTGTGGACATGGTAAGTCAAAACTACTCAACAGCCATTGCAGTGTAAGATTAGCCATAGACAATAAGTAAATGAAGGAGGTAACTATGTTACAATACAGTTTTATTTATAAAAACAGACAGTGGGATATGTTTGGCATTTTGACCACAGTTTGCCAACGCCTAATACACATTAAGCATTTAATAAATGTCGATTGGGGGGCGCCTGGGTGGCGCAGTCGGTTGAGCGTCCGACTTCAGCCAGGTCACGATCTCGCGGTCGGGGAGTTCGAGCCCCGCGTCAGGCTCTGGGCTGATGGCTCAGAGCCTGGAGCCTGTTTCCGATTCTGTGTCTCCCTCTCTCTCTGCCCCTGCCCCGTTCATGCTCTGTCTCTCTCTGTCCCAAAAATAAATAAACGTTGAAAAAAAAATTAAAAAAAAATAAAAAAAAATAAATGTCGATTGGTACTATGATGAGCTAATTTGTCTGTCCTCACTATTGTGATTTTGTGGTCCTGATCTAAATTAAGCTTAAATTAATCCAACATTTTCCAAAAATATTTTGTAGGTTTCTGTTTTTCCCATAACTTCTTCCATAAAAGTAATTCAGGGAAATTATATATTGAATCTTTTCCTGGTAGTGATAGGACACTGAAGATTTAGGTGTTAAGGATTTTAATTCCCATTCTCCTTTTTCCTGATCAACTATAGTCACTGATCCTCCTATTCTTATAAATTCTATCTTATCCATAATCTAAAATTATCACAATCTAGACATAAAGCTTGTTAGGAATTGTGAGAGGGTCTGACTTAACTAGTCACCATAAGCTCTATGCCCTGGGATGAAGCCTGGGTACTTGAGTCTCTCAAGGCCACCTTTCTTTCAAATATACTAATTTCTTCAAAATTCAATGTTTTTGTGCCCTGGTTAGTTCTATAGCTTGCCAGAGAACTTCACCCATCCTGATAATCCAGTTGGTCTCAATTTTGGCCACAAGTTAGAGTCATCTGTAAGGATTTGAAAAATAAATTTGTCTTAGCCTAAAAAAGCAGTGATTCTAAAAGAAAAAAAAAAGATAAATTAGACTGCAGCAAAATGTAAAACTTCCTTAACTGAAATAGAATACCATGAAGATGAATTATCATGCCATAGTATGAGAGAAAAGGTTTCACAAAACATGTATCTGACAACTCTTGTTCAGGATATGTAAATAAAAAGACAAACAAAAACAAACAAAACAAAAAACTCTTACACTTTAAAAGTAAAAAGATAAAAATCCAATAAAAAAGTGGGCAAACATTTAAAAGTCCTCTCTTAAGAGAAGATGGAGGGGCACCTGGGTGGCTCAGTAGGTTAAGCGGCCGACTTCGGCTCAGGTCAATATCTCACAGTCCATGAGTTTGAGCCCTGCGTCGGGCTCTGTGCTGACAGCTCAGAGCCTGGAATCTGTTTTGGATTCTGTGTCTCCTCTCTCTGACCCTCCCCTGTTCATGCTCTGTCTCTCCCTGTCTCAAAAATAAATAAAACGTTAAAAAAAAAGAGAGAGAAGATAGAAAAATCGCCAAATGTATATGAAAAAGTGGTTAATATCATTTCCCATTACAATGTGATCTCAATATACATCTGCCAGAATAACTATGATTAAAATGATTGATGATATCAAGTGTTGGTGAGGCTGTGAAGCAACTAGAATTCTCCAATGAATTACTGTTGGGAATACAAAATGTTTTCATCACCTTGAAGAAAAGTTCAGGCATTTTCTTGCAAAACTGAACCAAACGTGCCCTATGACCTAGTGATTTCACTCCAAGAGGAATGAAAATGTTCCAAAGAATTTGTGTAAAAATGCCCATAATAGGATCAGTCATCACAACTAAGCCTAGAAGCTGTCAAAGTGCCCATCAAAAGGAGAATATATGAAAAAATATGGTATATTTATGTCTAACAGTACTACTCAGCAATAAAAAGAAAAAAAACTATCAGAGGCATTGGCCTGGGTAAACTTCCAAAACATTATGCAAAGTAAGCAATGCCTTACCCAGAAGGGTGCACAGGATATAATTACATTTGTATGAAATTCTTAAAAAGGCAACAACTAATCTTAAGTTGGGGAAAAATGTCAGAATGATGATTACCTCTGGGGAATAGGGTCAAGAAAATGACAGGAGAAGGGCGTGAGGAAACCTTCTAATGTGATAGTAATATTTTACATCTTGATAAAAGTCTGGGTTTTAGTGGTGTATGCATTTGTTAAAGCTCAGCAAATGGACACTTAAGAGATATGCATTACATGGTATGTAAATTTTAAATCAAATAAAAAAGTTGTAAACAATATTACATTCTTGTTAATGATATGCAAGCTGACATAATTTACTTTCAGATACACCAGAAATAGAATGGGTTACTGGATGGATACAGGGGTAGTACACAGATAGGGATTTGATAAAGCAAGTAGAGCAAACTTTTAAATGTAGAATCTAGATGGGAAATACATGGATGTTCAATGTAATTTTTTTTTCAATTTTTCCGTATGTTTAATTATTTTTATAATAAAATGACTATGATTTAATTACTTTGGGAGTAGGATCTAGATATTTTTTTTTGTTTGTTTGTTTTGGAAAAGGCTTTCAGGTTATTTCAATGTACAGTCAGATTCAAGAGTAACTGCACCAATATTTTCCAACTCCACCCCAGGGAATATGGACCATTACCTGCATATACAGCTGACTCCTGAACAACATGGGTTTGAAGTGCATGGATCCACTTATATAATAAATTTTTACAGTATAGTACTATAAATGTATTTTCTTTTCCTTATGATTTCCTTGGTAACATTTTATTTTCCCTAAATTACTTTACTGTAAGAATATAGTATACCATATATATACAAAATATGTGTTAATTGACCATGTTATTGATGAGGCTTCCAGGCAACAGCAGGATATGAGTAGTTAAGTTTTCAGAGAAATCAAAAGATACATGCATATTTGACTAACCCCCACACTGCTCAAGGAGCAACTGTATTTATTCAAAAGTAAGGATTCTTCTCTGGGACACCTAGGTGGCTCAGTTGGTTAAGCGTCCAACTCTTAATATCAGCTCAAGTCTCCATCTCAAGGTTTGTGAATTCGAGCTTTGCACTGGGCTCCACACTGACAGCGAGAAGCTGTTTGGGATTCTTGCTCTTCCTCTCGCTCTCTGCCCCTCCCCCATTCACCCACACTGTCTCTCTCTCACAAAAAAAAAAAAAAAAACGTAAAAAAAGGAAGTAAGAATTCTTCTCTAAATTTGACAAACCTTTTATAAATACAAAGCTGCTACCCTGCTGACTGTGAGCCCCACCCTTCATGTAGGACGATATCACCCTGCCTTGCCTATGGCATCACACCCTTTGATTACTGGCCCTGGTATGAATCAAGCCCAAATGAACCAAGTCCATTGATTTCCCCTAAGGAACCAGTACCATGCTGAACCACTCCCCTTTGCCTTTGATTTTTCTACATCATAGTTTCTTTTCTCCTGTTTGTTGCACTGGGCTCCCCAGTATGCCTGAGAGCAATTTCTGCTTGAGTTACCAAAGACAAAATTAAGGTATCAGGTAAGACTGGATGAGAATATATTACAGGTAATGCCTTATTTGACTAAGTTTTTACTCCAAGAACATGCATTTATTTTATCCTACACCAGGTTAAAATGATTACCTTTCCTTATCATCATCATTGAGACAGATTTTTGGTTAATATATTAATGTAATTAGTTATACTATACAAACATATATACACATAATACATTATTATAGAATGCATTATTCCATTTACATCCACACATGTTCCATTATGTGGCATGGAAGGCAAAACAAAAGACTCTCAATTGTTTGGGGATAAAAGCCGAGTAATAATTCTCAGTTAAAAGACAAAGGGAAAAAAAGGACAAATGTTTAGCAAACAGATATATGCACTCCAGTACTAAATTGGTTTCTCCTCCCAAACTTGGCTGTGACCTCTTCTTGTTCAGGGATCATGTTCTACTCACTTTTAACTTTCCACTGTCAACACAGCCCTGACATGTGGAGGGTTTTCAACCAGTAAAGAAGGCTCATGCAAAACTAATTCAATGAAAAATCCCTGTGTTCTTACAACAAGTAGCCCACATGCATCTATGTGCCTGTAAATATTCTATAATTCCAAGGTTAATTCATACACTTTGTATAATAGGTACTAATATTACTCTTTACACTAAGAAAACTGAGGCTTAGGGGTGCCTGGCTGGCTCAGTTGGTTAAGTGTCCAACTTCAGCTCAGGTCATGATCTCATGGTTTGTGGGTTTGAGCCCCACGTCGGGCTCTGTGCTGACAGCTAAGAGCCTGGAGCCTGCTTTGGATTCTGTGTCTCCCTCTCTGCCCCTTCCCCGGTCATGCTCTGTCTAGCTCTCCTTCTCTCAAAAATACAAAAAAAAATTAACAAAAAAAAAAAAAAAAGAAAGAAAAGAAAAACTGAGGCTTATAGAGGTGAAGACAATTTGCCAAATTTGTCACATCCAGAAAGTGGCAATGGCAGTATTCTACCCCAGGTCGAACTACCCAAACCGTGTTCTCTTCATCCCATCAATCTACTTCCCACAGTGCTCAACAGAAACAAGAAACTGTGAACCTATCTCTCACATGTTGCAGTATCAGTGAGGATCCTTCCATTCTCTAAAAATCTTGAACAGAGTTCATTACCACCACTGTAGAGCACATAACATTTCCAATAAAATGTTTCCTCTTGTTTTATTTGTCTGACAAGCAAAGACCAGCTACTTCCTTTTATCCTGTTCTTTAAGCCATCAGAGGATTTGGATGTTTATGTGGAAGGAACCTGTCACAGGTGTTGTTGATCATTTTCCTTCAAAAGAAGGACATGTTCAAGATGCACTACTGAGTAGTATAAATCACACACACTCACCATTGCTGCCATGCTTAGTCTGATGAGGCAGAGAGAAAAAAGTGCTGGCAAACAATCAGAACTGATGGCCTTTTTTCTGTGACATGTCAGCCTGCCTGTATTGCCAATTGTCATGGCATCATTTATCTTTGTTACTAGCACCCTGAGTTAAGAAAGACTCAGGCACAGAAAAGGGACTTTGCCAGGTAAATTACTTCAGAATGCTGTAAACACTTTCTTGGGACCTTTTTATGTATTTTATTGTAATGCTTGCAGGTTACTTTACCCCATGTGGAGGTTCCACAAACCTTATAGCTTTCCTAGAACTCAGTGTATATCAACAATCAAATACATGTAGAAACTAGAAGCCTAGTACATTTTCTTTATACGTGATAGGTTAATCAGATGTTTTATCCCTCAGGATAAAATTGGGGTGGGGTTGGGGGACTGCATAGAGCGAGCCTGCACATGGTCTCTCTCTCTGTCTCCACCTCCCTGCTTCGCAACAAGCAGAGGACATTGACAGGAGTAAAACTTACAGAGCACAAGCTTGGAATTTTAGCCTTCATCTGATGTGACTGATAAAGTCTTAGACTGGATTGCTCCAGAAGCCAACCCTGAAACTAAAAGTTTGATAAGTCACCCCCAAAGAAGACAAATACGGAAGGGAAGGGAAGGAAACCAATAATTACTGTGGGCAACGGGGGCTCAATCACATTGAGGACTTCAAGGAGAAAGCAGAGCATTGTCTGCAGAGCATGGTTTCACCTGAAGGGCAGGGAAGATGGATATTGGCCCACAAAACTCTGTTAATCTTGGTTGAGACCTGCTCCAAGGAATCAACAAGTAGAGCACGTGCCATGGCCAGAGACAGCCCTTGGGGAAAGAGATGTGCTGCTCGCTGCACTATGTTTTTATCACATGTAACAAAAGTGAGTACTAGGGATGTGGACAACCAACAACAGATCTGCTACAGATAAATACCATGCGGAAGGGAACAAAAATGGTGGTAAAGGAAAAGAAAGACCATTTTAAGACAGCACAATAGTGCATACTTTTTTGTTTGGATGAAATTGTAAATTTTGATAGCCTCTCTTAAACCACTGTAAATTATTACAAGACAGAGAAGAAACAAGAAATTATTGTTTTATTCAAAGGTCTGCTTCTTAATCATAAGGAGAAGGTGATCATGAGCACCAGCATGTTTTTAACAAACAACCAAACAAAATTTTGTGACATTAAAACTTAGGTTTTGCTACTAAAGGTAATAAATTTTTAGGTAAGTAGAATTTTATCACCATGATATTTGATTTCTACCATAATATTTCTCATGACATCTAAGTGAAAAAGAAGAAATTATCAGTTGGGATTGCTAGTTTGTAAAATAATCATTGCCCTGAATTTATTAAACCACTAATATTTCTCATACATAGCTAGCTCTCTAAAGACTTCCCTTTAGTCATCAATATTTTTATCTTTTTAAAAAATCGATAATTTCCTCGGATTTACACACTGAGATATTAAGTATGTGCTTAAGGGCACCTGGATGTCTCAGTTGGTTAAGTGTCCAATTTCAGCTAAGGTCATGATCTCATGGTTAGTGGGTTTGAGCCCTGTGTTGGGCTCTGTGCTGACAGCTCAGAGCCTGGAGCCTGCTTCGGGTTCTGTCTCCCTCTCTCTCTGCCCCTCTCCTGCTCATGCTCTGTCTCTCTCTCTCTCTCTCAAAAATAAATACACACTATTTTTTTTTTAATTAAAAAGTATGTGTTTGACTGGAGAAGCCAAGATGGCGGGACAGCATGGAAGTTTTTTGTGTGTCTCGCGTCCATGAAATACTGCCAGACCAACACTAAACCATCCTGAACACCTAGAAAACTGATCTGAGGATTAACAACAATCTGCACAACCTGAACCACAGGACTCAGCAGGTACGTGGGGCGGAGAGATGAACTTGGGGAGAGAGAAGCTGGCTTCAGGCAGGGAGCTGCTTTTTCAGGCAGAGAGAGAATGGAGACTGGGCGTGGGGGGTGGAGAATACAGGAAAAGCACCCCTCCCCAAAAGCAGCTGGAGAGAAAGTGAAAAGCTGGAAATAGCCGCAGGGACTGAACTAAAAAGGGAGAAGTGAGAAAGGAGAGGGTTTAAATTCCATTAAGACTGTAAACAAGGGGAGCGCAAAGGCTGCAACTCCGCAGCTCGATACCTGGCGGTGCTCTGGTGGGAAGAGCGAATCCCCAGGAGCAGAGTGGGTTCCAGGAGGTTCTCGGGCCACACGGGGAAAAGTGGTTCCACTGCTGGAAGGACATTTGGTAGAGACTGTTGAAGCTACCTGGTCCCAGCAGACCCCAGAAAACATCCACATTCGCGGGTGCTGGAACAAGGTCGTTAAGGGTGAAGCCTGGTGCCACATGTGTGTTGTGATTTTCCATAATCCCTGAAACGCTGCTGCTGCTACACTATCTCATGAACTTTTTCTGGGGCGGGCTGGCACCTGGTCGCAGTCTTGGGGCACCGACAGCAGCAGGGTCCCACAAGCGTTCCTGGGTGCAGCTGACATTCGGCCACTGCTTGGTGAGACCCTCCCACAGAGGGGCAGAACAGGTGAAAGCCACAGTCCTCCAGAAGTAAGGGGGCAGGGAAAACAGCCGCATCTGAGACAAAACTTGGGAGAGAGGTACTGCCTGGGGCCTGGTCACGGAGAGTGAAAAAGCGGGGAGTGGACAAATGCTGAAGACAGAGAACAGGTGCATGATTGCTGATGCGGGAGACAGAGTTCCAATACTAGAGATTGGGTAGATGGGTGAAGACAGGGTCACTGCTCCCAAGCATGCGCATATGCACCTACAAACGCCAAACAATCCACCCCAGTAGGCTAGCAGCGCCATCTAGTGGAGAACGGAGCTGTTACACTGAGCCACGCCCAACTGGGCCAACCTCACCCTTCAAGAACACAAGCCTCACCACCTACTTAGTTTATAGGCTATAAAGTGCTACATAGTCTGACTTCCAGGGGAAAACCAAGTAATTTCAGTGCTATTTCAAACTGTCAGCAGGTCCATCTTTTCAATTTTCTTTCTTTTTTTCTTTCTCTTTTACACTACTTTTCTTTTTCTTGAATAGAGAAAGAGAAAAAAATTTAATTTTCAATTTTTATTAAAATTATTTTCTTTAATTATTTAGTATATTTTTTCTGTTTCTATAATATTTTCAAATTCTATCTTACTGCCATCATTTTATTTTAGTCTACTTCAGTGTAGTCACCTTTTCAAATTTTCAAATGATTTCTTTTTCTTTTTTGTTCTTTTCTTTTTCTTGAATGCAGAAAGAGAAAAACTTCATTTTTACTTTCAATTTCTGTTAAAAATATTTTTATTTAATTTTTTACTATATTTTCTGCTTTTATGTAATTTTTTTTCAAATTCTATTTTACTTCCATCATTTTATGTTAGTCTACTACAGTGTATTCACTTTTTCAAATTTTCAAATGACTTTTCTTTTCTCTTTTTTCTCTTTTGAGTTTCTTTTCTTCTTCTTGAATGAAAAGAAAAACTTCATTTTTATTTTTAATTTTTATTAAAAATATTATTTTTTTCTACTGTATTATTTACTTTTGTGTAATTTTTTTCAAATCCTATTTTACTCCCATCATCTCAATTTAGTCTACTTCAGTGTATTCATTTTTTCAAATTCTCAAATGATTCCTGCCCCCCCCGCCTTGTTTTTCTCTAACCTGCCAAACAACTTTAAACACCCAGACCAAAACACACCTAGGCTCTAACATCATTTATTAGATTTGTGTGTGTGTGTGTGTGTGTGTGTGTGTCTGTGTATTTAATTTTTTAATTTTAACTTTTTAATTTTAATTTTTTAATTTTAATTTTTCTACCTCATTAATTCCTTTTCTCCCTTCAAAATGACAAAACGAAGGAATTCACCCCAAAAGAAAGAGCACGAAGAAATGCCAGCCAGGTATTTAACCAACACACATACAAGCAAGATGTCTGAAACAGAATTTAGAATCACGATAATAAGAATACTAGCTGGAGTTGAAAATCGATTAGAATCCCTTTCTGCAGAGATAAAAGAAGTAAAAAATAGCCAGAATGAAATTAAAAATGCTATAACTGAGCTGCAATCATGGATGGATGCAGCAGCGGCAAGGATGGACGAGGCAGAACAGAGAATCAGCAATACAGAGGACAAACATAGAGAATAATGAAACAGAAAAAAAGAGGAAGACTAAGGCAAAAGAGCACGATTTAAGAATTAGAGAAATCAGTGACTCATTAAAAAGGCACAACATCAGAATCATAGGGGTCCCAGAAGGGGAAGAGAGAGAAATTGGGGTAGAAGGGTTATGTGAGCAAATCATAGCAGAAAACGTTCTTCACCTGGGGAAAGACACAGACATCAAAATCCAGGAAGCAGAGAGGACCCCCTTAGATTCAACAAAAAACGACCATCAACAAGGCATATCATAGTCAAATTCACAAAATACTCAGTCAAGGAGAGAATCATGAAAGCAGCAAGGGAAAAAAAGTCCGTAACCTACAAGGGAAGACAGATGAGGTTTGCAGCAGACCTATCCACAGAAACTTGGCAGGCCAGAATGGAGTGGTGGGATATATTCAGTGTACTGAATCAGAAAAAATACAGCCAAGAATTCTTTATCCAGCAGGGTTGTCATTCAAAATAGAAGGAGAGATAAAACGTTTCCCAGACAAACAAAAATTAAAGGAGTTTGTGACCACTAAACCAGCCCTGCAAGAAATTTTAAAGGGGACTTTCTGAGGGGAGAAAAGATGAAAATATATACATAAATACATACCAAAGGCAATAAAAGATTAGAAAGGACTGGAAAACAACACCAGAAACTCCAGAAACTCTACAGGCATAATAAAGGCAATAAATTCATATCTGTCAGTACTCACTTTAAATGTCAAGGGACTCAATGCTCCAATCAAAAGACATAGGGTAACAGAATGGATAAGAAAACAAGATCCATCTATATGCTGTTTACAAGAGACCCACTTTAGACCAAAAGACACCTTCAGATTGAAAATAAGGGGATGGAGAACCATCTATCGTGCTACTGGAAGTCAAAAGAGAGCCAGAGTAGCCATACTTATATCAGACAATCTAGACTTTAAAATAAAGACTGTATCAAGATATGCAGAAGGACATTATATCATCATCAAGGGGTCTATCCACCAAGAAGACCTAACAATGGTAAACTTTTATGTACCAAATGTGGTAGCACGCAAATATATAAATCAATTAATCACAAACATAAAGAAACTCATCGATAGTAATACCTGAAGAGTAGGAGACTTCAACACCTCACTCACAGCAATAGAAAGATAATATAATCAAAAAATCAACAAGGAAACGATGGCTTTGAATGACACACTGGACCAGATGGACTTAACAGATATATCCAGAACATTTCAACCTAAAGCAGCAGAATATACATTCTTCTCCAGTGCACATGGAACGTTCTCCAGAATAGACCATACACTGGAACACAAATCAGCCCTAAGTAAGGACAAAAAGATTGAGATCATACCATGCATATTTTCAGACCACAACGCTATGAAACTTGAAATCAACCACAAGAAAAAAATTGGAAAGGTAACAAATACTTGGAGACTGAAGAACATGCTACTAAAGAATGAATGGGCTAACCAAGCAGTTAAAGGGGAAATTAAAAAGTATACGGAAATCAATGAAAATGATAACACCACAACCCAAAACCTCTGGGACGCAGCAAATAGAACCCAAAACCAGCAGAAGACAGGAAATAATAAAGATTAGAGCAGAAATTAATGCTATCAAAACCAAAAAAAGAGAACAGATTAATGAAACCAGAAGCTGGTTCTTTGAAAGAATTAACAAAATTGATAAGCCACTAGGTAGTTTGATCAAAAAGAAAAAGGAAAGGACCCAAATAAATAAAATCAAAAATGAAAGAGGAGAGATCACAACCAATAAACAGAAATAAAAATAATAAGAGAATATTATGAGCAATTTTATGCCAATAAAATGGGCAATCTGGAAGAAATGGACAAATTCCTAGAAACATATAGACTACCAAAACTGAAACAGGAAGAAATAGAAAATTTGAACAGACCCATAACCAGTAAGGAAATCGAATTAGTAATCAAAAATCTGCCAAAAAACAAGAGTCCAGGGCCAGATGGCTTTCCAGGGGAATTCTACCAAACATTTAAGGAAGAGTTAATACCTATTCTCTTGAAACTGTTCCAGAAAATCGAAATGGAAGGAAAACTTCCAAACTCTTTCTATGAAGCCAGCATTACCTTGATTCCAAAGCCAGACAGAGACCCCACGAAAAAGGAGAACTATAGACCAATTTCTCTGATGAACATGGATGCAAAAATCCTCAACAAGATATTAGCCAACCGGCTCCAACAATACATTAAAAAAATTATTCACCACGACCAAGTGGGATTTATACCTGGGATGCAGGGCTGGGTCAATATCCACAAAACAATTAGCGTGATTCATCACATCAATAAAAGAAAGGACAAGAACCATATGATCCTCTCAATAGATGCAGAGAAAGCATTTGACAAAACACAGCATCCTTTCTTGATAAAAACCCTCAAGAAATTAGGGATAGAAGGAACACACCTCGCAATCATAGAAGCCATATATGAAAGATCCACCACTAATATCATCCTTAAAGGGGAAAAACTGAGAGCTTTTGCCCTAACGTCAGGAACACAACACGGATGTCCACTCTCACCACTATTATTCAACATAGTGTAGGAAGTCCTAACCTCAGCAATCAGACAACACAAAGGAATAAAAGGCATCCTCCAGGAGGAGGTCAAACTTTCACTCTTTGCAGATGATATGATACTCTATATGGAAAACCCAAAAGATTCCAAAAAAAAAAAAAAAACTGCTAGAACTGATTCATGAATTCAGCAAAGTTTCAGGATATAAAATCAATGCACAGAAATTGGTTGCATTCCTATACACCAACCATGAAGTGACAGAAAGAGAAATCAAGGAATCTATCCCATTTACACTTGCACAAAAAAACATAAAATGCCTAGGAATGAATATAATCAAAGAGGTGAAATCTATACACTGAAAACTACAGAAAGCTTATGAAAGAAATTGAAGAAGACACAAAAAAAGGGAAAAAGATTCCATGCTCCAGGATAGGAAGAACAAATATTGTTAAAATGTCAATACTACCCAAAATAATCTACATATTCAATGCAATCTCTACCAAAGTAACACCAGCATTCTTCACAGAGCTAGAACAAATAATCCTAAAATTTGTATGGAACCAGAAAAGACCCCGAATAGCCAAAGCAATCTTGAAAAAGGAAACCAAAGCAGGAGGCATCACAATCCCAGACTTCAAGCTGTACTACAAAGTTGTAATCATCAAGACAGTATGGTACTGGCATAAGAACAGACACTCAGATCAATGGAACAGAATAGAGAACCCAGATATGGATCCACAAATGTATGGCCAACTAATCTTTGACAAAGCAGGAAAGAATATCCAATGAAAGACAGTCTCTTCAGCAAGTGGTGCTGGGAAAACTGGACAGCGACATGCAGAAGAATGAACCTGGACCACTTTCTTACACCATACACAAAAATAAACTCAAAATGGATGAAAGACCTAAATGTAAGACAGGAAGCCATTAAAATCCTTGAGGAGAAAGCAGGCAAAAACCTCTTCGATCTTTGCCGCAGCAACTTCTTATTCAACACGTCTCCAGAGGCAAGGGAAACGAAAGCAAAAATGAACTACTAGGACCTCATCAAAATGAAAAGCTTCTGCACAGCAAAGGAAACAATCAGCAAAACCAAAAGGCAACCAACAGAATGGGAGAAGATTTTTGCAAATGACATATCAGATAAAGGGTTAGTATCCAAAATGTATAAAGAACTTCTCAAACTCAACACCCAAAAAACAAATAATCCAGTGAAAAAATGGGCAAAAGACATGAATAGACACTTCTCCAAAGAAGACATCCAGATGGCCTACCGACACATGAAAAAATGCTCCACTCATCATCAGGGAAATACAAATCAAAACCACAATGAGATATCACCTTACACCTGTCAGAATGGCTAACATTAACGACTCTGGCAACAACAGATGTTGGCAAGGATGCAGAGAAAGAGGATCTCTTTTGCATTGTTGGTGGCAATGCAAGCTGGTGCAGCCACTCTGGAAAACAGTATGGAGGTTCCTCAAAAAACTGAAAATAGAACTACCCTAGGACCCAGCAATTGCACTACTAGGCATGTGTCCAAGGGATACAGGTGTGCTGTCTCGAAAGGACACATGCACCCCCATGTTTATAGCAGCACCATCAACAATAGCCAAACTATGGAAAGAGCCCAAATGTCCATCGACAGATGAACTGATAAAGAAGATGTGGTATACACACACACACACACACACACACACACAATGGAGTATTACTCAGCAAAAAGAATGAAATTCATTCATTCATTCATTCATTCATTCATCAAAAAGAATGAAATCTTGCCATTTGCACCTACGTGGATGGAACTGGAGGGTATTATGCTAAGTGAAATCAGTCAGAGAAAGACAAAAATCATATTGCTTCACTCATATGAGGACTTTAAGAGACAAAACAGATGAATGTAAGGGAAGGGAAACAAAAATAATATAAAAACAGAGAGGGGGACAAAACAGAAGAGACTCAAAAATATGGAGAACAAACTGAGGGTTGCTGGAGGGGTTGTAAGAGGGGGGATGGGCTAAATGGGTAAGGGGTACTAAGGAATCTACTCCTGAAATGACTGTTGCACTATATGCTAACTAATTTGGATGAAATTTTAAAAAAATTAAAAAAAAACAAGTTAAAAAAAAGTATGTGCTTTACACAACATTATTGAATATAATAATCAGGATTTAAAAATTCTCTATAATCAGAAAATCAAACTGAAATCCATAGGATTTAATTATTATCAGGGATAACTGCAACTTTTACATTTAGGCTGTAAAATATTAAGCATATTGGTAGAAATTAGAAGGCATCATGGTCTATGCAGCTGTTTTCACCTAAAAGAACACAGGAATATCACTGATCTCATGTTCCTCTTCTCTATATAGAAACAACATTATGTACCTTGGTCACTTATAAAAAAATAGAACGTATATGCCTAGTATATTGTAGGGAATTGAAAATGATGGATTAGTTCATTACTTTCACATAGACTTATTTCCTATGTGAAAAGCACTTGCATGGACACTGAGAAGGATACTTTGTCTTCTCAAATCCTAGAGTTGAGTGAGATATTTGTAAGGGACACAAGATACAGTTGGGATGGTATAAGATGTCAAGGAAAATCAGAGGAAGATATCCAACCAGAATTGGGGAATGGACTGTCCTCAAGAAGACTCAATGAATTTAACATCTAAGCAGAGACCTAAAAGATGTATAGGAATCAACCAAGTTAATAAATGATACAAAACAGGGCATAGTTTGGGAGAGAGCAGGATTGTTCCAGGCAGAATAGTAAGCCTATAATAAGAGACAGAGGTAAAGGGAAGCTATTATAAACATATATAGATTGGATCATGGAGTGCACACTATGATTGGGGAAGGATTGAGGAAGCATGGAGGACTGATGAGAGATAAGGCTAGATGGGAAATATGGGTCAGGTCTTTTAGGAGCTTCTAGATCATGTTGAGCCATGTAGATATCCTAAAAGACTAATAAGGAATCAAACAGTTAAATTGGAATACTACATGGTCAGATTCAAAGGACAGCAGAGAAGAGCCAAGAATATTAACCATGAGTCTGTTATACTGTTCCAGCTAAGAGATAATAATGGCTTTGAAGAGTGGTGTAGAGCTAGAAGGTGTTGAAAGATTCCAGAGGTTTTTATAAGATATACATATATGATAGAAATCAGTCTATTCTTGCTGGAAAATCTACTTCCTAGCTTTGTGTACCTGACCCAGTATATGCAATTGTCAGGAATCTATTAATCCCAAATGTCCAGTAAGCCCCACTTGATCAAAGGAGAGCAACTGCTACGATGCCATAGTGCCTCCTTTTGTAACATTGGTTATCTTCGCCTCCCAGAAAGGAAGGTCAGTCTTTGGCAGGGTGCCACATTTGTGTTACATAGAGCCCAGTAGCTCTGGTATCCAGGTGAAAGCTCATAAGACCCATGAAGACTCTGGCTCTCCCATGTAAAGCACCATGTGAAGGACGTCAGGGCCCATATAAAGCACCATTCCTAAAAATGAAAGATCTGGCTTCCAGAGGGTCTGCCAGTTAGCACACCCAGAGATGCAAAGAAGTTAACATCCTGTGGGCTAACTGGGATCAACCAGAGAAAGGAAGACAAGAAGGAGCCAGCAGACAAATCTCCTTCCTTTCCTCCCCTCCGAGGCATAGTAGATCTATGAGTTCTCTCTGAAAGCTGTCCAGTGTACCTGAGCAGTTGGCTGTGCTGTCTTCCAAAATTGTGGTCAGGCTGTTAATACACCACCTTATGTTTTCTTTTCTTATCTCATGACTCTACTGTTTTGTTGTCCTGAAACAGCATGTGGCACACACCTTTCCTTGCAAGCATTCCCTTGATTTTTAAAGAACCCAAACTAAGATACTGTATACTCTTGGGTAAAACATTTAATCTTTCTGGGTCTTTGAGTAAGCACCTATTAATATTAGCTATTTTTATTGTCTGTGTGGTGTAATAATGGCAAATGACTTATCTGAATCCATGGTATAATACTAATTGATAAAATTGGGTTAGCTCAAGATTGATCTCATAGTCCTTCTGGGACTATAATTTTCAAATTGGTTCAGTACCTAATAATGTACAAACTTTTCAGTGTGACACCAATTTCAGGCTGGTAACAATTTAATTTCCCAGTTTTATATCACTAACCTCCTTCACAGACAATGAGTTTTCCCTCATTCCCTGATGCACCATATTAATAGCAATAATAATTACAACTATATTCATTGAGTGCTTTGTATAAGACAAGCACTAATCCTCACACCCCTATAAGGTAAGTGACTACTATCTTCACTTTACAGATAGAGAAAATGGGTGACAGAAAGATTCCATAACTAGCTCTTGGTGGCACAGCTCACCTGCAGTGGAGCCAGGAGTCCAACCCTGGCATTCTGGATTTGGAAGTTGTGTTTGCAACTTTAACACTAGACGATATAAAATATCACTTCACATACCTTAGTGAACATATGTGGCATGCCTTTTTTCGTGTTTTGCCATATTTATATGTTTGCTGCTTTCACTAGATTTTAATTCCTCAAAAGCAAGTTAGCATGTCATTTTTGTAACACTACAGAATCTAGTGCAGTGTGATGCTAGGTACTGGAGAGCAACATTCAATGCTTACTGAATTGAAGACTGTATTAGGACTCAGGAAATATGATAGAGTGGAAAGAAAATGGGCTTTGAAAACAAGTAGGCATGAGTCAAAATCATAGTATGGATGTTTGCTAGTTATATACTATTCAAAACAACACTTAAGTTCTCTGAGCCTTGCCTTCCTCATCTGTATCACAGGATGGAGAATACTTCCTATGAAGAATTAGGCACATAAGATATGGTTAATTCATTATGTTTATTTTCATGTAAAGTAATTAAAATGTACTTTTTTTTCCATTTGTCCCTAGGTGCTAAAGCAGGGCCTGGGATTTTTTTTTTTTTGTAAAGGTCCAGACAGTAAATATTTTAGGCTTTGGGGACCATATGTTGTAACTATTTAACTCTGCCATTGTGGTGTGAAGTAACCATAGACATTATGTAAATGAATGGGTATGGCTGTGTTCCAATAATACTTTTACAAAAATGGTGCATGCTGGATTTGGGCCATGGGCCATCATTTGCTAATCCCTGTTCTAAAGCATGACACTACAAGTCTTTATCTGAAAGGCAAACATTTTTATTGTTTTCTTTATCATTTATTCCTGATTATTTGAGTTATTATTACAAACGCTAACAATGAAAAGGGAGCAATCATAATCATATTTACCAACATATTGTATGTTCAAAATGTGCATCCATGTCAGCCTTTCTGTGTCACATGTTAGGCAGCATTTTAAGATGCTGACCATTATACAATAGGAGGTTCATACCTGGTCCTTTTAAGACAGGCTCAAGTGGGCAAGATACTGGCTCCTAGAAGAATCCAACCACCTTGCCCTCCTGCTCTTGTCCCTACAGGCTGCTACCTCTCTACCTGCCTTGACCATGTCCTGAATTTGGACCCTGTTTCTAATACTCCTATCTTCACCCACTCAGAGCTTTTCCTCCCAAAATATTGTTGCTGGCCTTGGCCCCACTCTTTCAGACAAAGTCCTTGAGTCCAGAATATCCTGAGGTTTTTTTTTTTTTTTTTATAAATATCTGCCCCCTGGACCATATATTTTGTCACTTAGCAAACTGGACATCACCACTCTTGAGGATCAGAATACCCTTTTTGATCCCCATTCCTTTAAGAGTAATTAAACTTTTAAGCCCTGCATATAGGCCCTTTGGGATTTGAGTGAACCATATTCTCAAAATTAAGTGTAGTATATTATTTCAAAATTCCAAAATAAATAGTCATGCCCCTTAGAACACTTTGTTGTTTCATATTTCTCTGTCTTTACACATGGTGTTTCCTACTCTTGTGCTTTTCTTTCCTTCTTCTATTTGGCAAAATTCTACTAAACCTTAAAACTTGGCATAGGGTTCATCCTTTCCTGACTTTCTCCATAAAAAAAATCCCCCTCCCTCAACCAAGACCACCTCTATAGCTGGCATACATATATCTTACTGTATTTTGTAACTTTTACTTCAACATACCTGTGCTCAATTCAGTTTCCATTGCTAGATTCAGTTCACTGAAGGCAAGGAGAATATTTATCCAGGTGTGCATCCTCAAAGATTTAATATACTACTGGAAAATTGCCAGACCTCTGACCCATAGCCTCTGCAACAATTAGCTGAGGAAGCCAAATCACAGCCTTGACAGCAACGGGACCAAAACAGAGGGATTTGGTCAATGACTTCCAATTTCCCTTATCTTTACTTCCACCTCAGATGAACCAGAAAAAAGCCAAATATGCTCTCCAAATTAATCATATAGGATGCTCTGTTTCGAGTTAGCCTGACTCTAGCTTTCCCATGTCGAAAAACCTCCAATCAGAGCAGAACTGAAGCCTCCTTTTTTTTTCCACTATAAAGTTTTCCCACTTCATCACCTGCCTTTGAGTTTCTGCCAAATACAAGTGATGATGGCTGAATCCCTTGCTATAGCAAGCCCTAAATACAGAAGTGACTAAACATAAACACCGTTTGTTCTAACTTGAGTGGTCTTTCTTCATGTATTTCTACAATCCCTAGCACTAAGCATTATTAAAGCTGAAATACTATTTTGATTTGCCTCCCCCTGATGGGGATGTGTCAAATGGATAGTCTGGCTGAATCTGGAAAAGCTCTGTAGGGATGCCCTCACCTAAAGCTTTCAAAGTACCTAAATAAGGGGACTAATCAGATCATAATTCCAGCTCTCATAAGCTAAATATAAGTGGGCCCATGGAGGGGCTCTTGGGTGGCTCAGTTGGCTAAGCATGTGACTTTAGCTCAGGCCATGATCTCACAGTTTGTTAGTTCAAGCCCCACATCAGGCTCCCTGCTGTCAGCACCAAGCCCACTTCAGATCCTCTGTGTGTGTCTCTCTCTCTGCCTCTCCCCTGCTTGTGCTCTCTCAAAAATAAATTAACATTAAAAATCACACACACACACACACACACACACACACACACGAAGTGGGCCCATGGAAATGTACATGAAGAAAAGCAAGACGTGAGGAGTACAAAGAACAGAGCTGACAGGATGGCAAAGTAAGAAGATCCTGAACTCAACTCTTCTGACAGACACACTGAATCTACAGCTATTTCAATAACAATTTCCTCCAGCATGAAAAAAAAAAAAGTAAAAACTGGTGTGCAGCAACACCTTCACATTGGGTACATGAAAGGTAAACCACATGGATGTGGGTAGGAAAGGCTGAAACACACTGTTACTATAAACCACCCCTGGTGTGGCCACTCATAATCAGGAAGAAACTCAAAAGCCAGAAATCTTCCCTGAGGAGCAAAGTCTTCATACCCCACTGGAGGCATCCTGAATTATAAGACTGACACCTGAGAGAGAAGCCCCGAAAACATTTGGCTTTGAAGACCAACAGGGCCTCTGCCCATGAGACCTGCAGGTTGTGGCAAATTGAGTAATGGTTCTTAAGTGGCCTACGTGTAAACTCCCCCACTTCCAAATCAGAAGTAGCCCTTTTAATAACACCCAGACTTTATATGAATGAGACTTATTTCCTAATGTAAAAGTTTTTTCTGAGGAACAGAGTCCTGTTTAAGATACTGTCTGGGGTCAGAGGCCAGTGGGTAGCATCTACCCATTCTCCTTCTGCCTTGTGAAAGCCAGAAGGTGCCATCCTTTTTTTTTTCTTTACCATGGATGCCATCTTGCACACTCTCCCTCTGCCCTGCTATAGCTGGTGGGCACCATCTCCCACCCCCATTTCCTTTTATTCTTCTTTCTATTTCCTTTGTCTTTTTTCTATCTTCTCTCCTTTTCCAGCAGGTGCTATCTTTGCACTTCCTGTTTGCCATGTTCTAACCAGCAAGTGCCATTTTTGCTTTCTCTCCCTCTTCTGTGTTCTACAGCACCAGTATTTCCTAGAGGAAAGCTTCTACACATGTCTGGTGTCCCAGTTTTTATGCCCGGTGATCTAGTCTTTATTGCTGCCACCCAGGAGACACCCCTAGCTCACCTGTCTCTGGAGGTGAAAAGGACTTTAATTCTTTGTTCCCATGTTTCTGGGAAGAATAACCTTCCCAGGGAACTGAAAGGATAAAAACTGAAACAAAATCTTTCTGGAAACAAAAACCTATTTGTCCAGGAGTTCTGGACTGAAGTCAGTTTTCTGTTTTGGCACACTTAGAGTAATCTATGGAGATAATCTTAGGGAATATAGGCCAGTGGACAGACAGTCTCTCTGCTCTCCCTCTGCCTTATTCCAGATCGCCAGTATCTTCTAGAAAGCAGCTTATACTTTTGTCTGGTACTGATTTGTGTTGCTAATTCCAGAGGACACCTCTATATCACCTGGCCTTGGTGACCAGTAGAGCTTACACTCTTGGGTCCCACAAGACTGTAAGCAACACAGAAAGTGTTCTTAAATTGCTACCATTCCCAGGGACAGAAAGAAGCAACAGATCCAGGAGTTCAATCTTTCTGTACAAGAGGCCCATTAGCTTATCATCGTAGCCTCAGCCTGAGGGAGCAGACTTCTAATTAAACACACATCCAAGGGCTGGCTATAAAACCTTTCTTGAGACCTTGGAGGGCAGGTACTATCTTTGTGCCCTCCCTTTGCCATACTCCAGAGCACCAAACCTATCAGACAAGAGCTCTTATACATGTCAGGTAACACTGTATTTATGCCTGATGCCCTGGTTTTTACAGCTGATGCTCAGGGCATACCCATTGATGACCTGACTCCAGTGGCCAGGAGAACTTGCATCCCAAAGTCCCACAGGACTATAACAATCAGAAAGACAGTTATTAGGAAGCTACCACCCTCAGAACATTGTACAGATAGCAGACTGAAAAACAGCTCCAGACTTTCTGTGAAAGAAGCCGACTTGTTAGTCTTAGAGGTTCAGCTTTGGGGAAACCTGCAGGTTTGGCACACAAGTAGAGGCTGTGGAGATGCTCTCAGGAAATGTAGGCCAGGGAACACTATCTTCTTACTTTCCCTCTGCAATCATGAGAGTTTACTAGAATTTCCCAGAAAGAAGCTTGTACACTCATTTGGAACTCCAAGTTTTTTGCAACTGCTACCCAGAGGACACTTCCACATTGCCTGACTCTGGGTTCCAGCAGTGCTTACATTTAAACTCCCAAAGGATTCTATATAATTGCACTTTCAAAAGCTGTTGCCTTAAGTTCTAGTCTCCAATAAGCTTGAAGCTAAGTGCTGAGATCCTTCCTTATGGACACTGACTGGTCTTGGCACACCTCAACTACTGGGACCTATTAAAAAAAAATAAGCTGCTTGGACAATCACAAAGGTTTGAGAGACAACCAAGAACTAGGGCAGATTTGAAGGTCCATCTCCCACACAAGGTCAACACGTCAAGACTGGTAGAGGTGCTTGTTTCATTTAATGCACAGAAACAAACACAGAAATTCAAGCAAAATGAAGAAACAGAGAAACATGTTACAAATAAAAGAATAAGACAAAATATCAGGGTGGAGGAAATGTTAATGAATTGGAGATAAGCAATTTGCCTGCTGACGGTTCAAAATAATGGTCATAAAGGTATTCACATAAACTCAGAAGAATGCACTCAGTGAGATCTTCAACAAAGAGACAAAAAACAATATAAGAAATTTTCAGACAGATGTCACAGAACTCAACAATATAATAATTAAAAATACACTACAGGGGTTCAATCACAGACTAGATGACATGGAAGAAATAATCATTGAACTTGAAGACAGAGCAGAGGAACACATCCGATCAGAGCAGCACAATTAAAAAAAAAAGTTGATGATAGCTTAAGATACCTAAGAAGCAATACAAAGTGAATTAATACTCACATTGTGGGGGTCCCAGAGGAAAAAGAGGGAGAAAACGGCACAACTTATTTAAAGAAGTAATGTCTGAAAACTTCCCTAGCCTGGGGAAGGAAAAATATCCAGATACAGAAAATCCAGACAGTTCGAAATAAGATAAACACAAGAGACCCATAAAAGAACACATTATAATTAAATGCCAAAAAACAAGGGGACATCCAGATGGCCAACAGGCATATGAAACAGTGCTCAACATCACTCATCATCAAGGAAATAAAAACTGAAACTATGAGAGTTTAACCTAACACCTACAAGAATAGCTAAAATCAAAAACACAAGAAATAACAAGTATTGGCAGGGATGTAGGGATAAAGGAATCTTTTCTATGCTGTTGGTGGGAATGCAAACTGGTGCAGCCACTGTAGAAAATAGTACGGAGATTTCTCAAAAAGTGAAAAATAACTAATCTACAATCCAGTAATTGCACTACTGGGTATTTACCTCTAATACACAAAAACACTAATTCAAAAGGACATATGAACCCCTGTTTATAGCAACATTATCGACAATAGCCAAATTATGTAAGCAGCCCAAATGTCTATCAATAGATGAGTGGATAAAGAAGAAGTGGTGTGTGTGTGTGTGTGTGTGTGTGTGTGTATGTGTGTATGTGTGTATACATACAAATACATATATACATACATATGTATATATACACATATATACACATATATATGTGTATATATGTGTATATATACATATATATGTGTATATATGTGTATATATACATATATATGTATATATGTGTATATATACATATGTATGTATATATACACATATATATATGTGTATATATACATACATATACACACACACACACACAATAGAATATGGAACTGCAAAGTGTTACGTTAAGTGAAAAAAGTCGGGTAAAGACAAATATCAAATGATGTCACTCATATGTGGAATTAAAAAAAAATAGCAAGGGAAAAAGAAAAAGAGACAGGGAGAGGCAAAACAAAAAACAGTCTCAAGGGGCGCCTGGGTGGCGCAGTCAGTTAAGCGTCCGACTTCAGCCAGGTCACGATCTCGCGGTCCGTGAGTTCGAGCCCCGCGTCGGGCTCTGGGCTGATGGCTCAGAGCCTGGAGCCTGTTTCCGACTCTGTGTCTCCCTCTCTCTCTGCCCCTCCCCCGTTCATGCTCTGTCTCTCTCTGTCCCAAAAATAAATAAACGTTGAAAAAAAAAATAAAAAAAAAAAACAAAAAAAAAACAAAAAAAAAAACAAAAAACAGTCTCTTAAGTATTGAGAACTGATGGTTACCAGAGGAGAGGTGGGTGGGGGGTTGGGTTAAATAGGTGATGAGGATTAAGTAGTGTACTTATTGTAATGAGAACTAGGTAATGTATGGAATTGCTGAATCACTATATTATACACCTGAAATTAATATTATACTGTATGTTAACTATACTATAATTAAAATAAAAGGAAAGGAAAATGGAAGGGAGGGAAGGGAAGGAAGGTAAAGTAAAACAAAACAAAAATAAATAAAATAAAATAAAATAAAATAAAATAAAGACAATGAAAGAGTCTTAAAAGCAACAAGAGAAAGCAACTTGTTACATGCAAAGGGACTCCATAAGACTATCAGGTTTTCAGCAGAAATGTGGCAAACCAGAAAGTAGTGGTACAATATATTCAATGTGATGAAAGAAAAAAATATATATCCAACCAGGAATATTCTACCTGGCAAAGTCGTCACTCAGAATCAAAGTGAGATCAAGAGTTTTCCAGACAAGCAGAAGCTAAAGGCATGTATTACCACTAACTTGGCCTTAAAGAATGAAACAGGACTAGTAACTTATACCATAAACAAAAAAATAATTCAAAATTAGATTAAAGAGTTGAATGTAAGACATGAAACCACAAAACTCTTAGAAAAAACCATAAGTAGTAAGCTCCATGACATCAGTCATGGCAATGATTTTTTGGATTTCACACCAAAAGTAAAGACACAAAAGCACAAATAAGTAAGTGGGGCTATATAGAACTAAAAAGCTATGCACAAATGGGATCCATGCTCAGCATGGAGCCTGCTTAAGATTTTCTCTCTTCCTCTGTCCCTCTACCCCTGCTTGTTTGCTCTCTCTGTAGAATTTTAAAAAATAATAAATCTTTAAAGGGGCACCTGGGTAGCTCTGTTGGTTGAACATCCTGACCCTTGGTTTCAGCACAGGTCATGATCCTAGGGTTGTGGGACTGAGCCCTGCATCAGGCTCCATAATGACTGTGGAGCCTGCTTAAGATTCTCAGTTTCTCCCTTTGCCCCTCTTCCCCACATGTGTGCACTTGCTCTCTCTCTCTCCCTCTAAAATAAATAAATCAAAATTTTGAAAATCTATGCACCACAAAGAAAGCTATCACCCAAATTCAAGGGCAACATATTGAATGGAAGAAAATATTTCCAAATTATGTATCTGATAAGTGGTTAATATCGAAAATGTAAAAAGACACCAAATAGCAAAAAAAAAAATCCAATTAAAAATTGGGCAAAAGACCTGAATAGCCGTTTTTTTTCCCAAGGAAGACATACAGATGACTAACAGGGACATGAAACATTGTACACCATTACTAATCATCAGGGAAATGAAAATAAAATCTATAATGATACACCTCACATCTGTTAAAATGGCTTTTATCAAAAAGAAAAGAAATATTAAGAATTGGTGAGGCAAGCCTGGGTGGCTCAGTCAGTTAAGCATCCAACTTTGGCTCAGGTCATGATCTTGCGGTTTGTGGGTTTGAGCCGCACGTCAGGCTCTGTACGTACAGCTCGGAGCCTGGGGCCTACTTCGGAGTCTGTGTCTCCCTCTCTCTCTCTGCCCCTCCCCTGCTCATGCTGTCTCTCTCTGTCATTCAAAAATAAAAAATGTTAAAAAAATTTTTTTTAAAGAATCGGTGAGAGTGTGGAGAAAAGGGAATCCTTAGGCATTGTTGGTAGAAAGGTAAATTGGTTCAGTCACTATGTGAAAAACAGCATAGAGATTCCTCTAAAAATTAAAAATACAACTACCATATGATCCAGCTCTTTCACTTCTGGGTATTTATCTGCAGAAAACACCTATATAAACTCAAAAAGATATATACACCCCATGTTCATTATAGTATTATTTACATAGCCAAGATACAGAAACAACTTGCGTTCATTGACACATGAATACATAACGAAATTGTGGTATATGTACGCAATGGAATATTACTTAGTCATAAAAAAGAATGGAATCTTACTATTTGCAACAACATACATGGACCTTTGGGACATTATGCTAAGTGCAATAAGTCAGAAAGAGGCAAATACTGTATGATCTTACTTACATGTGATATCTAAAAACAAACAAGCAAAGCAACAACAAAAAACAAACTCATAACTACAAAAAAGAGATTGGTGGTTCCCAGAGCCAGTAGTAAGGAATGGGTAAAATGGCTGAAGGGAGTTAAAAGGTATCAACTTCCAGTTATAAACTAAATCAGTCATGAGGAGGTAATATACTGCATGCCAACTATAGTTAATAATACTATATTGCATATTTGAAAGTTACTAAGATAGTAAATATTAAAAGTTCTCATCTCACACAAAAAATTCTGTAATTATGAGTGGTGATGGATATTAACTAGACTTATGGTGATCACTTCACAATACATACAAATATGGAATCGTTATATTGTACCTTGAAACTAATACAATATTTTATGTCAATTATACCTCAGTTAAAAGAAGAACTAGTACCAGTAGTACAAGTACTAGCAGCAGCAGCAGAGTAACAATAAGAAAGAGGAGGAAAAAAAGGAGGAGGAGGAGGAGGAGGAGGAGGAGGAGGAGGAGGGGGAGAAAGAGGAAGAGGTAAGAAGACAAAGAGGAAGAAAATGAATGATAATCAGGGAAGTTATTGGATAAATCCTAAAGTAAGCCCCTGTGTTTATGTTACTATCACCTGCCCTTCTGATCAACAAGAATGAGTCCACTTATATCAAAGGACTACAGTGGGGAACACTCAATTTTTTAAAAAAAATTTAATGTTTATTATTTATTTTTGAGAGAGAGAGAGAGAGAGAGAGCACATGCGAGTGGGGGAGGGGCAGAGAGAGAGAGACACAGAATCCGAAGCAGGCTCCAGGCTCTGCGCTGTCAGCAGCACAGAGCCTGATGCAGGGCTCGAACCCACGGACCAAGAGATCATGACCTGAGTTGAAGTTGGATGCTCAACCAACTGAGCCACCCAGGTGCCCCTCAAAATTTTTTTTTTTAGTAAAACAGATAAACCCTCACACACTGAAAGGACATGAAAATCTACACTCAGATTTATCTGGATCCTTTTCCCTTTGCCTTTCCATTGTAAAACAAAGCAATTCCACTTTAAGTCCTCTGTAATATATTTTATAAGACATAACCAAGGAGGCTTAATCTATTTTACACATGGAAGGACAACAGAGAAGACTTATCATGGCAAAAGGGATGGGGTGTGCTTCCAGGAGCATTAGACCCAGCCATTAGTACACACCAGAACACCTCTGATACCTGAAATTAATCCCACAGCAGTGGGAAAGCTTAGTCATGCAGACTGCACTTCCTGCTGAAAGCAAAACCAACAAACTCAATACACGTGCAGGAGGTTGCCTTTGTAGCTTAAAGACTATTTTCTCTGTCTGCCATAATAATTCCATGGTATCATCTCTCTCATGTATTGCCTGAAAGAACCTTAATATTTTTCCTCATTTCTAGGGATGAATTAGATATCGATTACATCTATTTTGGCAATATACCATATTACTTTAAGAATGAGCTGTGAAGCCAGATACCTGAGCTCAAATCCTAGTTCTTATGTAAAATAAAGGGCAAATTGCTTACCCTATGAAGCCTTCAGATTCCTAATCTGTATGATAGTATATTAACATCAATATCTTGAGGATATTTTGAGGATACAGTTAGATAATGTGTGAAAATACATTAGTGTAGTAGATAGGGTAGTAGTATCCTGAGCTTACCCTGTCCCATGGTCACAACAGAGTAACTACTACATATAATACAACTCACTCTGACAATGACTTGAGTCTGGTAGAGCAGATCCTCCACAGCTAAAAGCTTAAAGAAGAGGTCACATTGAGAAGAGGAGGAAGGGAAGAGACACAGGAGGGAACCAAATCCCTCAATATGGCATCAACCCACAAGCAGGAGAGATATCATAGGCATAGAGGTCCTTCCTGTAAAGCAATGGGATAAATCCTTAAATTAGGCACCTGTAGCCCAGGGGACATGGACTGGGAAGACAAGCCCTCATAATGTCTGGCTTTGTAAATCAGCAGGGCTTAACTCCCGGAAAGCCCAAGGATCAGAGAGAAATGGTCTCCAGTCTCATAGGGATGAAATGCTGTATCACTTGACCTGAAGCCCAGCATGGAAGCAGCAATTAGGAAAGCACCTGGGGTTGGGGCGCCTGGGTTACTTGGTTAAGCATCCAACTCCGGCTCAGGTCATGATCTCATGGTTCACGAGTTTGAGCCCTGCATTGGGCTCTATGCTGACAGCTTAGAACCTGGAGCCTGCTTTAGATTCTGTGTCTCTTTGTCTGCCCCTCCCTCGCTCATGCTCTGTATCTCTCTCTCTCTCAAAAATAAATAAAAACATTAAAAAAAGAAGAAAAAAAAAGAATAAAAAAGGAAAGCACCTGGGGAATACTGGAAGGAAATTTATTGAATGAATTTAGAATGTGTGCCAGAGATGCAAAGATCTACAACAGGATTCTCTAGGATTGGAGGTGCTGGCAGGCACCATTTTTCTTGCCCTCCTTCAGCCTAGCTAGCCTAAAGCTTGAGTGAGTGCACCAGTTCTTACACTCTCAATCTACCTTGCTAGCACTGCTTGCCTTGCCTGAGCATTCCCCTGTGGCCCTGTCCCACTCAATCTGCCTGCCCCAGTGGTGAGCTGCCACTGTGGAAGCAGTCCAAAGTGGTTCCTGCCCCACCATCTCCAGTGGGAACTGCTGTCACCCCCCTCCCCCAAACAACTACTTTCCTGCCATATCCAGCAGGCAGCCCAAGCAAGACCAGGGCCCTTCCAGAGGAACTGCTGCTCTAGAGAGGGCAGGAAGTAGCCCCACCCACCAGCTAGAAACTGGCCTCTTACTCAGCTATATTGGGAGCTAGGCTCCCCCACAAGCACATCCACAAGTAGGGCCTCTGAACCAGCTGTGCCAGAAACAATCCCTACCCTCCAGCATGCCTACAGCAGTTGTAGCAAATCATAGCTGACAGCAAGGCTGAAGGACAGCTCCGACCACGATACTCTCTGCAGCAGAAGCATCCCAGACACAACAGAAGGGATCCCACAGCCTGCACAGGAGATATCCCTGGAGCACTGGGTTCTGGTGACCAGGTAGGATTATGCTACTGGGCACCACAGGTTGCCTTTTACATGAGGCCATTAGTTTCAAGATCAGGAGTAATTGATGGTCCAATACATAGTAAAGCAAAACACAACAAAATACAAACACAAAGGGATTCAGACAAAATCTGAAGCAGAGGAATATGATCCAAACAGTAGAATAGGACAAAACCCCAGAAAGAGGTAGCTGTAATGGAGATAAACAATCCACCTAATAAAGAGTTTAAAGTACTTGTCATAAAGCCAATACCAAGCTTGAGAGAAAAGTGAATAAACTCACTAGGATCTTTAACAAAGAGATAGAAAATATAAAAAAGAGCCAAAAAATGCAAAAACTGAAATGAAAAATACACTAGAGAGAATCAACAGAGGATTAGAGGATGCAGAACAAATCAGCAAGCTTGGAAGATAATGCAATGGAAAAACACCAGAACTGTACAGCAAAAAATTTTTAAAAAGAATTAAAAAACTCAAGTGTAATAACATTTATATTATAGAGGCAGGGGTGGAGGGTCCCAAAAAGGAGAAGAGAAAGGGGAGAAAACTAACTTGAAGAAACACGGGCTAAAATCGTTCCCAATGTGGGGAATAAACAAACATCCAAGTCCAGAAAGAACAGAAAACCTCAAACAAGCTGAACCCCAAAGGTCCACCTCAAGACACATAGTAATTATAATGGCAAAAATGAAGGACAAAGACATAATCTTAAAAAAAAAACAGTAAGAGAACATAATTTATAGACAAAGGAAGCCTCCTAAGTCTGTAACAAACTTAACAACAACAAAAAAATCTGCAGAAACTTTGCAGGCCAGTGGGAGTGGCATGATATATTCAAAGTTCTGAAAAGAAAACAAAACAACACAACAACAATAACAACAAAAAACACTACCAACTATATCTCACCTAGCAAGGCTATCATTCAGAATTGAAGGATAAAGAATTTTCCAGAGAATGAAAAGTTGAAAGGAGTTTATCACTATGAAACCAGTGTTATAAAAATGTTAAAGGTAATTTGTTAAGCAGAAAAGACCATAATTAAGATAAAATTATGAAAGAAAAATAATATATATATAAGCAAAAATATCAATCATAAGTGATAAGTTATAAGTTCCATGACTTACAAAACTATATGAAAGTTAAAAGACAAAACTAGTAAAATCAATTATATATAAAAATGAAGGGGATTCACAAAATTAAAAAAAAAGATATAAAATAGACCAACATATATATAAAACATAGAAGGCAAAAGTAAAAATGTATTGCTTTTAGAATGTGTTCAAACCTAAGTGACCATCAACTTAATATAGATTGCTATATACACAGAATGTTAAATATGAACTTAATGGTAATCACAAACCTAAAACTTGTAACAGAAAACATAACAAGATAAAGAATTACAATAATAACACTAAAGAAAGTCATCAAATCTTCAAGAGAAGAGAGCAAGAGAAAAAGGGAACAGATAAGAACTACAAAAAACACTAATTGACAAAATGACACTTATCAATAATTCCCTAACTGAAAATGGACATAGGGAACCTGGCTGGCTCAGTCAGTAGATCATGCAACTCTTGATCTTCGGGTTGCAAGTTTGAGTCCCATGTTGGGACTCAATATAGAAATTACTTAAATAAATAAATATTTAAAAGAAATAAATGTAAATGGACTAAATGGCCCAATCAAAACACACAGGGTGAGTGAATGGATTAAAAAAATTAGATCCAACTAAATGATGCCTATAAGAGATTCACCTCAGATCAAAAGACAACCACAGACTGAAGGTGAAGGAATGGAAAAAGATATTCCATGTAAGTGGAAACCCAAAGGAAATCTGGGGTACCTACAGTTATATCAGACAAAATAGACTTTAAAATAAAATCTATAATAGGAGACAAAGAAAAGCATCCCACAAAAATAAAGGGATCAAGCCAACAAGAGGATATAACAATTGTAAACGTCTATGTACCCAACAAATAAGCACCTAAATATATAAAGCAAATATTAACAGACTTAAAGGGAGAAATTGTGGTAATAGTAGGGGACTTTAACATCCCATTTACATCAATGAATAAATCATTCAGACAGAAATTCAGTAAGGAATGGCAGCTCTAAATGACAAGTAGGTCACATGGACTTAACAAATACAGAGCATTCTGTCCAAAAACAGAAGATACATTCTTTGCAAGTGCACACGGAACATTTTCTAGGACAGATCATATGTAGGCCACAAAACACGTCTCAGTAAATTTAATAAGAGTGAAATAATATCAAGGATATTTTCCAACCACAAGAGTATGAAACTAGAAAGCAATTACAAAAACAAAACAAAACAAAACAAAACAAAAAAACAAAATGGGGAAAACACATTTGGAAGCTAAACAACATGCTACTAAACTACCAATTACTCAACAAAGATATCAAAGAAAAAAACAAACAAAAAAGTATCTGGAGACAAATGAAAATGAAAACATAACTGTTCAAAATCACTGGGATACAAAAGCAATTCTAAGAGGAAGTTTACAGTGATACAGGCCTACTTCAAAAAACAAGAAAAATCTCAATCTAGTGTTACATTTATTTTTTTTTAATTTTTTTTTCAACGTTTATTTATTTTTGGGACAGAGAGAGACAGAGCATGAACGGGGGAGGGGCAGAGAGAGAGGGAGACACAGAATCGGAAACAGGCTCCAGGCTCTGAGCCATCAGCCCAGAGCCCGACGCGGGGCTCGAACTCCCGGACCGCGAGATCATGACCTGGCTGAAGTCGGACGCTTAACCGACTGCGCCACCCAGGCGCCCCTCTAGTGTTACATTTAAAAGACCTAAGAACAACAAACAATTCCAAAAGTTAGTAGAAGGAAAGAAATAATAAAGATCAGGGTGAAAACAAATGAAATAGAGGCTAAAAAAAAATAAGAGAAAAGATAAATGAAACCAAGAGCTGCTTTTCTGAAAAGATAAAATTGATAAACATGTAGCCAGATTCATCCTGTGAAAAAGAGGGACCCTGCCCCCACACACAAAAATCAGAAATGAAAGAGAAGTTACAACTGGAACCACAAAAATACAAAGGATTATGAGATTACTAAAAACAACAAATTTGACAACCTAAAAGAAAAGGATAAATACCTAGAACAATCAATTTTCCACAGCTGGAATAGGAAGAAGTAGAATATTTGAATGGACCAATTAGTAGGAATTAAATATAATCAGTAATCAAACAAAATAAAACAAAAAAAAGGAGGGGCACCTGGGTGGATCAATCAGTCAATCCTCCAATTCGGCTCAGGTCATGATCTCATGGTTCATGAGTTTGAGCCCTGCATCGGGTTTGGTGCTGGCAGCTCAGAGCCTGGAGCCTGCTTTGGATACTGTGTCTCCTTCTCTCTCTGCCCCTCCCTCACTCATGCTCTGTCTTTCTCTCAAAAATAAATAAGCATAAAAAAATAATAACAAAGGAAAAAACTCTCAATAAATGAAAAGTCCAAGGCCAAATGGCTTCACAGGTGAATTTTAACAAATATATTTTTTAATGTTTTTATTTATTTTTGAGAGAGAAAGAGAGAGACACAGCATGAGTGAGGGATGGGTAGAGAGGGGGAGATGCAGAATATGAAGCAGGCTCCAGGCTCCGAGCTATCAGCACAGAGCATGACATGGGTTCAAACTCACGAACCATGTGATCATGACCTGAGCTGAAGTCAGACACTTAACTGACTGAGCCACCCAGGTGCATTAATTTTAAAGAAGAGTTAATACCTGTCCTTCTCAACCTATTCCAAAAGTAAAATAAAGCAACATATTCAAACATATTCATTCTATGAGGCCAGCATCACTCTGATATCAAAACCAGACAAGGACACTACCAAAAAAAAATTACAAATCAATATCCCTCGTAAACATAGATACAAATATCCCCAACAAAGTATTAGCAAATTAAATTCAAAAATACAATAAAAGGATCATTTACCACAATCAGGTAGGATTTATTCTAGGGAGGCAAGGATGGTTCAATACATGCCAATCAATCATTGCAATACATGTTAACAAAATGAAGGATAAAATCATATGCTGAGGATTAAAATCATTACATTATGCTGTTGATAAAATCATATTATATCTCATTAGATAGATGCAGAAAAAGCACTTAATAAAACTCAACATCCATTCATGATAAAAATTCTCAAAAAAGTAGATATAAAGGAAATTTATCTCAACATAATAAAGGCCATATATGAAAAGCCCACAGCTAACATTTTTAAGGATAAAAAGCTAAAAGCGTTTCCTCTAAAATAAAAAAACAAGATAAGGATTTCCACTCTCACTATTTTCTTCAACACATTACTGGAAGTCCTAACAGAAGCAATCAGAGAAGAAAAAGAAACAAAAGGCATCCAAGTTGGTAAGGAAGTAGTGAAAGAGTCACTATTTGTAGATGACATGAAACTATGTATAGAAAACCTTAAAACCTCCATGAAAAACTATTAGGAGTAATAAATTAATTCAGTAAATCTGCAAAATACAAAATCAATATATAGAAATCTATTGTATTTTTATACACTAATGACAAACTAGCAGAAAGAGAAATTAAGAAAACTATCCTATTTACAAATGCATGAATAAAGAAATATCCAGGTACAAATTAAACTAAGGAGGTGAAAGAACTATACTCTAAAAACTGTAAGGCACTGATAAAAAATTAAAGATAGCACAAATAATGGGGTCCCTGGGTAGCTTCAGTCAGTTAAGCAGCCGACACTTGATTTTTGGCTCAGGTCATGATCCTGTGGTTCATGAGTTCAAACCCCACAATAGGCTCTGCACTGACAGTGTGGAGACTGCTTGGGATATATTCATTCTCTCTCTCTCTCTCTCTCTCTCTCTCTCTCTCTCCCTCTCTCTCTGTCTCTCTCCATCTCTTTCTCTGCTGCTTTCCTGCTTGCACTTTATCTCAAAATAAACAAACAAACAAACAAACATTAAAAAAATAAAACAAATAAATGGAAACATATCCCATGTTCATGAATTGGAAGAATTAATATTGTTAAAATGTCAATGAATCTACTTTCTGGTATAACCTCTATCAAAATACCAATAGCATTTTTCAAAGAACTAGAACACATAATTCTAAAATTTGTATGGAACCACAGAAGACCCTAAATAGCTGAAGTAATCTTGAGAAAGAACAAAATGGAGGTTCTTATAGCAAAAAAGGAACCGTCACACACTGTTGGCAGAAATATAAATTGGTGTAGCTACTGTAAAAAACAGTATGGACGTTCCTCAAAAAAAAGGAAAAATAGAAATATTACATGACTCAGTAATTCCACTTCTGGGTATTTACCCAATGAAAACAAAAACACGAATTTGAAAAGATATATGCATCCTTATATTTACTGCAGCATTATTTCCAATAGCCAAGTTATGGAAGCAACCTAAGTGTCCATCAATAGATGAATGGATAAAGAAATGGTATATATACACAATGGGATGTCATTCATCCACACTCAAAAAAATGCAATCTTGCCATTCAGGATAACATGAACATATCTAGAAGATATTATGCTAAGTCAAATAAGTCAGGCCGAGGAAGACAAGTATCATACAATTTCACTTATATGTGGAACCCAGAAACAAGTGAATAAACAAAAACAGAAATGGACTCATAAATACAAAGAATAAAGTGGTATTTGCCAGAGGTAAAATGGGAGGGGACATAAGTGAAACAGATTAAGGGAATTAACAGGAATAAACATCCAGTTATAAAATAAATAAGTCACAATCATGAAAGTACAACATAGGGAATAGTTAATAATACTGTTACAACTTTATATAGTGACAGATGGCAGGTACACTTGTGGTGAGCATTTTGTAATGTATATAATTGTCAATCCATTATATTGTACACCTGAAACTAATAAAATACTGGATTTCAACTGCACTTCAATTAAAAACTATAAATAGGGGTGCCTGGGTGGCTCAGTCAGTTGAGAATCCTACTCTTGGTTTCAGCTCAGGACAATGTTCTCACAGTTTGTAGGACTGAGCTCCACATGGGGCTCCATGGTGCCAGCACAGAGTCTGCTTGGGACTCTCTCTCTCTCTCTCTCTCTCAAAATGAATAAATTTAAAAAAATAAATATATACATACATATTGTATATGTATGCATATGCATATATACATACAAATTAGGCAGAGGAGAGAGAATGTGTCCAGAGGAAACCCAGTTGAGTCTGGTGTTATAAAAACCAGGGCAAGAATGTTTCAAAAAGAATAGAGTGGCACATCTGGATGACATAGTTAAGTATCTGACTTTCAATCTCAGCTCAGGTCATGATCTCATGGTTCAGGAGTTCGAGCCCTCCATTAGGCTCTATGCTGCTGGTGCAGAGCCTACCTGGGATTCTGCCTCTCCTCTCTGCCCCTACCCCACTGGTGCTCGCTCGCTCGCTCTCTCTCTCAAAATAAATAAATAAACATAAAACAATAGAGTGGTCTTCTGCATAAAGCATTTCTGAAAGGTACTGAGGTGACCTTAGATCTTTTTAAGGTGGAATAAAGGAGAAAAAGACAAATACTCCATATTTCACTTATATGAGTTATCTAGAGTGTTCAAATCATAGACAGAAAGTAGTACAATGATTTCTGGGGGGAGGAAGGAAAGATAGAATTTTCATTTAATTGCTATAGAGTTTCAGTTCGGGAAGACGGAAATAATTCTGTAGATGGATGATGGTGATGGTTGCAAAATACTATCAATGTACTTAATACCAATGAAATGTACATTTAAAAATGGTTACCATGGTAAATATTAGGCTATGTGCATTGTACCAAAATTTAAAAAGTTAAACTGAGTGTAGTATTTGCTAAATAATACCTATTTTTATTTTATTATTATATATTCTATGTATACGGGACTGTAAGTATATGAATAAGTACATGCATAACTAGGTATACATAATGTATACTTTAATGCTCATAATATTAGTCTTCTTCAAACTTAGGAGGGTTATGTCTCAAGTTAATGCATGTTAATGAATCCGGAAGAGTACCTATTAAAGCATTTATAATCTATGTAGGGTGGTACATTGAACTATTTCTGTGTATATGGCAACACATTTTAAAGCCATGGAGCTATTAAGTGATAATGTTGGGTGGGCGCTGAGTTCACATATTAGCAATAGCTTTGCATACTCACCTTATAGTACAAACAATTCACATTTCTGCTTCAGGAAAATTAAATCTATTACTATTCTCTATCTCTATTCATAAAGGTTACTACCAAATACTCAAACCTGTGATTATTGGATCCATGGACACTAATGATCTACTTTCTATTTTATACAGCATGCATCCTTGCCTTCTCCCTTTCCCTGAGGTTCTAATAGCCTGCCTAAAGTATCTTTGACTCCTCTCAGAAACTACTTCTCTACTCCTTCACCTCTACCATGGAGACTTTTCTTTGTTCACTCTTTCTTCTTGGTTGTCATAGACCTTAGTAATCCCTATGCAGTAGAATGAATCATGGACTATCACATTTTGTTCATTACCCCCTCTTCCTTAATACATTGTGAGTACCCTGAGAACAAGGGATCATGTGTATGTATCATCATAGCAATGACACAGCACAGTGAGAGAACCTGTTCTATTAACTTATTCGGCAAGTTTATTTGGCACAAATTCATTAAATATCTGCAATATACCAGGTGTCACATTAGGCACTTGGGGTTCACCAGTAAAAAGGGGAGATATGGACCCTGCATCCTCCCAGCCTAGGCAAGAAGACAAATACTGAACAGGCAAGTGAAGGCATAATGAGTGGTAGTGAAAGAGAAGTCTGAAATCAAAAAGAAGGGAAGGCTGTCACTGCTAGATGATGTCAGAGAGGCACGTCCCAGGTCAGAAGAACAGTACTGGGGCAAGCCTGAGGCAGAATCAGTATGTTCTGAGCCAAGGACTGAGCTGCTGTAGGGCTGGGGTTTGGACAACTAGGGGGTCAGTGTTACAGGATAGACCTGGAGAGGTGGAAGGTGTCCAGGTTCTTTAGGGCCTTAGAGGGTTACTTTGCATAGTTTTAAATTATTAGAAGGCATTGAACTATTTTCTTATTTTATTAAAAAAATTTTTTTTAATGTTTTATTTATTTTTGAGACAGGGAGAGACAGAGCATGAACAGGGGAGGGTCAGAGAGAGGGAGACACAGAATCTGAAACAGGGTCCAGGCTCTGAGCTGTCAGCACAGAGCCCAACGCAGGGCTGGAACTCACGGACCACGAGATCATGACCTGAGCCGAAGTTGACCGCTTAACTGACTGAGCCACCCAGGCGCCCCAGCAATGAACTATTTTCAACAAAGGTGAGACAGGATCAGATTTGCAATTCGAATGGACAACTGGTTGTTATATGGATTGGACCTGAGGAAAAAAGGGTTTGTAGGAAGACCAGTTAGGAAACCCATTACAAAATGTAGTTGAGATGTAATGGTGGCTCAGAAAAGAGGTGTGTCAGGAGGGATGGAGAAGAGTGGACAAGTTTGGGGCAAAATGAAGGAGCTTTTATATTCATTTGACATGAAAGAGTGCGAGGCACAGGAAGGAGTAGAGGATGAAACTTGGCTTTTAATTTGAGAAATTCCACACTGGTGCCAGAGTTGTTCCTTAAGCCCAAATCAGATCTTAGCATTCCTACGATTATAACTCCCCAGTGGTTCCACTTTGCTTTGAGGATAAAGTGTGCGTTTGTAGCACAAAAGGCAGACCACAAGGTGGACTGAACCCAATCCAGCTCTGTATTTTGGCCTTTTTATTTCATTGATGCCTAATTCCATGTAGTTCTCTAAACATGCCACACTGCTGTGCCTTGTACAGCTTCCCATGCTTTTCTTCCTTTTCTAAGTTAATATTTCTTTCTAGATATAATTCTTGAAAGTTCCAAAAATCTTTCAAATCAGGTATCACGATTGCAAAGCCTAGCTTCTTCTAGCTTCTAGCTTCTTTCCTTTTTTACTCTAAATAAGCTTATTTTATATTCATAACATTCTATTGGAATACACTGTTTGTTGGTGCTGCTATTTATATATTTTTAACATAAATACTTCAATATTTTAACCTCAGCAGATATGTCAGTTTATTTATTCCCTACAGGCTTAGATGAAATTAGATGTTAGCATACAGAACACTGAAACTAGAAAAATTATATCTCTTGTTTAGAGAGCCAAACTTTAAGAATAAATTGCAAAAATAGAGATATTCTTGCAAAATTCTGAACTAATCAACTTTAGAAAGAATAAAGCAAAAATGTATTAAGTGCTGGCCACTATGCTAGATCTCATTACTCAAATTATCTCATTTTATCTTTAGAATGATCCTGTGAGGCTAGTTTCAGTAGTTCTGTGCAATATTCAATCTCTACCTTTTGGACACTCCAGGGATAAATTTAGGAACCTTCACAGTGGTGCTCACAGGCAACTAAAAGACATTGCTCATTGTTTTCCCCAGTGCAGGCCCCAGATGACTTCTTCCTTGCATTTATACTCTACATTATAGGGAATGACATCATTACCCTGTACTCCATTTATGCAGCATTGAAGGGGGAACCTGGTCAGAGATGAATTAGATGGCTGTTCTGTCACAATAAAGGTCTCATCTTTCATTGTAAAGACTCCAAATTCTTACCAAAGCATCAGGGAAATGCATACAACCATAATGCAAAAAAAGGACAACAAGAAGAATTCTTCATGAAAATGACAAGTGCTTCTTTGGAACCAGTTCTCAATGACCCTTGCTTGCATGGTAATGAATTCCAAATGTCCCTAGAGGATTACTTACCCATGATGTCTTGCCTTTGTGTTTGCTTTTCGGACTTGGGGAAATAGTACACTATAACCAAAAGTACATGGATGCTAAATCTGCTCTCTTTTATTTGCCACTTCAGGGAAATGACCTAACTTCACCCATGTTTTTAAAATTATATTAGAAATAATAATACCAATTGGAAAGTATGATTGAGAAACTTAAATGGGGTTAGGAGTATAAAACTCTAGCATAATACATGACACATAATAAATTAATAAATTATATTTTTATTTATTTTATGCTGGATTATTTGGAGTCATGACTTTAAAAAGACAGCCTCTTGAGAAGCACATGCATGATACCTAAAAAATAATGCATTGTGGATACATTAGCCTTGGATGCACTGGCTGTTAATCCATGGCATTAACCTTTCACAGGACTTGATAGATCTGAAGGGAAAGACCATTAGCAACACAGGCCATTTCAATAGTAAATGAATTCTTGTGTTGTGGACAATCTAGTCACTTTAACCCAAATTCTAATAAAACAAGTTTTTGGGTTTTTTTTATTTCTTTTTTTCCCTTTAAGTAAGTTTTTATAGAAAATTAGTAGCTAGAGACTATGACTCACAAAATCAGTTTAGGTATAAACACTCTATAGTGCCATACTCTCTATTTGAAGAAAATAAAAATGCCAAAGCCAATTATATGACATTTATACACTTTTTCCATCAAAATGCATGAAAATTCTATATGGAAACATTAAAAGAACATTGTAATTCACTCTCTAAAGAACAAAAGAAAAACTTGAACAAAAGGACAGCAGCCTTCAGGCTTAGTGATAAGAATTAACAGTGACCTTAATGTCAACCTGTAGGCCTAGTTTGTTCTTTGAAGTTTTTTTTTCCCTTTGTAGTTGTTTGCAAGTTGAATTATCTCTATGCCAATGACTTTCAAATTTATAGTTTCAATCAAACAACTTTCCTTGAGCTCCAAACTCATTCCTGTCTCCTTTAAACTCCACTTGAGTGCCACATAGCATTGTTGAAAATATAACTCAGCACCAAACTTTTCCAGCAGTGTTTTTTATCTTTTCCATTTAGTTATCTCCAAGCCATACCCTATCATTTAATTTCCATCAGCCCAGCTGTGTACATCCAATTGATTCTTCTTTCTAAATATTCTCATGTGGATCGAGCTTCCCTCTAACACTACTTCTGCTACATGAGTCTGAACCGTCACCTCCCAACTCCACTAATGAAATTGTCTAACCTGCTGTCTCTGACTTTTCCATTCACTTCATTCTGTTCTTCACCTTTGAGCCATGATCTTTCCTGAGAGCCAGTGTAAATCTGTTAGTATCATCTCTCTTTCTAGATCCCTTCCAGATTTTCAAGAGTTCTTTCTCTCTCTCTCCTTTTTTTACTTTTCAATAAGAATACATAATCTTGCCTCTCTGATAACCCTTGCAACATCAATCCTCTCTGCTTGACCATCATAGCCATTTCCTTGAACTGCCATATTAACTCTCATATTCCAGCCTTCTCACACACCGTTTCTTCTGCCTGAAGCACTATTTGCAGGCCCCAAACCACTATCCCCTACTAATGTTCCCATTTTAATGTAGAAATTACTTTCTGAGGGAAGTCACCTTGGTTTCCCCAAATGGACTATAGGCCCTTCTTGTGTAGTTTCATAGAAATTCTGTATTTCTCATAACAAAACATTCATTATATATATGATTATGTATACACACATATATATGTATGTATACATATGTGTATGTATGTATGTGTCTGTATTTGCATGTATATATACACATATTTTAGGCTCAGATGTTTATCTTCACTAGAGTGCAAATTCATTGAAGTCTAGGGAATTCATTGAAGGCCATGTTTACTTCATGGCCTAGCACAGTATTTGGGGCAAAAAATATGTTCAGTGTGTTAAATATAAAATGTGTATACAGTCTGATATCTAGTCTCCTACTTCAGTGAGAAAGTTGAAACGTTCAGAAGAGAATTTCCACCTGTTTCAACACCATCTTTAAAACCTACATGAGGGGCACCGGGGTGGCTCAGTTGGTTAAGTGTCCGACTTGAGCTTAGGTCATGATCTCACAGTCGTGAGTTTGAGCCCCACGTCAGGCTCTGTGCTGACAGCTCAGAGCCTCAAGCCTGCTCCCAATTCTGTGTCTCCCTCTCTCTCTCTGCCCCTCCCCTGCTCATACTCTGTCTCTCTCTCAAAAATAAATATTAAAAAACTTTAAAAAACAAAACAAAACAAAAAAACCCTACATGAATCTCATGTAGCCTTTCCTTGGCTGAGCACTAGGGCATTCACTTAAAGATAACACCTATGTTTTCTTGCTTCTTTCACCTTTACCATTTATTTTCATTGTCTAATGGATCATCCCCAAGACAAATAAATATGTTATCATTTCTCTCATTCCAAAACAAAGTCCCTATTCTTTTATTTACACTTACTAGGCTACTTTCTAGCACATTTCTCACTCTATTTAACAAAATTCTTGAAAGCAGTTGCCTTTACTTACTCTATTTGTCCTCCCTCTATTTTCTATTAAAGAGTTTGCAGTTAGGTTTTCATTTCTGTCATTATATTGAAACTCCTCTTGCTAAGATCATGGATGACCTCCATGTTGCTCAAGTCAGTGGTTAATTCTTAGTCATAAAAGTCTACCTGGCCCAGGATTTGGCACATTTGATAATGCCCTTCTCGTTGAGAGGTTTTTATTTCTAGTTTTTCCTCCTACCTTTCTGGGTACTCTTTCTTAGTTCCTTTTTTGATTCTTCTGCATCAACTTGAACTCTAAAAATTTTTAAGTCTCATACTCACTCTTCTGAACTGACTACAAAGTTTTAACATGTTCAATGTCAATAATTCCCCCAATTCTGTTTTCAGTCCCAGCTTGTTTTCTGAAATCCAGATTTGCATAGCAGACTCAATATTTCCAATGGAATACCTAAAATTCATCTCATTTTGAACATATCCAAGCCAGAAGTCTCTATAAAAAATTGTTCCACACATGGTTATCCCATTTCAAGAAATAAAAATTGCATCCCTCCTGGTTCTTAGGCCAAAAACTTTGGGATCATCTTTCAGGTCTCTCCTTCTCCACAGACCAGAATTTCTTTTGACGCTATCTCCAAAATATATCCAGAATCTTACCACGTCTCCTTGCTTCCATGGCTAGCATTCTTGCTCAAACCATCTTCATCTTTTATGTGGATTATTACATTAGATTTCTAGAGGTCCCCCTGCTTCTACATCTGTCCTGCTACAATATATTCCCCACACAACTACCAGAAAGATAATTTAAAGTGTTAAGTTAGATCTCATCACTCCAACAAAAATAAAAGTTGAAGTTCTTACTAGAACCTTCAAGGCCATGGCACCCGGTCTTTGATTACTTCTGACTTCATCATCTATTATTCTCCCTCTCTCACTTTGCCTTATGAACACTGGACTCCTTGTTCTTGCTTGCTCATGCCAGACACTCTGACCTCACAATTTTTGCACAGCCTGTTCCAACTGCTGGCAGCCCTCTTCCCTCAGGTATCTACATGTTTCCTACTTTCACCTCATTAGTCTTTGCTCAAATGCCATTTCAGTCAAGGATACACTGACTAGCCATTTTATAATTTCACTCCTTTCCCAACACTTTTTATTCCTCTTACACAGCTCTATTTTTTTTTTGTAATTTCAATAGCACTTATGATTTTGTAACATACTGTGTAGTAAATGTTCTTATGTCCCCTCCTCCAATTAGAATATAAGTTCCTTGAAGGAAAATTTGTTTCCATCAGTATGGTTCACTGTTGGATTCTCTATTGCTCCTAGAATAATTTCTGATACATAACAGATTCCCAATAAACATTTGTGAAGTCAGTAACAATGGCTTTCACAACAAATATCCTTATTCTCTTTAGTTTACTGAATGAAGAGCAAGATATGTGAAAGATAGTGATCCCATCCACTCTGAGAATTGGAACAGAGCATGTGTTTTTCATGTATATGAAATAAACACATTGATGTTCACACCTAAAATAGCACTTAGCTCTGGTTGAGTTAAGGTCCATTCATTTGCCATATGGTGAAAGTGAGCTTGCTCTTCAAAAAATGTACAGTCATAACTCATTATAGGACTAATTATTTCTCCTTATAGAATATTATGAAAATTTGAAGTATAAAAGAAAAATATATTCATAATTACATAAATAATTATGACACAGAAATTACCACTACTAATACATAACAGATAAATTATCACATAACACAGAAATTACCACTGCTAATATAGATGTTTTACCTCTACTTTTCCCCTCATACACGTGCAAGTGTGTATGTTCATATGCCTAAACATCTAATCATATAACATGTATATATATTTTTCATTAAACCCTTCAAATTTATTTTAATCATATGACTAACATACATATTACATTTCCATACAAAATAAAATAAAAGCAAAATTGCCCTTGACCAATAGCATGATCACTTTGCTGTGTTCATGTATGCTTATATTTCCAAGTGCATCCTGCTGGTAAATCTGTTTATACAAGGTATGAAAATAAATCTTCTCCGTTTTAATAATTCAAAGTTATGCTCAAATTCTGTCCCATTTGTAAATGTAGAACAGCCAGTCAACTAGTGATACATCATCCATTTTGGTGGAATTACGAATGCGATGCCCCAGGCTATTTGTCAGATTTGAAGTTTGTTATTACCTAGAAAGCAGGCAACCCTGGTCACTTGCCACTCTACTACCCTTATTTAGAACAACTCTACACACCAGAGAAAAGTAATTGATTGGGACAATTATCTAGCCAGCCTTCACACCTGCGCCCTCATAGCAGTCAACCAACCTACTAAACAACAAATAAATAAGAACAAACACACTTTTCTCCCGAAAATAAAAACCATTGTTTCTTAAGTATCTTGATAATGGTAACAAAACCAATTCTACCTGAATAAGATGGGTAATTTCACACAGAGGAAGGTATTAAGAATTGCTTTTGCCTCAAGTATCTGGTTACTTAAAACAAAGCTTTTATTTTGGCTTGTCTGTGTGTGCTTTTCTTCCTTTCTGGTGTGAAAGGAGGCAAAATCACCTTATTTTTCCATTTAACTTTCATTAGCTCTACCATCAGGCATAGAAGAACTCCCTCTTTTTCTTGAGTCAATGTGGAAACGGTCCTCCTTCAACTCATCATATAAACCACACCAAGACAAAGGCCAAGATCCAAGATGTTTCTCTGTGATCAATGAGTTATTTTTTTAAGTAGCATCTCCTCAAGTTATGTTGTTAATGAGAAATTCATCGGACGGAAATTTCGTTTTTTTTTTCTTTTTACCTCAGAACTATGCAGTCTTTGCTAAGTGTTATTTTAGAGGTAAAAGTATAACACTATTTAAAAATTTGGCATTCAAATCACATTAATAGGGACACTTGTGTGTATAGAGTTTTATACAGCATCTCCCTTCATAATACAAAGGAATCATATTTTCATTAGCCTTCTCTCTTAGGTTGGTGCACCATTACCCCCATACCCCATCCTAAAGTGAGGCTGGCCTATTTTGGTGTTGACATCAAAAAAAGAACCATCAGGAAATAGGAAACCTGAGGAAACTTAGAGTTAGTATTTATTTGTCTGAATAGCAACTTGATGGAATTGTGCTCCAATGGCTCCTTGACAAACAAGGGAGATAGGGAAGAATGGTTTCTGGCCACAGAATTAGAAATGATTCCATTTCTTATTTGTATTCTCTCTGTGTTACTCATTTGTTTAAACTTATTGAACACATCTCATGTACCAAGTATTAAACACCGCCGATACAGAAGCAAACAGGACAAAATTTCCAACTTTACTGAACTTGTGCATCTGAAGCTTAAGAAAATAAATGAAAGTGCTTATCATATGGCTGTGGCACATGCTTAAGGATCCAAAAATTTTTACAAAGTCACCAATGAAAACACAAAAGCCCAACAAGATCAAGACTGATGATCTAACTAACTGAATAACTAATAAGTAAATGGCATATTTCTGGAGTTATAGTACCTGGATTCAAATCCTAGACCCTCTTTATACTGGTTTTGTGTCTTCAGACAATTTGTTAAAATATTTAGTGCCTTAGTTTGCTTACTAGTACAATGATAAAAATGAAAGTACTCAGGATTGTGGTGTTGAATAAATGAGGTAATCTATGTAAAACAGTGTGGTATCTGGAATTTGGTAAGGGTTCAATACACGTACACCCTTTTTAATATCTCATGTTATCTCATTCAATACTAGTCTGGAGTATTTTTTAACAACAGTATTTTTAATGGAGGGAAACAAGTCTTTAATCATAAGAGCTAAAGTAATGATACAATATAACATAATATATAAAAAATAACTAACATAATAAAAAATTAAAGACAATTTTTGACCATTTTCAGGAAATGTATGAAATAGCATATTATGCTGCTGTGATGAGCACATAATTTGTCCTGTGCAGGATTAGGGGAAGATGCTACTCAAATTAATCTGTTACTTTTTTTATTGTGGTAAAATTTACATAAAATTTACCATTTTATCCAGTTTTAGATGCATGGTTCAGTAGCAGTAATAGCATTCATATTGTTGTGCAACTGTTACCACTATTCATCTCCAGAATTTTTCATCTTTTTAAACTGAAACTTCCAAATATTAAACAGTAACTTTCCCTTTTTGTGCTTTCTCCAGTTCCTGACAGCCACCATTCTATTTTCTGTATCTACGAATTTGATTACTCTAGATAAATGTAAGTGTATACATATACTATACATGTGTATAGTATATGTGTTATATGTATTCAATTTATACATACACTATATATATGTATTGTGTATGTATACATGTGTGTATACAAATTCATATTTTGTTCATCCATTCATGCATCAATGGACATTTAGATTTTTTCTATCTTTGACTTTTGTGAATAATGCTGCTATGAACTTTAGGGTACAAATATCTGTCTGAACCACTGCTTTCAATTCCTTTGGATATACAGCCAATAGTTGAATTATTGTATCATATGGTATTCCTATTTTTAATGTTTTAGAGGAACTATATTATTTCCCACAGTGGCTATCTCATTTTCCAATCCTACTAACAATGCACACACTCCCAGTTTCTCTACAATCTCACCAGCATGTGTTATTTTCTGCTTTTGTTTTGTTTTGTTTTAATGGAAGCAGTCTTAATGATTGTGAAGAGGTATTTCATTGTGATTTTGATTTGCATTTCTTTAATGATTAGTGACGTTGAGCATCTTTTCATGTGCTTATTGACCATCTACACATCTTCTTTGAAGAAATGTTTATTTAAGTCATTTGTTCATTTAAAAATTAGGTTATTGGCCTTTTTATTGATGAATTGTAAATGTTTTATGCACTTAAAGAGTGATCAACAGATTTCAGTTCTTAGTCAAGACTGGAATAATGTTTTCTTGAATGAAAGAAAGAAAGAATGAATGAATGGGTAAATTTGTTTCTTCTATATTTTAGCTTGAATGCAAGAAAGGAAAATAAATAACTTGTTTTATTTTATGGCGGATGAAATGAAGCTGGATAGATTTGGTGGGAGTCTGAGTAATAATCACATATGAAAAGCTTTCACTTTGGGGTGCCTGGGTGGCTCAGTTGGTTAAGTGTCTGACTCAGTTCATGTCATGATCTCACAGCTTGTGAGTTCAAGCCCCACGTCAGGCTCTGTGCTGACAGCTCAGAGTCTGGAGCCTGCTTCATGTTCTGGGTCTCCCTCTCTCTTTGCCCCTCTCCTTCTAATGCTGTCTCTCTCTCTGTCTCTCAAAAATAAAACAAACATTAAAAAATTTAAAAAAAGCTTTCACTTCATTTTCTAGTGAGTTTTGCTGATTTTCTCCATCATATTTCAACTCCCAAATTTTGTCCATATATCTCATTGATCATGCCCATTATCTATTGTCCTGTGTGTGTATAATACTTGATTAAAGATAGTAAATATATGCTGGTGATATTTCCCACTTAAGAAATCGATTGTTTAGGATACTGTCAATGCCCTCTCCTGGGTAATGTAGCTTGAATATTGTTTCATCGAATCTTCATCTTGTGACTGCACAAAAGACATTTAACAAACCTCATTTTTTCCTAAAATAATTTAAATGTATTTATAATTTTCCTCCATCAAAACAACCACATATATTACTCTGACATCACTATATCTCATTCGTAATCAAATACACACAGGGGCCTCCTGAAAAATACAGATTTGATTATGTTAACAGAGTGCTCTCCCCCATTAGTACCACAGACACCCTCAGGTGTTGATGCACATGGTTTGCATTGGAGAACTATGTAATATGAGGGAATCAGGGATCTCTCATCTGAATTACTGTCTTTTCCACTTACTGCATGTGTCCCAGTCAAGTGGTTTAACCTCTGTAAGCCTCAATTTCCTTTGCTACAAAATGTACATTTTGATATTTACTTCAGAATGTTGTTCCAAGGAGTTAGTGACAGATTTGCACATGCCCAATAGTAGGTTCTGGCACAAAGAGTGTACCAGAAAAGTTAGCTACTGTCTCTGAAACATTATAAGAGTGAGCAAACGTCTCCTGTTGCCAGAGAAAACAATGCAGACTAGCTTATGCTATTAGAGTGACAACACTACTCAATTTGACAGGAAATATTCTGTGCTTGTTATGATTAGTAATCAGTGACCAAAGCAAAATGTGAGAGGCCCAATGCAGACAAAACATGAAAGGATGAAATCTTTGTGATGCACATGAAGACGTCATGGATATAATTCTTATAGCCTCACTGATTAGAGGTTATCACTAGGATGACAATACTTTTAACTCACCCAGCAAGCCCCAGTTTACACCTGCCCTCTGAGTGAAATTACTCATAGCAACATTTTCCACTCTCATAAATGTCCTGGTTATCTCAAGAAAATAGAAAAAGAAGACCAAAATACATCCAAAGTAAGCAAAAGCATGGAAATGGTCACAATAAGAGCAAATAGGGAAATAGGAAAACAATAGAAAAACATCAATAAAACAAAAACATTTTTCTTTGGAAAAAATAAATGGAATCGATAAACCTTTAGCAAGACAGAAAAAGAGAAGACACAAATCACTAATATCAGGAATGAAATAGGGGATACGCTACTGATCCTGCAGCTATTAGGAACAAATTTATGTTCGTAAATTCAACAACTTAATTGACCAATTTCTCAAAACACAAACTATCAAAAACTCAAATTAAATTGAAACAGTTAACCTTTCCATAACGGTTCCATCACAATCAAAGTAATTGAATTTATAATTAAAAAGCATTCCCCATCAAAAAAAAATATTCAAGCCCAAACAGAATCACTGAAAAAGTTTACCACCTAAAAAAAAATAATATCAAATTCTATTCAATCTGTTCCAGAAAATGGAAAAGGCGAAACACTTCTCATTTTATAATGCCACTGTTACCTTGACTGAAACCAGAAAAAGAAAGTCACAGAACAAAACCTTTTATAAATTGAGATGTAAAATCTCTCAACACAATACTAACCAATAAACTCCAGCAAAGTATAAAAATAAAAAAAAGGATTTATTCTATATATGCGAGACTCATAGAGCATTTAAAAATCAATGTAACTCACCATATCCATAAGTTAAAGAAGGAAAATCATATGATTTTTATCAATTTATATAGAATATCAGAATCTTCTGGGTCCTTTAAATGTCATTGGTAAAAAGGAATGGCTAGTAATAACAGCTCAAGTTTACTGAGGGCTAAGTATGTGATCATTCCATTTTTATGACACTTTGCATACTGCTGTCCAGTAAGAAGGCAACATACTAGACTGTTTTTCAATCCGTATTATGGTCCTTTTCATGAATTTCCAAGATAAAAGGGTTGACTTGACCATTATTATCTAGCTAGCCAGATATACAGACTTAATAGAATACCTCAATAACAGAATTAAGATTTAAAAAAAAAAAGGTTTTTTTTAACGTTTATTTATTTTTGAGACAGGGAGAGACAGAGCATGAACGGGGGAGGGGCAGAGAGAGAGGGAGACACAGAATCGGAAACAGGCTCCAGGCTCTGAGTTGTCAGCACAGAGCCCGTTGCGGGGCTTGAACTCACAGACCGCGAGATCAGGACCTGAGCCGAAGTTGGCCGCTTAACCAACTGAGCCACCCAGGCGCCCCATAGATTTTAATGCAACAAAAGGGCAAGAATAAATGAGCAGTGCTTCTCTTTCGCTTGTCTTAAGAAATCTCACTTCTGCCTCAGCAAGCTATCAGTTGTACGCTTCTCATTTATTTTTCTCTCAGTGGGTTGAAAGAATAAGTGCATATTATTTCTTCAGTGAATTAACAGCGGCAAGTTATATGAAGTATCTATAGTGTTGGGGACAGTATAAATGCCTTAAAAACTAGCATGGTGGTTCTTATATAATAGGTTCTCAATTAATACATTAGTATATAAATTTATGAATAAGTTAGTGAAGCACCTGTTATATTCTAATTGTGTGCTAAGAACTGAAATCAATATGAATGAGAAGTGTAGTTTCTGCCAGTGATTATCTTATAATCTGTTAGGGGAGGAAATACGGTTAATTAGACTAAAATGGGATATGTAGAAATTTATTTTTATTTTTTACTTTTTTACTTTTATTTTTTTATTTTTTAAAATTTACATCCAAATTAGTTAGTATATAGTGAAGCAATGATTTCAGGAGATTTCTTAATGCCCCTTACCCATTTAGCCCGTCCCGCCTCCTACAACCCCTCCAGCAACCCTCAGTTTGTTCTCCGTATTTATGAGTCTTTTCTGTTTTGTCCCCCTCTCTGTTTTTATATTATTTTTGTTTCCCTTCCCTTATGTTCATCTGTTTTGTCTCTTAAAGTCCTCATATGAGTGAAGTCATATGATTTTTGTCTTTTTCTGACTAATTTCACTTAGCATAATACCTTCTAGTTCCATCCACATAGTTGCAAACGGCAAGATTTCACTCTTTTTGATTGTCAAGTAATACTCCATTGTATATATATACCACATTTTCTTTATCCATTCATCCACCGATGGACATTTGGGCTCTTTCCATAGTTTGGCTATTGTTGATGGTGCTGCTATAAACATGGGGGTGCATGTGTCCCTTCAAAACAGCACAGTTGTATCCCTTGGGCAAACGCCTAGTAGTGAAATTGATGGGTCTTAGGGTAGTTCTATTTTTAGTTTTTTGAGGAATTCCATGCTGTTTTCCAGAGTGGCTGCACCAGCTTGCATTGCCACCAACAATGCAAAAGAGATCCTCTTTCTCTGCATCCTTGCCAACATCTGTTGTTGCCAGAGTCGTTAATGTTAGCCATTCTGACAGGTTTAAGGTGGTATCTCATTGTGGTTTTGATTTGTATTTCCCTGATGATGAGTGATGTTGAACATTTTTTCATGTGTCGGTTGGCCATCTGGATGTCTTCTTTGGAACAGTGTCCATTCATGTCTTTTGCCCATTTCTTCACTGGATTATTTGCTTTTTGGGTGTTGCGTTTGGTAAGTTCTTTACAGATTTTGGATACTAACCCTTTATCTGATATGTCGTTTGCAAATATCTTCTCCCATTCTGTTGGTTGACTTTTGGTTTTGCTGATTGTTTCCTTTGCTGTGCAGAAGCTTTTCATTTTGATGAGGTCCCAGTAGTTCACTTTTGCTTTTGTTTCCCTTGCCTCTGGAGATGTGTTGAGTAAGAAGTTGCTGTGGCCAAGATCAAAGAGGGTTTTGCCTACTTTCTCCACGAGGATTTTGATGGCTTCCTGTCTTACATTGAGGTCTTTCATCCATTTTGAGTTTATTTTTGTGTATGATATAAGAAAGTGGTCCAGGTTCATTCTTCTGCTTGTTGCTGTCCAGTTTTCCCGGCACCACTTGCTGAAGAGACTGTCTTTATTCCATTGGATATTCTTTCCTGCTTTGTCAAAGATTAGTTGGCCATACATTTGTGGATCCATTTCTGAGTTCTCTATTCTGTTCCATTGATCTGAGTGTCTGTTCTTGTGCTGTACCATACTGTCTTGATGATTACAGCTTTGTAGTATAGCTTGAAGTCTGGGATTGTGATGCCTCCAGCTTTGGTTTTCTTTCTCAAGATGCTTTGGCTATTCGGGGTCTTTTCTGGTTCCATACAAATTTTAGGATTATTTGTTCTAGCTCTGTGAAGAATGCTGGTGTTACTTTGATAGGGATTGCATTGAATATGTAGATTGCTTTGGGTAGTATTGACATTTTAACAATATTTGTTCTTCCTATCCAGGAGCATGGAATCTTTTTCCATTTTTTTGTGTCTCCTTCAATTTCTTTCACAAGCTTTCTATAGTTTTCAATGTATAGATTTTTCACCTCTTTGGTTATATTCATTCCTAGGTATTTTATGTTTTTTTGTGTAAGTATAAATGGGATAGATAACTTGATTTCTCTTTCTGTCGCTTCATTTTTGGTGTATTAAAATGCAACCGATTTCTGTGCATTGATTTTATATCCTGCAACTTTGCTGAATTCATGAATCAATTCCAGCAGTTTTTTTGTGGAACCTTTGGGTTTTCCATATAGAGTGTCATGTCATCTGTGAAGAGTGAAAGTTTGACCTCTTCCTGGCCGATTTGGATGCCTTTTATTTCTTTGTGTTGTCTGATTGCAGAGGCTAAGACTTCCAATACTATGTTGAAGAACAGTGGCAAGAGTGGACATCCCTGTCTTGTTCCTGACCTTAGGGGGAAAGCTCTCAGTTTTTCCCCACTGAGGATGATATTAGCGTTGGGTCATTCATATATGGCTTTTATGATCTTGAAGTATGCTCCTTCTATCCCTACTTTCTTGAGGGTTTTTATCAAGAAAGGATGCTGTGTTTTGTCAAATGCTTTCTCTGCATCTATTGAGAGGATCATATGGTTCTTGTCCTTTCTTTTATTGATGTGATGAATCACATTAATTGTTTTGAGGATATTGAACCAGCCCTGCATCCCAAGTGGGATATATACCCAAGTGGGTATAAATCCCACTTGGTTGTGGTGAATAATTTTTTAATGTACTGTTGGAGCCGGTTGGCTAATATCTTGTTGAGGATTTTTGCATCCATGTTCATCAGGGATATTGGTCTACAGTACTCCTTTTTCATGGGGTCTCTGGTTTTGGAATCAAGGTAATGCTGGCCTCACAGAAACAGTTTGGAAGTTTTCCTTCCATTTCTATTTTCTGGAATAGTTTCAAGAGAATAGGTATTAACTCTTCCTTAAATGTTTGGTAGAATTCCCCTAGAAAGCCATCTGGCCCTGAACTCTTGTTTTTTGGCATATTTTTGATTACTAATTCGATTTCCTTACTGGTTATGGGTCTGTTCAAATTTTCTATTTCTTCCTGTTTCAGTTTTGGCAGTCTATATGTTTCTAGGAATTTGTCCATTTCTTCCAGATTGCCCATTTTATTGGCATAAAATTTCTCATATCCTCTTTTTATTGTTTTTATTTCTGCTGTGTTGGTTGTGATCTCTTCTTTCATTCTTGATTTTATTTATTTGGGTCCTTTCTTTTTTCTTTTTGATCAAACTGCCTAGTGGCTTATCAATTTTGTTAATTCTTTCAAAGAACCAGCTTCTGGCTTCATTAATCTGTTCTCTTTTTTTGGTTTCGCCAGCATTAATTTCTGCTCTAATTTTTAATCTGCTCTTTATTATTTCCTGTCTTCTGCTGGTTTTGGGTTTCATTTGCTACTCCATTTCCAGCTCCTTAAGGCATAAGGTTAGGTTGTGTATCTGAGATCTTTCTTCCTTCTTTAGGAAGGCCTGGGTTGCTATATACTTTCCTCTTATGACCGACCACCTTTGCTGTGTCCCAGAGGTTTTGGGTTGTGGTGTTATCCTTTTCATTGACTTCCGTGTACTTTTAAATTTCCCCTTTAACTCCTTGGTTAGCCCATTCATTCTTTAGTAGTATGTTCTTCAGTTTCCAAATATTTGTTACCTTTTCAAATTTTTTCTTGTGGTTGATTTCAAGTTTCATAGCATTGTGGTCTGAAAATATGCATGGTATGATCTCAATCTTTTTGTCCTTACTTAGGGCTGATTTGTGTCCCAGTGTATGGTCTATTCTGGGGAATGTTCCATGTGCACTGGAGAAGAATGTATATTCTGCTGCTTTAGGATGAAATGTTCTGAAATATCTGTTAAGTCCATCTGGTCCAGTGTGTCATTCAAAGCCATTGTTTCCTTGTTGATTTTTTGATTAGATGATGTGCCCATTGCTGTGAGTGAGGTGTTGAAGTCTCCTACTGTTATGGTATTACTATCGATGAGTTTATGTTTCTGATTAACTGATTTATATATTTGCGTGCTACCACATTTGGCATATAAAAGTTTACCATTGTTAGGTCTTCTTGGTCTATAGACCCCTTGATTATGATATAATGCTTTCCTGCATCCCTTGATACAGTCTTTATTTTAAAGTCTAGATTGTCTGATATAAGTATGGCAACTCCAGCTTTCTTTTGACTTCCAGTAGCACGATAGATGGTTCTCCATCCCCTTATTTTCAATCTGAAGGTGTCTTTTGGTCTAAAGTGGGTCTCTTGTAAACAGCATATAGATGGATCTTGTTTTCTTATCCATTCTGTTACCCTATGTCTTTTGATTGAGCATTGAGTCCATTGACATTTAAAGTGAGTACTGACAGATATGAATTTATTGCCATTATGATGCTTGTAGAGTTGGAGTTTCTGGTGTTGTTCTCTGGTCCTTTCTAATCTTCTCTTGCTTTTGATATATATATTTATCTTTTCTCCCCTCAGAAAGTCCCCCTTAAAATTTCTTGCAGGGCTGGTTTACTGGTCACAAACTCCTTTAATTTTTGTCTGGGAAACGTTTTACCTCTCCTTCTATTTTGAATAACAACCTTGCTGGATAAAGAATTCTTGGCTGCATGTTTTTCTGACTCAGCACACTGAATATATCCCACCACTTCATTCTGGCCTGCCAAGTTTCTGTGGATAGGTCTGCTGCAAACCTCATCTGTCTTCCCTTGTAGGTTACGGACTTTTTTCCCTTGCTGCTTCATGATTCTCTCCTTGCCTATTTTGTGAATTTGACTATGTTATGACTTGTTGATGGTTGGTTTTTGTTGAATCTAATGGGGGTCCTCTGTGCTTCCTGGATTTTGATGTCTGTGTCTTTCCCCAGGTGAGGAACTTTTTCTGCTATGATTTGCTCACATAACCCTTCTACCCCAATTTCTCTCTCTTCCTCTTCTGGGACCCCTATGATTCTGATGTTGTGCCTTTTTAATGAGTCACTGATTTCTCTAATTCTTAAATCGTGCTCTTTTGCCTTAATCTCCCCCTTTTTTTTCTGCTTCATTATTCTCTATAAGTTTGTCCTCTATATCGCTGATTCTCTGTTCTGCCTCGTCCATGCTTGCCGCCGCTGCATCCACCCATGATTGCAGCTCAGTTATAGCATTTTTAATTTCATTCTGGCTATTTTTTACTTCTTTTATCCCTGCAGAAAGGGATTGAAATCGATTTTCGACTCCAGCTAGTATTCTTATTATCATGATTCTAAATTCTGTTTCATACATTTTGCTTGTATGTGTGTTGGTTAAATCCCTGGCTGTCATTTCTTTGTGCTCTTTCTTTTGGGGTGAATTCCTTTTGGGGCTTTTTGCTCCCCAAGTTCAGGTCTCCGTGCCACGTACCTGCTGAATTTTGTGGTTCTGGTTGTGCAGATTGTTGGGTAAATCCTCCAATCAGTTTTCTACGTGTGTGGGATGGTTTAGTGTTGGTCTGGGTGTATTTTATGGACATGAGACACACAAAAAGGTTCCATGCTGTTCCGCCATCTTGGCTCCTCCCTAGAAAGTTCTTTTTAAGTACTTATCAGTTGGTAGAGTCCTATAGCGAAGCAAGTCTAGTATGTCTGAGATGGTAGTAGACCAGCAAAACTTCATAGAGAAAGGGAAGTATAAATGGAAGTGTTTGTAAAGGCATAAAAATTTTCCAAGGAGGCAATGAAATCATGTCTTTCATTCACTTATTCATTCATAAATTCATCAAATTTAGTAAATACATATCATGGGCCAACCACTATATTTTGGTTTTGTTCTTACTTTCCTGTCAACTTTATTGCATCTAAGAAGGGAATAAGCATAAAAATGACGTGAAATAAATCATTATTTGTTGATTGATTAATTGACTTATGTGGCATAGCTCTAAACTTGTGAGTGATGGGATAGAAAAAAACTAGGTCTGGCTTGTATACCCTGTGCTGCCTTTGAACTGAACCCCAGAACAAGATTGTTTTCCACTCTTATTTAAGCTTCACAATAAAAAGAAAAAAAAACTGCTATGAACATTGTGATTTTTATACAGCCTTACATTATCAAGGAGTACACAAAACCTGCAGGCAATCATGGCCTACTGAAGAATTCTCCACTGGTCTTCTATTCATTTAGCTTAAAGGCACAACACCAGCAATAGGCATGCAGCCTTCCATTTGTTCTGCTCAGGGTTCGTACCTAAACCATGCATACAGTGCTTCGTGGACAAGTGTTTTCAAAAAGAGTCCTGATTATACCCAAATTGGACCTAACATACTGAGTTTAGTATCATACCACAGTATAACACATAATTCCAATGTATTATATCCAATCAGAAAAATCCTTTCATCTCCCTCTCAGAGACAGTATTTTTTCTGACTTGTTATTGGTCTGATTCACCATGGTATTTATTTTCTTGCCTGACATGCTAGCAATTGTTAAAACATGCTGCTTATGGCAATGTTTCCTTAGGATTATCAATTGCTTTAAAATTCACAGTTTGATGAAATAATTTATAGGGAAGATCCAAGTTCCTCATTAAAGAAAACACCTCTGAGGCCCTTCAATGTCAGTGCCTTTCAAAAGGACATCACTGAGTTTAGATTCCTAGATACAAGGCTGCTTTATAGCCTTGTTATGAAGTACCCCAAAGCCAAGGATGCAGCTGCATTTTTTTTGGCCTGATATAATTCTAAGAAATTCTCAAGAAAAAGAAAGTTTACAATACAGAATGCTGGTAGGATGGGGCGGAGACTGTGGCATTTCATCCTGTTGCATCTTGCCAATTCACTCTCCTACAGCAAGCAGACCTATAAATCATCCAGTTCCTTCATTTTCCCTTCTACTTCATCAGGAGGATGCATCTTCATTTGAAAAGCACTTTGCAGTTCTTAAAGGATAATTCTGTAAGTGCAGGATGATGTTGCATTCCAACAACAACAACAACAAAATTGGATTTTGGATGGCCTTTAGCAATCCACAAAGCAGCCTCTAAGGACCAGTTGGAGTTATGTTATCTAAGTCTAAAGAGGAAACAGGAGAAATTCAAATTGAGATTCTGGAAGTTAAGAGTATTTGCTAGGTTTTTTCTGACTTCTAATGTTCTTTCTAAAAGGCTTAATATTTTGCCACCGTGCAATATGCAGTAGTTCTAAAAGCACTGTACTAGACGTCCAGGATGCAAATAAGAACAATACAAATATCTACCCTCAAGGAGGTGACAGTCTGGTATATGTGAACACGGGGATCTGGCATTTTTTAAGTGCTTACTATATACTTAGAGCTTTGGCATATGTTTGCAGACATCTTATGCAATTTTCACAATAACCCATGATACAGTTACGTTATCCTCTTTTTTAGAAAATAGGTTTTAATCAGATGTAAGATAACTTCATAACTGCCAACCTGGTCAAAGCCACCAAAACCTCTGATCTTGTCCACTTAAATAGCTTCCTAATGGTTCTGGGTTTTTTTTTGTTGTTGTTTGTTTGTTTTGCCTCTTTTCAACCTATACTTGTACCAGAAAGACAAGGTAAGCTCTTTTTTTTTTTTTTTAATTTTTTAACGTTTATTCATTTTTCAGAGAGACAGAGACAGAATGCGAGTGGGTTAGGGGCAGAGAGAGAGGGAGACACAGAATCCGAAGCAGGCTCCAGGCTCTGAGCTGTCGGCACAGAGCCCGACGCGGGGCTCGAACTCACGAGCTGTGAGATCATGACCTGAGCCGAAGTCGGACGCTCAACCGACTGAGCCACCCAGGCACCCCCAAGGTAAGCTCTTAATAAGAAAAATGTGACCATACTACATCCCTGCTTGAAATGCTTCAATGATTTCTCTTTTCACAATGACCAAATTCATAACTCTCTTTCAGTGGCCCACAGTGTAGAACTGCATGATGGGGTCCTTGCCTATCACTTCAACCATGTTTATGGTCCTTTTGCTGTTCACACTGGTCTTCTTTCAATTCCTCACACTAACCGAACTCATCCCAGCCCTTATGTTTATCTTTGCTTTGAACTCTCTCCAATCCCAGCTTCCTCCCTACTTATTCCAATCTGTCAAATTCAACATTCTGTGGGGCTTGGCCTAATGGTCCCTCTGTAGAGAAGCCTTTTCTGATTGTCCTGTGCAAAGTACAGCCTTCCTGATAGACTTTGGTATAAAATGATCCCTTCATTGTACATTTCACAATTTAAAAGATTTGTGTGTTTATGTCTATTAGACCAGAAACTTCTCATGGTGGAGTCCAAATTGCTTTCATTCACTGCTATATACCAGGTATCAAGAAGCACCTTGCTCTTAATAGGCACTCAGTATTTATTTGTTTAACCAATGAATACCCTAGATTGGAGACCTCTTTAAATTAATGCTAGCACTATAAAAGCCTCTAGAACCTCAGTAACAAATATCACAATAGCCAATTTTTATCAAACTTCTATATTCTGAGAGGAATGTTTTATTATCCCTTTTTGTTGATATGGAAACAGAGACATATAATGTTTAAGTGAATTATCTAACCTTGCTTAATTAGTTAATTGGTTGGGAATGGATTCAATATAAATTTCACTTTTAAATAAGTACTTTTCCATCTTCAATAATTGGTGTTTTTGATATTTGTTTGTATTGATTCCTCTCTTTTTGTCGCTCTGATCCTTGTCCCCTCGGTATCCCAGGAGACTGGCTTCTTTTGATTATATTCTCCAGCTTCCTTTGATCCTCTTCCTCCTGCTTTCCCATTGGGCTTGGCCAATGGGAAACACTTGCAGGAGATCATAGGGTTTAGGGAGAATAGGTCACAGCATTTATTCCTATCATTGCTACTGTGATCAGTTTTTATAAGATGGTCTTCTTCTATGGCTGCAAAGATTACTGGTTTCTGGAAATAGCCTTTCCTCCTGTTCAGTCTAAGGGTAGCAACAGCCTCTCATCCTTATTCTGTGGGTACTTCATCACCCCCAGTTGGTCTCCTTTACCTTATTTGCCTAGTTATAAAATAGGCTTTTCACTCAAATCTCTTCCACTAACTCTTCCAGTAACACTTCCACTGACAGATGAACCATCAGTTTGTATCTGAGACTTGATAATTCCTAACAATCAGACAACTTATATCTTTAATTTTAAGAACACTGGAATGGAAAGAACAATAATCACCTAGAGTTTCTACTCACAAAGTTTCTCCCTATTGATAACGATAATAAATATAGTACTTAATAACCATTTATACTTATTGTATAGCAGGCCTGGTGGCAAGCACTTTATAACTTTTATTTAGTTAAATCTTCACAACTACCTAAGAAGCAGGTATTATTATCCTAATTTTACATATGAGGTAATAGGCACAGAGAGGTTTTATCATTTACTTAAAGTCAAAACTAGCAAGTGGTGGGACCAACACCTGAAAATGGCCAGGCTGTCCCCAAAACTGACCTTCTTTCCCAAACCTCAACTTCAATGCCTTCTTAATGATAGTCCTCAGGGCAAAGAAGGTTGAATCCAGAACCCCAGGAGAACTCTGGAGTATAGCACTAAGCAGCTCACCACAATCTTGTTACTTTGCAGATTCATGTTACCTCTCAAAAATCCCTACAAATATAGCTTTATACTTCATGATATATATTTTCTTGTTTTAATCTTAAATTACTCATACTTAAATATTTGAGTAAAATTAAAAATTTAGGAAAATTTACCAAGTCCTTCCCACACCCCTTATAATGCCCCTTGCATTAAAAAAGCCCATATCAACGTCAGACAGCTCTGATGAGATTCCTTCTATAGCTTTCAGTATTAGAACCCCTTTTATTATTTATGTTTGTTTTATTGTTTGTTTGAATTGCAATAAATATCAACTTTTATTTAATATGAAGATATCTCAAATAGTCATCACATGGTCTAACTTTTAAGGCATAGGCATGAAATATGTTGCCTTATGTCCTTTGTAAAAAGCAATTTGCCAATTCCATGGGGTAATTATCACTCGTAATACCTACTGATCAACTTGATTTAATAGCACATCCATTACCTAATTTGATCTCTAGGTAAGAAATGACCTCCATTTTACTATGGAGGATCTGAAGCACAGGAAGAAGTACCTTTATCAAAGACTTATTGCTGGTTAAGAGAAAATCAAAACTGGGGCCCAGGCCTCTCAAACACTAGACTGTGTTCTTATGTTGGGTCTTGCTACTGGTTGTTGGCATGAAGTAGGCATGAATCATTTGGAAACAGATATATAACCTATAGATTGCTAACAAGAAAGAAATTAGCTCTCAGGGCACCTGGGTGGCTCAGTTAGTTAAGCGTCCAACTTTGGCTCAGGTCATGATCTCACAGTTCATGGGTTCTAGCCTGGAATTGGGCTCTGTGTTGACAGCTCAGAGCCTGGAGCCTGCTTGGGATTCTGTGGTCTCCCTCTCTCTCTGCCCTTCCCACTCTCATGCTCTCTCTCTGTCTCTCAAAAATAATAAACATTAAAAAAAAAGGAATTAGCTGTCATTAATTGAATGTGGCCTTTGCTGAGCCCCAAAGTTTTTTTTTTTATTTTTATTTATTGTTTTTCAATATATGAAATTTATTGTCAAATTGGTTTCCATACAACACCCAGTGCTCATCCCAATAGGTGCCCTCCTCAATACCCATCACCCACCCTACCCTCCCTCTCACCCCCCATCAACCCTCAGTTTGTTCTCAGTTTTTAACAGTCTCTTATGTTTTGGCTCTCTCCCACTCTAACCTCTTTTTTTTTCCCTTCCCCTTCCCCATGGGTTTCTGTTAAGTTTCTCAGGATCCACATAAGAGTGAAAACATATGGTATCTGTCTTTCTCTGTATGGCTCATTTCACTTAGCATCACACTCTCCAGTTCCATCCACGTTGCTACCAAGGGCCATATTTCATTCTTTCTCATTGCCCTGTAGTACTCCATTGTGTATATAAACCACAATTTCTTTATCCATTCATCAGTTGATGGACATTTAGGCTCTTTCCATAATTTGAGAGCCCCAAAGTTTTGAAAACACGTGGGTGCTTTTGGGGTGAATTTTAGACTGCCAGACCCACAAGAATGTTCTGAATGGATTGCATCAACTCCGAGGTGGCCACTGTTTAAAAATGTTGTCCATCTGAGGTGCCTGGGTGGCTCAGTCGGTTAAACATCCAACTTCAGCTCAGGTCATGATCTCACAGTTGGTGGGTTCGAGCCTCACATCAGGCTCTGCGCTGACAGCTCAGAGCCTGGAGCCTGCTTTGGATTCTGTGTCTCCCTCTCTCTCTGCCCCTCCCCTGCTCACATTCTGTGTCTCCCTCTCTGTGTGTGTGTGTGTGTGTCTCTCTCTCCCTCTCTCTCAAAAATAAATAAACATTAAAAAAAAAAGAGTGTTGTCCATCTACCCAGATGGCACATCTGGGAAAATCTGCTTGACCTCTCTTTAAATCTGCCATTTCAAGCAATGAATTACCTGTGTAGTCTTCTAGTTCACAGAAGAACCTCAAAATGTTCCTGCTGCATTCCCTATTTCCCCAGTTAAACCCATCTGCAAATCAAATGACTCATTTTATAATTTTTAATTTAGGTAATCTAAAATTTGCCTTATTGGTTTCCAGATAAAATTTGAGTTGGTTTATTGTAAAAGCACAATGGAAAAAGACCAAAGATATTTAACATAATAAAATAATAATAATCATCACAGGTATTTATTGAATGCTTATTACTCTGGTCTTTTACACACATTTCACATTTGTCCTCATCTATGAGGCAGATGATGTTTACACGTGAGAAACTGAGATTTAAAGAACTGAAATATCTTGCCCACCCAAATAAAATATGGTAGAGGCAGGATTTGAACCCAGGTCCATCTCACTTCCTATTCCTAAAACTTTGTAAGCACTATGGTATTTTTTTTTCTCTGAAATCCATTACCATGACACACACTTCCCAAGGAAAATAAGATGTGAGAGGACAAGGGGAAGGAATGGGGTTGTGTTTTAAAAATGTGAATAAGGAGAATTTTAGTATCTAAATATAAAATGTGGCTATAAAATTCATAGCGGCTAGGACAAAGGAAAAAATGCAGAAAGGTCCAGGGAAATGGTAAGTGACAGGTTTAGGGATCAATTAATCCTGACTTTGAATTCTACCTCAGCCACCAACCAGCTGTGTGACTTCAGACAGGTTACTTCTATTCTCTGAACCTCAATTCAGTCATCTATAAAATACAGATGAATAAACTATTTTGTGTTACTGAAAAATTTAGAGATCATATATACAAGGGAACTGGCAGTGTCTGACACATATCAGAGACTTGATAAAGCTAGCAATTGTTGTAAAACTCTGTGGTTGGCCTACTGTGATGTTTATTCCTCAGGATAATCCTACAATTTAAGGCTCATAACGTGCATTTTGACAAAAGAGGAACCTGAGGCTTACAGAGGGATAGTGATTTGGTTAAGGTCATGTTGAGCTGGGATGAAAACACAGACACATCAATTCCCAAGTCAATATATTTTTTCCTATCATGCATGATTTTAATTGTCTAATCAAAATGGGGAGACCTATCAGAAAAGACAAATCTTTTCCTGACTTGGAACCCTAAGAAGCATTGGCCATGAAGTCTGTTGCATGAATAGCACTCAGTAAAGTAACAACTAATATCCTGGATGACAGTTTTACAAGAAAGGTGAAGGCTTTCCTATATCACTGGTTCTTAAATCACAGGCTCGTAGCAAAACCCAAGGGTATAGTGGAAAATGAAGTTATTTAAGGCAATTTTGTGGGGATGGAGAGTATGATGTGGCCCAGACACGTAACCTTCTCATGGTCTGACTTTATTCAAGGTTAAAACTGGGAGCCTCTAGAGGAATGAATTCTTACAAAATATCCATTTTTAGTACAATGTTTATAGTTGGGCTTTGGATTATAGCATGGCAGAGAGTAGACAGTTTTGATGTATACTTATTTAAAATTCCAAGAGAATTGGGGCGCCTGGGTGGCGCAGTCGGTTAGGCGTCCGACTTCAGCCAGGTCACGATCTCGCGGTCCGTGAGTTCGAGCCCCGCGTCGGGCTCTGGGCTGATGGCTCAGAGCCTGGAGCCTGTTTCCGACTCTGTGTCTCCCTCTCTCTCTGCCCCTCCCCCGTTCATGCTCTGTCTCTCTCTGTCCCAAAAATAAATAAACGTTGAAAAAAAAATTAAAAAAAAAAATAAAATTCCAAGAGAATGAACAGTTTACAAAGACATTATGATGGGAATTAGGTTGTTTTTGTGAGATATGGCACATATTTTTCCGGAATTTGGTGAGAATTTGGAGAAATACAAAGGGAAACTTCATCAAACTTTGGGAGAAGGAAATGATGCCAAAGCATGTCCTATCCACCATGATGTATACATGATAAAGCTACTCTCTACTTCATGACTGTCAATTAGTTTCAATCAAACACTGAAAATGGAAGTAACTCATATTAATTGGGGTCCCTATAGCTAGTTTAGTCCTTGCTCTCTTAGCTTGCAAATATATTGCTTCCTTAGCTTTATTTTTCATTTCTACATAATGGAAGAAATACTAGTACCTTTTATATGGTTATGCTGAAAATCAAATGAGATGATTCATATGAAGTTCTCCGAAACAAAATGTTGTTCAGGGTGAGTTATATTAAGCTGGTATGCATTTTCTAAATGACACTTTTTGGAAATTCAGAAACTCATTTAGAAAATGTATATTACATTAATATAAGGGAGCTACTAATCTTTCATAGATTGTTATGAATAGTAATGAGATGGAATATTTTAAATGCCTGTTGTTGATAAGTGTTAACAAGTATTAGTTCAAATTTCCCAGTAAGATTTATATTATATACATAGTATGTGATATTTCACCATGTACCACTAAAAAGAACAATGGTGAACTATAACATTCCAAGTATATAACATAAATAAATGAAAAACCAGCAGCTTTCTTCTTTGGTAGAGGGCTCTGTAATATTCCCAGAACTGGCAGTTGGCATTCCCAGACAAGTCTTCAAAGAGGTGATAGATTAACTCATACTGCTTGGTGCCCTAGTATTATTTTTGTTCACCCAGCTGATAAGGTTGCTTTCTCCTATTTTGAGTATAGGAAGGAGTAGTTAGAGGGGATCCAGGCCCCTCTCTTAGAAGGTGTACTTGCGACATGTGTAGCAGAGACTTATGGTCTCAGTGTTCCTTTTCATGAGGATAAAGACAGATTTAGGAATCTATGTCTTATCTTCTTGATGAACCTTGTTGGTTTTTGTTTTTGTTTCCAGTGTCCCAAATAAAGCCTGTTCCTTGATCCCTACTGTGATTGGCTGTGGAATTTATCCTGAATATCAATGGAAACCAGGTGGTGACTATGAAGGCACCCATTTAGCTTACTGATAATTGCTCAGTGGCAATGATGGCTGAATTAAACAAAATGAAGTGTATTTTATAGAATATGTAAGAAATTCTTAAATGACAAAGACATAATAGAGTGAAAACTGTCTTTGATAAAACAGAATCCAAGAAGCAATTTCATAAAATAACATCACGGAGCTATTAGATGAATACTTCTTCACCCTTCCACTTCACTAATTACTAAGTAAGTCCATAGACTGAGAACATTGCTTGGGGATGAATTAAACACTATGAACACAAAGGAGACATGTTAACATGAATCACATATTCGTAAAACTGCCAGAAATTATTGTTCTTATACTGGGAAGTGTAAAAAAAGAGGATGAAATAGGATGACATAGGACATACCAGATGGAATTGTGATAAAATGTAAACTGCATCAATAATAGCCATTTTATTGCACAAAGAATAGATATTAAATTTATTAATAGACATTTGAAAATAATTTGGTCAATCAAATATAATTCTGAAGCTATTAAATACAGCAGTTATAAAAGGTAGTACTTTAATGGTCTAATAATTATAATTAGAGAATGTAGATCTCGGCAGTACTGAGGATAAAATATTTTTGAAAAATCCTTTGGTTTCAGTACATCTAGATGTTAGATAATTAAAAAGACTTTTAATCATATTACTGAACTTAACAGGAAAAAAAGAAAAGGCCCTAAGCCTGAGTGAGCAAGTGAGGGGTGGGGGGGAGAGAGAGAGAAAGAGAGAGAGAGGAATGTAAGAGGACGGAATGAGGAGAGGGAGGAGGAGAAGCAGGAGCTGAAAGCAACAGAGTAAGCAAATTCGGCAGCACAGGCCATCCCAAGTCATATGTCAATACCAGAACATTAGAGCTTTCATGAATAAATGCCACACTAGAAGTGAAAGACTAGACCCCTGAGCATTTTAAGGTGGCAGTGAGGAAAGGGGTATAAATCCATATCCTACCCCCCACTCCCACATAAATCAGAGACCCATAAAAGTCTTACCTTTAGCAAAATAATATGCTAGGAGGGGGAAAGCTATTGTGGATAATACAGGGAGCCAAAAGCTGTTATTTCTTAGTGCAAAATAGAAAATAACCACTACCACACCCACATTAGCAGTGTCCTCTGAAAGTTGCATCTATATTCTTAACTGTGCACAGGTTTTGGGGTAGGATTTGTAACAGCTTAATGGTCTGAGAAAGACCAAGTGAGGAAATTAAGTAGTAGTGTTCCTAAGGAGTTATAATTTATGCATCATAGCAAAAACTAACACAAAATCTCTTTGAAGAAATCTAATTTGAGAACACTCAGGGTTTGTATATACTAGATTCAATTGGCAATGAGCTCAAAATATTAAATTACCAAATATGTGAGAAAAAAAAAGAGCTCCTGTAAACAACTATGAGTGGAAACACTAAGCAGTATGTTTAGACTCTGAGGAATTTAGATATCAGAAATATCAAACACAGAAAATAACCACTGATAAAATATTTAAACATAAAATAAGGACTCAAAAGAAATAGTAGACTATTAAATTAAATAGGCTAACTTACAAAATATATATATACAAGTTGAATTTTAAGATATGGAGGTGATTAAAAAGTATATTAAACACAGCTGAAGAGAATGTTAACAAACTGAAAACTAGAAAAAACAAAGAATGCAGTTCAAGGAGTCAGAGATGAAAAATTATTTTTTGAAAGCCACTATGGTATATATAGCATAGAATACAAAGCTACACATTAAATGGCATTCCAGAAAAAAATAGAAAAAAAAAACACAGAATGCCTATTCATTGAATCAAAAGGTGAAAATATTCCAAGATCTATTAAAAGAAACTCATTATTAGATTAATTAAACAATCTCAAGCAGAACAAATAAAGAGAAATCCACATTTATATACATCTGAATAAAAAATATAATCTATTAATAACAAATAAAAGTAAACAGAGAGAGAAGACTCATTCTCTAAATGGAAAACCAGTGGAGAAGAGCAGACTTCTACATAGCAACATGGAAAACATAGATAATGGAATAGTACAATAAAATTGGTGAGACAAATAGGTATTAAACAAGAATTGAACACTCATCAAAAACTATCTTTAAGGACAAGGACAAAATATAAACATTTTCAGATTAAACAGTATTAGTTAAGCATCTGACTTCGGCTCAGGTCATGATCTCACCATTCGTGGGTTTCATCCCCTCGTTGGGCTCTGTGCTGACAGCTCAGAGCCTGGAGCCTGCTTCAGATTCTCTGTCTCCCTCTTTCTGTGCCCCATCCCTGTACATGCTATGTCACTATCTCTCTCTTAAGAATAAACATTTAAAAAAAAGATGTGAAGGGAAAGAAAGGGACGTGGAGAAACTTTTGAGAATTACGGATATGTTCATTATTTTATTTGCGGTAATGGTTTCATGGTATATACACTGATCATATTTGTCAATTCACTGAACACTTTACCCATGTGTAATTTATTGTATGCCAATTATGCCCCAATAAGGATGCAAAATAAAAACTGACTACAATATCTAAATTAATGGAGAGGCATGCCAGATTCATGGTGAAAGGCTCAATAATTTAAAGATAGTTCTCTACAGATTAATCCATAGACAGAATACAATCCCCATCCAAATTCAAATGGATTTTATTTGGCAATTGCCAAAATGATTAAGACAATTTTCTGTGAGAGTGCAGAGGGCCTAGAATGACCTATAAGCCTCTGAAACATAATATAGATGAATATTCCCTTATAAAACTTTATTTATTTATTTATTTATTTATTTATTTATTTATTTATTTATTTAATTTATTTATGTATTTATGTATTTATGTATTTATGTATTTATTTATTTATTTGTTTTTAAATGATTATTTTGAGAGAGAGTATACAACAGCCAGTGAGCATGTGCACAAGTCGGGGAGGGGCAGAGAGAGAGAGAGAGAGAGAGAATCCCAAGAAGACTCCACTTTGTCATAACAGAGCCCAATTCAAGGCTCAATCTCACTAACCATAGGATCACAACTTGTGCCAAAATCAAGAGCTGGACACATAACCAAATGAGCTGCCCAGGCTCGCCAGAGAACACAAATTCTTAATTTATTAAGTATAAATTATTAACCTTAATTAATAGTTGAGGTTATCAATTTTTTTCTTTTATAAATAATGCTGTCTTTAAAAAAATTTTTTTTTACATGTATTTATTTTTGATAGAGATAGAGCACAAGTGGGGGAGGGGAAGAGAGAGAAGGAGACACAGAATCCAAAGCAGGCTCCAGGCTCTGAGCTGTCAGCACAGAGCCTGACGTGGGGCTTGAACTCACAAACCATGAGATCAAGACCTGAGCTGAAGTCGGACGCTTAACCAACTGAGCCACCCAGGCGCCCCAATCATGCTATGTTTTAATAAGCACTTTTGTTAAGGGAGGAAATTATGTCTGCCTACATATTCTTTAATGGTATTAATTTTTTTCTTTTCAAATTTTAATTTTGTAATCTGTCTGGAATTGCTTGTTTGTATTATTTGTGCTAGGGATTTTTTTTTCATATTATCCAATTTTACTTGCACCATTACAAATTTACTAACCAATATATTCTTTTCCTAACTATCCACCCTATCATTTCTGCTACACATAAAGCTTCTCATATACTCATAGGTTTACTTTCTCAGTTATCTATTATGTTTTATTATCTATTTTTCTTTTTCTACATCAATGCCTTTATTTTCTTTTTAATTTAAACCCAAGTTAGTTAACATGTAGTGCAATAATAATTTCAGGAATAGAATTTATTTATCTCTTACATATAACACCCAGTGCTCATCCCAACAAATGTCCTCCTTAATGGCCCTCACCACTTAAGCCCTCCTGCCACCCAAAACCCCACCAGCAACCCTCAATTTGTTCTCTGTATCTAAAATTATTTTATGGTTTGTCTCCCTCTGTTTTTATATTATTTTTGCTTCCCTTCCCTTATGTTCATCTGTTTTGTATCTTATACTCCACATATGAGTGAAATCATATGATATTTGCCTTTCTCTGACTGACTTATTTCATTTAGCATAATATACTCTAGTTCCGTCCATGTTGTTGCAAATGGCAAGATTTCATTCTTTTTGAATACCAAGTAGTATTCCTGTATGTGTGTGTACACACACACACACACACACACACACACACACCACATCTTTATCCATTCATCAGTTGATGGACATTGAGCTCTTTCTATCCTTTGGATATTGTTGATAGTCCTGCTATAAACATTGGGGTGAATATGCCCCTTTAAATCAACATTTTTGTATCATTTGGATAAATACCTACTAGTGCAATCATTGGGTTGTAGGGTTGTTCTATTTTTAACTTTTTGAAGAACCTCCATACTATTTACAGTAGTGGTTGCACCAGTTTGCATTCCCACCAGCAGTGCCAAAGCATTCCTTTTTCTCCACATCCTTGCCAACATCTGTTGTTGCCTTAGTTTTTAATGTTAGCCATTCTGCCATGTGTGAGGTGGTATCTCATTGTGGTTTTGATATGTATTTCCCTGATTATGAGTGATTGAACATTTTTTCATGTGTCTCTTAGCCATGTGGATGTCTGCTTTGGAAAAGTAACTATTTTTGACAGAAGATGGCAGCCTAAGAGGAGGCTGGGCTCACCTCGTTCTGCTGATTGCTTAAATTCCACCCACATCTGCCTTTATAGCCCAGAAAACCACCAGAAGACTACAGAATGGACTCTCTGGAGCCAAGTGTAGACAAGAGGCCCACGGAAGAGTGTAGGAAGGGAGGAGAGGCAGTGCATGCTACATGGACTGGTGGGAGGGAGCTGGAGCAGTGGAGGGGCAGCCTGCCAGGCAAGGCAGCACCCCTCAAGTCTGGCTTGCAAAAGTGGAGGGGTCGGACTCTGTGACTTCTGACAGCCAGCAGGACTGAACATCCGGAATGTTGAAAGTCAACAGCTATGCTCTCAGAGAGCTGGAGGGTGAGAGGACACCAGGAGGGAGACTTGTCCAGCCCTGGAAGACAGAGCTCAGCTCAGTGGGGTAAGAAAGTCGCTGGCAAGCACGATTTCCCTCTCCCATTCCCCAGCCGAAATTCCAAAGGGAACCAGTTCCTGTCATCGAACTTGCTTGCACTGCGCAAATGCCCAATGCTGGGCTTCTGTGGATCCATCCCTCCAATGGGACTGCCTCCCTCCCAGTGCTGCAGAGCCTCTCTCACAGGGGACCACCAATGGCAAAGCTAGTTAAGCCTGCCCCTCCCACCCCTGTGAACCTTGTGGATCCACCTGGGCTAATACGTCCTTTGCCAGATCCCATGGAAGCAGCACCACAAGCCTGGCAGTGTGCAAGTAGCCCAGACAGGGGCCACACCTCTCCACAGTGAGTCCTGCTTCTCGAAAGGAGAAGATAAGGTACACACCACTCTGACTGTGGCCCCAGAGGTGGGCTGGGGGCAGACATCGGGTCTGACTGCGGCCCCGCCCACCAACACAAGTTACTCTGGACAGCACAGGGGAAGTGCCCTGCAGTTCTGCACCACCCCAGGGAATACCCCAAATGGCAAAACAGAAGAATTCTCCTCAAAAGAAAGTCCAGCAAGTAGCGACAGCTAACGAATTGATCAAAAACGATTTAAGTAATATAATGGAACAAGAATTTACAATAATAGTCATAAAATCGCTGGACTTGAAAAAAGTATAGAGAGTCTATTGCTACAGAGATCAAGGGACTAAGAAATAGTCATGAGGAGCTAAAGAATGCTATAAATGAAGTGCAAAATAAAATGGAGGCAGCCATAGCAAGGATTGAAGAGGCAGGGGAGAGAATAGGTGAACTAGAAGATAAAATTATGGAAAAAGAGGAAGCTGAGAAAAAGATAGATAAAAAAAAAATCCAGGAGTATGAGGGGAGAATTAGAGAACTAAGTGATGCAATCAAGTGGAACAATATCCATATAGGAATTCCAGAAGAAGAAGAGAGAGAGAAAGGGGCTGAAGGTGTACTTGAACAAATCATAGCTGAGAACTTCCCTGATCTGGGGAAGGTAAAAGGCATTGAAATCGAAGAGGCACAGAGAACTCCCTTCAGACGTAACTTGAATTGATCTTCTGATGACATATCATAATGAAACTGGCAAAATACAAGGATAAAGAGAAAATTCTGAAAGTAGCTAGGGATAAATAGACTCTAACTTACAAAGGTAGACACATAATAATAGTAGCAGACCTATCTACTGAAACTTGGCAGGCCAGAAAGGAATGGCAGGAAATCTTCAATGTGATGAACAGAAAAAAATATGCAGCTGAGAATCCTTTATCCAGCAAGTCTGTCATTCAGAATAGAAGGAGAGATAAAGGTTTTTCCAAAAAAACAAAAACTGAAGGAATTCATCACCACTAAACCAGTCCTACAAGAGATCCTAAGGGGGATTCTGTGAGTGAACTGTTGCAAGGACCACAAAGTACCAGAGACATCACTACAAGCATGAAACCTACAGACATCACAATGACTCTAAACCCATATCTTTCAATAATAACACTGAATGTAAATGGACTAAATGCTCCAACCAAAAGACACAGGGTATCAGAATGGATAAAAAAACAAGACCCATCTATTTGCTGTCTACAAGAGACTCATTTTAGACCTGAGGACACCTACAGATTGAAAGTGAGGGGATGGAGAACTATCTACCACGCTACTGGAAGTCAAAAGAAAGCTGGAGTAGCCATACTTATATCAGAAAAACTAGACTTTAAATTAAAGGCTGTAACAAGAGATGAAGAAGGGAATTATATAATAATTATAAGATCTATCCATCAAGAAGAGCTAACAATTATAAATGTCTATGTGCTGAATATGGGAGCCCCCAAATATATAAAACAACTAATCACAAACATAATGAACCTTATTGATAAGAATGTGGTAATTGCAGGGGACTTTAATACTCCACTTACAACAATGGATAGGTCATCTAGGCACAGGATCAATAAAGAAACAAGGGCCCTGAATGGTACATTGGATCAGATGGACTTGACAGATATATTAAGAACTCTGAATCCCAAAGCAACAGAATATACTTTCTTCTCAAGTGCACATGGAAAATTCTCCAAGATAGATCACATACTGGGTCACAAACAGTCTTTAATAAGTAAAAAGAATTGAGATCATACCATGCACACTTTCAGACCACAATGCTATAAAGCTTGAAATCAACCACAGGAAAAAGTCTGGAAAACCTCCAAAAGCATGGAGGTTAAAGAATACCCTACTACAGAATGAATAGGTCAACCAGGCAATTGCAGAAGAAATTAAGAAATATATGGAAACAAATGAAAATAAAATACAGCAATCCAAACGCTTTGGGATGCAGCGAAGGCAGTCCTGAGAGGAAAATACATTGCAATCCAGGCCTATCTCAAGAAACAAACAAAAAATCCCAAATACAAAATCTAACAGCACACCTAAAGGAAATAGAAGCATAACAGCAAAGACACTACAAACCCAGCCGAAGAAGAGAAATAATAAAGATGAGAGCAGAAATAAACAATATAGAATCTAAAAAAAAAACTGTAGAGCAGATCAATGAAACCAAGAGTTGTTTTTAAAAAAAATAAACAAAACTGATAAATCCCTAGCCAGGCTTCTCAAAAAGAAAAGACAGATGACCCAAATAGATAAAATCATGAATGAAAATGGAAAAATATCTATTTTTCATGTCTTTTGCCCATTTCTTCACTGCATTATTTGTTTTTTGGGTGTTGAGTTTGGTAAGTTTTTTTATAGATTTTGGATACTAACCCTTTATCCAATGTCATTTGCAAATATCTTCTTCCATTCTGACAGTTGCCTTTTGGTTTTGCTGATTGTTTCCTTTGCCATGCAGAAGATTTTTATCTTGATGAGATCCCAATAGTTCATCTTTGCTTTTGTTTCCCTTGCCTCCAGAGACATGTCAAGTAAGAAGTTGCTGTGGCTGAGGTCAAAAAGGTGGTTGCCTATTTTCTCCTCTGGGAGTTTGATGGCTTCCTGTCTTACATTTAGGTCTTTCATCCATTTTGAGTTTATTTTTGTGTATGGTGTAATAAAGTGGTCCAGGTTCATTCTTCTGCATATTCTTGGCCAGTTTTCCCAACAACGTTTGCTGAAGAGACTGTCTTTTTTCCATTAGATATTCCTTCCTGCTTTGTCAAAGATTAGTTGGCCATACATTTGTGCGTCCATTTCTGGGTTCTCTATTCTATTCCATTGATCTATGTGTCTGCTCTTGTGTCAGTACCATACTGTCTCGATAATTATAGCTTCGTAATACAGCTTGAAGTCTGGGATTGTGATGCCTCCAGCTTTGGTTTTCTTTTTCAGGATTGCTTTGGCTATTTGGAGTCTCTCCTGGTTTCATTCTCCTGTGAAGAATGCTGGTGCTATTTCGTTAGGGATTGCAGTGAATATGTAGACTGCTTTGGGTAGTATCGACATTTTAACAATATTTTTTCTTCCATTCCATGAGCATGGAATGTTTTTCTATTTCTTTGTGTCTTCAATTTGCTTCACAAGTTTTCTGTAGTTTTCAGCATACACATCGTTCATCTCTTTGGTTAGGTTTATATCTAGGTATTTTATGGGTTTTAGTACAATTGTAAATGGGATCGGTTCTTTGATTTCTCTTTCTGCTGCTTCATTATTGGTGGGTAGAAATGCAACCTATTTCTTTACATTAATTTTATATCCTGTGATGTTGTTGAATTCTGGATCAGTTCTACCAGTTTTTGGTGGAGTCTTTTGGGTTTTCCACATAGAGTATCATGCCATCTGCAAAGAGTTAAATTGTGACTTCTTCCTTGCCAATTTGGATGCCTTTTATTTCTTTGTGTTGTTTGATTGCTAAGGTTAGGACTTCCTACACTATGTTGAATAATAGTGGTGAGAGTGGACATCCTTGTTGTGTTCCCGAGTTTAGGGGGAAATCTCTCAGTTTTTCCCCCTTGAGGATGATATTAGTGGTGCGTCTTTCATATATGGCCTTTATGATCTTGAGGTATGATCCTTCTATCCCTACTTTCTTGAGGGTTTTTATCAAAAAAGGATGCTGTATTTTGCAATGCTTTCTCTGCATCTATTGAGAGGATCACATGGTTCTTATCCTTTCTTTTATTAATGTGATGAATCACATTGATTGATTTGCAGATATTGAGCCAGTACTGCATCCTGGGAATAAATCCCACTTGATTGTGATGAATAGTTCTTTTAATGTATTGTTGGACCCAGTTGGCTAGTATCTTGCTGAGAATTTTTGCATCCATGTTCATCAGGGAAATTGGTCTCTAATTCTCCTTTTTAGTGGGGTCTTTTTATGGGTTTGGAATCAGGGTAATGCTGACCTCATAAAATGCATTTGGAAGTTTTCCTTCCATTTCTATTTTTCAGAACAACTTCAAAGGAATACGTGTTAACTCTTCTTTAAGTGTTTGGTAGAATTCCCCTGGAAAGGCATCCAGCCCTGGACTCTTGTTTGTTGGGAGATTTTGATTACTGATTCAATTTCTTTACTGGTTATGGGTCTGTTCAAATTTTCTTTTTCTTCCTGTTTCAGTTTGGTAGGTTATATTTTTCTAGGAATTTGTCTATTTATTCCAGATTGCCCAATTTGTTGGCATATAATTGCTCATAATATTCTCATATTATCATTTGCATTTCAGTGGTATTGGTTGTGATCCCTCCTCTTTCATTCATGATTTTATTTATTTGGGTCCTTCCCTTTTTCTTTTTAATCAAACTGGCTAGGGTTTATCAATTTTGTTAATTCTTTCACAGAACCAGCTCCTGGCTTCATTGATCCGTTCTACTGTTTTGTTTGTTTTTTAAATTTATTTTGATACCATTGATTTCTGCTCTAATCTTTATTATTTCCCTTCTATTACTGGTTGGATTTTATTTGCTGTTCTTTCTCCAAATCTGTGTTAAGGTTGGGTTGTGTATTTGAGACCTTTCTTTCTTCTTTAGTAAGGCCTGGATTGCTATATACTTCCCTCTTATAACAACATTTGCTGCATCTCAGAGGTTTTGGGCTGTCATGTTTTCATTTTCACTGGCCTCCAGGTACTTTTAATTTCCTCTTTAATTTCTTTGTTAATCCATTAATTTTTTAGTAGGATGTTCTTTAATCTCCATGTATTCATGGTCTCTCCAGATTTTTTCTTGCAGTTGATTTCAAGTTTCATAGCGTTGTGATGTGAAAATATGCAAGGTATGATCTTGATCTTTTTGTACGTGTTGAGGGTTGATTTGTGACCCGATATGTGATCTATTCTGGAGAATGTTCCATGTGCACTTGAGAAGAATGTGTATTCTGCTGCCTTAGGATGAAATGTTCTGAAAATATTTGCTAAATCCATCTGGTCCAGTGTGTCATTCAAAGCCATTGTTTTCTTGTTGATTTTCTGTTTAGATGATGTGTCTATTGCTTTAAGTGAGGTGTTGAAGTCCCCTACTATTATGGTATTATCAATGAGTTTCTTTATGTTTGTGATTAATTGATTTATATATTTGGGTGCTTTCATGTTGGACACATAAATATTTACAAATGTTAGATCTTCTTGGAGGATAGACTTCTTAATTATGATATAATGTCCTTCTTCATCTCTTGTTACAGTCTTTATTTTAAAATATATTTTGTCAATATAAGTATGGCTACTACAGCTTTCTTTTGATGACCATTAGCATGATAAATGGTTCTCCATCCACTTACTTTCAATCTTCTGGTGTCTTTAGGTCTAAAAACGAGTCTCTTAGAAGCGGCATATAGATGGGTCTTGTTTTCTTATCCATTCTGATACTCTATGTCTTTTGATTGGAGCATTTAGTCCATTGACACTTAGAGTGAGTGCTTAAAGATATGAATTTAGAGCCATTGTGTTTCCAATTGAGTTGGTGTTTCTGGTGTTGTTCTCTGATCCTCTCTAGTCTTTGTTGCTTTTGGCCTTTTTTCTTTTTTTTTTCTTTTCCCCAAAGGATCCCCCTTGTAATTTCTTGCAGGGGTGGTCTAGTGGTCACAAACACCTTTAGTTTTTGTTTGTCTGCAAAACTCTTTCTCTCACCTTCTATGTTGAATGACAGCCTTGCCAGATAAAGAATTCTTGGTTGCATATTTTTCCTACCTAACACGTTGAATATATCTGCCTACTTCTTTCTAGGCTGCCAAATTTCTGTGGATAGGTCTGCTGTGAACATGATCTGTTTTCCCTTACAGGTTAAGGACTTTTTTTCTCTTGCTGTTTTCAGATTTCTTTTCTTCTCTGTGTATTTTGTGAATTTGACTATGATATGCCTTGGTGATGGTCGGTTTTCTTTAATCTAATGGGAGTTATTTGTGCTTCTTGGATTTTGATATATGTGTCCTTCTCCAGATTAGGAAGGTTTTCCTCTATAAATCGCTCACACAAACCATCTGCCTGCTTTATTCTCTCTCTTCATCTTCTGGGACTCCTATGATTTTGATATTTCTTTTAATAAGTCACTGAGTTCTCTAAGTCTTGAATCATGAACTTTTGCCTTTGTTTTCTTATTTTGTTATGCTTCATCATTCCCCATACTTTTATCTTCTTAATCACTGATTCACTGCTCTACTTCATCAATCTTTGCAATCATGGCACCATTCGAGATTGCATCTCAGTGATACCATTTTAAATTTCATTCTGACTAGATTTTATTTCTCTTATCTCCACAGAAAGAGATGCTATGCTTTTTCTCAACCCCAGGTAGTTTTCTTATTACTGTGGCCCTAAATTCTAGTTCAGATATTTTGCTTATATCTGTGTTGATTAAGCCCCCTGGCTGTCATTTCTTCCCGTTCTTTCTTTTGGAGTGAATTCCTTCATTTTGTCATTTTGGAGGAAGAAAAATTTAATATGACAAAAAATAAAAAGTAGAAAAAGTAAAAACAAAACAAAAAATCAAATAAAGGAAGCTAGACCCTAGGTTTGTTTTGGTCTGCTTGTTGAAAGCAGCTTGATAGAATGGAGAAAAAAGGGAAAGAAAAGGAAACAAAAAGGTAAGAATATTTTAAAAATTAAATATATATATAATAAAATATAATAAAATGAAATTAAGAAAATAAAATAGAAAAAATTTTAAAAATAAAAAAACTAAAAACATAAAAATATATTTTTCACTTTTTGTATCCAAGAATGAGGAAGAAAAGAAAAACTAAATAAATACAATACTAAATAAATACAGGGTCTCATGATCAATGACTTGAGGGTCTCAAGTGGCAGCTTGCCCCAGAAAATGTTCATGTGATTGTGCAGCAGCAGAGGTTCAGAGATTATGGCAATCCACAATACACAGCCGGTGTCAGGTTTCACCATACTCTAGCATCTTTGTCTCAATACCAGCAAATGTGGCTGCTCTCCAGGATCCACTGGGACCTTTGCCTGTGGGGAGGCCATATGGTCTCTACCAAATGCACTCCCAGGAGGGGAACTGCTTCTCCCCATGTGACACATGGACCTCTCAAGACCATGCTGCCTCCTCCTGGGGATTCACTCTATTTCCTTACCAGAGCACCAGGCACTGAGCTCTGGAACTTCAGACTCTGCACTCCACTGTTTACAGAATCCTCATGGTATTGAAACCCTCTCCTTTCTTCCCATCAATGTTATTGGGGAACAGATTTCTAGTCCAGTCCCTTGCGTGTGTTTTCACCCTCTCTCTTTCCAGCTACTTTCGAGGAAGTGCTTTTCTTGCACGATCACAAAGTGCTGAACTCTCCCTCTTTCTCTTTCTCCTCTCCACAAAAACAGCTCCCAACAGTCCACATCTTTTCTCTCTCCCAGTTAACCTCTCCCCACCATGTACCTGCTGAGTTCTGTGGCTCAAGTTATCCAGATTGTTGTGTTAATCCTCAGATCAATTTCCTAGATGTTCAAAATAGTTTGGGACTGATCTAGCTGTGTTTCAGGGATGAGACAAGCTGAGGGTCTCCATGCTGCTCCACCATCTTGATCCGAGGCTCTACATCAATTTCTTTAAAAACCAGTCCATGTGCCCATTATCAATGTTTTATAATCCCAAGAGTGGTCCACACTGACAGTGCTCTTTCCCTTTCAAAATAATAAACATTAAAAAAAAGAGTATGTTCTTCAAAAGTTACCATGAAGAGAGTCAAAATGTGAGCCTCAAAGTAGAAAAAAGATATTTACAACACATTTAAAGACAAGGTATTAACACCCATAATATATAAAGTATTACTAGCACTGCAAGAAAAAAGATAACCAAACAAATAGAAAAATGGGCAAAAGACATGAACAGACATTTCACAGAATAAGAAACTAGAATGATCACTTAATATATGAGAAGTGTTCACCTTCCTTACTAAAAAGGAAAATGGAAATTAAAACCACAAGAAGATACCATTTCATTCTCAACAGGCTGTTCATAATTTAGTATGTCTGATGATACTCAGCACTGGCAGGATTATAGAGCAACAGTAACTTATATTATAATGGTAGAAATGCATTTGGTACAATCATTTAAAAATAGTTTGCTATTAGGGGCGCCTGGGTGGCTCAGTCAGTTGGGCACCCGACTTTGGCCCAGATCACAATCTCACGGTTTGTAGGTTCGAGCCTTGCATCAGGCTCTGTGCTGACAGCTCAGATCCTGGAGTCTGCTTTGAATTCTGTGTCTCCCTCTCTCTCTGCCCCTTCCCTACTCACACTCTGTCTCTCTCTCTGTCTCTCAAAAATAAATAAACATTGAAAAAATTTTAAAAAAATAGTTTGCTATTATCACGTCAATATGAAGCTTCACATATACTATACAGAATTGATAATGAATGAACTATAGGCATATGCTTCAATATATATGAATTTCATAAAGTTAATGCCGGATGAAAGAAACAAATGGAGAAAAATATATCCAGATGACACATTTATATCAAACTTCCAAAAGCTACAGGAAATTAATGTAGCAAATATAAAATAGAGGTAAATAAAAGATAACTCAGAACGGATGTTCAATAGTACTGTTAATGTTGTCCTTAAGAGTGTGATAAACAGAAAGTTTCTTTTGGATACATGAAATATTTTAACATGAAAAGAAGCTAAAGCCTCATAGTTTCAAACTGGATAGCATTAAGAGAATGCATAAAAGCATGTTTGCAGACAAAGGTGGAACAATCCAATATTATTAAATAGGTTGTAGCACAATGAAGAGGTAACTACTGACACAAAGAAACATACACACAAAGTTTTCTGTGTGTATTATAAAGCTTCTTTGGTTGTTTCTGATATTTTTTAGATTTAAATGTCATGTGATTAGTAAAGTCAAAATTATTTACTTTTGTTTATGTTTATTTTTGAGAGACACTGAGTATGAGTGGGGGAGGGGAAGAGAGACACAGAGGGAGACACAGAATCCCAAGCAGGCTCCAGACTCTGAGCTGTCAGCACAGGGCCAGATGTGGGGCTCAAACCAACAAACTGCGAGATCATGACCTGAGCTGAAGCCAGACGCTTAACCAACTGAGCCACACCCAGGCACCCCAATGTTAAAAATGATCTCTAATTATTTATATCCTATAAGTAAATGCTAATTTATAGAATATTGTATATTATTCTATACTTTGTTTAAAAATTTAAAATAGCCTGGGGTGGCTCAGTTGGTTAAGCATCTATCTTCAGCTCAGGTCATGATCTCATGGTTTATGGGTTCGAGCCCCACGTCGGGCTCTGTGCTGACAGCTCAGAGCCTGGAGCCTGCTTCAGCTTCTGTGTCCCCCACTCTCTCCACTCCTCCTATGCTCATGCTCTGTCTCTGTCTCTCAATAATAAATACATGTTACCAAAAATTTTTTTTTTAAATTTAAAATTGTCTCCTGTGAGCCAAACTGATAACTGTGATAGAAAACTTACAAAGATTTTGAATGTATTAGCTTTCAATGGCCAGTCTTGCAATAATTTTTCATTTAAACATTATATCGTACGTTCAATTTCAATGCATGAATGACTGCCTGAAATTCCCAAGAATCTAAACAAAGGCATTTTCTTAAAGATCCTTTCTTGAACTAAATCTCAAGATTATGCTGTTTATTGAGGTTTTATTCCCTAGTATGAATTAGAAATAATTTTATTGAACAATTTTCACAAATTGGAAGGTTGAGCTCAATCGCATTTGTGTAAAGTCATTTGTAATACAGCACACACAACAGATAAAGCTAACTCTCTTTCAGTAAATGGTGTATTGATTTTACAGCTGTAAATGCATATTGTACTATTTAGAGAAAATGTCTGTTCCAGTATCTGCCTCTTCCCTGGGAATATGTGTCCACAAACTAAATAGTAAGGTGAGAACTCCTCTAATTTGTTTACATTATGTGTTATTTACCCTGGAGTATGCTAACTATTAGAGAAAAGAAAGAAGTATACATGACATTGAACAGCTTATTTTTTATTAAAAGAAAATGTGCATGTGCACACACATACACAGAAAGGAAAGAGAGGGAGAAGTAAAACAAGAATAAGGCAGTGAAAGAGAGATAACCCATTATGGGTAGGCACTGTGCTAGTCATTGGCCATACAAAATCTAATAAGGAATAGTCCCCACTGTATATGATTAAAGCATAATGAAGTGGACTGTCAAGTTCAATGCCTTTGGAACAGGGCTGTAATGTAGATTTATAAATGGTGCACGAAGAGCTCCAGGAGGAAGAACCTAGGTAAGCAACAGTAGACCAATGGGTGAGACTTAAAGGAGTCTGCTGAGAGGGTGAGAGGAGAAAATACACTCAAAGCAAACTCTACCTAATACTGAAGTCTGAAAGAAGCCACATTTAGAGAAAAATACATCATTCACTGAGTTTGAAGCAAGAGTACATAACATACAGGCAACGAGACTAGAGAGATAAGATAGAACAGGATCAAAAATAGCTCTGAAATCAGAGGATGTATTGAGTAGAGGAATAGCATACTCATTTAAAAAAGTGAAATATATTTCTCTGGCAAGATTCCACAGGTCTCTGTTTCAAGAGGACCATGAAGTATATAAAAGACTGTTCAAAAATCACTGCAAATATGGATGCTAATACATGTATGTTGTTATAGATGTCTGAAGGTGAACAAGTGATATAAAAACAAAAGTGAAATATATTTCTCTGGCAAGATTCCACAGGTCTCTGTTTCTTTTTTTTTTTTTTAATTTTTTTTTCAACGTTTATTTATTTTTGGGACAGAGAGAGACAGAGCATGAACGGGGGAGGGGCAGAGGGAGAAGGAGACACAGAATCGGAAACAGGCTCCAGGCTCTGAGCCATCAGCCCAGAGCCCGACGCGGGGCTCGAACTCCCGGACCGCGAGATCGTGACCTGGCTGAAGTCGGACGCTTAACCGACTGCGCCACCCAGGCGCCCCTACAGGTCTCTCTTTCAAGAGGACCATGAAGTATATAAAAGACTGTTCAAAAATCACTGCAAATATGGATGCTAATACATGTATGTTGTTATAGATGTCTGAAGGTTAACAAGTGATATAAAAACAAAAGAATCTCAGAATCTCTTTAAGGAAATAGTTATCACATAATTGGGAGTCTTCAAATCTGGGTGCAGGGTATAAGAAGGACCTGATGATTATAACTACCACCATTTATCATGTGCTGCCTATATACTAGGCACTCACTAAATGTCTCATACTCATTATTTCATCTTTCCAACAACTCTAAAAGTAAGTTTTTTTGAATTCCATTTTCAAGATGAAACATCTGAGACTGAAAGGTGCTAAATGACTCACTTCAAATCATGAAATTAGTAAAGGAGAATAGTGCCTGACTTCAAAGCCTGAGCATCTGAATGTAAAAAGGATATGGAGCCTACAACACTGGTCTAAACATGAGGAAGTCACCCGTCTGTTTCATGACAAGTCACCTTACACTCCAAGACAACAGAGAAACACTAGTACAAGGATAAAGTTAAGCCAGATATCAAGAAGATAACCTAAAGATCAGGAAGAAATGACTACACCTGGGAAAGAGGAAGCTGAAAGAGGTGTAGAGCCTGCCTTTGTTGCCTCCTGCCTGGGGTTGGCCAAACTCATACGGGGTGTGCATGCAGGACTCTCTGACAGTATGGGCAATGACAAAACTAGCAAAAGTAGCAATATTCTGCATATTGGATACGTACTATATGCCTCAGGGTCTGTGCCAAAGGCCTTTACACATGAACTAACTGGTGTGCAAAGAAGTGATGTGACTTGTCACTGGTTATCCACACCAAAACTCATTCTCTCATGTAGAACTGCCTTCCACATTTGACTGAGTATAGGAGATATCTGAATGACTATGTAGAGCTAGTATTTAAATTGATATATCAATTTACTTTAACAACTTTTCTGCCTTGATCACATCTTGCTGCTTCATAGAGTAATACAATGGATGGATCGGAGGGGATTTGACTTTCAAATAGTCCTAGTTTAGTTACAGAGTTAGATAAGGGTACATGTAATAACTTCAATAACAAGTGCAGTGTTTTCAGGTTGCAAAATTATTTCATGGTTTGGGGGTGTGGGAGATATTCAGAAACAACCTATTACTAAATTGATGGTAATGCATTTTTCCCAGGTGCCCTAGGCTATACACACGAGCTAAGCGATATGGAAGTCATCGCACAAAAATTTAAATTCACAAAACAGATACATGAAGAAATATTTATTCTCAAGAGAAAAGGCAATTTTCACACTATGTGAGGATTTCTTTAACTAGCGAATTCCCCCCTAGCGCATTTCAATTAGGTTTCCATTTACAAAGGGAAAAAAAATCAATTTGCGTGCAAGTTTGTGGTGACACATCTGTTGCATTAAAGCAAAATAAGGTAGTATCACTTTTTAGATATTTGAACCAAGTCCTGGGTAGAAAACACTTTGAAAACCACATACTAAAATAATGCTTACTTGTAGATGACATACTTGAAAGTGTCCTTCAAATCTCCACTTAGTTCAGTCGATGACAAATTCACCAGTAGAGTGTTCAGTGAATGCCGGCAAAATTCCCAAATTAGTTCCTACTGACGAACTCCTTTTCTAATATATTTTTTTCTTGCTACTATCATCTGTAAACAAGTTGACACTGGCTTCTTACACACAGGACTTATCTAGACTTCCAGCTGTTTGGCTGATAAGGAGATTACTAAATAAACTTCTAAGTCAGCCAGATGGTTAGTGGCCATGTTTGACTTGAAATATTTTCAGCTCTTTGGATTAACAAAGAGCTAAAAGAATTTAAGGATAAAAAGAACTTTCCCCTCCCCACCTTTCAGGGTAATGTTTATTCAGAGGGATATAGTTTTCAGACTTTTGATTGGCATCCTTGCATAAAGCAGCATCTCATCAACTGCATGGAGAACATGAAATTTATTGAACGCATAAACAGTAACTATGGCTGCAAAAGAAATTGGTTTTGTCCTTGCAAGAATGAATAACCTAGAAAAGATTTCCACATAAGCAAAATCTCTTACACAGATGTTCTTTCCCTGAAAACCTTTAGCAATAACATAATGGCCAGAATGTTGGTGTTGGTACATGTAAGTCAGTCCAAATAGCTTCTTAAATACCAAAGGGGTACAAGGAAAAAGAAAACAGCACTCAGAGTAAAGTAAAAAGATATGTGTTTTTAAGTCCTGGATTCTCCCTGGGACTACCTGCACAATACTGCCTCTCTTTAATCTTTGAGAGCCTCCCTTTCCTCATATGCAAAGTAGGGACAGAAGTATCTCCATCCCATGGCATACAATCTGTGAAGTATTAGCTATTTATATAGATTTGTGGTCATTTATAACATCTCTTCTCACTTAGCTCTTCTACAAAACAGCTAATTGATTATAAATATCCCTGAAAATATTTTCTCTAATAACTGCTATAAGTCAGCTGAATTTAACCAACATTAATCGGTAGTTGACTGCTCTGTGCCCATTACTGTTCTGATTACTCAGGTGAGAAACATGACTGTGTTTAAGAATGTTTTGCTTTTCTTACAAGATATAGTAGACTGATTACAAAAATGGTACCAATTTTCCATTCCTCCCTGCAGCCATGCTTTCTGCATTGTAACTCTGTAGCTCTATCAAGATGTACAGAATATATCCCTAACTCCTTCATCTGTGCTGACCTTCTAATTATTAACAAATTGTGATGGAAATGATGATTGGCCAGTTATGAATCTAGGCCTCAAGAGACCTTGAATGTTTCTATTCTCTTGAAGTCCTGCCACCGACATGAGAATAAGTTTGGACTAGGGTACTGGAAGAGGAGATATACCATGTGGAGAAAAACCCACTTGTACTAGCCACTGGCCTCCTAGACTACTTATAGAAAGTTAAGCCCCAAACATCTGAGAGTCCAGACTATATCAGCATAGGTCCCTACTCAAATTACCACTGATTGAAAATCCATTGAGTGAGTTTAGCTAATTCCAATCACACTAACAAATAAATTGATGAGGTCAGAGTAATGGCTCAGGAAATGGAGACAAATATAACTAATGGGGCACAGAGCAAGAATAGGTCATTGACATATAAAGGATTCGGGGAGATTTTTCATCATCACACCATTAGGACTGAGTCTGAAAGGTTGGAAAACACTGGGAAATGTGGCAGGTTTCCATGTAAGGACATTTTCTGACATGGTAAAACCTTTATACTATTTAGAAGAGGGGCTGTTTGAAAAAATGTAAGCAGATTTGCATGTTACAACTCAGGCAATGATGTAGACACTTCATTGTGAGTATAGGAAGGAGGAGGGAGTTCTATTGAAGCCTACTTTAATAATCATTCATCTAAAAGACACTGAGGATCTCACACGAGAAACAGTCAATGGAGATAAAGGGGAAAAATGGGTTTGAGAAGTATCAGGAAGTAGAATCTACGGGTGGAATTGTTGCTTTTGGTTGCAGTGCAGAAGCACCCAGCAGAAAGGTGGCATATTGCAGAACTGACAATTCTCTTACTCCAACTGCTTTTTAGAAACCCACTGTGCCATTCTGATGGAAGAATTCAGGCCCTGGAAGAATGTCCGCTTTTGAAAAGGAGAGAACACGAGATCCCTACAGATACTGGTGATTGGGTTTAGGTCTGTTGGGTAGTCTGCATTTAGACCCCTTGTAGATATAATCGGGGCAGGTGCTAGAGGTTACACATCCCTGAGGGTGGCTTTCTGAGGCACTGCTGGACTCTAGGTTCAAAGTTATAGTAACTCCTGTGGACATATATGCCATTCTGAAATCAATGGCGGGAGTGACCGTTTACTTTCACTTTTATCATTTTACCTTTCTTTTTCCCCATTAAGCTCTAACTGTGCCTTGTTTCAGAGTAGTGGACTGTGAAAGTGGGCTAAGAAGATTAAAGTTCTCCATGAAGAAGGTATGAAATACGACTCTGACAATTTGATGCTGATCGCTTGTGATGTGTGAAATTAAATCCTTATCCAATGTGCCTAGACAATGCAATTAGTCTTGGGTGTCTACATTAGGAAATATTCCTTATTTAATCAATGCAGGAGCTCAGCTCCAAAATAGAGCACTCTGAGAAAAAAAAAATAAATGTAAGTCATTCAGTACCCCAGGTTTCCAAGGTGGGGGAGTAGGCGAGTAGTGATGACAAGGAAGAAAGCAAAATTAAATGATTTATCTCATGAGTAAAGGATATACACTCTGAATCTGTTTAATATCATTCATGCATTTATGTATCCATCCTTTTGCATTTATTTGTTAAAAACTACTATGTATGAGAAACTTGTATTAAAGATAGTAATGAACAAAACAGAATGAGTCCCTGCTTCACAGTGTTTACAATCCCCAGAGGAGTGAAAAGGCAGACATTAATAAAAATAACTGCATAATTTAAATTATGTAAAAACTATGCAGAAGCAGCACAAATAGCCAACATGACAGCAAGGCTTTTGTCCAACTTTTCAGAGACACAATGGTATGTACCAAGCACTGCCCCCAAACCTTAACATATGGCGATTTATGTAATCCTATGCAATTTATGTAAATTAGAAAGTAAGTACTATTATTACTTCCATTTGGGGGATGAGGAAAATGAAACAAAGAGAGGTAAGTAGTTTTCCCAAGATGGTCCACCTATTTAGTGGCCAAATCCAGAGTAGAAGCCAGGTGGTTGGGCTTATGGAGGACACACTCTCAGCCACTGTGCTATCTGAACCAAGTAAGTTGATCCTCTTCTCTATTACAACACATTTCAATCATCCCCTGTGATCCAGATCCAAGCCTTCTGTGACACTGTCATCAAATCCCACAAAGTTGACTCTCCCACATGGTTTTAATTAAATACAAGAGAAATCGTGCAGTGGGGTTATGAGCACCCACTCTTATACCAGCCTATCTGACTTCAATTTCCTGACTCTGATAATTATAGATTGCAAAAGCTTGAGCAAAGTACTTAACCTTTCTATGCCACCAATATGCATCTATCCTAGAGCCACTAGCTAGACCACCGGTAGATCACCAACATTTTAGAAAAATTAGAAACTTAGAAAGGAAGACTGCAGCCATATTGCTATGATTCGGTATGCTCAGACTATACCCTCAAATACCTAGAATTATACCTAAAATACAGTAGGTGCTCAATAAATACTGACTGACCAAATGAGACTCATTCATGATCTTTGTCAGTCTACTTGTCTACCTATTAAACTTTCCAACAACTTTGGGTGACTTGGTATTCTCTTAATTTCTTATATCTATACCACTGTATTACTCTTTGCCTATAAAGAACTACAATACAATCCCTTATCAAAGATCTATGCAGTCAGATATATGGTAGAATCAGGGGGGGGTGGGTAAGGAGTATTTTATAAAGATAAACCGGTTCAACTGAATATCATAATGCCTTCAGTAGGGCCTGGGAATCTTGTAGTGAAAATATCTTAATATTTCTGGAGAAGAACATATGAATATTCACACTAAAAGAGATTAACAAAGACTAGCATACAGGTTCATTTTAGATTTTGCTACTATTTGAGCTTCAGAAAAATTTTTTTTCACTTTCAGAGTATGCTGGTCTTTGCAACTATAGATAAGGCATTGTGGGCTGTCCTCTCCTGGTACCATGATCTTGTTTGGTCTTAAACTTACTCATATCTCCAGGGTAAGACCTCATAGTATGTTCCTGGCAAGTTTATCCTGTTTCTTGAAGCTGAAATTGACCTCCCTGCCCTCTATCCCCATCAACCTCCTTTCCTCTAACAGTGTGATGACATTTCCAGCATTGTGCTAAATTTAGATGCACATATACTTATTCCCCTTTCTGAATGGAAGATCCTTGAAAGTCAGGGAAATACCTTACTGATACTTTATCCTTTGCACTAACAAAGAGATTATCCTTATCATGAGTAGGGCTTAATTGAACATAAAAGATGTTTAGATTTTGGAGAGAAAAGAGTAGACTACTGAAAAAGATAATAGTAGAAGGTGAGACCAATTCTATATACTGATTACATACTACATAGGGGCACTTACTACCATGTTGCATAGCTTACCTAACTCAAAACTAGCAAGTTTCCATGAAAAAATTGAGACTTAGGGGTTGAATGATTTACATTTAAATAGTGACAGCAATATAATTAAAATTTAAGACTGCTTGACTTTAAATTCTGTGTTTTTTTCTCGCTCTATTCTCCACCCAGAAAATATGGTATGGTCTAAGGAAATCTGAGGAATCTTACTGAATTTTGAAAGCAGTTTGTAAATCTCATGCAATTATGGATACAAATGTGAAACAGAAGAGTCAAACAAGGAAACAATATTTCCCTGAGATGCAGCTGAGAACTTCAGGGCTAAATAAGTCCTCTCACAAGGTTAGGAGTGCTGTAGGAATTTATCACCCTTATTGTTGCAATGAAACTAAGGAGAACGGAGATAATATTTAGAAGGAGTCACTAGGTACAACAAGATTGCAAACTTAATTGTAATGCTGATCCCCTCTGTGCCATCTTATTAAGCAGCTAGGAAAATCCTTTATCACAAAAGATTTCCAAGGATGTGACCTTTTCCTTCTCTCCATTTCTATTTCACTTAAATTATCACCCTGAAGATTTCAAAGGGGCACTCTCAGCAGTCTGATAGATTGGAGCCCCTCTCTAACTAAAAAACATTGATTGCATAAAGAGAAAAAATATCAGAGACCTCCCCCATAGATCTGTGAAACCAACTTTTTCTTTCTTTTCTTTCTTTCTTTCTTTCTTTCTTTCTTTCTTTCTTTCTTTCTTTCTTTCTTTCTTTCTTTCCTGTCACTTTAAAATGACAAAGTAGCAATAAAATAATTGCTGGGACATCTTGTGGTGTGATTATAACCAAGAAAGCAATTGTGAAGATGGCAGTAAATTTCCATTCCCTTTCTCTCATGTAACTTGGCCATGAAATGTGCTCAAGGCACAGAGGAGGGGGTGATTTGCTCTGTGAGTGAAGCTGGAAACTCAACCTGGGCTGTGGAGATGAAGTCTTGCTCTCTCTCAAATCTGTACTAAAACCTTGCAAACGGGATCAGCAGGTCCTGAATCTTTTAAGTATTTTTACTTACATATATGTATGTGTGTATACATGTGGCATTGTTAACACTCTGTTGGACAGGTAAATACAGTTGGCTTTTTAGGTGTATGTTAGCTCTGAAAGGTTAGGTTGCCTCAAGAAACATTTCTATCTGAGTTTCTCTGCTGCCCTTCAGTAAAGTCCAAACACGGTGGTCTGCTGCTGTGGTCTGCTCTCTGACTACCTTTATAGACCTCCATCGGTTCATGCCAGATAGTGTAACATTCAGACAACCCTAGAATAACATGGGTTCAAAATGGGTGGCTTCACTTATACTTGGATTTCTTTCAATGTGTACAATACCGTACTGTAAATGTATTTGTTCTTCCTCACGATTGTCTCAATAACATTTTTCCTAGCTTACTTTACTATAAAAATACAGTATATGGTATATATATCATACAAATTACGTTACTTGTTTATGTTATCAGTAAATCTTCCAGTCAATACTAGGCTATTAATAGTTATGTCTTGGGGACACTGAAAAGTTATTGTAATGCTGATCAGATTTTCAATGGCACAGCTCCCCTAAAACCACATGTTCAAGGATCAGCTGGAGTCTTCCCTCCTATAGCGTGACATTTCTCCCTCCCGGGCCCCACCTAGGTTTGTACCTTCTCTTCCTTCTGTCTTCACTGCTTCTCTGGACCTTCCCATATGGTCTTCATCTCAGAAGCTTCCACACTCCTTCTACATGGACCCATGTTGGGCACACTTTTCCAGGCTGAGGTCATTGCCTCATATCTCTGAATTTTCCCTTTGCTAGCCGTGCTCATGCCTAGAATCATTTGATTCCTGGTGGGCTTTCCTACTGAATTATGAGCACTGGAAGGTTAGGAACAGGTTCAGGTTGTTAAACTAATACCCTTAGCTTTTAGCACAGTGTCTGATGCTTGATAAATATTTGTTGGAAAAATAAATGTATAAAATAAATTAATTTGTACACAGAAAAGTCAGTATTAAAAACTGGTCATTTTAAACAAGCAATTTTCAGTTGCTTACCTCCAAAACTCCAAAGACAAAGTAAATGGGTGATTTTTTTTCCTCTTTGACCTCACCTTTGAGCAGCTGTGGGGCATGTAAGTAGATGCTTACTCAGTGTTGCTTAAGTAAACAAGGTAGCCAAGCTGGGCAGAAAGTGTTGCACTCTGAAGCAGGTTCATCTAGTTTAGTTCTGAAGCTTCTTTTAGAACCAAGTTGGCAACAATTAACAATTATAAGTTAAATGTCAATAGATCTGTTTTCTGCTTGTTGTTTATTTCATTTAAAGAATTAAACAGATAAACAGAAAATGATGGTACAGTATTGACATTTGTAGCTTTTTCAGTAAGTATAGCTTTTTAAAATTAACTGTTGTTTACACATGTTACATTAGTTTCAGGTGCACAACATAATGATTCCACAAATCTATGCCTTATGCTATGATCACAACCATACCTACCACCTGTCACCATAAAATGCTATTAAAATAACACAGACTATATTCCCTATGCTGTACCTTTTATCCCTGTGACTTATTCATTCCCTGCGTGGAAGTCTGCTTCTTCTATTCCCCTTCACCCATTCTGCCCACCCCCATGCCCTTCCCCTCTGGTAACCATTGGTTTGATCTCTGTATTTATGGGTCTATTTCTGGTTGTTTGTTTGTTTGTGTAGCTTTTATTATTATTATGCAATGGAAGAAAGGCCTACAAAGATGAGTTAAATCAGATATAATTTTTATCTTCAAGAGTCCCCTAATATAATCCAGGGAATAAAACCAATTTGTAAAGAACAGATTACAGAGTGATTTATGAAGAACACTTGAGGTTCACACTGAACATGAGTATTCTTTTGAGGGTGCAAGGCTTCTGTCAGGGTGCAAGGGACCACAACAGAGTTAGAATCTTAATTTTATCAGTAGCTGTGAGTTCTTGGGAAAAATATTTAGCTTCTGTGAAGGTTGGTTTCCTTAGCTGAAAATGTAGGACACAGCAGCACGTATTCTACAGAATTATACTCTGGCTATAGTGTAACAATGCATGTGGGGGATGTAGCTGAAATGCACTGATATTCCAGCACCTGTTATATGCCAAGAGCCCTGAGACTTAGTCTGGAATATGATTGATGCTCAATAGAATGTTATATTAAAATAGTAATAATAATAAAACAATGTGTGAAAGAGCTTTTGAACTTGGGCTTGAAGGATGAGGTGATTTAGATAGACAAGTTATTGAACAGAACAGGAGTGATAATATATTCTAGATGAGGACAGAGTGTGAGGAAAGGGGCAAAGACAGGTAAACCACAAAGCATGGCAAAAGAGTGGTAAAGTGATTGCATGATCCAAGGTCACACAGCTAGTCAGTGGCAGAACAGGATCCTCTGCATGTTACAAAGTAAAGCGAGAGATGGCATTTGAGATGGCTTGAGTTTTAGGAAGATGGTTTTGGTGATTATTTGCAAGAATGCCTAGAAAGTGTAATTGAGTCCCTACCACATTCCAGGTGTTGATCTAGGACACTGGAAACAGGCATGTAAGTCATTCTGGTAGAAAGTTATGGTGCTGCCATGTGAGTGAGCCAATAAAATAGGTATTGATGGAGGTAGGAAGATGATACTACCACTGACGACTAAGGCAAACATCATATTGTGCTTACTGTTAGAACTCATCAGTACTTGACCCACAAATAATGGCCATTTCATAGAGTTGAAGCCAATATATTCCAGGGATTACTTTAAATGTCTTTAAAAAAAAGCATCCATTAAATTCTCATAGCATCCCATCAGATTGGCACTCTTATTATCCTCATGTAGTGTAAAGAAACTGAGGGACATTTCCAAAGAATCTGAGCTACTTAATCAAGGCTCAAGGGAAAGGCACATTCTAGAGATAAAATTGAGAATGTCATGAATGTCAACATAGGAGTTGAAGTAAGAGGATAGATGGAATTTCAACACGTTTAAAATAGATCAAGGAAAGGATGAATTTAGAAATGTGGGGGAAAGGTCACCAATATCGCATGGAACTTATTTATACTAAAAAGTTACTCACTACCTACCTGAAATTTAAATATGTTCTATATTTTACATGCCCCTGTTTTTATGAGCAAACAGCAGTTTATCACAACTAAAAATGTAGAATCCTCCATGTGATGGGTGACCTACCTGATTTATAGATAATCATTTGTTATCAGAAGATCTGGAGTACATCCGGCTCTACCCCTTTCTACACCACATTTTCAGTACTTTTCATCTGCATGTATTGAAAATGACTTTGAAAATATGTTTGTAAGAGAAAATATATTAATGAGCTCATGTACACACATCATACTTTGTACTTGGAAACATAGCAAGATGAGGAACACTGCTTTCCTTCTCTTTTTCACAGTAACATTTCACAGTAACATTGTAAACATCACACATTGTGATATGTAGACACTTTGGCATATATGGCCACTAAAAGGACTCTGTCTCCTGTATCTCCATTTCTAGCCCTATAATGGGGAAAATATTATTATTTTATTTATCCTAGATTTACATCTACATTTACTCTGCATTTATTCTGTTCTGGCTCTCTACAAGGCACTAGGGACTCAGAGTCAGGCAAACGAAAGCCCCTGGAGCTCACAATCTGATGGGGATACGGGCAAGGTTGAGAAGCAATTATGAAAATGAGTATTTTTTTCTACAGTGGAAGAGATTCCACAAATACAGTTTTTGGTAACTTTTCAATAACCTCCTAAATGATCATCCTTTTCCAAATTCTGCTTAACCTACCTTTTATACCAATCTCCTGTAGCATGGATGCATCAGGTTACTCTCTTAATTAAAAATCTTTGATAGCTTCCCATTACCTATGAAGTTCAGACTCTGCAATGACAGAAAAGAACACTCATAAACTGTTGTTTGCAGGCTCTTTTGCTCCCTTGCTTTTTCACTAGCCACAGCTCCTCCCTGCTACTCCACCCCAATGAGCCCCTCTTCATTCTTGAAGGCTCATTTCAGTTGTCTCCCATCATATCGATCTTGTCCTCAGTCTTCCAAGAAAGAAGGGATTGATTCCCTCATACTTCTATATAGGACGCTGTTGCATTTTATACAGCATTTATTTAACACCCAGCAGATGAATGTGGAGGCTAGTTAAAAAAAAATTCTCAATTAATGTTTGTTGAGTTAAATATACTTATGTGTACTTACTGCATAAAAGTCTAAAGAGGTAGAAAAAATATTGATAATTCTAAACATTCTAAGTATTTAGGATTGATAAATTCTAAACATTCTAAACATCTAAACACATATGTATATGTGTATACATATCTGTAAATATTTTATAAGCAAATATAATATAATATAACATAATATAAATATAATATAATGTTGGTAATTATGAATTGAATATATATCTTCATCATCAGCATTATCACAGCTACCATTTATTGATCACTTGCTATGTGTGAAACTCTTTGCTTTGTGCTTATATGTTTTTTTTTTATTTTATTCACTTATTTTGAGAAAGAGTGAGAGTGCATAAGCAGGGAAGAGGGAGAGAGAATCCCAAGCAGGATCCCTACTGTCAGCTGTCAGCATGGAGCCTGTCGTGATCCCGTGAACAGTGAGATCATGACCTGAGCCAAAATCAAGAGTCAGATGCTCAACTGATTGAGCCACCCAGACACCCCTGTGCTCATATGAACTTTTACTTCATTGTCACAACAGTGACCTTAAAGTAGATACCATCATCATCTTATGTTTGCAAAAAAAGGAAACCTAGAGGTAAACTGGGGAAGCAAATTGTCTGTGGTTAATGCTTATTGAGTATTTGAGTTGACCTTAAGGTCTAGACCCACCTGACTTTAAGCCTGCATTTGTCCTAACCTTTGCTTAGATTCACACATACACAGAGATGCATGCAGAATATGGATAGGATAGATAGACCGAACTATAGAGAACCATATGCACATGTGTCACAGATAACAGTTATAGAAATGTATACACATATACCATAAACTTTTACCTATTGACTATGACAATATTGTGAGTATATATAATTATATGAAATACATGCATGCAGTATGTTATAAATGTACATACAGAATAAATGAACATCTCTTTCTATTTTCAAAGTTCATGCTTTGTTCACAGGCCTAATATTTTATTAGGCTAAAATAAATTTTGGATGAATCAATAAGCACATATGTATATGGATTTTTCAATATAAATATATTTTTATTTACCCATGCCTTTTTTAAAGAACTGTGAATAGAGGATACAAGAGATTCTTCAGGTTAAGAAATCCATAGCAACTCTCCCTCAGTACTCTTGCTAGCAACAGCTGCCATCCCCATGTGGTGGAGAGGTGTGGACCACCATCAGTAAGTGTTAATTTGTCAGTCTAGTTGAGACAAGGATACTATTATAAAGCTTTGTTCTCTGAAAAAATATGTAATCACAGCTGGAATTCAGGCACTTGCTTTCATCACAAAGGCAAGGATGTGCAACAAAAATGTCTTTGTGTTTTGGATTATGTTTCTGCTGTTACTTCCTTTATTCTCCAGCTTGGGTCAGTTGCATTTGTATCTATTCTTTCAGATATGCTTACTTAGCAAGGTACATGCACTAGTAGAAAATCTCCCCTACCCTCTTTGCATCTAAGTAAGGCTTTGACAATTCTTGAATCCCTTTGAAGCAAGTAAAAACATTGCAGTCTATTCCTACAAGGGTTACGGAAGTAAGTCTGAAGAACTTGGGAGGTACTCAAGATTCCAATACTTGCTGTTTCGTGACCTGGGCACATTTCTTAATCCCTGATCCTCGGTTTTTCCATCTCTAAAATGGCAATCATACTACTTACATGATAGACTTTTTATAAAGATTAAACGAATGATGCAATGCTTATAAGCGTTACAGAGAACCCAATAAAATAAAAGGGAATCATTAATTCAGCAGCAGTGAAGATAACTGGAAGGGACTATCAATTCTAACAAATTGCAGGACAATAGAAAGTAGGTGAAAATCTATTGATGAATGAAGTAGACATGGGAGAACAAAGTACTGAGGAGTGAATATCCGTAAAGGAAAAAACGGTTTGCCTGGTAGAGCTCAGAGAGGTACTTGTAAACATGTTTAAATAGTAATAGTCCAAATCACAGTCAGAAATCCAAAGTAGATATTTCAGAAAGATGAAAGGAATAGAGTTCAAGCAATAGACAGAATGACTAGAGAGCTAGATGGTATTAGTGACATAGTAATTTGGCAAATGTTCCCTCTCTCGTTGCAAAATAAAATAAAACAATTAAAAACTTCTATTAAATATTATAATAAAATTTAAAAAAATATGCAATGTTTATTATGTGTCAGGCACTATGCTAACTCTTTGCACACATCTTATTTAATTTTCAAAACAATACTATATTTTTGGTGCTTCTTTCACACACATTTAACAGATGAAGAAGCCAAAGCATAGAGAGCCAAGCTGTTCACGGACACAAAGTTAGTATCAGACTCAGAACAAGAACCCATGTAATCCACCCTAGAGCCAACGTTCTTCATCCCTGTATCATACTACTCCTATGAAGAACATGATTGGCTTCTAAATACAAAGCCAATGCCATATGTCATGATTTTAGCTATTGGTGGAGGGTAATAAAAAATAAACCTTTGACCTGGATGGAAGGAACTTTTTCAAGTGGTACAGGCAGAGTGATAGTTCACCCAAAAAAAGAAAAAAAAAATCAAAGCTCCAACACTTGGCTTGGCAGTGAAGGGCATTGTTGGCAAAATAATAAATATTTATCGGATTTTGTTTTTAATGCAAGTCTAAAGACACAATATAGAAGATGGGAATATGTTTACCCAAATACAGGTGGCTTTGGGCTTGGTGGTATGAAACAAAAGAAAGAACCCCAGAAGATGAGGACAAGGTGAGAAGGAGGGAGGAGGCACACAATATGGACAAGAAGTTTATGAGAGACTATCTAAAGTTGAGAAAACAGGAAAGAAGTTCAAATTATTCTATTTAACTAAATACAATTGATATATTGAAAATGTATCTATAATAATTAGGCTAGGGTAATAGAGTTTATACAAATTTAGCTAATCATTCCATAGAATAAAACAATAGATGTATTAAATTGATTAAATCAAGAAAATTGTTTAATTGTATTATTTAGACTTAGAATGGTAATTACAAAAAGTACCAGTTAAATGGTTAAAAATATGGAAAATAGGACAGGGTCAAGAAGAGTACAGAGAGCACTGGGATGAAAGAACTCTTACTTTCCTGTCTAAGCTTTACATAATATATGTGTCTGTGTATGTAAATGTATGTATACATTTGTATGTATATGTGTGTGTGTATATACATAAGTATATGTATATGTACATATATATGGCATCCATTGATTATTCATGTAATGAAGGGATAAATCATTAAAAGAGATAACATTTGTAAGCTCCTGCCCATACATATCTTCATTCAAACATACTGACATCACGAGGAGGAAAGCATCAGTTTTCTTCCCATATCAGAAATCAGAAAAGTGAAGCTCAGATGGGTAAGAAAACACAGTGTTCAGGTTTAAACCCAAGTACGTTTACTCTACACCCTCTACTATTAACCCCTATACTAGGTATAGACTCTTGATTTCCTCTGTTCTTTGCCTAAGTTATTTTCTATACCATTATGCCATCCTGAAGCTGACATCTTGCCTGTCTCAATACCTAAATATTTATTAGTCCCTCCTTCAATGTGATTTTGTGAGCCTGCTTTCTGATAAGGTTTCTGGCAATAATCTAATTCCAAGATACCCCTATAGTCCCTTATTTACAGTCACCATTGAACTTCTACTAGTTTAAAAAACATACGAATCACCAGGATCTTATATCCATGTCTGATTTGCAGACCCCACTGGGCTATTTAATAATCATGTTAATATTTCCAGAAGAGCTCATGAATCCCACACTCCTTCCTATAATCTGTGCTCCCTGATCTTTTTCCTCACAGTGAATGGCACCACCAAGCACTTGGTTACTAAAGCAAAATAGCACAAGTTAATCCTTCATATTTTTTTCTTTCTGTTATAACCAATAAAAATACAACAGCTGGCCCTGTCTACCACCAAAACAAATCCCAAACAGATCCTCCCCCCTCCATTTTCACTACTCCAGTTCAAGCCACCTACCATCTTTGATTACTATAATTTTTCCTCAAATCTATTGTAATGCATCCCCATGCTTTCAGTCTTGCCCTCCCCTAACATAGTCCTCCAACAACATACAATCTTTTAAAAACTTAGATCATGTTCCTTGTCCACTTAAAATGTTTCTATTACACTTAAAAATAATAAATCAAATTCAAGTAAACTCCCTACAGTGGCCTTTATGAATTAGGTTCCCTATATCCTTAACTTCTCACAACACTTTTTCACTCTGTATTTCAGCAAGGTTAGTCTTGGTGTTTGTCAAATACTCCAAGTTTATTCCCACCTGGTTGGCCTTACCTAGAATTCTCTTCCAAAGATCTTTCTTTATGTGGCTGGCTCTTTCTTTGATTCAAGTTTGTTTAAAATTTATCTTTTCAGTGCGCCTGGGTGGCTCAGTCAGTTAAGCGTCCAACTTTGGCTCAGGTCATGATCTCGTGGTCCATGAGTTCGAGCCCCTCATCAGGCTCTGTGCTGATAGCTCAGAGCCTGGAGGCTGCTTTCAAATCTGTGTCTTCCTCTTTCTCTGCCCCTCCCCTGCTCATACCCTGTCTCTCTCTCTCAAAATTTAAAATTAAAAAAAAAAATAAAACTTACCTTCTCAGAGAAGCTTCCCTTGACTGCTTCAAGTAGCCATTCTCTATCACTATATATCACTTTTTTTATTCCACAATAGCATTTCTCTATAAATGACATTATTATTATTTATGTGATTTACGTCCTTGCTGTTTTATTTACTGTAATATCCAAGAATGCATTACCTTGTCTGTCTTGTATAACAGGAGTCTAGAACAATTTCTCTAATATCCTCAGAACCTAGAGCAGTGCCTCTATAAATTTTTGCCATATGAAGACCTCTGAATATTTGTTGAATAAATTAATCAACAAACAGACTACTCACACTCAGAGGAATGATCAATGTGATTTGTTAAAAACAACCAGACAGATCAACATCATTAGGGGAAATCTACATCACCATCAATATCATTGTCTTTCTTGCTTTCCTCTGAAGAGCTGTATCTGGGTGATAGTCCCTCAAGAAACTGGATGTTCCCTGTAGGGTAATAAAAATCTCTAGATGAAAATCATCATAAGCAATGACTGCAAATCCTGACTAGGAGCTGACATTGGTTTATAAGTGGATTAAGAAAATTTACAAGTGCATCACTAATTCAAAATGGCTCTTGTTTCTCTGTAAGGCTTTCTTTTCTTCCTTTTCTTTTTTCCTTCCTTCTTTTCTCTCCTTCTCTTCCCCCTTTTCCTTCCCATTCATTCCCTCCCTTCCCTTCATTTACTTCCTCCTTTCCTTCTCTCCTTTGTTTCTTTCTTTCCATTTCTTTTTTTTTTTCCTTTTGTTTTGAGAGAGAAAGCGCATGCACATCAGAGTGCAAGTTGGGGAGGGTCAGAGGGAGAAGGAGAGAGAGAATCTCAAAGCAGACTCCACGCCAAGAGCCGAACTCAGTCTCACAACCCCAAAGATCATGTCCAGGGCCAAAATCAAGAATTGGATGCTTAGCCAACTGAGTCACCCAGGCACCCCTCCTTCTTTTCTTTTTCTTTCTCACAACTGCAGTGTATTCTCATATATCACACCCATAAATCCATCTTAGCAGCAGGAGTACTTCTTCCCCAAGTAAGAATAGCATCATCAGATTCACCTTCCTAAGAGGGAGATTCAAGATTAAAATGCTGGGAGTTGCTATCCTTTGGGAGGTGGGGGTTTGCAAGCCAGCTTTCATATTTCAGCTCAAATCCTAGTCTTCTGTTTCCTCTTTGTGTGCATAAATACACTTTGGTTTTTCCATTTTCCACATCTATAGAATGGAAATATTGATACCCCAAACTATTATTGAGAGAGTTAGGTGTGAAAATACTATTTGCCATGTTAGGCATGGTATCATATGCATATTTCATACAGCTTTCAAAATACTGCCACAAACACGCCATGTGATGGATATTATCACCTATTACATGGATGAGGCAGTGAAGGCTCAGAGTAGCTAAGGGACACTTCTGAGCAGTAGAGTCATGATTTGAATCCAAGCCTTTTTTAGTGATTCTTCAATCCATGTTCTTTATGTTATTCCACTTTTCAGAGGAATCATCTTGTGGGATCCAATGAGCTGCCTCTCTACCAGTCCCCAAGCTCATCTCTGCCACCAAGTGATAGAGTGGCTATTTAGAATCCCATAATCACAAGCTGTAGATAGTGAAGTTAATTCAGAAAACATAAAAACACTCCTGATGTGGCTGTCATAACTGAGGGCAAGAAGTTCATTGGATAGTAGTAGCTTTGACACAGATCACCCCAGTTATGGCAAACTATGCACTTGAGTAGGTTTTATTTACTTTATGTGAAATTCCCATTTTCAATGAAAGGACTTTCCCTATAGGCACTTTTTTTTTTTTTTAATCTCTAGCCAAACAACACAGGAAAAAAATAAAAAACAACACATCACATATGGTGGAAAAATTTGGGGTCTAGGTCTAAATCATGTTAGGAGATTCCAGACTCACCCAAAAATGTCCCACCCCATTTTCTCCACTTAACCAATCAGTCTCAAAAGTTGCTAATTCTCTGTTCTAAACCTTTCCAGAATGCATGTCCTTCTCACACCCACAATAGCTGTTTATTTCTTCATATAAATTTTAATTACTGTATGACCCCTCGGCTTGTCCATCTCTGGAGCCTCTTCGGTGTGTTAGCCATTGAAGAATGTGTGAGTTTTCTGAAAAACAAATGTGACCATGGCACTCTGTTTGCAAGCCTTCCAGGTATCTAGTTGCTGACCTGATATGAAACAAATCTTTTAGAATGGCAAAAGAAGATCCCATTTTCCCCCACTATACTTTTTCCTGCCTACCTCATGCTTCTAGCCTTACTGTACAACACTCCAGTAGCATCTAACTCTTTGTGGTCTCCAGGATACATGAGGCAGTTGCACATCTTCATGAATTGGCACACATTCCAATCTGCCTAGAATATATGGTTCACCTTACTCGGTTTTGCATATTATTATTCATCTGTCATGACTTATCTTAAATGCCACTCATTTAACTTTCCAAGGAGAATTCATCAGTACTTTCTTTATGTGACTATCTCACTTGGTATATATCCTAGATATAGCACTTACAGTATTTCATTGTGATTGGTCACTCATGCATTTATTGCTCAAAGGAGAGTGAACTTATGTATGTCTTATTTATGTTTGTACTCCTAACAGCTAGGGGAGGGTCAAGCAGAGTAGATATTGCCAGTAAATACCTTGGGCATGAATAAATATTTAAGGATAAAAGGATTAAAGATTGTTTTATTGATCGTGTATACTACACTAGGCCTTGTGCTAAACCTTGGAGATATGACTGAACCTGCAGCCATAATCTGAAATTTCACTGAGTTTAAATTCTAAAACTTTCACAGAAATGCACACCTCCAGTCACTCATTAGATGATAGTTTAGGTAAACTGACAGGAGTAATGGATCAGAAGCAGATGTGTAACAGAACTAGTGTGACCCTGTGTTACAATGTCCTTCCCTGCATAAAGCAGTACAGTCACCATAAAAACAATCTTCCTATCAATTGCTCTTTGGGAAATTCTGGAGTAGCTGGAAAAGTTCTTGACCCGAGTGGTGGTTACAAGGTGGTGCACCTTGTGGTAATTCAGTAAGTGACACATCAGATTTCTTTTTTTTCCTATATCCATGATATATTTTACACTAAAAATGTAAAAAAAAAAATATCTGAAGAATAGCAAAAACAAACAAAAACCCCTAAATTGTAAGTGATCACCTTTAGGATTTCAGAGAGGACAAATAGTAGGAGAAATAAAACAACAACAACCACCACCACCACACACACACACACACACACACACACACACACACACACAAAATATAAAATAAACAACCTTAGGATGATGCTTCCAACCACTTTCAGATCTTGGGGTACATTCAAACATATATGAGGCATACCGGGCTCAGCAGACAAGACAGTGGTCTAAAGTTCAGGTACTCTAGGCTTCTCAACTGCTGAAGAATCCAGTACCAATATCTTATACCACCTGTGAGCTATCTGTGGCTCAGCAATTGAAAGTTATTTCTTCATAAGACCAAGGAACATGCAAGAAATGAAGCCAGAGACTTCAGGCTGGGGGTTACTTTCACTATTGTGTGTCTTTTCTGTTTTTGTAATGCAAGATAAGAGATAAGCTTCTCATTCAGAAGTACAGAGCTCATCCTTCTGCTGAGCACTCTAGGCTTGCTCATTTCCATTTCAAACTGCTTCTTTCTCCCTTGAACTGCCCAGTCTGATCTTCCAATACTCTTGTATTTCTTACCACTGAAACAATTTGGGAACAGAAACAAGTAGGATCCTGGGATGATAGCTAGGTAAGAGTCCAGCATTGAAAAGAGATCCTGCAAAGAGTAAGAGTTTAAAGAAGCAGAAGCAGTTGGCATTCAGGAGTGAAAGTTTTCAGTGTAGATGGGGCTAAGGGAATAGATGAAGGTTTTAGAGAAAAAAGAGAGAGGTAGGGAGGGAAGAAGAAGGAGGAAAGCAAAGAAAGAAAGAAAATATGATGGAAGGAGAGAAGGAAGGAAGGGGAAAGAGAGGGAAGGAAGGCAGGAAAGAAGGGTGTAAAGATTATTAGAGGAATAGTCTGTAGAGATGTTGATATACCAGCTCTAGAAGATAGTATGAACCTGGGTTCAATCTCAGCTTTCCATTAACTGCTTCAGTTACCTTGGAAAAATTACTCAATCTCTTTGACCTTTGTTTTCTATTTGAAGGTTGAGTAAGTCTATAGTATTTCATGATATTTTTGTTTATATTAAAAATAATGGATGCGGTTTATATATACAATGGAATACTACTTGTTAATGAGAAGGAATGAAATCTGGCCATTTGCAGCAACGTGGATGGAACTGGAGGGTATTATGCTAAGTGAAATAAGCCAGGCAGAGAAAGACAGTTACCATATGTTTTCACTATGTGTATCTTGAGAAATGTAACAGAAGATCATTGGGGAGGGCAAGGGAGAAAAAAAGAGTTACAGAGAGGGAGGAAGGCAAACCATAAGAGACTCTTAAGGTCTGAGAACAAACCAAGAGTAGATGGGGGGTGGGGGAGAGGGGAAAGTGGATGATATGGGCAGGGAGGAGGGCAGTGGTTGGGATGAGCACTGGGTGTTGTATGGAAACCCATTTGACAATAAATTATATTAAATATATATATATGTATTATATTATATATCTATGTATTATATTATATATATATATTAAAGCCAACTCTATAAAGAATTGTATTCTACATTAAAAAATAAATATGCTTGGAACTGCCAAAAAAAATAATGGTATATGTACAATGTTTAATCCAGTACACTTAAGACATGTTAGTTTCTTTCACTTCTTTTTTTTTCTTCCTTCTACACAAATTGACAATAAAAACTAACCTATAGTAACTGCTTAAAGAATGCTGTATAAATAATGAGATGGGTGAGTGAAAAAAAAGATGAATTTATATACATGGTAGTCCAAAAGTAAAATCCTAAGACTATTCAGACCACTTAATGGAGTGAAAGGCAGATGGAAAACCTCATGTCTAGATGTCTTTCTTTTTTAGGCCTGTACAAAGTACAGGGAGACCATGGCCAAATACATCTCACCTGTAATGGAGTTTGACAAGATCTACCATGATGCTCTCTGATCTTCCCCTGTGGCTCAAGCTCTAATGAGTGATTGGAGTTTGACTGAGTCTATCTCTTTTATCTCATAGATAAGGAAACTATGTGTTAGGGAGGGGCTGTGAGTCTCTTATGATGAATTTGTGTAGAGATAGCAGCGGGTCCAAAGATCATGCCCTTCAGATGTAGGACAATTTTTACCATACCAATGAATAAAGCCAAACTAGGATAAAGATTCATTTTCTGAAAGTGTTGGAATAAATAGCATTATATGACTTTAGACACAGAAGGAAACTTAGAAGTTATCTAGGGTTCCAGACAAATTTTCAACCTTGACTGTCTGATAGAACCACCTGTGTAACTTAAAAAAAAAACAAACTTATACTTAAGTCATAAATTCCACACTATAATAGTTAAAGTCTCTGTGGATAGGGCTTGGGCATAGGCATTTTTCATAGATCCATAAGTGATTTTTTAACTTTTTAAATAAATTTTTCAGCCTTACACAAAAGTTGAAAGAATGGTAGAATATATCACTTAACTAACCAGTTTTTGAAATTTTACAGCCGTGTTTCATCTATCATTAACACACTTACTATTTTTTTACTAGAGTATTTTAAAGTATATCCAAGAAATAATACAATTTAGCCCATGAATATTCCAGTATGCATTTCTAACTGAAAGAAACTTTAAAATACAATCATCATTGTACTTATTATTATGTACTATTTCACCAAAATTAACAATAGTGATCAGGTGATTCTAAATACAGCCAAGTTTGAGATATGCAGATGGAGTATAACCTTTCTATTTAATAGATAAAAGGACTGAGACCCAGAGAAACCAAGTACAGTTGACCCTAGAACAACAATGGTTTGAAATGCCTGGGTCCACTTATACATGGACTTTTAGCAATGTAATACCATAAATGTATTTTTTCTTCCTTATGATTTGCTTAATAACATTTTATTTTTTCTGGTTTACTTTATTATGAGAATATAGTTTATAATACATACATATAAAATTTTTATGTTAATCAACTCTTTATGTTATTGGTAAGGTTCCCACTCAACCATAGGCTATTAGCAGTTAAGTTTTTGGAGATTCAAGTTTTAGCTGGATTTTCAATTGCATGGGGGTTGACACCCCTCACCACCATGTTGTTCAAGAGTCAGATGTAATATGATGTAAATGAGACATCTAAAATTAGTATTCAAGTCTCCTTAACTTGTACCTAATTGTTAAAGAAGCACCGCCCAGAAACATCACACCCCCACACCCCCACCACACACAAATGTTCCTAATAATTTAAAAAGATTTTCAACTTAAATAATTAGTTTCTGAAAAATCAAAAGCTAACAATGAAGAGAACAAGGGTGTCAGTATATCCTAAAGAAAACTCTGGCAAAGAAAATGGCAGTGATGAGAATGTAGTAAAGGGCATAACAGGATACAGTAGTAAGGTGAGAAGACTTCTATTTGAACCCTGCCTCTACGTCAAACCATGCCGTCTTATATCATTCTCCTTAGTGCTCTGAGCCTCAGCTTCCTCTTCTGTGAAATATAGATGATAATACTTGACTTTATTTGGTGTTCTGAAGATAGCATGTGATGAATGGAACATAATACACACTTTATAAAAGTTAAGATGGGTGTGCTGGCTCCAAGAAGAGTATGCTGTGTAGTCAAGAATCTCGATGTTGGTAGAATAACTACCAGTCTCCTTCTTTCACCACCAACTAATAAGTTGTCCGTATATACCTCTGAGTATAAAACAGAAATAAGAAAATAGAAGACTTGTGAGAAGTATTATCCTATAGTGGACTTTGATCTAAAATTCAGCTATGCGGGACAGTGATGATACATTAGAGAAGACCAAGTGTTGAAGGTTTGTTGTCATTGTTTATTTGTTTTGTCACAAAGCCAAAAGCTAAGGCAAAACTCAGATTTCAAAAAAGAAAGAATATTCAAGAACTGCCAAGTGAAACTGACAACTACAAATATTACCAATGACTATGTATTAGCAGAAATATTCAAATACTGGTTTGAACTGCCACTAAATGCAACTGTTTGCTTACTGAAATCCCTAGAGGCAGTTTTGGCTTTGTTTATTACCAGTCTTGGTGAAGTAACTTCATTTGGGAAAATTATATAACCTTTCCAAATGTCAGTTTCTCACATATAAAACTGGAACTGTAATATCTATCACATAGGGATTTCTAAAATATTTAGGGGCGTGTGGGTGGCTCAGTTGTTTAAGCGGCCGACTTCGGCTCAGGTCAGGATCCCACGGTCGGTGAGTTCGAGCCCCGCGACGGGCTCTGTGCTGACAGCTCAGAGCCTGGAGCCTGTTTCAGATTCTGTCTCCCTCTTTCTGACCCTCCCCCATTCATGTTCTGTCTCTCTCTGTCTCAAAAATAAATAAACGTTAAAAAATTTTTTTAAAAATATTTAAAAGAGTATCTATATTAAGTACTTAACACTATACTTCTCTTTTGTAAATATTCAGTAATCAATAATCATCATTTTAGTTAGAAATGCTTCAGGAACACAGTGACCTATAACCTGAGTTCTTGACAGACGCTAAGGTCTAATAAAAAGAAAGTTCATGGAACTGAGATCTCAGCGTCTTGGCTTCACCACCAGCGTACCTATGTAACAATATTAACACCACTTCACTTCCAACACCATTTCAGTATTTCTCAAGCAGGAAAGATCAGTTTTTGCTTTCCCTATCTCACTGAGCAAAAGAGTAACAGTTTTTAAATGCAATTCAAATACAAGGTAGAATCAACAGTAAAACATATATTCATATGTTTTATTCATATTAGATGATTTAAACTACAAAATTAAAAAGGAAATTTCAAGTTCATTTTTCACATCTTGGCTCCCTTGGCCCAGAAGACTCATCCCTGTTGCCTTTTCATATTTTACAGCTCACTGAGGATAAGTGTCATTGCTTTTAGAAGCCTTTGTTGAAAAAGAGGAAGATGGCGGCGTAGGAGGACGCTGGGCTCACCGCGCGTCCTGCTGATCACTTAGATTCCACCTACACCTGCCTAAATAACCCAGAAAACCGCCAGAGGATTAGCAGAACAGAGTCACCGGACCCAAGTGCAGACGAGAGGCCCACGGAAGAGGGTAGGAAGGGCGGCGAGGCGGTGCGCGCTCCACGGACTGGCGGGAGGGAGCCGGGGCGGAGGGGCGGCTCGCCGGCCAAGCAGAGCCCCCCAGTCCGGCTTGCAAAAGCGGAGGGGCCTGACGGACTGTGTTCCGACAGCAAGCGCGACTTAGCGTCTGGGAGGTCATAAGTTAACAGCTCTGCTCAGAAAGCGGGAAGGCTGGAGGACAAAGGGAGGGTGAGCTGCGGAGCCCCCGGACGACAGAGCTCAGTTTGGCGGGGAACAAAGGCGCTCTCCAGCGCCATCTCCCCCGCCCATCCCCCAGCCAAAATCCCAAAGGGAACCGGCTCCGGCCAGGGAAATTGCTCGCTCCGCGCGAACACCCAACTCTGTGCTTCTGCGGAGCCAAACCTCCGGCAGCGATCTGACTCCCTCCGGCTGCACAGGGCCCCTCCTGAAGTGGATCACCTAAGGAGAAGCGAGCTAAGCCTGCCCCCCCTGCCGCCGTGCACCTTGCCTTCCCACCCCAGCTAATACGCCAGATCCCCAGCATCACAAGCCTGGCAGTGTGCAAGTAGCCCAGACGGGCCACGCCACCCCACAGTGAATCCCGCCCCTAGGAGAGGGGAAGAGAAGGCACACACCAGTCTGACTGTGGCCCCAGCGGTGGGCTGGGGGCAGACATCAGGTCGGACTGCGGCCCCGCCCACCAACTCCAGTTATACACCACAGCACAGGGGAAGTGCCCTGCAGGCCCTCACCACACCAGGGACTATCCAAAATGACCAAGCGGAAGAATTCCCCCCAGAAGAATCTCCAGGAAATAACAACAGCTAATGAGCTGATCAAAAAGGATTTAAATAATATAACAGAAAGTGAATTTAGAATAATAGTCATAAAATTAATCGCTGGGCTGGAAAACAGCATACAGGACAGCAGAGAATCTCTTGCTACAGACATCAGGGGACTAATGAACAGGCACGAGGAGCTGAAAAACGCTTTAAAGGAAATGGAAAACAAAATGCAAACCGCCACAGCTCGGATGGAAGAGGCAGAGGAGAGAATAGGTGAACTAGAAGATAAAGTTATGGAAAAAGAGGAAGCTGAGAAAAAGAGAGATAAAAAAATCCAGGAGTATGAGGGGAAAATTAGAGAACTAAGTGATACACTAAAAAGAAATAATTTACGCATAATTGGTATCCCAGAGGAGGAAGAGAGAGGGAAAGGTGCTGAAGGGGTACTTGAAGAAATCATAGCTGAGAACTTCCCTGAACTGGGGAAGGAAAAAGGCATTGAAATCCAAGAGGCACAGAGAACTCCCTTCAGACGTAACTTGAATCGATCTTCTGCACGACATATCATAGTGAAACTGGCAAAATACAAGGATAAAGAGAAAATTCTGAAAGCAGCAAGGGGTAAACGTGCCCTCACATATAAAGGGAGACCTATAAGACTCGTGACTGATCTCTCTTTTGAAACTTGGCAGGCCAGAAAGAATTGGCACGAGATTTTCAGGGTGCTTGACAGCAAAAATATGCAGCCAAGAATCCTTTATCCAGCAAGTCTGTCATTTAGAATAGAAGGAGAGATAAAGGTCTTCCCAAACAAACAAAAACTGAAGGAATTTGTCACCACTAAACCAGCCCTACAAGAGATCCTAAGGGGGACCCTGTGAGACAAAGTACCAGAGACATCACTACAAGCATAAAACATACAGACATCACAATGACTCTAAACCCGTATCTTTCTATAATAACACTGAATGTAAATGGATTAAATGCGCCAACCAAAAGACATAGGGTATCAGAATGGATAAAAAAACAAGACCCATCTATTTGCTGTCTACAAGAGACTCATTTTAGACCTGAGGACACCTTTAGATTGAGAGTGAGGGGATGGAGAACTATTTATCATGCTACTGGAAGCCAGAAGAAAGCTGGAGTAGCCATACTTATATCAGACAAACTAGACTTTAAATTAAAGGCTGTAACAAGAGATGAAGAAGGACATTATATAATAGTTACAGGGTCTATCCATCAGGAAGAGCTAACAATTATAAATGTCTATGCGCCGAATACCGGAGCCCCCAAATATATAAAACAATTACTCATAAACAGAAGCAACCTTATTGATAAGAATGTGGTAATTGCTGGGGACTTTAACACCCCACTTACAGAAATGGATAGATCATCTAGACACACGGTCAATAAAGAAACAAGGGCCCTGAATGAGACACTGGATCAGATGGACTTGACAGATATATTTAGAACTCTGCATCCCAAAGCAACAGAATATACTTTCTTCTCGAGTGCACATGGAACATTCTCCAAGATAGATCATATACTGGGTCACAAATCAGCCCTTCATAAGTTTACAAGAATTGAAATTATACCATGCATACTTTCAGACCACAATGCTATGAAGCTTGAAGTCAACCACAGGAAAAAGTCTGGAAAACCTCCAAAAGCATGGAGGTTAAAGAACACCCTACTCACGAATGAGTGGGTCAACCAGGCAATTAGAGAAGAAATCAAAAAATATATGGAAACAAACGAAAATGAAAATACAACAATCCAAACGCTTTGGGACGCAGCGAAGGCAGTCCTGAGAGGAAAATACATCGCAATCCAGGCCTATCTCAAGAAACAAGAAAAATCCCAAATACAAAATCTAACAGCACACCTAAAGGAAATAGAAGCAGAACAGCAAAGGCAGCCTAAACCCAGCAGAAGAAGAGAAATAATAAAGATCAGAGCAGAAATAAACAATATAGAATCTAAAAAAACTGTAGAGCAGATCAACGAAACCAAGAGTTGGTTTTTTGAAAAAATAAACAAAATTGACAAACCTCTAGCCAGGCTTCTCAAAAAGAAAAGGGAGATGACCCAAATAGATAAAATCATGAATGAAAATGGAATTATTACAACCAATCCCTCAGAGATACAAACAATTATCAGGGAATACTATGAAAAATTATATGCCAACAAATTGGACAACCTGGAAGAAATGGACAAATTCCTCAACACCCACACTCTTCCAAAACTCAATCAGGAGGAAATAGAAAGCTTGAACAGACCCATAACCAGCGAAGAAATTGAATCGGTTATCAAAAATCTCCCAACAAATAAGAGTCCAGGACCAGATGGCTTCCCAGGGGAGTTCTACCAGACGTTTAAAGCAGAGATAATACCTATCCTTCTCAAGCTATTCCAAGAAATAGAAAGGGAAGGAAAACTTCCAGACTCATTCTATGAAGCCAGTATTACTTTGATTCCTAAACCAGACAGAGACCCAGTAAAAAAAGAGAACTACAGGCCAATATCCCTGATGAATATGGATGCCAAAATTCTCAATAAGATACTAGCAAATCGAATTCAACAGCATATAAAAAGAATTATTCACCATGATCAAGTGGGATTCATTCCTGGGATGCAGGGCTGGTTCAACATTCGCAAATCAATCAACGTGATACATCACATTAACAAAAAAAAAGAGAAGAACCATATGATCCTGTCAATCGATGCAGAAAAGGCCTTTGATAAAATCCAGCACCCTTTCTTAATAAAAACCCTTGAGAAAGTCGGGATAGAAGGAACATACTTAAAGATCATAAAAGCCATTTATGAAAAGCCCACAGCTAACATCATCCTCAACGGGGAAAAACTGAGAGCTTTTTCCCTGAGATCAGGAACACGACAGGGATGCCCACTCTCACCGTTGTTATTTAACATAGTGCTGGAAGTTCTAGCATCAGCAATCAGACAACAAAAGGAAATCAAAGGCATCAAAATTGGCAAAGATGAAGTCAAGCTTTCGCTTTTTGCAGATGACATGATATTATACATGGAAAATCCGATAGACTCCACCAAAAGTCTGCTAGAACTGATACATGAATTCAGCAAAGTTGCAGGATACAAAATCAATGTACAGAAATCAGTTGCATTCTTATACACTAACAATGAAGCAACAGAAAGACAAATAAAGAAACTGATCCCATTCACAATTGCACCAAAAAGCATAAAATACCTAGGAATAAATCTAACCAAAGATGTAAAGGATCTGTATGCTGAAAATTATAGAAAGCTTATGAAGGTAATTGAAGAAGATTTAAAGAAATGGAAAGACATTCCCTGCTCATGGATTGGAAAAATAAATATTGTCAAAATGTCAATACTACCCAAAGCTATCTACACATTCAATGCAATCCCAATCAAAATTGCACCAGCATTCTTCTCGAAACTAGAACAAGCAATCCTAAAATTCATATGGAACCACAAAAGGCCCCGAATAGCCAAAGGAATTTTGAAGAAGAAGACCAAAGCAGGAGGCATCACAATCCCAGACTTCAGCCTCTACTACAAAGCTGTCATCATCAAGACAGCATGGTATTGGCACAAAAACAGACACACAGACCAATGGAATAGAATAGAAACCCCAGAACTAGACCCACAAACATATGGCCAACTCATCTTTGACAAAGCAGGAAAGAACATCCAATGGAAAAAAGACAGCCTCTTTAACAAATGGTGCTGGGAGAACTGGACAGCAACATGCAGAAGGTTGAAACTAGACCACTTTCTCACACCATTTACAAAAATAAACTCAAAATGGATAAAGGACCTAAATGTGAGACAGGAAACCATCAGAACCTTAGAGGAGAAAGCAGGAAAAGACCTCTCTGACCTCAGCCGTAGCAATCTCTTACTCGACACATCCCCAAAGGCAAGGGAATTAAAAGCAAAAGTGAATTACTGGGACCTTATGAAGATAAAAAGCTTCTGCACAGCCAAGGAAACAACCAACAAAACTAAAAGACAACCAACGGAATGGGAAAAGATATTTGCAAATGACATATCGGACAAAGGGCTAGTATCTAAAATCTATAAAGAGCTCACCAAACTCCACACCCGAAAAACAAATAACCCAGTGAAGAAATGGGCAGAAAACATGAATAGACACTTCTCTAAAGAAGACATCCAGATGGCCAACAGGCACATGAAAAGATGTTCAGCGTCGCTCCTTATCAGGGAAATACAAATCAAAACCACACTCAGGTATCACCTCACGCCAGTCAGAGTGGCCAAAATGAACAAATCAGGAGACTATAGATGCTGGAGAGGATGTGGAGAAACGGGAACCCTCTTGCACTGTTGGTGGGAATGCAAATTGGTGCAGCCGCTCTGGAAAACAGTGTGGAGGTTCCTCAGAAAATTAAAAATAGACCTACCCTATGACCCAGCAATAGCACTGCTAGGAATCTACCCAAGGGATACAGGAGTACTGATGCATAGGGGCACTTGTACCCCAATGTTCATAGCAGCACTCTCAACAATAGCCAAATTATGGAAAGAGCCTAAATGTCCATCAACTGATGAATGGATAAAGAAATTGTGGTTTATATACACAATGGAATACTACGTGGCAATGAGAAAAAATGAAATATGGCCTTTTGTAGCAACGTGGATGGAACTGGAGAGTGTGATGCTAAGTGAAATAAGCCATACAGAGAAAGACAGATACCATATGGTTTCACTCTTATGTGGATCCTGAGAAACTCAACAGGAACCCATGGGGGAGGGGAAGGGAGAAAAAAAAAAAAGACGTTAGAGTGGGAGAGAGCCAAAGCATAAGAGACTGTTAAAAACTGAGAACAAACTGAGGGTTGATGGGGGGAGGGAGGGAGGGGCGGGTGGGTGATGGGTATTGAGGAGGGCACCTTTTGGGATGAGCACTGGGTGTTGTATGGAAACCAATTTGTCAATAAACTTCATAAAAAAAAAAAAAAAAAAAAAAAGAAGCCTTTGTTGGCCTCTTTTCCTGTTTGCCAAATTCAACATCTTCCAGGTTCTATTAAGGTTATCTCTGTTATTATTTAATAATAATACTGTGTAAATCAATGGTAATGTCATGTGACAGGATATAATAATTAATCTGTCTGTACATCTATCTCCTCCAACAGTATACAAGCCATTGGAGGATAGAAACTATAATATGGAGATGTGATAAAGGCAGTGTTTAACACCCGAGGTTATATGACGAGACTGTTGAGGTTTTATTCCTAGCTCCACCTGCTTCAGCAACATCCTATTCAATTGTCTATGCTCAGTTTCCCCATCTTAAAATGGAAATAGTAAGAATACCGACCTCAGAGGGTTATTGTGAAGATGTAGTAGCCTAATAATGAATATAAAGCACTCAAAACAGTGGCTGACATGTAGTAGTAGACTGCTTGGTGAAAGCTAAATGTTAGTATAATTTGCACACTAAATATCCAGTTATCCCTAGTGCCCATCAAAGGGCCTGACACATTGGAAAAACAGACAAAACAAAAGCAAAACAAAACAAAAAAAAAAAAAACACTTTGAAAATGTTGACCCTTTCTCTCCAAAAGTAAAGACTCTTTAGCACAAATGCAAAGATAAAACAAAACAAACAAAAAACACCCCCTCAAAATAAAATAAAATCAACTACTCCAAGCAACACATGAGCTTAAGACCAGATAATAAAAAAAAAAATGTGAGCAAAAAAGAAAAATCTCCCCTGTACCACCAAGAGAAAAATATGTTTCACCAGGACCAAGAAAAAAAAAAAAAAAGCTTATTCATATGAAACCATGGTGCTAGGAAGACAGCAATGGTCATAGAGTTAAAAGACCTCAGTTAGACCCTGTGAGAATTTAGGTTTGTGCTGCAAAAAAGAAGAAAAATTCTACCTTCCATGCAGAGTAGTTTTTAGGACTTGAGGAAATATCAATAAATTGCTTCCACTTTTACCAGAATATTGTAGACTCTTAGAAGTAGTTATTATCAGTAATATTATTGGCTATTATGATAATGATTATTGGATACTACAAAAGAATGTTAGATTTTGATCATTTTCTGAGGCTGTCATAGGTCTCAAACTCTAAAAATAAGTCCCATTTTCTATTTGAAAACATCATCATTAAATACATTTCAAGAAGTACAACTTTTTCTTTCAGTTAATATCTCACAGAAAGACACAAAACATCCCAAGATTTAAAAGAAAAAAAAAGGTTGAACACACAGGGTTAAGAGGACTTGACAGTGAATTAGTACTAAATCAGTTAGGTATTATCTCACAAGGCTGATGTAGTTATTACGGGCAATGTTTCAATAACACTGATGAACAAGATGGACTGAATTTAAAACAAAATATACCCTTAGTCTAAGAAGAGGCAATAGATTATAGGACAGAATCAATTACCAATTTCTGTCATATTCTTCATGGATTTCAGTCTCCTTATATTTGTCAGGCTCATTAAATGAGCATTACTTTACAATGTGTCCTCATTCATCAAGTCTTTTGGAAGGGAAACTTTTATTAAATTACACAGGCAACACAAAGAAATATAATACTCGAATGCCTAAACCTACATAAATACAGCAGTTTCCACCAAATTCAACCCCCCCCTTCTAATAAATCCTGCATGCCCCTAGTATGAGTGGCCAGGACAAGATATGTAAAATTATCAGAAATATTTTACAAAATTTTTAGAAGAGGTAGCAAGAATCACCATGGAGTCAATCACCATGTTCTCAGGGGTTTGCTAAGGCATAAATACAAATAAATTAATTGATAAATAATATTTCTAGAAAAAATAATTTGCACAAAGGGAACTTGGCATTTCCTAAAAACACACAGTTAAAGTTCAGACTTACCAAATTTAACCCAGAACAGTACATGGTAGAAATACTGTCCACAGAGAAAACTAACAATGATGGATGAGAACATCAATAAGATTGGATAGGGATGAGAAAACAGAAAAAGAAAATAATTGATCCCATTGGAAATAACATAAACAATGTTGGGGTATGTAATAAATTACTAACTGAGTTACAATGATTGGATTAATCCCATGTAATGGAAACATAGATAAATCTCCCATGTATATGGAGAGAACCATCCCACCCCCCAAAAATAAATGAATAAATATGAATACATGAGAAGGCCATTTTTAATTTTGTGATACCTGTAGTAGAAGTTTTAAGCTGACATTTTGTATCAAATCTGATTTTTTGACGCATCATGTGGTCAGTTCAGTGTTTAAGAAGAAATAAAAGTTTCAAAGTAAGAACAATCATTTAAAATCAGGAATTTTCATGTAAAAGACTACATTTAAAACCTAGTCCTCTCTTAAAACATCTGTCTGGAACTTCTGAACTTCTGTTTACATAGACAATAATTGGCTGGTGTAGACCATTGTCAGAGCTTTTTAGGTAGAACATTCATCTGACAGGCATCACATTATGCAACAGACCTGGTCCCTGTAAAGTATGTGTGTTTATGAAATCTAATCCAAGCCCTTGGAAGACCAGGATACCAGGAGATATCCTGAGCTGGTCCACAAAATCTCTTCCTTTTGTAGGAGATTGGTTATGTGAACTTGGGCAAGAAAAACATATTTTTAGATATTCAGTTCCCTGGCCTGCCACTTAGTCCCTGGTATTTTTAGAAGAATGAAAAGTAATACTATATGAAAGTATCCAGCATATTGCCTGGCTCATAATAGATGCTTGTGAAAACACAGCCATGATAACTACTTTTAACTAAAAACTGTATCTGCTAATAGTTTTCTTCTGTTTAAGTAGAGAAAGAGAAACAAATACACATTACTTGCGGACAGTGGAGCAATGCTGCTGTGCTGTGATAAATCTGTAATGCTCACATGAGAGATGATTATGAAATATTGCCACCTGGTCAGTCAGGGCCCTGTTTGCACAGACTACTGAGTTGGGAGCATCACTGTCTAGGGACACATGAGCATGGGGAAGACACAGGATAAAGCTCTATTGTCTGCATCTGTGCCCATTAAACCAGTCAATGTCTCCAGAGAGACTTCTCTTTTTCAAAGCTGAGGTAACGTACCAGATAACTAAATACCACACCGCACTTTGATACTCCTTTTTCAGTTTGTAAAGCACTCACTCACACCATATTTGGCACTCTCACTCACACCGTATTTGGCATTTGATTCTCAGTAATTCTCTAACAATGATAATGGTGAACATAGTACTTGTAATCACCCTCACTTACAAGTTGAAAGTAAATGACTCGATTTTATCCTGAGAAAGAATCAAAACTATAAAAAATAAATACAAAATTTAAATAGGATTGTAAGTCAAGTTTAAGGGTTGGGATTTACAAACTTTATCATGATGGTGGGACTGTAGAGTTCTGATTTATAACAAATCATTTATATCTCAAGTGCAAAATAAGATTGGCAAAATCAAATCCCTTTATTTCAGATTTATTGCATGATTTGTAAACCGTCCCTCTGTTTATATACATATATATACATATATATGTATGTATATTTTTTCCCTATGCAATCCACATAAATTTGGATGTTTCAGGATTTTCATGTATGTTTCATAATCGATTGTGTATTTTCAAAAAGTGTGACTAACTCTGATCCCTAAAGAATACTTGTAAATCCTAGTCTAGTTCTTTCATTTACCAGGAAAAGATTTATATGTGATAAGTGTATTCTCTCCTCTGGTCTGGTAGAAGTATGACTTTATAAATAAGAGCAGTAAGAACATTTCTTTAACCTCCTTCAGTTTATAGGTCTGAATGATGCCTGGGGGTATGACACCCTCGCCCAGAAGGAGATAGATATCTCCTTAGAAAACCCAACCTCCCTGCTGCCTTCCTTAGCTAATAATACTTTGTTTCTCTAGAAAACTTCAAGAGAAAAATAACTGTCCTACTGTTTACAATTACTTTATAGGATAATGCAAAAAATACACTAGACAGTTGTTATGAAAACTAGATTCAAATTATAGTTGTCACATATTAGGTGAGTGGTTCTCCCCACACTGCTCGCCCTTTCTTTCTTTCTTTCTTTCTTTCTTTCTTCGCAGAAATGTTACTTCCAGGACATTGGAGGATAAGCCAAATTTAAGCGTTCTACTTAAAAGAGAAAACAACAAAAGAAAAATATATCAGTACATATTATCCAAGGGGTAGAAATTTCTAGAAAAAGCAAAATTTGCACTGCAGCAATTATGAATTTTAATGGTATTTTGTTACATTAGAAGATATATCCTGCCATACATCTTGCAAGGGAAACTTCCTTCAAAAGGGGTCATGCCTAATCTATGCCATATAGATAAGATATTAGGTCTATCCCTAATCTATCCCATATTAAAAATGACAGAATCTGAAACTCACCAAGTCTTTTTGGAAATGAGGAAACAGGGCCACAAAAGTTGGATGACAGAATTCATGGCAATCTAGAGTCAGTCTTATTATCTAATCTCCAGGTTGAAATACTTTCCCCTATATCACTCTATCCTTTATTGTAAGGCTTCATCTTCCTTACTAAAAACCCCATGCCATCAAATATTCCCATGCTTTACCCAAAAATTGTTCTTCATTATAAGGCACTTGCTATTTTGTTTTCTGTGAGGCTAGATTATAGTCAGCCAGGATTTTAGTAAAAGGACCTTCCCCACTCTTGCAGTGGTGTATTAAGTCAACCATAGGCTAGGTTCTTTTTCATTTCCTCTGTTGCCCTTCAGACCTGGCTACTCTGTTCTGTATACACACCTGTTCTGCATGTCTCTCAGGCCCCTGAAGCCCAAATGTCGTAAGTATCCCAATAGAAGTGAGTTCACAGGCTGACCTGAGCGAAGGCTGGCTATGAACGTGACATGGTACTAAACAAGTCTGAAAAGCAACATGGGAATTTGCTCTCTTATCATCTTTATCTGCAAGCTGAGAGTGTTGGACTTTTGCATTTCTGAGGTCCTTTCCAGGATTAACTGTGTATGAATCAATGATTCTACTCTCCGTACCAGATTCTCACAATGATTGGGTCTTTCTAGAGTTGCTCTGGTTTTCTGATTCTACTGATATTCCTCAATAACAAGAACCATGCATTTTACTTCCTTTGAAATATATTTTGTGCATAGCCATATATTCCACGTGAGGTAATCAACCATTTATTGTCATACATTCAGCCAGCCAGCCAGCCAGCTATTCATCCATTCTCCCATTCATCCAAGCCCTCATTCATCCTCATAGTCAGTCACTCATTCAACGAAGATCAGCTGAACCACCACCACGTACAAGAGTGTCAGTAAGGCTTTCTTGGAAGGTACAGACTTACACGTGATATAGTTCTTGTTTTTGGAGAACATGGGGAAGCTGTGTGGTTTCCTGGTAAAAGTTTTGGGTATAAATATAGCTAGATTCAAAATCCAAACTAGTCCCAGTCATGTCAAGGTAATGGTACTAATAATATCTGATATTATTTCCATTTACATCCTTCTCATAAAAGGGCTTACCTTTCCCTCCAGATTGCTACCTGTAGGGCACAAGTCACCTGTTGCATTACTACCATAGTCTCAGGGCTGCTATGTGTAAAAATGGTCTGTTTTTGCTTTTCAGCACAAAGGAGACTTTACCTTGGATATTCTTCTATTAAGGCCTTGTATTTTGCCATATTATATCAACTTTGCATTTATCAGTGGATGGGTAGGAATAATATTGACAGAAAATTTTTTCATGTTAATAATTTTGCTGGGGACATTATGTTAATATCTCACTATATCCTCACAATAATCTTTCATAGGATATATTATTACCCCCATTTGATGGATGAGAAAAGTAAGATTCAGAAGGGTTAGGCAATTTTCTTGTGGATATATATTTAGATACAGAGTCACTCATACATTCTGGCTCCAAAGTCTAGGCCTCTTCTTCTTCTCCTCCTCTTCCTTCTCCTCCTCCTCCTCCTCCTTCCTCTTTTTAAAATGTTTATTTATGTATTTTGAGAGAGAAAGAGAGAGCGCTTGAGCACAAGTGGGGGAGGGGCATAGAGAAAGGGAAAGTCCCAATCAGGATCCCAGCTGTCAGCACATGGGATGCTAAACTCGATATCATTACCCTGGGATCATGACCTGAGCCAAAATCAAGAGTCAGACACTTAACCCTTTGAGCCACCCAGGTGCCCCTAGGCTTGTGTTAAAATAAGTCATTTCCTAGACTTAACTGATAAAAAAATAGAAAGAACTGCTCCTATATTTCTGCTATAGATAAGAAGAACAATATATTCTAAAGTAAAACATTTCCAGATTTTTTAAAAAATTTTAGAGTCATGCCTAATTTCTGCTAGACTTCAAAAAATAATGACGGTAGCTTGGAGGTCTCCAATTATCACTTTCTAACCATTGGTACCTCTGAATCTGAGAATGAACCATCCTATATGACTCACTTAGGATCATCTTTTGTCACAGCCTAAACGCATTTATAATTCAAAGGTTTTATCCTGCTAAAGTGAACTACCATCCACCATGCACATATATACTTTGTATATGCAATTAATTCATTAACTCTTCACAACTGCCCTATGTTGTCAATTCCAGTACCCCTACTCAGCAATGATAAAATTAAAATTCCAGAAAAGAAGTAAATTTTTCCAGGTTACACTGGTAGTAAATTTCAGAGCTACTAAGGGAGAATAGTAGACGTCCTCCTACACCAAGTTCCAAGTCTGACTTTTAAGGCCCACTGCAATGGGAGATACCCCACCTTTCTATTCTCACTGATCCTCCACTTAAGCTGGACTGCCTCCCATAACAGGACACACCAAAACTCATACCCAACTCTTTCTGTGCTATTGTTCACTTATTTCTCCACCTAGAATGTCACCCTGATACCAACAACAAATAAGCTATAATTTTTCAGGGAACTTACCACTTGGGGCAACTTGTATGTATTCTCTTGTCTAATGCTCACAATGGCCCCTTCTGTCAGGTATCAGCATCCCTATTTGTCAAATGAGGAAACCCAACACATTGAGAGAGGTTGAATAATTTTCTCAAAGTAAAAGAGTTCAGCACCAAGGCTTGATTTCAATCCCTCTGAATCTACATGCCATTATCTTAAAAGCCATCCTCTTGTCTCACAAGGGAAAGCCAAACTCAGAGTAAAAAATGGGGTGCAATAAAAATAATGTGGTTTCTGGCATTAGCATGGAAGTGATATGGCCCCCAGAGAAACAAAACTTGGTTTTAGAGAGGTAAAAAAATCTTACAAAATCAATGTTTTGTGGCCTTCCAACAGGCCCCAAGTACTGTGAACATTAACAGAGAACCTTCACTAAAATGGAGTCAGGAAGCAGAAGGGGAAGCACTCATGCCCCTTCATTCACAGTCAATTATAGACCCCAATGGGAAGAGAGTACCTTGCAAGTTCATACCACTGTAGCTACTACTTTATTACCCCAGCAGGAGGAAGAAAGGTTTTCTTCTTGCCCAGAAACAGTCCAGTCAATAAGAGACTGTCACAACTCAGCCAATGAAAAGCCACCTTTCTGCAAACTCCCAGTTTGCTCAAATGGGTTTTCTGTTTATAACAGCCCTCCCAACTTCCTCATTCCTCTAGAAGAGTATTCCTCCTTTTCCCCCTGTAGTTGTCTATGGTTTTGCTATAGATTGATTGTCCCAAATTACAATTCTCTGCTATTCCTGAATAAATTCATTTTTGCTGGTAAAATAACTGACAATTTTATTTTTAAGGTAAACAGCACATAAATAGAAATACAGTAGCTCTGTGTCATTAAAATGTTGTGGTGGGGGTAAGAGTTATTAAAAAAAAATGCCTAAAAAGACTTCTGGGGGAAGAGTGATAATGGCAAGGAAAAAAGAAAGGTTGAGAAATACTATGTTAGGCAACTGTGAGTTCAGACTTTAGCTGCTAAATAATTTGTTCTAGGGCTTCTCATACAAAGAATGTTAAAGAGCAAAATGAGCCATGTGATCAGCATTCACTTCAAAAAAAGGTGCTTAATTTTTGCCATCAGGCTGATTATTATAATGACCTTTGATAAAAGCTAAAGGCATAACACAAAAATATTTCTCAGGAGAGAGGATTTTGTGAGTGACTATGGGAATATGCTTCAGGTAGGTTGTTTTCTGGTTAATAGGACTTAATTCAAACACAGAACAATAGATAGAAGAAGAGGTAAATTACATGTCCCTTGGCTACTATAATCATATATTTTCTGTCTCGTTCAAGATTTTAGCAAGAACAGAATTCAAGGTAAGATATCTGGATACCTGTCTTCCAGTTTTGCATTTTAAGACAGGGAGGGTATTCTAGTATACATCTGAGACCACTGATACATTTAACAAATAGTTGTAAAACTTTTGCTATAGTGTGCAAACTCACCCTCATCCCACCCCCAACACACACACATGCATACACACTAAAAACACAAAAACAAAGAGGATACAGTTTCTGTTGTGGAGAAGCTCACAGTAATTCTGGAGCATTAGTGATGAAGCTTCATAACAGGACTCTCAAGCATACCATTCCATCTGCCCCAAAGTGATTCCCACACCTAACCTCTCCTCTGGTGAATTCCACTTCATCTTCAAGGATTCAATTTAAAACCACCTCCTACAAAAGCATTGCCTGGCTCCCTCCAAGCAAGTCTAAAGTAAATGTCCCTGTGATTCTATGGGTAACACACATTCTATTTGTATTTATTTGTTCAATATCAATTTCCTTGATGGTGTATAGGCACGAGGATAGGACCTATTCTTTCTCACCTTGGAATCAGCACAGCAACTTGTTGTTTTTTTTTAATGTTTTTAATGTTTATTTATTTTGGAGACAGAGAGAGTGAGCAGGGGAGGGGCAGAGAAAGGAGGAGACACAGAATCTGAAACAGGCTCCAGCCTGTCAGCTGTCAGACAGAACCCAATGTGGGGCTTGAACCCATGAACCGTGAGATCATGACCTGAGCCGAAGTCGGACGCTAAACCAACTGAGCCACCCAGGCGCTCCAACACAGTAAGTTGTTTACTATAGGAATTAAATAATCATTTGATGATTGCATCATTGATTGGTTGACAACAAAGTAGAATCAATTCAATAAGCATTTTTTGAACACTATCCACGCATCAAACACTGTGTTAGGCACTCCAGAGACAAAAGAGAAGACTGATGTTTTGTTCCCAAGGACTTTATGGATCAGTCAGAATTAGAATCAGATGTAAAGAAGAGAAAGACTCTCAGAAAGGGCACTATTTGTGTAATAATTCACAATTGAAAGAGTTATAATGGCACATTATAATGGCACATTATAATGGCACATCTGGCTCAAATAAGCTGTTACATAATGTGATTAGTGACTTATTTACATTTTACAAATGAACAATCTGAGGTTGAGCAAGGATATGTGCCCTACTCATGATCACATGGGGCAGATGGCATCCAAGTTCTCACTGGAGGCATTCCAGCCCCATGATTCACCCAGGAAGCCCTAATTCAAAGCCAAGGAGTAGAGGCTGCTTTCAGGTCACTGTTTTTGAACCTGGAAAGAAAGTGTATCTATCACTGGATTTGTGGAGTTCTCCTTCATGAAAGACATCCATTTTATATGTGTCCTAGGGTGTCAACAGGTACCATATAATTGATCAAGTATTTGGGGAGTGAAGTGACTAAACATCATCCCAAAGTAAGGCTTAGCATCAGAGAATTATTGTTCTTTGGCTTTCTTTGACAAGGAGTATAAATCAGCAAGTGAATGTACCCGTCTTGCTTGGGGAAATTGCAGCTTTATAAATAAAAACACTAATCCATGTTGCTGCTGACCAGCCTTTGCTGCTAGCTCACAATTTAAGTTCCTCACCCATCAGTTCCAGGGAACTTCCTATTGCTAGGCATTGAAGAGCATTTTATTCTTTTGAATTAAATGTTAATATGTATTATAAAATAACAACAAAATTGACATGTACACACTCATTTAAAACATTTCAAAATATTAAAGAAATACAACAAAAAATTTAAAAATCTTTCATGATCTTGAGACCCACAGATAAGATTCATTCACGGTTTAGAATATTTCTTCCAATCTATTTCTTCTACATGTGATGTTTATAATTGATGTAATTGAATGCATAATTTTGTATTTTGTTTTCTAACTTAGTAATAGATAATATAATTTTTATTTGATATTATAAACTCTTTAATATAAAATTCACTGGCTTCATATCCCATAATGTGGGAAATTACTATTTCACTCATTTTCTATTTGGAAAATTTATTGGTATTTTCTTCTCCCCTTTTTTTGTTTTTGTTTTTTTACTCTTTCAATTAATACAGTGATCAGTGTTTCAGCGTCCAGAGCTCCTTTCCTTTTGTTCTGGATTTATTTCCTGCCTTCCTTCAATAAACAAATATGGAACATTTGTCATAAACATGAATATGCTAGGCATTGGTGATACAATGACAAGCAAAAATCCACATTCAGGAGTGCAAAGGGGAGCACCTAACTCAGAGGTGAAGTTAACCATAAGACTTCTTGAAGTGGCACTGAAAGATTCAAAGAGCTTGGCAAAGAGGGGAAGGAAAGGCCAGTCTAAAGGAGCTTGGCAAAGAGGGGAAGGAAAGGCTAGTTTAGATAGCTAGAATGGTATGTGCATTGCTCCTCTGGGATCTGAAAGACATCTATTATGTACAGAACCTAGAATTTAAGTGTGAAACAAGAGCGATGAGGCTAAGGAATTAACATGTGCAGGATCATAAGGGTAAGTCACAGTGTTTTATTGTTTTATTTTGTGTTTTTGTTTGTTGTTGTTTTGTTTGTTTTTGAGATATTGACTCTCATCCTGAGGGCAATGTGTAACTATTGAGGTATTTTAGACCATAAAGTGATACTGTGAGATTTCTGTAAGGTAAGATTCCTAGAAATTGGATTACTGGGGCAAAGATAATACTTTTCATCATTTAAAGTACACTTTAAAAAAAAGTTTTCTAAAAAGGAAATATTTCCCTTCTATCAGCATTATATGAGAATGCCCATTTATAACAATATCTTCCACTTGTTGGAAACCATTTATGTTCTAGGTACTGCACTGGGTAGTGCTTTACATGCATTTAATTAGTGAAGCAACTCTTTAGGATTGAGTATATTGCTCCCATTTAATGGAATTTCTTAAGGTTACAAAAAAAGGATGATTTTTCTCACCAGTCCTAGAAGAAATAAATGGCTACACTGAGATTCAAACCTAGGAAGTCTGGGTATTAGGGTCCCTCCACTCTCAATATGCTTCACAATATCCCAATTCATTTTATTTATTTTTATTTTTATCTTTTTAACGTTTATTTATTTTTGAGACAGAGAGAGACAGAGCATGAATGGGGGAAGGGCAGAGAGAGAGGGAGACACAGAATCCGAAGCAGGCTCCAGGCTCTGAGCCATCAGCCCAGAGCCCGATGTGGGGCTCGAACTCACGGACCGTGAGATCGTGACCTGAGCTGAAGTCGGACGCTTAACCGACTGAGCCACTCAGGCACCCCCAATTCATTTTAGATACACAGATTCCCCATGGAACATGATGCCAATGCCTAGTATGTTGTCTAAATTTTATTTTTATAAAGTAAGCCCTGTATAGAATTTTCTGGTATTTAACTTCTCTTAAGGAAGTCATTTATTGGGAAAGAAAAATATCAAAGGCTAGATGATGGGAGACAGGCTTAGTTACAGGTAGGTGTAATTTATTTACACAATACCCTTTATCTCTCCTGTTATCACTACAGAACAACCCAACTCCCCCAGATTAATGTTAGCAATAGATCAGATGCTATGGTCCTGCAGAGCTCCTGACCTCAGGGCATAATAAAAGTAAATAACCTAAGCTTAAGAAGGAGGCTTCCTTCTCAATGACATCAGGTTGGAATAAGAGAGAGCCCTTTGTATCTCTTGCTCTGGAGACTATATAGGTGTGTGTGTGTGTGTGTGTGTGTGTGTGTGTGTGTGTATGTATACACACATATATATACATATATATATGGTATTTATATACTGTGTGAATTATCCCATGCTTCTTGCATTTGTAGGCTTCCTACAACACAATATGGTACTTCCTATCAATGCTAATCTTCAGTCAAGAGAGAGGCTGGGGCAATCTTAAAGAATGAAACTAGCTGTGGCTTCAATATTTGCAAATCATTATTTTCTTCCCAGTTGTACTGAATTATGTTTTATTGCAATTTATTGCAACCTACTGAAAATTCAGAAATAAATTTCAAATAGAAAATTGAAAGGTCTTGCAAAATGTATATAAATTTTTCCCAAGACAGAGACTGAAAAGGAACAATGCTATAGGTCCACTGAATGAGGCGAGAATGGTTCTCCCACCCAGCCTCTTCAAATGTCTATTTCTGTCTTTGTACAATGATGACAATAGTAATACCTACCATGATTGTGATGAATGTAAAAAAAAAATGAAGCAATATAAAAAATTTAGAATTCTTGAAATATATTGTTATGTATCTTAATTATTAATTTTCCAATTATTTATTGCTATTGAAAATATAATTTTTACCTTTTATTTCATGGAATTAGGAAAACCATCCTTATGGAATAGTGTAAAGACAACAGAAAAAAATAAAACAAAACAAAACAAAAAAACCCAAAGAAACAAAGAAACAAAAAACCCCACTGTTTTATAGCATCTAAAGCTCTGAATTTCGGTCCAAGGTTCACCACTGCGGAACTTCATAAAAGTCATACATCCTCTTGAACTTCAATTCTCTCATCTTTAACTTGGGTATCTTGGGACCTTTCATCATTAACTAGCACTTTCCAGAAAGATTGTTTCCTAATCTTATACTCTTTCAGTTCTTTTCTGAATACATGGGATGTCCAATGTAGGAAGAAGGAAAGGATATAGTTATACTCTTAGTTCTAAGGAGAAAGAGGTAAGAAAGAAGGGTAACTTATCCTGGCCCAAAGGAAACAGGCAAGTCCTTTAGGCTGACAATTCACACTTAAGCCCAAGGGTTGATTTCTGTTTCCCTTAGAGTACAGGGACAATGACCACAGATGGGGTTCATGGACCAAAAGACAGCTCATGAAGGCATGTAGGTGACCGTGTTTACTCAACGCATGGCTGGCTATGAGGCACCAGGCTTCCTCCTGAGATGGTGACCCAGGATAGACACCACAGCTGCAGACTTCACAGAACGTTAGCTTTGGAAGTCACTTTTGAGGTCACATAACCCATCTCTCATTGCCACACTGCAAAGGCTGACTCCAGAACTCCCATCTTTAAGCTTAGAAAAAAGCCTGCTACCATCCCCTCTTTGGTAGTAGCTCTTTAGCCATGCAGGTGACACCTTCCAGGAAAGGTATATAAATATGAATGCATGAAACATCTTTCTTTTCATTCAAATTTTCACCCACAGGCCTGATGATTTCTGTTGTTTGAGCTCCTGACTATATCATTCTCCTGTCTTTGATCTGTACTGAGTTTCTACAGTTTCCAAAGCCACCAATTCCATATCAGTGCTAAAAACTAGAATATATCATCTCTATGTATTACACAAGTTACAATACACATGAGGGCCCCCAAATTAATGTTCTCCACATGAAATACATAGGCTATATTTTCCTATTCAAATAATTGCAGAGAACACTACTATGTACGTTTGAGCCCCTTTACAGGAAAATTTTCTTGGTCTATACATCATTGTTAATAGTCTTCTCCTTAGAAACCTGAAAATGGAGAGGAAATTTAACTTAAAAAAATGGCAAAAGTTTTCAACTGGAAACGTTTTTCAACAGTCACAGTTTTCAACCATGAATATGCTACTGTAATTAATAACTGTATATACTATTACATAATGAAAAGAATGCCAAGATTTGGGGTACCATTATGGCAGAGGTCAGCAAACTATGGTCTGTGGGCCAAATTTCTCTTGTCGCCTGCTTTTATAAATAAAGCTTTGTTGGAACCCAGCAATACCTATTTAGTATACATTGTCTATGTCATCTTGTGCACTACAATGGCAGAGTTGCGTAATTGCCACAGAGACCACATGGACTTAGAAAGCCAAGTTATTTGGACTTTTATAGACAAAGTTTGCCAAACCCTGAATTATGGTAAAGAGAATATATAGGATCCAAACTATGGCAGTGCATTCAACTGTGACTTATTAATGTAACTGTTTCCTGTTAAGTTTCTGAGATATTAGAACCTTGATATGTTTATTTAAAACAATGTGAATTTTTTTTTGCTCTAGAATTCACTTACTATAACTTTTCTATTTAATTTACTATTTTCCACAGACATGGAACACAATTAAACAAAAACCCCCAAACCTCAACTCTGAACTGAATCCTTGATTATTCAGAGAACTTTCATGGTCATCAAATAAAGATAGATTTTCACTGCCCTGCTCACACACGGAAGAGTCTAGCACTATGATACAGATGGATACTGTGAAATAATCTTGGTTATACCAAAGTGACCTCTCAAAGAGGTGCATCTAGATTCTGGAAATGTGGCCTTTCAAATATTTATCTAAGTAGAGTTTAATTATTAAGTTATCTGTCTTTCTCATATGACTGAGTTCCTCAAGAAGACAGTATGTTGTCTTTTGTTTTGATTTTATTTTTAGCTGCCTCAACATCTAGCACAGTGCCTGACACTTAGTAGATGCTCAGTCAATGTTTACTCAACAGACCTAAATAAGTAGTATCTAGGGGCGTCTGGGTGGCGCAGTCGGTTAAGCGTCCGACTTCAGCCAGGTCACGATCTTGCGGTCCGGGAGTTCGAGCCCCGCGTCAGACTCTGGGCTGATGGCTCGGAGCCTGGAGCCTGTTTCCGATTCTGTGTCTCCCTCTCTTTCTGCCCCTCCCCCGTTCATGCTCTGTCTCTCTCTGTCCCAAAAATAAATAAACGTTGAAAAAAAATAGTATCTACTGAATATAATTGAGACTGCTCATTGGCTAACCTCACAGCCCTAGAGAGTAAAAGAGCTTACTGATTATTTATCAGTATCTCCTGTAGCTGGGTGGTTCCTACAACACAATTCAGTGAATGACACATAAGTCATGTCAGTTGAGGAATTTCGGGGAATCTTCTGTTTATATGTTAACAGACATAGACATGGCTGGGAATGTCCTTTCTTGCCTTCGACAGAAAAACGATGCCAGTTGCTGCATAAGTTTGCTTGTGAAGATGAGACAGTTAGCTAATATGTTATAAATAGTGAAGTAGAAACAGAAAAAAAAAATAGGCCTTTAATTAAGCCCCTGAACCAGCCCCAGACTCCCTATATCCAGATTTCTTGTTATATTAGAAAAGTAAATCCTTGTTTGTTTAAGCCTTTGTTAGTTTGAGTATCTGTCACTTTCGGCCAAAACCATGCTTAGTTATTTCATTAATCTTAGTGGCAAGATCATCACAGCCATGAAATCAACTCGATTTACAACTCTCAAGAGCAATTCCTATTAGAAATCTTGGGGGGCCAGTGATAATACTAGTTGTCATTATCTAGAAAAAGCCTTATTCTAGCAGGGTATATTTTCCCTTTTTTGGTCATATTTTATTTTATTCTTTCCAACTTTATTAAGGAATAATTGGCAAATTCAGTTGTAGATATTTAAAGTGTACTCTATGATTTGATATATGTTGTGAAATGACTAACACAATGAAGTTACAATAAAGTTGATAAACACATCTATCACCTCATGTAGTTAACTTCTTTTTTTCAGGTATAGAATATTGTATTATTAACTATAGTTGCCATGTTGTACATTAGATCCTTAGAATTTATTTATCTTATAACTGAAAATTTGTGCTCCTTGGCCAGTATCTTTTTTTGTTTAATTTTTTAAAAAAAATATTTATTTATTTATTTTTAGAGAAATAAAGTTCAAGTGGAGAAGAGGGGCAGAGGAGGAGAGAGACAGAAAGAGAGACAGACAGAGAGAAAGAGAGAGAGAGAGAGAGAGAGAGAGAATCTTAAGTAGGCTCCAAGGCTCCATGGTCAATGTGGAGCCCAATGCAGGGCCCATCCTATAACCCTGAGATCATGACCTGAGCCAAAATGAAGAACTGGACATTTAAACGACAGCCACCCAGGTGCCCCCTTGGCCAACATCTTAAAGGCAGATCATGAAGAAGAGAAATAAGATCTCTAATCATCTACTACATTCCAGAGACTCTATTTGGTCCTTTGTATTTGTATACTTATTAAATCTACACAATGACACTCTGAGGTGGTCTCATTAGCTCATATTATAGATGAAGAACTTGAGTTTAGAGGTGAAGAAACTTGTTGGAAGCCATACATTTAGAAAACAATGAAGGTGCAACTCAAAACAAATTCTGTAAAACTCTAAAATCCATATTGATTTCAAAATGTCATGCTGTTTTTTTGAAAAAAAAAAAAGGCCTATTTTTTCCTGTTTCTAATTCACTATTTATAACATATTAGTTAACTGTCTCATCTTCACAAGCAAACCATTGTTCATTCCTAGATCATCCATAAACTACTAGACAGGCAAACCCAAATAAAATATTCTCTGGATAGAAAAATTAATACCTCCAGAAGTCAGATATTGGCTTCTTAATCCAGGTCACTCAAATTCCAACCACTGAATCTCTCAGATTTGACTGATACCATTAAATAAATGTTTTTGTTACTGTTGTTGTTTTCTAACAGGAATCTTCTAACATGGTGAGTAATCAAGACAAACAAAATATCAAAAAAAAATGCTTGATGTAGAAAATAAAATAAAATACAGAAGGCAGAAAGCCTTGTGTATCATGTCTCCTTATCGTATATATACACAAAGAGTGAAAAAATTAGTTGTGCCAACTTTGAATTCAGCAATTATGCTCTATGGACTGAATTATGTCTCCCTCTAATTCATAGGTTGAAGCTCTAACTCTTTTTTTTTTTTTTTTAATTTATTTTTGGGACAGAGAGAGACAGAGCATGAACGGGGGAGGGGCAGAGAGAGAGGGAGACACAGAATTGGAAACAGGCTCCAGGCTCTGAGCCATTAGCCCAGAGCCTGACGCGGGGCTCGAACTCGCGGACCGCGAGATCGTGACCTGGCTGAAGTCGGACGCTCAACCGACTGCGCCACCCAGGCGCCCCGAAGCTCTAACTCTTGAAGTGATGGTATGTGGACTCTGAGATAGTTTAGATGAAGTCATGAGGATGAGGTCCTCATGACAGGATTAGTGCCCACGATGTGAGATCACAACAAGAAAGCAGCCATCTCCAAGTAAGGAAGACCCAACCATGAGTGCACCCTGGTTTTGGAAGACACCAGAAAGCAACCATGTCTGCATCTTTAAAAAAAATTTTTTTTAATGTTTATTTATTTTTGAGAGAGAGAGAGAGAACATGAACGGGGAAGGAGCAGAGAGAGAGGGAGACAGAGAAACTGAAGCAGACTCCAGCCTCTGTGCTGTTAGCACGGAGCCCAACGCAGGGCTCGAACTCACAAACCATGAGATCATGACCTGAGCCGAAGTCAGACACTCTACCGACTGAGCTACCCAGGCACCCCTCATGCCTGCATCTTGATCTTGGACTTCTAGCCTCCAGAAACGAGAGAAAACTAATTTCTGTTGTTTAATCCACCCAGTGAATGGTATTTTGTAATGGCAACCAGGACTGATTAAACAAATCTTCTATGGCATTGGCAGATATGTCTCTTCTACTTCCCTTTATAGCAAACAGAATAGAGGAAGAGGAAATAGAATCATAAGATGTGTCCTTAACCCTACTATACTCATTTTTTTGGAAGTCCTGTTTTGAACCTATGTTTCAAAGGGTGATTTTAAAAAAGAAAGCAAATCAAACAAAGCATTGTGGATATATTGAGTAGTTCAACCTTTCCCCAGAAGCAATATAAATTTTCTGATGTGTGTTTATTGTCACCTTTATCTCCTCACTTCAGCTTGTTAGCAAGTGGTGTACCAGGATTTATCTTGTTGGGGCTCAAAGCTTTCGTGGTGTTTTCATTCACCAGTAGCTCTGGGTTCCCCTTAGCAATATGGGAGGAAATCTCTTTCAATTGCAAAATATATCATATTTAACCTCCACTAAAAGAAAGATGGTTGAGGAAAAGAATAAAACGATAAGTCTTTTCCTCTTTAAGTCAAAATCCAGCATTTGGGTTGGAAGTCTGGTATAGTTATTTTTTAAGTTTCCAAAGAAACAAACAGACAAAAAGTGGTTGAACTATAATTAAAGGTGTTGAAACAACCTTAAGCCTCAAAAAAAAAATGTTGGAATACTGACAGTTGCTTGTTATATTTGGTGTTAAGGCATAATAATTAAAGCTCAACTGAATTTTCTTTATAGGAGTAAAGATTTCTATGAATGAGAATCTCTAACCTAGAAACCAAACTTCAATATGGTCAGGCAGATATCATTGTTACCCCCGCCCCATTTTTACAATTAATTAAAGTAAAGCCAAGTAAATTTTTGTTATTTGTCCATAGTCACACTCTTAGCACCTGATGTGTTCAGGCTACAACCAAGGACTTTGGGCTCCAATTCTAGTTCTCTTTCCACTTTACTACATTGTCTAGGAATGGTAGCTTTGCTAATTGACATAGTGGCAGCAAGATAATAATAAACAAACATATTTTTAGCACCTATACTATGTAGAGGTTCTCTATTAGACCCAATGGGTATTTTTTAAAAAAGATGAAAACAGTTCTAAGCATATCCAAATACATTATGTAGTAAACTTGAAAGAGCTTGACTCTGACTCAGTCCAGTATTATTTTTGAACACTTAATTTGGCAAACTTGGTTAGCTCCTAGAGCTCATATTGAACAGAGACATCTCAGGATCAGAAAGAATCCAAGAAGTGATCTTTCTTAAACATCCATTTAGTATCTGCATGCCCTTCATCAAGTATTCATTCCAGCCTTCACCTGAAAAGGTTTGGGGATCAAGCTCTCTCTGCCTATTTAGTCTTTGTTCAGCTCTCACTGAATAGCGTGTGTTCTTGCAGTCAGATTGTCTGGAATCACATGCTGGCCCAATCAATTACTAACTGTGTTACTGAAACAAAATTACCTGAACTTCCTATGTTTCAGTTTCCTCATTGGTGAAATGGAAATAACAACAGTACTGAACTTACAGCATTGTTTTCTTGATTATATTACCAAATGTATAAATAGCGCTTAGAACACTGTGCTATATAATTGTTTGACAATGTTTAACACATATGTATGAACATATATCATCTTTATTCTAATAAAGTAATAAAGTCTGACAGTAGTAGTGACAGTGGTAGTAGTGTACTAATAATACATGTAGTAGTGATCATAGATTTCTCTCACTACAGTTACAATCCTTATTGTTGTCAGCTCTATGTTACTGGCCTATACAGACCCAGTTCATTTGACAGTTTTTCCAAAATGTTATCCTAGAATATAGACTATCTCCTATTAGAAGCCAGTACCACCACTTCCAAATCACTCTCCTAAATCACAACCCGAGTTAGTCTCATCACTGGAATGAGAACCAAACTTTGGCTCTAAACTCAGGATTCCTCCCTGCTCACTGGGTATCTTGAACTTTAGAAACTGTTCTTTGCTCAATTCTTTTCAGAGCATGAAATCAAGTTTCTTCTTAGGTATTGTCTTTAATACTTCCAAAAACTTCAAATTAAAATTAGCCTACGTTGTAGAACTGTAACCCAAATTTGGTACTTTCTTCGTATCATGACATTTTCATTTAAATCTGCAAATACCAATTTCATAGTGGCCCAAGGAAGTAAAAGAAAAAATATGACTCTAATTAAACACTATATGTTAGACTTTTCTATAATTTGGATGACTAGGTAAACTTACTAAATGTAATACTAATGCCATGTCAACATGAGTACACACTGAAAAATTGTTTTGTTTTGTTTTCTGTGTGAACATGGCAAACTAATGACAATGCTGTCACACAACCTGAGTGCAACCAGGATATCTAATTATCTTCTACATAGCCATAAATAATCAGACCTCTTGGCACTGATTGAAAAATAAGGGATATTTCCATCTGACAGAGATGCCTTCCACTTTGCAGACATCAGCCCATCCTGAGGTATTTCCTTGCACTGAACTGCCTTCCACGAACAGCACATGAGACACTCCATGCACAAGATGCACAGCGCATGTCAATCTTCATGCAGACAGGGACTTGGATGCCTAGTTCACTGCCATATTCCAAGGAGCTAGAGCAGTAGTCAGCACATGATAAGTAGATCAATGAGTGTATATTCAATGAATTAAGAAATGAATGTCAGTTCACAGATCTTTCCTCTCACAGATCTCTTTCTCTCTAGATGTTGTTTGTAAATTCCAACCTTTCCACTTAACCTCTCAAGTAATGCTTAGTATCTCCTATATTCCTTTATAAAAGCTTGGTCTCAGAATTTTCATTCACAATGAGATAGAAAGGGATGATAACAGTTTATCACATGTATCTGAAGATCTAATAATCATCTCCATTAAAACAAAATGACTCAAGGATGAATGAGAACATGTATCATGTGGTCAGTCCTTATTCTCTACATATATTTCCTCTTTTCTTATTTGCACAATCTGTTCTAGTCAGACTAAAACTTTGTCAGCTTACAGAATTTTTATGATCTCTCTTATCTCCAGGTCTTTGGGTACCCTTAGATATCTCTTCTCCTCCTCTTGTGTCCTCTACCCTTAAAAGGAAGTCTTCCCTGATAGTCCTCAAACAACTTAGATGTTTCTCCCTGTACATTTAAGTACTTATTGCATTTTTTTAAAATTTTTTTTCAACTTTTATTTATTTTTGGGACAGAGAGAGACAGAGCATGAACAGGGGGAGGGGCAGAGAGAGAGGGAGACACAGAATCGGAAACAGGCTCCAGGCTCCGAGCCATCAGCCCAGAGCCCGACGCGGGGCTCGAACTCACGGACCGCGAGATCGTGACCTGGCTGAAGTCGGACGCTTAACCGACTGCGCCACCCAGGCGCCCCTTATTGCATTTTAAGTGCCTGGGTTTTTCTTTCTGTGTCTCCTCCTGCTCTCCTAACCCTAAGTTTCATGAAGAAATTGTTTCTGTTTGTTTCCGAGTTCCCAGAGTATATAAATAACAGCTATTTAGAGAATCTGAAAATCAATGTAAGTTGAAAATAGAGTATTGGAAAAAAATAAATTTAGTGTTCTAGTTTTACAGATGAGGAAACTGTAACTCACAGAGATATGGAAACCTACTCAAGGTCTCAAAGCCAGTTGGTAGCAGAACTAGAATATCACTCAGAGGCCATTATTGCCTGCCTAATGCTCTTCCTTTCATACCAAATCACTCCTTTGTCAACAGTTCTATTTTTGTAAGGACCAAGAACTTACATTAAAATGTTAAATTTGGAATAGTGACAAAAGTGTAAGCACCAATCAAAAAACAGAAGCCAAAGGAGTTTCCCAGTGCTCTCCCCCTAAAGTTTATTATATAAGAAATGTGCCAGACATCCCTGTTTTTACATGTGATTTTGAATTTATTTCTATGTATATACTTCAAAGAATGTTAAGAACCAACTCATCAGAATTGTACTTGAGAACCTACTATGTGCCCTTCCCCCTTCTACAAATTTGACATAAATACTTTAAGTGATTATGATACAACCCAGTAGAAACTATTTATTTTTTCCCATTTTACAGATGAGAAAACTGAAATTAAGCTAATTTATCCAAGTACACTCATCTAGTAAATGGAGGATGACAGTAAAAGTCCAGGTATGTCTTTAATGAAGTACATGCTTTCATGCATTTGTTTTTGTTTTTGTTTTTCATTTATGCCAACATAAAATAGTGCCCTTTGTTGTTCAGCTGTACAATTGCTCTCCAGGTAGGGGCTGAGTTTCATTTATGTCTTTGACGTTATAAGGGTTAGAGCAAAAAGGATACTAGGAAAACTCTTCTTTTTTGTTATTCCTAAATATTAGTGGCTAGGTGTATGTTTCCAGAGAAGGCAAGTTTCACATATCATATTTATATTTAAATTTTTGATTGGCATGGATTTGTGTAGGCATTTAAGCTTCAATACAGACTTCTGTGAGCAAGAATGTTGTCGATCCAACTTAGGCTTCCAAGGGCCCCACAATCTGGCTAAAAAATAGAATTCTTTATTTAATTTTTGTTTTATGGGCTATTATATGAAAGCAAAGTGACTCATACTTTGAAACCATCAACTTGGTCATTCTTTGATATGATTCCGCCTTCAATACCTTGTGTATACAGGCAGGGAAGATGAAATGTCTTAATACAAAGTTAAACTTCCCTCAGCCTGGGTATCAGCAGAAGCCCTTTTGAAGAGCAAATCATTGTTCTCTAAGATCACAACTTTGGGGTACAGTAAATCCTCTATACAGTGATAATTAAGACTGCATCCATGTCTATGAAAAGAAAATGTTGCCAATACACACAGCGTATTTCTCTTGTTCTTAAAGAGGTAACAGTGTACTACCCCAACGGTTTAAAAAACATGCTATGCCTTCATGTAACTTCTTGGATGTTACCAATCTGCTTCTCAAGGATAGTGATCTGTCATTTAAGATGGTCAGATAACACAGTCTACCTGGCTTCACACCTTAAATGTTGCTTTTGCTTGTACTTTTATCTTTGCACCTATTCAGTGTCCAGAATCATTATATTCCCTGTGCCAAGCACTTGGCATGAGACCTAGTTTGACTTCCATGAGAAACAAACTCTGAGATGGGAATGTGTGTGCAGGGAGGGACTGGAGAGTGACCAATACTTGCAGGTGAGCAAAGAAAGTAGGATAGAGCTGAAAGAGCAGTTGTTAATACAGTTGTACTGAAAGCCTCATCTCTCTCACAGGGAATGTTGGAATTAGAACAGTCTTTCAGAGTTGTTCCATCTTGAGGCAAATGGTTGAACTTTAACTGATTCATTGGCCAGTCATTAATGAAGGCTAACCCTGGGAATGGGGGTGATTTGAGCAAAGAATCTCTTTTTAGATGAAAGCAATTTCCAAAGGAATTCAATTGACAGCCATCAGCTGCCATCATTCCCAACCCCTAGCAAGGAAGAATGCCTCCATCAAGAAGGGAAGATTTGGGGGGCCTGGGTGGCTCAGTTGGTTAAGCATCTGACTCTTGACTTTAGCTCAGGTCATGATCTCATGGTTTGTGAGACTGAGCCCCATATCAGGCTCTGTGCTGACAGCATGGAGACTACTTGGGCTTCTCTCTCTCCCTCTCTCTCTGCCCCTCCTCTACTCTCTCACTTTCTCTCTCTCTCCTTTTCTCAAAATAAATAAATAAACATTAAAAAGAAGAAGAAGAAGAAGGAGGAGGAGGAGGAGGAGGAGGAGGGAGGATTTGGGCAGCTCACCACAGCAGCCACCAGAGAAAATACTGAATATTTATAGCACAAATGAATAAATGTGACCTGATATTGTGCCATTTATAAAAGGCAAAAACAAGAAAACCAGTTCATGCATTTAGAATCATTTTGGGGGACTACTGCATTATCCCATACACACACAAAAAAGTGTGGGGGGTGGTGCCAAATTTCACCAGCAAAACAAATATTTTAAGCCACTACTAGAAGATAATCTATGCTTTTACAAGTCCTTCTAAAATACATTGTCCAAAGAATAGTGTACATCCAACCAAAACTAAAATCCAAGAAGTTGAAGAAAGCACCATATACATAACCTTTGTTAAACACTGGGGTAAAAGATGTATCTCTTTAAGACCAAGAGAAATATGCTATAGATACTGGCAACTTTTTTCTAGACTCATGACAATGAAAATGTCTCCTTGTTAGGTTCCTCATTAACAATCTGAAAATTCCTTCCTGGCCATTTCCAAGGTTGTTACCCCAGCTGTACTTTACCACACCTGGCTGGGACCAGTTCAACACCTTCTAACTGGCTTTCTTATTTCTTATACTTACAGGGTCCCATCCCCAATTCCCACCTCCAAACCATCCTCTACATGGTAGCCTGGGGGATCTATCACTCAAATCCAAATTTGTCTCTCTTATACTTAAAACAACATATGACTTCTTAAAATCCTTTGCATGGCAATCGAAACTTCTTAGATAGACTTTTTCTGGTTGTTCAACTTTTTTCCTTTGATTTCCCCACATGTACATGTCTATGCATTACATTCTATTAATACTGAATATGTTCACTTATGTGACAATTCTATATTGTTACATTATATTGTATTATATTATATATTATGCTATTAGGGATATAGGGACTAGTAAGTATGGCACAGAAATAGACAAAAAAGCTTTCAGGGCAGGCATTCCTATTCTTCTACCTGGAATTCCCTCTCTGAATGAGATAAATATTTATACATTCCTTAGAAAACCAGCTAAGGTATAACATCCTCTATGTCTTTCTTTTTACAATCTCATCTGCCAATCCCCCAGCTACAATAACTGATTTCTCTTTTTTTGGCCATTAAATTCTACATGTATATGTCCATCTAGTGTACCACATATTAAAATTGAAAATTTTTAAATGTGTTATTATGTGTTATATCACACATATAAATAATATGTGGGTATATATGGATATGTATGTGTATACACATACTTATATGTGTATATGTGTGTAAGTTAAGCATTAAAATAAATAGCTAGGAACCTACAACCACACTTAAGAACTGGAACATTACGACTATTGTAATATCTATCTATGTGCTTCTTCCCTAGCCTATTTTTTTTTCATTTTATCTCAGAGATATCACTATCCTGGATTTGTGTTTATAAGCCTCTTTACTTTGTTTCTGTTGTGTGTGTGCTTTAACTATTGAGCAATATACCATGTATTTTGTATTAATTTTGAGATCTGAATTGTAATATAATCACATGATGTGTAATGATTTGGAACCAAAAATTAATAAACTTTAATTACATATAATACCATGGATGAATTTTAGCAACATAATATTGAATGAAAGAAAGAGCAAGCAGTAGCAGACTACATTTAGAAGGATACCTTTATTATTGCAATCTATTTTTGTTTTTTATATGTATATCTTCCCACTAGACTATTAGTTCATTGAGGATAAATTTATTATTCACCTTGGTAATATTCATATTTCCTCAACATTCAGCATGGTGTTCAACCCACCAGATGAAGTTGATACATATTTGTTAAATATGTCGGACACACAATCCATGACCATTCTAATTTCTAATTATCCCTTGGATTCTGAACTTTTGATTTGGCTCCTGATTTCAGTCTCCTTCCAAACCCAATACTGCTTTATGTAATGTACTTTGACATACCACCGATATCCTTCTCTATGTGTGATCTCAAATTGTTCCTATTTATGGTTTGCCACTCCAGTAGTTGGACAGTAGATGGAGGAAATCCCTGACCAATCTTCCCTTTGAAATATAGAACTCTTCTCTGTCCCACTAATAATGTTGGATGGGCAAAATTAGTCTCAAGAATAATTACTATTCTGAATAATTACACTGACCAAACGCATTGACCGATGGATTGAAACTCTAGGCTCCCAATGCCTAGATCCTCTTAACAACAGGAATGGCAATGCAATTTTCTTTGGAAACTGCTTGGTATGTACCACCTTTCCAAATCATTCATAGGTTCCTAGAATAATTCTATTACATTGGAAAGAAACATGAAACTAATTACCCCAACCACTCACCAAGGATAAGGATTGTTTCTACAGCAGCACCATCATATATAGTCTCTCAGTTACAACTTGAATGCTTCTAAGGACATAGAGTTCACCACGCCAGAGGTAGTCCTTCCATTATTGAATGGTTCCAATTGGCCATTTTTTTTCCTTCTATTCAAGCAAACTATTACTACCCTGCATTTTCTACTCCTCCGTCTATTTTTTTTTTTTAATCTCAAAAAGGCAAAGCAGTATAAGGAAAACAATGAAGACTTGGAAGTTGGTGGGGTTTTTTGTTTGTTTGTTTGTTTTTTGGTTTGGCTTTTTGTTTCTTTGTTTTTTTGTTTTTGTTTTTGTTTTGAATCTCAGTTCCATCAGTGAACTTAGCCAACCCTCGTGAAATCCCACAGTCTCAGTTTCCTCATCTATAAAATAATATAAAACACCCACCCAACAACGTGCCTTACAATACATTTGGTCTTCAATGAATGTAAATCCATTTTAAAACAAGTCACACAGGCCTTTCGGATACAATATTAAACCGTGGTTACTTCTGTAGTCACATATGCTGTGGCCACTTCTGCCCACTACTCTTGTCTCCTCATTCTACCTAATGACTAACAGTAGGAAGTCACTACAGTCACAACACTTTTGCTCCTCAACTTGGGTCTCAAGTCTCCTCTACTATAGGAACTTAGGAAAGGCAAGCAGGAGAAAACTGTCTAATGATGCATGAAGTGCACAGGACTGAAATTAGAGGACAGCTTTAAAGTCTAGAATGTGTTGTTTCCTGGCTGTGTGTCCTAAGGCAAGTCATTTTACCCCTCAACCTCTATTTCTTAATCTGTATAACAGAGATAACAATGCCTCCATTTTGTGTCTATTCTGAGAGTTAAATGAAAAAGTCTATCAAAGAGTAAATCTCCTAGCTACCTAGTAGATGTTCAGGAAATGGTAGTTATTATTATTTGGTATGCTGGCACTGTGTTCTCATCTGTGTGTTGAGATAACATCACCAGCTTGAAATACAAATAAGTTAACATTTATTCTTAGTATTCAAATTAATTCGTAAGTTCCTGTCTGCCTAGACCGATACTACCATCACAATAGTAACACCTTAAATTATAAAAGAAACCAGAGGCTTTATGAATTCCAGTAGGGCCAGTCCTATTTCTAAACAAAATGTGGATGGATAACTGGATAACCAGAGCAGTTTGTGATGAGATATCATTTTTTGTTATGAGTGACTTTATTTCTGCCACTTTGTGGTATAAACCTCACGAAGTGAAGTATGCCTTCGCTGTTTGACTAGGTCTCTTCCCAATACTGAGAAGATATGGAGTAACCTCTCAGGATGTTGTCATGGACAAAAGGATGCCACTCCACTCAGAAATATACTTAACTGGACATGGATGTACATGGACACAAGATCATTTCCTACACAAATTTTTGGACCTCTCTGAGACGCAGTCTCCACAAAATGGAGACATTGAATTATGAAATCTTTTGGATCTTTTTTGTGTTTATCACTTGTTGCTTTTTCATATAAAACACTACAGAATATCTAAAGACATATACGAAAGATGTTATACACCTGACATACCAGCACTTCCAGAATTCAACTTATCCATGACTGTGACAGTATCAATAATGACTCACATTCATTGTGTCACATTTGAAGTCACTACCATTGTAAAGTTGTTCATAACACAGTGTTATTCCTTTTTTTTAACTTTTGGGATTTCTGCCTCCTCTTAGATTAGAAATGGCCAGAAAGAACAACCTTGTCTTATTCAATTTTGTTTACTTAGAGACTAGCATAATTCTAGGTCCCCATTTCTTCAACCATAAAATGGGGATGGGTAATAACAATAATAGTAATAACATAAGGTCTTCCTTACTGTATATTTGTAAAGAACAAGTGAGATAAAATATATAAAAGTATTATATAAATTAGATCTGCATAATTACTTACATAACATTTTGGTTAGTTATACATATGTTCAACTGATCTCCCCTTTAAAATTGAACATTATAAACGCCTGAAGGACAAGGATTAGATTTTTATCCTCTTAGCATCTGGTATCCAAATACTGTAGGCCTAATTCCTACTTAGGAAAATACATTAATTGATAATTACTAAATATGGATATTCAAGTCATATTAACCCAGTTTCACTTGAATAACAAGAAATGTTGGGGTACCTGGGTGGTTCAGTTGGCGAAGCATCTGACTCCTGATCTCAGGTCATGATCTCATGGTTTGTGAGATTGAACCCCATGTTAGGCTTGTGCTGACAGCACAGATCCTGCTTGGAATTCTCTCTCTCCCTGTTTTGCCACCCACACCCCCCTCAAAATAAATAACTAAATAAAAAACGAAAAAAAAATTGAAGTTGAACTTCTGATATCAGCAAAAGGTAGTTGGAAAAATCACAATTTTATAAGTAGTCATGGCTTAGAAATACCTAAGTAATTAAAAAAAAAGATATTATTGAAATCTTTTATGAAAGTGGCCATCAGTCTAGAATATGAGCAATAATAACAATAATGCCTTGTGTGTATATGCATGTAGCTGTACTTACTGAGGCTGTTTAATTCTCACAGGAAGCACTGGTACCTATGTTTTATAAACAACCAAGCAAGAATCTGATTGGTTGAGGACCTTGCCCAGGGTCACAAGATAAATTTGTGACCTAGTTTGGACGTAGCAATTCAGCTCCTTGGACTTACCATAGGGAAACCATACTGAAGAAAAAGGAACATTATGAATTAAACCATAATTTTTTTCTAACATCAAAGATGGTTCCTTTCTTATCCCTAATCTCTAACATGTTTTTTTTTTCCCAATATATACATTATATCATCAAATTTTACAAGTTTTCCTTTTAGGAATTTAGGAACTGTGCCTTATTTTTTTATTTATATTGCTTGGTAAGTCCCTGCTATCCATGGGACATTAAATCCTTTTGAATGAATGAAGGAAAGTAATGTGTGCTCTTTGCATGCTCCTCATTTTTTATCTCATACAACAGTCTTCATTTTGCATTCCTCTATACACCTTGTCTCCTATGCCATTGTCCTTATTATACAGTCCCATTAGTGCTCTACTTATTCTTCTAGATTTCACTGTATGGTTGGAAAATCCTTTTCTTGACCCCCAAGACTCTTTTTCCCATTCATCAAGCTCCTCCTAAAACTCCATTGGCTTTCTCTCTCTTTACCTGGCTACATTCCAAAGCCCAGATAAAACCTGACTTTTCATAAATTCGCCTTGGATTCAGAGCCAAGGGTCATTCCTCTTCCACCTCTATATCCTCTTAAAACTAGACCTGAAACTTGTGACACAGCACTTTTTATATCTGCATCTCTCTCTACATTTATATCCCACACCATTTTGGTTAATTTTTGTGAATGGTGTAAGAAAGTGGTCTAGTTTCATTCTTCTGCATGTTGCTGTCCAGTTCTCCCAGCACCATTTGTTAAAGAGACTGTCTTTTTTCCATTGGATATTCCTTCCTGCTTTGTCAAAGATTAGTTGGCCATACGTTTGTGGGTCTAGTTCTGGGGTTTCTATTCTATTCCATTGGTCTCTGTGTCTGTTTTTATGCCAATACCATGCTGTCTTGATGATAACAGCTTTGTAGTAGAGGCTAAAGTCTGGGATTGTGATGCCTCCTGCTTTGGTCTTCTTCTTCAAAATTCCTTTGGCTATTCGGGGCCTTTTGTGGTTCCATATGAATTTTAGGATTGCTTGTTCTAGTTTCGAGAAGAATGCTGGTGCAATTTTCATTGGGATTGCATTGAATGTGTAGATAGGTTTGGGTAGTATTGACATTTTAACAATATTTATTCTTCCAACCCATGAGCACAGAATGTTTTGCCATTTCTTTATATCTTCTTCAATTTCCTTCATAAGCTTTCTATAGTTTTCAGCATACAGATATTTTACATCTTCAGTTAGATTTATTCCTAGGTATTTTATGCTTCTTGGTGCAATTGTGAATGGGATCAGTTTCTTTATTTGTCTTTCTGTTGCTTCATTATTAGTGTATAAGAATGCAACTGATTTCTCCCACAGCATTTTGGACCAAATAATTCTTTAATTCTTTGTTGTGGGTGACTGTACTGTGCATTGGCAGATGTTTAACAGTGTCTTTGGCTTCTATTCACTAGATGCCAGTAGCACACCCTGAGTTGTGACAACCAAAAACATCTCCAGAAATTGTCACATACCCCATGGGGAAATAAATATTCCTCTCCCCTACATTGAGAACCTCTGATTTAAGTCTATATCCACATCCATATTCATATTACATTTAAGCCAAAGAATAACATTGATTGACTGATGTTCATCTACGTTAGGCACTAGGCAAAATAGCATGTTACCTATTTTAATTTTTATGATTTTAAGTGATATTATTAGCACCAATTTAGACATGAGGGAATTATCGCTCAGAGCAATAAATAACTCACAACAAAGTGCACTGTAGCATGTGCACGTTTCTTTACACCATGTTACCTGACAACTTAGGAAGAGCAGGATTCCTGTCGCTTTCACCTTTCTACCTCCCACAGGACCTATTGTGCGATAGTTGTATAATAATAATCAATGAGTGAATCAAAAGGGACATTCTTAGACTTACCACATGAGCTATACATGCTCCCTGGGCTTCACATTTTTTGGGTTTGAATGATCTATGAATTACCTACCCATTCCTTAACCCTGCTATATTTATATTAAGCATGTAAATTGGATATAATTATATTACTTAAGTGTAGTATTTAATAAGATAATTGTGTTAATCTTTCTGTCTATCTTCAAGTTTTGGCACCCTAGTACAATGAAAAACACATGAGCTTTCAGGATCAAAATGTTAAATTTAAATTCTGACTTCATGCCTAACTGGCTATGTGGCATTTACTTCAAAAACTAAACATTTCTTGGTCGGTGCAAAGAATATAGAAATGAAAACTGAATTCCTGATTATCTAGAGATTTTTACTGTAGTAAAGGGAAACAAAACTTGAAAAGAAATTAATTCAAATACAGAGCTATAATGTTAAAAGCATATACAAAGTATAGCGATAATACCAAGGAGGGAAAGGTTAACTCCGTCAAGTAAGGATAGAGGAACTCCCAGAAGAGTCAGCATTCATGGTGGGTAATAAGGAATAGACAAAGCCAACACACAAGCATTTTCACCTTCTAAGTCTCAATTTCACTATTTGTAAAATATGGATGATTATATCTGTTTCATAGGGTTGTTACAAGTCCTAAAAATCATTGTGTTGGACAGGTGGTAGATACATAATAAACACTACTTCCTTTCTATTTCCTTTAAAGGGTAAGGGCTATGTCATTAATCATTTTTTATAGGTAACTCTATTATGTGGTCATAGGAGAATATGAGGCATTTTCATTGATCAACAAGATAGTTGACATCATCCCTTTCTCAGATGCCCAAAGAAAATCTTCATATTCTTTGTATATTATTCTCCAAGGAAGATGAGGATGTTCTACATCCTATTGCAAAATGTTGTACAGATATTTTTATCAGGAAAAAAAAGGCATCTTTCTCACAAGGCTTCCCTGACCTTCTTCCTTTCCTCTTAAAAAAAAAAAAAGAAAAAAGAAAATAAGAAAGAAAAAGAAAAACCTATACAACCTGAACATTCTACCACAGTTGCTTTCTGTTCTGCTCAGTAACAGCAAATACAAGAACAGAATAGAAAACCCAGAAAAGTAAAATCAAATCCCAAGTGCTTTACACATCTTTCTGAGCCTCTGTGGAGGATTCTAAAGATTGACTTTTCTGTTATTCAAACTGCTTCACCCACTGCCCTCTGAGAGCTCTAGACTCGGACTGTATTTGGCATCTTTATCCCCTAATGTCCCTTGTCATCAAGATAAGTTTTTATTTCTCTTTGTAAAGTGACAGCAGAGATCCAGGAAGATGAAGAATCTTTCCCCACTGAGCTTCAAATAACTCACTTCTAAAGCACTTCCATAATTCTCACTGTGGCCATGAGGTTGTGAAGTCTCATTATCTCTGACCTTGGTCCTTCTCAGCATCTATGACCCATGAGAAGAAAGGTCAGTTGCTGACATTCTTTAATGCAACCAACATTTACTGAACACTTGCTAGGTGCCAGGTATGGTGCTTGGGTTATAGGAACGTGTCAAAGATTTATTCACTCAGGAAATAACAAGGTAAAGATAATATGGTTCCATTCATTTCAATAGTGTTATTCTCTTTTTTTTTTGAAAATCCATCAATATATGAAAATATATTTAATAAACCTTATATTATGCATCTTTACCACCCCAACTCTTAACAAATCTCTCAATATCATAGTAGAATTCAGAGTAGCTTTATAATGTGGCTCTAGTACTGATATGTGGGAATATCTTGAGCTAAAAGTTCAGTATGGGATAGTTTCCATCATTAGTGAATGATCTGTGTACAGTTTACTGTAGTCAGCTTATATTAAAAAATAAAAAAATACTCACCTGAGGTATGAAATGTACTTTATATTTCATGATTAGTAGAAACTGTTTGCAATTGGCCTTGCAAATTATATTCTTTGCATCTCAAGGTGAATTTATTCTGCAAGGGTATTCAATGATTCCTGTTAGATTTGATCTCAATACACACAAATACAAACAAGATGTTATACACACTGGATCCATCTTTCTTCCTTTTACATAGCACTGAATCAGTAGTGAGTACAGTATGACACTGAGGAACATTCAGTGGACTAGTTGGCTAAAAAGATACCAGCTGTTCAATTTGGGAGATTCAGAAGAGGTGAGGGATAAACTTGAGCTTGACCTGTCAACCTCTAAGGTGCCAGATGTAAAATATCAGATGATGGCAACTGGGAACATATGAAATTTGGCCAAGCTATAGAACCACAAGATCCTGAAGTAACATCTAGAAAGCTTAAAGCAGGAGCAGGGCCCAGCCTCCAAGGAAAGAGTTTGCAGGGCAAGATGAGGGTGCCAGGCCTGCAGCAGGCAAGGGTCACAGTATCAGGGTCCTTTGTCAGTGAGCACTGGAGGCAGAACCCGAGGCCCTAACAGCAGCCAGTCTGGAAGCACAATCACACCTTGCGATGGACCGATAACTGCTGTGTGCGAGGGCTCCTGAAATTGCCCAGCTTTGATCTTAAACTTGCACACGAGCATTGGTGTGCAATTCACAGACCACATCTAGATGGCATTTTTTAGCAGGAGAGAATCACCTATTCTTCTTCCAGGACAGATTCTCAGAGGCTCAGGGATGAGTCGGGCAAAATATGTGTTGCTATGAGGTCCGAGTGGAGCTGGCATATCTTATCCGTGTTTTACAGAGGAGGTAAAGGATGCTCAGAAAATCATGAAACTTTCTGAGTTCATGTAACAAGGGTCTAGACATAATTCAAGTTTATACACTTGCCTGTTATGCATCGTTGCCTCTCATTTGTGCATACATATGTGCGCATCGTATGTAGGCAGAACTGCCCCGATGCACAATATATACTTCTTAAATGATGATATTGTGAGTAAATATAAGATAAAGTTTGAATTCAGCCTTTGAAATAAATGTAGTCACTCAATCATTCATTTATCCAATAAACATTTATTGAGTTCCAACTATGTGATTCTTCCTTTTCGGAATAGAGCAGAAAACAGGGCGGAAAAGGTATTTGCTCTCAAGTAACTTAAATTTTGTGAGGGGAGGAAGCAATAATCAAGATTCAAATAGGATAATTTCAAAAAATATGCATGCCCTGAAGATAACAAAATATGGTTCTGTTATATTTGCCTCTGTATCTACATAAAGACAATTATGACTAAATACAGATTCATAGGACACGAAGGGGACTAATTCTGCCTTCTAGTTATAATAGTATGTCTACCATTTATTTTCCTTTCCCTAATCACATTTTCTATTTTGGCTGCTATATCACATTCTCCTTCCACAACCCTCTCCAAAAATTTAACGTCATTTGACTAAAACATATCAATAACATTTAATTTTCATCAGCAATATATTTGAGATTAACTGAAAGGGGCAAATAGGAGAAGGGAGAAGGGTGAGCTTTGGGGTCCAGGTAGAATTTTCCTCTTCAGAGTATTAGATTATCCCATGGCAGCATATGGCTTCTGCATAGTCAGTGCTCAATAAAAATCTCCTTTCCTTGTACAAAGAGAATTAGGAAAAATAGTATATTCTTCTCCTGAATGTACCCATGGCTTTTGACCTAGCATTAAGCACAAATTAGGTTCCAGAATATGTCAAAATGTTAAATCCACAGATTTCTTTATCATTCCCTTTCATGCATCAGCTTGAGACCAATATGACCCAGGGGTCAGTAGAAGGTTCTTGTATATAAAAGGGAAGAGCCTTTTGAAAGCAGGGATCTGATTTATAGAAAAGGAAATCTTTTCCACAACAAACTAATTTTTCTTATTCTAATGAATGAAAGAAGAGACAAACTCAACCTTTAATTCTTGCTTTGGTGCCCACGTTTGTAAGTTATTAATCTCACTATGCCTCTTTTCTTGTTTGTAAATAAAGAGATGCCTAATTGTTTTGAGGTTCAAAAGCAATTACATGTACACTGACATACATAAAATACGTAACACGATGCGTGGCACATAGTACACATTTAATAAACATTTTCTCCCTCTTTTATGAGCTCTGGCTTTAATTTCACACAAGTCACAAACTAAAACCATAAGGATGAAAATAAAGAATATAAAATTTGAAAATGTGTAATTTACTGAAAGCACAAGAACCATTAATTGTCAGTGATGGTTCTCATTAAACTAGCAGCATATGTTGCTATTATAAGGATGTTTGTCATGAGCTCCTGAGAGGTCTATTAACAATAAAATCCTATTATTCCAGATGTTTCACATCCATGTAATACACCCACAATAATTAATTTCACATGGGCTAAATTCATAAATCTAGAAAACTAGAAAGACACGTTATTCACCACAGAAGGCATCCTACATTCTATTTATAATCAGACTGAAATGCTAAAAAATGCCATTAATTACAGGGAAGCCCACTATCATTTTTCTTTATCTCTAGAATGGACTTTGAATTTTAAAATAATCTATTACCATTCTAAAAGAAGCATGTGAACAAAGAGAAGTTGCTACCACATCTGCTGCTGCAGCCACAGCCTCTCTTAGTACCACGTCTGTCACTGCCTTTCTATTGTGACCCCCAGCTGGCACGGGCTGAGCCCCAACTCTGTGCCAGGAACTCTATGGGGTGCTTTACATGTGTCATGGCTTTTCTTCACAAAATCTCTGTTAGTCAGGTGACTTCCCCATTTTATGAAGCCTTCCCTTTATAGAAGAAGGTAAAGGCTCAAGGAAGTTAAACAACTGATCCAAGGTCACAGCTCCTCAGTAGTAGATCTAAGATTTGAATTCAGATCTCTTACACCAAAACCTGGTCCCTTTTCACATTACCAAGCTGCCTATCCACAACACCAATAAAAAACAAAAAACAAAAAACAAAAAAAAACCCCTTTCATTTATTATATGCCTGACTCAACATGTCAAATGGCCTGAAATGGGGAAAGATAGGAAGAGGGCTCTACAACAGAGAGTTTGAAGGTAAATTACTACAACTGCCACTCAATGCCACAGTCCTCTCACAGAGGGATTGATAAAGAACTAAATAGTAACCCAGCATTCATTAAACCCTACACCTCCTGAAAGCAGAGACCGATCTTTTCTTACATTCCTAGCACCTGTCATGCACTCTGGTACATAAAATCAATATTTATTGAATGACTATGTATCACATGGCTGGAGATCATGAAAATTTGGGCTACAGAAAGATAATAACTCAAGAGGTGAGATTTTAAGTTTATGGTATCAAGGATTAACCAGGGATCAAGATAATATCTGGAAGAAATCATTGAGACTAGAACTGCCAAAACAGAAATTGTATCACATAAAAAATAGCTATGTTAATAGTATTTATTGAGAACTAGCTATGTGTCAATAACTGTACTAAAAACTTTGAATTCTGATAACAACTCTATATGATAGATTCTCTTGTTGTTATCCCTGGGCACAGAATATTTAAATAAGAGAGATCACACACTAAGATACAGGGCCAGGATTTAACAACAGAAATCTGGCACAGAGGCTGCTCACCAACACTATACTACATGCCTCTTGTGAATTCAAGCTACACTAATGGGATACCATGGAAATAGGAATTCTCTTATGTATCTATAGCTTGCCTATTAGATATTCTTACATAAGAAATTCAGCTAGAGAGGTACACTGTGTCTGACCGCAGGAGTCAGACAAAGTCAAGAAGAAAAAGATACCATCCAAGAAGCTGGAGAAGCTGGATACCCCACACACCACAGAGCTAGAACACTTGACTTAGTCTCTCACCTTTCATCTTTACTTGAACTATGGTTGATGGCAGTTTGATGTTCAGAACTCTGGTTTCCAAGTCAAAGAGAGCTGAGTTCAAGACCAGCTCTGACACCTATTAGTTGTGTGTAATCTGGGCTGGCTCATGACCTTCCAAACCCTCACATGTAAGAGGTATACAATTATAATACCTACCTACATTAGAGGACACTGAAAAATTAAGCAAAATAATACAAGTAAATTATTAGTACAATTCCTAGAATATACTTAAATGTGCATATAGATATTATCTATCATTATGAGTCCTTCTTTTACAGATGAGAAATCATAGGGTTTGTGAGATACATGAATAAATGATTGGAGAGAAAGCCACAGGTGTTGATAAAGAAATACCTACAAGTGGTAGCAACAAAGAGGGAAATCATTTATTCAGTAGCTTCAAAGAAATGGCCATTTTGACATGTTACAAAGTCCCCTGCATCCTGTGTCCTGTGCTAGTTCCAATTCATGAATGTTCCAGGTGGGTTTGTCCTCTGCTCCATTTCATGGATAAGGAATTGCAAAGTGGCAGTAATCTATTGTTCCCAACGTTATGTGATATAAAAGAAAATGAACTGAACACAAATAATCAAGGGGTCCATTTTCTATCTCTGCTTTCAGGTTTATAACATTTTGCCAGGAGATGTGTTCTGGTGACTATCACCATTATGATGTTTGCTTGTATGACTTTACAAGTTGCAAAGGCTTCTCATGTATATCGCCTGTTGTGGTTCTCACTATCCTGCTAAATTGCTGGGTGTTAACATCTCTCTTTCATGATGTGGAAACTGAGGCTTGAAACATTTGAATGCACTGACCCAAATCATATGAACCCAACTGGAAGAATAATTTTATCAAATCTCATCTCTTGCTTAGAACCTGTCATGGCTTCTTACTAGTCTCAAAATGACATCTGAGTTGTGTAACCATCTCAGGCTACTCTTCCTCTTGCTCATCATGCTCCCACAACATGGGTTTTTCTTCAAAGGAAGGAAGGTTCTCAGCTCTTTCCTGCATCAGGCCCTACCTATGGTCTGAGGACACAGAGGCAGCCAATTGGCAGAGTTCTGGGTAGAACATACCTGGGATATACAGGAATCAGTGGGGTGCAGACATCATTTAGAAATACTAGGCAGTTTTGGGGCACCTGGGTGGCTCAGTCCGTTAAGTGTCTGACTTTGGCTCAGGTCATATTCTCACAGCTTGTGAGTTCCAGCCCCGCGTTGGGCTCTGTGCTGACAGCTCAGAGCCTGGAGCCTGCTTCGGATTCTGTGTCTCCCTCTCTCTCTACCCCTCCTCAGCTCATGTTCTGTCTCAAAAATAAATAAAAATTTTAAAAAAATTAAAAAAATACTAGATAGTTCTGCTCTAGAATGCTACTGAGGCTCCTTTAGATCCCATACATGAGGTCACTAAATAGTAAATTTGTCTGAAAACTGTGGTGCAAAGACCCAGAGAAGACAACCAACATTATTCAGTTCTTGATATGTGGTATCTTCTTAACTTTACCTATGAGTTACATTGGAGGAAAATAGAGTTGAGGAAACAAAAACATAACTTGTCCAAGAATGCACAGTTTCTCAGTGGCAAGCTGTCGTTCAAACACAAATTCATCGGTTTCTACTACAGAGAATGTTTCCCCTCTAAAGGGATGACTTGATGCTACGTCACCAGGATTATTCTCCTAGGGCTTGTCCCTAAGAACCAGATTGCTTCAAGACAGAGAAATGGTGCTAAACATGAAGGGGGAGTTAGCTTGTCCCTAAGGACAAGATTGCTTCAAGACAGAGAAATGGTTTTAAACATGAAGGGGGAGTTAGCTGGCCCACTGTCTGGGGAACACAGCTGGGAGAACTGGGAGAGAGGGGAGCCTCAAAAGGAAAGGATTTTAGATGTGCATTATTTGTAAGGTAAAATTATGGAAAAATAGTGGTTGAATCATGCTGTATATTTCTAGTTTTAGCTTATTATGTATTAACAAAAGACATTTAGTTTAATAAAAGCTTTACCCATCTTCAATTCTACTGTTTCAATTGTTGAAAACAAACAGTACAATTTAATTATATCTTAAAGACCTGTCATCCAATGATGAATTACAATGGATTTTCTAGGGTTTTATGCTAAGAAACTCTACTTACAGAGATATGTGTGTAGATAATACACTCTGAAAAAACAGTGTCTGGACTTCAGACATAAACAATGTCTGAACTTGAGAATCAAAAGGTTTGAGTCAAGGCTTACCCCCTGCATTTGATGAGTAATCAGAATATTTCAGAATCTCCTTGTTATTCACCTTCAATAAGTGCAATCTTAGTATCTGTTTGCAGGGCTACTGTTAAAAGAAAAACAACATACATCTAAATAATTTCTATCAAATGCTGATATCCAGCATGTCTATTCATAGCACAAAAGGAATAAATGAGTGGACAAGCCCATGAAAACTTTGACATCATTTTAAATAACCTTACAGAGGCATGCTTATTGGTGATGTTTTCATTTAGAAGTAATTAATTAACTACCTACATTAATTTAATTATGCTTCATATTGCTCTGCAAGAATAAAGGATCACTATTGTTCACTGATGATGGTCTTTATAAATTACTAGAAAACAACATAATGATTAAATAAAACTATGCTCACAAAAACTGTCACATGATGGCATCAAGATTCTATGCTCATTTAATCCCTTTTAGTAGAAAATGATACGGTTCAACTCACAAAACCTTCTATTTTATATTCTCTTTTGCCTCTTTCTTTTATTTTAGAACTACCTCGAGCTCCCATTATCTTCATAATGCATTTGGAAATGTGAAACCTTTCTTCACACGCTACCTGATTTTTAAGATTTTATAAAATTGCATTTTTCACTTATGCCCACATCAAATGTTTGATTGAATCAATGATTTCTTTCTTTCTTTCTTTTTGAGGGGGAGGAGTAACCTTTTGAATTCAATAGCAGTTACTAAAAGGGTAAGTGTGATTTTCCCAATCTGTAATCTTGGTTTCAAAACTGAGTTTAGTTTAGTGATCTTTTGTAGCAACATGGGCTTAAGCTATAAGATACGTATATACACATAAAGTGTATGTTGTGGGTTTGCTTGTGTCAGGGAAGACAAGTCTCTAAAACACAAGCCACCATTCCCCACATCTTGCACCCAGAACAGACACTGCTGATCAACTGTAATTCCTCTCCTGATCCTACTTTTCAACTTTTCAATACAAATCATTGATCATAAACTGGTTGTTTAGCTATGAAATGAAATGTATCTACCCACATAGGCTTATGGCTATAATAATTTATACCAGATGGAAAGAGAACAAATGCTAAGCAGATAATGCATGTATTCTGGAACAGATAAATACCTAGAGTGGTGATAAGGGAAAGAAGAACCAAAGTTATCAAGAAAGAAAACGATCAACATTTAACCAGAGAGCTTAACTTTGCATAAGGACCTGGCAGCATCATTAAAATGCATGCCTAGACCCCCCGAGTCTTCCACAGTCCTCCTTTCCTTGGTATGCCCATTTGTTTGCACACATCTTGAGTGAGTATGCGATTTAAGTATACATCATTTTAAATATTGGTTCTGTTATTTTGGGATGGTTCTACTAAAGACTCGGCCTGTCACTTTAACCTTTATTGGCTCTGGGTATTAATCAGTCCATTTCATAACATAAATTTTCTCTTAATCTTATTGCATGAAATATTGGGGAAAAATGACATAAACCCCATAAAGATATCTATTCTTTGTTGTATATTGTTCCAGAGACATGATGGAGTCCACAATTACTTGGACATAAGATTCTCAGATCAAAGATCTAGGACAAATTTTACATTTATCCAAGTGTTAGGAAATACTTTTTGGAGGGAATGATGCAACACAAATCTAGCTGAGAAAGGAGATGAAAAAAAAATATTCAGTAAGAACTTAGGAAAACTTACAAATATAAATGACACATTTTCCATTTAATACCATGAGTATTTCTGTGTCATCAATTAATGTTTATTTATTTTTGAGAGAGAGAGAGAGACAGTGCAAGTGGGGAAGGGGCAGACAGAGAGGGAAACACAGAATCTGAAGCAGGCTCCAGACTCTGAGCTGTCAGCACAGAATCTAATATAGGGAATGAACTCATGGACCACAAGATCATGACCTGAGCCAAAGTCTGATGCTTAACTGACTGAGTCACCCAGGAGTCCCCTCATTTTTTTAAAATTTCACTTTTGGGGCCATTTAACCTATGCATTAAGACTACCCCAAGATCTGGAACAATAATACACAGGTTATGTTTGCAGAGCATTAGTTGGGTTATCTCAATATTAGATTCAATTTTTTATTAAATCCTCTTTGATCCATATCTTACTAAAAGATTTATCCTGTCTAAAAAAACTATTCAACAGCTCAGTTTCCTCAAGATTGGTACTAAAGCAGTCCTATGCCCAAATTCCTACAGTGATGTTATACCCTAATTTTGGTAATGGCTCACCTACTACCATATTCTATTCATGGACTTAATAATCACTTATTGAATATCCACTATATTGCCAGAATAATTATTAGGTGTTTTGATATAGAGATAAATGAAAATATTCATGGTGCTTCTGATCTAGTTGGGAGAAATATGTTTGCAATCCAGATTTAAATAATGTGTGCTTTCCAGAAGTATAGAGAAGAAGCAGTTAAAGATGGCCCAGGAAGTCAGAAATGACTTCTCAGACAAGAGAAATGTGAGTTAAGCCTGGAAAGGAGGAGCCATAGTTTGATGTGCCTCAAAGGAAGAAGAGAGTAAAGAACATGTCTGAAAGCAGTTAAAAGTAAAAGTAAGCCCAGAGTGCAGGTTGTTCATGAGTGCTGGAATGAAATGATGGCATGGCTATGACAAAAGATATCTAGGAAGGTAGGTTGAGGGCAGACTGTGAAGGACTTTTAATGTCAAGACAGAGTTGTGAGTTAAACCAGAGGTTGGTGATTCTAAGCAAGTGATAGATCAGAATTAACCTGAGAAATGTATTATATAAAGATTCCTGGTTTCACCACAGATACTGAACCAGTATTCCTGGAGTGCACTCAGCATCTATGTTTTTAAGGAGCTCTCTAATAATGCTAACCTACAGCTGGGTCTTGAACTCACTTTGGTAACTGATATTGTATCCATAACCTCATTCTGGTAAGGCAGCCATCTTGGCTTATTCTCATCAGTTCCCTCCAAGAAATGACATTCTGCCTCTGAACACTAGCCTCAAAGACATTGAAGGGCTCTCCATTGAACTTGCTCTCCAAAGCCACATAGATGTTTTGGGAACAAGTGGAGAGCATAATCAAGTACTCCTCAAATCCATTCCATATTTTTACCTTTTCTTTTTTTCCTTTTGCTTTATGTAGATGGTATGAACAAAATATGGCTTGCCAATGAGGAGAGTCATCAAATCATTTTAATGTATAAAAGGGGGTTATTGGCATAGAGATAAGATGAATCAGCAATAGGTACTCTAGAATCCCTTACCTCAAAGTATATTTCTTTTTGTAATATCATTGTTCATTTTATTATCTATTTTTTTTTTTACTGAGGGTTGAAAATCCCTTGAGGGCACAAATATTTTATTGATAACCTGTATATACTACTATCCAACACAGAGTCCAACTCCTGTTAGATACTGAGGACATGTTTTATTAATTAAATAAAGTAGTTCCAATAATTATAATAACATTATTATGGTGTTTAGTAGTTAGTTTTCCATCGTTCAACCAGACTGATGCTCAAGGGAAGGGGCTGTGTCTTGTACTTGTCTGTAATCCTAGTGTCTGGCCCAGAGTCTGAGATAGAGAAGGCACTTAGTACATACACGTTGAATGAATTAATTAAACAATGTAAAGACTTTATTTGCATTCATGTTTAAATTCAAGGCCAAATCAAGTCACAGGTTCTTTCTTATCCATTTCTTCTCTCCTTAGCCTAGAAAGACTGTGCAACAAAAAAATATTTTAAACACTGACAGGTGTCTTTCTTTGTGACCTTTACTCAAACTAAGAACTTCAGGTTTTCATAAGCTAGGCCTATTCCATAAGATTCCTGAAAAGGTCTAGGTGGGGAAGCAAATGTACACGTGAGTGTTTTCACGGAGATATGTGGGGCAAGAAAAGGCAGTGAGTGATGCCTATGTCATTACGAACATAGAACTCCCTGGGGCTAAAGCAGGCAAACTCAACTCCAGTATCTTCAGGATGGATTATTTCAAACAGCGCTGACAGCCTCAGCCATCTGTGAATGATTTGGTGATGCCTAATTTCTCTGACCTTTTGCAAGTGCCAGGTACTCCTTTGACTGTATCTGTCAAACTTTGGCAGCATCTTGACTCAGGTTGAGCAAATGGCTCCTAAAAGAATCTAACCTCATCCAAGTAACAACAGCTTCATCTATTCAAACAGTATTCCAGCTTCAGAGGATTTTTTTCCCCATAATTGTACAGACACTAGAAGAATGGTATTAGGGGGACATGGATAGAATTGTAAAGGAGAATCCAATAATACATAGCCAGGGAGCCCTAGTTAAAAGAACATAAGCATAAGGGGCATTTTTCTATCCAGAGTACCGAATTATACAGAATTAAGGTGTATGTCTAATTTTGTAAGTTTCTAACAGCAAATATTTTGTGCCTGAGAAATGTTACTTATCTATGCATTCATGTTTTCATTCATTCATGTATCCATGCAACATTTGTTGTCTTCTAATTACTACAATGAACAAGAGAGGGAGATACGTCTCTAAAATTTAGATTATTGCAGTATAATCCACAGGTAATTATGGCAAGAACTGATCACTGTAGTAATTAAGCTTGTATGGGATAGAAAAGGAGGACAATCAGGTAATGTGCCACAGTGTAGAGAAGCCAGGGTTAGAGTCAGTACACAGAGGGTGATGCAGGGAGGAAATAATCTCTGTACTAAAACACAAAGAACAACTGGAAAATTGTATAGTTGTACAAATATTTCAGGCAAAAAAAATCAGTAGGTACGCTACTAAAGATCTGGGAACCCATAGTCTTCTTTGAACTGAAAATAGTTCAGTATGACTAGAACAACAAGGGATAGAGTGTATATGTGAAAGGGAGGAGAGGGAAGAGATAAGCAAAAGAGGAAGGAAAAGAGGGAGGTGGGTCCTGGGCCAGATCCTGAAGAGAACTGCACACCATGTTAAGGAATATGGACTTTATTTTGAAAGCACCTGGGAGCTATTAAAGGGTTTTAGCCAAGAAAGTGATGTGATCATATTTGAGCTTTAGAGAGACTATGCTCACAGCACTGTGGGGGGGGGGATGATAAATGGAGGGGTCTAGAGACAAGTTTCAATGGTTTAAGTGAGAGACAGTGCCTTGAATGAGTGTGGAGACAGAAGGGATGTACGAAACTAGTATATTTTACTTATATTCAGGTTGTAGAAAAGACAGAACTAAATGATTTGGTGTTAGAAGGCAAAGGAGAGAAAACTCGAATGTTCCTGGGATATTGGCATGATTTTCTTTTGCCTGGATGGAATTTTTTGGATCAGCACAAAAAGTATGCCACTCCTTCCTAGGTAAGGAATTCATGTTCTAGTGGATAGAAATCAGAAGTTAGTGTCCAAATCACATGTGAAGTATACCTACAAACTAATTTTAGGTATTTTTTTTATATGCCAAGGTGACGGAAGGGGGAAGGATGCCAATTTTACCACTTATTTTACTGGCTTTAAAAAGTCTCCAGAAAAAAAAAAAGTCTCAAGAAGAAAAGAGATTTCAGGTATTCAGAAATTATTGATATTGGTTAAGGAGAGTCATTTAATCTAGGTAAACAAACTTATTTTTGCAAACAGCATTATCCGATGAACAGATGGGAAATACACATCTTTACAGAGATACAGCTTAAGGTAAGTACCTACTTTTGGGATGTGTCTCCTTTCACAGGAGCTCTACAGGCACCAAGGAAGGGTAAGAAACACAATATTCAGCCTTCATTATTTTATCAAGTTCTTGTTGTTATTGATGTTATTTTGTTTTGTTTGTTTGTTTCGCATAGCAACAGGCAATGCAAACATCAAACTTACCTTGGTTAAAATCGAGGGATAATTTTTTTGAGGCATTGAAAAAACATTACAAATCTGTGAAGTCAACCCTGACCCCCCATCACCTGTGCTTTTGTGCAAAGTCACTTTCATTGTCGGATGCTCTTCAGTTTTTGAAATCTGAGTACTACCTGCAGTACTGTGCGTTGGATGAAACAATGTACATGAGGATATTTTCAACTATAATCATAATTTATAGTATTCTTATTACCCATTGTGAAGAGAGGTCAGACTCAGTACGTTTGAAAGGCAAAGAGAATGAGGCAGAATTTAAATGTGAATACAGAGAAATTTAGGTAAGAAGCATAGTATTCTTTGCTCCTCCAGGTGAGGAAGCCTGCACAATGCCTACATGGTCCTGAGTACACCAAGGTCATCAGCTTGGGAAGAGCAGCAGTATGATATTTTAGGAAACATCTGTTTTTTGTGTAGAGCATTTCACTGTAAAAAAAAAAAAACAAAAACAAAAGACAAAAAACAAAAAAAGAAAAAAAACAAACCAAACCCAGTGCAAGATATCTTAAGAAAAGCTTTTTTGAATGTGTTTAAAGTCTCCTAAATTTCCTGCATATAAATGTTGAATACCTCCAAAATGTCAATCAATCTTGTTTTTCAGCTAACTCAGAATAAAATGATAATGAACTTGCATTTAGTCTGAGCCTTACACAGAGTGAGAGTAATTAGACTTGGAAAAGACCTATTAGAGTATCCAATTTTATCTCTCTGCCCAGAGAGGACTATTCCTCCTGAGAGTTGCCTGTTACTGTGGCCTGACTAGTTTTAAAAGTCTCAGAGGAAGAGGAATTTACTAAATTCTTGAAGAGCTATTTAATCACAGGCTTAAGAGGAGGGAATACCCGCCTAGGAATCAGAAGGAATGGGTTTGTTTTCTGATTTTGTCATTTGTTAGTTTGTGATTTTGAGCCAGACACCTAGACTAGCTACTTTATTTACAAATGGTATCAAACTCATCACAGAATTCTGGTGAAGATCAAGAGAGAAAACACAAGTAAACTGACAGATACAGAGCTTGGAATATCATAGTCACCTGATAACAATAATGATAATAAAATGTCTCTCCTTGACAACCCTCTCTACCAGCCACTTCTTCACTTGCTCCTCCCTCCCCACCCTACTCCTCCCAGTGCTTTCCCTGAGGTAAGTATACTTTTTTAATTTGGGGGGCAGGATATTGCCAGTTTTCTTTTTCCTAGGTGCCCATGAGTATTAATTTCCTAGGGCTACCATAACAAAATGCCACACAGTGGGTTGCATAAAACAGATTCCAGAGGACAGAAGTCTGAAATCAAGCAGGGCCACGGGGGACTCTAGGGAAGAGTCCTCCCTTGCCTCTTTTCAGTTTCTGGTGACTCCCCAGTAATCCTTTGTGTTCTCTGTCTTATAGCCAGTTCACTCCATTTCTGCCTATGACTTCACATGGCCATTAATCCTGTGTGTGTACTTCTGTATGTCTTTTCTTCTTATGCAGACAGCAGTCACTGGATTGAGGGGTCATCCCAATCCAAAATGACCTCATCTTTATGTAATTATATCAGCAAAGACCCTATCTCCAAATCATGCCCCATGATGTTCTCAGTGGACATGATTGTGGGGGTAATGCTTCAACCCACTATGTCACTTAACATCTGTATCCTTAGGCAACTTCCCAAAGAAGCAACTTCTTCCAATTTAAGCTTCACTGCAGACTCTAAGTCATAATCCTGATGATGCTGACTTGGTCAATAATCAAAGTTTCTTTTTTGACTCAGTTTTTAGTACTTTCCCAAACACTTTCTCATTGGTGTCATCAGCCAAAAAAAATTATTACCACTCTGACCCAGTTGTACTTAGGTTTCGCTGAAGATCCTGAATGCTGGGTGAGAGAATAAAGGATGAGAGATTTCCATCAGAAGAGAGAAAAAAGGAACTAGGAACAGTCCAAAGGTGCTAACATCCTCTGCACCATGCTTAACACTTTGCAATGGAAAGAGTTCCTGGAAATCCTTATTCCATGTTGAGGTACTGCTGAGTGACTTAAGCAAGTCATTTAATTTCTCTGACCATCATCACTCCTTTTTATACATGATCTGGGGGGAAAATAGCAAGTTTCTTGACTATTTCTCAGGGCTGTTGAAAGGGCACTCTGAGGGGCGCCTGGGTGGCGCAGTCGGTTAAGCGTCCGACTTCAGCCAGGTCACGATCTCGCGGTCCGGGAGTTCGAGCCCCTCGTCAGGCTCTGGGCTGATGGCTCAGAGCCTGGAGCCTGTTTCCGATTCTGTGTCTCCCTCTTTCTCTGCCCCTCGCCCGTTCATGCTCTGTCTCTCTCTGTCCCAAAAATAAATAAACGTTGAAAAAAAATTAAAAAAAAAGGGCACTCTGACATGACAAATAAGAAAGTAATTTTGAAAGGTTAAGTGATATATATGTTTGAATTATTTTGAAGAATATTATTGTTGCCCCACCAGATTGTAAATGCCTTGAGAATTAGTACCATGTTTTTCTCATGCTTCTTCCTTCTTTATCCCTTTCTACAGAGCACTCCACTAATGACTATAATAAGGTTTTACTGGGGAAGCTCAATTTATGTGAAATTGAATTGAATGACTACTTTTCTAAATTCTGTGCTTTAAATAACTCTGTTAACACATATGTGTAGGAATGGCTTTTCCACAAGTTTTAGAATTCTTTCCCAGTTATGAACTAATTTCCTTATTCTGTCTTTGAATTTCCTTTCATACATGCCAAATGTCCTTTTGCACTTTTCCAACATCAATAGTCAAAATCATTATTTATTTGTAATGAAAACTGCCCCAAATAAATTGCTTGCTGTTGAGTTTATATAAAACAAATATGAGAGATATTGTTTGTGTATAAGAAAAAGTGAGAAATAACTATAGTGTATAAAGCTCTTGATATATAATGACAGATACACATAAAATACCCCACTGGTCCAGTTCCTACCAATTCTCCCAATCTCAACTAAAAGCTACATTAGCATTTCAATTCATTCATTTGGTGGGATCCACAAGGTCATAAGGCAATACAAATAATGGAGAAAGGTAATGTAAAAACCAGAAAAAAGACAAACTTGCTGATTTCTACATTGTTTGTTAGCATTTCCCATTGTTTGGTAGGCTGAATACTTTGCAGCATTTAATTCATATGAATGAATATATTCATGAGCATGTGATTTTGTTATTCTCAAATGAGTCAGTCAAGGTGATATGGACATTTATTTTAGATAACATGAGGAATCAATTTTCTTTGGTTGTTATTATTTGATTTGACAACAGTTGGACCTTGCTGCGGACCTAACTCTTGTTTTTGTTTTTGTTTTTAAATATGTATTTTTGAGAGAGACAGAGAGAGAGAGAGCCAGCACGAGTGCACCTGCTATTGGGGAAGGGGAAGAGAGAGAGGGAGATGGAGGTTCCAAAGTGGGATTTGTGCTGACAGCACAGAGCCCCATGCAGGGCTAGAACTCACAAAGCCATCAGATCATGAGCTGAGCCCAAGTCAGATGCTTTACCTACAGAGCCACCCAGATGGCCCTGTTTTTGTTTTTGTTTTTGTTTTGTTTCCTTTAAACAAACTAAACAATTCATTTATTTGTAATAAGTGCAAGTTCTCCTCACCCTCTCTGTTTTCTTTTAACCATTCATTAAATTAGACATAATTCTGAATCTGCACAGGACAGAGTTCTTTTTTCATACAGTTTGATTTTTTTTTTAAAGTGAGAACTCACATGGGTATTTTTTTCCTTAGGTTTACTGTACTGAGGGTTACTATCATTTATTGGAAAAAGGAGCCCACACATAATGTTTCTGTTTTTCACTGACATTTAATTTATTCTCTCTATATCTACTTTTCTAATTTGTAAATAGGGAGTAATACCAACTTTGTATGGATTTTAGGAGGATGAAAGGGAAGAACCGGATTATTACAGAGACAAAAGAATGTCAGCTGAAATGCTTCCACTTAATAGCTGCTTGGCTCCTGGGAAAGCCATTCACTTCCCTGAGCCTCAGTCTCTTCATATTTAAAGTAAAAATAACTGTATCCACATCATAGTTTGGAAGAATCATAGGATGACAAAGAAGGCACTTAAATGTTTTCTGAGAATATAAAATTATTTAAATGCTAGGTAATGGACAGCATTTAGAAAACATGAATTCAATTTCTTCAATAAGGGCTATTTCTTACCTTTAGAGGTGTGTGTTTTGGGGGAAGGATGCAATTATATTTCCTACCCAATATTATTTACTGCACTGAAAATTTTAAATGTCCAGATGCAACATCTTTCATGCTGTCTAAATAAAACTATCTTTTAAAAAGTAGTCCTTAAAAAAAGATGAATACAAAAGACAATAGAGAAACTCAGAGTTATAAATGTGATATAAAGTCATAAAATGAAAGGGGTAGGTTGCTGGTAATATTAAGTCAGCTAATACATCCCAGGCTGACTTCTAAGGTGCATTGCCATTATGGTGTAACTGCAGATTATAAAACATTTTGCCCAAAACTCATTTCCTGCAGACTCCCTCAAAATATCTATGAAGATCCTATCTATTGACAGAAACTCTTTATATCACAGTTGTGAATATGTAGGCCCAGGAGCCTTATGCCCATGATGAACAGATTTGATGTGTTAAGTGATCATAGGCCATTCAATTTGTGACCCACACAGAGGTTTGAAAAGTAACTGGGTACAAAATTGCTAAATACACTTCAATTTAAATTAACTAAGAGCTTGTAAAAAGAAAAATGGCTAAAAAAATTACATAATTAGTACAGCTCTCCTAAGGAGAGATATAATTATAGTAATCATAAATCATTTTTCTCTCATAACTGTAAATAGAGAATGAAGGGATGCTGACAGACCCTCTTCACCAGGTTGTTTCTGCTGAAAAAATACTTTGTGACATGGGTAACTGTCACACATGATTGCCAGCTGGGGGAAAAGGAGGGAAGAAAAACCATTTTGTTTTAATTTCTGAAAAAAAAAACATTTTTCAGTAATTGTCACGAATGTTCTTTGATAAGCATGAACTTTTCACACTTCTGATAGTTCCCAGGCTGCCTTGAGCACAGGGGAGTGAAAAAGAAGAAACAGCTTTGTGCTTTTGAGTGGCCTTTATTCTAAACCTAAACATGAGATGTGTTAGGGACAAACTTTGATAAAGTCAGATTTTCTTATTATTTTCTCCTCTACAGTGGGGATCTGGAAGGAGAAAAAAAAAACAAAAACAAAACCAAAAACGTGATACAACTGGCTTTACTTCGTGCGGACCCACTTTTCAATTCCATTGTGAAAAAGAGACATTTTAGAAAATTTACTTAGTCTATAATATGTTTGTCTATAGGTGTAGTTACTTTAAAAAAAGTGCTTCATATTTGGGAAAATTAGGGGTTTTTAAAGACATATACAAAACTGTATTTTTTGACATTTTTTTCCTCTAAAATACTATCAGGTTGCTTACACTGATAATATAATTTGGATAACTTCAGTGAGATCCAGGCCTTCTCTTTCACAGCCTTGACAACATAACTTAAAAAGTGGCAAAAAGGAATATAATTTGACACGGCAGATCTTTCTAAAACAGCAATATTTGAAGTATATTGTGCTAAAGCTGATGGGAAAATTCTTTTTATTTTAGTGTTTTGTTTTTGCTTGTGTTTTTGCTTTAACAACAATAAAATTGAAAGGGAAGAATGAGAAAGCATTCTTTGTCTGACATGCAAAATGGCTTTGACAATGAGGGCACCACCTTGAGTTTTTTTTTTTTTTTCTAAATTCCTTTAATACATCCAAAGCAAAACTATTAAGTTATTCTGGAAACTCAGCCTCTAAATTATCATGGAAAATATGTCACTTTGGCTTGTGATAGCAAATCTGCACATATTGGTGCTTTAATGCTAGAAAGTGAGTATGACATGGAGGAAGTAAAACGTAAGTCCACACCTTTTCCAGCTAGTGGGAACGAGTCCAGGCTGGGTGTGGAAAACAAGACAGGCCTATCTATATGTTCTGAATTACCCCTCTTGAGGCTTTTACTAGGCCTAGATAGACCATCAAGGATAGACTCAGGCTCTACCCCCGCTATCTATATAGAATCTGGACAAAGTCATGTCTTGACTCCTCCTGTCCACCAATCCAGGGTGCAATAATATTAACTGGGCTGCACAAAGTGATTAGGGAAAATGAAGCCTTAATATTTACTTTCCCTGAGCCCCTTTCAGGACTCACCTGGTATGAATGCAGCTGATATGAGGACTCGCAGACCCATCTTGAGGTGAATGTGGCACAGTCACATAAGTCTAGAGTGGAGGCAGGGAGAAGGCATAGGGTGACCCAAAGTCATGGTGACTCCTGAGGGGCCTGAAGCCCATGGAAGCTGGTGGGAGGAGGGTGGGCTAAAGGATGTGCCTTAAGGCAGGTTCCTCAAAGTAGATTCAAATACATGGATTCTTGGACTAATGATGTATTTAGGAAGTACTCCTAGGAGAAACCAATAGGGGAATAGCAGAAGCACTGCAAAGGAGGGAAAGAAGTCAAGCAAAGGTAGGATTTCAGGCAAACTTCTACAGAGGATGTAACTTGTAAGTTTTTAAAGCTTCACATTTTCCTGATGCCTCGACATTCCCAGCGACAATCTGTTAGCACCCTTCTTGCCCTCCCCCGAGACACAGTGACATTCACAGGCACCAGAAGAATCCCTCCACACCTTTTGTTTGGTATTTCACCCTGACCCCCAGTGAAAGCACTGCCCACTGGTTCTCATTCTCCCTCAGCTCCCCATCTGCTTGGTCAAGCCAGCTCCTTTAGCTAACTAACAGCCCATGTACACTGCCCTATCTCCCTCTTCTGGGACTTCTGAGTATAATAAATCACTTTCAATTCCATATACCTCCCGACGGTGTTATTCTGTGTCCATGTTTGACTGTCCCCCAAAAAAGCTCCATTTTACATACCATAATTATTCCTTAGAACACAGAGTGTTTCAGCTGGATCCCACAGAGAAGTTCTAGCCTATAAATTGCTCAGTCGCTCAGCCTCAAAGTGAGTGATGGGTTTTTCTACTTCTGCAATTGCAGGCCACCCAGGCTACTTACTCTCAGGCACTTTCAGCTCTGTGCCTGGTGGCAAAGATTCTAGTACCCCAAGGGCAACTTTTAATAGAAGGGCTGCAGATGTGGGTCACAGTTTGCTCCACCAAAGAAGAGACCAAGCAATGAGGTGTACCTGCCCAGGTTTCAGTGGTAAAGGCCAGCCAGAAAAGGATGCGGCAAGTAGACCGTGGTGGCCACCTGGCCACAGATCAGCAGGCTCTGCACATAAGCCCCCTAGGCCCCCTTCTGCCATGATCAAGCTCCCCATTTTGCCCTCAAGTTCTTTACGCCCTCCCCTGTTCTCCTTTATCCAGATAGAAATGGCCACTGTTGTAAGCGATGACCGATGATAATGTTTTCTAGAAAAGCTGCTGCTTTTCCTGAAACAAGACACAGACGATTATAACTATATCTCATCCCTAACCCCATTTGAGAGTCTGCCCAACCATTCTGTAAATGTGAGCCCAGAGCCATAAGAAATCCAGAAAGATATTTCTTGGGGACTTAACAAAAGCCAAAATTTGTCAAACTTATAACATTTATTTATTTATTTTTAATGTTTTATTTATTTTTTGAGAGAGCATGCAAGTGAAGGGCAGAGAGAGAGAGGGGCAGAGGATCCAAAGCAGGATCTATGCTGACAAGCCGACAGCGAACCAGGAGATTATGACCTAAGCTGAAGTTGGAAGCTCAACCGACTGAGCCACCCAGGTGCCCCCTAACATTTATTTTTAATTGAAGTATAATCGAAATACAATATTGTACTAGTTTCATGTTTATAACATAGTGATTCGACAGTTACATACAATATGAAATGCTCACCACTATACGTGTAGTTACCATCTGTCACCATACAAAGTTATTACAATATTGGCTATATTCTCTATGATGTACTTTTTGATTCCATGACTTATTCGCTTTATAATTGGAAATTTGTACCTCTTAATCCCCTTCACCTATTTCACCTTTCACCTAATTTCTTGTTTAATATTTAATTTTTTGATAACTGAACATTTGGATCTGAGGATTTCCTAAACAAAATCTATAAGACGTTGTCTTATGGAGAAGAAAGGAAGGGAAGAGGGGATAAATTTGAGAGATTCACCATTTTTTCCCTAGAATCCTTTAGAATTCCCCCAAAAAGCATTTGTTAATTTACCGTATTAGGTGAATTTTAATCAGGATTAAAATTTCTTATTTCTTGGGGCACCTGGGTGGTTCAGTTGGTTAAGTGACTGACTTCAACTCAGGTCACAATCTTGCAGTTCATGAGTTTGAGCCCCACATCGGGCTCTGTGCTGACAGCTCAGAGCCTGGAGACTGCTTCAGATTCTGTGTTCCATCTCTCTCTGCCCCTCCCCTGCTCACACTCAGGCTCTCTCTCTCTCTCAAAAATAAATTGAAAAAAACATTTAAAAAATTTCTTAGTTTCTTTTTTTTGTTTTTGTTTGCTGGTTTTCCCTAACTAAATATTTGGTGGGAGAAAACCAGATCAGATGTCATATTAGTGTCCTATTGCTGTTGTAACAATTAGTCACAAAATTAGTGACTTAAAACACTACAAATTTATTATTTTACAAGTCTAGAGGCCAGAATCTGAAATGGGTGTCACAGGGCTAAAATTAAGCTATCAGAAGTGCTGTGTTCCTTTGAGAGTCTCTAGAGAGAATCTGTTTCCTTGTTTTCCAGTTTCTGGAAGATATGTGGATTTCTTTTCTTACTTTTTATTTATTTTTCCTTTTTTTATAGTTTCCATGGCATTATTTATTTTTTAAGTGAAATATAGTTGATATACAATGTTATATTAATTTCAGGTTTACAACATAGTGATTTGACAAGTCTGTATACATTATGCTATGCTCACCAAGTATAGCTACCATCTGTCACCATACAATGCAATTATAATACCATTGACTATATTCTCTATGTACTTAGGGACTTCCATCCCTGTGACTTATTCATTCCATAACTGGAAGTCTGCACCTCCCAGTCCCTTTCACTCATCTTGCCCATCCCCCTGCCCCCGACTTCCTTCCTCTCTGGTAACCATCAGTTTGTTCTCTGTAGTCATGGGTCTTTTTTCTGCTTTTTATTTGTTTTTTCAATTGGTTTTTAGATTTCACACTTAAGTGAAATCATATGGCGTTTGTTTTTCTCTGTCTGATTTATTTCACTTAGCATAATACACTCTAGGTCCATACATGTTGTTGCAAATGGCAAGATCTCATTTTTTATGGCTGAGTAATATTCCATTATACCCATGTACATACACACCAAGTTTTTTAATAATTTTTTTAATATTTATTAATTTTTGAGAGACAGAAGAGACAGAGCATGAATAGGGGAGGGGCAGAGAGGGAGAGAGACACAGAATCTGAAGTGGGCTCCAGGCTCCAAGCTATCAGCACAGAGCCTGACAGGGGCTCAAACTCACTGACTGCGAGATCATGACCTGAGCTAAAGTCAGATGCTTAACCAACTGAGCCACCTAGGCGCCCCACACCACCTCTTTTTTATTCAATTATCTACTAATGGACATCTGGGTTGCTTCCATACCTTGTCTTTGTAAATACTCCTGCAATAAAACTAGGAGTGTATAATTTTTTTGAAATAGTGTTTTTGTTTTCTTAGGGTAAATACTCAGTAGTGGAATTACTGGATCATACAATATTTCTATTTTAATTTTTTGAGGAACTTTCATACTGTTTTCCACAGTGGCTGCACCATAGTTTATTCCCACCAACAGAGCATGACGGTTCCCTTTTCTCCATATCCTTTTCAACACTTGTTATTTCCTGTGTTTTTGATTCTATCCATTCTGACAAGTGTCAGGTGATACCTCATTGTGGTTTTGATTTGCATTTTCCTGATGACTGATGATACTGAACATCTTTCTATATGTCTGTTGGTCATCTGCATGTCATTGGAAAAATATCTATTTAGGTTCTCTACCCATTTTTTAATCAGATTTTGTTGGTGGTGGTGAATTGTATTAAGTTCTTTATATACTTTGGATATTAACCCCTTACTGGATATATAATTTGCAAATATCTTTTCCCATTCTGCCGGTTTCCATTTGTTTTATTGATGGTTTCCTTTGTTGTGCAAAAGCTTTCTTATTCTGGTGTAGTTCCAAAAGTTTATTTTAACTTTAGTTTCCCTTGACTGGGGAGGCTTATTTAGAAAAATGTTGCTAAGGATGATGTCAAAGAAATTATTGCCTATGTTTTCTTCCAGGTATTTTATGGTTTCGGATGTCACATTTAGGTCTTTAAACCATCTTGAGTTTATTTTTGGTATGGTGTAAGAAAGTGGTTTATACAGCTGTTCATTTTTCCCAGCGCTGTTAGTTGAGTGAAGAGACTGTCTTTTCCCCATTGTAGATTCCTGCCTCCTTTGTTGAAGATTAATTGATCATATAAGTGTGGGTTTATTTCTGGGCTCTCTATCCTGTTCCACTGATCTATGTGTCTGTTTTGGGGCCAGTACCATACTGTTTTGATTACTACTGCTTTGTAATAAATCAATATTTCAAGCTATCTGGAAATCTGGGATTGTGATACCTCCAGTTTTATTCTTTCTCAAGATTGCTCTGGCTATTCTGGGTCTTTTGTGGTTCCATACAAATTTCAGGATTATTTGTCCTGGTTCTGTGAAAAATGCTGTTGGTATTCTGATAGTGATTGCATTCAATCTACAGATTACCTTGGATATTGTATGGGCATTCTAACAGTATTAATTTGTCCTATCCGAGAGCTTGGAATGTCTTTTCATTTCTTTGTGTTACCTTCTTTGTGACATCTTCTTTGTGTCAATTTCTTTCATCATCTTTGTGTCAATTTCTTTCATCAATGTTTTATAGTTTTTGGAATACGAGTTTTTTGTTTTGTTTTGTTTTGTTTTTTATCTCCTTGGTTAAGTTTATGCCTAGGTTTTTTTTTTTTTAATTTTTTTTTTCCAACGTTTATTTATTTTTGGGACAGAGAGAGACAGAGCATGAACGGGGGAGGGGCAGAGAGAGAGGGAGACACAGAATCGGAAACAGGCTCCAGGCTCTGAGCCATCAGCCCAGAGCCCGACGCGGGGCTCGAACTCCCGGACCGCGAGATCGTGACCTGGCTGAAGTCGGACGCTTAACCGACTGCGCCACCCAGGTGCCCCGCCTAGGTATTTTTTTATTCAATTGTAAATGGAACTGTTTTCTTAATTTATCTTTCCGCTATGTCATTGGCTATTAGTGTATAGAAACACCACCAATTCCTGTGTATTAGTTTTGCATCCTGCAGCTTTACTGAATTCATTTGTTCAGTTCTTGTATCCTTTGAATTTACTAATTCCCTGTCTTCCTTATATTACAGGAACACTACTGAGACTTGTTTAAATTTTTTTTTTCAAGGTTTATTTATTTTTGGGACAGAGAGAGAGCATGAAAGGGGGAGGGGCAGAGAGAGAGAGGGAGACACAGAACCGGAAACAGGCTCCAGGCTCCGAGCCATCAGCCCAGAGCCTGACGCGGGGCTTGAACTCCCGGACCGCGAGATCGTGACCTGGCTGAAGTCGGACGCTTAACCGACTGCGCCACCCAGGCGCCCCATACTGAGACTTGTTTAATTGGGACCTTGAAAACTTTGATCTCATCTCAGTGACATGTCTAGTGACATTCTTAGTGACTAAAAAGTAGATGATCCAGAACCAGAACACATGTACCTACCTGCATACCTAACTTCAATCACCCAGGGTGGCAAGACTATATCTGTTTTCAATCAGTAGGAAAACGCTCTCCAACTTTTTTGATACCTCCATGAATTGTGTTTGCATTATCTTCCTCTCTTTAGCCCCTGTGCTTTGGGCCACTATCTTGCTTTCACAGTATATGTTTTCTCCCCCATGATGGAAAGGCATGCCTTGCCAAGAGAACAGTAAGAAAGAAAGTGTAGTGAGGGATCAAAGGAAGAAGAAATTATATTCTGTTTTGGGGATGAGGCATAGCTTTACGGATTTAGCATTTTGAAAAGGAGCCTGAAAACTAAATATTGTGCATTCCTACTGGGATCACTTGTTCATACTAACACATAAAGGACAGTATAATGTAGTGGTCATGAGAGTGAACTCTGTACCTAGACCACCTAGGACCAAATGCTAGGTAAGCTATTTCATCTTTCAGTGCCTTAGTTTCTTCACTGATAAAATGGAGGTGGATAATAGCACCTATTTCAATAGTCTTATTTTGAGGAGTATGAATTAATACACACAAAGTATTAGAATAGTGCCCATAATTAGACTTGTGAAAATGTTAAGCCATTCTTCTTATGGATATTCAGACATAAGGCCTGGTACTATTTCCTGGAAATAAATTTTGCTTCCTTCTCTGTAGATGAGAATTTCCACCATTAACTGAACTTCCTCTGGCCATTCTGAATAGACAGCCTACCAAATATCACCTCTCTCTGAGATTATAGAGGGAAGTTGTTAACTGGAGAAGAGAGGTTTTGAAATCAACAGACTTAGCTCTATGCAAAATACTATTTTTTTAACCATGAATCACCTTGATTTAAGTTTATGGCTTAAAGGACGTTTTGACTATGAAGAGACTATCTCATATAATGTGTGCGTGTATATGTGTGTGTGTGTGTATGTGTATATATATATACACACAATATAAATGTATATTTATATATAATGCACACAGTATTTTACACAGTATACATATATATATAATATTATATATATATATATATATATATATATATATATATATATATATAAAATACTGTGCTTAAAATAAGCTATTACCATTATCACCCTAACCACCACTTTGATGCAACTGCCGATATAAGTAGCAATCACAGATGGCACACTCTGATCCCATAGGATTCCAGATATATGGGACAACAACAAATATAAAAGTGCAGCATAAAGAATTAAGGAATTGAATTAAAAAAAAATAAAACTGGTAAAAAGGCCAATGGAATTTATTGATCTAGTTTGATAAGTCTAATTTGGCTAGACATTTGGCCACAGAAACGTGTCAAATAAACACTAGTACTTCTTTAACTGTGAAGTAAAAGGGGAATTTATACTTTACAAAAATTAAACTTAGGAGTAAATCAAAAGATGGTATTTGGAGAGGAAACAAGGAAATCAGCTGTCACACCAGTTAGAAGCTATTAGAGGAGAGAGACAACACATAACTAGAGCCTTCACTGGGTGCATGGCTGTGAAGATGGGAAGCAGAAAGATATATATGTCCATATGCAAGAAATATTGCATATGTCCATATGCAAGAAACATGACTTGGGCTAGGAATAAATACTTGTGCCATAGACAAAGAAAAAGCAAACATGTTTTTGAGCAGCATAATTCACTGTTCTATTTTTCTGAATACTAGAAAAATAAAAACAGGATAAATTGAGGAGTTATTTTGAATAGACTGATTATAAATGAGGTTTCTAGGCATAAATTAAAGAACAGAGACTGATTCTACCATTTGTAGGTTGGGTAATAAGTTGCTTACAATCTCTAGTCTTCAGATACCTTGGATGTCAACTGGGAACAATAACAATTGCCTTGCCAGGTAATTGTGGAAACTAAATTAAAGGGGAAAAAAACCAACACATTTAGGAATAGCACCTACTACGGAACTTGAAACAAAGTAGAAGCACAATAAATAGTAACTATTTAATTTCATTACTGTCATGGTAATTATTGTACAATTTGAATTTAAGGAGTATCCAACTACAAATATTAAGCATAGATAGTAGTAGCATGGGTTTTGGGAATCAGGAGACAAATATGGACTACAGCTGTAGATCTGCCATCAATGGTATAACAACTCAGTAGGTAATGAGCTCTTCTCCATTAATGCAGGAAGGAAGTATGCAACAGCAGTTTCAAACCCAGGTTCTGGAATCAGATTCCTGGGTTAAAATATGGTATTTCCATTTATTAACTCTTGACTTTGGGCAAGTTACACAACCTCTCTCCTTCAAAAATTTTTTGATGTTTTTATTTATTTTTGAGAGAGAGAGAGAGAGAGTGAGAGAGTGAGCGAGCATGGGAGCATGGGCGGGGGAGGGGCAGAGAGAGGGAGACACAGAATCGAAAGTAGGCTCCAGGCTCTGAGCTGTCAGCACAGAGCCCAATGCAATGCAGGGCTCAAACCCACAAGCCGTGGGAACATGACCTGAGCTGAAGTCAGAACTTAACCGACTAGCCACCTAGGCGCTCCACAACCTCTCTACCTCTGTTTCTTCATCAGATAGATTTAATTAATGACAGAACCTTAACTCACAGGATCGTTGCATGAGTTAAATGAAATTATATATTCAAAACACTTAGAATAGTGCCTGATCTTCAATAAATGAATAAGAGTTAGTTATTACCAGTACTTAATTACCAAATATTTATTGGAATTACTATTATATAAGTAGTTGATAGAGAAAATCTGATAAAAGATAACTTTTACCATGCAAAAAGGTGGAAAAGGAACTTAGAAACAGTGGGAAGAAACAGTCTACCAGGAAGATCTGGGCTCTGTCACAAAGGTCAGTGGAAGAGTGACTCTCACAAGTAGAAATTGATGTTTTCCCTTTTTATTTTTTTAATGTTTATTTATTTTTGAGAGAGAGAAAGAGAGACAGACAGAGACATAGCATGAGCAGGTGAAGGGCAGAGAGAGGGGGAGACACAGCGTCCGAAGCAGGCTCCAGGCTCTAATCTGTCAGCACAGAGTCTGATAAGGGGCTCCAACTCACAAACTGTGAGATCATGACCTGAGCTAAAGTTGTACGCTTAACCAACTGAGCTACTCAGGTACCCCTGGAAGTGATGTTTCCTGATTAAATATATCAATGGGAGTAAAGAGGGATGACATATCATAAGATATATGTTGTAGGCTAAATAATCACCCTTCAAAGATGTGACATCCTAATCTCTAGAACTTGTAAATATATTATCTTACATGGTAAAAAGGACTTTGCAGATATGAATGAATTTAGTGCCTTGAGTTGGGGAGATTACCCTGGATTATCTGCGTGAGTCCAAAGCAATCATAGGGCCCTTTTAAGACAGAAGCAAAAGGGTCAAAATCAGAGAAGGTAATCTGATAAACAAGGAAAAGGAGTGGAGATGATGCAATGTGTAACCAAGTCAAGGAATGCACGGAGCTTCCAAAAGCTGGAAAGGCAAGAAAACAGATTCTCCCCTACTGCCACTGGAAGAAACCCACTCTGCCAACATCTTGACTTTACTTCATTGAGACTGGTTTGATTTAAGACCTCTAAAAGTGTAAGATAATAGACCTGTGTTGTTTTAAGTCACGAAATTTGTTACAACATTCATAGAAAACTAAGCTTAACCGACTGAGCTACCCGGGTGTCCTATGAGCACCTAGTTTAATTCAATGTACAATTCTTGTGTCCTACTATATGCAAAGTGATAGGTTGCAAAGATGTAGGAGATCATTTTTTCCCTCAAAAAGTTTCATTTAGCAAGTCAGGGATTAAAGTATAAGACCTAAGTAATGAAACTATTCAGATTGTCATACACAAAAACAAAGGAGAAAATAAAGTACCCTTTCTGATTTAAAGAAAGAGAGGCTTGGAAAAGACTTCACCATAAAGACATCCTATAATTTGTGACTTAACCTAGGAGTTAAAGTATCCCAGAGAAAGATCTGGAAACAGGGAATCACAGGCTTTAGAAATAAATGAGCTGTGAAAAACATAAGAACATTGTGGGGATCAGCAAGTTATCTGGCATATGTGGAGATTAGAGTGAATAAAGGTAAATGCTAAAATTAGAATAATATAATTTGAATTGAATTAAGAACCTCCAAAATTTATTTCCGTATCTCTAATGTTCTCTCTGTCTCTACTGTTACCTATTTCAAGCATCATGGTCACTTAAAATAACTCTTCAGTAGTCCCCATTCTTTATTAAACACCATCCATACTGGCCCTGTTCTTCCTTCTTTTTCTTGAACAGTCCCAAATCTTCCATTTTTTATGGCTTTTATTCTTTCTATTCCGTCTACTCAGAACACCTACCCCTAGATACCCCTGATGTCCACATGGCTTGCCCTATGTGTCAGTCATGTCTCATTTATTACAGTGTTCTTCCTTGGCTACCTTGGTTATGGTACTGAGACATTCCATATTCTACTAGTCTGTTTGATTTTAATCCTGGAACTCATCACTGTATGAAATTATTGTGTCCATTTATTTACTTGATTGATTGCCTATACCATCTCACTCCCAACCACTATAAAGGTCTAAGCTTCTTAAATGTGTGTGCCATTAGTCTTATTTGTTCTTCTGATTCTAGTGTCTGAATAGCATCTGAGACATAATGGGCACTCAGGGTATATTTACTGAATGAATTAAGAGGACCTCAAACATCTCAAACATTCAAATTTTATCTCAACCACTTATTATATGGATGACCTTGGGAAAGTCACTTCATACATTTGAGTCTCATTTTCTTAACATGTATAATAGGCATTCTAATACCTTTTGTAGAGCCATTGTGAGGATCAGCAATTACGCAGGCAAAGTGTCTAACATAGTAATTGATTTATAGTAAGCTATTGATAATATATACCATTTTATTACCATTATTATTTTTTTTTAATTTTTTTTCCCCAACGTTTATTTATTTTTAAGACAGAGAGACAGAGCATGAACGGGGGAGGGGCAGAGAGAGAGGGAGACACAGAATTGGAAACAGGCTCCAGGCTCTGAGCCATCAGCCCAGAGCCTGACGCGGGGCTCGAACTCCCGGACCGCGAGATCGTGACCTGGCTGAAGTCGGACGCTTAACCGACTGCGCCACCCAGGCGCCCCTACCATTATTATTATTATTTCCATTAGATATTGGAGGGTATTCACAGACAACCATAGTATATTAAATTTTCAAAAATCAGTAAATGAGAGGATGAATTAAAGAGGGAGAGGTGTCACTCAGAAAGGACAATGATTCTACAGATACACTTTGACAAGGCACGTGTTATGGTCCTGGAAATAGTTTCGATCTATTGATTTCTTATAAAAACTTCAAGACTAAGAGCCCTATTAACAAAAGAAAATGAAACAAAAACAAAAACAAAACAAAACAAAAAAATATCAAGACTAAGAGACACATTCAGTTCAGATAGCTTGACAGTATCTGTAGATTGTTGATGGTCATTGTTATGGACAAGAAACAGAATTCATATCTCCCCCAAATCTTGATGTGGTGTTTACCATAATACAGGATTTGCTGAAAGGACACATAGCAAAATAGACTGGGAAAAATAATAAATTAATCTACTCTAATAAATGGTTACTAAAGTTAATAATTGATGGTTTCTTAAAATTTTTAATTAAATGTAAAGTATGTAAATATCATTCCAAAGATAATTACGAAGAATCAATTTTTCTACTCACTACAGAAGCTGTAATAATGTTAGTAATATGTTGCTAAAATTTACTGAAATGAAAAGCTCTACAAAATTATAAAAACTATTAGTATGAACACGGTAAATCAACAAAAGTTACTTTTTTCATATTAATTTGATTCTGTGCCTTAAATGATTTGAGAGTGCCTACCTTGGAGAAAGAGTAAATACACAAATTTCAGTCTTCAAAATAAAAACAAGACAAATTTTCCTCAATTTAAGTAAAACCAATATGTGAAAAAAGGTTAATTCAACAGATTTGTATATTTGAGGGGCTTCTAAAGAAACCTGGCTTTACAAAATGACTCACCACGTTTTTGTTCATTAATAATTTGATTCTAAAACAGTGTTCAAATCAAGGTCGAGGTTACTTTTATTTTATTTGATATTGGTTGGACACCAATTTAATAATTATATTCAGTTTTAAGAGTCATATTTAAAGGTGGTTTGGGGCTCCTGGGTGGCTCAGTCTGTTCAGTGTCTGACTTTGGCTCAGGTCATGATCTTGAAGTTTGTGAGTTCAAGCCCTGCATCTGCCTCTGTGCTGACAGCTCAGAGCCTGGAGTCACTTTCAGATTCTGTGTCTCCCTGTCTCTGCCTCTCCCTCACTTGCACTCTGTCTCTCCCCCTCCCTCTCTCTAAAATAAATAAACATTAAAAATAATTAAAAATAAATAAATAAATAAATAAAGGTGGTTCTGTGTTATTAAAGAGGGTCACTAATAATCTGGAAAACATTCAGGGGAAGGCAGCGAGCATATAGTAATGGAAACCTTCAAAACATGTCATAAGAAGTAAATTAAGGAGCTATGCATATTTAACATAAATTTAAAGAAACACGCAGATGTAATGGAGGTTATTGGGGTTGAGGGTATGATATCTGAATGGCTGTCCTATAAAAGGAATTATGTGCAATGCATGAAGTTTTAGAGGACAAGTTTAGTATGATGGGCAGAAGCTACTGAGCATATATGCCCGTCAACATCTGGATAGTGAAAAAACTAGGCCCACATGCATCTGAAGGGATGCTCGTGTGAGGTTTTGTACTAGAAGCAAGTGGTCATCATGTCAAGTTTGTGATGAGCAACAAAGTTGCAAGAATGTGATAGAGTAGGTCATGTATCATGACTACTACAGTCCTTCCTAATATTAAATTAGTGATTAGTTCATGAAACAACACAGAGTATAACTCTACAGACAGCAAACTGATTCTCTGGTTCTTGTTGTGGGTGGAGGTGAAGGAAACATTAACAATAGTTTCTAGAGTGGAGTCCAAAATGTTCTGGAGTACTGGCAGCCTTCTTCAAGTGATCACAAAATCTCTGTAGTTGATACTTATGAAGGATGCATAGGATGTGACCTGTTTTTTTTTTGTTTTGTTTTTTATTTTTAAATAAAATCAGCTTTACTTTCTAATTGTGCCTTATAAGATCTGAAAAGCAAAGTATCTAACATAAAGCAAGTCCCATCAAGCTTTCCTGGAATAAGAAAACACAGGCAGAAAAGTGACTGGATCTTTAAATAGCTGGATGGTAGAAACAGAACAATCAGCAAAGGAGGAAACAAACTAAGCTGGTCAGGGAAGCAGCTTAAGTGATGTTCAGGGAAAAAAGAAGGAAATACACTAGAAATCTAGTTTAGAAAACTGGTATTTTAGGCACTTCTGAAACAATGACTTCCATCTTAATTGGCACTTACGATGGTAATAGAATTGCTTGTATCTACAAGGAGATTTAAAAAAAATAGAAAAAGTAAAAATAAATAAATGCATAAGGTAACTCACATTTAATGGATATGGGGAAAATAAAATTCATTGTCAACAGAATTAAAAAGATAAAAGTTTGAATTATAAAATTCCTTGCAAATTTCTCTCTTTTCCTGGTAAGTTCATATTTTTCATCTGTACTATTACCATAATCAGCAAATAATTTAGGTGGGTATCAATTTTGCTCTCATAGGACATTGTGTTTACCTGTGTCATACCATATTTAACACTAGAAAAATTAACTTCTTTCTTATCTTCTTATTCACTAGACTGGAAAATCTTTTTGGATTAAGAGTGTTTTCTTGTCTCTGAATCTCTGATCCCAAGCATTATTCCTGCAACATAGACAATATTAATAGATATGTGGTCAAATCTCCAAATTCTCCTTGTGTCATTATTCAGATGCTCAAAATTACATCTTAAAACAATACAGTTCATATTTTAGTCTTGATCTGTTGATACTGTTATCTGGAGGGAAAAATGCAAATTCCTCTGGTAATATCCAAAAATTATTTTCCATTGTAGTAATAGCCATTGTTTACTGAATGTCTACTATGCACCAGGTAATCTCTCTCTATATATAACACTGAATTCTCACAAACAAGGATCAAAGTATGTGGTAATTGGCAGATAAGAAAAATGGAGATGCTGAGAAATTAAGTGACTTGTCTAAGGTTACCCATCTGTAAGTGGCAATTGACTTCAATTCTCTCTGATTCCAAAGATATGGGTGTTCAAATGAGCCCATATATATATATATATATATATATATATATATATATATATATGTATGTTTGTTTTAAAAAAATTCAAAAGTACAGAAAAGTTGTAAGTAGAGTACATAGAACCCCCATAACCTACCAGTTTCTTCAACTGTTAACATTTCATTGCATTTGTCTTTTCTCTTTCCTTCCCTTCTCTTTCTTTTTATTCTCTCTCCCTCTGTGTGTATGTGTGCATGTGTGTGTGTGTGTGTATGTATGCGTGTGTGTGTGTCTGTGTAATAGATCTATTATTAAAAGTCTTTTTCTGAACCATTAGAGAGTAAGCTACCAAAAACTTTCCAGTGGCTGCCAATTCCACCTAGAAGAAAATCTAATATCCTTACTATGGCAATAAGGTTCTATAAGAACTGGCCACAGACTGCTGCTCTAATCGCTCCTCCCTTGGTTCAATCCACTCAGCCACACTAGCATCCCTGCTGTTCCTCCCACGTCAGTACCATTGTACTTGCTGTTCTGCCTCCTGGGAATATTTCTCCCTTAAATCCTATGGGACTCACTCTTGCACTTCATTCTAGTTTCTTCCTTGACCACCTGTACTAGTCACAGAAACAAAACCAATCTCTCTGTCCCTGTCTGTCAATTTGTGTGTGTCTGTGTGTGTCTGTGTGTGTGTATGATGGATATATACATATAACCATATATATGTGTGAGTGTGTGTGTGTGTATATTTTGTATATGGAGATACATAATATATAAGAAAGATTGGCTCATGAATTTGTGGAGCCTGAGAAGTTCCAAGGGCTGCAGTGAGAGAGCTGAAGACCCAGGAGAACCAAGTATAGTTTCAGTCTGAGTCTGAAGGCCTAAGAAGTGGTAGACCTGATGATATAAATTCCAGTTGAAGTCTGAGACTGAAGGAAGGAGAAGACTGATGTCTCAGCTTGAAGGCAGGCAGAGAGACTGAATCCTCCTTCACTCCATCATTTTTGTTCTATTGAAGCCTCCAATGGATGGGATGAGGCCCACCCACTCAGGGGAAGGCAATTTCCTTTACTCAGTTTACCAATTCAAATGCTAATTTCGTTCAGAAACACCCTGGTAGACACATCCAGAATTAAGTTTAACCAAGCAACTGGGGTCCCCATGGCCAACTCAATTTGGCACATAAAATTAACTGTCATACCACTTTATCTAAAATAGCTGCCCACTATTTTTCTTCATATAGTTTGGTTACTCTCTGGCCTTGGTTAAAATATTTTTATCTATATACCTTCACTATTTATAAGGCCCATTTGCAAAATTAATTTGCTACTGAAAATAATTGCTGGGTCTAACTTTTCTTTCCTGCAAGTCTACCAATTTCTTTCTATGTGGGTAAAACCTTTAGCTTGAGAACAGTTTGAAAAATAGCAATAATAGAATGAAACACTTAAAGATAGCTAAATAGTACTTTTATTTAAGTGCCCTTTATTTAAGTGCCTTTTAAATAAGCAATAAAAGGGGCCCCTGAGTGGCTGTCGGTTAAGCAACTGACTCTTGATTTTGTCTCAGGTCATGATCTCAGGGTTTGTGAGTTCGAGCCCCACATCAGGCTCTGTGCCGACAATGTGGAACCTGGTCGGGATTCTCTCTCCCTCTTTCTCTGCCCCTCCCACACTTGCTCTCTATCTCTCTCTCAAAATAAATAAAAGTAAACTTTAAAAAAATAAACAATAAAAATAACCTTTGCAGCATTTGATTTTCAGTGATTATAATGAGGAATGAAAACCAAACACCTGTGACCTCAGGATGCCTAAATGTGTTCATTTCTGTTGTTGTTGTTGTTGTTTGCTTTGTTTTGTTTTTCCAGGGAGCATTGGAAATGTTATATAGGGGAGACAAAAGGAACATAGGGAACCTAGAAATCAGTTTTGTTTTCTTCATCTGATACTCTCTTCACTGTGGGTAAATGGCTTGATGTCTCTGTAGGTGGTGCTACAAATACCTGCATTCCTTCCTTCCACCTGACCTCTCTTCACATCTCTATTTTGTTTGTTTTTTTCCCTTTACTGTGGGATTTTTTTTTTTCTGTGGCAAGGTTTTCTCTGGGCCTCAGTTTCCCCATTGCTAAAAAAATGACATATCACCAGCTTCACAAATTTATTATGAGGACAAAAATGAGAGATTGTATGCAAAGTATACAAAGCAAACTTTGTATGCTTTACATACTAAGTAAATACTGTACTATTACTTCTGCCCCATCTCTTTTTTCAGGACACAGCAGAATGGCAAAAGTACTGGAAGTTACTAGACAAAAAGCATAAATAAAATTGTGCATGGATTTTCAGCTGTAATGCTCTCAAGAATATTCAACCTCAATGTAAAATAGATAAGTACATGATAAGAGTGAATGGTAAAGTCACATTTCCTCTACTGCACCCCCCACCAGCTCCCCTCCAGCCCTGTGTATTGCATCTGTAGTTAATAAAAGCAGTAGTCGCTCAAACTAGAAATCTAAGAGGTGTTGATGTCTCAGTCTTCATCACTCAGATCATTGGTCAACAAGTCCTGCTGTTTTTTTTCCCAGAAATGTCTCTGCAATTCAGCCGCTCTTCCAAAACCCACACTGCTTCTCCCTCAGCTCAGCATTTCAGCACTTCTTATATACCAGCTTTGCCTTCCTCCTTCTAATCTTACCTCCTCCAGTCTGACTGCTTTAAAACTGTCAAGGCTGTTGAAAATCTGCTTGGGTTGCTCCTTAGAGCAATGGATTCTCATTGACTAGAGGAGAAATCAAAACAAAAACAAAACATTCATTCACCTATCACGCAAGCTCCTTTAAGATCTGGCCCTAACCTGCCTAGGCAGCCACTTGTTCTCTCACCCTTCTCCAAGTCCCATACACTACACTCCTATCACAACTGACTGCTCTGAACCTGCTCTCACCTACTCTTCACCTACTCTTCACCTCTAGTTTTGCATATGTTACTCCCCAACCACACAGTCTAAAGTAGACTTTCAGACATTCTATCACATCACTCTGTTTTATTTCCTTTACAACACATATCTCCAACGGGTATTTCTTGCTTACTTCTTTATGTAGTCTCCCCTTCTGCTAAACGACCAATCCCATATGAACAGTGGTCCTGGGGCGCCTGAGTGGCTCAGTTGGTTAAGTGGCTGTGAGTTTGTGCCCCCCGACAGGCTCTGGGCTGACAGCTCAGAGCCTGAAGCCTGCTTTGGATTCTGTGTCTCACTCTCTCTCTGCCCCTCCCCAACTCAAGCTCGCTCTCTCTCTCGCTCTCTCTCTCAAAAATAAATAAACATTAAAAAAATAAAAAAAAGAAGAAGAAGAACAAAGAACAGTGGCCCTATCTTGTTCAGTCATGCAATCCTGGTATCTACAAAATTACCTGTTTGATAAATGAATGTATGAATGCTCCCTCCTACTGTTGGTCTCCCTTTACCCCTTCTACTGCTGGTCAACTGACATCCATTTTTAATTGTTGTGGTAATAGACTAGAGAAGGATGTGATAGAGATTACTGGTGCTTACCCATGTTCATCTTCCTCTTCTTTCTGGTCACATAGCTAGACCATATTTCTCAGCCATGCTTGCAGTTAGAAATGGTAATGTGATACCATTTTGGCCAATGTAATATGAACAGAAGTGATACCACATCTAGGCCTGTCTTAACCCATATAAAATCCCCATACAAAATCTTCGTTCTTATTCTTCATTCAGTGGGTGAATGGAGATGAGTCTAGGGATCTACATAAGAGTGAAGCCACAAGATGGAAGAAGGCTGGGTACCTGAAGGACTTATTAGAGACTCTGACCCCATTCAGCACTGAAATTAGATTGTGATTTGACTCAGAAACTTGTATTTCATTAATTAATTGGGGTTTGAGGAGTAATTTGTAATACAAGTTAGTCTATCCTGATTAACACAAAGAGTTTAGTAAGAGTATGTGATCCTGCCAGTCCCAACTAAATTATGAGCTTCTTAATGGCAAGGGTCATGACTGATTCAATTTTACATCCTCAGCTCCTAGGACAGTCACAAATGCATACGGTGTGCTGAGAAAGGATGGATAATTGCAATGGTATCTTCTTTCTAAATTCTCTCTAAAATAAGATTTATTCTCAAATGGCACCCAATGTCCTCTGTGTTATGCCAGTTCTTCCTTAACCAAAGTGAAACAAAAATGAGATTTCTAGTATCTGTGTGATATAATGAAGAAGAGACCAGAGACACCCACCTTCAAAGACCAATTCTCCAACTTACTAACTTTGAGAACTTGGGAACGTTATTTTCCCTCTGTAAGTCTCAATTTCTTCATCTGTAGAGGGAGATAATAATTACTATGAAACTAAGGATAATGTGCATAAATCATAAAACCGTGCATGGCAACTATGGTAGTCACAAACAATGGTACCGATAACAATTATTTTCATAATTACAAGGCACAAATGGATACTTCCCCATGGAAACTGTGGAAGAAAGCAGGACAGTTTTTAATGGACTGCTCGAAAAGATAGTTAGTACTCATAATATTTATTGCATGAAAGTGAAGTTGTACCATCTCTGTGAGATTTGGGTCATGGTCTAATGCTTGGGGGACTTAGGCAGCATTTACTTTCGAAGAATAAAGCTGATGGGAGCTCAAAAGCAGTGCAAGCACCCCAGGGCTTTACCAAGAGTGTAGGCCATTTGTAAGCAGCAGTGACTGACCCAGCCACTGAGAATATGACAGACAGAAAACCAGAGATTTGAGGATTATAAGAACTGAGCAATAACAACAGGAATTCCCCAGTCATTCTTCAGAATTCTGTGGTGTTGCATCTATTATTTGTAAGTGGATATTTCTCAGAAAAATAACAGCAAATCCAGCCATTGGAGGTGAGATTTCAAACTGGAGTTTTCTCTAGAGAGATTTATTCAGAATAAGCCTTTGAATCATTTAAAAGCAAATCCTCATGCATTTTCCCCCAGGAAATCACCCCATTTCTAAGGGAAAGATTGGGTGATATACAATAGCCAATATTGACTTACTGAAGATGTTATCAAATCATCTGTCTTTTCTCATAATGTTATAAGAAGATAGAGACACATTATGCTACCGAGTTTTCAAAGGAGGCAGAAAAAAATATAATACACAATTTTAACCTGGGGTAGAAAATTTGAAGTTGACATGAAATTGCCTTACAGTGTACTATTTAGAATCCATGTTCTGGCCCACAGGAAAGTATTAGGAATGGTTCCTATGCTGGAGTGTGAGCTTCTAATTTTAAGACCTATACAGAGAAATCGAGGACAAAACAATAATAGTAACAACACAAATAGTTCCATCATTTCCTGCCTAAGGTAGAGAATTTCTCAGTTTATAAAGCACTTCGCACAAGAGGAACATTACAAAACATCATGAGAATTCCAAAGAATCAATGTCAAGAACTGAGGGTGAGGACCCCCCAAAATTAAGAGAGCGACAGTCTCTCTGGTTTATTTTCTATATAGCAGGTGCCTTCCCCAGAGAGAGCAAGCACTGCAAGCCAGTAATCCAGAGAGAGTTAAGGAAGACAAATGTACTTTGAAAGCCCAGCCAATGCCTAGTCTTTTGTGGATTAAGATAGAAGTGAGGAGTTCGATTCAGGAAGATTATACATGATTTGGCTTTTCATCAAGAACCTTTGGTTTCAGAGAATTAAAGTACTGGAAAATACAATTTAGTGTAGTGTTATCCTCATTTTATTGATAAGAAAAGTGAAGATCAGAGAAATGAATTACTTGGATTAAGAATTCATAAAGGGAGAGGCAGGCAAATGGGTGGCTTAGCAGGTTAAGCATCTGACTCTTGATTTCATCTCAGGCCATGATCTCATGGTCATGAGATCTAGTCCCTTATCGGGCTCCATGGTGGGCATGGAGCCTGCTCTCTTTCTGTCTCCCTTTGCCCCTCCCCACAACCCACTCTCTCACTCTCCCTCTCAAAAAAAAAAAAAAAAAAAAAAAGAATTCAAATAGGGAAAGTAGGGATAAAAGACCCAGTCAAAAGATTTGTGCCATCTTGTTCCACAAGGGAACTTCCTTAATTTGGGGAGGTTGGGCAAGTATAAGTGTAGTATGTCCTCACCCCTCACAACACAGGACACTAAATAATGTCTAACATTTATAGCTCAAGACTTAGCAGTATAATGATTTCACTGGCTGATGTAGAATTAATAATAAGAAATAATAAGATAAATTAATAGAGCTAAAGTGATCTCTTCTGAACAGTAAGATCATGGGGAGATACTTTTTTTAGATTATTTAAATCTAAAACACAGGAATAAAAAAATAAAACCTAAATTACAATACATTAGAACCCTGGGAGTGGTGTCCTTTATTAGCTCCAACACTTACCAAGATGACTTTAGAAGCATTACTTAAGCTTTCCAAAACTCTCTTAAAAACAAAAATCTGCATAACATATTGCATGTTATATTTATATTTCTCTGTCTCGATATACTTTTCTTTTTCGATATACTTTTTACTCTCCCTATCAAATAGCTAGATCCTTACTGAAAAAAAATTATACAGAGGATATAAACAATTTCTGTTGGCATTATAAAACACTTAAGATATAATCAAAGCTCGACTAACATAATTGCAGTTATTAGATTAGGTGGTGCAAAATGGAAGATGGTTAATAATCAAGAGGAAGACTCACATCTATTGTAAAAGGCAGAATCAAAAGGCATTTTGTCTACGGCCTTCAAAAGGCACTGCTATGGAAGGATGATACATTGTTGTATCTCAGCTATCCGTGGGGATTGTGACCTATAGTTCTAACTGCTCTGAAGAACAAAACAGACATGCATTTCATTGAATTTTTACCATAAGGACTTGTGATGAAGGCCATGCCCTAAGCATATGGGTTAATGTGGAGAAAATGGCATCAATATATAACTCTTTTGTATTCATAGCTTAAGATGAAAATATCGGTGGACTGACCCTGGAAAGAAAGCACGGGTGGGGAAAAGATACCGATTCCTGCCAGAATCTCTATGAGGCCTTAGGGAGTAATAGCTTGACCTTCAGTGACATGCAGAGATTTATATTCACTTCAGTTAAAAACGACATCTTGTACATTTACAAGTTAAAGACTTCATCATACTAATGGTCCTAAGAGAAGCCATGGAATTACTAAAACCTTTTTTTTTTTCAGAGTAATGGCTAAAAGAGATCCTTTATTAAGATATGCACCTGACATTTTTAAATGCCCAAAATTGTCTTTGGCATAAACGGGCATCCTCTATGTGATGAACTGAAGAATATGTAACCTGAACAAATGCACTAAATATACTGTTGGACTCATGTTTCCCTCTCCATTTCTGCTTCTGGTTTGCACATTTGCAACCCATCTTCAACTAAGTGGAAGACGTATCCATTTTATTTTATTTTATTTTATTTATTCATTTTTTTAAATATATGAAATTTATTGTCGAATTGGTTTCCATACAACACCCAGTGCTCATCCCAAAAGGTGTCCTCCTCAATACCCATCACCCACACTCCCCTCCCTCCCACCCCCCATCAACCCTCAGTTTGTTCTCAATTTTTAAGAGTCTCTTATGCTTTGGCTCTCTCCCACTCTAACCTCTCTCTTTTATTTTTTTCCTTCCCCTCCCCCATGGGATCCTGTTAAGTTTCTCAGGATTCACATAAGAGTGAACACATATGGTATCTGTCTTTCTCTGTATGGCTTATTTCACTTAGCATCACACTCTCCAGTTCCATCCATGTTGCTACAAAGGGCCATATTTCATTCTTTCTCATTGCCACGTAGTACTCCATTGTGTATATAAACCACCATTTCTTTATCCATTCATCAGTTGATGGACATTTAGGCTCTTTCCATAATTTGGCTATTGTTGAGAGTGCTGCTATAAACATTGGGGTACAAGTGCCCCTATGCATCAGTACTCCTGTATCTCTTGGGTAAATTCCTAGCAGTGCTACTGCTGGGTCATAGGGTAGGTCTATTTTTAATTTTTTGAGGAACCTCCACACTGTTTTCCAGAGCAGCTGCACCAGTGTGCATTACCACCAACAGTGCAAGAGGGTTCCTGTCTCTCCACATCCTCTCCAGCATCTATAGTCTCCTGATTTGTTCATTTTGGCCACTCTGACTGGCGTGAGGTGATATCTCAGTGTGGTTTTGATTTGTATTTCCCTGATAAGGAGCGATGTTGAGCATCTTTCCATGTGCCTGTTGGCCATCCGGATGTCTTCTTTAGAGAAGTGTCTATTCATGTTTTCTGCCCATTTCTTCACTGGATTATTTGTTTTTTGGTTGTGGAGTTTGGTGAGCTCTTTATAGATTTTGGATACTAGCCCTTTGTCTGATATGTCATTTGCAAATATCTTTTCCCATCCCGTTGGTTGCCTTTTAGTTTTGTTGATTGTTTCCTTTGCCGTGCAGAAGCTTTTTATCTTCATGAGGTCCCAATAGTTCATTTTTGCTTTTAATTCCCTTGCCTTTGGGGATGTGTCAAGTAAGACATTGCTACGGCTGAGGTCAGAGAGGTCTTTTCCTGTTTTCTCCTCTAGGGTTTTGATGGTTTCCTGTCTCACATTCGGGTCCTTTATCCATTTTGAGTTTATTTTTGTGAATGGTGTGAGAAAGTGGTCTAGTTTCAACCTTCTGCATGTTGCTGTCCAGTTCTCCAGCACCATTTGTTAAAGAGACTGTCTTTTTTCCATTGGATATTCCTTCCTGCTTTGTCAAAGATTAGTTGGCCATACATTTGTGGGTCTAGTTCTGGGGTTTGTATTCTATTCCATTGGTCGATATGTCTGTTTTTTTGTGCTAATACCATGCTGTCTTGATGATTACAGCTTTGTAGTAGAGGCTAAAGTCTGGGATTGTGATACCTCCTGCTTTGGTGTTCTTCAAAATTACTTTGGCTCTTCGGCCTTTTGTGGTTCCATATGAATTTTAGGATTGCGTATTCTAGTTTCAAGAAGAATGCTGGTGCAATTTTGATTGGGATTGCATTGAATGTGTAGATAGCTTTGGGTAGTATTGACATTTTGACAATATTTATTCTTCCAATCCATGAGCACAAAATGTTTTTCCATTTCTTTATATCTTCTTCAATTACCTTCATAAGCTTTCTATAGTTTTCAGCACACAGATCTTGTACATCTTTGGTTAGATTTATTCCTAGGTATTTTATGCTTCTTGGTGCAATTGTGAATGGGATCAGTTTCTTTATTTGTCTTTCTGTTGCTTCATTATTAGTGTATAAGAATGCAACTGATTTCTGTACATAGATTTTGTATCCTGCAACTTTGCTGAATTCATGTATCAGTTCTAGCAGACTTTTGGTGGAGTCTATCGGATTTTCCATGTATAATATCATGTCATCTGCAAAAAGTGAAAGCTTCACTTCATCTTTGCCAATTTTGAAGATGCATCCATTTTATTTTATTTTTTTTTTAATTTTTTTTTCAACGTTTATTTATTTTTGGGACAGAGAGAGACAGAGCATGAACGGGGGAGGGGCAGAGAGAGAGGGAGACACAGAATCGGAAACAGGCTCCAGGCTCTGAGCCATCAGCCCAGAGCCCGACGCGGGGCTCGAACTCACGGACCGCGAGATCGTGACCTGGGTGAAGTCGGACGCTTAACCGACTGCGCCACCCAGGCGCCCCAAGATGCATCCATTTTAAATAAACACTGACTCTGTCTCTCAATACTCCAATCCTGGAGCTCGAGTCACGCAGCTCACAGTATAAATTTAATGTCCTTAGCAAGTTATGTAAGATCTGCCATGATCTGGCTCCTCTCCAACTACCCAGACTAATATTTTGCAACCACTTTTAATTTGCCAGGCACTAGGTTAAGCCCTTTATGTGACTTATAACTTTAAAACATAACACAATCTTGTGTGAGAGGTACTATTATTTTCTACATTTTACAGATGAGAACTGAGGTTCAGAGAGGATGATTTTACCAGAATTATGGCTGGTAAATAGTAAAGGAGGAGTTTAAGATCTGTATCTTTTTCCTAGTCACTCCTACTTCACTACCATGGTTTTGCAACTCCAATCTGCAGTATTATTTTCTCTCCATTTAGTAGCTTCCTCATTTGTACTGGGAGCACAAATGCATTGTCTTATAAATAGAGCTTTAGTAACTGAGTATTTTTATTCCAGGACAAAGCAACTACATCATTCCTATTTTTGTAGACAATTTTAAGAGAGAAAGAAAATAGAAAATTAGAAATAGGGATATGAGGCTAAATTAAGACAGAGCAGGAGTAGAGTTTTTCAAAGAAGTCTTAAGAAAGATAAAGAAAGCAGTGGAAAATTAAACCTGGAGTTTTGAACAACATTGCTGAATTTCCTAGGCTGGAGAGAACTGAGGTGGGAGAAAGAAAAGATCCTGATTTTTTTTTTTTCTAGCAAACGATAAGTCAGTGAGTGTCAATTTTCCATTTGTTATTATTACACAAAAACTTAAACATGTTATTGCTACAGTCTTCACTTGGTATGCTGTTGTCATTCATTTATTTCAACAAACAGAACAATTATTCATAAGGACCTCTGTATATTCACATATGACAATGGTCTCCCTTCATTCTAGTTTTGCCAAGCTGCAAATCCTCAAACTGTGGAGGTTTTAAGGAACCCGACTTTTAGGATCTGAGTGGCTGAGTGTGCTATATTTGTTGCTTCCTAAAGATTTCTTTAATAGTACTTGCTATTTATCCTACTGCCTCACTTTGGGCATACACTTTTCTTTGTTCTTCTCTTCTTTAACTCATACTTATCTCTGCAGGCTAACTTAAGAGTGATGATCATACCTTCTCTCCTGTGACCCCACATACTCTGGATCAGGTTTTCCTTCTCTGAGCTCCTATGGCTCCTGTACTTATACTGAAGATGCCATTTACACACTGGACAGAAACTGTCAGCATGGAAAAGGTGGCTCTTTTCAGTGACAGTCAGTGTGACATAATAAGGAAGAATGTTGGTTCTGGAACCAGTGCAGCTAAGTTCAAATCCTGGTGGTACCTTTTACTCTCTGGGAGACCTTGTACAAATTATCAACTTCCCTGTGCCTCAGTGCTCTGATCTATAAATGAGAATCATCAAAGTATCTAGTTCATAGATTGGTTGTGTCAACTTATGCAAAGTGATTTGAAAGATACCTGACACACTGAAACTTCTTTGTGTCAAATGGGTCAAACCAATTTGATGGCCTCTATGACAGGAGACTCTGATTAGCTAGCATGACTTCATTCCTTTAGATCTTTTCTCCAATGATAAAGTTGAGGGTCTGTCAATTTTCAAAGGGTGGAGAATACTTCTGTTCAAGCAATAAACAAACTGCACAGTATTTTATCTGGACCTCTCACAGCACATACCACTTTCCACCTGGTAAAACAGTTTTTTGCTATTCCTGTTTTATATCTTTGTTGAGCAATGTGGGCCTATACTTTCATTTGTATCTCACTTTTATTTGTGCCTAATGTGTTTCCTGATGCATAGTAGAATTTCAAGTTACTTGCTAGATGAAAATATATAAATAAATCTGTAAGGAATCAAAAAGAACTAGTAAGTCTGATACTATATAGGGTTAATCTGAATTGTTCTTTAAATTGGGTGCTTTGACCATGAACCACTGTTAATATCCTCGGAAGTAAGAAAACTTATAATTATAAAATATAACTTCATAAATTTCTATTACAATTTCAGACACTATAAAAATCAAAATATATTCCCACCCTCTAAAATCTTAATTTAACAGAACAGTTAAGCACTCAGTGAGTATTTATAGACTTCATTGCCTTATGGTAGAGATTTGGTGGTAAATATTCAGGATCAGACATTTGCTCTCAAGGAACTTACAAGTGTTTGATGTCATTCTTCTTTTTTAAGCACATTTTAAATATATTTTATGATCCATCAAATGAGCTTATTCTAACAGCAAATGATATATTCTGCTTGCCTGTACACAACATATTTCATGAACTATATCCCACAGAAAAGACCTTACTTTTTCTTTTCCTTTTTTCTCTTTCTTTCCTTTTTTTTTCAGTGCACAAAATATCAGAAACTTGAAAAAAATGTACACACAGGCTTGGGCATAAAATTAAAAGACTTAAAATCAAGCCTACTAAAATTTCTAATTGGATCTAATATTTTTTTTACTCCATTTAGCAAATCAGAGAACTCATTGCTTGAAATAAAAGTTTATTCCCCTTTTAATAATAATGGCCATTTATTTATGTAAGTTAGCTCTTAAACCTGTGAAGCTCTTAAATACCCCCTGGACTCAGCCAGAGAACTCTAAGTACCTATTTCTAAGCTCCCTCTCTTCAAACTGTGCTTTCTTTTATTTTAGCCCCTTGCTTTCCTCACTTGCTGCTCCATAAATGGCTTTGAAAAATGAAGGGACAAAGTGGCAACAGAATTTCACAGCTAAGCCTCTAATCTCCACAATGCCTGTGCAAATGCTACTCTATCTGCCTGCAAACCATCTCCTCCTCCACCCTGGTTTGCTGCCTGGATAATCAGACTCCCTTCTAAGGCACTGTTCCATAGACCCATTCTGGAAAAATGTCTCTGACATTTCCACATCAAAATCAAGTTAGTTTCTCTATACCATCTAACATCATGATGATGTTGCAGATATTGAATAATGCGTCTCATGTATTGTTTCATTTCATCTGCACAGTAGTCCTATGAAATATGCACTATTACAGTCATGAATTGATGGCTACATAAATGGTGGCTAAGAAATGTTAGTTACTTGTTTAAGTTCTCTGTGTAGAGAAACTGAGATTCAGTTTAGGTCTTCATGACTAAGTCATGAAGTACCAACCTATATAAATTGTTACTAAAATAGGGCGCCTGGGTGTCTCAGTCGGTTGAGTGTCCGACTTTGGCTCAGGTCATGATCTCACAGCTTGTGAGTTCGAGCCCCGTGTCGGGCTCTGTGCTGAGAGCTCAGAGCCTGGAACCTGCTTCGGATTCTGTGTCTCCCTCTCTCTCTGCCCAGAACCCACTCTCATTCTGTCTCTGTCTCTCTCAAAAATAAAAATAAACACTAAAAAAAAAAATAAATTGTTACTAAAATAAACTAACCCAAAGTTCTTTGATTATCTATATCATGCTCATTCTGCAAGCAGGTAATGAAGTCCTTGAGGAAATGGACCTATTATTATATTTGTAGTGCTTTGAACCTAATAGAGGTTTAATAAGTATTTGATGGATGAACCGATGACTTGGTGGATGGAGAGAAATAGATGAAAGTAAGAACAGGCAGACTGGAGAATGGAAAATGACTAAATGACCAAAATAAATGGAAAGATGCATTCCTACAAATTGGTCTGTAGTCTGACATGGAGATAATATAGATTTCTTGGGTCTGCTTCCCCATTCTTTGACCTAGCTTGTTCTGCCTGTACAACCATGTATAAATGCTAATGTATCTTAATTGTTTTTCCTCTCATATTGTTAATATATACAAACTTTCACCTCTGGGAGTGCTTTTAGAGTATTGCTGACAAGGGCACCTGGGTGGCTCAGTGTCTAACTCTTGACTTCAGCTCAGATCATGATCTCACAGTTCAGGAGTTCAAGCCCCACTGTCAGCACAGAGCCTGAGTAGGATTTCTCTGTCAAAAGAAAGAAAAAAAGAAGAAAGAAAGAAAAGAAAGAAAGAAAGAAAGAAAGAAAGAAAGAAAGAAAGGAGGGAAGGAAGGAAGGAAGGAAGGAAGGAAGGAAGGAAGGAAGGAAAAGAAAGAACTTAAAAAAAAAAGTATTGCTGACATTTGAGTAGTGATTTAATTTCTCATACCTTCTTCCAGATGATGTATATAGCATTTCATAAGAAATATTTCTCCAAAAAACTGGTTTGTTTCCCTTATAGTAAGTAGGTGACCAGTGGTTGTTACATGACTAAATGAATCAATAAAAAATGAATACATGAAAGAATAAGTCAATAATCAATTAATCACCTAACCAATGCTTGAGTGTAAAAACTATAGATTACTATATGAATTCATGTCTATTTCACACTGTAGCTAAGGGACCTAAGTAACATTTACTACCCAAGGACTCTGTGACACATTCTCAGTATGCTCTTATGCACATATAACCCTCATAATAGCCATGCAAGATATGTGTTTTCATTCCCATCTCAGACATTTGTAAACAAAAGCTCAGAGAGGTTAAGTTTGATGAGGTAGAAAGCCAAGCAGAGCTCAGATTAAACCATGTCATTTTGAGTCTTCGTTGCATGTTCTTCTTTGTACATGGAATGTAGAATGACTCTGAAAGTTATATAAATTTGGTTAACAATGTTTAAACCAATAATGCCCACTTTTTTAATGACACTGAGTTTTACTGGTCAGATAAGTTACTGCAGTTATCAATCCTCATCCTGGAAAAAAATAATAATTATTAAAACTATGAGAAAAGCTGAATACTCAGTTACATAGAGCATGCCTCATCAAACTGGCCTCAGTTGCCTTCTGGAAAACTGTGGTGAAATAGAGCCAAGGTCTTCCCCTAAATAACTCAGAACCATCCATCACCCACTCCTAGCCTCTTACCACCTTCTCCATACCTAGAAAGATAATCGCATATTTATGTACGGCCTTATGGAGATCAACATATTTTTTCAAAAGATGATTAATTCTGGAGAAGCTTTCTTGTGATTACTTACTTGGCATACTCTGCAAAAGTTAAACTGCCTCTGGAGAATGTACATTTCCCCCAGGACAACTCTAAATACCTGCTTTATCCTAAACTAAGAACTCACTGGTTTTATCTTTCTTTTTTCCTCTGATTACCTGATTTTTTCCAGCTTTATTGAAGAATAATTGACAAATAAAAGCTGTATATACTTAAGGTATACAACACGATGTTTTGATAATCGTATCCATCGTGAAATGAATACCACAATTAACCTAATTAATATATATCAGTTCAAATAGTTACCTTTTGGTGTGTAGTGAGAGGACACTTAAGATCTACCCTTTTATAAATTTCAAACATACAATATAGTATCATAACTGTAGTCATCATGTTGTAAACTAGACCTTCAGAACTTAATCATTCTGAATAACGGAAACATTTTACTCTTCGGCAAACATCTTCCTATTTCCCCCAAACCCCAATCTCTGACAACCACCATTCTATTCTCTGCTTTTACAGATTAGACTGTTTTAGGTTCTGTATGTAAGTGAGGTGATACAGTATTTGCCTGTCTGCTTCTGGCTCATTTCACTTAGCATAATGCCCTTTAGTTTTAGCCATACTGTTGTGAATGTCAAGATTTCCTTCTTTTTTAAGACTGAATAATATCCCATTGTACATACATACACTCCATATTTTCATCTGTTCATCTATCAACAGACACTTAAGTTGTTTCCATATCTTAGCTTCTATGAATAATGCTACAATGAACATGGGGGTGCAGATATCTCTTTGAGATACTGATTTCATTTCCTTTAAATATTCACCTAGAAATGGGAGTTCTATTTGTAACAGTAGTTTTATTTTAGTATGTTCCATTTTTAATTTTTTGCTTTGCAAAAATGCTTTTGCTTTGCTTTGCATAATAGCTGCACCAGTTTACATTCTCACCAACAGGGCACAAGTGTTCTCTTTTCTGTACATCTTCATCAATACTTGTTATCTTTTATCTTTCTGGTAATGGCCATTCTAACAGTTGTCAGATAATATCCCATTGTAATTTCAATTCAAGTTTTTCTGATGATTAGTGATGATGAGCACATTTCATGTACCTGTTGGTCTTTGTATATCTTCTTTGGAGAAATATCTGTTCAAGTCCTTTGCCCACTTTTAATCAGATTATTTGTTTTTTGATATTGAGTTGTTTGATTTTCTTATATATTTTAGATATTGACCCCTTATGGTATGTATAGTTTGCAAATATTTTTTCTACTTGCATAGGTTAATTGTTTCCTCTGCTGTGAGAACTCATTAGTTTTAGAAATATGTTAAACTCAAAGGGTGAGGGGGATTGAGTGGGGGGAAAGAGAAAAACAATGGATTCAGACTTAAGGATAATAATTCACATCTTTAAAGAGAAATGTAATAGTTTTAAGTTCATTTTCTTACAAACTACTTCTAATTCACTACTCATAAGAAAAAAATTTTATTTATTTACAATATTAGATTACATATGAAATAGGATTGCTATAATAAGGCAATTGTAAAGGGGAAGAAATCAGAAATCATTAGAAGAAGGAAAATGTATGGACTAAGGGTTAATGTTAAGTTGATTACTATAGTTGGACATCTACATTAGAATGAACTTTCTGGCACCTAAGTTAACAAAGGAAGACCTGTTCATTCATAGCCTTTACTGGTAAAAGAAAATAAGAGATCATCGCAAGAGGCAATTCCTTCCTGGGCCCTGCATTAGAAGGATTTTTCCCTTGAGCAAAACCAAAAATGAAATGGGGGAACATGGGCTCTGGATCACACAGTCATCAATGGGGTCTTTTCTATGTAAACTTGGAAAGTTTATTTAACACTTCTAAGATTTACTTCAGTAAAAGTAATTTGTGTTTAACAATTAATTTAGAAGAATATATGAAAAAACTTTTGAAAATAAAGAGAATAATAACAAAATAATTCTATGTATACTCACGTTTAGAAACAAAATGTCACAGTATCATTGGAGACCTCTGGACTTCTCTCTTAGGACCCATCCCTTCCTCCCCACTCACTCTCAGAAAAAATTAAACTCTTAAACTTTTAGAGTAGCCATTCCTGTACAGTATTTTAGAGATTTCCTGTATATACGTATATTCCTAAATAAGATATTGCTTAATTATACATGTTTTTGAAATTAATATACATGTAATCATACTGAATGCATTTTTCTCCAAATTGCTTTTTTTCACCGATTTCTTTGTTTGAAATTCATCCCTTTGAATACATTTAACTGTAGTTCAGTGATTGTTATTCCCGTGCAATGTTCTCTTATATAATTATGATAAGATAATCTATTTAACCATTTTATGGCAATAGCTATCTGGTCCCCCCCCCCCAATTTTGTTTTGCTTTGCTATTATAAACAATGCTTCTACGAACATTTTTTAATCTATGTCTGCTGGATGGATGAGAGTGTTGCCAGGATAAACTCTTACAATTGCTATTGCTGGGTCAAAAGTATACACAGCCTATCACTCCCAGTGTAGCCAGATAGACATCAGGTGTTCATATTAAATTAATTATAATCCTTGAATATTGAAGCACTCATAAAAAAAGGTCCATGCTAGGGGAGCCTGGGTTGCTCAGTTAGTTAAACGTGTGACTTAGGCTCAGGTCACGATCCCGTGGCTTGTGAGTTTGAGCCTGGCAGCAGGCTCTGTGCTGGCAGGTCGGAGTCTGGAGCCTGCTTCAGATTCTGTGTCTCCCTCTCTCTCTGCCCCTCCCTGGTTTGCACTCTGTCTTTCTCAAAAATAAATAAACATTTTAAAAAATTAAAAAAAAAGTCCATGCAAGCATCTACCTTTTTTTTTTTTTTTTTACACGTTTCTGGTTAATGTGAAATTGTTTTCCAGAATGGTAACACTAATTTACATTTTGCCAAAAGATCCAATTACTCCACAGTCCAGCTAACAGTTGGATATTTCAATTTCTCCAAATCTGGTGGATGAGATATGTAATCTCATTGTCATGGTAATGATTCACCTTATTTCTAGTGAAGTTGAGCATAGTTTATTATGCTTACTGCCTAGTCAGATTTCTTACTTTTATCTTAAAGCTCAATGAAATATTTCATACACATTTGTTAAAATGATTAAAATAGATATATACCAAAATGCCCAGGAAAAGTCTTGGTACAGAGCTGGCATTTAATACATGTCAATAACCATCCTTATTGGTTCCTACCCTCTTCATAAATAAGAACTACTTTATAAAATGAGGAATAACATCTTCTGCTTTTTTTAAGATTTTATTTTATTTTATTTATTTTTAAATGTTTATTTTTGAGAGAGAGTGAGCTGGGGAGGGGCAAAGAGAGAGGGGGACATTGGAATCAAAGTGGGCTCCCTGCTGACAGCAGAGATAGCCATGCGGGGCTCCACATCACAAACTGTGAGATCATGCCCTGAGCAAAAGTTGGACGCTTAACCAACTGAGCCACCCAGGCACCCCCCATACTTTATTTTTAAGTAATGCCTATACCCACATGAGACTTGAACTCACAACCTCAAGCATCAAGAGTTGCATGCTCCAACTGAGCCAGCCAGATGCCCCTTCCTCTAAATTTTTAAAAATATAGCAATAGGGCCGCCTGGGTGGCGCAGTCGGTTAAGCGTCCGACTTCAGCCAGGTCACGATCTCGCGGTCTGTGAGTTCGAGCCCCGCGTCAGGCTCTGGGCTGATGGCTCAGAGCCTGGAGCCTGTTTCCGATTCTGTGTCTCCCTCTCTCTCTGCCCCTCCCCCGTTCATGCTCTGTCTCTCTCTGTCCCAAAAATAAAATAAAAATAAAAAAAAAAAGTTGAAAAAAAATATACCAATAAATTGTTCAAACTGCTTCTTGAGCACATGTGCATATGCACACATGCACACACAAACACACATTTACTCAATTTGCCCAAGGCATTTCTGTAAGAAGCTGCAGTTAAATTGTCCTAGTATATTCATGTTTTTATTTATAGTCTAACAAAGAGAAAGCACATTAAGATTAAATAAATAAAAACTTGGCAAATGAGGAAGGAATGCCAAAAAGAAGTGCCAGAAACTGTAGCAGCCTTCTTTGTCTTTGTGTTTCTTAGCAATGTTCATTTGGGCATGTTCTAATCCTAAATCACAATGGAGACATACTCTAAAGGAGAGTACATGTGGTCCAAGTCCAATTTGATGTAAATTTTAAAAGTCAGAAATAATTATATTATGGTAAACTCATAAGTTCTAGTAAAAAAAAATTACCAATGTTGTACAACTTTCTAGATTCTGTGGGCATAGCAACTTTTTTATTTATAATAGTTAATATGCACAGAATAAGCTTCCAGGAAATCAGCAGGGGCTTTTATCAGTTCCTAAAGTTTTGGAGGGATTCCAAGTGCAACTTAGCCATGTTTAGGGATATGGAGCTAAACTTACAAATTAGAGATGATAACATCTCCTTTAAAGGAATATTTCTAAGATGAGACAGTATGTCTACAAACTAGCTGAAGAGTAGTAGACACTGTGTAATAACTAGTAATTATTTATCCAACATTTTTTTTAATTCTACAAGTATTTACTGAAAACCTAATATGTGCTTGACTGGAATATATGTTTTTTTTTTTTTTTCAACGTTTATTTATTTTTGGGACAGAGAGAGACAGAGCATGAACGGGGGAGGGGCAGAGAGAGAGGGAGACACAGAGTCGGAAACAGGCTCCAGGCTCTGAGCCATCAGCCCAGAGCCCGACGCGGGGCTCGAACTCACGGACCGCGAGATCGTGACCTGGCTGAAGTCGGACGCTTAACCGACTGCGCCACCCAGGCGCCCCTGGAATATATGTATTTTAAGAGAAAAAAGTAAAACAAATTAATAGAACAAAACAGAAGCCATCTACACTACTATTGTAAACATCAACTTTCTCTTAATTTTTCCAACAAATATACTGATTTGAATATTGGTATAATGGTCTAGTTATCATAAAACATATATTAACAAAATAGAGCTTTCTTTATAATTTATTTTCATTAACTACTTTATAATTTATTTTCAAAACTTCATTAATTTTTAGGCTGGTGGTACATCTTTGTTGTGGGGTCTGTCTTTTGTTGTATGTTTAGCGGCATCCCCAGCTTCTGCCCACTATATATTACTGGTACCCTTCCTCACCACCCAGTGTTGTCAGAATCAAAAAATGTCACAGTGGCACCTGGGTGGCTCAGCTGGCTAAATATCCAACTCTTGATTTCGGCTCAAGTCATGATCTCACAGTCCTAAGGTCTAGCCCTACGTTGGTCTCCACATTGGGCATGGACCGGCTTCAGGGTTTCTCTCTTCCTCTCTCTCTGCCCCTCCCCCCGCACTTGCATGTGTGCTCTCTCTCTTAAAAAAAAAAAAAAAAATTGTCACCAGACAGGGCTAAAATTTCCTTTTGGGGCAAAATCACTCCCAGTTAAGAATCACTGTGTGAGAAAAAATATGTTACAAGAGCAGTGGACTGGGAGAAATAAGACCTAAAATTGAAATCCGGCTTAGCCAATGACTATTTCTGCATTCATTTAACTAGGGCAGAATTTAGAAAACAAAGCATATAGTAATAGGGCAATCCTAATGGGATTTCTCAGAAATTTTAGATGTTATACTATGTTCATGAAGCAGGATTTGGGAGTTCAAGCACCAGTGTAAGGTAATGAGGAATGAGTAAAATTCCAAGTTCCCAGCTCTGACATCTGTATAGCTAATAGTCAAGTGATGTAAATATTAGACATCTTATGCTGCTGGCAAGCTCACTAACTCTCTGAATTCATCTCTAAGATTCGTTTCTTCATCTGTAAAAGGGGGTGATTACTCACTTCTTAAGTTTTGGTAGAGTGCCCAGCTAAGGATTTCCACTAGTCCATATATTTCCTTCTTTGACATGCTTTAACATAAATTATGTTATAATTAATTGCTTATTATTATTGTGAATCTATATATTCAAAAATATTCAAATATGTTGGCTCATTTTTCTCTCTTCCTTTCTCCTTTGTGTTTTCTTCGTTTTTTTTGTTTGTTTTTTAATTCTACTACCAGTAAACCAGAAGCCACACAGACAGAGAGGTTATGTAAGCAGCCACAATTTCTTATCATTTTAAGGGTTTCCTCACTTAACAAAGTCCTTCCTACAGGTGCTCACTAATAAGTGGAATTCATATAATAGAACACAGAGATTTTTATCTGAATATTAAAAAAAATATTTCAAGTGAAAACAACTCCAGGCAAGGAAGCAGTCATTTTGCTCTTTTGATCATTGTACCTAATTCTATCTACTTCACAGAATTGTTGTGCCAGTAAAAATTAGGTTTTTGTTTATTTTGTTTAAACCAAAATCTCTATAAAAATTCAAGGAATATGTTTTGCTTAAATTTTTAAGGAAGGAAGTACAAATGACTGATACAAACCTCTCAATAACCTATTTGCCCAGGAAATCATGAATCTTCCTCTTGCCTCTCACTGAGAACATAATATTCCTTTTGAAATGTTCTTGGCAGGTGGTGATTTAATTACTGTTATCAACAATCCTTATGGAAGGTTAAGGAAAAGTCTAAAGTCCATGACTGGAGCAGAAACAACATCCCAAGACCAACTCTGATCTCCTTACTATTGTACTTAGTTTTGTATTACTATAAAAGTTTAGAAGGATGAAGGCTTCTTCTAAATGAAACCTCTACATGAGATGATCTCAACACAAACATATGGGATTAGGAGACAGCTTGGGACTGGGAATCAGAGAAATTTGCTAGAAACCCAGCACTGCTACTTACTAGGTATGCAGTTGTGAACAAATGGCACAACTCTCTGAATCTCACTTTCCTCGTCTGTAAAATGGGCATAATAATATGTTGTTGGCACAAGTGAACATTCCAAGTGATCCCAAAGTTGGGAGGAGAAATTCCATCAAAGGAAACAAATGTATTAAGAGTGAACATTTGAAAATATTCTGACATGAGGTTGCTTTTTTGATCTGTTTGCTTGTTTTGTTTTTAGAAACATTTTTTTCTTCAGGAAAGAAAGAATGACTGCAAGATTGAATCAAATTCCTATACTTCTGTTTACAAGTGAGAAGAAGAGAACAGAGAAAAGGAGAAATTATAGGCTGATATGAAGTCTCATGGCTGAGCAAACAGTCTGGAAAAGGAAGAGCTTCTCTTTGCAGGAAAAAAAAAGTGATGTTTCCTAAAAATAATTTTACCTATCTTGAGATAATTACAACTCCAGAGAACTAGAAACATTAATAGGTACATATAGCCATACACAACCTCCAGAGTATGATTCATCTCTAGCTGGACCCACCTTTTTCCTAGTATGCCTGGTTAACTACAAATTTTTTTATCCACAGAAAACCACCAAGAACTGAACACAGGTAGAGCATGGGAAATTAATTCCATTATTTTCTTTTATAAAGTAGACTATTTGTGGAAGAGGTTTTCTGTCTTTCATATCCCTAAAGCAAAGTGAACAGGTTGGTGGTTTTCAGTTATTAAATCAAATTTATAAATTATTTAAGAGACAGTATGCTCTATGAAATTAGGAATTTTTAGTCTCAGCTCTTCTGTTAAAAATACAAAAACAAAAAACAAAACAAAATACAAGTGGCTATTGAAACCATTTAGCCCTCTGTATTGGGTTGAATAGCATTCCCTAAAATACATGTCTACCCAGAACACCAGAATTTGATCTTATTTGGAAATAGGGTCTTTGCTAATGTGATTAGCTAAAGATACTGAAATGAAGTCATCCTGGACTCAGGATGGGCCCCTAAATCCAATGACCAGTATCCATATAAGAGAAGGAAGGGACATAGAGACACACAGAGAGGAGAAGGCCATGTGAATACTGAGGCACAGGTCGAAATGATGCACCTAGAAGTCAAAAAACACCAAAGATTGTTGACAATCACCAGCAGTTAGGAGAGAAGCATAGGCAGTTTCTCTCTCAGAGCCTCCAGAAAGAATGAACCTTCTCAACAGCTCGACTTCAGGCTTCTGGCCTCCTGAACTGTGAAAGAATAAATCTTTGCTTGCCGCCAAGTTTTTGTCATTTTGTTAGGGAAGCCCTAGAAGAAACTGACACATCTCCCCATACTTGCATTGATTCATTCGTGATATGCTGGTATAGAGCTAGAAATTTATGTAATAATAATAAGTTAACTACACTCTACTTTGGCTAGGATAACAATGGTAAAAAAAAAAAAAAAGACATAGATACATGCATGTCAGGAAGTGAGCCACAAAATTAGAAACTAAAAAAACAGTCCCAAAGGTATTATGGTGGTGGGCCACCACAATACATGTGGCAACAAAGGCAGGTGGGTGAGGTGGAGCCTGGGGCAGACAAGGAAAGCTTCCAAGGAGAGAGAATGCTGACTTCATGCAGTTTGATATTTCAGAGGAATTAAGTGGCAGGAATGAGAAAGTGAAGAGATGAGACTAGAAATGCAGGCAAGGTCAGACAGTGAGTCTAATTTTTTCCTGAACCAGTGTGCTTCAGTTTCCTCATCTGTCAACTGTGTAGATTGGACAAAGTCATAATTTTGCCTCCAGCTCTGGGTCTCTAAAAATCTAGGAATACTTAAATCCTTGAAAGCTATTGTAACTTTGGCTTTGACACCCAAGATAACTAAGCAACAGTTCTGTTTAGTCAATCAACAATAATCACTATGTAAATGAGTGATATTGAAACGTATATGTAGTTAAGTGGTTGATCAACCAATTTTAAAATGCTGTGACGTTCTGTACCAAAAATATTGGTTTAAGGAAACCAAGACCTTCATTCTTTCCCTACACCTAAGTTTGTGTCTTAGTAAAAGACACACTAGACAATGGATCATCCAACTAAGAAGTAAGTGTTATTTCTGTTTATGGAGATATATCAGGCTTGAGACACATTCTACAGGTCAGCGTGAGAGTACTGACCATGTGAGGTCAACCTGAAGTGAAGGATTTAAAAGACCATTAGGTATCTGAGGTGAAATATAACCTGCCCCCCCCCCCCCCCGCCGCCCAACATACACACATTATGTGGGAGAAAAGTCTTCAATTGGTCATTTTGGACTATCTTTGTCAAGTTCAAATTTTGGTTTATAAAAGGAAGGTATTGCAACACTTGCTGTAGTTTTGTAAAAAGTACAACAGAAAAACCTAAGTTGGAATCCAGGCTCTGCCATTTATTAGTATGTTCCCTTAGAGAAAGTACTTAACTTCTCAACATCAGCTTCTCAGCTACAAACTGGGAATAATTATACACGACCTGGAACAATGAGCACAAGGACTCATAAAATTACATATCTCACCCATCCACTACATTAATATATAATATATTTAAAGTATAAATGGTACCTTTTAATTAGCCTCATCAATTAGGTCTAATGGGAGAATTATATATATATATATATATATATATATTTACATTTGTATTTATATTTATATTTAATATGTACATATAGGTGTGTATATATATACACACTATATATATAAATATAGTGTACACACTATAAATTGTATACCATATATATATATGTATACCATATATATAAATGTATACCATATATAAATTCCAGGATCGTGGATAACTTGCTGTAACACATATTAAGGAAAACTTTTGTTAAGGTGCTAAGTACGTTCTTGGATGACTCCATACGCTGAAATTATTTAATGTATGCTAGTTTCTACGTAGACTTGTACAAAATTACTTATAATTCATTTCTACACAGCAGCATATGAGGGTCATGTTGGAATTTTTCCAGTAATTTGAAGCTGTATACAACCTCAGACCTACTAATAAGGTAACCGATTGCAACTAACAGTACACTTCTACCTAAAAAGGGCCAGTCCTCCATGATTTAGAATCATTCATGAAAATTTCACATCAATGGTCAGTTATGTCAATGAAGGTTTTTTTCAGTGGCAGCCTAATATGTACTGTAGAAGATTGGTCTTTGAATCAGAGAGAACTGACTTCCCGTTCTAACTCTACCACAATTGACTGGAAGAGTTAAGTTAATGCCTTGGTAATGTATGAGTGATAATGACCACTGTACTGCTCCACACAGTTAATATGATCATCAAATGAGATAATATCTGTGGTAACACAGAGTTAAATGTTTTAGACATAAGAAGTAGCAGAATAATTTTTTTGGTCCTTATTATATAATTATTTGGGTGCAAATATGTTGCAAAACTGGCTTTTCAGTCATTTTGTTAGCTAACTGGTTTAAGAATGCTTACCAAAAAATTGCTACAGCTTCTGACTGCCCTTCTCCCTGTGACACATCCAAACAACACACCAAACAACAAAAGACAGACAACAACAAAGTCTCATAACATCACTGAAGTCCTTCTGAGAGTTTGATGGCTATTGCTTTTTCTTTCCTCTAAGTTTATTTATTTTGAGAGAGACAGAGACAGGGTGAGCAGGGGAAGAGCAGAAAGAGAGAGAATCCCAAACCAGCTCTATGCTACCAGCGAAGAGCCCCTATGCGGGCTTGAACTCAGGAAACCCTGAGATCGTGACCTCAGCCGAAACCAGGAGGCGAACACTTAACCAACTGAGCCACCCAGGCGCCCAGCTATTGCTTTTTCTGAGAGAGACCTAGAGCTTCAGCTTCAAACGTCCTTGTTGATGGTATTCCTTTTATTATTCTTATTATTAATGAAGTATAATTGACATACAATATCACATCAATTCCATGTGTAAAACATATTGATTCAACAATTGTATATGCTACTCAGTGCTTATCACAATAGGTATAGTCACCATTTGTGACCATACAGTATTATTACAATATTATTAACCATATTCCCTATGTTGTACTTTTCATCTGTGTGACTGATTTATTTTATTACTGGAAGTTCATACCTCTTAATGCTCTTTATCTATTCTGCCCATGCCCCCACCCACACCCCCTGAGCAACCACCAGTTTGTTCTCTGTTTTTAAGAGTGTTTTTTATTTGTTCGTTCATTTTTGTTTGTTTGTTTTTTAGATACCAGATATAAATGAATTATAGAGTACTTGTTTTTCTCTGACTTATTTCACTTAGCATAATACCCTCCAACATGTCCATCCATGTTGTTGCAAATGGCAAGGCTTCATTCTTTAAAAGATAGTATATGCACATATACATGCTATTTTCAATATTTTTACGTACATAAGCTTGTGTATTTAAATGGATTTTAAAAAGCAGTAAGTTTGGACACCACATTGTTGACCTATTTATATAGTTAAAATGCCTAATACAATTGCTTATTCTTGGCTTCACTTCTTATTGTATAGAACTGGACAGTTTGTTCTAATGTTATGTTCTTTGCGGAGTAGAGTACTCAGTTGACAGTAAATAATCAACACGATAGAGCACATATTATGCTCTCTATAGGTCTAAAAACATTTTGTGACTCCTCATATCAACTAGTCAAACAGAATGTACAATTTATAGTGACATATATTAAGTTACCATTTATATCTTAAAGCTCAGAAGATTTTTTTCTCTTGGCAAAGCAGCACTTTATTTATTTTTACCACCCATCCAGTATTTATCTGAGTTTTTATAAATCCCACACAAAACTAAACACCAAGAATGTCATGTACAGGAAGAATATTCATTAGCATTAAACACATGTATGCATACATACACATACATATTAACATGTCTTTGAAAAGTGACATGGCCACATGGCTTATTTGGGAAAAACCAATAGCATTATTTATGAGTTATATGTGATGGATAGGATTATATAAAATACATGTAGTTTTTTTTCATTATTCATATATTGTAAAGAAATGACATTATTGCAGTTGCCCAAGGATTTTGCCTCAGTCCCACTTAGCCTAGCCCTTAAAAATCAGGAGACCAAAGATAACACGAAATCTGTTTAAATACGAGTCCTATTTCTAAACCCAAAATATTTACTTGTTAACTCAGCACAGGTACAAGGTGACTATGAATGGTACTTTCTCTCATCTCATTATTGCTTCTATGGCACCAAGTGCCAATCAGTCAGAGAAAATCTCCCTCATTTTGTTGCATCTATGCCCCTGAGATCTCCATTTACTAGAATGAGACAAATATTAACCAATAAAAACACACACCTCAAAAGGTTATTTTTTTTAATGTGTATATTTATTTTTAAGAGAGGGAGACAGAGCGTGAGCAGGGGAGGGGCAGAGAGAGAGAAGGAGACACAGAATCCGAAGCAGGCTCCAGTCTCTGAATTGTCAGCACAGAGCCTGACGTGGGGCTCGAACTCACAAACTGTGAGATCACGACCTGAGCTGAAGTTGGACGCTTAACCAACTGAGCCACCCAGGCACCCTGCAAAAGGTTATTTTTTAACGTAATTTTATTTCTTTTTAAGTTTATGTATTTTGAGAGAGAGAGTGCATGCACGTGCATAAGTGGGGAAGGGGTAGAGAGAAAGGGAGAGAGAATCCCAAGCAGGCCCTGTACTAGTCAGCATAGACACAGATGCTGGATGTGGGGCTTGAACCCATGAACTATGAGAGTTCATCTGACGAAGAGTCAGATGCTCAACCGACTGAGCCACCCAAGTACCCCTTAAAGTAACTTTAAAGAAAAGGATACATTATGTTTAGACACAAATTTCATGTATTATTATTTTAAAAAAAAAGATTATAGGATTTGGCATTTGCCACACACTGGGCTTGGTTCTTGCTTCTATCAGAGTAGTTGGGTATACTCTCTAAACCCTGACTCAAATTCTTATTTGGGAAAAAGGATACAATAATACTTTAGAAGTAGATTATCGTGACAGTGACCTTGGATGGGTGAATTGTAAAGCTGCCGGTGCAGAGCCTTTGCCTCTTTTCTTTGAGTCTCCTTAGGACAATCCTAAACTTAACTCTGATAGTTATTAGTAGAGAAGGAGCATTGGGCCTGGGACAGGAAGATCCAGGTAAAAATAGTTTTTCCTTATCATTTAATGTATGTCTGACCTAAACAAATCACTTAATCTCTTTGAATTATATACATTATAAGAATGAAAAACATATCCGGTAATACTACCTCAGTGGCTTACTGAAGCTGAATTAGAAACCAGATGTCAAAGCACTTTGTAAACTATGGAGAATCATTTAAAGAAAATAGTTCACGCAGTTTATGTGGAGGGATTTGCAGACTGTGAGAGGAAGGAAGGAAGGAAGGAAGGAAGGAAGGAAGGAAGGAAGGAAGAAGGAAGGGAAGGAAGGAAATGAGGAAAAGAGCAAGATGTTCTGTGTCTGTGTGTATGTGATATACATTTGTGGGATTACATCAGCATGGGTAAATACCATCAACATCGCTTATGTGGTACACTCAGTATTGGGGTAGTAGAGGAAGAAGAAAGGTTGGCAGTGGATCAGCAAATCAATAAACTTACACAAATATTTTAAGAAAACAAAGAGAAAAATAAAGATGCCTATATCCAAGATAAATATATGTATGTTATATAATCTACGTAAATTTACAGGGTATAAGTAATTGTGCACATGGTATAGACATACACTGAACTATATAAGGATGACACCAAAATACTAATACCAAGCATCCCAGAGTAAAGCATAGTGGAGAAAGATGCTTCTATTTTATTTCTAAACATGGCTTATATTGTTTTATTTTTATTCAATGAGCACAGATCATTTATAAAATCTGAACACACATATATTTTCATCTTAAAAAATAAAACAAAAACACTAAACTAATCCAAAGAAACATTATACATTACACTGGACATTTTTAATCTATGTGCATCCACTTCCCCTTTTTCCCCCATTGCAGACATTACTAGTTGATCATGGCATCCTTTTTATCAAGGCTAGACACATCCTCATAATTCTTCACACAATGCAACAGGAGCCATTACTAAATGAGAGAGATGATTACACTAGATTATATTAACTTGCCATCAAGGAGTCAATTTACTTCCTTGAAGGTTAGCCATGGACTTTCATCTCTGCATATGCATTACATTAGCAAATTTTAGCCAAATATTTACAAAATAATGGATACTATCTTAAGACAATAGTTACAATTTGAACTTTTGTCCATGAGATTACAAAATAGTGGTATTAGGAAGTGATTAAATAGCAATAATAATGATAATAATTGGCATATATGACAATGATTCTATCAGTGAAAATGGTGAGGGATGATAAAAGGATATTTTAAGCTTCCAAAGTAGAAAGAAAGATTGAACACATATCTCAAAATTGTGTGGCCATGTTCCTATCACTAGGGAAGAAACAACAGGACATTTACTTACTGGCAAAATGTATTATGGCCTCAGCAAGATAATTTGAAGAGAGATTTCCAGCCTGGCTTTGTCCTTTAAATTCATGGTGATTTTCTGGAAATAACTTTATGTCAGATTCCTATGCCTCATCTGTAAAATGGAACTAGAGCAATCCCTCATCTCACTCCAAAGATTAAACACTCATAAAAGCCCTCTGCTAATGCCTAAGGAGGATACAAAAGTGAGTAAGTGTGACATGAGAGAGGTATAGCCTATTATTTACATGAGAAAGATGACATGGTAGTTTAGAATAAAACTTAGTAAAGCTGTAGGTGATTTTCTGAAGAAAAACCTAGTTTCTGTATTGATGAATTATTTACTTTTGTTATTTTAGTTTCAGCATCCCTTAATTCTTTAAAATCATACTTGATTATGGATGATAGCAATTGCCTCTTAGAACTGCAATGAATGTTTGTTGTGTCAAATTATGTGTTGTGGGGGAAGACTAGAGATCTTTAAATCCTTGTTTTATCACATTCTTTTTAAGGAAAAAATCAACATTATGGAGACTTCTACTATGATCTCTAAAGTGGAAAAAAAACATTAAAAGGCATGATATAAAATGATTAATAATGTAACCCACTTGGTAGTTTAAAAAAATTGATTACTTTCATTATGGCTCCATAGATTCCTTTCCATCAGTAAGCACTGTTTGCTCAGGCACTGTATACCACATTTTGCTAAGTATTGCAGGGAACACTGTGGGAGGGACAAAATACGCAAAAAAGAGGTTGAATTTGAGACAGTCTGTAAATGTCTCCATAAAGATAAAATACATTCTGCGGCTCAGATTTTAGTTATGTCTAACATACATTCACTAGGCAGTTACCTTTCACTAAGAACTCTGCTAGACATTTAGGATACCTCCCTTCCTCACTAAGGAAGATACACGGATTTGGGGGGAAATATATGCTGTTAGGGCTGCACAAGATGCTATCATAGAAGGAATCATAGAGTCTATGAAAATACAAAGAAGAACTCCCCTCCACCACCTCCCAAGACACACATCATCCTTATGTATCCAGATAAAAAAGACTTTTGGAAGGAAGTGATCCTTGAGCTGTGTCTTAAAGAAGGACAAGGCAGCTGAATCACACGGAAATGGAGACAGAGAATGAAGAGGTAAATCAAAGGAAAGGCAAGAGGAAAGATAAACATTTTCTCAGCTCAAATTTTGAAGCCAGTTCTACCCTTTTAAAGATGATAATTTATGTAAATGTTAATCATTCCAGTGAGATATTTATTATTTTGTACTGCTATTACTGTTTTTCCCCCTTTTTTATGCATCATGCATGACTCTGTAAAGATTCAAAAGCTTTAAATGGAATGTCAGTATTGGAACTCAAATCCATTTTGATCTCTCTTTCTTCTATGTTTCCTAATATTAACATTTCCTCCTTTAACTCAGTTCTTTCTTTCTAGACATGGAATAAGAAATAAGTATCATCGAAATGTTAATTTTTTGTCCAGCATTAAGAATGGAATTACAATTTTCCAAACTTACTTACCTAGTTTTCTTTAAGAACCACACACACACAAAAAAACAAAAAACAAAAAACCACAGTTAAGAGTCCAACCCTTGATTTTGGCTCAGATCATGATCTCACAGTTTGTGAGTTGCAGCTCCACATCGGGCTCTGAGCTGACAGCCTGAGCTGGCTTGGGATTCTCCCTCTATGCCGCTCTCTCTCTCTCTCTCTCTCAAAATAAGTAAATAAAGTTTAAAAAAGTTAAGCATTTCCTCCCTGATGTTACAGAAGTTGATCAGAAGGAGATGACTTCAAAGACTACGTAGAGATACATTAAAAAGTTCTCATTTATTTTGAGCATAGTGGATCAGTATTAGTGTCAGAATTAGGATTCACTGGGTGGCTGGCCCCAAGTGCAACAACAACAAAAAAATCACTCAAAGAACTCCACCAAATATAGTTTTATACCTCTCTCTGTCTGCCTCTCTCTAACCACACACATCTCTCTCTACACACACACACACACACACACACCTCATACTTCTTCATAGAGTTGTGTTCCAGCATAGTCTGAAAAGAACATGTGATTCACACCTTGATTCAGCCACTTATAAATTTAGGGACCAATGGCAAGTTAACCAAATTTCTGACCCTTAATTTTTCCTCATTTGTAAAGCAGGGTGATATACCTCTCTGCCAAGATTGCTGTGAGGATTTAAATAAACACTTTATGTGATATCCCCTGGTACAATCTAATAGACAGTGGGTGCCTGATGTGTTTTGTTTTTGTTTGGTGTTTGTTTGTTTTCCTTCTTGGGGATCATCAACATAGCTTCTAGATTTTTGTCCCTAATACCAAGGAAAGAAATTTCTTCTACATATGACAAGAACTAATAGAACTACAGGTGCTATGTACAGTATCCTGACACTGCATACACAGCACAGGCACATACTGAGTCCCTCCTAGGTGCCAGGAACTGTGGTTAATCTTGAAGACACATAAACAGCTAAGAAAAGGCCCATTTCCTCCAACAACTTATAAGCAAGAGCAAATAAGTAATCACAGAGTATTAGGTATGAAAATAGAATAAAAATTCAGAATAAGAATTTCTTACAAAGTCTCCACTGGGTATACAACATCCATTATGTCCAGAAAAACTGTTGCTAGAGGATACTTAAGTAGTGAATGAATTTAGACTAAATATTTGATGCAGTTCAGCACCACTGAGAAATTCCGCTTGTGTGGAAGAAGTATTTTCAGACCAGAGAGCATGAATAAATTCCATTAACCCCAAGTAAAAGCTGCATGTGGAAAAGAAAGAAAAAAAAAAGTACTGTGATCTGAGAGAATGCTATTATTTTTCCAACTTAATTTTGTTTTTTTTATTTTCCCTGTCCTTTCCCAGAATTAAGACTGACTTCTTCCCCCCCACCACCCACTTAGCTTTGATGTATAAATGTAGAGGCTGCAGATTTCTATAAAAAATACTTTCAATAAAATATGCTCTCTCAGATAGACAGAACTCTCTCAGTAAAATATATATGAGAACATTCCTTCCAGCCACCAGCTATGATTCATTTATTACCCAGTTGGCCAGGGTTCTTAGGGAAAGAGAATGGTCATTTCTCTCAACCTCCACAGCTACAGCTCTCCGACTTTTACCTGTTTTGCTAGTTATCATGCCAGTCAGAATTTATAGGATATTTTCTCTTCCCTCTCCCTCTCCTCTCACCTCCCCCCCTCCATTGAGTTTCTTCCTACCCTATTAAATGTCTTGACTCAGTAGTTATTTTATGGTATTAAAAATGAAAAAAATTTTGCTTGGAAAATTTGAAGTAAAATCCTTATAAGGGGATTGAATGTTGGTATTTATTTATAGCTCCTATCAAGTATTCTCAAGTAATTGTCCTTTAATGAGACAGACATTAATTCCAAAGAATTTTAAGAACATTCATATCTTCAACTGACCTTATACAGTGATACAGTACCATCAAGAATTTCACTGTGAGCCTTCCATTCCGCCATAAATAATAAGCATGCAGTTAACAGAGGGTAGAAAAGAAGAAAAGAAACCCTTGGAAGGGGTCTGTAGTACTTTCTAATGCCACAGTATGATTCCTGATGATATCAAAAGATAAACCAAGATATTTTAATAATTAGGGAATCAGACAGTAAGAACTAGAATCAGACAAAATCTATAAGGAATTTACCAAACTCAACACCTGAAAAACAAATAATCCAGTGAAGAAATGGGCAGAAGACATCAACAGACACTTTTCCAAAGAAGACATCCAGATGGCCAACAGACACATGAAAAGATGTTCGACGTCACTCATCATCAGGGAAATATAAATCAAAGCCACACTGAGATACCGCCTCAACTGGCCAAGGTGGCTAAAATGAACCAATCAGGAAACTATAGATGCTGGCAAGGATGTGGAGAAATGGGAACCCTCTTGCAATATAGGTGGGAATGTAAACTGGTGCAGACTCTCTGGAAGACAGTGTGGAGGTTCCTCAAAAAATTAAAAATAGAACTACCCTATGATCCAGCAATGAAACTGCTAGGAATTTACCCAAGGGATACAGGAGTGCTGATACATAGGGATACGTGTACCCCAATGTTTATAGCTGCGCTCTCAACAATAGCCAAATTATGGAAAGAGCCTAAATGTTCATCAGCTGATAAATGGATAAAGAAGATGTGGTTTATACATACAATGGAATACTACTTGGCAATGAGAAAGAATGAAATCCTGCCATTTGCAACAAATGTGGATGGAAATGGAAGGTATTATGCTGAGTGAAATAAGTTAGTCAGAGAAGGACAGGTATCATATGTTTTCATTCATATGTGGATCTTGAGAAACTTAACAGAAGACCTGGGGGAAGGGAAGGGAAGGGAAAAAAATAGTTACAGAGAGGGAGGGAGGCAAACCATAAGAGACTCTTAGATACAAAGAACAAACTGAGGGTTGATGGGGGGTAGGGGAGAGAGGAAAATGGGTGATGGGCATTGAGAAGGGCACTTGTTGGAATGTGTACTGGGTGTTGTATGTAAGCCGATTTGACATTAAATTATATTTTTAAAAAAAGAACTACAATCAGACAAAAAGTAAGTCTGTTTGTTTTAATTTAACTGGAAGTTTTTATTAACGACAGAGGTGGAAAAACACAGGCAGGGACTTTGTAATAAAGATCTTTATACTCTGGCATTGGAGACACATCATTCAATAATTATAATAATCAGAAATATGCTAATTGAAGTTTAAGAAGAAATTCAACTAGGATGGATATTTTGAGTCACCATCACTTTAGATTAAGAGTATTACTATTATGAAAAAAAATGTAATCCATAGTTTCAAGTAGGGAAGAGCTCTGTGTTCTGACTGAAAAATGTTAGGAATTGGGAAGTTTTTCTTCTCCTTAATATTATATGTGTTCTTTTTTTTTTCTTAGCAGATTCTTTTCTAAGCCATCTTTCTGGACTATTTATACAAAGAAAAACATAATAGAAAGAAAATATGATAAATTGAAATTATACAGTATAAACCTGGAAGACTTTTTAGTTTAATCCTTGATTTTAGAGATAAGGGAGTGAGATTTAGAAGAATGAGAAATGAAGTCACCTTACTAAGGTCAGGCAGCTAGTTGGTGGCAAAACCAGAATAGGAATAAAATTAACTCCACTACTGCAAAAAGATACTGAAGGCCTAGAAGGCTGCTATGTCCAGGCATCTGGCCTGCTCCTGTGCCATGTACCACACCCCACCTCCTTTCTCTGCCACCACAATAAATTGCAGTCAGAGGCATTCACTGAAAGATAAAAATAAGGAAGCTAAACTAAAAGTCAATAGTCCTGTTACTTTTTGATGCCCAGTTTCACTTAACTCATTTCCCAGGTGAAAGATTAAGGAAATAAAATTTATCTTTGTTAACATAAAAGTTGTTTTAAATCTGAATTCATTGCAAAATATGATGTTTCCAAAACAGGTTTCACTTGTCACTAAAAAAAAAAAAAAAACAAAAAAACAAGCCTTGAAGAAGTCTTTGCCAATAAACATCTTTTTCTTATTTTTCTTTCTTCCCTAAACTTTATAGTTTGTATAAATTATTTCTAAATAAAACAGTAGAAAAAAAAACAGTAGAATCTGAACCCATAGAGATGGAATGTTTTAAGCCTCATTAGAGGAATTTTCCACTGAACTTTTTCTTTCTTTCTTTCTTTCTTTCTTTCTTTCTTTCTTTCTTTTCTCTCTTTTCTTTCTTGCTTTCTTCCTTCTTTTTTTTTTTTTTTTTTGAGTGAGTAGTTAAGTGATGTAGTAAAGCTCTTTTTCCTCTTGGGCATTTGGAAGGGGAGACAAGTGAGTTTGATGGAGTGCCTGTACCAAGGAACAGCTGGAGACACTATTTATGTCATGGTTGCCCAACATGTAACAAGGTAGACTTCTTAATCAGAACCTGTGCTCTGAAAAATTATCCAGTAGCTTATGCTTTTGCCTTTATAACATTGAAAAATACCATCTACCATCATAGTTTTCACTTCTATCTACACATGAAAGACTCCACAAGCACAATGCTAGGATATCCTACTAGACATTCATACCCAAAGATCCTCAAGTCCAATATGTCCAAATGCACACATTATATTTCCCCTTATTTTCCTTCTGGTCCTCCTACAGTTTCTATTTAGTCTGACCCTGCCAAAAGTTCTGGAAATCAATAAGCTATCTGTATTTTCCTTTCTTCCAAATACCACTATCTTAGTGCAAGACTTCCTTGTTCCTTATCTGGACTAATGTACAGATTCTTCAACTGTTCTCTTGCCTAGATGAAGAGTATTTTTCTACAAGTTAAATCTGTTCACAATCCACCCCAGTTTGTAATCATCCAGTGGCCTCTCGTCATTTGCAGTTTAATTTCCAAAGCATGTCCTATCAAATATTAGTCACTGCTCATTGATAACAAAAGAAAAATTCAAAACAAAGTAGTTTTCCATTGTCCAATAAGTTTGGGGATGTTGTATAATGCCTGTCCAATAAGTTTGGGGATGTTGTATAATGTCTAGCATACAAGTGATTCTCAATGTGTGATAACAGAATAGGTGGATGGATGAATGGATGAACTGCCTGATAGACTGCTATCTTGTTTTACGCTATATAATAAGGCAGGAAAGCTCTACAGACTAATAGAGCAGTCCACGTGGAGAGACAAAAACAAGTGTCTCTGGCTTCCTGTTCTGTTTTCTTTCCTTTTGATTTGTTTTGTTTTGTTTCTTTGTTGTTGTTGTTCTGTTTTCATTCCTTGCCTAAGGCAATATTGACTCATCAGACTTGAGGTTTCTAGTAATGAAGTTTTCATCTTAACTTTTCTCTCTGGAGACCTTGCCCCCTCTTCTTTCTCCTCTTCTTCCTCCTCTTCCCCACCCTCTTCCTCCTACTTCTGAAGCAGAGAAGCAAATTCCTCATTTGAGAAGACTTCATATTTCAAAGTATCCTAGATAATTTCTTAATCTTGAGGAATTTTTTTCTTTTAATTTTTCACATAGCTGTTTGGGTCTCTTTATGCTTATTTATCTATTCTGGGATAAAAATTTCAAAGATGACTATTGCTCAATGAGAATCTGCAGAACAATCCTTAATTGAATGAGGGCTCTGAAGTCCACACAAGGGTATTCAAAATTTCTATTTTTAACACTCACTTGTTTGTAAGTTGGTTTCTTATATTAATTTTCTCCTTATATTAGTTAATATAATAGGGCCCAGGTATTGAGACTGACTCTTGCATAAATAAGTTGCTTTTTCCTATTGTTCTCATTTAGTATAGTATTATAATATTCACTTTTTAAAGCTTTGGGAAATCAAACATATATTAAATGTCATAGGAAATAAAACTGTTTGACTACTAATGTATTCATGATAGCATCCACTAAGGCTTCAATGAGACCACACAGAGGATATTGAAATTGTCTTCAGATAAGAAAACAAGAATTGTAATGAGATAAAGCACTAGAAAACTGCCAACATGGATAAAAAACAAAAGTTAACTGAAATAAACAAACTGCCAAAGTCTAGGACAGCAGAACAGCTATACTGGGTGGGGGTGGAGCCTGACTTAGATAATATATAATATAATATATATATTCATTCATTATGTTATATATATATAATATAATAATATTATATATATATATATATATATATTCATTCTTTGCTAAGCACTGACAGTAGAAGGTTTCAGGAGAATTGTGATATGATTATTAAACAGAGACTTTTTCAGTAGATGATCAGTAGTGACCTAACATGCTCCTGATGATTACAATGTAAAAGAGTTCTTGAGGAGTGGAGTGACACCAGAGTGAGAAGGCCAGTAAAGTTTTCCTCCCTACCCTTCCCTACCTCCCTCCTTCCTTCCTTCCCTCTTTCCTTCCTTCCTTCCTCCCATCCTTTCTTTCCTTTCTTTGTAAATAATTTAATATTTTGCTGAGTAAATTTTTATAAAAGAAGAGTAATCTGGGAGGAAAAATAATAATTTTCACTGAAGATTCAATGATTCTTTTGTTTCCCTTGTATTCAGAATTACAAATTTAGAATTGAAAGGGACAATAATAATAAAGTGATATTTATATTGCACCAATCATTTATGTTTGCAGAATATGTACAGCTTGCAAAGCAATTTCATTGGTATTATCTCTTCAATGCACCCCAAAACACCACAGAGCAGGTGACACTGCCACTATTTCAGACAAAAGGATTCTAAAGGTAGTGATTTTCTGAGTGGCCCAATTCTGTGTAGGAGCTTCTTTTTAAATAACTACTGCCACCACATTTTTCTTTCCACTCTGTGTACCTTATAGATATTTCTATTTCTTGTAACCATCCTCTAAGGTAGGTATCATGAGTCTGCCTCATTTATACTAAACACCAAATTCCAAGTGACTAAGTGACTTTCACAAGGTCACATAATTACTACATTCCAGTTTTGCTAAAAATTGATATTATACTTTCCAATCAAGATGTCTACATTTTTACACTGAGAGACTGTCAACCAGCCTCTACTTACATACTTCTAAGATTAGGAAACTTTCTGTGTACTTAGTCTGATTTATTATCAGGTATTTTGATCAACAGTTTCTTTATTGCTAATTAAAATTTCAGCTCTTTGTTAGATTTGATGATAAGTTCCAAAGATTCTCTTTTATAAAGAACCTTTAATTATATAAGGAGAATTAAAGCATTACAATATTAAATACAGTAAATAAGAAAGTAATTATTTTTGTTTGCATTGTGGACTTGAACCAGGCCTTAATTAATCTTGTCCCTCACCCATTGGCTTTTGAATCATAGATAAGTAAGCAATGTCATTCACAATCTGGAAACACTGGCAAGTTTATCACTATATGTTGCTTGCATACTTGGTACATTTGTATATGACTTATCAAATCCAACCAGGCCCTCAGGTTTGCAAGTGATTTCTTCAATAGGTCATTTCATCAGACATCCCACCTGATAACTGAGAACTCTCTAGAAATGCCTTACAAGTGAATATAAGTATTTACACTGTAGAATGCAATATACCTACAGGGTTGAGAAACACAATGTTGCCTGTCCTATGCTGGATTGAGAACAGAGGGAATTAGCACACTTAACACAGACCAAACCATATTGTATTTATTTTCCTATTTTATAGGTGAAATGGTTGAACAAATTGATCCAAGTTGCACATCCCCAGTAGGTTTTATGCAAATATTTGAACAAATATTTGAACTGGCTCGTTTTTATACACATTATCTAACGAAACAAAACATAAGCAAATAATTTAGTTGATTACTTCTATAACACAAATCCTGAATGAGGAAAGGCTTTTGTTTTTAACCTGATTTTGTTTTTTATCTATATATTGCTGAGTTGGAATGAATCACTGGCTGAATAATGCCTGAGTATCTCCAGAGAACTCTCAATGTGTGACTGATAAAATCAACACACAATGGATGGGTTTAGAAATATGAATAGTCTTCTTAAGGAAAATGAATAGTTCCCAAGCCAGAACAAGACTTGACTCATTGTCATTAGTTAAGCTAAAGAAGAAAAAAATACATGTCAAGAGAAAATAGGTTGTTAGCAATGGCAGCTCAGAAAAACTCAGAGAGAAGAAAACCAATGTTAGCGGTGCATATCTGGACACTATCCAAGGAAAGAGAGATTGTATCTGGATGATATGACAATTGTCTCAGGGAAACTCTGGGCTCCTCTGCATCCACCCCCTTCATGCTATATGTGCCCTTTCCTAGGAAGAGAATTACTAATAGGAGTGGCCAAGTTTGAGGACATTGATTTGATCTGATTTTGTAGGAGATCATGCTTGAGTTTAAGAATAAATCTTTATTAGGGTAGATGCCTCTTCTATACTTCCTTGAAACAGCTTTATTTCACAAAGCTTAGCAAGACAATCCTGGGCCCAGGGTTACTTTTTTCTACCTGGATGGGCACCAAAGACCAGCTATCTCTAGGTTTTAGGACAAACTATCCCCTTTTCTATGGGCAGAATATCCAAAATTGAGTGTAATTTGAAATTGAAGTAGTAAGATCTGAGATTTGGCATGGGCTTAATGAAAATAACAGAGCAGACTACTCAGCCTGCTATGATGCTAGGCTCTACATTGCCTCTAGCCTAATACATTAACTAGAGTAGACTAGATTATTGTCACAAATAGGCCTATAAGTGTTGTTATGTCAATGTACTAGAAGTTTGTTGCTCATGTGAAATACTGGTTCCAGTTTGGGAGGAAAAGTAAGTGGCAGTGTATGTGTGTGTTGAAGTGTATGTTGACGAAAGGGGCTCTTCTCTACACATTCATTCATGAACCAAGACTATGTTAGTTCTAACATCTTCAGTTCGTGATTCCCAAGGTTGCCCTTGGGACCACCTCCTTCTCCACGATGAAAGCAGCGAAAATCATAGAGAACCATGTGGAAAGATTTTTATGATCATGCCTATAAGTGGTACATATCACTTCCACTCATATTCTATTAGCTACAACTAGTCACAATTCCACTCAAAGTTCAAAGGACCCTAGGAAATATAGTCCAGCTCTGTTCCCAGGAAGAAGAGGAGAAAGGTTGTTGCCAACACCATTCACTGCAAAGAAGACAAAAGGCTTTCAACTTGTGGACCAGCTAAGATCACAGAAGGACTAACTATGGTGGAGTACACCATTTTCTGTTACCATTAAAGCATTTCTTGTGTGTTTGTGTGTTACTGTTGTTGTTGTTGTTGTTCCAGCAATTTTCCTTTATTCTCTGTTTCTTTTTTCCCCCTCTCTGATTAAACTTATTGGAAGAGACCTAGGTTTTGGAGTGGAATCATCTGGGATTGAAGGCCAGCTCTTTGACTTCTCAGCTACACAACTTCATAAAGTTTTAGTTTCCTCATCAGTAAAATGGAAACAACAATATCTAGGCAGGGAGAAGAATACTCTGGGATAAGATCTGATGTTAGGGAGATTCTGTGTATTGGTCAGATTGACTCATGTAAGAACAATCTGGAATAGAAATAGAAAAATGGGGAATAATATATTTTGGGGTTTGATAAGAGGTACTTGAAATTTTCAACATCTTTTGCTTTTGTTTTTCTTCTGTCTTTTTCTTTCATCAGCTTTACTGAAATATAACACACATATAATATTCGCCAGTTGTAAGTGTGCAACTTGATAAATTTTGACAAATTATATGGTACTTACTGTAATGGCAGTCATCATATAAAATATTTACATCTACTTCCATCTCACCAAACTTTCCCTTATGTCCTTTTGAGTCAACATCTTCCCCCTCCACCTTTAGTCTCTGACAACTATTGACCTGATTTCTATCACTATGGCTTTCCTCTTTCTAGAATTTCATTTAATGGAATCATAAAATTTGTTTTTATGTCTGGGACTCTTCAATTTAGCATGATATATATTAATAGTTAATTCACTTTGGTAAATAGTATTCTATTGTCTAGACATACCAATTTTGTTTATAAATTCTACTCACAAGTTGATGAACATTTGTACTGTTTTTGGTTTGGGATAATATGAATACGTCTGCCATGAACACTTGAGTGTAAATCTTTTTATGGACATAAGTTTTCATTTCTCTAGACTGGGGACTCAGTGGTAGTCTTGCTTTGTTAGGATGCTCACTAATTTATGTGTGTTTGCTAATCTGGCTTCTGTCATCATTTTATACTGGGAAAGAACATGCTTTGCATAAAAGGAAATTAATTTTGATTACTTACATGATAAACTTCCATTTAATACTTTGGCTGCTTTTTATAGTAATCTCTCAAGCTTGGTCAATGTGAACTTGACACAGCAATAGCAATGTAATAGCTATGCTCTTCTAGGTTTCTTCCATAAGCTGGTGTCATAGCAATATAGCATATCTTCTGCTGTTGTTGTTAATGCAGAAACTAAGATGCACAGATTTTGGATTTGCCTAAGGTTAGCAGTTAGGAAGAGGCATACAATGGAATTCAAATCCGAATCTGCCTGACTTCCCATATACTTCTCAATTCTCTTAGTACATTCAGACCGCTGTAAGAGAGTACCATGGACTGAGTAGCATATCAACAACAGATATGTGTTTCTTACAGTTCTGTAGCCTGGGAAGATCAAGATCAAGATTCATGTCTGGTAAGGGCCCATTTACTAGTTCATAGCCCTTTTTTTATTATGTCCTCACATGGAGAAGGGGCAAGGGATCTCTCTAGGGCCTCTTCTGTAAGGGCACTAATTCTATTTATGAGGACAGAGTTCCAAAATGTCCTACCTCCAAATACTCTCACATTGGAGATTAGTTTTAATATATGAATTTGGGGGAGACACATTAACTCTATAGCACCATTGATCTATGTTTTTTAGTCTGCAAAGCTAAGAAAAATTTTCTGGCAACGGATATCCATTATGACTCTGAGAAGAGCCATCTGGGTGTCTGGCAGTTCCTCTCTTCTTGACAGACCATCCTTCTACCTATGACAGACCATGCAGAGCAAGTATTGGCCAGAATTACTTTCTATATTACATAAAATCCATTTGGACCTTTGAGGGTTATTTCCATAAGACTTTCTCAATAAAAAAAAAAAATTAAAAAATAGTTACTTGGTGTTTTAAATAAATATTGTTACAGCAGTCCTAGACAACAGAAAAGTTTCCTAAAAATAAATCACCACTTCAACAGGTAAGAGACTCTCTTAACATAGAGAAACTCTTTCACAATAAAAATCAAGCCCTGAAAATAATCCTTCCCTGTAAGTGTACCATGTAAAGGTGACTTTAGGACATATAACCTTAACAACACTAAGGATCGAGGCAATGACAAAAAAAAAGGGAGTGCTGTGTATTTTTTAAATTGCCTTATCTTTACAAACAACATTAGAACCCTGTAGCTACTTTATCTATATCTTGCATATAAGCCCAAAATTGGTTTTCTCATGAAAATTTCTCAAATAAATACTTATTCTAGACTACAAGGTCAACTTGTCACTTCCTCTCCCATTAGTGTGGATGTCACCATACCAGATTTAGGCAATTATTTTCTACTATGACTTTGTTTCAGCAATGGCTGAGGGAGAGATTACTCATAGATGTAATTTCAAGGAGTATCATCATGTAATTTTAAAATCAAATTAAATTAAAAAATAAAAATAAAATAATATAATAAGATAAATTTAGCTATTTAAAAAATCCATTAACTTATTCAATTTATACTTTATACCAAGCAGGGGTTGGTGGTCTAAGGAAGCAAGATTATATCTATTTGAGTGCTTCTTGAGACACTAGGTGGGGTATCTTACAATTGCCTCACTATGTAATGAATCAACATTTTCTCCTATTCCTCCCTGTGCTTTCCTTTGTGACAAAGCTTATCAGAAGAGACACAGTCTTTGGAGGAGAATGATCTTGAATTGCAGGTCAGCTCTTTCACTTTCTAGCTACACGATTTCTTCAAGTTTTAGTTTCCTCATCAGTCAAATGACAGTAATAATATTTATTTACAAGGTGGTCATGAGGATAAAGAGACTGTTTATTCCATTCATCGAGGTAGTAAATATAAAAGGAGAACAAGTTTATGTGGGGGTTATAAATTCATTCCTCTGATGAGCTCAAGTGCTGTATGAAACAGCCCTAAAATATTTAAAGGATGGTAGATGTGTACAACAGAGCTGAAGGGTCAGATCAGAGGTATAGACACTTGAGAGCCATCAGGTGTGGATGTCTGTATGACGACTGAAGCATAGGGAGGGATAGGTTTGTCCGAGGAGAGGATGTAGAGTTACAGGAATCTGGGAAGAGAGGGCAGCGGCATTGAGAATATCAGTACCTCAGAAATGGGCAGCACTGTCTCAAAGACAATGTAGAAGAACTTCCAAAGAAGAAATGCATAACCATGATCTTTTGCATTTTTGTGAGCTGGAGTTGCTGTGCTGAGCTATTTTTATAAGACTTTCGTTCAGTTGATTAAAAAAAATCCTTGAAAAGAGCATTGGGGAACACCATGGGAAACCCATAATTGCCTAAATATAAAAGTTTTCTGAGAAGTTTGTGGCAGCTGGTTAAGCAGTCTTTTCTTCTACTCTCCAGTCTAGAGGGAAATGCTGCCAAAAATCTCTCACTGGCAGAGAGACCAACCTGGATGCTTTCCTTACAAGAGAGGCTGCATTGGGAGAAAAATTAAAAAGGGGCTAACAAGCTTGTCTGACAATAATGTTTGCATCCCTGGCTTGATCTAGTTTATCTCCTGACTCCATTCAACAAAAATCCTATTTATTGAGCACCTATTACATAAACCATCGGGCTGGGCTATGAGGACAAAAATATGAGAAACAATCTTTTACAGTCTGGCTCAAGATAGAGCCATGGCAACTTATGAAGACAAACACAAAAAGAATGCCAACAGCATACCTAAATTAAAATTTCTCTATATTTTCTTGAACTAAAGGGGAAATTTCATTTTGTACCTACTTTCTGTTTCAAGTAATATTTTTTCTTCTATAACTTGAGAAAGGTATTATTCTCTCCATTTACAGCTGAGTAAATTAAGGAAAAGAGACTTTAATTTGCCCAGCATCACAGAGTCAACAGTGGGTGAAGGTAAAATATTACCTGGTTCTATTCAACTGCAAATCCAGTTCTTCATGATACATTGTGGTCACACCGCAATTATAAATGCAAAAAATCCATCACAAAATTTTAAATAACAATACACTTTACCTCTTAAACACAAAAGAGACAGAGAGACGGTGGGAAGATAGAAGGGAAGAAGGCAAGGATGAAAAGAAAAAGGACAGAGTGAGAGCAAAAGTAAAAGGACAGGAAGTGAGAGTATGCAGGACTGAGAGAAGGAAGAAAAAGGAACTAAGTGATACAGACAATAATGCCTTTTTGAGCTAAAGACAAACATCTCTGTTTATTTATATTGATGAGGGAGCAGCAGAAAGAGAGCGAAAGACACACACACACACACACACACACACACACGCACACGCACAGATACAGAGAGAGAATCCCAAGCAGGCTCCATGCTGTCAGTGCAGAGCCCAACATGGGGGGAGATCATGACTTGAGCTAAAACCAAGAGTTGGATGTTTAATTGACTGGGCCACCCAGGCACACCCCGGCCAATAATTATTTTAAGAGTTTCTGGGTGCTTGGGCGGCTCAGTTGATTGAGCATCCAACTTCAACTCAGGTCATGATCTCCTGGTTCGTGAGTTGGAGCCCTGCATCAGGCTCACTGCTGTCAGCGCAGTGCCCACTTAGGATCCTTTGTCCTATTCTCTCTCTGTCCCTCCCCTGCTCATGCTCTCTCTCAAAAACTAATAAACAGAGTTTCTTCCCCAAGTTTCTAGAAGGTGAAAGAAGATGATTACTCAGTAGGACTTGTTCAGAGGGTAACTAAAAGCTGAATAGTGAATAATGTTAAAATTGTTCCCAGAAATCAAGAAAAGCAAGATAAATAAAACTCAAATGGAAAACAGAACCAAAGATTGTGTTATTATTAACACCAGGGCTCTAAACCAAAAGAAGAATATTTATAGACCTGCAGGCTATGAAATGAAGGGAACTGTTTCTATGGCATGCAGATATATGATATGAATGCAGGTATATATGCACCTAATAATTTGCCTACTCTACTCTATCTCAGGATCTGCAAAGTGTGATAGAAAAATGTAGGACTATAGTTAGAAACCTTCAGTTCAACCTGGCCCTCATCCTTTACCCACTTACTTGGAAAAATAATTTATTTTATATGGACATCAGGGTTCTCAGCCTTAAAACAGAAAGCATTGTGTGTCATATGCATAAAGATTGTTGTGTTTATCTATCTTAAATAAAGTGAATTGAGGTTGTTATACCATGGTATTTAAGGACATGGGCTTTGGGGTAATTGTCCAGGTTTAAATTCAGGCCCTGCTTTTATTACTACACAAGTTATTTAACTTCTCTAAGCATAATTCCTTCATCTGTAAAGCGGGAACCTACCTCATGAGGAGGTTATGAGGGTTGTTTGAGATGATGCATATAATATGCCTTGTATACTACTCCTTATTTGTTAATCAGGTTCTTAACAAATGCTATTTGATGGTGGTAAAGATGATGACAATGACGAATAGAGACAACGGAAATGATGATGAGGATGCCTGGGATGAAGATGTAATTCCTTCTGGGAAACCTTCCCTGACCCTTTCCTCACTCCTGGATATAGGAAGTCCCTCCTCCAAATCACTCTACAAATTTGCATACTTCCACTCTAAACCCATTGTTAACCTGATCCTGACTTTCCTGTCTTTCCTTTCTGCTAATCTATGAATGTCATGAAGTTCTACCTTAGTCTTTTTTAATTTCCTCATTGCCCTGGACAGAGACTCGCAAAGAATACCTGTTCAACAGCTGAATCAACTGAGATAATATTTTAGATAGCACACTGTCAACTCTAAAGCAATGTAGGAATGCTCACTAGTATTAGAGTGTTGCTTGTATAGGTTTTTGCTCCTGTTCAATTATTCTTCCAAATAATAACACTGTGTGTTGGGAAGGTATCCAATATCTCCACTACCCATGACTGTGAAAGCAGCTGTTCTTTGTTTGGTATGAAAGCAAAGCAGGAAAAATTGACTTGAAGCTGGAAGTACTTAATACAACACAAAAGAAGAAAAATTCAAAGACTACAAATCTTGAGGATAAAAGTGTAATCAAAGAAGAACAGCATTAGTATCTCCTGGAATTTTATTAGAAACTACCCCAGTCCTCCTGAATTAGAATTTGCATTTTAACAAAATGCTCAAGTGATTCCTGCTCATAATGAATTTGGGAAGTTCTGCTTGAAAACCCTGGGCATACTCAAGGAAGCAGCCAGTGAGTTCTCTTTTTCTGGACTCTCTTTAGGAAAAAGTAGGTGGTAAGAAAGGAAACAAATGCTAACAAGCCACCTACTATGTACCAAACTCAGAATAGGTGTTTTGCCATGTGTTTTATTTTAACCCTTCCAGTATTTATATACACTTTGTCTTATCATTTCTTTTACAGATGTTCAGAAAGGATAATGTATACCTTAGGGATACACAGTGAGCAAGTGGCAAAGTTTGAATGTGACCTGATGATTCTATTTCCAAGCCTGTTTTCACAGGAAGTGTCCTCAAGCCCTAATTTAGTAACCTTGTTCTTAAGTCAGCAAGACTCCCTTCCAGCATCATCAGAGAGACAGCTTTACCTCTGACTGCCTGAAGTTCTGTAGGGGAACAACATTTGTGTCATGTCCAGGCTGGACTCGGGTAGACATGGGTTCAATTTCCAGCTTCCCTTCTTAATTGCTATGCAACACTGAGCTGAACAGGAATTATGCCTACAGCTAAAGGGCTGCTACCACGACTTAATATCATGTGCATAAAGCACCTGGCACAGTCCCTATGGTGTCGTTTTGGAGTGGTGGGAGTCCGGAGCTGATGGCCAAGAAACAATTCTTGAAGATGTTTTTGGTGAAAAAAAAAAAAGTGATTTTATTAAAGCATGGGGACGGGACCCATGGGCAGAAAGAGCTGCACTGGGGTTGTGAAGAATGACTGGTTATATACTACGGAGTTGGGGGAGGTAAAGGCAAAAGGGAGGATTCTAGAAGGACTTTGCTATGCTAAAGAGGACTCCTAAGATACCTGAGACCTTTTTATTGTCAAACTAAGGTTGTTCTCCCACCCCCTAGGAAGGCATTAACTTTAGGACAGCTGGGTTCCTGGAGAAATGTTATACTCCTTATTTGTCAATGTGCTGCAGGTTATAAAGAAATTCAGTGCTACCTGGCATTTCCTTCTTGCCTATGTTTCTCTTTTCACTATGGAGGGGAGGATGATGTTGGGGCTCCAGGAAACTGAGTCTAGAGATTTCTGGAGATTAGGCTATTGATAAGATTGCCTTTTTCTTGTAATTTACTAAAATATTTGTAAACTAATGGAGACTCACGCCCTCATGACTGCGATCTCTATCAGTTAACCATTTGTTTTCTGTCCCTCCCTTTGCTCTTGGGCAACCAGGAGTGCCTGAGGAATATCACATATATCCCACGTTGGTGGGGGGAGGGATATGCTAGTTTGTGTTTCACCCTCAGCTTGCCTTATGCTCCCTCATCACCAGATATATATTAATTGTTCAACAAATGCTAGCTGCTACTCCAATTATTAATTTCTCAACATATTACTTAATATAAATAACAACACCCCAAAACAGTCTTATCACTCCTATGCTCATATAGTCAACTGTTACTTGTTTACTGCATTTGGACATTTCAAAAGGGCCTCAAACCAACTATATCTAATTCCAAACTCATGATCAGGGAACCTCCTGCCCTCTTCCATGGCAGCCTGAACTATCTTGATCATACCAATAATTATACTGCCTTGTAATTAATTTTTACTCTCATTACACTATGACTTCTTTAATATCAAGGGCTGAATAGCATTCGTCTCTTGAATCTCCAGTCCTGAGGATAGTACCTTGCTCATTGAAAATATTAGATGATTTTTTATGATATTTGTTTAGACATGCTTTGTACTCTGCTCAAACCTTAGTAAAATCAGAGAAACACCATTTTTAGTTGTCCCAGAGGGAAATGCCATGTTTACTATAGATTTTCAATTCAGTAACTTTACAAACTATCCTGTGTTTGAGAAAGTAGACTAGTCACCCCAGGGTCTGGATTTATTATTAAAATGATGCTATATTCATAAAATTTTTATTTTAAGACCTAGAAAGAAAATTCCCATGTGTGAAATATTACTAGTTTGCCAGGCCACAGATAAATAAAAAGACCCCACTGTAATTCTGGCTCTTTGGTATAAAGAGGAGTCAATATAAAGGCATGAAAGGAGTTGTCATTTTGAATGTTGAAATATTAACTCCTCTGCAACAAAGTCATATTCAATGATCATTTGAGAAGGATTATATTCCTTCCCTCCGTTGCCATTAGTTGGGCAATGATATAATGAAAAAAATGTTTAGGGTGTTAAGTTTGGCCGGTATCAGAGTAAAACTAAAGTTACAAACCTTATACAATCAGATCTTTGCTCTAAGTCCATGATTTAGCCAGAGTCTCTATTTCACACAGTGTTGATACTGAAAAGGTGTGAAGGTTCAACAAGTTTGATATCAAACAGAAATGAGGCCTCTTTGGACTACAGAGTTCAAAGTGAGGGCCTTTTATTAACTACCTATCCCAACATTTAGTGGTTTGTGTTTTCTGAGAGGTAGAGTATCACAAACATTCACAGGCATTATAGTTCAATTGTCCTAGGGTTTGAATTCCACATCAAGTACTCTTTAATTGTGTGAAGTTAAAAAAAATTAATTAACTTTGCCTAACCCTGTTTTTTTAATCCACAGAACTGAAATCACAATCTAACTTTCAGGGCTTTTGTGAAGATAAAATGAGGTAGCAGGCATAGTAGGCAGAAGATGTTTGTAAATCGTAGCTACTCTATTATTTTTTCGTAAAGTGAATGTCTAGATTTTGGTCATATTAGATACACTATAAGAGAACATCAACAGCATAAGTTCACACTGTAGGGCTATAGTTTTTCTCTTTATCTTTGGATATATATAATATATATTTATATACACTTCCCCATAACTAGGTGATACATTTACCTCCGAGGGGTTTATAAAGCTCACACATAATGCTTTACATTAGCACAAGTCGCCTAAAGAGGCAGAATTCTACCAAATTAAATCAGAATGGCAGAACTTGTAAATCTAATAAAGATATGTCTAAAATTAGAGCAAACCTTTTAAGATGATAATGATGATGATGGTGGTTATAACAGTGGTGGTGATAGCTATCATTTATTGAATGCCTAATATATGCTAAGCTTTGTAGCAGATGTTTTATACTGAAAGGTTTCAGAATGAGCCCCTCTAAATATACCATATGACACATGGATTATTTTGAGCCAAAGATAATTAAGGCCCAAAAGTCTCAGGAAGAGCTTTTTATCTCCCCCTTAACTGTCTCTTAGAATTTAGATAGAGGCTCTGTTCCAGGAAGAGAGCTAACGTGGGAGATAACTATAAAGAGTATGAACTAGGTGTCATAAGGTGGGAGACCTCCTCACAGCCTGTTTGTTCACATTCCTCTCTGGGTCCCATTGTCTCTGTAAGGCATGACAAAGGTCTGTTTACAAAACATCTGTTCTTCCTATCTTCTGTGAATTATTTTCCTCACTCTGAAACCCCAGAGCCCTATTCCCTTCTAGCTAAGGATGGCATATAAGCCTCAATTGCCTGTCTTGGAGCCTCTCATGTCTTTGTGAGGTTCCCATACAAATGAAATTAAATATATTTTTCTACTGTTAATCTGTTTCATGTCCCTTTAGTTAATAGACTAGCCAAAAGAATCAGGAAGAGTAAAGACATTTCCTTCTCTACAATACACTTTATCTCTAAGTTTTTGAAAATGTCTATAAAGGAGATAATATTACCATCCATGTTCTACAGAAACTGAAGTTCAGGTGGCTTAAGTGACTCGCTTAGAGTCAAACAACTAGCTGGCATAAGAGGAACTAGAATTCAGATATTCTCTGATTCTACAATCAGTACATGTAATAGACTACCATTCAACTCTTTTGGAAGAAATACAACAAAAATACTCTGTCAAGAATATCCTAAAAGGAAATTATTAATCCAAAGATTTTTAAAAAAATTTTTATTAAAAAAGTTTTTTAACGTTTATTATTATTTTTTTTTATAGAGACAGAGACAGAGCATGAACAGAAGAGGGGCAGAGAGAGAGGGAGACACAGAATCCAAAGCAGGCTCCAGGCTCTGAGCTGTCAGCACAGAGCCCGACACGGGGCTGGAACCCATGAGCTGTGAGATCATGACCTGAGCTGAAGGTGGATGCTCAACCGACTGAGCCACCCAGGCACCCCCAAAGATTTTTTTAAATGCCAGCACATATCTAGCATTATTCAGAGAAGATGTCAGTGCCCTGACTAGCTGGCATGAAAATTTTAGTCACTTTGCAAGCCTAGACCTATGTGGATCCAGGTATGGCTGGCTAACATGAATTTTTCAGATTATCAAAAATAAACTTGGTAACTGTGACTCAACTATCCAAGAATTTCGTCGTCACTTGATATGATGAATAAGTTTCTGGATCCACAAAGTTGTGTTGCCCCCATCAATCTTGTACTATATTGAACTCATCTATCATTAAGTCCATGTTAGAACAGTTAGCCAATCTTCTGCTATGACATTACCATCTTTTAATGAAACAGCAACTTAAAACCAACTGGCTTTTATCTTTTTATGTTTATTTATTTTGAGAGAGAGAGGGAGAGAGAGAATCATAAACAGGTCCCATGCCCAGTGCAGAACCCAACGTAGAGCTCAATCTCACTACCACTGTGGTAGAGTCCCTCCTTAAGGAATGTGGTGAAAACCTCAAAACAAGGGAAGACAACCTGGCTATGTGTGCATACATAACATTCCTCACAATGCTGTAACACAGACGGCCCAATCAGATCGTATGTCTGTATGTTACCATGTATGGGAGACAAAGAAGTAGAAATTGTATAAAAGGCTACACCCCGCTGCACTTGGGGCTCAGGTTTTAGGGTACGAACCCAATGAGCCCCTGTAGGCACAAATAAAATCGCTTCCTGGAAAGAAAAGCCTCGGTGTCATGACTGTCTGTGAACCTTGGTCCCATTACACCATGAGATCACGATCTGAGCCAACATTAAGAGTTGGATGCTTAACCAACTGAATTACCCAGGCGTGCCCCAAATGGCTTTTAAATGGGCATTTTAAAACAGATTTCATGACATTTGGTGTGTGGGTAAAGTGTCAAAATAAATTTCTAACCACAGAAAGTATTCTATATTTCCTTTTAATTTCCTTCTTTTTTCTTTTTTTTTCTATTTCAATGAAAACAAAAGAAATGTTTGCCAAATCACAAATATCATCTGCATAAAAATAAGTAAGTGAATTCTTTAAACCATTCTTGTATGCCAGTATTTTATGGACACATTTGGAGAAAACACAGCACTTTACAGAAGGTGACTCAACTCCCAAATGCCAATGCCATCTACCTCCTGACAGATTCTACCAAGCAGCTGCTTCCAAAAGAGATCAGCCCTTGGATATCTAAACTGGTTGCCAGTCTATTTGTTCGTTTAGATAAAGTGCCACAGTGTTACGAGGATAGATCTGTCAAGACCCATATGTAGACACTGCCCCATTACCAAGTGGCAAGCTGCACCTGAATGATGACGGGGAGGAGTGACTCAACACATCACACACAGCACAACTTAATGACGGCTTTGAGAGAGCTCAAAAAGAAGTTCCAAAGCAACAGAACAAATTTCCCAGTCAGAGCTTTAGCCTGGTGGAGTTTGATGTTTTTCTTTTAGCTCTACTCCCATCCATTACAATAATGAAAGCAAATTAGTTAATTATTTAATAAAAATATTTTCCTCTTAATGAAATTCATTGCTGATCAAATTAGATAATGGATGTGAAGGCAGTTTGAAAAGCATAATGCACAATACACACTGTCATTTTTAAATGTTGGAATAGGCATTTATCCAGGATTGGACAGATGCCTCTTGACAACCTTCATCAGCATATAGGCTGTTTTCTGCAGATGGTCTTGGAGTCTTGACAAGACAGTTGCATAAGAGTTAATGGTTAGCTACCCTGGACTTATGCACGAGGCATCAGACACCTCTGCAGTGAAAAGAGCCTGAGATATGGCAAGAAATGAGTCTGACCTGAACAAAGTCAATTACTACCTCTATAATCTTTGCCAGATCACTTCTTTCTCTGAACCTCAGACTCATCATCTATGTAATGGGTACAAATATCTATCTTACAATCTAGCTTACATGGTTATAAAATGAACCACAAATAAGCCTGCATTTAAGAATTGCTTACTATATGCTAGTTTCCTCCCCAATTCCCCAGATCCTACCCTATTCCACCAATGTTCTAAGCCATGAGATAATTTCAGGCAGGTGGGAGGGGAAGAGTAATTAAGATCACAGCTGGAAGATCTCAGGGACCTCCAGTTTCACCTTTTCAGAAACAGTGCCCATAAAAATGTATGTGTCCAATTCCTACCTCATTTACACCTTTCATAAAAAAGAATTCCTAACATGCGAATTATCAAGATAAATACAAGTTTGCTGGTTTACCAGAATAAAAGCCTACTAAAGAACACCTGTTTACCATTCATGTATTTTATTCAAAATTTTTCTTCCTGAATGCATTTCAAGAGAGAGACAGAAAGACATTGTTTTCTCTTTAGCACCATGCTCATATTAGTCTTTTTAAGGAAGGATTAAAACAGAAAATATTGCACTTATAAATGGGGAGGCTTGTGCTTTATATTTACCCTATAGTTTTACTCTTAACCTTTTAGTATCAACCATAACTCATCTTCTTGGAAAAATGAGCTGAAGGACAGGTTTGACTACACTTTTGCTATTTATCGACTGAAATTATGGACATGATCTTCAACCCACTTTGAATGATCAATATCATCATATTAAGTTACCCATAACAGTGTAAAGGTCATATATTTTCTTTTATTTTTTTAGTGAACATTTTTTAATATGAAATTTATTGTCAAATTGGTTTCCATACAACACCCAGTGCTCATCCCAAAAGGTGCCCTCCTCAATACCCCTCACCCACCCTCCCCTCTATTTTAATTGATTTTTAGTAAAAATACAGTATTACAGTAACTTCTTTTCTAGAATACTTATATGTATGTTTCCCTAGAATGTGAGCTCCTTGAAAGTACAATCTCCTGGGGCGCCTGGGTGGCGCAGTCGGTTAAGCGTCCGACTTCAGCCAGGTCACGATCTCGCGGTCCGTGAGTTCGAGCCCCGCGTCGGGCTCTGGGCTGATGGCTCAGAGCCTGGAGCCTGTTTCCGATTCTGTGTCTCCCTCTCTCTCTGCCCCTCCCCCATTCATGCTCTGTCTCTCTCTGTCCCAAAAATAAATAAACGTTGAAAAAAAAAATTAAAAAAAAAAGAAAGTACAATCTCCAGCACAAAGTCACTTGCTGGCATGCACATATTACATATTAATTACCATAATAATGAGCTAATTACCAGGTAAATAAAAGAATCAGCTTATGAACTGACTAGTTCTTTCCTTTTTCAAAAGAAAAGAAAAGAAAAGAAAAGAAAAGAAAAGAAAAGAAAAGAAAAGAAACATCAGCAATTTTTCAATCCACTAGAGTTAACTAGCTAGCTAGGTGATAAGTGATAGTAGATAGGTGATAGATAGATGATAGACAGATAGATAGATAGATAGATGCATAGATGATAGACAGATGATAGATAGATAGATAGACAGATGTAAAACCAACTAGGTCATACCAGCCAACCTAGTAGTCTTTAATCTTTAGCAAACACCCTTAGCCTGCATGATTGATTCAACTTCCTTTGTATATCTATAGATCATACATTCTTTCCTAGAAAGAATAAAGCACCTCTGCACAACCCCAGGTGCTAAGGAACCAGACCTTCTTGCACAACCTCTGAGCACTGAGGTAATATCTATAGCTAGTATCATCAAGTGTGCATGTAATCAAGAAATGTTACAGATCCCTCTGCTCCCCTTATTAATTACCCTAAACTCCTTTAAAAAACCCTGGGCCAGGTGAAAACCTCAGGTTGCCTTTTGGACAAGACTCCACCTTCTCCCCCGGGGGGCTGGCCTCCTGCTTGAAAACTCCTATCTCTTTCCAATCAAAGCTCCTCTCTTGAGTATTGGCCTTTCTAGTGACAGAAATCTGAATTTGGGTTTCAATAACAGATAAAGAGAGAAGGAAAGGTCTTTGTCCATAACAGAATGCTAGGTGCCCACTGGTAAAAGTAGGTGGAATGTCAGAGTTGGAAAATGAGCATTTTGCACCCATCATGGAGAAAAAAAATAATATGCATCAGGCAAAAAGCATCAAAGGATGCTAAACCTAGGGGCAAATTCTGATGAGCAGCAGAGTATTTTCATGGTCTTAAGGAATCTCCGAATAGAGTGTTTATTAGTTGCAAGAGAAGAAAATAGTAATTATACAGTGAGGAAAATCTGACAACACTCTAAGTGATCAAAATGAATATCACCATTGAGAACATCGCATGCCTCTCAATGTGACATTCAGAGAAGGACAAAACATCTTGCAAAATCTGAATCTAATTTTGAGGAAGCATCAGATAAACTATAAATGGGGGACATTCTATTTAAAAAGAGAGGTAGGACTGTATTCTTTTAAAATGTAAATTTTGAAAAAAAATCCATGGAAAACAAAAGACAGTAGGGATATTCCAGATTAAAGGAAGTTAAAGAAACGTGATAGTTAAATATAATACCCAACTCAACTGAATATTGTATTGAGGGAAAAAAAAAACACTATCAGGACATATTTGGGTCAATTGACAAAGCTGGAACTCAGATAGTAGACTGAATAAAATACTTTATAAATATTAAATGTACTGAAATTGATAAATACAGAGTAGTTATCTAAGAGAAATTTCCAATTCTTAAGAAAATACATACAAATGTCATTAGGTTTAAAGGTCCCTAATTTGTCTAATGCTCCCTTAACTAATCCAGAAAGTGTACAGAAATTATAGAATCAAATATTAACAACAGGTAATCTTGGATAAAAAGCATCATTTTACTGGGGTGGCTGGGTGGCTCAATCAGTTAAGCATACAACTCTTGATTTCAGTTCAGGTCATGATCTCATGTTTCATGAGTTCAAACCCTGCATCAGGTTCTGCCCTGACAGTGCAGAGCCTGCTTGGGATTCTCTCTCTGTGCCCCTCCCCTGCTCATGCTCTCTCTCTCAAAATAAATAAATAAACATTAAAAAACAAAGAATATTGTTGAGGTGCCTGGGTGGCTCAGTCAGTTAGGCTAAACATCCAACTTTGGCTCAAGTCATGATCTCGCAGTTTGTGGGTTCAAGCCCTGTGTCAGGCTCTGCGCTGACAGCTCAGAGCCTGGAGCCTGCTTCAGATTCTGTGTTCCCCTCTCTCTCTGCCTCTTCCCTGCTCACTCTCTCTTTCTCTCTCTCTCTCTCTCTCTCTCAAAAATAAACATTAAAAAAATAAAATCTTTAAAAAAAGAATATTGTTGTACTATTTTTTCTTGCAACTTTTCTATAACAGGTTTGAAGTTATTTTCAAATAAAATGGCAAGGTTTTTTTTTTTTTTTTTAATCCAGTTGACTGTATACCACTGACAAGTAACTTATAACATGGACTCTTCTGGATCAACTTGCTATATGGAGAAGAAGGTGGGGGCAGGACGGGAATGTCAGCGGTCTATCTGTAAAACTCCACAGTGGTAATATTTTAGTCTACCAAAAATCTTGCATTCCACTCTGGGAACATGATGACTTTTAGTCCTCTCTCTTCTCTAAGTTGGAAACATGTCTCTCCATCCTCAGAACGCATGCTTTTTCCTTGATACCAAATAGCTTGTCTCCCCTCAGACCCTCTTTTGAGATCAGGTTGCTCCATGGTAGTGGTTCTGCCAGTTCCGTGTCAGGCCTCCAGACCACCTGGGCCCTTGTGATCTGAAGGAAGGAACCCCAGTCAAGCTCAGAGCTGATGGAGGAAATCCTGGAATCTGGGTCGTACTGCTCCATCTTAAAAATTATAGGCATTTTATACAAACTCGCAAGGTGAAAGTTGTGGCTGCAACTTGAAAAATAATATAGTCTTTGATTCTTTCTGGTAGATAATAAGAGCGGATTGTTCAATAGGATAAGCAGAGGAGGATTTTTTGTTTGTTTCTCTTTCTTTGCTCCTCTTTTGAGAATAGCAAATAAAGTTATTATAAGTCACTCAGGCATGAAACAAATGACTGAACTAAAATTGTGAAATGACTTCAATTAAGAGAATAACAAAGCCTGTGTACTCCTGCTGGGTACCACTGTATTGTAAGAATCACTCTGCATTTCAGTGTTTAGCATTCAGACCCTCAGTCAGGTGACATAGATGAAATTGCTCAAGTACCTGATCTCATAATAAGGTCCACCTTTTCTGTATAATACAGAATGTCTAAGGTGGAAACCACCAAAAATGCAGCCAGTTCTTTAGTTTACAGAGGAAGAGACTAAAATAAAAGAAAAAAAAAAGAGAGATGTTCTGAGCTGAACTGCGTACCCCATGAAATTCATATGCTAAAGCCCTAATCCCTAGTACCTCAGGATGTGATTGTATTTGGAGATAGGACGTTTAAAGAGGTAAGTAAAGTTAAATGAGGTCATTGGAGTGGGCCTTGATTCATTATGACTGGTATCTTTATAAGAAGAGGAAAAAAGAACACAGACTGAGGGATGGCCATATGAGAACACAGAAAGAAGGTGGCCATCTAGAACTGAAGGAGAGAACTTCAGAAGAAGCCAAACCTTCCAATACCTGGATCTTGGGACTTCTAGGCTCAAGAACTGTGAGAAAATGAATTTCTGTTGCTTACGCCACCCAGTTTGTGGTATTTTATTATGACAACCCTAAAAGACCTTACAATGAAGAAAAATCAACTTCTCCTTTGGTACTCAGAGTTAGTTTGACCTATATCCCGAAGTATTGAAATGTCTAGGAATCTTGTATAATAAAGTAGTAAGGTAGGCCCAGACCTTAAAGGTAGATCAGAAGTGAGGCAGAAAATTACTATTTTTTTAAAAAAAATATGTCAATTTTAGTTCAATAAACCTGGAGAAAAAAGAAATGAGGGACAAATCTAGGTGGAAGAGGGACCCCAACAAATGTCCCGTTTTGGGCTAAGGTTGTAATGTATTCTCTACATTGTACTTCTTTTCTGTTATGGTCAATCTTCAGTAAAATATTGTTAAAAGTATAGCCTGACCTTTGTCTTTTGGGGATGCTCTGCATTCTTTAATTGGAGCAAGTAAGGAAGAAAAAAATGAATCAGTGGCAATCCATAGTGAGAAAGCACTCGGTCCACTGAGGTTGCAGTCTCGAAGAGGACGGGCAACAGAGGGCACAGTCAGAGCAGCAAACCTGAGTGATCCACTTTAAGCACACATGAGGCCCAGCGTACCTCCCAGTAACCGGGGAATATGTTGGAGAGGGAAAGGACTAATTCCTAGTAGGCTGTATGGTCTTCTTAAATTTAAGTTAACACTGGATTCCTCTCTTTCCCAGTTTAACAAATTCTGAAGTGTAAAACTGACATGAGGAAAATGAGAGACACAAGACAGTTTAAGAGTCCAAAAAGGATTACATCTGGAAGAACAATGATAGGTTGGCAATTCACAACACTGCAGTAAGATGTCTATGAGATGTGTAGATGGTGAAGTTCAGATTTCCTTTTACCTCTCCAAAGCATTGTACAGTTGGAAATTCTATACGTATGTTTTCAAACGACTTATCTCAAATTCTCTTTGAGATTAGGCATGGTGTTCCTCAGGTCCACTCTTTGACGTAATATCACTTAACAAATGGACAGAGACTTTCACCTCGAGTTTACAGATAAACTGCAAACTAAATTTACTTAAAGTCATACACTGAAGAGAAGGGACTCTTGGTCTAGTGCTCATTTCACAAAGTCAAAGTATCCCTTGAACAAAAGGCCCCAGCATCAAGAAAACTGAAGTTCCTGTCAGGAAATAAGATATATCTCAATAAAATATTCTACAGCCAAACTTCAAAAAGCTAATTTTGTTTTTCTTAGTAGTAATTTCCATCTCCTCATCCATTAATGGGTCACTACATAGCATTTAGTAAAGTTTCAGTGTAGCAGTCCTTAGTGTAATTACCTTTTTTTTTAAATAGACTTTTAGTTTTAGAGTAGTTTTAGATTTACAGGAGAGTTGCAAAGATAGTACAGAGTGTTCAGCCTCAGTTTTTCCCATTACTGAAATCTTATATTATTAGAATGGTACATTTCTTACAACTAAGGAACTAATATTTACATATTAATACTAAGTAAAATATATCTTTTATTCAGCATTTCTTAGTTTTTAACCTAATGTCCTTTTCCTGTTTCAAGATCTCATTTAGGACACCACATTAAATTTAGTTGTCATATCTCCCGAGGTTTCTCTTGGCTGTGCCAATTTCTTAGGCCTTCCTTATTCAGGATGACCTCAGCAATTTTCAGGAGTACTGTCAGGTACTTTATAGAATGTCCTTTGATTTGGTTTGTCTATTCTTCATAGTTAGAAATGGGTTACAGGTTTTGGGGAGCAAGACCACAGAAGTAAAGTGCCATTCTACTCACAGCATTCCAAAGGTACATGCTTAGCAACATGACTTATCACTGTTGATGCTGACCTTGATCACCTGGTTGAAGTGGTGTTTACCAGGTTTTCCAGTGTGACATGACCCTCCCCTCCAAGCCCCTTCTCATACCATCGTCAGAAGGAAGTCACATGGGCAGGCTATACTTCAGGGATGGGGAGTTGTGTATTATTTCCTTGAGCACAGAGCATCTAAATTAAATTAATTGGAATTATTCTGTGTGGGAGATTTGTGTAACTCTCTTTTTATTCTTCAATGTTAATAAAATGAATTTTTTCACATACACTTGGAAAATATACAAAACTATTAATCAGCATATAGGAATACAAAATATTCCTTTTTACCTTATAATGGAGAAAAAAAAAAAGACCTTTCAGGAATAGACACAACAGTTTCTTCTTTTGTAGTTTTTGTGTTGAAATATCAGATCATGTTGCCTTCTACTTAAAATCCTTGAATATCTTCTCATTATCATCAGGATAGAGCCTGACAACTTTGCTCACATAAAGGGCTTGGAAGTTCCCTTGCAATCTAACTTCACCTTCTATCTAACTTCCATGCCATTCCATATTTCCTATGTCTTGCAGTGTTGTTGTGAAAATTAAAAATAATTTATACAAAATGCCCATCATATAGTAGATAATAAGAGAGAATAATTATTTTTTTAGTTTTTTTAAAAAGTTTATTCATTTATTTTTGAGAGAGAGAGAGAGCACGCAAACAAGGGAGGGGCAGAGAAAAAGGGAGAGAGAGAAAATTCCAAGCAGGCTCTGCACTGTCAGTGAAGAGACCAATGGCGATCTCAATCTCACCAACTGAGAGATCATGACCGAACTGAGATCAAGAGTCGGATGTTTAACAGACTGAGCCACCCAGGTGCCCCAAGAGAATAATTCTTAAATACTAAAAAAGAAAATTCTATCTTTTCTGATATTTATTGAGAACAAAATTCACTTAGCAACTAAAATAGCAACACAGGAGGTTCAAAAAATGAGAGAAAAAAAGTTATTTTTATAGATTGCTAATATTTTAGTTTTTACAGTTGTATATAGTACAGGGAGCATCATTTTTTTTCTTATAAAAGTAGCAACAGCAGTATAATACTAAATATAGCGTGGTCCAATTACCAAGCAATTTAAAATATAATATGTCTTGTTTTCTTATAACTAATCAAATACATAATATAGTATAATATCAGAAAACTTATGACTGTTGAGATACTTCCAATCATTAGAATTGAGGTCGGGATATGTCACTTTAATATTTCTTGAGTACTTTCTATGGAGCAAACAACTTACCAGGCACTAGGGAATACAAGGGTGGATAAGACAATGTTCCTGACTTGAAATGGTTTATCAGTTAATATAAATTATAGACTTATAAGAAATTATGATAACATAAATGGATATAAAAATAATAAGTACTGGCTGAGAGAAAATGAGGGAAGCTTCATCGATTAGGGGAACCCTAAGGAATAGGTAAGATGGAAATTGGTGAAGTTTTTGGAGCAAAAGAGGAAATTCTAAAAATGCCGAACTGCTTGTGTGTGCAGATGTGTGCAAGAAGGAAATCACAGCACATTCAGTCCTTGTCCCCAATATCATTATTCTTCTCTTTGTGTAGTTTTAGCTCCAGAGCTGGGATAATTTTTTGGCATTTGGCTAGCTCTCCTACTTTTTAAGCCCACCTCAGGATATATTCATGCTCTTGTTAAATAAAATATAGCTTAGTGGAATAGGAAAATATTTTCTGTAAAATATCATTCCACCAAGAAAGCATACTTAATAATGGACTAAGCATTTCAAGTCTTTCAGATGAATTTTTCTGTTCAGATTTCATAACATACAGGTGACTATTAAAGTAACAACAATTATGGTCATTTAATAGCATTCCCTCCCCCTATTTCCTAGGCAAGGCAATTTATTTTCAAATGCATAAGCTGCAAATAGAGAGTCATTATTATGGTAATAGACTAAAATGCAAAACAAATGTGGTCATGACACTTGGAGAAACATTCCCTCAATGCCACCAGGCCAAGATTTGCACCTCTATGGATATTAAAAAGATAGGTCCCTTTATCAACATGCCCAGCCATTTCTCCCACATATATTTCCCAGTGCTTCCTATATACTAGGCATTGTGAAACCAGGATAGAAATCTGTGGTTCCTGAATTCAAGACTCTGGTTGGAAGAAGAAATGTAAACACTCTCCCATGGGGCCAACATTTAACCAAGTTTCTGCATAGAGGGTGAGTGATGCTTAGAGAGCCATCTATACCTGCCTGGTGATATCAGGGAAGGTTCCAAAAGCAGGGAAAGCTGAGGCTGAAGGTAGGACTAGGAGTTTACCAGAATACCAAGTGGGGACAGTAGATCCCAGGAAAAAGGAACAGCGTCTGCAAAGGCATAGAGCACAGAGGTATTCAGATGTAGGGGCTGGTGAGGAGAGAGGTGGAGAAGAAAAAGAGTCAATGAAATAAAACCAAACATGAAGGTTGAGCACAGAAGGGCGGGGAGCAGTGTTTCAAGTTCTGAGGCTGCAAAGTCACAGTTGCAAACAATATTTCTTTTCGAAAGGGGATTCTTTCAAAACATAGTCTTCCACTGACATATCTGTATCATGTACCTTAACTGTCAACCTCACGTCAGCATAATCAAGAGGCAGCTTTTCCCCTCCAGATTTCCCTCCAAGAGTGTTAAGTATTGTGAGGGCAAAGACGGTTTCTTCTGCAGGGCCCTATGCACCACCTGGTTCATAATCTGAACTCACTGACATTTGTGGGTTGAATAAATACAAGGAAAAATTGACTACTGACCTAATATCATTATAGCTCTGGCAAATATTAGCAGTATAACCTCAGGAAAGCGACTTAACATTTCTGAGCACCATTTTCAGCTGTAAAATGTGCTAACCCGCTGTCAATCCTGTCAAGATTAAAGGGGATGGTCTGTATGGCAGTCTTCATACAAATGCCCGCCTATAAAGCAAGCTTAATATTTCGTACATGTTAGTTTGCATCCTTGTTTTCCTTTCATTCTCCTACTGTCATTCACAAATCCCAAATACGCTGTTAAACAATAGAACTCAGGAAGCAATCAAAACAGCAATCAAGTCCACTGTGCAACCCTGCTTCTCCCTCATGCTTTAGCCACATTGGTTTATTACTCTCCAAGATTTCACTGTTGAACAGCTGGTAAAAATTATTTAAATTCACAATGAACTTCTTAAACAGCACACTTCAAATCTTAACATCTAGGGCTTTACTTTCAAAATTCCTAGAATTCTTTTTTTTTAAATTATGATTGGTCTCCTACTTTCCTAATCCTTTCAACCTCTTCTTTTATCAGAACTCATAGCAAAAAGTTTCTTCCTCTTTCTAGCTCTTGAGAAACTGGAAGCTTAGAGTCCCTCCTCTTCTATCTGCCCCTTTCATTTAGACATTACTTAATGTAATACCTCTCTTCCTCCCTTCTCATTGCCATATTCTGCATAGCCTTCATTTCACAGCTTTGTTGAGTCTCTTAATAGGCGGTGACAACTATGCCTGGCCTTTTGTGATGACCAGCCCCACCTAGCAGCTGCTGGCACAACATCTCTGCACAGGAGCCAAACATTGTCCTGAATCACTGGTGAGCACAGGTCCTCTCGGTGCCCTCCTTTTTCAGCTTGGTCTTTCTCCTCCATTATCTTTCTCTTTAAAATTTTAATCATTCTCTAGTTTCATTTTTTTTTTCAATTTCCATAAACTGTAGCTCTACAATTTGAACTTTACACTACGATAGAAAGCCTTCCACATCCTTACTTCAAAACTTCTAAGCTCCAGACTCACCACCTCTCCCTTAGATAATGGCAACAAGTTTCCTCAACACCTCCAATTTTTATCTTCTCCAGCTCATGTTATATTCTATAGCCACAGTGGCTCTGTATAAAGTACAGATCTATTCATGGCATTCCCTAGTGGGGCCACTTGTAATAATTCTGTTATTAAAGACAAACAAAACAACAACAACAAAAAACACCCAAGGCATTTCAGCCCTGCAGCCAAAGCCATGACACACCTCAAGCAACCTTCTAAAAGTATAGAGTGAGAAGGCTTGCCTTCTCCTCCATCCATCTTCCCTTCAAATATTTGAGTCATATAAATCCCATTACTATTCCCATGCGGTCTCCCACCTTGCTGAATTGGCTTCTGCTGTCTTTTCTACCTGCAATGCCATCAGTCTCAGCCTACTAAAGTTCTATCATTCTACCTCTTCAAGATTGGCCTGGTACCTTGAGTAATACTTGTGACATCCAAAACAAAACAAATTCTTTTTTCCCAACTCTGAAAATACGATCTCCCTCATAGTGTGTGTTATGCTCACGCACAGAAATAATTTAGCATGATGGTTATCTTTCATTCAGTCTGTTATTTTAGGCTTCCACATTATCATCAACATTAGAGCGGGACCGTTGACTTTAGGTATAAGATTAGCTAGAAGGTTTATTACTCCAAATTAGACCTTCTGATGAGATTCTAAATTCTCCCATATAATTATTGCCAGCACGAAATGATCCTGCACCATACATTTAATTGCAGGGTTTTATTTTATTTTATTTTCCATAGGGAGTAGAGTTGGATTGAGAAGTTGATTCATTGAAGTGAATCAGGTAAACAGCATCTAGTACCAGGGGATTCATCCGTTTCTATTTATTCCTATAACTTAAAGAGCCCAATTAAATATAATGGGTTAAAGTATTAAAAATCTGTTTGATTATCACTACTTACTCAGTGAGACACTGATTAAAGCTTAGGGAAGAGACAATTCTATTCATAGAGCTGAGACAGAGAGAAAGCTCAGAAATGGCTTGTAGGTACTTTTCACCTTATATTCTTCAAGGCCTTTAATGAGAGAAAAATATGGAAAAACTGAAAATCTGTTCTTCGAAGTCTGATTTAATAAGCAGAGGAGGCGGCAACAATGCCTACAATGTTACTTTTGAGGGTGTGACAGCATATACTTTCTAAGTTGCCAGAAATATGCCCCATCCAGCTTGCCCTACCTATGCTCCCTGAGACACATTATTTCCTACGAAAATTAAAATAACAAAAAAACACTATATTTTCTTGTCCTTGCCCTCTCACCACCACTGACTTGACTTGTGCTATTATAAATCACTTTAAACATTGCAAATATTCTCTTTGAATATAGTTTAACCAATGTCAGTAGAGTGACAAAACAGTATATTGAAAGGAACACTGAACATGTAGTTAGATTTGTTCTCAAGTCTTTACTGTACCTCATTCTTCCATACTTCCTTCATTCAAGAAATGTTTTACAAGGTAGCTGTGGGAACTTGGCCAAGTTAATTAACCATGCTAAGATTCAGTTTCCTCCCTGTGTAATATAGATATCATCATTATGGCTTGCCTCACAGGGTTGTCGTGAGGATCGAATAAAATTTTTAAAGTGAAATCACTTTGAAACACTATGGAAATCCACACATTTTGCTGCTGAGAGAATAGTAAGGTGAAAAAGCCACAAATGTCTTCAAATACTCTGTGAGCTGTGTACTGCTTCACACATTTCCACCCAGTGAACATTTACTATGTGGGGTAAGCATACTGGAAGCTGCAGGAAATACACCAAATTATGAGGTCATGGTTCTTCTTCCAAAGGAAAGAGGAAGGGAGAGGGAGAATAGCTTTCCTAGGGGAATAGCAATACAAGACAGCATAAGCCAGGGGGCAAATAATCCTTGCAGACAGTAATATACGAGCTCAAAGGGCAGATAATGTGGGCAAAGCTGCAATATTACTGCCCTCTGAGGCTCATGTTACTGAAGGGGACACTATCTGTAGGACAGTCATGGGTAGGGTATGACATGGCCATCGATTGACTTGATCTGACAGCTCTGAGAAGTACCTCCAAGGTAAGACACAAGAAATAATCACAGAAGAGAAGGCTCTGGACTGATGGGATGGTGGAAAACACTATCCCGTAAGAGGGGAGAATCAGAAAAAGACTGTTTCCCCTTCATACACAACACTCATTTCTCCTCTCTACTCTAAGTCACTGGCTGTCACATGCATCCTATGTTCTCCTTCCTGCATTCGCATTTCTCTGCTCTCACTTACTCCCTGCCCTGTGGGAGAAGAGCAGTGTTATGTAAAGTCAAAACAAAAGTACTTGTGGGTTCTAGATTAAGACCTATCTTACTTTACAGCCTATCTTTCTAAACTTGCAGTGTGCTGAATAGCCCCCTTAAGCCCCCTGAACCTCTCTTTTCTCTGCATAAGAGGAATAATATCTACCTGGCTAGAAGGCAGGCAACGTTTCTAGAAGAGTTGCTTAATAAATTGACATACTTCTTCAGCTTATAATAGGCACTCAATAAATACTTGAATAAATATTACTAATTATTGTTGACTCTATCACCCAGACCCCACCCAGTCTCCTAAGGAGACTACTCCAAAGGACTTTATACTAACATTCTGTCTAATATAAAACTGCAGTGAGGGGCACCTCACTCAGTTAAGTGTCTGACGATTTCAGCTCAGGTCATGATCTCATGGTCCGTGGGTTCGAGCCATGCATCAGGCTCTGTGCTGACACTGTGAACCCTGCTTGAGATTCTCTCTCTCTTTCTCTCTCTTGATCCCTCCACCCCTGTCAAAATAAAGAAATAAACTTAAAAAAACCTACAGTGAAACTTCCCTTCACCTCACTTCAAAGTCTGTACTTCTTGTAAGAGATCCAGAGCTGCGGAAGATTTCAAAATTTTTAAACAAAATCAATAGTAATTCTATTTATTAAATTTCATAATTGGATCATTTCGAGATTACTACAGTTTTATTATTATTTTAATGCACAAGGAAAGGACAAACAGTTTGATGTGATGGACGCAGAATAGTGACCCATGTTTTAAAATATTTTTGTTTTTAACAAAAGCTTTCTCCCTGAGCTACTAGGAAGCTCAGAGTCAAAATGAGTTCTCAAACCCACCAATTTTATTAACTCTGACCAAATTCTCAGCTTGTTTTTCCTTATACAGTTTTTTAGACGTTATATAAAATTACACTTTGTGCAATCTGCCTCACACAGAAGCCTAATATCCTTAAGAGGATCCCCTATAGATATCTGGTCATCACTCTCCATCCACATACGACCTCATCCACTGTAGCAGTATGCTGAAACTGTAGAATAGTACAAGCAGCTAATCAGTCTAAATCCAAACAACATGTATGTATGCAAAAGAGGCATTGTTTGCTTAGGACCAGATGGTTCAGAAAGGATTTAACTTGAATATCATTTAGCCACGAAGATTATAATTTTTACTGTTTTACCAACCTCACTGTGTGCCTTTCTAGCTCATAATAGCAGTCCACAGTGTTAAAACTAAGGCTCTACATCACAATTTATTTGTATTTGCACCCAGTTCATTGATAGCATCAAATTTATTTTAATAAATTTTTAATGTTTATTTATTTTTGAGAGACAGAGGGTGGGTAGGGGAGGGGCAGAGAGAGAGGAGGAGACACAGAATCTGAAGCAGACTCCAGGCTCTGAGCTGTCAGCACAGAGCCTGAGGTGGGGCTGGAACTCACAAACCGTGAGATCATGACCTGGGCCAAAGTCAGGTGCTTAACTGACTGAGCCAACCAGGTACCCGGAAAGCATCAAAATTTAAATGTACACTGCCATTCACTGGTCCATCTAATCGTGTAATCATATTATGATAGCTAATTTAAAGACTGAATTCACTTACCATTTTTCCCTGGGCAAATTACCTAAACGTTTTGTATTTCTCTTTAAATCAGTTTTAGTATTTGTGAAATGGACTTCAGCATCAGATTAGCCTGCAGTCACATCCTGACTACACCACTGAATGCTGGGAGGTTTGAGAGATGTACTTTAAAACATGTCTTCCAAATTCTTTGACACGGTTTCTATCAAATGGTGGGGGTCATGGCTCTTTTTTTGAATCTGGGCTATGACTTCTTGACAAATTAGAATACAGTGAAAGCGATGCTGTGCCAATTTCTGGCTCAGACTTTATCAAACTGGCAGTCTCCATTTTCCCATCTTTCAGGATGATCGCTCATGGAACCTGGAAGTCATGCATTGAAGAAGCCCAAGCCGCATTCAGAGAGGTCCAGGTGGAAAGAAACAAGCCCATATCCCTGGCCATGTAAGCATGCCATTTTGAAAGCAGATCCTCCAAGCTCCAGCTGAAATGTCTCCCTCTGAAGTCTGGTGGATCAGAAACAAGCTGTCCCAATCAAGTCCTACTCTATTTGTGAGTAAATAAGTGATTCGCATTGTCCTAAGCCACAAAGTTTTGGGGTACTTAGCTACACAGCGATATATAACTAGGACAGGATAACAAGGTCTTGTTTTTGCATAGAAAAGGCTGCCACAAGAGTTTTGGCTAACATCAGAAAAGTGTCTGTGTCTTATAAGAATGTTATAGAACGATTATTTTTAAAATCTAGTCAATTCAAAAGTCTGTGAATTCTAAACAGCTTTCCTATCAGTCTTCATTAATAATATAAATTATAATAAAAGCCTATCTCATTTGTGCTTTGCAGAAACTATGGGTTCTACAAGTTGAAGGTTTGTGACAACCCCACTTTGAGCAAGTGTGCTGGTACCATTTTTCCAACAGCATTTGGTCACTTTACATTTTTCTGTTGCATTTTGGTAATTCTTGCAATATTTCAAACTTTTCCATTATGATTATATTTGAATTGCTACAATCTCATGACAAAATGTTAACGGATGAGGAGTTGCTTCTCATGGATGAGCAAAGAAAGTAGTTTCTTGAAATGAAGATGCTGTGAAAATTGTTGAAATGACACAAAGGATTTAGAATATTGCACAAGCTTAGTTGATAAAGCAGTCGCAGGGTTTGAAAAGATTGACTCCAATAGTGAAAGAAGTTCTACTATGCATAAATTGCTATCAAATGCCATCACATGCTACAGAGAAATTGTTCATGAAAGGAAGAGTCAATTGATGTGGCAAACTCCATGGTTGTCCTATTGTGAGAAACTGCCACAGCTACACCAACCTTCAGTGACCACCTGATCAGTCAGCAGCCAGTGACACTGAAGCAAGAACCTCCACCAGGAGGTTTTTTAATTGAGGTTTTTTAATTGAGGTATGTACATTGTTTTTTGGACATAATTCTATTATTGCACACTTAATGGACTACAGTATAATGTAAACATAACTTTTATATGCACTGGGAAACCAAAAAAGGAAAAAAAATTCATTTGATTCACTTTATTGTGACATTCACTTGATTGTGGTGGTCTGGAACCAAACCCACAATATGCTGGAGGTATGCCTGTAATTATTGTTTACTGAATAGCTCTATATATAGAATGGACATGTTATAAGTTTTTTCATTTGATTTCATAATAATTCTACTACCATATTACTATTATACCCTTTTTACTAATGAGAAAACGTACATCTAGGGAAACTATATGGTAATAAGTAGCATGATTTGGATATGAACACTGATAGTGCTAAAGCCAGTATCTTCCTGTTTCATGATAACTTTCATGTGTATAATACAATAAAAAGTACATTTAAAAATCAATATGAGAGAAAATACTGAATGGGTTTAGGAATAAAAGGCTTTAATAAGACTTTATTGATAAAGTTAGCTAAGCATTGGAGTAGGCAGTGCCTTCTAGACAGAGGACACAGCAGAAGCAAAGGCTCTGAGGCACAATATTTCTTTCATGATGTTTTTGTATTACTGACTTTCGAGTTTGGGCCAGGAAATGGTTGAAAAGTAAGGTGGGGAGGGCTTAGAGAATGTGTGTGCCTTTCAGAGGAGACTGATCTCATCCTTGATTGTTGGAAGACTACTGAGAGCCTCTTGTAAGCAGGTAAGTGATATGGTAAAAACCTCATAGACAACCCCGTGGGAATCCCCATCATATGTCTAGTAGGGTAACTCCAAGTCCATTGTGAGACTTGATCTTCTGGATTCTGAATATTGGTACTTCTACTACTGGGGTTTTCACCTAAGGGGACTTGAGCTCTTTGGGGATCATGAAATTATTTACAAGACATTCAAGAATTCTTGTGCCGTAAACTGTCAGCAGAATTATACATAACACTTTCCATGCTGAAATCTTTTTGCTTTAGTGAAAGTTGTTGACTTGATAGTCTTGTGTCATCTGTGCTTTGGGGAATCAGGACATAATCTAGACCCATGCCTTGGGGTGAAATGAGCCCACATCGGGCTCTGTGCTGACAGCTTGGAGCCTGGAGCCTGGTGTGGATTCTGTGTCTCCCTCTCTTCTGCCCCTCCCCCTACTCATGCTCTGTCTCTCAAAAATGAAGAGGCATTAAAAAAAGTTTTTAAAAAAGTTACCATTATTTTTATGTTTTTCTCTAACATGGGACAACTCACACCAAATTGTATTGTTTACTTACCTTTCTTTCTCACAGACTGGGATATCTGAGGACAGAGTAGGTAGGGATTTTTGTTTGCTTGTTTGGGGTTTTTTAGTATGTTATTTTTAACACTGTATCTAAATTTACATCATTATTCTTAACACATGGTATATATTCAATAAATATTTGTTGAATAAATTAATCTTTAGATTTCTAAGTCACCTCTGAAATCTGATTTACATTTACTCTGTTCCACAGAACATACTTCTGTGGAAAATTAAAAGTAAATTATGAAAAGTAAAATTAAAAATGAAAAGTAAAATTATTAGAAATCATATTATAAAATTTTTATCTGCAGAGAGATTGGATAAATTTACCATCCTATTGTCTTTCTGGGGCTCCATTTTCTTGTTTGTGCAATTGAGAAGACAGGACAGAAATACCTGCTTCATAGATTAGAACAAAGTCAGTCAGTATCAAGAGAAGATTGACAGTAGATGGCTTTTCCATAAATCGCCTACTATGATTATTGTCTTCTGTTCTAGTTGCTGATTTGTTTTTCATGGTGACAGTTTCTCTGGTTTTCCCTTTATAAGGTGGCTCATGCATTAGTCAATGCACATGGACTCCACTCTTACATTCTGTTCCAGGACAAACTAATTTGATTTTATTTTTCCAACCATTCTCTATCAACTACTTAATGCCTAACTGTAATGGAACCAAAGTGAGGATTATTAGCCTTGGTTCTAACTTATGACTAGCTCACTCTCCTTCCAATATGCCTGGAGCACTTTCTTTCTTTTTTAATTTTTTTAACGTTTTTATTTATTTTTGAGACAGGGAGAGACAGAGCATGAACAGGGGAGGGTCAGAGAGAGGGAGACACAGAATCTGAAACAGGCTCCAGGCTCTGAGCTGTCAGCACAGAGCCTGACGTGGGGCTCGAACTCACGGACCGTGAGATCATGACCTGAGCCGAAGTCGGCCGCTTCACCGACTGAGCCACCCAGGCGCCCCCTGGAGCACTTTCTAAGGTTGTTGATGACTCAGAGAACACTTGACAGTTATTCTAGGTAGAAACAATTGCATTTATTCTTTCAGACTTTCTCACTTTCATATTGATTCCTAACAAGAAAGAAAAAAGAAAGAAAGAAAGAAAGAAAGAAAGAAAGAAAGAAAGAGGAAGAGAGGTAGGGAGGAAGGAAGGAAGGAGATTTAAAAAATCACTGGAAGTAAGCTTGTGGTTCTTACTTCTTATATTGTTATATAATAGGAAGGACCATGCTGAATACAACCACCACTTATTACTAGCATGTAAGGGACCAAGAACGTGTTCAATGTTTTACATATGCTCTCTATTTTAATTCTTACAATACACATCTGTAATACAGATTTTTTTCCCACTTTATGTATAAGGAAAAAGTGAGATAGGTAAAGCAACCTACCCAAAACCACAGTCCTGCTAAGTGTGACAAATAGAATCAAAATCCACACCTGTTTTCCTAGAGTCTATTTTCTTTGACAGTATGAGGTTTTAAAGAGCAGACGGTTTAAGGAGAAACCTGGTTCAACTCCATCCTCTGCTGTTGAATACCTGTGGGCACTGGGTCAATGCAATCAATTTAATTCATTTTAGTTCAGTTCTACATTTACTAAGTATCTGCTTCATATAAGAATCTGTTCAAGGCACCACTGGAAATAAAAGTTGAAAAGGAAATGGTGTAAGTTCTTACTGAATTGAGAACACAGTACAGGAGATTAGATATATACTTCACCACAAAGACCTTCACTACAAAAATATACTATGACAGGTCTTATAAAAAAAGGCACAGACAAATGATAATAGAAATAGAAGAGAAAGACAAATTTTGACAGGGACAATCAGGAAGAAAGAGAATTTGGACATGGCACCCAAGAAAAGGCAGTGTATCTAATTTAAGAGATAGTGCCATGAAATTAAAGAGTGCTGGATTCAAATCCTAGCTCCACCAGCAAACAGAAAGCTATGATGACCATTACCAAAGTGCTCGATCTCTGGCACTCTTGGTTTGTCTCTAAAAAGGGTATAAAAACATTTACACCTAAAAGGAGGAGGGTTCTGTGACTGTGAGAAGCAAACACACTGATAGTGTGTATCAAAGTACCTAGCATACCTCCTGACATGAAATAAACACTTGAAAAACACCCAAATTTAAAACAAGAGATCTAGTACTTTTGATAATCAGCAGTAGGATGAAAGGGCAGGATTTAGGTCACCAGGACCAAGAGGAGTAAACAGGGTGAGAAAACATGAAAGGAATATGTTTATGGAATAGACTGTAACTGAAAACAGATTCAAAGGGAGGGATCATAAGCCTGAATGTCAGATTCATGGTCTGACAATAATCCAAGTGAGGAGTAATGAGGCAGGCCTGATGTGGGACAGCACACATAGGCTGGAGGTGAGCCTAACTAAGACAGGCTGGCAGATCTTGACAACTACGGTCTGGAAAGTGATGAGTTAAATATAGTCTTACTCATGCTCTTCCCACCTGTGTAACAGAAAGCATGATGATGCCCTTCACGGAAAAAGAGAAAACAAATAAACAAAAAAGTGAAGGTTTTTAAAAAGAAAATCTTCAGTTTGGGGTGAGGTAAACTTCAGTCGATGAATATGGAATTTGAGAAGGGAGTTAACCACATCAATAACAACTAGAGCAACTCTAACAGCAGATTTATCGTTCACACTGGTCTAAATCCTATACTTACATTTTCTGATACCATGCTTACAACGTGATCTGAGTTGGAAGTTATTATTTTATAAATGAGAAAATTGAGGGTTCAGAGGTTTTAGTAACCTGTCCAAAGCTATGAACCTACCATGTGGATAAACAAAAATTCAAACCTGGGCCTAATTTCAACACCCATCTTATCTACTATACAACACGGTCTCCAAAACAATCCACCTGAATAAATTACATGTGTTGTAATGATCTTAGTGTATCATCATAAATAATGAAAGACGGTGATACTCTCAAGTATATTGTAAATTGCTGTAAAAAATGTTAGTTACTATTTTACTGGTGGTAGTTTTGTTAATAATAGGGATTAGTCTCTAGTGAACAGCCCTAATTTTCCCAACTAGTCCTTTGATGGTTAGTTAATTTATCAACAATTGAGCCCTAAAATAGTCATCACTTGGCTTTGTGAACATCTTTACTAGGAAAGAAGTATTTATAAAGCTACGTATGGATCATAAAAAAAGAGATGGTAGAAGATGCTTGACCTCCCCACAGAAGGATGGAAACCATGGCATCATTCTGGTTTGACCTGTCTTCTAATGAACTAGGTAGATCAGGTTTACACGAGATAGATTAACAAAGACCATGGTCAATCTCCTTAACCTGAGAGAACTTGACATTTTACTTTCTATTGGGTACTTTGACAACTCTTGTAACCATCCAGAACTACTTCTTTTTAGGTAGATGTTGGCACAAAAAGCCATCCGTGCACAAATGGACCAAACCAAATACAGATAAATGTTCAATGTGGATCTCAAATGTAAAAAAAAAAAAAAATGCCTTTGAGAAAACAATAAACAAATAAAATACTGCCAGTAAGTCAAAATGAATATCCATTTCATTTACCCACAACTACTTAGCAAGAGTTAACTGAATATTTGCTGTTTCAGACATTGCCCTGATTTTTTTTTAAATAAAATCATGAATTCTATCAAAGCCTAGGCAAGTAGCATATTACATCAGTTTTACAAGTGAGGAGACAGGTTCTGTGGATTTTTTTCAAAATCATGTAGAGTAAGTATTGGAATGGGATTTAAATCTGGGACTGTTTGATTTCCACTCTAGACCTAGATATTGACAATGGAAAATAAATAAGACCTTCTCTTTACGTTTAAATAAAGCACAGTCTAGCTGAAGAGTCAGATTTGTAACTATTATAATGAGATGAAATTGAATAAATGATGGAACAAATGAGCTCACTTGAGTTTGGCCTGGAGAAGACTGCACAAAAGCTCGACTGTGAAGATTTAGTAAAAATTTTGTCAGACAAACAAAGCAAGTAGAAGGCATTTCAGGGAAAAATAGCAGAGATTCCAAGGCATGGGGTCACTACATGGTGTGCATTACAATACCGAGAATTCCCTTTTGTCTCTACTTTGGGATCTGTGGAGATTGAGAGCAGGAGAAGGGCTACTCAATGAATAAGCTGAAAAAGCCAAACCGAAGGTTTTAAATTTTGTCTTGCCGATAAATAGGGGAAAATAAGGAGGCTGGAGTATATGAATTCTAAAATTATTAAATTCTATGGCTATAAAAGGAAGCACAGCTTAAAAGTTGACAGGCTTATAGAAATACAGAAATATGCTGATTCTCCTTTTTTGTTTCCAAGACTGACACAAGTAAAAGTAAAGCCATCATGCAAAAATGCCTTAGTAAAAAAGTTACTGCCTATATGAATAATTACGCCAAGGCAAGTTAAGTTACTTTAAATTTCTGATTGTGCTAGAATAGCTATGAAATAATTTGGGTTTTTAGTCTTACAACCGTATAAAGTCACAGCAATCATCACTTTTATTTACCCCCATCAAATATGATACACTATCAATGCTCAAACAATGGACAAGAACTTGGTCTCTTTCCAAATTAACAAATAGAACTAATGGGTTTGAGAGCACATCATACTTCTGTCTTAGGAAAGCTTCCAAGGTGAAGTGATTTTAGTTAAAAAGGAAACTATGGTAACGAAACATAGAAAAATCAAAATAGGTAAGCAGTAATCGAAAATGTACTTCAGTGACTTTCAGCTGAAAGCAGGAAGGTGGACAAAAGAAAAAAACAAAAAATCAAAAATCAAATCTGAGAAGTTAGAAAAAACTAGAAAACAAACAAACAGTAATTTTAAACAGACAGTAGTTCTCTTTGATCAAATACTATGTAGACTAGAACCCTTTAATTTTCAAGTTAGTAACCAAAACACAGCAAAGAGAAAATACTGGTTTTGGTGTTTAGTAATGTAAAAGCAATGGATCAAGAATCCATAGAAAAAAATTTATCTATATACAGACATCATTATTTCTCTTTGCTATATCAAATTCCCTTATCCCTTTTTAAAATGTTTGTTTGTTTAGAACAAGAGTGAGCACTTGAGCAAGAGAGGAGCAGAGAGAGAGGAAAAAAGAGAGAATCCTAGGCAGGCTCTGCTCTGTCAGCACAAAGCCCAAAGCGGGGCTTGACCTCACAAATCATGAGATAATGACCTGAGCGGAAATCAAAAGCCAGATGCTTACCCAGCCGGACTGAACCACCCAGGCACCCCATCCTTTTTTTTTTTTAAAAACATGGAGCATAAATTATTAATAACTTCAAAAGTCATCTTCTTGGCATAAAATCCTACCTTTAATTCCATCCAATTTAAGTGGAGGAAAAAAAAAAAAAAAAAAAAAGGATGTGGCCAGGGCAGAAGAGTGTTGGTGAGGAATGGACCAGTAAGTCCTGTTACCCTTTCTATAAGCTGATACTGCTCAACCTTTGGAAATGACATCTTAAAGTGATGGTTTATGGCACTCCTTCTACTCTTAAAAACACATCTTTATTATCCAAATGTCTTTTAACCAACTACACTAAGTTTTGCAATAGCAGGGTCACTGGTTAAGCACGTAAGCACCTGTGGTATAAAAGCTGCTCCAGCCTGTCTCATATTGGGGAACCTCAGTTTTCCTTCCCTGTGATTCTCCTTTCTCAAATACACCATCATTCACACTTCTTCCTTAATTACTATTCACTTAAAGTTAAAAGAAGGTATAGCACCTCTGAAAAGTGGACATTTATAAGACAGGATTGCTATTCCCCTTTTCAGTGCCGCTTTGCTGGATATAACACTGGGTTTTGGTTCCTTTCCTTTTGGTACGTTAACATTAAAAATAACAGCAACCATGTATTAAGTGCTTACAGTAAGTCAGACACTAGGTTAAGAATTTTTGTGTATCCGTTTAATGCTCACAGCAGGTCTCTGGGGTACTATGATCATTATTATATAGCATTTGTGGAAGCAGATACAGAGCAAGTAACTGTCCCATGATTCCACAATTATTCCTGTTAAGTTGGTATTAAACTCAGGATCATCATATATCAAAGATGTTCTCTTAACCAGTAACTGCTAAATTTCTTTTCTATTGAACATTGATTCCTCCTCAGACTATTCCACAAAAAAATAAAAATAAAAATGATCAGTGATTAGAGACCAAACAAGTTTTAAAAACACTGCATAATGTATTTTTCTCTTGGAGATTCAAAATACATATTAGGACATCCAAATTCTAAAAGACATGCAGTCAAAGGGTAAGTTTAATTTTGATGGCTATAAGTTTGTTTCATCATGAAAACTTTTTCTGTTCCCTGTATAACATCTAATAAATCACCCACTTTGAAAAATATGTGCCATACTTTCTTTTCTTGAGTCAATAATTATGAGTCTCATTGGGTTCCTATCTTCTACTTTCATAGTATATATGTGACTTACTCATCCCACCTACCTTCTGAAGCCATTTTAATGAAAATAGTGCCATTATCTCCTCACTAGAAAGCTTCTCTTCATTGTATACATGAATTAAGTTTTAACTAAAGAAAACTTTTCTCTTCCTGGAATCCTACTTTTCTTTGATCACCTTTCCTCTATCCTCTATCTTGGACCTGACTATATCTGATGGAGAGTTTGAGGATGTAGCCAGGTGTGGTCTGCACCAAGGAGCCTTCCAGAAACATACTGCCCTTCAGTCAAGGTGAGAATCTCACCTCTTATCCCCATGGTGCCATAGTATATAGTTCAAAATGTTGCATAGCTCTGAATGTTATATTCAGCTCTCAATTACTCTAGTATCTGCTACAAAGAAATCTATGCAATGATAAGAAAAGGACAACATCACAAAAAAAAAAATCTGCAGACTTCCTGGATGCAATGAGCACAAGGTAAGTTCTATATTCACAAACAAATTCACTATCTGGAGGATTAAACCCCTCTGTTTCTGGAAAAGGATATATACAAATTTGAATTCAAATTCTTAACATTGGTCTTAAAATTCTTGGAAATATGCACTTATTAATTTTTGTGGCCTTACTTAGATCTGTTAATTCCTTGTTTTCCAGTTCAAGAGTCTTTTTTTTTTTTTTTTTTACTTTACTTTTCTACATACACTATAAGGACATTGAGAAGAACACAGACTCCAGACAAAAATACCACCTTGAAGTAAATACTACCAAGTTAGTTTGCTATCTTGTGCCTCATTTTCCCCACCTGTAGCCTAAACAAAGGAATGATGTCCACGCATGTTGATACATATGTGACATCACCTGGTATCTAATCAGTGCTTGATCAATGTTAGTTTTCCCTTCAGTGCTAAAATTTTCATTCATGCCTTTCCTACTAACTGAACCACAATTTGCTAATATTTCTTACAGAAATTCAAGGATATGAGCTTGTCCATAAAGCTTGCCAGTAAAGCCAATCAACATGAAATGGGGGGGGGGGATGCTTACAATTAGATAAACTTAGGCCTGAACTCTGCCCCCTCTCTGTTTCTTAATTATCTGACCATTAGCAAGTTATTTAACCTCTCTAAAGTTTAGCTTCCTTGGGGAGCCTGGGTGGCTCTGTCAGTTACGTATCTGGCTCTTGGTTTCAGCTCAGGTCATGATCTCACAGTTTGTGAGTTCCAGTCCTAAGTTGGGCTCCATGTTGACAGTTCAGAGCCTGCTCAGAATTCTCTCCTCCTCTCTTTCTGCCCCTCCCCAACCTGCATGCTCTCTCTCAAAAAAAAAAAAAAAAAAAATCAGCTTTCTTTTTTCTGAAGTGGGGGATATAACATCTACCACCTAAGGCTAATTTAAGCATTCAACCAAAAAGCAAATGTCCAGTATTGTGCTAATGTTAATATCTTTCTTTTTTATTTTTTTTTAATGTTTATTTTTATTTTTGACAGAGACAGAGCATGAGCGGGGGAGGGTCAGAGAGAGAAGGAGACACAGAATCAGAAGCAGGCTCCAGGCTCTGAGCTGTCAGCACAGAGCCCGACATGGGGCTCGAACTCACAGACTGCGAGATCATGACCTGAGCCGAAATTGGACGCTCAACCGACTGAGCCACCCAGGCGCCCCAATCTCTATCTTTCTTACAACATTCAACAATAGCACCATTTCTTAACAAGAGTAGAGGCTGAATAAAAAAATGTTTCTTCAGGTTAATGCTAGATATCACTAGAGACTACACTGAAAAAATGTGCAGGGGTGTCCCAGAAGTTGATGAGACATACCAGATGTGATTTGAGCTCTGCCATGTGGGTTTGGGCAGTGTGAAGAGTCAGAAGGCATTAAAGAGTTTACAAGCAGAATCAGACAAAACATTCCAGACTTCCAAGGTTCATACAACCGAACTATTGAACTCATATTTCCGGAGCAAGGCCCATTCATCCCCATTGAGCTCGGCAGAGAAATTAGTTGCGTGATAGATATCATGTCATAGAATTAGGGTCTGAATCCTGGAATCAAATAAAAAATGATATTTCGTCCTTCCCCTTTGTACTGAAACTGTGTACTTGTACTGCAGATGAGATTATCATGATACCTAGCTTGTTCCAAATCGCAAAATGGATTTCTGGGAGAAAATGGACTTTAGGGACATAAACAGAACCTTTGTATTCAATGACTAGGTTACTGAAAATGATGGGTAAGCTTTTCTTCTTGCTGCTAAGGCCTTACTTCTTCACTCCACCCAGCATGTACCATGCCAGATTTACCTTCTCCATTTTCCTTTATTACAGCATCCAAAAACTGATTTACATCAGAGCAGTACTGGGGATCTAGATTAGAAAACCCTGGATAATGGTTCCAATATTTTTATTAGCATATCTCCTAATCCACAAACTTCCTCAGTTTCCTCAGCATTCAGAAGTACTGAAAATTGCTCCATTTCAAATTCCCATTCTAAAAATAATAAAAGAGCTTATTGATGTTGTGTACAACCACTTTGAGTAAACACACTTAGGCACAATCTCTAATTTATGATTTTCTAATACCTCATTTTTCAGTAGGCTCATTGATGTAAAGTTAACATGTTATATAATTCACCCTTTTAAAATGTGTCGTTAAATAGTTTTTAGTATAATCATAGTCGTGCAGTCATTAGCATCATCAATTTTAGAACATTCACATCACCCTCACCCCTACCCCCCACAAAAAAAAAAAAACCCATGCCCATTAACAGTCATTCTCCACCCCCCATATCCCCAACCAGGCAACCATTAATCTGCTTTCTGTCTCTATGGATTTGCCTATCCTGAACATTTCATATAAGTGGAATCACACAGTATGGCTTTTTGTAATTGGCTTCTTTCACTCAGCATGATGTTTTCAAGGCTTATCCAGGTTTTATCAGGGATCTGTACTACATTCTTCTTTTATTGCCAAATAATATTTCATTGTATGGATATACCACCTCATATTAATCAATTTATCAGTTGACAGACATTTGGGTTGTTTCCACTTTATGGATATAATGAATAATGTGTACAAGTTTTTGAGTAGACATATATGTTTTTATTTTTCTTGGGTAGATACCTTGGAGTTTAATTGCCTGGTAAACTCTATGTTTAGCATTTTGAGAAACTGCAAAACTATTTTTGAATTGACTTTCACAAGGCAATACCTCATCTTAAGTAGGAGAAGAAGTTGGTTTTGTGATTTCATATTAATCACATTTCCTATTATTATTAGATAAAAAATACTTAGAGGGTCAAATAATAACAAAGTCATGGAGTTAATTAGTGAGAAAATAAAATTGCAATGTCAGAATCCATTCTTTGACCTCTAGTCCTAGCTTCTCCCATCTGTGCCTTTCTGAACAAGGCACAAGGCACACTGCACCATATGGTATTGTGGCTTATGTCAGTTCACCCTATCCTTCTTCTGAGCCACCTAAACTATTTGAGAAAAAGGAATCAGTCTTACATAAAAAGTGACTTGTAGGAGAGAGGACAGTAATAAATCAATAAAATGAAAAAGATATTTCTCCAATTTCTAAAGAAAAGATGAAACAAAACCTATGAGGTATAGTAAATAAAAAACAAAAATTTGTGTGTCTTTGTGATGAATTGAAATACCTGTGGTGGTATAGAATTTCAAGAGAAAGCAGGAATAGTCAAGGTGAGGTACAACTGCTATCAAGCTTCAATGTGCATGAATACAGTCTGGAATTGCTTGTTAGACTTGTACATCCCTGGGACCTATCTCACACACACCCAGAGATTCTGTAGGGGTGTGCCAGGGAAGGTGAGACTTGAACATAGAGCAGGGGATAAAGCAGCAGGTCTGTAGATAATATTTCGGTAACATCGATGAGTGGACTGACCCTTGAAAGCTATATGGCAAAATTTGAACCCTCCATCATCCATTGTCTGTGCAATGCTGAGCATTTCCTCAGGTTAATGTGTTCATATATTTTATGGGGTTCAAAACAGCCCCTTCATAGTGCATTCATGGAATTTAAAGATAAAATATACGTAGAAAAGGACCTGGCTCTAGCTAATATTTGCTTCCTCCCTGCTCCCCTAAACCAAAGTCAAAAAGGACTGGAAAACATAGGGGCTTATACAACTGATACAAAATGAGTGTTGCTTTGTTTCACCCTCTCTCCTTGAGACCAACACTTCCCTCCTCCAATAATGTGCCCATTGTGAGCATCCTGCCTCAATCCATGAGAAATTCGAAAACACTCTCATTTGGGTGAACTAGTTGCAGCTGCTAACACAACGGCAGAAACAAGGTGCTATATATGCCCAAAGTTGATTAGCATCACCGCAACTCATTATTCTGATCAGCTAGAAGCAATTTACAATCATCTTTAAGCAAGTGCACATCATTTTCATAATTGACTTGCAGGAGCTTTGACACAACAACTTGTTGTAGCTGCCAATCACTGTCAAAGGACAGAGGAGGAAGAAGCCCTTCTGGAGAGAAAAGTGACAGTACAGTGCCTGGCCAAAGTGGTCAGTGAACAGGGTGGCTAAGAATCCTTTCCCATGTTGCTGTTTTCGAGGCCTTAGGACAGAATCTTTTCTAGAGGGAGAAAAGGAACACAGAGAAGGTGGACTCTACTGCCTTGTTTAAAGAAAGCTGGAGTGAGACTGGCAGGTTTCAGCCATACCTATGCCCTCTCTTAGCTTTAATTTTTAATTTTTTTGCTAACTTCCACCCCCTCCTCCCCTGACTTATGTAACTGCTCTGAGCATTGCTAGCTATAGTGAAAACATTGGCTTGTAAATCCATCTTTTCTCTCAAAGAATTATACATTTGGGGGGCTCTTAAGAGTCTGACTCTGGCTCAGGTCATGATCTCACGATTTGTGGCTTCGAGTCCCGTGTCAGGCTCTGTGTTGACAGCTCAGAGCCTGGAGCCTGCTTCTAATTCTGTGTCTCCCTTGCTCTGCCCCTATCCTGCTCATGCTCTCTCTGTCTCTCTGTTTCTCTCTCTCTCTCAAAAATGAAAAAATGTTAAAAAAATTTAAAAGAAAGAACTATGCATTTTTGGGTGACCCCAAATACATTGTGCAGCATCTAGATAGATTGATCGGCCATTTCCATCTTTTCTGAAACAAATAGGACTTTAAAATTTGCATGCTCCGGGCGCCTGGGTGGCTCAGTCAGTTAAGCATCCAACTTCGGCTCAGGTCATGATCTCATGGCTCGTGAGTTCAAGCCCTGCCTAGGGCTCTGTGCTGACATCTCAGAGCCTGTTGACTGTTTTGGATTCTGTCTCCTTCTCTCTCTGTCCCCCCTGTCTCCTTTTCTCTCAAAAATAAACATTAAAAATATTTTTTAAAAAGGCATACTCAAACCAATATTTATTTAAATATTTATGAATGAGGCCAGTTTCAAATCCTTGGAATTTCTCTCTATAAAATGGCCCAAGTAATAAGCCAAGCCTTTGACAAAAATTATCTATGCACAGTCTTGGTATAAGTGCTGCCTCCTTAGCCTAGCTATTTTAAAAGGCAAACATTTTTCTCTAATAAATAAACACTATTTTTTCTCTGTTAAAGAAATACTTATGAATGAGAACATTATCGAATTTTTATGTTCACACTACCCAAGAAACTGAGGAGTCCAAGAACTAAAATAAATGGCCTTGAAAAATATCAAACAACAAGAAAGAAAATCAAAACACCAAATGATTGGTATTAAATGTTTGTTAATAAAACCAAAGTTATTATTAGTTTGTTTCTTGGTAAAATAAGATGAAGAATATTTTCATGCATATTATAAGAAACAATACAAAAGCACTTGGAAAAGTGCAAAATTGGGAATGCAGCACAATGTATAAAAAAGCAGGAGTCTTAATGACCAAGTTGGGTTGGATTCTAATTCTGCCCAAAGTGAGCAGTGATGATTACATACATATTATTGTATATGATGTGCAATATGATGAATAACACCAACAGCACATGTTGTGTAGATAGGATTCTTTGGGCAAACAGGATTCTTTGTATGCTCAATAAATAGGATTTGATTTGTTTATTGAAGATCGATGTAAATATAAGGGGATAGCTATTTTTTATGGTTTACAAGGCAAGTTCTATAATGTCAGGATTATTTGAAAGAAACAACCTGAATGAACTATACAACCTATCTGTGTTTTCAGTCAGGTAATTTGAGTTGAAAAATATTTACTGAATAATTTTTTTTACACAAACCCAGGTAGCCCTATGTAAATAATGCCCAGCACTGGGACAACCACTGAGAATGCCTCAGCACATCTAAGAGGGTGCATTTTACCTGGCAAGTTAATCAAAGATGTCTAGAATGTGTTGGTTGGGCCGCATTACTGAGCCTCCCTGTATGAGTTTTTAAAGATCGCAGTGATCTAATCTGAGCCATATCCCATGTTCCTCTACCTGGATAAACAACATTGAAAGGCTTAATTCTCTATATAGCCAAATCATTAACCATGTTTTTATAGAGATCTTACAGTTGGTCAGGTACTACAAAATGAAAATATGCCAGATTGCAGTTCCATGAGGGCAGAAAACATCATTCTTCTTTCTTGTCATTTACCCTGAGGGTCACATGCAGAGCTTTACACATGAGAAGTCCTCAGTAACTATTTGTGAATGCATGAAAAAAAAAATCAACTTCCTAAAATTTAGAGCACTGTATAAATTGTACTTTCATATCCTTGGCTTGCATCTTTTGGCCATCATCTATCACAGATTAATGGATATTTTTTTAATGAAACTGTCAGTATCTCTTAGTATCTGGCAAAGGCCAAGAGAATAGAAGCTTTATTTACATCCCTCTCTTCCTCAGAATCCAGCTCAATGATAGATGACTACAATTGGTACTCTTTTGTTGATGATCTGTCATTTCCTCCTAGTACATTTTTACAGTTTCCTAAATGCCCTTAATATTTTGAATTTTCACTGTGAAGTGTATATGTGTTTGTTTAATACTATTTGAAATACTGTAGATCTGTAGACAATCTCTAGACTCATGTCTCTCATAACTTCTAGACAATTCTCAGCCATTATTTCTTCATATATTGATTCTCTTCCATTTTTTCTATCCTTCTTTTTGGAACTCCTAATAGGTAGGTGAAAAAAATTCTATATCTATCGTCCACAGCTCTTAACTTTTTTTCCATACTTTCCACTTTGGTTTTTTGTTTGTTTGTTTGTTTGTTTGTTTGTTTTTTCGTACTGCTATCTGGAAGAATCCTTCTCAATCGCTCAGACTATTAATTTACTAGTAGCTGGATCAAGTCCACTTCTGAGTCATCTATTATTTTACAGCTGTGATATTTTTCATTTCTAAGATCCCTAATTGTTTTTATTCTGCAACTACCTGTTATTTTATGTCCAACTATTCTTACATTATAGGGGTCAGTTCTTCATTATGTATCTGGTGATATTAAATATAGCTATTCCTTCCATTTACATTTTGGATCTTGTCACATTTTCCCTCTATTTTATCAACTTTTTGGTATATTCAACCTTTTCCTCTAACCCTTTATTCTTCTCTGTTGACATTTAAAGACACTCAAGTTTTTCCCCCTTGAAAAAATAAATCTCCCTCAGCCACACTCTTCATCCAATCCTGAACTCTCCCTTTTACACCAAAGCCATTGAACAAATTTCCTTTATTTATACTTCATGCTTCCTCACTCTTTATTCATTTCAATCTGGCTTCCATTCCATCAGCAATTATCTAATAATGGAAAAGAGAATGAATTTTGTTGTTGTTCTCATTTTACCTGGCTTCCATGCACACTAGTCACTGCTGTCAACTCTCTTTTCTTAGCTTCTGATGTTACTGCTGTTTTTACTGCCATCCTCTGGAGTCCCCTTTTCAGTCTTATCTGCATGCTCCTGTTCATTTACTCAGCTATCATATGCTGGGACTTCTCAAGGTTCTGTCTTCTTCTCTTTCTCTGATTTTGTCCTATAGCATCTAAATTATGTATCTGGATTGGAGGACTTCCCACACAGAGATGAATTCTGAGTTTCTTCTGCAGCCCAGAATCTCCTCTGAGCTCTAGGCTTCTATCTAGAACTACCTCACCATAGCACTTTAATATTCCGACAACACTTCAAACTCAACAATATCGAAAACTCAACATCTGATCTCTGTGAAACCTGGATTAAATGGTAAGTCTGATAGGCATCATCTTTTCTTCTCTTTTTCATCTTTTATCTCTTTTAAGCTGTCATTATTTCTTACCTGGGTGGTTGCCGTAGGTTTCTAATTAATTCCCCTTCCACCTTGCCCTTTTCCAGTCTATTCTCCACAGTTTAGACAGATCTTTTCAATATACAAATCATATCATTCCTTCATTTAAACAAAAGGCTTCCCGTTGTTCTTTGTATATAAACCAAAAATCTTCAGTATGACTCACAAGGTCCTTGACAGTTTGGCCATATTTACTCTATTAGCCTCATCCAACACTGTGATCTCACGTACCTTCTGAACTCTGGCCACACCAGCTGTCTTCTCGTCCTTACAATGTATTGTGTTTATCTCTACTGTAAGACTTTGGCATATCTCTGCCTGAAATTTTCTTCCCAGTCCTCCACATTTAATTAATACCTACAATCCATCGTATCTCTGCTTAAATATGATTTCTGCAGCTCAACTTCCCTCATCCCTAGCCCACTAGAAGCCCCTCTTACACACTTGCTACAACATGCCTTCTTACATGGTATTCACCACAGTTTAAATTGTATATTTGTTTTGTGTGATTGATTAATGGCTACCTATACATCTAGACTATAAGCTGCTTGCCCAGACTATATTTTGGTCCAGTTTTTGAGCAGTGAGGAGGCACTATTAAAAACTATTTAGTTTTTAATAAATGAGGGAAAATATCTGAATGAAGTGTTTGATGCATTCAATGTTAGCTGTAGTAATTGATTACCTTATAGTTTCTGTCTGTTGTCACAAATTATTTTTAGTTTTGGATAGACTAGAAGATATTTTAGGATCTCTCTGCGTATCAGCAGAAAAGAGATGACACAATAAAATTAAATAATTTGAAGAATGTTTAATAAACTATTTACCAAGGTGTGAGATGGGTACAGGAAAATCACAAGAGACACTGTAGTGCTTCTCAGCTATTGACAGTAATCAGAGTGATGGTGGAGGGGGAATCCCTTTCCTCCTTCCCTTCAGTTTCCTGCCTATATTTCTCTTTGGCTATAAACATCCAGAAGCCAGAAGAAAAGAGAATCTGTTGTTATAGTTTGTACAGATCAGCTTTGCCAGACAAAAAGAAGGTAGAGAATGGATTTAAATGAACAAACAAAAATATCCAGCACATCATGCAAAGTTTATTATACCTAGAAGAACAGTCACTTATTTATTTACTGGTTCATTCATTTTTACTTATTTCTTTAGTAAAAGGATGAAACTGCCTTCTGTCAATACTTTAATAGGTAATGTTTTCTTTCGTGGACTCAGGCCTCCAAAAGCATATGTGAAAATGTTTAAAAAAATGTTTAAGGAATTGGGGCACCTCGGAGGCTCAGTTGGTTAAGTGTCCGACTTTGATTCAGGTCATGATCTTGGGGTTTGTGACTTAGAGCTCTGCATCGGGGGTTCACTGCTGTCAGTGCAGAGCCTGCTTTGGATTGTCAGTCTTTCTCTCTCTCTCTGCCCCTCCCTAACTTGTGGGCTCTCTCTTTCTCTCTCTCTCAAAAATAAATACAGATTTAAAAAAAATGTTAAGGAATCTACCCACCTAAACCTTTCAGAGTAGGTTGAGTCAAACTCAATAAGACACCTCTCTGACATTGTTTTCTACAACCTTCCACATTCATTATGGGATTGGATGACTCAGATGTTTCTTTGTCATTGTGTTGCTTGTCAGAGAACTCTTCCTCTCCTCATCTCAGTAGTGAGGAGACATGGACAAAAAAGAGGAGAAAGGTTTGTTTTTTTCTCTTTCCTCTCTATTTTCGTATTTTAGATACAATTGGTTTTCTCTCAAGTACCAGATGTTTTCCAAAATATCTCTAATGTTGGTCTTTTAATCCAAATGATGTTGGAAAAAAAACTTTATAGATAACATCCTCTCATATTCTTTCTGGAAATTTATAAAGGAAAAGAGGTAATACAAACCAAAATAACTGGACACAGCATTTCATTTTTTAAAAAAGTCAAATATATCACAATCACCTTCAGATTAAGTTCATAACTGTTCCCCATGATTTGAAATTACAAACTTAATTTTGGGGCGCCTGGGTGGCGCAGTCGGTTAAGCGTCCGACTTCAGCCAGGTCACGATCTCGCGGTCCGGGAGTTCGAGCCCCGCGTCAGGCTCCGGGCTGATGGCTCGGAGCCTGGAGCCTGTTTCTGATTCTGTGTCTCCCTCTCTCTCTGCCCCTCCCCCGTTCATGCTCTGTCTCTCTCTGTCCCAAAAATAAATAAACGTTGAAAAAAAAAAAATTTGAAATTACAAACTTAATTTCAAAAAGCTGGCAATAAAATTAAGTATATATACTTCCTCATACCTGTCATGATTTTTGGCTTATATTGTGCCCATTGATATCTGATATCCATACAATGAATGGAAAAAAAACCAATTAAGAAATTTGAAGAGTGAATGAATTTTAGATTCCTCTTACCCAGTGTTAATGTCTCTTGTTTAATCCATCCAATCTTGATACTTGTCATGATGACAGTATACTCAGAAAGAGCTCATTCCAACCTGGAACATCTCCCATTCTGTGTTCTTCCTTCTCTTTTTATTCTATCAGACCCAGAATGACATAGTCATTATTTAGTAAGCAATTACTGTGGGTTGAACACTATGATAAGTGTTTTGCAAATGTTACCTTGTTTAACCCTCACAATACCCCATTAAGTAGGTGTGGTAGATTAATGACCATATTTAATGACAAATCCCTAAGACCACACCCTTTGCAATTTAACTGTTCTGCCCCTATCATCCAGAGGTGAAGACTCTTTCCCCACCTTCTTAAATCTGGACTAAACTTGTATCTTTCTTTGAGAAATATAATGTGGTGGAAGTGACATGGTGTGTGTTTTGTATCCTAGGTCTCAAAAGTCCCTGGAGTATCTTCCTTTGCTTTCTTAGAATCGTGCCCTCAAGCCATCAAATAAAGAAGCAGTCTAGACTACTGGAGAGTGAGAGGCCATGTGGAGAAGATCCCAGGAACCTCACCCAAGAGCCAGTACCATGATTATCAGACATAAGTGAGTCCATTTTCGATATTTCAGCCCAGCTGATGCTCTGGCTAAATGTTAGTCATGTTAAGGAATCCAGGCAAAACCAGTAGAGGGATTACCCAGTTTACCCGCAGAATGAGAGAAATAATATATGATTGTTTAAAGCCACCAAGTTTGGAAGTAGTTTTTTGTTTGTTTGTTTGTTTGTTTTGTTTATTTGTTTTATATAACAAAGGTTAATTTAATTTTTTTCAATATATAAATGAGGAGAGTGGGCAAGGAAATATTTAGTATATTGTCCTAAACAGCATACACATTCCATGATGAATCCAAGCCTTTCTGAATCTAAATTCTATACCTGAAGATACAATGGTATTTTTCTTAAGTTTACTTTCAGTTATTTGAAGGTGCCAACCAGGTAGTATAAAGTCCTTTCTTTTCCAAACTAGGTACCCCATTTTCTTTTTATTTTCCTCATTTTCAGTCTTATCCGTATGATATCCATTCCCAGTTGAAGCCCTAACAGTTTATTCATTTCTGTCCAAATGGGAGGAGCCCAATAACTAAATTCTAAGTGGACTCAGACTACCACAGAATAAAGCAGTGTTTGCCCAATTTTGGCCTGTAGACCAAGTTTAGCCCACCACCTATTTTTGTATGGCTCATGAGCTAAGAATGATTTTTACATTTTGTATATATGAAAATTTTTAAGAAGAACGTTTCAGGTAATTATATGAAATTAAAACTTCAGTGTATATAAAAACAGTTTATTGCAACACAATCATTCATTTGTTTACCTATTACCTATCTATAGCAGCTTTCCCATGACAACAGAGGAATTGAGTAGTTGTGATAAAGAAGAACTTCTGGCCCACAAACATGTGAATTTGACTACTTAGCTCTTTTGAGAAAAGTTAATTGAGCCTCGAAATCGGCAAATGCGATCTTCTTCACTCTGCATACTCCACTTCTCTTACTTCATCCTTAACTTACATAATTTTTAAGGGTGGTGATATCACTCTTTTGAATGATACTGTACCAAGTAAAACTATGTTTTCCCTCATGTTCCTAAAGCCACAACTCCTCCACTTTCTTCATTGATCTTTTGAACCAACATGCATGTTATTACATTTGGTTCCTTTGAATTTCATTTTATAAGAATCATACCATCACTTCCATCTTTAAATATCTTTTTTGACATGAATTCTGTCCTCCAACACATTCAACCTTTCCCCAGGGTGACCATATTTACAAAGTAAGGAAACATAATTGGAATGTCTTAGATGAAGTAACGGAATAAATGTAGAACAAAAGACAGCCATGTAACACGACACTAGAAATTTCCCTCCAGCTTGAATGCCCATCCCTTAGCTAAAATATTCTTATCAGTAAACCCACATATTTTCACCAAATTCTGTCCCCAAGGTCATTATTCAGTACCGTATTCATTTATTCAGCACATGTATATTGAATCCTTACCATGTCCTGTGCTTGGTGTGGGGAAACAATGAGGCAGAGAACAGAGACACTGCATGTTAGAACTCTTAGCCTCATCAGTTTCATAAGCAAGGAGTCTTCTCAAAATGTGACTACAAACTGTAATGGTTGTTACGAATAAAAATGCCTTGAATTATTACAGTGTTACTATATATGTATACAAGGCATTGCTAAAATCACCCTTATCTCCTTAAGCAATGTCTTTGATAACCTATGAAAGGAGCTGAGGTTATGCTCGTATGACTAGTTCTCCTTGGTAAATCAATGTTGGTGCCTAGTGATCAGGGTGTCCCTGAAATATGAGTCTGAACCTTCCACGTGTTTACAAATCACTTGAGGGATCTTGTTAAAATGTAAATTCTGGTTCAGTAGGTCTGGACTGGAGCCCGAGATTCAGCATCACTAACGAGCTCTGAGGAACAGCATGCCACTGCTCTACCCACCTCAGTCCAAATAATAAGGCCTCAGTAGACATTCACAACCTAGATCTTTAATGATCTGTTCCTGTCCTAAAAGGGCAAGTCGTTTTAGAGAGGCATTACAGAAGTTTTTGAGCAGAGTAAAGCAAATAGCCTAGTGGAAGCCACAGTCTCTGGAGTCACACAGATGTGAGTTTATATACAGACCTGCACCTTGATAGTCTTGTGAGCTCAACCTATGTCCTCACCTCACTGTACCTCAATTTCCTCATCAGTGAACATGGAAATGATAGCTTGCTGGAGTGTTAGTGAGAAGAATAACCCTGAAACACAGTAGATTTTAAACAAATGGTACTTTTCATTGTGTTTATTAAAAGAATGATATGAACAGAACTGTCCTTTGAGAAAATTAATCACACATTTAAGAGGTACTTTGACTTTGAATGGGGAGAGACAGGGAGATTTGGAGAAATCAAATGTTGCTCCAACTAGTATTTAATGAGCATATACTATACGTTAGAAACTGTGCTAAATGGTAAGAATATAAAGATGAATCAGGCAAAGTTTTCAGAGTTTATTCAGGAAGACCTATCAGCAAACAGCCATTAGATTCCGGCATTTAATGAACCTGGATCCACTGACTCATTTGACAAATGCCAAGGGAGTAGCAATTGTGACGATGAGATGGAAATGGGTTTGATACACACACACACACACACACACACACACACACACACACACAGTGGTTAAGGTAATAGGACAGGATATTATTGTAAGAAAAAGAAAGGTGCTAATGATAATTCTGAGACCTTAAGACTTGAGAGGATGGAGGTCTCATTAACAGAAATAAGCAACGTGAAAGAAAAATCAGGTAAGAGAGACAAAACTGAGTTTCCTTTTGCACATATTGAGTTGAAGAGATGCCAGGTCATCTCACTGCAGATGAATTCAAAGACATTTTGAAATAGAATCACCATGGGTAGTAATATGTGTAATTGAAGCTCATTTACAGAATTCAGGGAAAACTAACATGCACTTTCTGGTTATTTTTGTAACAAAATGATTTTGATCACGTTTGTGCATCTACTATGTTTACAGTTATAGAGAAAGGAGTATATGTTTATGTTTGGTGTTTACCCTACATCAGCAGTTCAAAAAAATTACTACACTGTTTCTACTCTATTAATGACAGTCTGAATTTGGAAGACTTGATAAGTTGTTTACAAGGAAGTTCAGAGGGAGAAATCAGTGCATGTTTGCAGAATATTGTGAAAACATTTTTCTCAGGATGTGTCGCTGGAAATGGCAATTAGTCAATGTAGGGAAACTGATGTATCTTTACACATTAAGTCACACTAAAGCAAACATCCAGACCAATGCAGTTCAGCTTCTGATAGAATAAATGAAATGATGTTGATATATAAAAAGTTTCACACAATTTACATTTCTGACCCATGAATTCTCATTAGAGTTCTCAGATGAAGCCAAAAGGGAAGCTCTCATATTTATATTTTATGGACAAATAGAGTGAGGAATGGGGAAATGAGGGGCTTAGAGACTCATAGACAAATAGAATGAATGAGTGCCTGAAAGTTTTATGTAAATGCCTGTTGAAAGCTAGGCTCTGTGCTCTCTGCCAATGTAAAGACATTGGCTCTTTTGTTTATCCCTCATAATAATCTTGTGCATTGAGTATGACAGTATTCTCATCATGTTGTAGATGACATAATGTAGTAGCACAGAGTTAACATAATTTCATCAAGATCATACAGGCACCCTGTGGAGCATTTGTGGGTTGCTTCACTTCTCCTTTCCGCTTTCACAATGGCTACAATTTCTGTTTAGGGGTCCATGTGGTTTCAGAGAAACCGAATTCATTCCTGGCTCCATAGGTGACACATGTGAACTAAACTAAACCCATCAGGGTGCCGTTTACCTGCAGAGCTAAATTTAAGGATGGGCATGACATCTGAGCTCCTTCAACCAGAGAATCTAAGAACTTGCACTAACAATGATGAAGCAGATGCCACTCTCTTCTGCTGGTTGTGTGAAGAAGATGCTGCTAGCAGCCATTTTAGAACCATTGAGCCCCAAAATGAAGCAAGCAGACAGAGAGATGGAGGGAAGTTTGGTCCTGATTAAGCTGCTGGACCAAACCTTGCAGATTTTTGTGGAGATTGGAGGGATTTGGGACTTTTTAGCTCCTTGGGCCCAGAATTAACCTCCAGTATTTAAACAACGTTGAGGCTTCCACTTATGGCAACTAATTGATATACAAATCACCTAGATCAACACCTTTTCTCCAGAAAGAGGTTATGAAGCTGAAAGAAAGGAAACACTTTTCCAAGATGGCATGGCTGACTCAAGACAAAGACAAGTCTAGCATTCAGGATTCTGCATGCCCAGTCTAGCGACCTTTCCCATGCAACAAGTTGAGTTACGAAGGTACACAGTAAGGGAAAGGTCTAAGATTTCTAGAATACTTAGAATTTATCATTTCTAAGAGAACTGTGGTTAAATAAAAACTGTTTTTTATTTTTTTTTTCAACATTTATTTTATTTTTGGGACAGAGAGAGACAGAGCATGAACGGGGGAGGGGCAGAGAGAGAGGGAGACACAGAATCGGAAGCAGGCTCCAGGCTCTGAGCCATCAGCCCAGAGCCTGACGCGGGGCTCGAACTCCCGGACCGCGAGATCGTGACCTGGCTGAAGTCGGACGCTTAACCGACTGCGCCACCCAGGCGCCCCTAAAAACTGTTTTAAATATTCAAGGAGAAAAATATCAAAAGAGAAAAAAAATACACTGTGGAATAAATGTTTTCATTTTTTACTAGGAAATGTATTTGACTATTTTGAGAATTCATTCAAGCTGGATACTTTGATTTATGTACTTCTTCATATCTCTTACTGTGCCAAGCACCATATTGGTCAAATTAGGTATTCAAATAATTATTTGTTTAATATCTGTCTTTCTCACTGTTATATATTGTGACAGCAGGGATCGTGACTGCCTATTCCAAACCTGCATTTTCAGGGCTCATCACAGGGTATGCTGCATGGTAGATTCTAAATAAACTTGTATTAATGATATTAAATGTCACCACCCTCTGTGCTTGTACCCAGTATTCAAGGGCAACACACAAAGTAGCCATATAACATGAAATAGTCTAGTCTAGAATAGTCTCATTTACATAATCTATCTAGAATAGCCCTGTCCAAAAGAAATAAAACATAAGTCACAAATGTGAGGCATGTACGTAACTTTAAATATTCTAGTAGCCATGTTTTTTTTAATGTTTATTTATTTTGAGAGAAAGAGAGAGACAGATAGCGAAAGGGAGAGAGGCAGAGAGGCAGAGAATCCCAAGCAGGCTCCACGTGGTCAGTGCAGAGCCCAATGTGGGGCTTGAACCCACAAACCATGAGATCATGACCCGAGCTGAAATCAAGAGTTTGACACTTAACCAACTGAGCCACCCACACACCCCTAGTAGCCATGTTAAAGAAATAAATAAAAATAGGGGCGCTTGGGTGGCTCAGTTAGTTAAGCATCTGACTTCAGCTCAGGTCATGATCTCGCAGTTTGCGTGTTCAAGCCCCGTGTCAGGCTCTGTGCTGACAGCTCAGAGCCTGGAGCCTGCTTCAGATTCTGTGTCTCCCCCTCTCTCTGCCCCTCCCCTGCTCACACTCTGTGTCTCTCTGTCTCTCAATAAAAAAAAAAAAAAAAAGTTAAAAAAATAAACAAATAAAAATTAAACCACTGAAGTTGATTTTTATTTAACCCAATATACTCTAAATATTATTATTTAATATATAATCAATACACATATTAATGAGATTTTTTACCTAAAATTTTCAAAATTTGGTATATATATCATCCTTACATCTTAATTCAGACAAGCCACATTTCTGGTGATTAGTAGCCACACATTGATAAATATGGACATGTATTAGGTCAGATATACACATAACCTACACCTATGACATTGTATAAAAATAATGCTCCAAGAGCTAAATTGTGATAAGATTTGACATAAAAAAAAAGAGTCAGGAATTTATATTAAAAATGCACAATACCATTGCTATATAAACTTGCTAGTGTTACTTTAAAGTCTCTCAAAGTAGTTTTTGTCAAACGAAAGCTGTTCTCTCACAATGCCCAAATATTAAGATGTTAGCATCATTATGGAACAAGCATCTAGTTAGCACTAGTTATTATTTTTTTAATGTTTATTTTTGAGAGAGAGAGAGAGAGAGCAAGTAGGGAAGGGGGAGGCCAAGGGAGACAGAATCCCAGGCTGACAGTGCAGAGCTAGACATGGGGCTTGAACCCATGAACCACAAGATCATGACCTGAGCCAAAATCATGAGTCAGATGCTTAACCGAGTAAGCCACTCAGGCATACCTAGCACTTCTTATTAGTGTCTTTCTTGGTTATGTTTTTAAATCATGTAACTATAATCCAAAATACTACGTCATTGCATAAACAAGTCTAGTTAGGAATGTTTAAAACAAGGCACTAGGCCAAATAGGCTCAGTGGAGTCATGTATGCTAAGCTAACCAGAGTCACCAAACTGAGACTTACTACCTAACTTACTTACAGTTTTAGCCTCTCTCAGGAATGGAGTCTCAAACAAGTTGATTAAAATGATCTGGTCAATACATATAGAACCCTGCTGTCCCCTAAAGAAAGGTAACTTTGCCCAGCTCTTCACTAGTATGTCTTCTTAACCCCACCCCCTTCTGCATATAAAAATGCTTCATTTTGTACAACTGTTGGGTGTTCCTTCCTATATACTAGATGGGATGCTGTCTGATTCATGAGCCATTAAATAAGCTTATAAGATCTTTAAAATTCACTACGTTGAATTTTGGTTTTTGACAGGAATAGTCTTAATACCTTACATAAATTTTTATTTATTGTTTGTTAATTTATTTAAGAGAGAGAGTGCACACCGGGAAGAGAGGCAGAGTGGGGAGAGGCAACCCATGCTAAGCACAGATCCCACTGCAGGGCTTCATCTCACAAGCCTGGGATCATGAAGTGAGCCAAAATTAGGAGCTGGGTACTTAACTGACTCAGTCACCCAGGCACCCCAATACCTTACATAAATTTAAATGGCCTGTAAGAAATCTTCTATATGTGATTTCTAAGGTTTCTAATGGTGGGCTTGAGGATTCATAACAAATTCTATTAATCTATTTTAGGTAGGAATTTTATTATTAATTATATATATTATGTAATATATGCTATATATAATTATTACATAGCTTAAATTAAATTTATGTTAGCTTCTATTCATGCAATGACCATGTACATCAGGTATGTCAGGTAACATGTAGGTTCTAGGGATGTAGAGATGAGTAATTTTTTTTAATATTTATTTATTCTTGAGAAAGAGAGAGAAAGAGAGACAGAGTGCAAGTAGAGGAGGGGCAGTGAGAGAGAGGGATACAGAAAATCTGAAACAGGCTCCAGACTCTAAGCTGTCAGTACAGAGCCCAAAGTGGGGCTTGAACCCATGAACCATGAGATCATGACCTGAGCCAAAGTCAGATGCCATACCGACTGAGCCACCCAGGCACCCTGAGATGAGTAATTATTCCTTGCCTACAAGTAGGTCACAATCTACTAGAGCCAACAGCCAGATGGATTTGTGAGAAAGCCTTTTTTTTTGTTTGTTTTTTTGAACGAGGTTCGCACAGGACACATTAGAGACACATGGGAGTCACTGGTCGTTTTACCTGGTGGTAAGCCAAGAAGGTAGGAACAACGTCTCATGGAGGAGAAGAGCTTCAAATGGTTCTGAGAAGTGGAGAGCCACTAGTACCTAGAGAACTAAGTTCACTCTATTCTGCTGTTCAGAGCTGTAGCACAGGATTGCAAGTAAACAAGGGGGTGGCCTATGCCCTGGTGGGGGCAGCAGCATGGGAACCCATGTTGCAAAAGGCACAGAGGGAAGTTCTGGGCTTGGGGGAGACTCCGCCAAATGCAAAAGGCCAAAGTTGCTGCGATTTACATATTTCCATTTTGAGACTCCCCCCAACCCTTTTAACCCATATGGTTTTGATAATTATTTTTAAATGGAAATTCAGATAGCAGCAGGCAGTAAGTATTTGAAATAGGACTTCATATTGGGAGACTCTGTGGGGCACTTGGCAAGTTTTATTTCCTCCTCCCAATAAACCAGAGGGGAAAGCTGGCATTTCTAATTCTAATCACGGGAGCTCTACTCTCTCTCACTCTGACCATCATTCTTAAAGGGGAAAAGGGGAGGGGGCTGCTCACTCCCTCCTCCATGATTCCCCCAACCCCCATGAAAAACAAGCACCTGTGAGAGACAGAGTTGGCCTACATGGAAACAAATACAGAGTATCACAATACAGGGTCCCGGGGAGTCAGCCATTTGGACTGGCCTATGGGCACCCTCTGAGTCTGGGCTCTCCCAAAAGAAAGGGTGACTATTAAATAGCACATTGTTTGGCTAATTGTCCCAAGTCAATTACTAGCTTACTGTAGTGGTTTCCAAATACTGATCCACAAGAAAGTGTTCACAAATATGAAGAAAATAAATTTTAGAATAATGGAGTATGTGTGTGTGTTTGTGTATGTGAGAGAGGTAGAGGTTGCCAAGTATACTTTCTTGGAAATGACTGCTTTTGTTCTATATGTCTGTCTGTTAATCTTTTTACTAAAATTCCTTCTTTTTATTAAATGGGATTTCTAATAGATAATAGATATTTTTAAAAATATTACTTTTTAAAAATGCAATGTTGGAAACCTTATGATAAATTTCCATTAAAAAACTTTTACTCATCTGTGAAATCTAAAAAATGAGCACTGGTACAGCAAAGAAATTGGGGTGGAGAATCAAATCTGTTAAAAGGCAAAATCAAGGGGTGCCTGGGTGGCTCAGTCGGTTAAGCATCTGATCTCAGAGTTCGTGAGTTCGAGCCCCGTGTCAGGCTCTTTGCTGAGGACTCAGAGCCTGGAGCCTGCTTTGGATTCTCTGTCTCTCTCAGCCCCTCCCCCACTGGTGCTCTCTCTCTCTCTCTCTCTCTCTCTCTCTCTCAAAAATAAACATTAAAAAATTTTTTAATAAAAAGCAAAATAAAAAACAAATAAATTCAATGAGTAAATTTTGAAGATCTTATTGGCTTCTTTCAATGATTAATGAAGCAGGTGGCATCCACCTATCAGAAAGGGGCTCTAAGGAGCTGTACAAAATAAAAGACTTTTCTAGGGAGAAGGAACAGGTATAAGAAAGTTATAGTAGGCAAAAAGCCAGCTGGTTATTGCAAGGTTACTTTCCTTTAGGGAACTTCGGAGGTTGTCAGGCAGATTAGCTAACTAATGCTGCTCAGGGGATTCCCGACTGACTGGTTTAAAGTACCATTTCTGGGAGAGTTGAAACACTAATTAAGTCTCAGTTTAGAAACATGGGGCGTAGCATGACCAACTCCATTTTAGGCCTGTTGTCTTGTTTTTAACAAACCACTACAGCATTAAACTATTGCTTAAAAATTACTAAGTGACGATTTTGAACAAATTACTTAGCTTCTCTCAGCTTTGGCTAATTGTGTAGAGTTGTATGTAACAACGGATGTTTATTTAATAGGGGCAATGTGAAAACTAAATACTATCATGCACATAAAATGTTTCAGAATTAATTTTCTTTACTTTCTCACCATTTTCTACCTGGTTAATAATGACTGTATCCTTTAAGGATCAAAAAGGATCTGAAAATTAGGCTTAATAGACTGCTATATCCTCCCATATACACCACTCACTCTCCCCATAAACAAAATAAGTTAGACCCCACTTGACCTCTGTATTTATGGAACAACAATTTTAGTGGTTTTCGTGCTGCTTAAACTCTAATGAATTACTGTTCATGCATCATCCATACCGTCTGTGCTAAAATTCTCTGTATTTTCAGCACAGAGGACAACGCCTGTGTCAGCACATCTGGCATCTAAATAACTGTAAGTGGTACGGGAAGAGGAACATAAGAATCTATACCAGTTCTGTTGCCATTTCTTTCTCTCATACAGAGGAGGTTCAAGACTGAACAGACAGCTTGGTCAAGCTCTCATTCTGAGTCCGAACACATGTAAGAACCACTTTATTACTTATTAGACTTTACCTGAAGAAAAGTAAGAGTCTCTCAAAGTCAGTGGCAGTGAATGTAGAGTAAAAGGAACAAACTGAAGAAATACTGAGGAAATAGAACAAAGAGGATTCTTGCTAAAACATCATCTTGTATGCATACTGTATGCAGCTGGGAATTCCTTAGTCTAAGATTAAATTGTTTCTACTGCCTCTCACCATATGATTACTCTCAGTTTATTTCTGCTACTGGCATTATGTGAAAGGTGACAGCTGATTAAAGGGAAGATGAGTCGCTCAAAAATATCTTGCTTTAGGTAAATAGAGAAAGTCAAGATAAATGTTCATACGTGCATTTACCAAGATATTAGATAATAATCACATAAGGAACAGTAATTAGAATCAATATAGGGTTTTAGAAAAGGGTCAGAAAGACTTAAATAATTAGGACAATTCATAACATTGCCTAAGAAGAAGCTCAAAAAGTCAACTAATTTATTCATCTTAACATGGACAATAATAAAGTTCTAGATTCCAAATATACTGGATTAAATGAAGGCACTGTATAAAGAGTGTTATTCAGTGATCAACTTGAAAGCCACCCATACAACAAACACTGACATTAGTTCAATCAGTTGATAAAATAAATGCAAAGAAACAACAACAATAAACTCAAAATCAAACAAAACAAACTGGCTATGATATGAAAATAAAACTTTAGGTGGCTACTGAGCAAAGAATATTTTAAATCATGTTATAAAACAGTCTGATCCAATTCCCACTAAATGTGTATGTACTAACATTTCCCAAGTTTGGGTAGGGGAAGAAGAGGAGAAAGTAACGTTTAGAATATTGTACTATGCATCTGAATCCTAGTTCTGGCTCTTATCAGCTGATTTGCTTTGAACAAGTAACTTGATTTCTTTAAATATCCATTTTCTGGGGGTGTCTGGGTGGCTTAGTCGGTTGGGCATCTGACTTCGGCTCAGGTCATGATCTCAGGGCTCGTGAATTCACGCCCCACATAGGGCTCTGTGCTGACAGCTCAGAGCCTGGAGCCTGCTTTGGATTCTGTGTCTCCTTCTGTCTCTGCTCCTCTCCTACTCATGTTCTGTCTCTCTCTCTCTCTCTCTCTCTCTCTCAAAAATAAATAAACATTAAAAAAATTAAATATCCATTTTCTGAATTGTAAAATAGGGATATTAATGCCTATTTTATAAATTTATTTTGATAATATAAAGAGATACACATGAAAAGATCTAACTTTGGTTTTGTACTTTTTAAGTCTGTATATCAAATGCCCTCTTTCCCCCTGTCTATGAGGAAATGAGATGCAGTAGGAAAGTATGGACTTTGAAAGCAGAGAACTCCACCCTGCAATGATTGAACTCTACTTCTCTTAGCTTCAGCCCACTTATTAGTGAAATGGAAATAATATCAATCATACAGTGTTGTTATAAAGGACAGAGTTCGTAAGTATTCGGCAAATATTATTATATATATATCTTGGTTTGCTTTCTATTTCTTTTTCTCTCTGAAGAAAGACTGTTTCATTTGCAGTGTCCTAAGCCACAATCAACTCACTTTTTAGCCCTATGCAATGCTATAATAAAAGAGGAGATTCCTTACTCACAGCCTCCAGCCCCCCCAGGTATGTAGACATGTCAGCTTTAGCACCACTCTCTCCTATTCCCAGAGATGAATGTATTTCAAGCAACTAACGGATGTGACACTAATGGGAGTGCCAGCAGCATTGTTTTAACGGATTTGGTGTGGATAGACTTTGCCTGTCCAATAAATCTAGCAAAACCTCACAGCATGTTTTATAGCCAAGAAGGATGCTGAGCTTGGTAGATGCCCGTCGTCCCAGTCCCGCCTTAGTTCCTTTATGCTCTCACACAGTAGGCTCACATACCAAGGCCAAAATTTACATTATTTTCTAATGTATAACCACCTAAATTATCACCACAATGGCATGTTGGTTCATTCGAGAAAAAAATATGTTTTTTTAAAAAATACCATCTTTGGATGGTAATAATTACAATGGGTTGATAATGCTGAGAATGATGGGATGGCAGTGATTGTGGAAGTGATGGCGGTGGTATTGGTATGGTAGCTTGGTGGTTGTGGGGATTCCTGGTGTGCTAGAAGATAAACGTCACTGGTTTGTAGTATTTCCTCATTTTCATAGGATACATGGCCCCACCATGGTCTGTTTTGAGTTACCAGTGTAAGATCAGGGAATGTAGAGTTGAGGAGAGATTTTAACAGCCGTATCTCAAGAGCTGGTATGAGCCAGTTACAGTTACCTCTAGCACCCCACTGGAGGTAATGTAGTAGTGGCACCAGTGGTCCTCACAGGCCTGTTGCTAGCAGCGGTGCTAGTAGCAGTCATGACAGTCATCGCAGTGGCGATACTGATGACAGTTCTGATGTTGACAGAGGTATGGTGGTGACGGTGGTAGCTGTGTTCAGGATGGCAAAGCTGGCGGTAATGGTGGTGACAGCAGTAGTGGAGACGATGGCGATGGTAGTGACGACTGTCATGTTAGAAGTGATGGTGATCGTGGCGGTACTGAGGGTGGTGACAGTAGCCATGGTGGACTTGGTGGTGATTATGGAGACGACAGTGGTCACTTTTGCATGAAGTTTAATCATTTATGTAGTACTTCTGCCTGAACCACTTTACTTAACACTGCAGATAACACCTGGTTAAAAACACTAGTATCTCTTCCTATAGACTAGCCAACTGAACCTCAAGGGGCAGGAAAGCTTAGTGATTACAAACAAGGCCCCGGAGGGGCACCTGGGTGGGTGAACTCACTGTTCATGGGTTTCAGTCCCATGGAGACTGTCAGTGCAGAGCCTGCTTGGGATCCTTTTTCACCCTTGCTCTCTGCCCCTTCCCCACTCATGTGTGCACGCACACACTCTCTAGCTCTTTCAAAATAAATAAATAAACTTAAAAAAAAAAAAGAAGAAGAACAGGACTTTGGAGTCAGAGAGTACTACTTTAGACTTCTAGACTTCAGAGAGACTACTTTAGACTTACTTTCCCCTTCCTACCTATATAAACTTGCACAGTCACCGTATCTTTTGAGGCCAGTTAACTCATGTTTAAAATAGGGTAATTAACCTTATTCCATTGAGAATTATAATAATATTAAAATATTGCAGTTATTTTTAAATCATCATGAGATTTTGAGAGATAATCTAACTAAAATGAAACAACTCCCTTTGCCATAACAGGAAAATAAATTCACACTTTGTAGCAATCCTGGTTTCTGTAAATAAGTTTTTGTTTATTCATTATTCCTGTATTTTTTGTTTGTTTTTGTCTGGAATACCTTGATAAATCTGCAACAAATGAGTATTGATTCTTAGGACTGGGAAGAGTAAACGTGTTTCATGTAATACAAAGAGAAGAGTTTAGCTCTCCTTGGAAGAAAGAGGTTGCTAAGGCAGAAGAGGGAAAAGAGGAACTAACAAAATGGAGATAGGCTGGAATTAGGTGAGAACACTGTAGGATAAATAATAGGCACTCAAAGATATCCAGTTCAAATCCATGGAACCTATAAATGCTACCTTATAAGGGCAAAAAAAAAAAACATGTCTTTGCAAATGTGATTAAGTTAAGGATCTTGGCAGGGGGAGATTATCCTGGATTATCTGCTTGGGCCTGAATGTCATCATAAACGTCCTTGAAGAAAGAGACAGAGGGAAATTAGACACATATAGATGAAGAAGTTAAAAAAAAAAAAAAAAAGAAGCAGAGCTGTAATGATACAGCCATAAGCAAAGGAATGTCAGCAGCCACCAGAAGCAGAGAGAGGCAAGGAATGAATTTGCCTTGAGAATTTACTATGGGAATGTCATGCTGCTGATACCTTGATTTTGGCTCAGTGATAATAATTTAGGATTTCTAGCTTCTAAAACCTTGAGATAATAAATACCCATTGCTTTAAGCCACTAAGTTTCTGGTATTTCATTATAACAGGCATAGGAAACTAATATAAACAGTAAAACTTTTTGGTGTTTCACACACAAAAATATTTAGAAATACTCTGTTTAATATGGAGCTTAATATGGTTTGCATCGCTTCACCATCATTCCTATTTCAGCATTCCCCTCCCTCAAAAAAAAAAAAAAACCACAAAAGAAATAAACAAAACAGCAATGAAAAACTTCAGCAATGTCAGTTGTGCCCACAAATGTTTTACTCAAGTGGATTTGTGTTTCGGTTTTATACTCCAAGGAATGCTAAGTTGCATGTCAAGGTCAAGGAATAGAGTCACAGAGACTGTGGGTGGAAATAGGAGCCCAGGAAGAATACAGAGGCCATGAGGATAAAAGAACAGAGAGGTAAGCAAACTTGAGGAGAGAGTACTTGGTTTTCCATGGTCTGTGAATGAGATGACTTAGATGGCAAGGGCAAGAGAGAAAGAGTTCTCCTAAATGGTGTATGAGATATGTTATAATTACTACTATTGTATTCTTGTCATTATTATTGTCGTTTGTCATAGTCCTGGCTGCTATAACATACTCCCATAGACTACGTGGCTTAAACAACAGACATTTGTTTCTTACTATGCTAAGAGGCTAAGAAGCTCAAGATCAAAGTGCCAGCAGAATTGGTTGTTGGTGAGGAATAGCTTCCTGGCTTTCAGATGGCCACTTTCTTGCCATGTCCACATAAGGCAGAAACAGCTCTGGTGTCTCTTCCTTTTTTTTTTTTTTTTTAAATAAGGAAACTATCTCATCATAGGGGTTCTAATCCCTTAACCTCCTCTAAACCTAATTACCTCTCAAAGACCCTACTTCCTAGCATCATCATAAGGAGATGGTTTCATTCTTCTTAAATATTCAGAATATTCTAGAAACAAGTATTTCTGCCCACCATAAATAACCTGGGCAATTCACTATCTATCTATTGGGAGTATATGGAAGATGAAGAACATAAGCACAGGGAATCCTCTTGACTGAGTGAAAGCCAAGGAGCACTCACAGGTCTTCAGGAGAGTATGGGCCTCAGACATCAGTAATTATGGATTCTAGTCAGTTGTCAAAATTTGAGTGAGCTGACTTCTTGATGACTCTCACAGAAGGCAGCCATCACATTAAGAGGAAACTTGAACTGCAATCCCTCATTTTCTTTTCATTTTCATGGAAAAAAAAAAGTTAGCATAATGGGAACTGATAAGAGAGCCAAATCATTGGAATATGAAAATCACAGAATTAGCATTTATCCAAATTCCTCAGCTGAGCCTATGATGGAAAAAGCTTGTTTTAATCAAGTCAAGTCATTGCTTCATGATTGTGGAGTTTCTTATGAGCTAAAACATCCCTTATTCTTACAGGTAAAATTAATGGCTTGACCAAAGAATTAGATTAGTGAAGCAAAGAGCCTTTGTAAAGCTCCAGGAAAGACATCTTCAACATTTTCAAGTTGTCACCTCCATGAAACAAAAACTTCAGGGCTAAATCCTTTGGAATTAATCAATCTAAAGGTCACCTCCTTCATATTTCCAGTTCTCAGACTCAAAATTTTGCTCTGCTAAATGTTAGTTTTGTTTAAGATCTAGGGAAATTCACATGACCACTGTTTTTTCTCCCAGATAACTTCATGAAAGATAAAGAAAGCCCATGAATTGTATCCACAGACCTCATGTCCAAAGGACACTGTCCGTTTGGGTTTGGCTTTGCCAACGAGGGGCCCAGAAGTTATATGTCAGAAGTTACTCTGTCCTATTTAAGGGTTATTTCATTTTAATCCTCAACTGTATTTGTGAGGATATAGTATTTTCATGGAAAAAAAAAATATTTATTGCCTTGACTGTCTTTCTCCCCTACTGTTTGTCGACTGCTAAGCAGTTCTTGAATCATCAGGTAAGTTTTCTTAGTCTCATTGAAAATTACATGCTCACTCTGATCTGAAGAATACAAAACTTGGATAGTCAAGATGGTGAATTCTTACTAGCCATGAAATATTTGTCAGAAGTGAAGGGGCAATTTCCTGTAAGCCACAGGGTTATACAGTAATATCTCTTCAGTAATTAATATATGCCAGGGTAGGATAGAACACAGCAACATAGCAGAGTTCTGGCACCTCTTTCCATCACACCATGCAGACACCCCCGCTGCTTCCTCATCAACAGACTCAGGAATACCACTCGAAAGTTCTGGACGTGCTTTATTTTAATTTACTGTATTTCATCAAATGCTATATTGAAAACTTACGTGCTGTTGCTCCGCCATATACTTTGCCCCCTTCTTTGCCCCCTAAACTTCCATAACCTAATATTCTTCCTTTTTAAAAAAAAATTAACATTTATTTATTTTTGAGAGACAGAGAGAGAGCATGAGTGGGGGAGGGGCAGAGAGTGAGAGAGAGAGAGAGACAGACAGAATTTGAAGCAGGTTCTAGGCTCTGAGCTGTCAGAACAGGGCCCCAAGTGGGGCTTGAACTCACAAACCGTGAGATCATGATTCTTGGCCAAAATTGGAAACCTAAGCAACTGAGCCACCTAGGCACCCCTTTTAAAATTTTTTAACATCATAATCTAATATTCTTTATAATTATTCTCTAAGGTTAAATGTCAAGTTCCAAATGTATACATTTATATAAATGCAAGTACAATCAATTGTCAATATTCATGGATTCCATATTTGCAAATTTGCCTACTTATTAACATTTGTCGGTAACCGCCAAATCAGCACTTGTCGCTTTCATGATCTTTCTCAAACGTGCAAAATGATGAAAAACTTGAGTTGAATGGCATGCAAGTTCCCAATTAAGGTCAAACAAAGTAATGCTCTGCTTTCTTTTTCAGTGCTTACCCTGTAAATATCTTCCCCCACTCTGGTATATTTACTGCTCCTTTTTTTTTTTTTTCACTTCAGTGCTTTTTGATAATTTCACTATCTAAAACAGCCCAAGGGTAGTGCTTAAGTGCTGTCTAGTGTTCTTAAGTGCAAGATGGCTGTGATTTGCTTTGTGAAAAAAATGCATGTATCCAAGAAACTTTGTTCAGCATCAGTCATAGTTCTGTTGGCCATGAGGTCAATGTTAATGAATCAGCAATAGATGTTAAATGCAATGTCTTTAAGCAGAAACACATATAAAACAAGGTTATGTATTAATCAGTTGACAAAAATGTCAACAGAGGTTTACAGGCACCTAACCCTGTATTTCCTCTAGGAACAATGGTTCAGAATTCACCAATTCAGTGTTCATGGCTATTTTACAGAATGTAACTACCACAAATAATGGAATCAACTCTATTTATTTACAGTGGGAAATTTATCACTTCTTAAAATATACACATTAGTATGGAATCAGGAGGAGACTGACCTAAGTCAGGAAGTGAGTGTTTTAGCTCCAGGCTCATTATTGACCTGTGTTCTGAGATTCAGGCACAACATACGATGCAAAAACATAACAAAACAGAAAGAAAAAATATATATATATATATATATATACACACATATATACTGTATTACTTTGAAGCAAGTAGCAAACATCACAACAATTTATCTGTAAGCATTTATGTATGTTTATCTAAATAATAAGTCTTTTCATATAAAACAACTCAAATAGCATTATCACATCCAATTAGCCAATCAATTATTGCTAATAATACACACTGGGTGGGGACAAAACAACTTGATTCTTGTTGAAGCTGAATGATGGACACATGGGGTCACTATTTTCCTAGGTCTATTTTGTATACTTTTCTGATTTTCTATAATAAGCTGTTGCAGAAATAAGTAATAAAGTAAGAAGCACCATTCTTCTATGCCAAAATCCATGCTTGGAACTTTATGTATGCTGTTTTAATGCAACCCCTATAATAATTTTGTGTAGGAGTTATTGTCTTTCTTAATGTAGAGCAGACATTCGTGTGTGTATACACACTGCATATATACATATATGTATATAGACATATCTACATGTCTATATACATATATGTGTATTAACATATACATTAACATATATGTACATATACATATACATAGTATGTGTGTGTATACACTGTTTAATCAGTGATAGCAACTATATTTTAAACATTTAATTTTCATTGTTGATTTTTTCTTATAATGTATTACATATACAGTTTGTAACAATGATAATGGATGATAAATGAATATATTTTCCACTTCCAATTTATACAATTTTCTGGAATAGTGTGGTACACATACATTTTGAATATTTATGTATGTACATATATATTCAGGATCACTAATATTTCATGTCTACTTATCAAAAGTTCAAACTCACATTTCTAGACTTAATATCTGAAAAGGCAAATAACCAAGATAAAGTTTGTTCAAGAGTTCTAGAACCCAGATCTAGATATGGAAGATATACTCAGTCAAGAATGTAACAACAATTTTCTTTCTGAAATAAATTTCACGATTATTAAATTTAGAATCACAGTATGTTAGAGTTTGAAGTGGTCCTAGATATCCAATCTTCTTACATTTCAAGAAAATAAATCCCAGAGAAAGAGAGTGGCTGAAAGTGGAGACCAAGTCTCTTAAGTTTCAGGCACAATGCCTTTATATTACCTTGCATAGATTAATTTACACCATACTGAAAAATGTATCAAGAATTCTAGGCAAACATGGAAGAAAGAATAAATAAATGTGCATAAACATGCACATGAACACAGATGCACTAAATGCACAAATGCAGATTAATATAAGACATTTAAATTAACTAAGATATTTAAATTAACTGAAATGTTCCCAACTTTAAACCCAGAATAGACATAGGTCAGGTAGAGACAATTTTATCTAAAGCTGTTTGCAAACCCATAATTAAATCCATGCACACTAGCAGTTACACAAAATATCACCCTGTGGTGTTATACTTGGTTGAGGATTAATTAGATTAAAAGCTTCTAAGACTAATTCATTGAGATAAGAAATGATAATTTGGGAGTCCATAAAACAGAATTATTCTTACCATATTGCTTTTCTAAAGAAAGTTTTAATTATCTCTCTTTAGTCAAATGTAAAAGTATCTTTTCAGCTTAAAATATCTACTGAGGGAAGAAAAAAAAAACAACTCTATTGAGATGAAATATCTACTTAACATAGAAAAATATTCTACCATGCAATTAAAACATTAAATATGAATAACATAAGTGAGAGGTATACCATAACAGATGCTATGAGTCAGTGTAATGCTCCTGTCTATTTTACCAAAAACTCTATCATCATTTGCTAACTTAGATGAGTATTTCTTTTCAGGGAATAAAAATAAAACCAAGACCAAAACAGTGCCAAAAACATAAAAATGCTTCAAAAAACATGTCCCCTTGCAATAAAGTGAACCACTTTTAAAATTATAGTGAAACAGTGTTAACCTACCATAAACATTGTTGCACTTCAGCCTTTAGAGTTGTAGATTCTGATCTGTACTTAAGTTACAGGAGCTTCAAATATGGGGCACAGATAAGGAGGACTAGTATAGAACTGGCATAGTAATATAACTCAATGGAAAATTAAGAAGAAAGAATATTTGGAGGTCTAATATGTGATAAAGGCAAGACTTTAAGTCAATCAGGACAGAATAGAATTGTAAATACATGGATTCATGCAAATTGAAAAAAAAATGGGTTGAATTCATGCCATAAATTGTAATACATTTTGAATAAAAATATGCATGTGAAAAAATTAAGCCCCAGATACTTTAAAATATACAGAAATTGTATTTCTATAATATTGGGCATGGGGAGGTCAGTTATAAAGATCATGCCAAAGGAAAAAGAAAACAACAAGGAAAAATACTAATTGACCTATTTAATGAAAAAAATTTCATTACATATAATAATCAAATTTTTATGTGAATAACAGATGAAAAGTTCCTAAATATCATAGAAAATCTTTGTATTCCCATAGAAATACAGGCAAAGATATGAAAGAGCAACTTATAAATGAAAAATTACTAGTGGCCAATAAATGTTACACATTGTATCAACTTGATAAATAATTTCAAAATACAGATTAAAACAATCAAATATGATTTTCACCTATAAAATTGAGAAGATAAAAAGAAAATACAGAATATTAAGGAGTGTCACCTATTAAACATTCTCATACACAGCTAATCCAAGTTCAAATTGATCGAATATTTCTGGAGAAAATGTCATCAAAATATATGAAAAATAAAATGTATAGGAAGTTCAGTCTAGATTTTTTCAAAAAATAATCAAAATTATAACAGAACAAACTCTAACTCCTGGTCTGCTCTCCTTTCCCTTTATTTCTTTCTATTTCTAGCCCCAAACTCCCTATTTTTCTGATTATCCATGATGGATGATATTCAGCTATTTTCATAAACAGCTTAATACAATTTAGAAAAAATATAGATGCACATGTATATTCATAAATGTCTATCTGTGCATATATATTATATTTACACACACATTACATATGTATGCATGTATATGTCTGTGTTTGAATTTTATGTAAGGAGAGATCATCATAAGATTAATGTATGTAGGATAACTTCTACCATATGTATACATACCGACTGAATATTTTTGGTTTCCATGAGATTCTAATGTGCAGGCTAGCAGTAAAATTTGCCCAAGTTCTGCTTTCTACACCTATATTTGTTTGTGTTTTCTCCTATATAGTGGTATGCTGAAGTCAATTAACACCAACTTCTGAGAGTCAGTTATTTTTCTCTACAGTTTGCAAGCAATTATTTCACATTGTTATATGAGTATAAATTTAGATATGGGGATAAATAATCAAAACTCCATTTCATAATAATTTTACTATAATTTACTATTACCTCTGCTCTGGAAGTTATTTACATCCTTTGTTTCTGTGTAATGGAAAAAGGATAAAATAGAAGGTCTTCATTGTTTCGTTTTTTCATTATTAATTAATATAAACAAAATGTCAACTAACAATTCTCTCAGAACTATACTCATCTGTTACCTGACACTATAAGCTGTCTATAGATACGAGTTTGGCAAATATCAAAGAAAGTGTTCTACAAAATCAATGGCTGTGAAAGTTACAATAAAGAATATAGTATATGAAACTATTTTTTGTAAATTGTGTGTTGCATATAACAGTAAAATTAATAATAAACATCTATATTTTTCTCTAGTAAACTGGTTTATTAAATATTTATAAGCACAGCACTGCCTAGATCTCACATAAAATTGTATCTTAAATTTCCTTTTTTTTTCATTTTTAATGTATTTTCAAGTGTTTAAATTTATTTAAGTACAAGTTAGTCTTGCCATGAATTTGAAAAATATGGAACAACACAAGTAAAATATATATAATATTTTGTCTTTTGGGGTGTTTCCTTTCACGTACACATTACTTCAAAATTTCAGATACACTGTGAACAGTGTTTTAATTTCAACAATACCTCATGAACAGTTCCCTATGCTATTAAACATTCCTTTAAAACATTCTTTAATAAAGGAATACTCTTTCATAATATAGATTTATTCATAATTTATTTGATGAATTCCAAATTTATACTGTTGAACAAACTATATATTCTAGAGGTACAATTTATGGTAATGTTTATAACCTCTCATTAACCAAAGACGTGAGAATTCAGGTCAAAGATGTTTCAAATCCGTACATGAAGGCTGATAGTTACTCAAAATTATAATAATTATAACCCATATTAGGAGATTAATTGCTTTGATATCATTGTAGTATTCTATACTTTATCTTGTATAGTTTGCACTTGTGATTCATTTTTAGTGTCTTCTCACTTTAAACAACCAAAAGACAATTTGTTTTAGTTTGGCACAATTACTAATAAATAACAATGAAGAAAGTAAGGTTAGTTCTTTCAACACAAAAGTTTCTTCATTATTAGCATGGTGCAGACATTGTCATTTCTGATTCCCAGAATTTGAGACAGAGTACTAAGGGCTTCTTGTTGGAATATGAGGTTCATAAAAGTTCATGCCAAAGAATCACCATAAACTTCACATACAGATTGCTAGATGTGAGAAAATATATACATAATCAGGTATAAGAGGATTGGCTGAAACAATAAAGAACACCAACAGATTGTGAGTTAGTTCTTTTCACACACTAGTGATTTCTTGGGCTGAGGCTCAGGATTCACAGTGACATTATTCAATACAGCTTCTCAGATGCTTCCCTCTACCAGCAATGCCAGCCTCACCCCGTACCATTTCCTAGGATAACCTTACATATTTTTAAATGTCAACTAAACTGCATCTTCTCTAGGAAGTCATCCTCTGCCTTCCCATATACCTAAACACACACACATGCACACACACACACACACACGTGGGGGCGAGAGGCTCTTATACTCCATAAAACTTTTCTAAAGCCCCTCATTACGGATTGAGTCACGTCCCCCCAAAAGATATGTTCATGTTCTAATGCCTGTTAGCTGTGAAAGGGACCTCATTAGAAAATAGTCTTTGCAGATGTAATCAAATTAAGATGAAGTCATGCCTATTAAAAATGGGCCTTAATCCAATGACTACTATCCATATAAAGAGAAAGAAATTTAGACACCGATATACAGGGAGATCACTACATGATGACAAAGAGACTGGAGTGATATATCTATAAGTCAACAAACACCAAGGACTGTCAGCAACTACCAGAAGCTAGAAAGAGTCAAAGACCATCCTCCTCTAGAGCCTTCAGAAGGAGGATGGCCTAGGGGCGCCTGGGTGGCGCAGTCGGTTAAGCGTCCGACTTCAGCCAGGTCACGATCTCGCGGTCCGTGAGTTCGAGCCCCGCGTCGGGCTCTGGGCTGATGGCTCGGAGCCTGGAGCCTGCTTCAGATTCTGTGTCTCCCTCTCTCTCTGCCCCTCCCCCACTCATGCTCTCTCTCTGTCCCAAAAATAAATAAAAAAAAAAAAAACGCTGAAAAAAAAAAAGAAGGAGGATGGCCTTGTCTTCACCTTGATTTCAAGATTTTAGCCTCTGAGACTGTGAGACAATAAATTTCTGTTGTTTGAAGCCATCCTGTTTGTGCCTGTTTGATAAGGCACCCCTGAAACTGAACACATCCCTAACACTTTCTTCCTCATTCATTCATTCAACTAATTTTCCTAAAGGCTGACTCCATGCCAGATCATGTACTTACGTGCTTTCCTCCTACTCCTCTGCCAATCAGTACAGTCCCTCAGGAGAGGAACTTTATCATCATATTCTCCAGAGCCTACACAATTACACACACAGAAGAGGTTGCTAATAAATACTTGTTGATTAAATGCCACTCTTGATCTTTCATAGTGAGCTTTTTTTAACATTGCTTTTATCTCCCAGTAAAGAGTGGTGTTCAAAGAGAATTGAATGTTGAGAGAATAAGGAGCTGTCTTTTAATGACAATCACAAATCTATCCAAAGTAAACAACAGAATATGTGCATTTTAAGCAAACATCTTAGATTTTTGTTGCTGGTGGTGCTGTTCTCATCAAGTATGCAAATAAAATCCCATTTCTCTTTGATTGTCTGAATGTTCTTTACTTCATCAACATAAAAACAGCCAAATGGACTTTCACTGAACTTGAAGGGTTTGGGAAGGCCTGAGAAACAGTAAGTATAATGGATCAACTCTGAAGTCAAAACACCTGAGCCTGAATTCCTACTTAGCCACTCCTTAGGTGTAACCTTAAGGAAGCATTAGGTCTCTCAAGTCTGTAGATTCTCAGCTATAAAATGTGATTACTAAGTACACACCACATATCTTACATATGTGAGGATTCAAATACATACTAGATGTTTAATACAGTGTCTTAGATAGAGTGAATGCTCAATAAAGTAATTTGCTTTAGTCCTACTGTATTATTCTCATTATTAATTCCACGTCTATATTTATGGTTACAAAATCTTGGTGCAAGTCCTTTAGAAACTCTTACTACTTCAGTAGGATAAAATATGTAACATCTTAGAGAAAATAAGAGATCATTTACTTATATATACTCAACATGTGATCATTTCAAAAAATGAGGACCAAAAGAAAGATTGCTTTTTCCTTCAAAAAGAAGTCAGTCTAGCTAAGTATCTTGGTCATCATTTAAAGAACTTTAAAAATTTTAAGTCTCTAATAGCACTGAGGGGAGTGGTTGTCCATGTGAATACACAGCTGAATCAGAAAGAATTGCCTACCAAACACTCATGGTTACATAGGAAGATAGAGATACAATTGCAGGATTCATTGACTCCCTATTTCCCATGGAAAACTGTTACAACTCCTTTGCTAAGTACACAAGACACTTTATGTTCTCATTTCCTGCTTACTGGTATATATGGAGTTACAGTTCCCACATTACATTTCATTTTTTACTGGTTCTGCTTTCCCTATGTGTTTTTTTTTTCTCATTTGCTGCCTTCTTTAGATGGATTCTATTTATAAAATTTCATTTTCTCTCTGTCTTGGTTGGAAAAATATAAATTTTATTTCTATTCTTTTTGAGGTTAACTTTTATATTTTAACATGAACATTTAAAGTTTAAAATTGATAGCCACAGCATCCTCTGGAAAAATTGAAGGGTATGATAATATTTCAGTCTAATTATTACTACCTCCCCCATTTTAGATATCTTTTCCTTTATGTTGGTTCTAAATTTTGTCCCCATCCAATGAAATATTTTTTATTATTTTATACAATCAGTTTCAATTAAGTCACTGAGTTTCTTTGCTCACAATTTCTCTTTGTGTCTCATATATTTTCCTGGAATTATTCATCCAGAATGCATTCATTAAATTGAATTTAAAAATATAGCCTTTAGAATTGATTTATTGTAAGTGTTGTGGGTGGGAAATGCTATTTTTGTTTGCCCAAAATTATTTTGATTTTATTCTTATTCTTGAATAATACTTTAGCCTGCAAACCTTTTTACTTCTTGGAACACTCTGCAGATCCCATTTTCCTCTTCTCACTTCCACTATTGTTAACAGGAAGTCAAATTTAAGACTATCATTTTATCTTAAGTGATCTTACTCTTCTGTTGATTAATTTTAAGATATTTTATTTATGTCTGGTGTATTGCAGTTTCCTTACCATATATCCTGTTATGCATTTATTTTTATTCTGCTTATGATTTATTGGGTCTTCCTAGAAGTCAAATTTCATGTCTTTAATCAGTTTTGAAAACTATCCACCATTATCACTCTAGCTATTACCTCTTCCCACTCTATTTCCCACTTCTGGAACTCCAATAAAACATATGTTAGACCATTTCCTTCTGTCTTGCATGTCTCTTAACTATTCTTTCTTAGTCTCTGTACCTTTGATCTTTGTGCTACATTCTGTGTGATTCTTTTTAATCTCTTCTCTGTATTTCGTAACTCTCACTTTAGTTGTTGTTGTTATTGTTTTCTATTCTGTTGATTTACTCATCCATCCAATTTGATAATCTCTTCTGTTTGTTTATGCTGACTCTTACTCTTTTTATTTTCTTCTGTTTTGCAATTTCTATTGTGAGTTTATATTCACATCGTGTTTCATTTGTAAGAATTAAAAAAATAAGATCTGTAGAAATAAAAAGATAAAGTTATGTCCCTCTAGATAAATTTTACTTTTGATTTGTTAGTTTCCATCCTGTTTCCAATCTGGCAACTCTTATTGGACTCATCAGCTTATAATCTGGAGGTCTCAGAAGAGCTATAAATTTCAACCCTACATATGAATCAGGTCACAATTTCTCATGGGAATAAAAAAATTCCAAAGCCTAGGCTAAGACATAAATAAAATGTTTATTTTATTTCCTTTTGCTGATTTGATAGGTATTTAGCCATTGAACCAATATATAGGGTTGTCTTAAAGATTAAATGCTATAATGATAAAAAAAACCTTGGTATACTAATAGTAGTTATAGTAACAGCAGCAATAATAGTTATGAGCCTTGCCGTTTATGATTAAATCAGAATAGTAGGTAATTTTTAGTCTTTGTATAGTTAAGTACAAATTCTTGCATATATCAGAAACTTAGCACGTTTTTTTGTCAAAACAATGAGAAAATAAGTGTATAAATTAAAAATTTCTACATGTCTTAATGTAGTGGTTTTTAAAATATTGTTGGCTACTTAGTGTTTTTTCCTGTGTGTGTGCGTATGTGTGTGTTTCAAAAAAAAAAAAACAACAACTGCTCATTGGATAATCCCACTCTCTCCATACTCCTCAAGGTGGAAAAGTAAAGTATGTTTTTGTGTTCCTAGAGGAGGTCAATATATTAGTGCTTACCACATACATTACTTTCACTCACCAGGAGACAGAAGGTAGATAATTACATCAGTGTAGACAGGTCTCTGAATTGAGAAGACCAACCCTAAAGCGGTGGGTGGGATGCCAGATATTTACATTTTAACATGGAGGGACTGATATGAATCAGAACCTTCTTTCAACCTAACTCTGAAGACTTTTTAGGAGACGTGCGTGAAGTTTCCACAGTGTTAAACATTGGCCATAACTGCTTTCCTATCAGTCACCAACTTGCCTCTAAAAAAGACACACTAGCTTGATGCTTATTAAACTCTTAGGTTGTATTGGTGAATATTTCACAATTTTCAATTGTGAATAGTAATTCTAAAACCATATGTTCACATCTGTTTGGAGTGTATTTGTTTTTGTAGTGTAGTTGTCATTTTTATAACTGTTTTTTCTTTTCACTGAAATCAGTTAATTGTTATATTAAAGGCATTATCACCACCATTTTTGTAACACCAATTTGATGCCCACAAGGTAACCTTCTTGCTAACCTCTTGGTTACCTACTAAATAAGTAATCAGGTGTTCTGCTATTTTATCCTCACAAAACTCAAAGTAGGCATTGCTACTAATTTTCTTCTTTTTCCTTTTTGCTTTGTTTTGTTTTAATAAGAGCTTTGGAGTCCAAAGAATAGAGGTTAGTAGCCCAAAGACTCAACAACTCCTAGTTCACCCTGTGACCTCCAGGTACCTTTCATTTCAAAATCTTTCAATTTCTGACAACGAATTTTCCAAATGAAATCCTATCAAACTTACATGTAGCAAACAATCTGGTCTGAAAGGAATTGGCATTAAAATTGATGCAATATTTCTATTATAAATCAATTTCTTTGGACTGGATGATACAATTGTGTAACTGACAGAGAACATAAGATCCTAGAATACATGTTGATGTTTTACAGAAACTATTAACAACGAGCCTCCCCAAAGTTTTCCTTATCTTTCTTGAAAGATTTTAAACTTTCCTACTGCAATATTTTTCATAAGCTAGATAAGTATCTTTTAACTCCACTATGTTTAAACGCATATCAATGAACTGAATGAGTGTAGTTGTAATTGTCATAATAGGTTTTTCTCATTTGCTTTCACTTGTTTATCACTCCAGAGAAGGAAATGTCATTAACCCACGCTATGTTTAACAGACAGGTTCAAATATCTGTTTCTGTATCTCTTTGTTGACATCCTTCCCTTATTTTCACTGTAGCCTATCCTTCATCATGAGTTTTATTTTTTTTTTTTAACGTTTATTTATTTTTGGGACAGAGAGAGACAGAGCATGAACGGGGGAGGGGCAGAGAGAGAGGGAGACACAGAATCGGAAACAGGATTGGAAACAGGCTCCAGGCTCTGAGCCATCAGCCCAGAGCCTGACGCGGGTCTCGAACTCACAGACCGCGAGATCGTGACCTGGCTGAAGTCGGACGCTTAACCGACTGCGCCACCCAGGCGCCCCTCATCATGAGTTTTAAAATTAACTCACACTCTTCTTGCAACAACCCCGTACAAATTTGCAGAAGGCAGTCCATGCCACATCAGCAGTCCTTGACTTTCAGGGGATGGGGACTAGATATCTGTTGAATGGAAGGAAATTCCCCTGCAGAGTGAGACTTGGGGCTTCCTATTTTTAGGCTAGTGATTCTTTAAATATGTCATGACTCAATAAGTAATTAGTTAGCACAAACTTGGATTTTACCTCACATTAAATATTTATAGGTTTCCATTAACCTGGTCTAAATTGATAGAGCCAGACTTGATGAGACTCCCACCCCTCAACTAATTTCAGTGCTTTATTAATTGTATTTTGAAAATACAGTTCTGATCCTCATACTTACCTGCTCTTAAACTTCCCATGGTTCCCCGTTACTGAGAGAACCAGATGCTGAAAACACATTCTATCATCCCCAAACATCCCATGCAAGTAGAAGTCACTAAAATTCTACATGGGAAAATAAAGGGTGTGAAAAATTTTAACAAGTTATCAAGATATGGGCTTATGCACTTTCCCCCTCACATCTATATATAACCTACAAAATAATTCTAGAAACTCAGAAATTGTGTTGAATCTAAATGTCTCGTTTCTCTCCCCTGTCTCTGTTGCTACTACCACTGTTTTAATTCAGGGCCTCATTAGATCTCATTTGGGCTACTTCAAGACCAACCCCACTCACTTTCCTGAATCTTGCTGCTTTAGCTCCAGTCTATCTCTGACTCTCTAGCCAATCGGATCTTTGTAGCAGAAATATGGATCGTGTCCTCCGCCTCCTTATCCTGTCTGTTAGTCTGTCTATGACCTGAAGCTGCACCTTTGTCTCCAGAACCTAGCATGCTCCTTCTGTACTCTCAAGCTCCTGCTGTACCAAATCTCTTTAGGCAACCTGTTAACTGACCTCATTGCTCTCTCATATGTGTAGAATGATCCCCTCTGCTTATTTATCAGGAAAACTCCTATTTATTGTTGAAAGTCCTGCTCTGATCATTATCTCATCTTTGAAGTTTTCATTATTGCCTTCTGTCAAAACTGAATTAGTCACTCCTTACTCTGAACAATTTCTATATTTCAAATGTAATTTTCCCTACGCTCATATCTCATAGTAACTCATGGCATTAGGATTATTACCAATTATTAGTCTAATTTTTCCATCTTATAAGTCTTCAAGCCAAGAAAAACCAAAAGATTTTTCTGAGTTCTGCTATATATCAGAACTTGTAATGGGGAAATAGTGTAACTAAACAGAAAAAAACCCTGCCCTTCCTGACATGATAGACTAGTGACTGTATCACTCTTCTTTGTTACTGTGAGACAGAGAAAGCACAAAGATATATCTGTTAAATAAACAAATAGAGAAACTGTTTTGTTAAATAAATGGATATGGTATCAACCATGAAGAGAATTCAATCTCATTTTTTGAAACCAATTTAATTATTTTTTATTGGATTTGGCCAGCATTTTCAGAAGCTGAATAGCAAAGGATGGCAATGCCATCTTTAAGCCAAAGTACTAAAGGAGAGATAATCACCCGTCTGAAGACTGTAATGTGTTCTTAGATATAAAAGGCAGACAGGAAGACATGCCTCCGGGTATCTTACCCATCCTGCATGGAGCTCTCCAGAGGTGAGTTCACATAATTCTACAGACTCTATTATAGCCATGTCTAGACTTGCCTTGAATAGCTCCAATAATAGCAAATCCCTCACCTCCCATCACAAGTTGTTCCATTAACAATTGTAAATTTTTTAGCAACTGAGAAAAAAAAATATTGTGTGTGTACATACAGAATTTCTACAACAACTTGATGTTTCAGTTTTCTTGGTAAGACTATTCTTTTTTTTTTTTTTAAGTGGATTTCCAGTATTTTAAATGACAAGGAAAGAAGGTATTTCTTCTGTTTTTGACAAAATAACAACACTATGGAGGAACTAGAGTTCACCTAATCCAACATCACTGTTTCCATATAGGGTACTGGAGTCCAGGGACAAACACAAGCTAGCCAAGGTGAGTTGGGTATTTCATGGATAAGCCAGAACTAAAACCTAGATCTCTTATCTCCCACATACCCATTCCACTGTACCATCTCATCTAAGAGCTTAATCTGACCAAGATTTCATCTAGTTTTTTGTCTCTGTTACATTTTATCAATTCCATATAAATATAAAAATTATTTTATAATTGTTTTTTGACAAACTAAAATTCAATAGTGTTAATGTAATCATTCATTTCCCTTATCCCCTGCCCCATTCCCCCTGCAGCCTGAACCAGGCACACTGTGATCACCAATATAGCCCTTCCCATTACCCTACACTGAGAAGAAATTTTCTGTCTCTGCCTGGTTCCTGGAGAATTTGTGATGTGGACTGCCAAAATGGGTTTGAAAGGACAGACTCTGAGAATCAGAGGGGAAAGGAAATATTAAGGGAATACAATTACACTAATGGACAGAAACCTAGAAAGAAGGGAGGGGCAGAGGCTAGGAGATACCTTTTGACTCAGAGAAGAAGGACTTTGGGTTCCAGAGAGTGGGGATGGAGACAGGTCAAGTGATGCTCCAGATGGTGCTCAACATAAGAATTTTAAAAAGAAAGAGACATCTGGGATTATGGCTGAAACCCCCTTTATCAACTAATGAAGAGTGATATTTTGTTACTGTTATCGTTAGAACTGTTAGAGGTGTTTCAATAAATGTGGCCTGACAATAAAACTTGTGGCTTTATTAGGGCTAAAATAAACAATGTAAGAATTTCTACACAAGTAGGTTTAAATGCATTTAAGAATATTAGGTTCTAGACCAGATTTTGTCAAACTGTGGCTCAGTTTGAATAACCTGTGAACTAAGAATGGATTTGTATGTGTTGATAAGGGTTGCAACAACAACAACAACAACAAAAACAAGAAAATAGCAACCGTCAGGCTCTGGCCCTTCATAGAAAATGGTTGCTGACTCTTGCTCTAGACAAAGGGCAAAGTAGGCCCTTTCAAATTCTGCTAAAAATTTGGATTTGAAGCTATCCCTTGAAAAAGAGACAGAACTGTTGTCAGATGCAGAAGTAGGGACTCCTGTCAATCTATCCCATGTGAGACAATCAGGAGTGGTTAGAGATGAAAAGGCAGGCCCTATCCTTGCTCCGTGAAGAGACTGGAATGCAGAGACCATGAGGACCTTGCAACTACCCTGCAGAGGCTGACAGGCTAAGGAGAGAAGATTCAACATGAAATGTCTCATTAAGTTTAAGAGCCATTTATTGAATAAGAGTCATGGTAAGATTCTCTTATCAGTAGTAGCAGTATAAGGACCACCAAAGCTTGGGGTTTAAGTTAATATCTTTTAATAAATTACATGTCTTCAACAGACATCAGTGTCTTCATTCATAAAATGGAAATAAAATTGGTGGCTCTTTTATAATATCAAGATAAACATTAAATTAAGTAACATATTAACTATCAACCTTTCATATGACCTAGCCCAGATGAAGTGATAAATAGAAATAATTAAATTATAGATATTTCGTTTTTTCATGTGACTTTAAAAACAAAATTCCAGCTCTTGCAGCCAGGTTGCTGACAATTGAAATCTTTCAGAGAGCTTGGTGAGATAGCTGAAAAGCAAATGCTAAGATATTTTAATGCACAGGAGATATGGGACATTTAGTTTCCTCCCAAAGTAGGTTCAGGTGCCCAGGTGGAAAAGAAAGGCAATTACTATCCACTTATTCCTTTTCTATGGAAAAAATAAAAGTCCCTCATCCCTTGCCTGACAGCTCAGCTCCTTCCCAATATGTCACCTTCCAATTATACAAGTGACACACTTGGTTCTGTCACGAAGTCACAAAATTGCCCACCCAGACATGAACCCCAATGGTATATTCTTAAGCTCAATTTATGGCCAGTCACTATGCTACTCATATATGGCTTATTATATGCCTAAAGAGTAGATGTTATGGTTATCCTGACATTTAACTAGGAGGGAAGAGTACAATTCCTAACAGGAATCAGGGACAATATTAATTATAATAAGTAACTATTACTTCCATTATCATCAGTGTAAGTAGTGAATGGATACGTATATAATGCTTTCAAACACCTTGCTCTTTGGGTCTTCCTCACAGCTCCATTCCTAGTTAATCAGCACCTAATGTGCAGGGAGTCCCCAAAGGACAAGGGGTCGTTATGGGGTTAATATGTCTGTGGTGTTTAATACTTGGTAAATAGACAAACAAAACACAGAGAACACAATAAACACGAAGCTGGAAGATTAATAGTTTGCATTAAAAGCTTTATCAAAACCCCCTCTGCCCTTCAAAATATCTAGATACCATACGCAGGGGTCATTTAGGAATTTTTTTTTTAATTTTTTTTTTCAACGTTTATTTATTTTTGGGACAGAGAGAGACAGAGCATGAACGGGGGAGGGGCAGAGAGAGAGGGAGACACAGAATCGGAAACAGGCTCCAGGCTCTGAGCCATCAGCCCAGAGCCTGATGCGGGGCTCGAACTCACGGACCGCGAGATCGTGACCTGGCTGAAGTCCGACGCTTAACCGACTGCGCCACCCAGGCGCCCCAGTAATTTTGTTTTTAATAAATGACTAAAAGAGTCTTATACCAGCTATGAGGAAAAGATGATCTGGATATCTTAGCATAATTCTATTTTATTAATACCTATATTTGAGGAAAAGCTGAAATAGGATTTGTTACACCAAACTCCCTGACAGCATAACGTTATTTATACGGGTAGGTATGGGTAAGTGAGTTAATGTTGCAGTATTTTTAAAAGCCAGCTGTTCCCCAAGCAAGAAAATAACTGGCTGTCGTAAATGATCAATTGTGTAAAAAGGTCCAAGCTTTGCAAATTTCCACACAAGATATTCAGAGAAATTCTCCACCTACCTAAATAAGCTCATTCCAGCAACCAAATTGTGGGACTGAGAGCTTTGGTTTCACGCTCAGAGATATGTTTTCGTTACCCCAGAGTGTCACTAAATTGGAAATGTCACAACCCTTGGGGGCACATGAAAAATGCATATTATTTCACATCTGTTTTTCACTTGATCCCAATGGACCTGATATTTCTCCAAATTGCTATGTGGAAAAACCAATTTAATTTGATTGAGGAATGAACAGAAACTTACAAGTAAAGTGGAATACTTGCTTTAAGGTTAAAGTGGAAAACTTTGCTTTGTATTGTTATTGCTGAGAAATGCTTCTAGGAGTATTGTTTTTGTTTTAAAAAACTTCTTTACTTGTACTGATGCAACTCTAACTCAGCTCTTTAAGATCTAGGTCAAGAAGCATTCCAAGATGGCACCCCAAAATATGTATTTTTTTTTCTTTTCTGAAAATATCGTGCAGGTATAAACTGCAAAGGTTGATGATACGCTGATTTGAAGGCAAACTCTGTTCTTTGATAGTTGTGTGACCTTGACTAAATTAGTTAATTATTCTGATCCTCAATTTCCTTATATGCAAAATGAGAATAATGAGTGGTCATGGAGATTAAATAAAATAAGGGATATTAACACCTTAGTAAATAGAAATGCCTAAATAGACCCTAAGAAATGCTAATTCTATTCATTTTAAAATACAAATTAAAATTTTAATCCATTGAATTAAGCCTTAGATGATAGAAGATAATGGCTCTTGGTCCTTTCCTGCTTGAAAATTATGTGACTTCCATTTATAAACATTTCTCATATATCCATACTCTTTATGAATCCTAAAGTTTAAAGAATCTGAAAACCATGGTTTTGACTACCAGAACATCAAAAATCACTCCAAATGCAAGGAACATAAAGCATACCAAGACTCTGTTGAAGGGAAACACTGGCGTTCTAAAGGAAGATGGAATATGTCCCAATCCATCAACCCTCTGATCATCCCTACATTCTCCCCACATCTCTCCAGGGGAAGGCGTCAGATTAGATTTAGCACAATTCATTCTGGAGAAACGCTGTGTGTGAGCTGATAAGCACACTGAGAGGCAAGAGAGCATTGTCTGTGGCTTTCCCCTAGAGCGCTGGCTATTTATTTCACTTCTACCCCAATCCAGCAAAGACATTTACTAAATTTCGCTTGATGCTGTCATAGGATCCCTTTGAAAAGCACCATTTGCAGCAAACTGAAAAGGTTGGCAGAGGAGCAGCCTTGTGACTAGCTCACAGGGCTGTGTTGGCATGTGTAGGATTTCTTGGGGAAAATTATCCCTTCACCGGGCAATTAAAATCCATCTGGATATTCTGCCAGCTGAAGAATTCACTGAATTCAGTGCCAACTACTATCAGGTATGGATGTCTCAAATTTCCTTTGAATGAGATGGGAATATTCATCCTACAATGATATGTTCCTTTTGAAATGTAGTTAAAAATACAGACTAGGACAAGAGGGTCAGACAATCACAGCATAGTTTACCAGGGGCTCTTCATTGTGTTTGCACATTAACCTCTTTGACTCTGTGGTCAAACTATGGACTCCTTTCTCATAATAATACTTTAAGTGCATAAGATAAGTACATAGCATCTCAAGAAACTAATTAGATTGACATACAATTACAAATATTTATTCAAGCAGCAGGTATGATAGCTAGTGCAATTTCAAAATAGTGGTAAGCATAAATGATATCTCAGCATATATACAATAACTTTAGTGTGGCATAAAAGTATTTTTATTTCTATTAGTGATAAAGTCAGAAGAATAGCTTACACTAATGGATTTACTGCACACATCCATAAACCAAGGAGATGCTTAAAAATTTTCAGTTAGAGATTAGGAAACTAGTGAATTTCTCCATTCATGTACATAAACCCTCAACTTCTAAATATCTACTAGTGAGAAAAACTTTGGTCTTAGAGTGAAAACAACTTAATTAGCAATCTAGTATTGCCGCATTATAAATGTGTGACCCAAGCAAGTCCTTTTAATAACTGTGAGTTATAATTTTCTCAACTCTACTTGCAAGAATTTAGTGATAACTGAATGACATCATAATGCCGCCAATAATAATGTGGTCTAATATTTACTGGGCACTTACCATGTATAAGTCATGGTGCTAGTTGCTTTATAGACATTAATTCAAGCAATACAGGGGAGAATTCTTGCATAATTCAAAATTATATCCAAATATATACAAAGGGCTCCTGACTGGAAACCATAGGATATCCATTTTAGCCTAGACTTTGCACAGGGAAAACCTTTAAACCCGCAGAAATTCTTCCCAGTCACCATTGGATATTATACTGACTGTAATATTGGTATTATCTCTGCAGGGGAAAGGAACTGCAAGAAATCTACTCAAAACTCCTCATTTTGCTGGATATCACTCTGAGGAATGAAGGAATTTCCCATTGAAATGTGTGAAGTGTCTCACTGTAATCCTCAGGCTCTTGCCTATACTCCTTCCCAAAGATCTCTCTCAATATAGTTTTACAATGATGGTGGTTGGGATAATCATCAAATTCCTAACCACATAAGCACACTAGTCAGGAAGGACTCCTGACCAGAAAGGATGCCAGTAATAAGCAAAGGACTGTTACAGTTACACTGTTATATATAGTTCTACTGTTATAGTATAATAGTGTTAAGAAATAATTTCAGGGGCACCTAGATGGTTCAGTAAGTTAAGGGTCTAACTCTTGATTTTGGCTCAGGTCATGATCCCAGGGTCCTGAGATTGAGCCCAAAGATTCTCTCTCACTCTGCCTCTCTCCCTGCATTATGCTCTCTCTCTCTCTCTCTCAAATAAATAAGTAAATAAGTAGAAAGAAAGAAAGAAAGAAAGAAAGAAAGAAAGAAAGAAAAAGAATTTCAGTATCATTTCCAAAGTTTTAAAGCATGGAAATAGAAGGAAATGCCTCAAATTATTTTAATGAAGCAGGCATAACTTGATAACAAACCTAACAATTGTTGGCTTAGGATATTATTCCATAAATATAGGTATATGTCATAATTTATAATATTAATAAATAAGAACAAATATATGGACATTTCTCTCAATGCTAAAAAGTCCTTTGAAAACATATTTATATAGGATAGAATAGGATATATAAATATTTCACTGACATGATAAAGCATATCTATCTCAAATTCAAAGATCATATTTAAAAGAGAAAGAGATGGGGAAAAGATATTTGCAAATGACATATCAGACAAAGGGCTAGTATCTAAAATCTATAAAGAGCTCACCAAACTCCACACCCGAAAAACAAATAACCCAGTGAAGAAATGGGCAGAAAACATGAATAGACACTTCTCTAAAGAAGACATCCAGATGGCCAACAGGCACATGAAAAGATGTTCAGCGTCGCTCCTTATCAGGGAAATACAAATCAAAACCACACTCAGGTATCACCTCACGCCAGTCAGAGTGGCCAAAATGAACACATCAGGAGACTATAGATGCTGGAGAGGATGTGGAGAAACGGGAACCCTCTTGCACTGTTGGTGGGAATGCAAATTGGTGCAGCCGCTCTGGAAAGCAGTGTGGAGGTTCCTCAGAAAATTAAAAATAGACCTACCCTATGACCCAGCAATAGCACTGCTAGGAATTTATCCAAGGGATACAGGAGTACTGATGCATAGGGGCACTTGTACCCCAATGTTCATAGCAGCACTCTCAACAATAGCCAAATTATGGAAAAAGCCTAAATGTCCATCAACTGATGAATGGATAAAGAAATTGTGGTTTATATACACAATGGAATACTACGTGGCAATGAGAAAAAATGAAATATGGCCTTTTGTAGCAACGTGGATGGAACTGGAGAGTGTAATGCTAAGTGAAATAAGCCATACAGAGAAAGACAGATACCATATGGTTTCACTCTTATGTGGATCCTGAGAAACTTAACAGGAACCCATGGGGGAGGGGAAGGAAAAAAAAAAAAAAAGAGGTTAGAGTGGGAGAGAGCCAAAGCATAAGAGACTGTTAAAAACTGAGAGCAAACTGAGGGTTGATGGGGGGTGGGAGGGAGGGGAGGGTGGGTGATGGGTATTGAGGAGGGCACCTTTTGGGATGAGCACTGGGTGTTGTATGGAAACCAATTTGTCAATAAATTTCATATATATAAAAAAAAATAAAAAAATAAAAGAGAAAGAGATGAAGAATCCTAAGAACCAAACAATGATATCTATAGTCACAATTACTACTTAGTATTTTTGAAAATATCAATTTGGGGCGCCTGGGTGGCGCAGTCGGTTAAGCGTCCGACTTCAGCCAGGTCACGATCTCACGGTCCGTGAGTTCGAGCCCCGCGTCGGGCTCTGGGCTGACGGCTCAGAGCCTGGAGCCTGTTTCCGATTCTGTGTCTCCCTCTCTCTCTGCCCCTCCCCCGTTCATGCTCTGTCTCTCTCTGTCCCCAAAATAAATAAACGTGGAAAAAAAAAATTAAAAAAAAAAAAAAAAAAAAAGAAAGTATCAATTAACAAATTACATACTGGAAAAGAGCTCCAGTGTAAACTTGGAAGAAGATAATATATGATTGTTTACTTGGAAACTCAGAATGCCCTGGAAAAACTCCTACCGATAAAAAAAAAGAACTTTTGTAAAGTTCTAGGTGCAAAATTTTTATACATAAAATAATAGCCTTCATATATGCAAACAACATCCAGTTAAAGGACACAGTAAAATAAAATAAAATAAACATTCAGAACACCAATAAAACAGATAAAACGCTTAGAAATAAATCCAACAAGAAGTGTCAAGATCTATACAAAGATAAATATTAAATGCTCCTGAGGAACCCAAAGATGATTAGAACAGATGAAAAGGCATACAGAGAGTCTGACTAGGAAGATTCAATAAATAGTGATGCTTGGTCTCCCTAAGTTATTCCACCAATTCATCATGATACAAATACCACTCAAATTCAACTTTTTCTCTGGTGGGAAGTAAACAAGCTAATTATTATATAAATTTTATATGAAAAAACAATCAAGAATCACTTGGAAAACTGAAAAAAAAATAGATTGGTGTTTAAGGTGTGTAATGCCACCAAATACTGAAACACATTCTATAGCTTCAATGAACAAAGCAATGTGATGCCGGCAAACAATTAAAAACTCAGTGACTTAGATTAGAAAGTCTAGAAATATATTCAAATATGTATTGGAGTCTGGTGTATGATAAAGTTAATAATTACAAGTAAGTAAAGAAAACATGAAGTATTTAGTGAAAGGTTCTACAACAACTTGATAGACAATTGGGTAATTATTAGATCTATGCCTCACTCATAATACCAGATCAAAAGCATCAAACATTTAAAAATATTCTTTTGAGGATGAAACTATAAAGGAATTGATAGAAAACCTAGGATGTTTAAAAATATCAGGTTGAAAAAGGCATTTATGAGAAAATGCAAGACTCAGAAGCCATTAAAACATTGTTCAACTGCATAACCGCATGGCAAAAATTACTACACAAAATAAATAGATGAACAGGAACATATTTTCAATCCATCACAGAAAGGAAAAAAAAAACATAGACTGTTGGCTTCAACAAGGCTTCAATATATATTCAATAAAGAAAAAAGAACAAAAAAAGCCAGTGGAATGGGAAAAGGATTATAAGCAGAGTTCACACAAAAGAAAATGCAAATGATTTTGAAACACATGGAAAAAGTTCACTTCCAGAAACATTAAAAAAAGTCAAATTAAATTACAATGACTTACTTTTAATCTATTGAATTGCCAAAAATAGATAATTTTGATAATTTACATCATTGAGCATATAGGGAAGCAGGCATTCACATTCTTGGTGAGGATGAAATTCATACAACTTCTATAGAGGACAATTTGGGAATATTTACCAAAAAAGAGAAAAATACACATTACTTATATGTAAATTAAATGATATATAGTCATTCAGTGCAATAAGATTCACAATATAAAATGAGATTAGAAAAAGCCTAAATGCTCATCAATAAAAAGCTAGTTAAATAAATTATGGCACTTTAATATCATTGTCTCTTTTAATGTCTAGAGTTCTTATGCATAGTTCAACTATGTTCACTTTTAAATATCTTCAAATTTTTGCATGTTTGCTTAAGAAATAAATCCCACCCCTGGGGTTTCTGGGTGGCTCAGTCAGTTAAGTGTCAGACTTCCACTTAGGTCATTTTTTTGCGGTTTGTGAGTTCGAGCCCTGCATCAGGCTCTGTGCTGACAACTTAAAGCCTAGAGCCTGCTTTGTATTCTGTGTCTCCCTCTCTCTCTGCCCCTCCCCTGTTCGTTCTCTCTCTCTCTCTCTCTCTCTCCAAAAAATAAACATTAAAAATTAAGAAATAAATCCCCCCAATACTTTTAAAGTCATTTAAGTTAAATGACCGGTAACATATAAAATTCTTAAATATATAATGTATTCCATTGAGTTTAAAGTAGGTGGCACAAAAAAATTCAGAAAATAGGTGGCACATATTTAGTGTAACAGATTATAGAAAATTCTAAACTCAAGCTGTAAAAAATACAATCTTATGGGGTAGCTGGGTGGCTCAGTCAGTTCAGCCTCAGACTCTTGATTTCGGCTCAGGTCATGATCTCAGGGTCCTGAGTTCAAGCCCCTTTGTTGGCTCTGCAATCCTGCTCTGTGGATCTTGCTTAAGATTCCTCTCTCTCCCTCTGCCTCTCCTCCACTAACTGTCTTGTGCATGTGCATGTGCTTTGTCTCTCTCTCTCAAAAAAAAAAAAAAAAATCTTATGGATTGTCATTATTCGCTTCTTATCTGTTCCTGTCAACATTTACATGTTAGCAGATATGCTTTTCATCTCCTCAGAAGTCTGTATGGGCACTGACTGTAGGAAACTCATGGGAATGGTTCTAAGATGGATCCTAAAGAAACACATGAGCATTATACTCATTTATTTATAGACCCAGTTATAGAGTAAGCAGTAGTTAGGTAGGTGGATAGATTTAGACAAATGAAAGAAGACACATTGAAGCATAGATGGAAAGATGGACAGAGTTATGGACTAAATATGTATATTTTCCCCAAATTCGTAAGTTGAGATCTTAAACCCACAATGTCATGGAATTAGGAAGATGATAAGGACATAAGGGTGGAACCCTCATGAATGAGATAGTATTTTTGTAAAGGGGACCCTCAAGAATTCTCTCATCCCTTCCATTATGTGAAGATACAGCAAGGAGATGGACTGTGAACCAGGAAGTGGACACTTTCCAGACACCAAATCTGCTGGTGCCATGATCTTGGACTACCCATCCTCCAGAACTGTGAGAAGTAAATGTTTGCTTTTAAAAGACCCAGTCTATATTATCTTGTTATAGCAGTCTGAACATACTAAGATAGATGATAGAGATAGAGACAGAGATAGAGAGATAGAGATAGAGATAGAGATAGAGATAGAGAGTCCATCTCTAATTAGCTCTGCTTCTACATCATTGTCACCCCCAACCACAAGCACATACAAGCACACAAGCACATTTGTGCACACACACACACACATATACACTCCTGCCTTCCCTTCAAAAATGACACCATCTGTTGAGTCAGAGTCTTACTATAAAAAAACAAAAAGTCTTACAGCATGAGTTTAAAATCAGAGTAGAACTTTCCCCTAAGACAGTATTTTTCAAAAAGCAGGTTTCAAATAAGTGGATCCTAAAATCAATTTAGTGGGTTATAAACAATATTTTATTTGAATAAAATAAAGCAGAAGAGAACACAGAACACTGGCAAGCATAAAATGGATTTAAATATTATTTCATGGCAATTTTGTCTTAATTTTAATTGTAATTTCATATATACATACATATACAAATATATATATATATTTACAGATATATATATACATATATATACACATATATATATATATATATATATATGAGCTGGTTTTGACATAAAATATATTACTTAAAGTGGAACAAGATAAAAAAGTCAAAAATATGTGAAAATTATTGCCAGAACTTAGGCACCCAAAAGCAGATGGAAGGATTTAATCTTCAATCTAGATAAGAAATCATTTTCCAGGGCTTTGCAAATTACATCGCAGCTATAGCAATTAATATTTACACTATATTTACTAAATGTTTTTACACTCATCTTTCAATTGATCTTCTAAACCATTCCTTTTAATGTAGATGAAACAACGGAGACTTAGTAGAATTGAGTGTCTTTTCCAAGTTTATTCAGCTAAAGAATCTACGAAGCAGAATTGGGAATCCAGCCCAGGCTGAATCCGACACCTTCTTGATCAACAGATATGGAAGCCAATTTATTCCTTTATTTTTTCACTCATTCAAAAAAAAAAAAAAAGTTTACTGCATAGTCTTGGGCTCCAGGCATAGTGCTGTATACAGGGAATGTACTGAAGGGCAAAACAGACATGGCTCCATTAAAGTGGAGTCATGTGAGTGTTAGCTTCACAGTCTCACATCCATAGGCTTGGCAAGTGACAAAATGTGACTGGGCCTCAATGAAGTTTAACTTCTCCCTGAATAATGATCTCACTGATGCTTGAGAAAATTAAGATGCCGATACAAAAGTAGGGATTTGTCACTACACAAACGCAGGTTTGAATCCTCACTTCTTTTTCCACCTGGCGTGTCTTTGACATAGGCCAAGGTAATTCTCAAATTCAGCTTCCTCATCTGATAATGGAGATTATAACATCTGAATTCCAGGATTGTTAGAAGGATTAGAAATAATACATTAAAAAGGCCTGGCACCTCACTGCCATTATTATTAGCTATTACTGTCAGTGCATCCAAACAAATTTGAAGAATACTTGCTTAAAACATAGAGACTTGGAGAACCATACATAAATGTTAACAGTGATAGATATGAAGACTCCCTAATAAGTGCCTGTCAAGTCTCCTGCGTGTGTAAATGCCAATTTGTAGTCCTTGGCAAATATAAATATAAAAGCTGTCTACTAATAATGTGTTTAATGAGGACAATAAAAGCAACATAGCACAGAGAAAATTGAAAGCTCAACATTCTCATCAGTGCCAAAGCATTTCATCTGTTCCATCTACCAGTGTCTGTAAAGCCAAGCTAGCCTACTTTTGAAAATTCTCCTGATTTGATAGTAACTAGTCCTACTTAAGACTTAAGACAGCCATGCTTAAAATGTTCTCCCCAAGAAAATGATGAATCACAACTGCCAAAGCTTAACGCTATTTGGCAATAGTCTTTTTGAAGTTTCCTATAAACATTTACCCTGACCCTTGATACCCTTCCATTCTTTAGAATTCGGCATCCCCAGGGTAAAGATGGCAGATCATGAGGAATTAGGTAGTAGTTATAGGATGTAGCTTCACTGAAAAGAAAGAGTGTCATTTTTCAGTAATAAAAATTCTCTGAATATATCTAGGGCAAAAACCTACAGTTACTTTGGGAAAGGTTTATGTAAGATTTGACATTTCAAAATGAGGCATCAAATATTCTTGGCTGCTTAATTTTTGCAAGCTGGGACTCTTGTGCTTTTGAAAGGGGGGAAAAAAAGGACGAACATTTAGATTCTCTTCTCTTCTTTTCTGCCAACCCAATCCACACTGAATGGGTTCCCTGAGCAAAGGCTTTTCATGACATTAAAGTGAAGGACTTAAGAAAGCAAAGAGATAAGGTTATTTTATCCATGTTAACCATACCAAGCCTTGGGAGAAAAGCAAATGGCTCACACTGGGGAAAGATCTGGATTCTTCCATTCTACATCACTGGAAGAGTTAATTTACTAGATGCTATAAAATGGCCCAAAATTACATTCCGGCATATTCATTTATTCTTCTGTGCTCTCCCCACCTTCTCCCACCCCCTCATCCCCCATGCCAGCCCAAGCCATTAACTTCATTCCAAGACTGAACTAAGGAATGTTCAGAATTCAGCCTTTAGACTTACTGATGGTTAAAGGGTGACTCCACATTAAAAGCGTCACATTTCCAGAGCCAGAACCATTTCTAAGCTAGTGCCTCTCTTCTCTCCTTTCCCACAGAAACTGACTTCTCTTCCAAGAGAAGGCTTCCCCCAGGCTCTAACCCTATGTGATCCAAAGACCTTCCAATGCATTTAAAGGAAAAAGATAACAATTTAGACTTTAGACAAGGGCAAACCGACAGACAAAACATCACAAATACGGTGGTAAAATAGATTATTTTAAAGAGAAATACATTCTCTAGTAAAATAATCTCTAATGCTTTTGTTTACAAGGGGAATAGAAATAATTACACTTAATTTGTAGCTGGTTGATGTTTGTACTATTATCTGGGGAAGACTACAGCGTTCAGAAAGAAGACCAAGTGAGTTGCCCTCAGGGCCTCCCTGACCTAAAGGTGCCTTTTCACTAAGAAAAACCCTCCCCTATCTTGTCAACCCAAGATTTTTCTTTACAGAGAAAGGAATTCCTCACACACACCCTGTATCCTGCCAGCCCAGTTGTACCCCTCCCACCTTTTAGAGCCTTTGGTTCTCAGAGCTAGAGTGGATTCCAGTTCTCACCTGACCTAGCTCACCTGTTCAATCCTACCTGACTCTGATCCAGAGTCAAGGCCATGATGTGGTCCTCCCCACATCTTCCAACTTTACAGGCAAAGTTTCTCCCCTTCCTTTCCAAGCAGATAAAATACAGAATCAAGAAAATAATTGAGTCCCATGCCCATGGTCTATGCTGGAGACCCGAGGATTTCCAAGATACAAATGAAGGAGGAAGTCAGAGGGGAGTCAAAAATGTGGAGAGGGCAGGAGAATAAGGGAAAAGAGGAGTTAAAGTAATTCAGGCCTTCATACAGGAAAGGAGTAGTGTGGGGGCCATATGGCACAGTCTTTGAAAGGCTGAGAAGGTCAGTCCCACATTGGTAGAGGCTATACAGATTTGAGTTGGCTAGACTAGTTGTCTTTGCATGGCATTTTCCATAACTCCTTCCCCCCACAACTCCACTCATCCCTCCACCAACTAAGTAATTTAGATCCTATTTCTATAAACCTAAGATAGATAGATAGATAGATAGATAGATAGATAGATAGACTTATTGATTACTTTATTTGAGGGTTTCCATAGTTGTACATGCTGGTGTACTATTCTATAGTCACCAGCAGGCATCCAGCATCCATTCAGCATAAGTGACAGTTAAGATAAACCAATCAATTGATCAATTGATCTAAAATCCCTAACCCATTTCTATACCACCGAACCTCACCTCCCAAGATAAGAAGCCTCATGTCTGGCTTCGCAGGTAGTAATCACAGAAGCTATGTGAAAACTATTAACTTTCATAAGCCAGAGCTTTTCAACCTTAGCTATTCATTAGTGACACCTGGAGAGCTTATTTAACAAAACCATCCTGCAGCCTCACAATAAGAACGAAATTTCTAGTTAGGACCCATGAATCAATACTTACTGATATTCTCCAAGCTGATTCCAACATGTAGTCAAGACTGAGAACTACTGCTTCAGATCAGTTGTCCTCAAATTTAAGTGCTGCATGAGAATTACCTGGAAGGCTTCCTAAACAGGATGACTGGACCCGCCCACCCCAAAGTTCCTTATTTAGTAGGTTTGGGGTGGAGCATGGTGTTCGCATTTCTCAAGAATATACAGCTGTTAATGCTGCTGGTCTGGTATCATACGATTGTGTTAGAGAAATAACTTGGCAGTTGTGGTTAATGGATGCGGGAGAGGGATGTAAGCCAGTCATACTAATATATGACCCATTAATTGATAACACAACTCATTCAACATAATGAATAAGAGATATATCCCAAAGGTAAAGAGTGAAGGTTTTGGTTTCAGACACAGGGAAGATGAAATGACTCCAGAACATAATTTATAGAATGTCAGTAAAAGATTTCCTTACAGAGAAAGTTATATAAGAATGAGGGAAGTCTGTGCTACAGCATATTGATCCTTTAGTATATGAAGGTGACCACAGTGGCATCCACTACACTGTAACATGAAATAAATTAATTTGGAGATTTCAAGTGAGTCTGGAAGGGATAATAAAAGTGAAACTTTTTTTTTTCTTTTCTTTTCTTTTTTTTTTTTTTTTTTGAGAGGGAGAACAGGGGAAGGAGACAAAGGGAGAGAGAGAGAATTCCAAGCAGGCTCCATGTTCAGCACCAGCAGGGAGCCCAACACAGGACTCAAACTCATGACCCAGGGATTATGACCTGAGCCGAAATCAAGAGTCAGATGCTCAACCGACTGAGCCATCCAAACACCCCAAGAGATTTCATTTATTAAACCAAAGAAGAAAATGCTGATTAGGAGGGAAAAAATATTTTTAAGGCAAAGAACATTTACTTAAAAGGCTTCCACCTTTCAAACAAAGGTTAAAAGATAATATTAGGCTGAACCTCTAAACTTGCCAATACTAAATGTTTTTGACCTACAGAAATGACAGTTTATTATGGTTCAACCTACACTAATAACTTCAGAAACAGAGTATGGTGTGTTTCCTTGGAATCAGGTGAAAGTTATTAGTCTGAAGCTGCATGAGCAAAAACATCTCATCCAGTTTTGTCCCTGCTGACCCTGGCAAGTTCCTATGCCTGGGATAGGGTAAGTAGTGTACTTAATAAATGTTGGTTGCATCAGTAAATGATCTTAAAATAAAGTGTTTTCAGAGCATTTGAAAACCCTAAATATGCACATCTGGAGCCTGAATTTGCTTTGATCTTTCATTTTCTGTGCAGGTTGTTAATGTTTGAAACTTATTTTTTCTATTTTAATCAATTCCCCTGCGAAGTCACCTGTTGGACCATGGCCTGTACATAACTATTGTCTAGACATGAACCAGGATGTACTTTGCCCTTTCAACCCCTTCCATCCTTCAGAACTGAATCATTATTTCACTGTTACACTCGCAATCGCTGTCCAATAAAGCTTCCAGTGGACCCCCTTTCACCTTTGCCAGATTTCTAGTTTCTTGCTTGAATGTCCTTCATCTTTTCAAATTGTCCTTTGGCTGTATTCAATACTTAAGTGACTATTACTTCACAATGCATGCGCCGTAACCCCAATTTTCCATTCGTTGGAGTTTATTTTCTGAGGAAAATTGCACTTCATTACAGATCTATTCATCTGTGAGTTGGGGGGAATATAGTATTATTCCAGTCTAAAATGGGTCACTTTTTTTTTTCTCCTTTTGCTTGAGTAGGGAATGGGAAAATAAGTTTGGGCTCTTTTGTAGTTGATTTGGCAAGGATACTTAATCAAAACTATTAGGGTCATGGCAATTCCTCAATGCCAAGACAGAATATATATTACTTATGAAACATAAACAAAGGGCCATACTGAAAATGCTAGTGCACTATAACTCACAGCAGTTAAAAAAACCAAAAAACAAAAACATATGTGATTCAAGGAACTCACAGTTGTGCATAACAACACTATCTAGCTCAACACGCTAGTCCCTCACTGACCACAACAAAGGTGATATAAAAAAAGAGCTTGTATATTAAATTTTTATGTAGCAAATCATATTTTGTTATACAAAACAAATAGCCAAAAATTAAAGAATGCATTTAAACAGCATTGTACAGTTTATAAGGGGCTTTAATATAAGTCATTGGACTCTCTTTAAAAAAAATAAATAAAACCTGTGAAGGAGAAAAGCCAAATGGCAACATGTCCACATATTATGACAAGGGTAGGCTACAGAATGTGCCTAGTTTCACACAATAAATATAGTTGCAGAAATTAGTTATTAACCTAAGATTCTGTTCTAAAATTCAATGTTGTTTTCTCCATTTCAGGCTGTCAACATCCATAGTTTAACCTTTGATTTTATTTATTAGGCTGGTTTTGAGTTATCTTTCTTTTAGTTGGGTATCTTTCCTATTGATTTGGTTATATTTCCTACAAATTATCCTTATATGATCTGTATCAAGATATGAATCAGTGAGTGGCATGATTTTGTCTCTTTTGACATTTTAGTTTTACAGAAAGGGGATCCCACAGAGTTCTGGTCAAAGACAAATATGTTGCCTTTATATTCTGGATGTGTAACTCTCAAGAGACAGAATGGAGACAAGGCCCTTTAGGGCCCTGAGATATGGCCCAGTTTCCCTGACATTGTAATGAAGATTGTCTACTCTAGAGGCCATGGGTTTATAATGGGGGATCTCGTACTCAATTATTTGCTTTTTAAACTGTATATCTTTAGCTGGGGGGTGAGCATGGCCTGAGTGCTTCACCACAAATTCAAATTTAGGCTGGGGATTAACAGAAAAAGCAACAGGCTAGATTTAGAGTAAATTTATCATTTTGCAATGTTTCACTTGGCATGCAAAGTTCTCTGCAATGAGGCCTTTGCCTCTACTTCCAAATTGGTTATGTTATCATTGTCCCTGCTGTCTTTAGGTCTCCTTGAAAGCAAAAGAGGAAGAATGAGGTTAGAGCCACAGTGGCCTTAACCAGGTCTCCAGAGAATTATTCAAGTAGTATAAACAGCACAAACATCAACACAGCTAAACTTCTCAAACTGTTTTTCCAAAGTCCATCTCAAATTTCACCTCTTTTAGGTAGTAACCTTACCCTTTCCTGGGGAAAATGACTTAATGTGTTTCTCAGGATTTAAGTTGCTTATTATAAGCAACTGCTATGCTCTGGACCCTGTACTTGGTACTAGCACTTTGCTCCTATGTTTGTTATAGTATTTATTTTTCAAACATCTTAATGTATTTGTTTTCCTGCCTATCTCCATAGCTAAACTGTGAACTGGTTGAAGCAGACCCCATGTCTTACTTGCCTGTATATTTCACCACAAGGGCCTTCCAGAGTTCCCAGGACCAAGCAACCCCTGTGGCAACCACAGTAGAAATAAGACACTGGGTCTTAGTGTATGCCATCCAAGCACTCATGATCTAGTTATGGGAGTGGATAAGAAAATTTTCAGGCATCACCCTTCAGAGAAGTCTGTGGTATAGGTAAACACGACTGTAAGAAATTTCCACCCCAGTTAGGAAGCAGGGTGTCTTGCTTGGTAGAATCAAATTAACATCATGCTTTCTAGCTTGGGAGTATTTTACAGAGACTACCTATGCAACCCACTAATATCATGTCAAATAGGGTTAAACATCTAGATCCACTGTGGAAGAAATGGTACCTGATCCAATTGGGGAACGAGGTGTAAGAAAACATGTGGCCAAGAAAGAGCTGTACAAGTCAAACTGGAAATCTGCTTCTTTTCCCAGTGCCAAGGTCCCGGTATTGAACAAGGAGCTTAAAACAAGACAACACAGGCAAATATGCAAGTAATTTACCACCACCATAATACCAACATATAGGAATAACTGGGGAAAAGCAAAAAGTCCAGGATTTTACTGTAAAAAACAAAAGAAAACAAAAAACAAACTGGTATGTCCTGAATTCTTCATTCTTAGTATTAAACTCAGTCTCCTGAAGTAGGGAGCGGCTTGGGTTACAGACAGAAATACAATACATATAATAGATATGGCAAATTAGTAAGGTTAAAAGCTACTTGTTGCTGCCTACTGATCCTAGGATCCCTTTCTGTTCATTGGTAGAATACCTGAAATTTCCCAAATTCCAGGTTTTTTTGTTTTTTGTTTTAGGAACATTGATAGTTTTCTTAGCATGTAAATATGTGTAGGGAACAGAGCCATAGAAAGACATAAAGAGTAGAATGCTAGAGCTGTAATAAATTTAATAAATAATCTCACTCCAAAACTCATTTAAGGCATAGAAAAACTGAGGACCAAATAATAAAATGGGATTGTCCAACGTGTAAATGTTCTGACATTAGGGCAATTGAAATTGATTTATTACCAACTAAATAACGGGTACTGTGTTAGGCAAGGTCATTGCTGTTATCTCACTTAATCCTTAGCATGACTCTGCAATTAGGGTTTTGTATCTTCATTTTACAAATGAGAAAGATGAAGTTTGGGAGTTTCAACCAGTTTTCTTCAGATTGTACAGTTACTGAGTAACGGGAGATACAGCAGTCATATTCAAGCTTAGGTTTAAAGCAAAGCCAATAGTATAGATCTAATTTATCAAGGTTTTGCAGAGCTGTCAATAAGCACAGTTTAGGTCATATCCTTTCCAAAATTCTTAAATAACAGTCTACTTTAGTTAAATATAAGCAAAATTTTATCATCCAATTTTGAATTGTATTGTTTCTATTCTCAAAGTGATTTTTTTTTCTCTTCCAAGAGGGCTTCTTTCTTCCTTTGGGCTGAGGTTTCATCTGTGTCTAGGAAGGGTTCTGGCCATTATAATAAAAATCTACTTTTGCACTGGCTCAATTTGCTATGCACTGAGTGGTAAAATGGTAAAAGTAGCACCTCCACCTCTGGTATCTTAATATCCATCATTCTGCCCTCCTCACTCATGAACCAGAGAGAAGTCTGTCAAAAATATTGAGGCTATCAAGTATGGTTTTCTATTTCTCTCTTCTTTTATGGAGCTTTTTATTTTCCACCCTCACTGCCCTGATGCTTAACATAATCTCCAATCTTCAGAATGAGTCATCTGCCCATTACTGAAGCTCAGCCACTTGTACTGTAAAATGGATCAGGTGCTACAGGAAAGCACCCAAAAAGCACAGATGAATAGCAACATAGATAGCTACAGGTTGACAAGGGCCCTATAAGGTGAGTCAGAAACTAGCATTTTTGAGGACATGCTGTGTTGTGTACTTTACATACTAGTACTACTAAATTTACTAAATTTATGTGTACACTAAATTTATGTGTACTTTACATAATACTACTACTAAATTTAGCTTATTAGTTTCTCATAAGCAACACTATCAGGAAGATCATTTCTATTGGGCTCTTACTATGTACCACACACTATTACAAATGCCAAACAGGAACGTACTTGTTCAGTTTTAAATAGTACTAACAGCTTTAACAACAACAACAATAGGGCAGCAATCTTCAAAACTGCCCAAATTCCAAATTCAATTCGTTTGTAGTAGCAGCATATAACATTTTTCCTTCTTGAACTTTGTTTCCAAGTGAGAGCAAACTTCAAAATCCTATTTAACTTTAGGTTGGGTTTTATATTATCTGGAATGAGTGTTAATCTGGATTATCGTCTAAAAGACAAAAGGCAAGAGTTGTTAGTGGCAGTCACAAGAGATCAAAGTGAACAATCCAAGGAGGTTTAATGTTATTTATTCCAACAACACTTTCCTTCCTGATTTGCAGACAGTGACACCGAAGAGAAAAGTGCTATGGTTCAGACTACATCGCTGGTTAACAGCAAAATCAGTGTTCAAAGTCAGTCCTCTTGTCTCCCATACCCGCAGCCCTTCCACAATAATGCAAGTTACAGTCTCCAGGAATGTGGAAACACTGCCTCTGTCAATTACAGAAAACTATCAAACGAAACCGAAACCCAAACATGCAAAATCTATTTAGTTTAAAGAGACCCTACTTAACTATACTAAGGGCTACTTCGTTTTGGGTAACTATTCAATGACAGCATCCTGAATGACAGGATGCCTCCCTACTGTCTATAGCCAAATGTCAAAATTCTGTATTTTAGAAGTCCCTTATCTGATCTTTGCTTACCTCCTAGTCTCACACTACTATGGCTTT